>NC_071403.1:42054006-43372008 GCF_017976375.1 Cuculus canorus | reverse complement strand
ATCATATGTTCAATCACCAGTTGATTTTAAAAAATATATTAGGTTCAAGAGGGCTCTGAGCTCGTGGTAAGCAGAAGAGTATTGACCTAGTCTTTTATGAACATCAGCACAGTCTCTATTCATTTTTTTTTTTTGTGGAAGCCACCTCTGGGCGTCACACGCAGTTTAAACTTCTTTTCATAATTTGGAATTCATGATACACGTGGCATGAACTGTATTGGCAGCTCTAATACATTTTGCTGATGACAGCCTTGATAAACACATTGAGGTAGAGGAATGTGTGTGTTGCTTGTTTGCACACACGTATTTAACTGAAGTTTTAAGAGAACAATATTGTCAAAACCAAGAATGGCATAGATTATCCACCATGAAGATAATAGTATTGGTGGTGTAGTGTGGCATTTTAGAGGCAAAGTTCTCTGCAGCTTTACATTTAGCTATGTGATCCTGGGAGAAAGACCTACACTTAAAACATTTCACCCAGATCTGCAGTCACTGGGAGTGAAACAGAACTAGAGACTCATTTTCACTTTATGTTTGTGTGTAGCCTTGTATTCTGGTTTGCTTTTCTTGTCTAATTAGTCTGTAAGCTCCTGCAGGTAGAAGGGGTCTTATGCTCAATGTTTGCATAGCACATCAGGGTCCCAGTCCTTATTGATGCCTTCAGGAGTTTCAAAATTAGTAATGAATAGATTGATTGCCCGTTCTTTGCACGTTCCATAGTCTTGCTCGGGTAGGTAAGACATAGTGATTTTCTTGTTCCCTAATAGGATAAATATTCTCAGCTGGCCAGAGGGCCAGAGTAAATTCATTTCAGATGCAAGTAATATTCAAGTGTCTGTGTTGCCCTGTTTTGTTCTTTTTGGTTTGGGATTTTTTTTTCTGTTTTTTTGGTTTTATTCTACTATGTTCTCTTCAATAGTCAGATCAGCTAAATAAAGATAATGTAGAAAGAAGGGAGAAAAGGTGTACGTGAGCTGACAGAACAGGCTTTCCTACGGAAAGTAGACTCTTCTTATCTAGTAAGCACAATTGAAAAAGCTTGATTCTCTGATAGCCTGTATCTCATGATACTGATAATACTAAAGCTAATACCTTCTTCTAAGCTGCTATTTTTTTCCATCCACTTTGCATTCAGGAAAATACAGATTCAAAGAACCAAGCAAAAATCATCCTAAAAGAGTATTCATAAGAAAAAATAATTAATGAAATGGCAAGATAAAAGGACAAAATATAGTCACTTACATGGCTCTTTCCTTGCCCAGCTGAAAGATTAGCTTTCACAATCACGTTATTTCACTACTCCAGCTTAGGTTGTTGTTGCTGCTCTTCACACATTTTTTACCCCATGGTGTAAAAGCATTGCATGAGAAGAACACCTTGTAGAGCACAAGTGTACTCTTACTTTAAAACCACATCATTGGAAGCGCAGCTATAGGCATTTATCTTGCCAGCAGCAGATCCATTTACTTAACTTTCTTAAAAAATGTTGACAGACACCCTCAAAAAGCTTGAAAATTAGAGAGAGTTGTGACAGAAAAGCAGCCAACAGTTTCCTACTTGATCATCTTTTTCTGTTCAGGCAACAAAGAGGGCCTGGGAGAACTCTCCTGGGTTGAAATTACAGCTGTGTCATAGGAATGACATGAGCACAGGAAATAGCTGCCGTATAACTGTTAGCTGGGTTCCCAGCTATCTTCTGTGACTTTTGCTTCAGCTTAAGTATGTGAGTGTATCAGAATCAGCAGAATAATATTCCCCAAAGCAGCTCTCCTTGGGCCAGCAACAGGTTTACAGGTTTCTTTGCCTCATTCAGGCTTTCTATGAAGAGGATGCTTGAATAACTAGGTGAATTTACAGGGGCTCTTCTACTTACATTCCTTTACTCTCTCCACAGAAAAGTATCTGAAATGAGGGTGCTTCTATTGGTTTTTTTTTTTTTGTCAGAGAGAAATATGAAATACTTACATGCCTTCCCAGTAAATTAGCTAATGATATCGTTCAGTGTCAAAAGCGCTTCAAGTGATTAAGCTGTTGAAAGTGGTAACCTCAATTATAGGAAGCCTCCAGGGACCACATTACAGTCATAATACTAAGAAATAACAATTATCACAGTGGCATGCTACTTCTGAGTTGTCCTAACAACTGCATAACTTGATAAGAAGAATACCATTGCTGGTAGATAAGAAACACTTGATACTTTCCTAGATCAAATTTAAATTACTCTTTTATAAAAGATTTTGTAAACAAAACAACTCTGTTCTCAAGTATGACAATTTTGTGTGCTTCCAACTATGTATATTAATTATCTGTGAATCAATATGTCAGAAGTCACACAGGCTAAAGGAGGAAGAATATTTTAAATAAAAAATCATAAGTGATCTGTATGCCAAAATCTCCTATCAGACTTGCTAGTAGCAAACAAATCAGAGATGTGCAATTTGCATAACTTTGTTCTTAATTTTTAAGTCTAAAAGGAGTGTAAGCATGTATGAGACAGTGTAACCAAGCAGGATAGACAGCTGTAAAATCAAAAGATATGTATACGTGTATCTGTCTATTTTGCTTTTCTTTGTATTTTAAGATGTTAAGTTAGCTCATTGTTAACAAATGATTATCTAAAATCAAATAATATTACCTTTTATTTACTGTTAGCCCTTCTAGTATTTGTATCTTTCTACTGTCACAGATAAACCTAAGTGTCTCGTATTAAACATTTTGCAAATACATGGGATAAATAATTCAGGAATCCTAATGCGCAGCGCTATGAAGCATACTGGCAAATTTAAACCAATCACTAGTATTTATTTTGCAGCAGAGGTTAATGCAAGTGTCATTTAAGGACCTTGTAAGTACTGAGCTAGCTATTGACATTTACGTACCATAGTCCTTTTATTTCTAAATCTTGTAGGGTGAGATTTTTTTTCCCACAGTCTCAATTTCTCTGTTTGGTACTATGAATTTGTCCTCCTGCCAACATCCTTTAGATAAGGAGAAACTGAAAGAGTAGGGAAGAGAACTTGCAGGACTCCCCTGTCACCCTGAAATTCAGTTACTCCTGTCTTTCTCTGTGATTACAATGATACAAAGGAATCCTAATTAATAGTCGTGTAACTGACAGCAAAAATATCAAAACTTTGGAAGGTTCTCACCTCGCTCTGAACTAAGTTTCACAACGTCACTTTTTATTTCAATGCATCCTAAACTTCCAAATGTGAAAGATGACAGAGCAAAAATGATGTCTTATCAGACACCTTGCTTGCTTTCTGTGAGAGTGCTTCACAAGAAGTTTCATCTCTGTTTTTCTTTGAAAAAAAAATCTTAGTGGAGTGGGTTGTATGGTAGAGAGGAGGAATCTAATGATGTGTGGGCAGAGAGGAAAATGTAGGAAATGGAGAAAATGGCAGGTCCCTCTGTTCTTCAAACATACACACAGAAATGCTGCACTTCACGAACACTCCATAATTACGAAGAGATTTTGTATTACAAAAATAAACCCTTTAATTATACGTAGCGCTGGCTGCAGATAATGATGGGGATTTAGTTGGGAGTGTATTAAAGAGATGTGCACATATTTTTTCATTCAGCCACTATCTTTTTTTTCCCTGCCACACATGAAACAAGGACCCTCTCAGCATTCATCATCAGAGTTGGGCAGAGACTGGCTCTGCATGGGACCCTGTCTCTCCTCTCCAAATATCCTCGCTACATGACTTCTGCAGAGTACAAGTGCTGTTTGGCTTGCAGCTCCTTAATGAAAGCCTTGTCCACACTTGCTTCGATGACAGCACTGCACACAGGATCAAAAGTGAGCTGTTGCTGAATCCCTGCTTCTCGTGCAGTGCCTCCATTGCAGATGGATGATCTGAAGAGGGAAAATGTCCCAAAGGCCTGTACTGGCAAGAGTTAGGAGAGTTGTTATTGGCTGTCCATAAATGCAAAGGATAATTGGTTCTGCTGAGCTTGCAGAATAATTTGTGGAGCAGAGAAGGCTATAAATACATTTTTCAGGATCCAGTTCAAGTTGGGACTGATTCTCCCTCTTCCATTTTGAGACGAGAATGACATAGCTGATTTGAACGTGCTAGCTTACTGCTGAGTTTAGTAAGTAAGCTCATTCAAATATTCCCTTCACCTGGAAATACGCTTACAACTGCAGAGCCCAGGGGAAATGAGAACAGCCTTTTCTCCACCATGTGTGATGCCACAGGCACATTTCACACAGGACAGTGCAATTTAGATCCCTTCCTGATTTATTGCAAGTCAGAATAAGGCCAGACGCATAGCCCACACACAGTGGCTTATCAAACAATAAAGAAAAGAACTCCTGATGCTTGCTCCCACTGCACCTCAAGCATGATAGTACTCTTTCTATCTCTGAGCAGGTGACAGTGAGGAAGGAGTTGATTCCTTTGCTCTAGTGAGCCTCCTCAAGCGCCAGCCTCCTTCTGTATCATTCTGGAACTCTCTCTTTACATTTTAGGGCTGCCACTGAGTGTGCCACAGTTCCTGCCCTGCTGACCAACTGCCACCAGTGCTGCTTCACAGCTGGGAGAAGCTGTGAGCCAGCAAATGGCCCCACTCCTGCTGCACATAACATCTGTTAAGTGAAATAGAGTGTGTTTGTGATCTGAGGTTATTTTCTGGAGAAAGAGGAGAAAAGAAGTTCAGAAGGGCTAGGGACTCCATAAGGAGTGACCGCCACTGACTCTCACACCAGCACTAGCACTGCACCAGCACTGCCAGCAGCAAGTCTTTCCTCACTGCCCCCTGCTGCAGTGCTGCACCTCTCCTATTCTTCTCTTCCTGTGGCAGGAGATGTAAGGCCTGAACCTTTGTCCCTAAGCTGCTAAAATCTTGTTCCCACAATGGAGATCCTTCAAGCAGGCTTTGCCTCATGATGCTGCATTCCTCCTGCAGCTCTGATGTCTCACCGTGAACACCTCAGACTGGAAAGTGTCTGCAAGGAGCTCTGCAAGGTTTGTACAGTGCTCAACAGATTTTACAGAAACAGCGCTGATGATGTTAATGTAGGCTGGTCAGCCTTTATTAATTGATGGTGTAGTTTAATTAAATTCTCTGTAATTGCACCATTAGTTTTGACTTATTTTGCCAACGCAGTAATCTAGAGATGACCCACAGTCACCAGAGGGAGAAGACAGCCAAATGAAATGGTCAGATTTGAATCGACTTAACAAGCAAGGTTAAGCCCGGCTTTGGACAGTGATCAAACAGTCTGGCCAGACACAGGCTATACCGTTAGCTGCTGTGAGGCAGTCTGGCTTCAGTCAAGGTGAGACAGCTGAGATTTTCACCCAGGTAAGCTGATAAACCCAGAAAATCTAACTGCTGCCTAGTATACTTAAAAGAATACAGCAGCCTCTGCACTGGCATCATTTAGAAATAAAATATTATTTTGTACTGCTTTGTCTGGTTCAATATGGAAATTGAAAGGGATATTGAATGACCATGAATATGGTCATATTTATATGGCTGTACAGTGGCCTCTGCCAGAAGGCTTTTACCGCCACAGTAATTCCAGTTAAAAAGAAATCACATCTCTAATCAAAATAGTTAAAACAGTAAAATATTCGAAGTGCAAAGCAGGCCTGAATGGGTGTGTCTGTCTGCGTAGTCAGCGTCAGTAAGACAGGAATAGTCGGTACTGTTTTAAATGCAACCATCAGTTAGTTTTCCTGCAATACCCCTTTTTGCACATGTAGTCCAGTGTGCACTTAGCTCCAAAATGGGTAGTTATTAAGCTGGCAGATTTTGGGTGTGTTTAAACTTCCACAACCCCCTCATCTGATGTGCTGCAATCTCTACATCAGCAAAAGACTTCTTTTCCTCTGCACCCTGAAGAAATAAGTTCTCATTGCTTTTTTCTGGGTTAGGTATGAGAAAACACTTTTGCTGACTGACCTTTGTAGACACCTGCAACCCACTAGACCAATCATAATACTTTTCTTATTCTTGCTGATTATTTTTCCTTAATTTTCTCACACTGTCCTTGGGTCTTTATCCTCACTCAGATTTGGCTGCCTTCCCTGCCAACTCCTTTCTATTTCAGTGCAAGGTCTTGTGTCATATTCTTCCTTAGAGTTTTTTCAGACCTGTCCATTCCTGAGGGCCAGGGTGGAGAGTTATCCTTTTGACTCCCACCTAGCCCTCAGTCTGGGGGAAGAGATGTGACAGCACACAGGAGTCATATGATTTTGGATGCTTTCACACTCTGGGACCACTTCAAGTCTGCTTTCTTACCCCAGCATCCACTTTTCCCTCCTTTACATTGTTTTTGTGAAATGATTCTGGCAGTGTATTGCTGCTGTGAGGGAAAAAAGTAGGTTGGTGCTTGCTTTGCTGTCACCACTCTGGGACACCAAACTTTTGCAAACCCTACTTGGCTTAGATGTCACCTGATTTTGGTCTATGCTTCTGGACAACAGCACTGAGAAATTGTTAGCTATCCCTTCATTCTCCATGTTCTGTCCATATATAGATGAATCTTCAAAGCACTTCCCTGAGATGAGCTGGTATATAGGAAGAGCCCAAGATCATACAGTGAATAACTAGAAGGAAAAGATGAAGGATTTAAGCCACCTGTTAGACTTCTTTTAGCCTTTCTGACTCCTGCTGAGTGGTGCAGTTGCCATACCGGAAGGATGGGATGTCATCCAGAGGGACCTGGACAGCCTGGAGAAGTGGGCCTGTGAGAACCTCAACAAGGCCAAGTGTAAGGTCCTGCACCTGTGTCGGGGCAATTCCCAATTTCAGTACACGATGGGGGATGATGTGCTTTAGAGCAGCCCTGCAGAGAAGGACTTGGGGGTGCTGGTCCCTGAGAAACTTGACATGAGCTGGCAGCATGTGTGCTCGCAGCCCAGAAGGCCAACCGTACCCTGGGCTGCATCAAAAGAAGTGTGGCCAGCAGGGCGAGGGAAGTGATTCTGCCCCTCTATTTCTCTCTTGTGAGACCTCATCTGGAACACTGTGTCTAGTTCTGGAATTCTCAAGGTAAGAAGGATATGGAGCTGTTGGAATGGGTCCAGAGGAGGGCTACAAAGATGATCAGAGGGCTGGAGTACCTTCCCTAAGAGGACAGGCTGAGAGAGTTGGGGTTGTTCAGCCTGGAGAAGAGAAGGTTCCATTATAGATGCCTTCTAATACCTGAAGGGGCGATACAAGGAAGCTCAGGAGGAACTGTTTACAAGGGCTTGTGGTGATAGGATGAGGGGCACTGTGTACAAACTGGAGAGGAGCAGATTTAGACTAGATGTAAGGAAGAATTTCTTCACTACGAGACTGGTGAGGCACTAGCACAGGTTGCCCAGGGAGGTTGTGGCTGCCCCATCCCTGCAGGTGTTCAAGGCTGGGTTGGATGGGGCCTTGGGCAGCCTGATCCAGTGGGAGGTGTCCCTGCCCATAGCAGGGGGGGTGGAAATAGATGATCTTTATGGTCCCTTGCAACACAAACTATCCTATGATTCTACAATTCTATGATTCTTGTGTGACCATGTACAAGTCACAACTTTTTTATGATCAAATTTCCACTTCTTTAGCAATGAAATAATAATACTTCTTTTCTAGGAATGTTATGAGGTTAATTCTTATACCATTGTGAAGTGCTTTGGGATCATCACTCAAAAAAGGTCACAACTAACAGTAACAGCAGGAGTTCAGGCCTCTATCCTCTTCTGGTTTAGTTTTCAAGCTCCTGTAGAGGTCCACTAGCCTTGACTCTGGTGATACACTCGTACTACTCACATGTCACAGTGAGAAGGCAGAAAAAATAGGTTTCTGTGAGAGTGTCTATTTGAGGGTTATATGTTCTAACATCTTCCACACACAATATATGTTGTGCCATTACTAAAACACAAGAACTTGCAGAAACATAAGAGAATAATTTAAGAAGTGTCTACATAACAGTAAAACTGGAATTCCTCAGTCTGCATTTGTTCAGGGGAACAAGTGGCCTACTATAGAGAAATGCTGTGCAACTGTCAGTTCCAACCCGTGGTAGGATGGAGTTGCAGTTTGTAATTTTGTTTAAATTAGGATTTCATTTGCAATGGATATATCTGAATTCAGAGGAATCTCTATAGTGCCTTGCCCTGGGGAGGCTAATGAGCCTTTTCTTCACTGATGGGTGTATGTGGCTTTTGTCGGTGAGAACTGTAGTGATATTTTGGTACCAACAGGGAAATAAGTCCCAGAACTTAACAGTACTTCTACGAAGTGAAATGAAAAAGAGAAAGCCTTTCTATTTTATTCTTTTCCTTTTTGGAGGGTACTCACAGCAGCTCACTGTGGCTTAGACAGTAAATCCCCAGCTGGGATTTGAAAGTCATGACATCAGAGAAGAAAGCATCTTTACTTTGCTAATGTAGGCAGCAATGATGTGTCATTGGCTACCACGCACATTTTAATTTATCATGAGGATTTGGTGCTGTTTTGGTGACAAGGAGCAACCTTATACTTTGGTACTGTATTAACAGAGTCTATTCACAGTCTCACTCCTTGGGCAACAGTTCTTACATGCAAAGTAGTAACAACAAATATCATTCTGTTAAAGAATGAATCACTTTGATCAGCATTTTGTTAGTGTTCTTTATTTTTAGGTAGTGATAAAAGAAGATTCTTTTGTATGAGAAGCACAGGCCAAGAAAGAAAAAACATTGTTTGTATTAAGTGGCAACAGGAACTCATCCATGCAGTGAAGTTCATAGAAAGCAGAAGGTAAGAAGTATCACCTAGAATACTCCTTTATGCTATAGCTGTTTTATGAAAGTCAGACAAATACTACAGGAACATAGAAATTGCTGCACAAGCTCACGTCACCAGTAAACTTAGCTCTATTTTCCTTTCTTAAAGAGTACCTAGCTGCCATAAACTAAAAAACAATGGCCTTTAGTTGACAGCATTGAGAACCCCAGCCATTTCTCAGTATGTCCACATGCTAAATGCTAAAATGTGTACAAAGCTTTTAGACGCGATTACCTGGTGTCAGTTGCTCCACAGGGACCGTGTGTTTCCACAGACTTGTCCTGTGCATCTTCCTGCTGCAAGGTGAGCCCTCATCCCCTCTTGTGATGGAAGGAAACATCTTGTGCATCTCCTAGGTAGTGGAGGATGCTGTGTGGGAAAGCCCCTGCCCACCGCAGACAGCTACCTCTGTCAGAGCTTCTGAGAATGACCCATGTGGGAAACACACCGTACCACACCACATCACACCTATATCTAGGTGTAGATGACCAGCCTGGAGGTTACCTGCCAGGTACTGCTGGTACCATCACCTTCAGTCACCTGTGACCAGTTTCCCCTTACCCCAGTTGTTTGGGGTATCTCCCTGCCTTGGGCTCAGCCATGGGGGCTGTAAGCTGTGTGTGCTGGGCGCCAGATGACCAACTGCTACTTACAGCTATTTTTCTCCCCATGGAAATATGTTTACAAGCTTTTGGAAGGTGAAAAATTTGGTGTATTTTCATAGCCTAGATTACATATGTTTTTTATTTCCTATGTTATTTCTTCATGTGCATTATCTCATTTCTGCTCCCATTCTCCCTCTCCCTACTGCCTTTGATAATTCAAAACAGATTGTAGTTAAAGATTGATTTATAGCCTTCTAAAAATCTTCTTACATTTTTATGACAACTCAGAGTATTCTTGTTATTATCCCAGATCTCCAGGAGCATAATTAATTACTACAGGGATTTTAAAAAGTCATGTTATAGAAGAATCATCTTCTTCAAAGGTATAAATGAGATGTAGGAAGAGAAGATAAACACTAAATTTGTTAGAATATTAACCCAACTGGGAAATATCTCACAGCAAAGGTGAGAAGTTAACCTGTTCATTCTCTTCAGAAACATTACTATAGCACATAGTAACATATGAGAGTAAATATGATTTTTAAATAAAATATAATCAATCCCAAGTTAATCTTCTTCATCCCATTGCCATTTCATCCTCTTTTCTTGAGTACTTTATAAGTTTCGGTGAATAGTGCAAATCTCCCATGTGATCATAGAATTTGAGGGCTGCAGTAGTACATATTCTTAGATTTAAATGATGCATTACCCTGAAAAAAATGAACACAAATAGCAATATTAAAAGAAAACGATACTCAAACCATTGCAATAAAGGATGGAGGTGATATTGACTGTTTCTTGG
This sequence comes from Cuculus canorus, assembly GCF_017976375.1. Lineage (NCBI taxonomy): Eukaryota > Metazoa > Chordata > Aves > Cuculiformes > Cuculidae > Cuculus > Cuculus canorus. The sequence goes on along the minus strand of NC_071403.1, from coordinate 43,361,838 downwards.
GAATTAATTTGCAATTGTTCTGAGAAGTAAAGGTTGTTCCGCTCTAGTTGTTTTCATCTGGCTGATTTTTAAACAATAAATCTCATATAATTTTCTGCCAGAGAGAGGAAGAGGAGAGAAGGATGGAAAGGGCAGTAAATTTTTACCTGTCTCTTCAAAACTGTGCTAGCATGACAAAGCAATGGTTTACAACAAAAACATTTTATTTTTTTTTAATAACCCCAAATAGTACAAAAATCTAATCACAGAGGCTAATATCATATAATTTACTTTGTGTCCTATGTATAACATACAAGTTTCACATTAGACAGTAACTCAGGATTTTCAAAATGACACAGTCATCAGAGAGGGTTTTTGCGGTTCTTGTCTAATGTAGAATGATAATCAATTCAGCAGCTAGAAATAGCCCCAAAGAAACTATTACAGTGAAATAAATATTACAGTGGGAAACAAATAATGAGAGCCCATAGTACTGGGAAGAAGCCATCAAACAAAAGTGTTTTATCAGTGATTGTTCCCAGCAGAACTGTGAAGACTGTCTGGCCATAACTTCTTGAAGAGGACTCCGAGAGGTACAGATATTCATGAACTTGGCTGGTAACTGAGCAGATTTCTGTGCCCCTGAGGGACCTTGAGAAGCACGAACTGCAAAAAGTCACCTAGAGAGAAATTAAAGGGTGAGTTACAAGAAGCAATGGCTTGTAGGTTAAAAGAAGTCTGTATATCCAAGCAAGAGCTCCTAGCCCACCATACCCAGAGTGGGCACTGCTGTGGCTCAGCCTTGCTTTCTTCAGAAACAGTAGGGACCATCAAAACATGTCCATTTGGGAAAAGAAAAAAAAAAAGGATAGATCAGTAAAAATATTTCTCACAACTAAATACCCAGTTTTCATCTGACTGGGCCTCGTTCAGTGGCTGCATGTTAAAGCAACTGAGTTGTTCTAAATTTTGTGTAAGCTAAGGCTGAGGAGCATGATTGTTTCATTAGAAGTAAGTATCACCAGAGACGATGTTGTGAGACCACAATCACCACTGAGCATCCCGAGAGTCCAATAACTTGTGCAGAGTTTCTAGTGTTGGTATAGTAGTAAACTGTTTCCATCTTGCATTCCTAAGCAGCGTGGGATGCCAAAGAATGGGCCCTTCCTGATATCCACAAATTTTTTCCAGTTCTGCTTAGTAAACTACATCTGCCCAGAATAAATCACAGTAAATTAGTCAGAGTTCTGAAAGAAGTAGCCAGAGCTATAGATTGCATCAAACCTGCAAAGAGCTAGATCTCCTTGTCCAATGGATGTCAGCAGCAACAGATAACAAGCAGTGTTTTTTAAGAAACTTAGTGTTGCTTAGTGTTGTCCAAAATCAGCTCTAGTCCAACGAAAGGGATTTGGAAAAACTCAGAGAAACCAGAGAAGCTGCCCAGAATGAATATCTTTCTGTAGGACTTCTGAAGGTTTTAGAATTTTGCTCAACAGGTCTCAAAATAAACTAGGGGAATGGTGGCTCAGTGTTTTCTTAAGAGAAGACACTTTGTTTCATAGAGTTTCTATTGCATAGGTTTAAAGGAGTAATGTTTATATGTGTGTGAGTAAATAGGTGTTTTATAAGGGATAATATCTAGGAACTGACATGACTTCATTTCTCACTGTCTTAGAGGGTGATGACATATGAATTCCTAGAAAAGCAAGTAGGAAAAAATGTCAGATTTGAGTTTGGTTTACATGCTCCACATAACACAGTGTAGATAAGCAATTTGTTTAAAAATTTTAGAAAGTTGTTGAAATAAGAGGCACACCAGGCATTGGTGATGCAGAACGAAGGAAAAGCCCTGAAAGGCCAAGTTCAGGCTAGCACCTAGTGCTGAATGCTTGCACAACCATGAGAGGCAGGCATGCGTTTTCTATGTTTAAAAAAAAAAAACCAAACAAAAACCAAACAACACCCTTATACCCTTATATACATTACATAAAAGAGCACAGGAATTTTCCATGGGGGTGGGGAACAACAATAGAAAAGTGATGACCTTGGGATGGCGCCTAGAGACTGAACAGCTTGGCTATTGTGTGGAAACAGCTGACTTCTGCACAGGAAGCAATCACTGCTGATTAGAGACTCCAAACCCCTGCCTCTATTTTTTTCTGTCCTTTTTTCTGTACTTAATGCAAAGCTCCTGAGGCTTCTTCAGACTCATAATTTCACCCCTCTCCTGCTACACCTGGGTGCATACATCACAGGTCAGTGGGGAGGGAGCAGGCAGGGCAGGCAGAGAGCTGGAAGGGCCATTCTGTTCCTGCACTGCAACTCCCAAGGGACACAGGGCTCAAGGGTACACGGTCAGCCTAGGAGGTACTTTGGGGCTGAGATTCACGGCTATTTGGCAGTAAACCTTGGATCTGGCCTTCTGTTTCTCATTGAATCTGTAGGCTTGTTCCCAGGTATCCTAGTTTAAGAAGGAATTTTTATTTTTAGTGCTTTCAATGTTGATTCTCCCTCCAGCTTTTTTTTATAACAGTCAGTTTTTTATCGATGAGCTAGATGCTAAATTAATGCTAGATGGACCTTGCTGTCGATTTGAGTATGAGCTCCTTAACAAAAGCATACCATCTTGAAAAGCTCCAGCCTTTACTGACTTAGGGGTAGGGATGCAGGAAAAATGATGAAGCACAAAAATTAGTCTTGTGGAGAGTAACAAAAATTGTGGGCTAATTGCTCACCATCAGTTTTATTAAACCTATATATGCTGAATGCATGGAGACCAAAAGAAAACCATAAAAGCTGCAGCCAGCTGGGAGGAGGTCAGTGGGCAGGTGTTTGCAATTCTTTTTGAATCAGGTGAGAAAACTGTCCAGGAAACACTGAGCAGAGGTAAAGGTAGAAGGACAGGAAGGGAGAGGATATTGAGATGCTGCTTAAATTTTCTTTCTCCACTTTCTTCCACTAACCAGGGAAGAAAAGGCTGGTGGTGGGGGACAGCAAAGCTGCAGTTATTTTAACTGGCTGGAAAAGCTGCAGAAGAGAGCAAGCCTTGCTCCAAAATCTCCCTTGGTCTCTACCTCCTCCTGGAAGCTGAGCCCAGAGTCAGTGTGCCAATGATGCCTGCGTGTTTCGGCTCAGGCCCCAAAGAGGTATGCGAGTATCGTGAAGAATGTAAGCACCTCCAAGGTTAACCAACAGCAATAGTAAGGTTTTCCAGATTTTAATGTCAGATTTGCACATTTGTGGAGGCAGTTACGGACTTAAGTTTCTTTAAATTTATAATATTAAAATGTAGTCATGCTGACATACTTTATCTAGTGACAACTGCGCTTGGTATTACACTGCTTACTCACCCCATGACCATCCCAGGTAACTGAGAGATGCTGAGACTACTCTGTCCCACTATGCTGCTTCACAGATTTTCTGCTACATGACAGTCTCACACACTGCGGCCAATTACTAAAGATTCGGCACTGTAGTAAGCAGTGGAAATCCATGTTGATGAAAAGCAGTACTTGGTCACTAAATTTTATATGCGATGATTCAAACTAGTGTCAGATAAAGGAAAAGAGAGACCAAGGGATGAGAGTCCCTGCTTGATAGCACTTTTCTCAAGGTACTGCTTACCATAAGTTGCAGGCAGCTCTCTCTGGAAAAAAAAAAAAAAAAAAAAAGAAAGAAAGAATACCTATGGTACCAGTGGTACCAGAAGTCATGAAATCATGTTTACTCTTTTACTACTCTGTTTGACAGTTTAGACTTTTGGTTAATAAGCTGGTCTCATTCATGATGATCATATGCTTTGATTTTCACCATGCTTTAAAATATCACATTAAGTAAAAGCAAGTAGAAGAAGTTATTCATTCCTGGCAAGCTTGTAGAAGGATGGCTAAAACTGGAACTGCATAAATGCTGTAACAACTGATTTAAGAGGTTATATTCCTCAGTGGTCTCCATTTAAATCACTTCCAGGACATTACACCTGTTCTGCTAACCCTCTCTCTTTTTCAGGTATGCTTTTAAGTGCCAGTGTAAATCTTTCAGGCACTCACTTCTTCTAGAAGAATGGATTTGGGATTTAGGCAGATGTCTTTTCAGAGATGTATTGAGAATAATGAAAAATACAGTGAGTCTCTGTACAGAGTCAGGAATCAAAAGCATTATTAAATTAAGGATCTTTGAGATCTCCAGCCTTTTGATAAAGAGCTTACTTTCAACACAGAGATTCTGAGAAGCCCCAGAAAAGCGCTAAGCATGTTTTGAAGTGGCATGGCTGTTCTCTTAACAGTGCTTGTATTAGAGATATATATTATTTTGAAAAGACAAAGTCATGCAAAACATTCTTTAAGGTATGGAACTCTTTACCAGTCATCTCCCTTGATTTCTGCAGTGAGGAAACAACATATTACAGCAGCACATAACTTTTGAAATGATATCTTAATCTCAGAAATTTGCCAAATTACTGGTTTGTTTGCTATTCCATTCTATTTGTCAGAACATTAATGCCATTTCTATTATAACTGCTGTTCAGGCGAAAGACATTGAGAGTGAAATGTATTTCACCTACCTTTAATTGTCTAAAAGGTATAGGAATAGCCGTGGCTTAAACCAGGATCCTTCATGATGTCTGGATCCAAACAGACATGTGATCAAGAGTAAAAGAAGACATTCTTTCTTTCAGACTGGATGACACTCATTGGAGGTAGATGGAAGTAAGGATCATTTTAGAGTGTCTGAATAGGCAACAGAGGAGATGTGCCAGCAGTATTTCTGGGCATGAAAATTTAAAAATAGATTTTGTTACCAAAGTGGACTGTGATGATGCTATTTTTTGTAATAATTTCCTTCTCTCACACAATACACTGTACATCCCCAGATATACTCAAAGAATTTTTGGTCTGGCATTTTCCTCCCTTTCCTCTCAGAGTGACTAAATAGTGAAGATATCTCCAGCTACCAAAACCTGGGTGTGATCCATAAGCTAGGCTCAGGCCTAATGCTCAGTAATTAGCTCATGAAGGACAAGTTAATTCCATTTCTTTCTTACAAATCTCATCTCACTGCAGTTTGAGCCTCCCTGGAATACTTCTGATAGGGAGATGCCAAATAATTAGAGCACACCTCTATCTCTTTCAACAATACCTTATAGCAGAAAAGTGGATTTATTCCATAGGAATTGATGAGAATGTTTACTCTTGAGAAATGGCTGTATTTACTCCTTATACTCACATATGCAATTACACACTTGCCCACATGGCAGACTCATACAGTACTTGTTTGTACTTGCAACCAGCCTCAGCTTAGATCTCCCTTGTGATTAATTATAGGAGTCCATGAACAACCAGAAGTTCTGCAGAGCCACAGCCTGAAGCAGAAGACTAGTCTGTAGCCACATGACAAGAAAAGCCCTGTTGGGTTGAGATGTTTTCACAGTGTTTACTTCATGGCTGAAGTGACTCTCTTTTAGTGACAATGTCCTTCTCAACTCTATTTCTTGTACAATCCAATCTCTGTCAAGCACAGAAAAACAACAGTCTGTAACTCTCAGTAGTCTCCAAGCGATTGTAGTTTGCCCCCATTTAGAGTATTGCTCTCCAGAGCTTAAAATTTTTAGTGTTATATGTGTATAGGGCCTTTCCTTGCTGAGAGAAACTCTGTACAAGAGAGCATTTAACATCACCATGGCTAGATGCGAAATACTTTTAAACCCTTCTATAACAAGTGTGCTATTCATGTGGAGATGGAAGAAGGAGGAGGTAATTTGACATGTCATCCATTTCCATCAGAGGCTCCTGAGGATACTGTTATTGCTCAGGACTTATGTTTTCCTCAGTCCAGAACAATGCCCACCAGCCAGTACAATATGTGCCTGCTTCAAGGTGCTGCCATCCATCCCTCTGGAACAAACAGAGGAAATGCATCAGGAGGCCTCGGCTGCAGATGGAAAGCACATCACCGAGCTGCGCTTACGCTGTGAGATCCCCCAGATGAAAGCCAATTTCAATGAGCATTGTGTTTCAAGGTCCACTTCCTCCAAGTCTGGAAAGCTTAAGAAGGAACATCCCACTTGTGTCTGCCGACACAAAGGGCTGCTGTGGCTTGGAAGATGTTATCAGCCTTCCCGTGCCACAGCAGCAGTCTTCCAGTGGCGTCTCCCAAGAATTACGCATTGTTCCTGGGGACGGTTGACTCCTCTGGGTGGGATCTGATGGCATCCAGTTCAGATGGAAGTAGGTGGTGCTGGGGGCCAGCCAAACTCATGACAAAGATCTCTGGCTACAAGGGGAGCTGCACCGGGGAACGAAGCTAACAAAGTCCTTAGCAATCACAGATGTGGATACTGATTCATAAAACGCTTGTCTTTTTGTTGGTTGTAATTACTGAGTACTCTTTGGGGCAATCAAATCACTGAATAATGTGAGTCTTGTCTCTAGACAGAGTCTAAGAACGGAGTCCTTGTTCTGCTTTTTGTTCATGCTCACAGACAGTATTAATTTCTGAAAACTCCCACAGCTGTCAATTTGGAGCTTGATTCCATCATGGTCACATCAAATGGTGAAATCAGGAGCGAGTCATACTTTTAATGACTTTCATTTGAAATCCAGAGCTTCTGGAAGACACACATAACCCCTGAAAGGCTCTAGTCAGGTTCAGTTCCCAGAAGCCTCTTGCAAGGTAGATGCATGCTCACAGTACCCAAATCTCTCATGTCTAAAATTAGAGCAGAGGTATAAAAAGCAGCTTCCCTGAGAGACTTCCTAGAACTGGTGCTTCCAGTGCCAACTGAAGATACTGGGAACAACCACTTTCCTCACAATGGTTTGGCACCATGACTGCCAGATGGCATCTTGAAGCACAAAAAAGGAAAAGGAAGAATGATCTGAACATTTCCGGATTTCAGCAAATCTTTGATTTTCAGACCGGCAGGCTCACATTTGAACTGAGGAATTTATTTGTTCTTGTTTTGTTTGGGTTTTGTTTTGTTTTGTTTTGTTTTGTTTTTTACCTTCTCTCTCTTCTACTATACCAATAATTTAAACTTTGGCTTTTCTTCCTTATGTCTTCTTTTTTTAGGAGGTCAGTGAGAGATAAACTACAAAGAAAGAATATCTGCCAGCAGTAATTTCATACATATAATTGAAAAAGATTGAAAACATATGTTTCGGAGAGGTATGGGAGAAAGATGGCAGAGAGAGAAACAGATAGAGATTTTCCAGAAAGAAAACGCTTTGTCTTCCAAGCAATGGAAATTCCAATTTTAGAAATGTTGCTACAGGCTAATAATGTACAACATTGTTGGCTATGGCACATGGAAAAAAAAAAAAAAGCTTTTGTAATTCTGTCCCTCTTGCCAGAGGAATGATGTGAAGCCAGTCAAGCACATCAGAGGGAAATGCTAATTTTCCACAGCTACAGCGTAGGAGCATTCATTTAGTATTGGTCATGCATAAATTTGTCTTGTACCTGTGCCATAGAGGTGCATCATATCATTTGGTAAAACATGAACTTTCAAGTTGTCCATCAATGGCAACTCTGTAAGCTCCAGTTAGAATCCCAGGAATCAGCGTGTAGGGAGACTGGTGGACTAAGGACAGAGTTCACCACATAGTTCTCCTAAAATAACATTGTTATTTTGTGTAGCATATGCCACAACTCCATGGCAACCCAGCCAGGGAAGATGTTGACTGAATGGTGACAATGATGTTAAGTTATGTCCTGATAACCTCACTCACCCCGTTTCTGGACAAAGTGTCATGTCAGAGAGCCGTTGATGGCATGTTGCCACCAACCGTCACCAGAGAGAACGAGAGAGAGGTTTTGAGGGAACTGCTGACAAATAAGGCCAAATATATGCCTGGACTAACTTTTCAGTTTAGCGGTTACTTCAAGAGTAAGTTTGGCCTATGGCTATATTTAGACCTTTGCAAGGATGCTGTGCTGTTTCTGGGAAGGCAGGGGAGATGATAACTTGGGACACGTGAGCACAGTAATCAGTGCAGATACATCCTCTGTGGCTACTGGAGTATGCCGTACGGCTCATGGAGAAATAATGATACTGTTAACAGCTGACATGACAGCAGCGGGATGTCCTGGAATAACAAAAAATCAATCATTACAAATGCATAGCACAGAGAAATTCAAGGTATCCCTGCATGAGATCCGCAGTAATCTTACAGGCCAGAACTGCAAATATTTGGCACATTTTAACAAAACAGTAAAGAGTAAATCCATAGCTGTTTCCCATGTGATAGACCAATTTCTGGTGGGTAATTCCTCATTCATGTCAGAGCAGCCTGAAGAATGCTGGTGAGTATTGTTTCCTTTGGCCTTGATGGGTCAGTTCGATAGTTAGGGAGCTAGTATGGCTCAAGGCAGCTCTGGATGTACCCGCTAGTATTTGGGGACACGTTGAGATAGCCATAAAAATCCAACAACTTACAACAGTGAAAAGTCCTGTGACTGGAAGACCTGTCCTTCCTCATAGTAGTCAAGGTAGACCATAAATACTAATCACAAATATTGTTGCTTAAAATTCCTGAGTTATCGCATAAACTGCTACAAAACTGTAGCTGAAAGTAGGATTTCTTTTAAATGAAAATGTACAAATTTTAAAGAAAAAGAAAAATTCTTCACCTGCACCAGAAGGAGACTTTTCAATGCATTTAGGTCTCTTTGCAAGCAAAGAAATACTTGTGAGGACTGGGAAAAAATGGCAAGGGACAAAAACAGTGAAAAGCTTAGAATGTCACTGTAGTTAGCATGATGGCTGCTAATTTATAGTGGTCTGGCCATGAGAGATCCCTGGACTGAGCAGTGTGAAGGCCAAAGGAAGGGAATCTGCAAGAACATATTGCTTCCATCCTCATCTCTTTCACTATGAGGCTGTTTCTGAGCATTTTTCTCAATGCAAAGAGGACTTTGCTGCTCACTCCTAGAGGTGGTAGCAGGCTGGGGCCTTTGAAGCTTACAGGAGTGTATTTAAGTGCCCCAAAACAGAGGTAAGATAGAAGTTAAATATCCAAATTTTGCACACCTGGCTGAGCTGCAGAGTGATGTGATTTGGAGACTCCCAGTCAATGCCTATCTACGTGTTTAGGCATTAAACTGCATCGACACCTTTAGCTGTCAATGATCAGCTTTAGCCCTGCTGACAAAGATGGTGTTAAAAACAAAACAAAACAAACAAAAAACGTTTGAAAGGAGCTGACCATAGTAGTCCTTCTTTTGGAAAATACATGATCGTGGAAGCCTTCTGGTGTCACTACCAAGAGATATTAGCTCACTTTGGACCTACTGATACTGTGGGTGTGACAGTTCTGTTGCAAAACATCAAAGAGCTCCTTTGGCAACGGTACAACTCTTCAGTCAGATGGTAATAAATATGGATAGCTTTTGGATCAGGCTAGAAGGCTGCCAGGTAAAGTAATTTGCTGGGAAAATTTGTGTACTTTTGTCACTGTTCCTAGTCCGCAAGTTGAAAGTGACTTCAAGAATCCCAGACTAGGAAGGTCTGCAGCACTGATAATTGAAACTGGTAGATGTGGCACGAGTCCTTAGCAGAACTGGAAAATAAATGCTGAAAAAACACTTGCTAAATGAGTATGACATATACCATTTACCTGGTTGCGTATTACTTTTCTTTCCCACCCAAAACCATACTGATGACATGAATATTTCTTAAAGCTTCCTCATTGAGAATTTCTGTTGATAAATAAAGGAGGAATAGAAAAAGTGGCTAGTTCTTTTATCACTTCCTTGTTTTCTAGCTGTTCTATTTGTTTTAGACATGCACGTTTCCAAAGACAAAGCAGCTGTGGTGCTGCACAAATTGCCCTTCCATACCTGCCACATGGGAACAGGATCAGTTGGCATCTACTGTTAAGGCTGTTTATACCGCCTGAGCATTTAAAACTTCTGCAATCTTAAAGAGATGCATTGGGTTCAAGGAACGCACTGAGCTGGTGTTTCCTCTTAGGTAATGTCATCTATTTCTGCCTGCATGCTACTTCATCATAACATTGCCAGGCAGTTTGGGCTGTCAGGAAAAAATATTGAAGAATAGTTTGTCATTGGTGTTCCCTTAGGACAAATCCAGGGTCAGGAGTGCAGGAGTCCAGCTTTTCTGCTCTGGTAGAAATCTGTCCAGCACAAGAAAGGAAAGGGTATGAACTGCTGACTACTTCTTGCTGCTTCTTGGCTGATAGACCTCAGTTTGCTCTGATCCATGACCCTGGGCAGTGACACTCTTGACGACACACAATGGAGGTGTCGGGATCTGTCAGTACAGATGTGTAGGAGGTCTGGCACATACTCATTCTTCTTACCTGATAAATATATCTCACATCACATCTATCTGCTCCACTTAGCTCCCAGATGACTTACTGCAGTCATGACACCTTAACTTATGAGGGAGCAAGCTGTACACCTTGATCTAAGAGTTTCTGAGAGTCTTTTGCTTTCCAGGTGGACAGTCAAGGCTTCCTATGGTATTTTTAGAATACCCCAGTGTTGGAAAGTCCAGTGGTTCCAACCATCATGAACAGCCTAAGGTTAATGTGTACAACCTCTCCCTTTAATGCCAGGTTTTACAACAGCAAAATACTATTCATAGCTTTGCAGGAGATAAAGCTAATTAATTCTGATATTCGAAGACGTGAAGTCATCAACAGTGACAGCTGGAAAGAAATTCTCCACTCCATGCACAGTGATGCCTAATTGGGTAAAGATAGCACATTTTTGTCTGTATTTCCAAGTGATCACTGCGTTCTACTTGTTACTACTCAAGCTGAATACCAGACGGGATTGACTAATAACTTCACCTAGAGGGCCAAATCTATGTTCTCTAGTGATAGTTATTTTTAGAAATGCAAATCAGTATGGAGACTTAATCAAATTTCAGCTACTTGCTTTTACCTCAGAAAACCTTTTCAACTTTTTTATTTCTACAATAAAGTTATCTTAAAGCTCCTATAATCTTCTTTGATCAGTGTCAGCACTTCGGACCTCACCACCTTCTCTTTACATAATACAAATTCATTATTTCTTGCACAATCTAACACCAGACTTTCCTCTTTGAGCATTTCTCTCTTCCTTCTAAAGCCTGTATCTTTGTTCAAGGTGTTAAGCAAGATAAACAGAACAGCTTAGCTGATCACTGAACTCAAAAGTTCTGTTCTTTGTTCTGAGCAAGCACATCACCTGTTTTAGATCTCATTTTTTTCTGATTTGTAAATGGTATTGGCAACAGTTTCTAGACTTAGTAATAATAACAAGCACATACCATAGCATTATGTCAAGACCAGGGTCTATCTGAATGCGACTGTACTGCAGAGTAAATGAAATAGTTCCCAGCCCACAAGGTAGCAGAATGTCCTCCATCCACATATCTGCATTCATGCATTGCAGCAGTTGGCCCTCGGTCTCTTTATATCTCATGGGGTATGTCTTTGTCTTTAAGACATAAGGATTGTCCTTTTAAATTTTTTTTTTTTCAGTTCAAAGCATTGAAATTATGACAGGATTGCTTTGCAGCCCACTCAGCCGGTGCTTTTGTGTCCTGACACAGACAACATGCATGCTGTGGCTGGAGGCTAGAAGCTGGGTGAAGTCATTGCAGGGGACAAAGCCTACTGGAGGACTATGTAAGGTAAGTATTGTGGTTTGAGCTAAATTACAGTTTTCTAACTCAGTCTCATCTAAGTAACTTCATTTTCTGCATGTTTTTCAGACAGTTTCTCTCTAAAAGTGATAACAGTATACTGACATGCAGAAAGGCCAATGCTTATTCTTACAGTAATCAAGGCCATCCTTGAGCTGGCAAAAAAAAAAGGCTGCAAGTGCAGGGAGAGGCAGACAGGACAGGTGACGCCAAACTGACCAACAGAGTATTCTATCCTATATACATCATACTTGATATAAAGTAAGAGATCACGAGAGTGTCGCTTTCTTCTGTGATGGCCAACATCCAGTGAGAACTTTATCTGACTTGTTGCTCCTGATTCTGGATCCATGTGTTCCTGAGTCTAGTCCCTGAGTCCAGCTCCCTCCTAGCACTGGACCCATTCCCTCATGTCTGCTCTACAGTATTTGTGGTGATGTATAGAGTGATGTATAGTCATTGAGGGGTGGGTGGGGGAAAAATGTCATATATTTGTACATATTTTATTATTTTGTAATTATTTTCATCACCATCATCATCATTTCATGAAAACTGTAGGTTTAGTTTCCAACCCACAAGGCTTTATTCTCTCATTTTCCTTTCCCTGGGTGCAGGCAGGGGGGAATTTGGAAGTTGAGCTGCATGGTTTCAACTGCCAAAATTAGCCAGGTCTGGGTTAGACCGTGACAGTAAGGGAGCCAACTCTAGAGCATCCATGAAAACTTTTGAGACTGGTTATTGAGTGACCCATCACTCAAACTGTGCTATGAAATCTAGCTGTAATGATCCAAACCAGGCTGAGGTACCACTTAAGCAATGTTGACATACGTACAAGTAGCGGTCAGACAGCTCTTTTCTAATTAGTAATTACACAGATACCAGTGTACAGGGGATCTAAAGCTAAAAGCAAAAGTTCACAGCAGGAAGATGTCCAGGTCTATAGACACAGTGAACTGGCAAAAGAAAGCTCTATAATATGCACTCATCTTTGAAATATATTTCTGTGTGTGAGCAAGAAGGCAGACTGTCTCAGAAAGACTCAGGAAGAGACACCACCATGACTCCTTTCCTGTTTCTCTTGATATCCACCGCGTACTGGGAAGTGGAGATTCAGAAGTCAGATGCTTGCCTGAGATGTGGATGCACCAGCAGGGTGTTGGAACAGGTTGATATTGATATTTGTACTAACCAGTGCAAAACCTCTTCTAAAACAGAATGACATCAAAAAAACCTTTAGAGCAGAGTTTACTACTTCTGAAGCTGCCTTCCTCTTCTCCCTCTCTGCCTACCCTGACTTTGCCTCAGCCTCCTCTGGAAAGAGGTAGCAGCTCTGAAGCTTAGGTATACAGATGTGATTGAGTCCTTGCAGCCTGCCTATAATGCATCCATCCTGTCTTATATGGAGCCGCTGTAAGGTGTACTTTTCTCCCCCTGGCATTCGTTATTGCTCATGCAAAGCATTGCTTACATAAGTCTGAGGACCAGACACATGAAAGTTGGGACCAGAGCATTGCAAACTGAAGTTTCTTTATCCTTGATCCTACCTTAGATCCCATGGAATGATACACTGACAAATACTCATACCACTCCGTTGGGCCTCCTCCACTTCCCCAGCCTTCCCTGCAGAAACTCAGTGTATTAATTCCAGCTGAGAATGCAAGTTCAGACAGTCCCTGTGGAAAAAAAGTAATGAAACAAAAGGAAAAGTTAGACTCTCTCTCTCAGTGCTGTTTTGTTTTATTCCAGGAATTGAAGAGACAGCTGTCCAGGCAGCAAAAATGACAGGCGACAGAGCGTTACTTCCTACAAGACAGGAAGCTGTGGAATGCTTTACTGGGCTGTGGCAGGCTGAAAGCTCCACTCCCTCCTTTGGACTTTTATTGCTGCACTGGGCACCATGGTGGCTCAAAGGAACTGCTGCACTGGGCAAGGAACTCTGTGAGAGAAGCTGTTTGAACAGCTTTACATTTAGTGGCGAGTGCTGCTGTCAAGCAGAACTCTCTGGCTGACTTATGAAGAGCAGTGTGATGCCAGGTACAGGACCTGGACCACCGGGACCTCAGTTACTGACTACCAGAGGCACACAGCTGAGTGGGTATGGATCATGCATGGCAGTCCTATGGCACATTTATGAGGAAAAAAGGCATCTGGCAGACATCCAAACTGTCTAAAATATGTCTTCGTTGAACTGTTCACTGTTTTATGTCATACCTTAAATGTCTAGTAAGATTATCAGTGTGAAATGTTAAGGGGTATCTGAGGAGAGTGTAACTTTTTTTTTACAAAGTCCGTTTAAAAAAAGTTACAATTATGCCTTCCAGGATTGATTTGTAGGATATATTCTATATTTATTACTCTCAATGTAGTCACTGCAAGATCTGGTCATGGACTGTAACGGCAGGCCGTGTCTAAAAACAACACACTTAGGGGTTCTCTAACTATTGATGAATTACATTCTAAAGAACGTATGTGTGACAGAGAATAAATTCATACTTGGAAGAGGAAAACTTGGCTCCTCACAGGACATGGTTATAAGTATAAACATCTATATTTATGTATATGTATATATACTCAGTTGCTACTGGTTTACATGAAGGGAAAGCGCATTTTAATTTACAAGTCCTGGCATTCAAATAGATTGGTACACCTTGATGGCTTTCCTACTCTCTACTGGCCAGTGAAGGCCCTTTGCCATCTGTGCATTGTCCCAGAATGACTCTAGCTTTTAGGACTGGTAGAGAGTGGCATGACATTATACGTTACTAACATTTATACCTAGGCCAAGAATGTTTCAAGTGGTCCCTTAAGTTCACAATTGCTTTGAGTTGCCAGACTGTCACGAGCAGCCGGAGTAGAAGGGAAAATTTAATTCCAGTTAGTTGTACACAAAGGAGCGTTGGACAGAGTCCATCCATGTGATGCTTGCATTTTAAGTGGGGTATCTGCTTCAGTAGACAATGTACCATTTGCTAAATAGGTCAGATTTCAGCTCAGGTGTTCTGGCTGGATGATGGTCTGAATGCATCTCCAGCTGAGGTAGGAGAGCTTCCCATCCCGGAGAGATACAGATACAAGACGGTTTTTTAGGCTCAATAGGCAGTTTCTGCAAGAGATGGGAACTCTGCACTTCACTATAACAGTCTGGCCCAAAGGTTATTGAGGCTGATGGAAAAGCTCCAGCTGAATTCAACAGCCCTGGAGTAGGCTAATGCATGTAATTTATTCTTCTCCCTTTTCTTGTCCTTAAAAAATGTAGGTAACCATTTTCCTGTATATAGCCATGCCTTCACTATTTCTTATTTCTTGTTTGCATTTGTCGAGTATTTAAAAGTCCTTCAGAGACTGGACAAGAGTGGGTCAGAGAAGAAGTGAACAGAGTTATTAAGTCAGCCTGGGGCTATTTCTCAAGTCCTAGGGTGAAAAAAAAACCAATCAAAGAACAATTTGCATTTGTTAATCCATACCTCTAATCTACTGTCATCAAGCTGAAATATTTGCCTTATATTGCTAAACAAAAAGACCTCTGCAAAGCTTTGCAAACGCATGTTTGTCAACTGCTATTTGGTGAACTCTCTGAACACGAGAAGTGCTAGCTTGTATTTGCTTTTTTAAAAAAGCAGAACAACTTCTTCCAAAAAGAGCTGTACATGTTGATTAAACTGACATTTCCATATTTTTTTTAAATTGTTCCACTGGTATCTTCCTCATCTAGAATGTTTCTCCTTGGACAACATTTTTCCTTTTTAAACACAGCCTTTTTAAATTGCTAAGGTCACGTTTCTAGGCCTGACAACTGTTTCCCTTGTTGTTAAAATTGACCAAAGAAAACAAAAAGACCATTTTCCTTTTTACCAAAACATGATGAATAGCTAAAATAGCATATTATTGAAGTATTAGCGCTGTCACATGTACCAGTCAATTGTAGTACAAATTTATGACACAGTAAACAAAATGTCAAACAGTGATTCAGAGAAAGCACACTCATATGAAACAGAAAGCTGTCTTATTGTGAGACTCAATTATTTCCTACAGCTTAGGCAAACGGATGTTCCAGAAATCAGCTTTTTGCATTCCTGTAACTCTTAGTTCTCTGTGAATGAGCACATTTACACTGTCTTACCATGATGTCTGTGAATGCATTCAGTGTTATCCAAAGATGACATATGATGAATTCGGCAGATGTAAAATTCAAAAGCCTGGTACATCCGTTTTCTCAGTCATTGTGTAAGGTGCTGTGCTGCTACATAGTCACACAGCAGCTCTCCACTGATCAAGGTCCAATTGGAGGTCCAGCATGCGAGCTTCATTGAAACATTTCAGGGTTTGTTTTGTTCCAGAGGACAGTTTGACTTGCTTTGTCCCATACTTGAAGACCAGGCTCCTGGGGTGCACCATTCTGCCTGTGGTTCTGCATGGAGGACTCTGAGAGTGGAGGACCATGCTCACCCTTTGAAGGACCTAAGAATTCTGCTATAGTTGGGTCTTTTATTCGTTATACTACGTGGTGTTCTCCCACCTATAGCTACCTTCACTTCCTGGGCTACATTTTGCTGAACAGAGGTTTGAGACTGAAACTATGTGCAAAGACTCAGTCTTCATCCCTTCTCATTGAGATTATTTGAAACGTTAGTCATAAGGTAGAACATTGTAGGGTGTGGGAAAAATAGGTTGATCAGGAATTAAAAGCTTTCTGATTCAGATGGGGTTTTTTTTGCCCCTTGCTAGCAATCCCTGTTCCCAACTAAAGAGTATGACTTGATACAGTTGAGATGGAGTGTGGTCTTAGTTATTTTGACCCTTCTTGTCTCCTAAGATCTTTCCCAACCTCATGATGAGGAGAAAAAGAGCCTGCTGTTATCAACGGGAGATACCCCCTATTAATGATGGAAAAGATGACCAAAAGAAGGGGGTTTGCTTCAGTTCCTGAAAGAATTCATTCTTTGTAGTGCTTGAAGACATTTATTGCCAAGAAAATGTTTTTATATACATACATAAGAAATCTTTCAGACGCTAGATAATCTGATCCTTAGATAGCAAAATGTCAGATTTAGTTTCCACTAAAGCAAATATTTCCTCTGACAACATTTTAAACTGAGTAAAAAGAACTACTATTTGCACAATTCTTTCTATTTCTGAAGGAAATCAGAGTGCTTTTCTTACACAGGGAACTGATTTTGTAGTGAAAAAAACAATCCTGATCGGTTTTCCTTTTAAGCTGATTTCCTCAAACAGGTGTAAGAGATACCAGCATTTTAGAAAACTTCTGTCCTTACCTTCTAATATAGATGTACTTTTTTGGTTATTTGGGGAAAAATGGTTGCAATGGGAAGAAATTTCTAATTATATTTCACTTTTGTGGCAGTGTAATGGGCAAGACAGTCTCTTATAACGTTCCATAACATTAGTGCCACTAAGTGAATACACATGGGTACTCCTATCACAGGCAGAAATGCAGCCATCTATCAACAGTTGTTCAATAAGGAAGGAATAAAGTTTTTTTAGCATAGCTATTTAAATATTAAACTATTTTTCCCAATCACATTTCAAAATCTATGTCTATTTTCTTGTTATTCCTACTGGCAGCCGTAGTACTAAATAATTCAGCAGACAGAGTAGCCTATGCCAAGTATAACCCAAAATCCCCAGACTTACAAAACTCAATTTGAAGTTTCTTACCTTAAGCAATATATTTAATAAATTATGTATTTTCTCCTTTAATATGCATTTTCCAATGGATTTCAAATAGCTGAGACACCATCCCCTGGTACTATTAATTTTCATATTAAAGAAAGATAAAAAGCTTAATATGTCATAAATATTCCCCTAACCAAAAGTCTTACTGTGAAAATATGACCATAGAGAAAAATTATTCTGAGTTCCTATAATCTGCACTTGTTACTACTGCATGCAGAAAACAAGAGGTAAACATCTAATTAAATGTATAATCATGTCTTTGTGTAATTTTCCAAAGATATAATTTATTCTAAATTTACTGAAAGAAGTACAGAAAAAGGAATAATCAGCACAGCCTGGTAATTAGGTATGTGTCCTCTGGCATGTAGCCTGGCATATTTTAGACCAAATGTGGATCTGAGCTGCACATTTTTGATGCAAATGTTGACTGATTTTGAACTCTCCAAAACTCAGGGTGTTTGGCTTAAGGTATTGCCAGAGCCCAGTGGAAAGAATACAGCAGCACCCTGCCTTCCAATCAGATTCCTACATCTGTCGATACTCATGGGATTTTGGATTCAATTTTATCTTTATCACACTCTCACTGATACATACCACAGAAAACAATTAAGATGTTGGGCAATCTAAGTGATTGTGAAGCTTCGGGGCTTGTTAAAACTGCTTGTTATCTTCCTTAGGAGACGCAAAGGGGGGGGGGGGGGGAAGAGAACATAAAAAGCTACTGTGAACTCCTTTGACCTCTCATCTTTTCCCTCTGAAACAAAGGAGTGAAGAAATGTACCACTGCTTGTATTAGTACCAGGCACACGTCCTTGTAGGCAGATCAATTAATTTCCATTAGTGTCACAAGTGGAAGCAGAGCAGTCATCTAATCTACAGAGGCTTTTATCAAACACCTTGCCTCAGTCTCTTCCATTGAGCTTTCTGTTTTAGTCCCTTGACAAATTAACCTTGAAGGTATATCATGACTTTCTAGACCCTACTCAGTGTCTGCAAAGGAGTTATATTTCATTTTAAATGGTGTAGCAGTGGGAGTCAAGGACAACAACATTTGGATATCATTAAATAGATAGCACATTATTCTTCCTTAGAAAAATCCTTAGATCATTATACTGAGTGCTTTGTGGCCGTATTCATGGAATGAGTTGAAATGATAATATGTGGCTTTATGATCCTGTAGTCGGTCTGCCAGAGACAGATTCTTTCGCTTATTTTAAGCACCTCCTACCTATATAACACAGCAAGACTACTGCCAAGGCAAAATACTACATTGTACGTACGCCCAAATCTCAATGATGAGAAATGACCTTCAGTGACGTTATTAGGAACAATTGTACAGGAGACACCTTTATTAAGGACAAGAGATCATTATCTTGCCAAGTGAGAGCAAAGGTTATTATTCCTCTTGAGGAAATGTGATTGGAAAGGGGCTTTTGGCAAAGCAGATAAAAGAAATCTAGAAACAGCAGAAACAATTGCAAGGTCTCTAATACAGGAACATTCTCTAGGAAGATCAAGAGCAAAGTCTGCATTATATCAACTGTTTGACAGATTAACTGGACATGGCTTCTTGAAACATGTAGGAATTTGCACAAAAGCTTTGATTTTCCTCGAAAAGCATTTTTATTTTGCACAGGACACTCACTTTCAGTTTGTTCCACAATGTTAACAATTGCAACTTTGTCCTATGTGAAGAAAATATAAAGAAAATTCTTCATTGTCCTTTGTCTTTATTTATAACTTTCATGTACATTTGAGAAATACTTTATGTCGCAATGGGAAATAAGCAGCCACTTATCTTTTCTGAGGAGAGCCACTTGAGTTGACTCAGCTGATTCAGTCCTGTGGGGTTTAATGAAATATGAAAGAAATTTTTCCATCCAGCATATACAACCATTATAATTTCCTGCTCATTTTGAAATAGTTGCTATCTTTCTTAATCCAGCCTTGTAGTATCATAAGACCTTCTTTTCTCTCTTAAGAAATATATTTTTTAAGGGCATATAAACTGAAAAGAAAAAGACTTTATGAGCTCCCTTTTGGAGGAAGAAACTCTATGCCTGGAATAACAAACATTTTCAAGCCCTCAAGACAGGCAATATTCGGAGATGGGCAATAGAAGAAGAAACAGTGAAAGAAGGGATCAGAAAGTCAAAGATCAGAAGCCACCGAGATTTTTCCTGCCTGCGTACACTGACATAGGTCTCCACTCTATGAGTCAGACCCTCCCTGTTTTTCTTCTCTCAATTGTTAAAGTTCAAACAACTGCTGAATCAAGTCTTCAACTCCGTCTAGGCCTGGCTGATATACAGCTATGTGGACCCTATTCTGAGCAGAGCCTTCCCTCATGGTTCCCTGGTGCGGGTCACTCTACCTGGCCAGGGCAAGGTTCTTGCGAGGCTTCTTAACTTTGAGATTAGAAATGTGATTTGTGGTTTCTTCTTCTTCTTCTTAAGATGTGATATTTCTTGCTTTTAGAACCAGTCAACAGTTAAAGTTTTCTCCAGGGTGCTCTACTGTTCAGGTAGTGTGTTACTATAAATACAAATAAGAGTTAATCCTTGGTGCACTGAATAATATAGTAATAGTGAAGTTGTATTAGAGTATACATAAAATCATATGCATCTTCATCTCTGAAGACATTTTTAGTGCACTTCTCTGACTAGGCCTTGAGATTAAATAGAGCTCGTTCAATTAAGAAAACAAACTGCAGCTAAAGAAACCACTGCAACTGGGTCAAACTAACTATTTGATTGTAAATGGTTAAAAAGGAAATGGGCAAGGTGACAAGGGGAAGAAAGGTAAATGGAGAACATGCTGCTCTGCTGACATCTTCAGAGCTATACGAAACACTCCAGGAAAATGCTGGCACTTGGAGCAAGAACCTCCGTTGTTACACATACAACCACTTACCTGAACAGATGCCTTTCAAATTCGGAGAGCAGCTCAGCTAATGAACAGAGCTAACTACATTATAGTTAGCTCTCAGGACTTGGTGCATATTACTATGAAGTGAATGTGTAGACGCAGGTGAACTACGTTCACATTTGGATGCCCCTGAAGAGAGGATTTGAGGTGAGCTTTAAAACCCTCTCCACTAACTCTCTCCAGTCTGTGGGAGAAGGAGCAACGTGCCCAGCATGCCTGGGAGGAAGCACATGCACAGGGCACAGACACTTCAAAGGGAAAAACTGCTCTCCAAACCCAGTGTTAGAGATGTGAACGTGTATGTTGGTAGGCAATTGAAAAGGAGTCAGTGCTTATTTTCCCTGTTAAGACTACTATGACATTGTCTATTACACATCCATTTCCTTTCTGAATATTTGCATCTGTTTGTTTTCTCCTCCCGTGTGCCAAGTGTATAGTTACATTTTACACAACACTTTTTTTTCTACCAGGGAAATGCAAGAGAAGAGTCTTGCGCAGAGCCAAGGCTCAGCTCTGCCTCATCCAGAGGGGCTGGAACCTGTGTCGCACCAAGTCTGGGACTTTTTCAGCCCAAAAGAGTCACTTTTCTCAATGAAAGCATAATAACATCAGGTTTCACAGTACAATGGGAATGATAACCCAGACATGGAGGTGCTGATTGACAGCAGTCTGAACATGAGCCAGCAGTGTGCCCAGGAGGCCAAGAAGACCAATGGCATCTTGGCTTGTATCAGAAACAGCGTGACCAGCAGGTCCAGGGAGGTTATTCTGCCCCTGTACTCAGCACTGGTGAGACCACACCTCGAATCCTGTGTTCAGTTCTGTGCCCCTCGCTCCAAGAAAAATGTTGAGGCTCTGGAGCGTGTCCAAAGAGCAATGAAGCTGATGAAGGGGCTGGAGAACAAATCTTATGAGGGGCGGCTGAGAGAGCTGGCATTGTTTAGCCTGGAGAAGAGGAGGCTGAGGGGAGACCTTATTGCTCTCTACAACTACCTGAAAGGAGGTTGTGGAGAGGAGGGAGCTGGGCTCTTCTCCCAGGTGACAGGGGACAGGACAAGGGGGAATGGCCTCAAGCTGCACCAGGAGAGGTTCAGACTGGATATCAGGAAAAAAATTTTCACAGAAAGGGTCATTGGGCACT
Source organism: Cuculus canorus (assembly GCF_017976375.1). Classification (NCBI taxonomy): domain Eukaryota; kingdom Metazoa; phylum Chordata; class Aves; order Cuculiformes; family Cuculidae; genus Cuculus; species Cuculus canorus. The sequence continues at coordinate 43,340,440 of NC_071403.1, read as the reverse complement.
GGCAGAGGCTGCTCAGGGAGGGGGTGGAGTCACTATCCCTAGAGGTATTTAAAGATGGGTAGACGAGGTGCTCAGGGACATGGTTTAGTGGTTGATAGGAATGGTTAGACTCGATGATCCTAGTGGTCTTTTCCAATTTAGTGATTCTCTGATTCTACTTTTTATAAGCTGTTTGAAACTTTTAGGCATTTTATAAAATCACTGGGAAAAAACAAGTTAAAGATGAGTCAGTTTTGTTAAAGCCTGTTACTTTTACTGATTCCACTAACTGGATGGCTGAAAAATGACTGTGCTGAAAATTCTAGTAATTTTTCAAAATGACTGATTTCAGTTGCAACTCATCTAGATGTGCTGAGAATAGGAAATTACATGGGGACCAATTCTGCAATAATGAGCCGTATGAAACATAACTTATTGATGCAGTCTCTCCTCTTACACAGTGAATTAGACTGCAATAATAGCTAAAAACTAGAAGGCAGACAGAACATCAGTGTCTTCTTTTGCAGCTAAGACTACCTCTAAATTTGACTTCTCGCTTTGAAGGGTTTTCTTTCCTATGCTAAGTCTGCTAAAACATAGCAATATATGACAGCAGTATCCTGAAACTGTCCTTAATATACTACCAAACCTGAGAAGTTTGGGAAGAGCCAAAACCTGGGGACGGGAGTGAGGGAAGAGGATGTCTCTGATATGTGGCATTCTGCTTCAGCGGGAGTAAAAATACAAGATATCAAATCACTCTTCACCCTCTATCTTGTGAGGAAGAAGAAAAGCCCACTCTCAGCTGGCTCTCTTCTCATGGAGGGTGCACAAGAGGAAGGGGTTTTGTACCCCCTGGACTTTCAACAGCCATTTCCCAGCTCCATTCCATCACCCTTCTGGTTCTAGCCCTCCTGGCTCAGTGGTTAGGTGAGATAAAAAGTTTACTTTGCAAAAGGCCATATCCTTTTGCATCAGGCAGAAGCTTGCCTGCTGTTCACCAGTGGGACAGGCAGATGGCTTTGTGTCATGAACTTGCTTTTTATTGCAATGGGTAATAAAAACGAAGAAATTCTAAGGATATAATCGAAGAAAAGACTTACATAGTATTCAAATATATATTAGTAAAGGAAGTACTGAAGGTAAATATTCTAGTAAAGCTGAGAACTCCTGTTCACCTCCTGTCAAATCCTGAAAGTACCTTGCTTCCCTGACAGGCTCTTTAGTCTGGTTTTCTAAGGAAATAAATTCATGAGATTGCATGGTCTGTCTGCCTCCTCATGATAGCTTTTGATCCCTTGGGACAATTCACATCATGCTTGAAAGATGGATAGAGCACCAAAGATAATTCTGTTCCTATGGTTTTGAGAAAAGTTGAAGAGAGTGTAACATCAAGCCTAACAGAAAGCCAGAGGTTTAGATATCCAGCACACTGGAAATGATTTGGTAGTTATCACCAGTTCATGTGATGATAATCCACGTCTACACTGCAGTCTCTGCTCAGCTAAATCTCACCCCGTGTGTTCTTCCACCACATCCTCTGTTGATGACTCAACCTGTCCAGTATTTCCCAGAGTATATCTTCACACCTTCCTAAGACAGCTTAAATGCCATTTTGAAGCAGCCACTTGTCCCCCGGTACTGTCCAACAAGTCTAGGACTCTAACGTTGAACTCTGCACTGCAAAGCAGGCACTTAGGAACTTGGTAGTGTAGCACCTAACAGACATGTCAACATAGCACCATCCCGTACGGATGTAGCCTGTAGCTGTTACTGCAGGTAGCCTTCAGTTGCTGTATGAATTGTCAATGTGGTCAGTATTGTTTTAATCTTTGAAGGCTCCCTCAGCACTGACAGACACCAAGAGCGATATCACAGACTTCAAAATAATGTAAAGATGGAGTTGCTAACAGATAAACAGAAGGCAGCAGCTCAGCTGGTGAGTATCCTGCTTCTTAGTGTTGTAGAAGTGGTCAATGGCCATTTATCTTCATAAAAGGTCAGGCAGAGCACTTGAAATCTGGCTCTGAAATTTTTACTATGGTGTTCTGGAAGTAAAAGTGGCAATGTTATTATTAACCAATGTTGGTTTATTACTATATACATGCAGTGTTAGGTAGGTATGTATGTTTTCATATACATATAAACATACAAACAATATACACTATAATTTTGTACACGTATTTAGCACACTAACAGAGCTTTAACTATAAACTTCTCTGTGTTTTTTTTTTGTAAAGTGGAGCCATTAATTACAAACTTCCAGAATCCGCATGCTGCTCTGACGTTAAGGTCAAAAGCAGCTTCGAAAATGTGCAAAGCGAATTAAGAATTTTCCCAGACAGATTAGGTGCATTTTTAAGTTTTATAAACCTAGCCTTAACCTGCTTTTTCAAATCTCCTTTTCTAGGAACTCTATTAAAGCATGAAAAACAATAGTTTGATTATAACTTCTGCAACACAAAGAGCTACATTATGTCCTGGTGTCATGCTACTGCTTTCAGTGAGTTCTAGAGCAGGGAATGATTTGATTCATAAGCTTAGGGCTAAATTTTGTCAGGTGACTAGAAAGATGCCTCTAAATACACTCGCTCACCTGCCACAAAACCGTTTCACAGAATCACAGAATCACAGAATCACATAAGGTTGGAAAGGACCCATTGGATCATCGAGTCCAACCATTCCTAACACTCCCTAAACCATGTCCCTAAGCACTTCATCCACCCGTTCCTTAAACACCTCCAGGGAAGGTGACTCGACCACGTCCCTGGGCAGCCTCTGCCAGTACCCAATGACTCTTACTGTGAAGAATTTTTTTCTGATATCCAACCTGAACCTCCCCTGGCGGAGCTTCAGGCCATTCCCTCTTGTCCTGTCCTCTGTCACTTGGGAGAAGAGGCCAGCTCCCTCCTCTCCACAACCTCCTTTCAGGTAGTTGTAGAGAGTAATAAGGTCTCCCCTCAGCCTCCTCTTCTCCAGGCTAAACAACCCCAGCTCTCTCAGCCGCTCCTCATAAGACTTGTTCTCCAGCCCCCTCACCAGCTTTGTTGCTCTTCTCTGGACACGCTCCAGAGCCTCAACATCCTTCTTGTGGTGAGGGGTCCAGAACTGAACACAGTATTCAAGGTGCGGTCTCACCAGTGCCGAGTACAGAGGGAGAATAACCTCCCTGGACCTGCTGGTGACCCCATTTCTGATACAAGCCAAGATGCTGTTGGCCTTCTTGGCCACCTGGGCACACTGCTGGCTCATGTTCAGTCGGCTGTCAACCAGCACCCCCAGGTCCTTTTCTTCCGTGCAGCTCTCCAGCCATTCTTCCCCCAGTCTGTAGCGCTGCATAGGGTTGTTGTGCCCCAAGTGCAGGACCTGGCATTTGGCCTTGTTAAACCTCATCCCATTGGTCTCGTCCCAGCGGTCCAGCCTGTTCAGATCCCTTTGCAGAGCCTCCCTACCCTCCAGCAGATCGACACTTCCTCCCAGCTTAGTGTCATCTGCAAACTTGCTGAGGGTGCACTCAATGCCTTCATCCAGGTCATTGATAAAGACATTGAACAGGGCTGGACCCAGTACTGAGCCCTGAGGAACTCCACTTGTGACTGGCCTCCAGCTGGAGTTAACTCCATTTACCACCACTCTCTGGGCCCGGCCATCCAACCAGTTTTCAACCCAGGAGAGTGTGTGCCTGTCCAGGCCAGAGGCTGACAGTTTCTGAAGCAGAATGCTGTGAGAAACTGTGTCAAAGGCTTTACTGAAGTCCAAGAAGACTACATCCACAGCCTTTCCCCCATCCAGTAGTCGAGTGATTTTAAACAAGCATGGCTTGTTTAAAAAAGAAATGTAGGCCCAAGTCTGACAGGCTGGCTGCTCTGACAAAGAACCAAAGTCGCCTGTTGTGTGGGGAAAACACGGTGTCTACGTTTAGGAATGTCAGTGGCGAGAGTGACTTATCTGTATCTGTAAAAGCCCTTGACACCTAAGTTTCTGATGCCCTCTGGCATGACGTTTTGGTTTAGATTAGCAGTGTGTTTCTGCACAAATAATCCTGTTTTTTCCCAGACTATGCTTTGGTTGGGTTTGCATCATGGTGGATTAGGAACAAAAGAGGAAGCTTTAATTTACTGATCCCTTGCACAGAATTACATGCTAATGCAGACACAGTCTGTAACACCCTGAAAAGGCCCTTCCGCACACACTGGTGTTACATTTACCTATGTAAGCAAATATCCACCTCAGTTACACTGGAAATGGATTAAGCATTGCTTAAAAAAAATAGCTTATTTGAAAAGGGTGTAGGCGACTGACATAAATGATCTTTGAACAGAACTGTGAACTGTCAAGCATGACTTCATGTTTGTATTTTTTCATGCTATTTTGCTATTCCTGTACTTCTTAATTCACTGTGATATAGTAAGATGTGCCTACACTGCTGGAGAGAGACGCAGACAGGCTACAGGTGCATGGCTAGTCCACTTAGGAGCCTAGATAGCCAGCCTGCCTCTGCTCTATCCTACCAGAAACGCTTTTCAGTTGTTTTGTAGATTAAAGAATTTTAATGTAAAGAATCTTCCAAAGTCTTATGACCGCATCCCTGTCTCTGCTGTCAGCACAATCCTGTTTATGATTCAGGAAATTCTCTCAGGTTTTAGTCCAAAATGAAGCAGGACAGATCCTCTGAGGGAACTGCTAAGAAGTGAAACCAGACATGATGTTGCAGCAGTGTTAATTATCTGCATCCAATTAAAATGTAGAATACTACCCACAGGAAAAGAAAAAAAAATATATATATGTAGCTGCATATCCAGTTGCACTTACCTGAATTTTGCATGGAATTTCACAAGAGCTCTCCATGCCTTCAAGATCAAATTTCTCATCTGTATATACTACACAGAAATTTGGACACTACTGTCTCATTGTCATTTGATCCAGCCATTCTTATGACCTGGAACAGTACAAACAAAGGAAGATATGTAAAATTATTGGTAGACACACTATAGTCTGAGCACAGACTAGTTTCAATAACTGTCCTTAATTGTTCTGTAACCACAGTAACAATATTATACAGGTTACCTTAAAGGCTGGCTGTACAGTCCAGTGTTTTGTTGTGATGGTGGTATACAATTCATGGTACTTTAATTTCATACTGTTTCTAGTTCATTGTTTAACAATATAATCCTGTGTATTCTTTTTACAATTGCTAGGAAATACGTCTCCCCATTTGCCCCTGGTTAATTTTGAGAATTTAAACCTCTCTTCAGTACCTCTCCATCTCTGGGAACATTTTTTTCCAGAGGCTCTAATGCGTAGTTGGAGTGGCAGTGACTGCTAACAAGTGTACTCATCTGCCTTTTGGTTGGAGGGATTTGCAAATGATTACATCCATTCTATGAAAAATGCGAACATTTCAAATTCTATTTTTAACCCCAGTTGCACAAAATGACATCTCAAAATGGCCCATAGAATATCAAAAAGGCCTTATAAAACAGCTATGTCAGAATGTTTCATTTTGACACATTGTTTCTATACAAGTCCTTCAGACTCTTCACATGTATGTTTATGAAGTCCTAGAGGAAGGCTCCAATAGTTATTTACATTCCTATGAAATGTTTTGATTTCACTAAATCACTGCTCTCTAACAGAATAGTTTTGTACTAGAAAATTTTCAAAATGCTTTACTCTTCGTTGCCAAACATTCTTTATTGGTGTTTATTGAACTTTTTTCTCCTATACTTCTTTGGAAATCTAACTTTTTTTCTTAGTCTAGTGCTTGGTTATGATTTAGAATGTTTTCAAGTTGACATGGCTCATCAAATAAAATATTGTGAAAAATATGCTGTTCAAACTAGCCTGTACCTTTGGATTTCTAATCCTGTTAGTTAATGAGTGCACTGCACTTTCTTTCTCTAAATCTCTCTCACCCTTTGTTTGGAAGAAAGGCAATAGTGCTACTTTTTTTAAGGATTAGAGATTAATCTCATAAGTGCATATACTTGTTGTCAGTTAATTACTTGTTGAAGTCAACAAGAGCCGGTTCTAGCAGTATTTGGTCAGAAAGTTATGGAGTACAGGGAACAGAGCAAAAGAAAACATATCCTGCTGTTGGGTGTTCTTTGATTTGTCCAACCTTTGCTTTCAAGTTTTTTCCAACAGCAAATCATGTTGGTTATGTAAAGATCAGACTTGGCTCCTTGCTAAATAGGTTGGGGTTTGTTTTTTGTTTCCTGGTCCTGCGCTGTAATTTATAATTGAATTGAAGGAAAGTTTGCAAAACAATGGTCACATGGAGAAGATTTGAATACTTCAGCTGATCTTTGGGTCCAGGAGGTCCTCAGAAATGTTGAACGCATGTGCAGGCGTGACTAAGAGAGATTCGTGCTGCTGTAATTCCTCCCCTTGAAAGATAGACATACAGTGTGTATCTTGCTCTCCTTGTGAGGACTTTTTTCAAGTTGAGAGTTTCAGAGTTTTAGCTCGAAAGTGGCTTTTGTCCCCTGATGCAACACCATGTACAAGGGCAACTCAGGATATGCTGGGAAGTAGTGCAGGATGCCTGGATGGAACAGCATTCTCCCCCAGCACATCCCCAGCACTTGTAGTGCTAAACCTTCCCTGTGTCCTGCTGTGTCAGCTGCATGGGGCCAAGGAACCACTGAGAAACTGCTGATGCTCTGCTGGCAATGCCAAGCTTCCTCAGCCACAGTAAGAGACCCAGAGAGGGAAGTTAAAGTCTCTATGGTTGCTGTCAAAAACGAAGCATGTGGGAATTTCTCATTGTCAATCACTTCAGAGCAGAATAACACTGTGGCAAAAGCAGGGAGGAAAGGCCTGACTTAATTCTCAAAGGAATCATTCATTGTCCCACTCATGAAGTAACGTAAGAATCACCCTTCCTAAATTTTCCAATCTGAATTAATTTAAAATAAAAATAGTTCAAGATCACCTACATCCTCCACAACTTTATGCACCTTTCTTCCTTCTTTCTGCGTAGCTACCATTTCTGTTATATCCTTATATACTTTGCTTTTGAGAGTGTTGACATTGAAAAGTGTGGAGCAACCACAGCTGCAAAGAATTGCTTTGCCAAAAAGTGCACTCAGGGAGAATGCAAACTATTTGTGAAGTTGGATCTAAGTCAGTAAATGGTTTCAAGCAAACAAGCAGTTTGCATTTGAATAAATCAGCTGAAGGGTTGTGTTTTGGTTTTTTTTTAATAAAAATCTATATATGTTCATCATTACATTTTTCAAGATTTTCAGTTTCTGATTTTGAAACAGATATGATTTTACTGAGCAGAGTATATAAGAGGAAAGCTTAAATATTTAATTTTCAAGTGATTACAGTGTTTCAGAAAATGAGGCTAGTCAGCTATTTATTAAAACAAAACAGAACAGAAAAAAAAAACAAAGCATGAGAAAAAAGTGTATCTACTGGGGATTTTTCAGTCTTGACTTTTCAGGGAAATACAAGCCTACGTGAGTGCTCTGCATAACTGTGTGCACCTTGTCTAATCACTATCAACATTTTTTGAATTCACTGCATGATTTGAAGATGTATTGGCTGAGGTGCACATAAGCTGCAAAGATATTTACCTTTCTACTGATTTTGTAAATAACGGGAGTCAAGAAAAAGACTTACACTCATTACAGCAGAACACAGGTCAAAAATGAGGAAGAAGCACTGTGATGATCTTGATTGAAACCCAGCCTAGAGCAACAGAGCAGATTTAATAAGGCAGTGAAGATGACAGCTGTTAAGACCATCCGCCCATCATGGGCTGCCATGGTTCCTGCTGCAATACAGCCTCCCATACAGTGTCAATACTATTCATGACCTTTGCAGCCTCCTCACCTACTATTATTTGGTACAAGATATCAAATAATATGCTTTCCTTTTCTCCAGCACAGCATGTGAATATCACTCCATGGGTTATTGTGATTTACCAGTGATGGAAAACATGCCACTAACAACAGGAACTGAGGTGGATCCCTGTTAACCCTATACTGATACTACACAGCCATTTACTATGATTCCTCTGCTAGACTTGAATAATTCAATACAATCTGGGTCAGCTACTAAGAAGAAAGGATGATTTGCTTGTATAGGTTGGTGAGAAGGCAGAAATTAATAGAATTCTGTTAAAACGTCAATCATTTGAAAGGTAAAATCCAGAGGAAAACAGACAGCTTTCCATGTCTGTCCCAAACCCCTGGTCTTCAAACAGCTCTTGAGTCCGCATCATACATAAATGCCCTCCATAGCAAGCAAGAGGTAAGGGTATTGTTTTGTTTGCAAAAAGAAAAAGGAAATGTAAGCACATGGTATTCTGTACCTGCTGGAAGTGTGGCCATATATTTGCTTTTGTGACGAAAACCACTTTCCTAATCAGCACGATCACTTTCATCATGGAACCATTGTGTAGTTTTCCATTCAAAGGAATCACGTCACACTGACAGCTTAAAGATGGTCAGAAACAATGAAGAGGGTTAACTTTACATAATCCTCAACCGATGCCTAGATTTGAGGTCTTACCCACAGCTCCCATGTCAACTTCAGCAAAACAAGCTCTTTTGGGAGACTATACTTCTATTTTGTTGTTTGGCAAATGCAGCTCTGCGGCAGTTGTCAGGGTCTCAAGAAGGGGAGTGAGGAGGAGCCACTAGAATTTTTACTGAACGTGCCTTTTGCAGTTCTTGGGTTATGTACAGTTTTATTATTGTTCTGGTTTTACTCATCATTTAAATATAGGGACAAAATATCACTCCTCTAATTCAGTTATATTAGACAGGAAGAATAATTTTTACATCATGTTCAGTGGAAATGTCTTCACAAATATAGTGCTCTTTAGCTCTGGGCTTTTATTACAATTTAAATCATTTCCTGGCATGGATTAACTAAAAGAACTACATGAAGCCCTTCCTTGCCCCACTGGTAGGTAGATTTAGCTTTGTCAACATAAAAGAATCTTTGCTAAAGCTTTCAGCTTACCTGTGTTTGTTAAACATGATGCTTATGTCCATATTCCTAACCAGTAGTGAACACTCTGTGGAAGAGCTAGTTTGGGGTAGAGTTAAAGGCCAGCAGACTTCTGTACTGTGTGGACAAAGACATCAACATCACATTCATTCACCAGAGAACAATGAGCTGCAACCACATGCAATTTGACTGCCACTAGAACCAATTTTATCCATGCATAGAGCTCGATGGTTTTCAGAAAAAAATTCACTACATTTATTATGAAAATTGAATCACTTCTCAGCTTGATGTGAGCCATCACTAGGTATCTTTCTCTCCCATTACCATACCTACCTAAAATTTATTTGTATGCAATGACTATTATTTAGGTTGTTGGTTTTGTATCTACTGCACATTTACAAAGCCAGATATCCTCTATGTTTGCTGCTGCAGGAGTAGAACAAAAGGACAACAAACTTACATCTCACATACAAAGAAATGTAGAGGAGAAGAGGTCTGGTGACTTGATCTTCCTTACCATGCTACTACCAGTGACTGAGATAAGATGAGCCATGGCAGCTCTACGACTCCCTCTGAGGTTGCTTTTAGAGCAGGGTACCCCTCCAGAGTAGTTACCTCTCTAAGCAGCTACTACAGCTGCAGTAGGTAACTATTACCCAGCCCTACAAAGGTCTTCATGAGCTGTAGCAGAAGCCAGCCTGTCTTTCTGGCAAAGGCAAAGTAGGCAAGAAAATCATGGTCACTCTGCTGTCTATAGCAGGAGATTGAAATTCTGAGGTGCTCTAAGTAATTCTTCATACCTTCAGTAAAAGCTCATATTTTGCTAAGCACATTGAAATAAAGCGGGCACCAACTTCCTTTATTTTGAAGAGGAGAATTTATTTTTTGCCACAAGATATGAAATGTCTCAGTTAAATAACAAGAAAAGAAGTTATGACATGAAAAGCACTTTAGCGTGTAGCTCCCTATTACTGATTTCTTATTTTAAGGACTGCAACATTTTCACTAACTTGTGACAATTCATAAAAGGACACCTAGAGTAAACAATTGTTCTCCTTTTGTGAAACTTGGTACCTAATAAATAATTTAAAGAAATGGAGTTTAACAATTACAGCATCCTTTTAAATACCTAGCCACTGGTGTCAGGTTATTGTATAATGAAGGTTCTTCCTCTGTAGTGTCGCATTAGTGTGATTCAAATGAAGTTCTACCACTGAATTGTCTCCTCCCTCCAGAAAACACCCTTTCGAGACCATTAATTTCCATGTTAGCCCCACAGAGCTGCAGACTCTTTCTTCTTGTGATACATTATTGCTTGGATTTGACTTAAGTATGAATAGAATTTTGGAAAGTAAAGGATAACTACATGTATAAATGAATTTACATGTATGCATCTCTGCTTATTCACAACTTACTGAACGTTGTTGATTCTCTATGGTTGTCCAGAAGGCTATGAGTCTCCAGATATTTCTATCCCAAGTGAGAAAAATGGGCAAGCTACCTTGACTTTCTTGCTGTACTTCATTAGGTTTTGCAGCACTCCAGATTTAGATCAATTGCTGTGGACTTTAAATGGGTGGTAGGGCAAAAGATAGTGAGTGAGGCATTCTGTTGTGTGCTTCGTACTACTCTGAGAGGCAATGTGGAAAGCAGGCAAGGAGCCAGAGTCTTTGCAATGCTCAGATGATCTGAAGGAGCCAAAACCTGGCTCAGCAAGGAATTCCTGCAAGATATCTGGATCCTGCAGAACTGGTACATAGAAGAGGCTCTTGCTCCAGGCCAGCGCTTTATCCTGTTCCCTCGTGCAAACTGCATGTTACGAGAGACAGTTAACATGTGAAGCATTTGAAGGGCAGTAGTTCACTACTACTGTCTCCTACAAAGAGGGTATCTTTATCACAGACATGGTGTGTGCAATATGAGCCCCTCCTCAGTTCCAGCTGTTCTATGTGATAAATGGCCTGCTGGCAAGTGCTCTAAGGTGTCAGCAGCCATCGGCTCCCCAAAGATCCCTCCCTTTCTGCCTGGTGCAGGCTCTCAGAAGAAAAGAATCTGGTCACATGTTATTTTTCTCTGTCTGAGAATCAGCACTCTTCCCTAATTTTCAGACCTAAGACACTGTTCTAAACATGACATTTTTATCTTCTAGATAACAGGAGCTTAAAAAATGACCAAGATAAAAATTAACTGACCCAAAGGCTTAGCTTCATTACATGGTAAAGCAAAGGCACAGATGCCAAGAAAATGAGGATGTGCTATTTTTTTTCACATATAAAGCAATGGATATTAATCTGCCTAAACTTGCCATGCAGTTCTTATTGAAGTCATTTTATGCTTATACAATTATATGTGTCTATATGCATATATATACATGTATGAGCTACTACATAACATCAGATTCCAGCCTGATTCATAAGCCAAGGATATCTGAAAATGTGTCTGTCACTTGTTAACTGTCCTTTCCCTTACATATAAAAACTTAGGGTTTTCTTGTTCTAAGTATTCAAGATTTCAACCTCAATATTAACAAAAGCAACGTAGAAAGATCCAAAATGTTCTACTTGCCTATTTTGCATTTCACTGCATAGTAAAAGTAAACATGAGCTCAGGGATACCCCATCTAGCCAGGCTAGATGGCACTTGAAAAATGCCAGTTGCCATTTTACAACTTTCTGCTTTGATAAGTACCAATTTCAGGTCCTTTTGAAAGAAAGTAATTTACTTATGTAAATATCTATCACAATTTAAATTTATTGTGATTTATGCCCATTGGAATAATGGAAGCAAGTGGCAGCAATCTTGCTCTGCTAATAGAAATTAGGATTAAAAACAGTGGAAAAAGTGAGCAAAGTGAAACAATATGAGAATCTTTTAAAAAAGCTGCCATTTCCAAACTCATTTGAAAAGAATAGTTTCTTTTGTACTGTGAAATCTGTAAGAATAGGTAATACGTAATTTCTTATATCATTGGTATTTTTCTATTTATATGATGGCTTTGATTGTTAATCAAAAATGACTGATAATCTCTACTGTGGATTTCTCCATGCATCCTACAACCAGGTGAAAGAACACAGATGATAAAAAACCATAAAACAAGCTATCAGAAATGTATCATGCCATATTTCTTTGTAAAATCTATTTACTTCTGAGGAAGTGTTTGGGAATTAATTTACTTCCATTCAGTTTAGAAAATCTGAGCATAACTAAAAGCACAATCTGTATAACATGTAGCAGTCTGTATATCATGTGGACGTATGAAGTTCAAGTGATGCTATATTTATGTTATGTTATGTTTGTCATGTTATGCTATATTATGTTATGTTACGTTATGTTATGTTATATATATTTCTAAGCTGCAGCTGTAAAATATCTGTAAAAGTGTCTTACGGCCACTGACTAGTGGCTGTAAAATGTGGTCCCATTCTTCTGTCTATGCTTGAAATTTCTTATATTTATGTAAGGAGCTCTGATGTCCCCCAAGTTTGCCTGCTGTAGCTCTACAGTGGAACATTTGCTAAAACACTAGATACCATCATGATGAAACCGAAACTGTAACCTGCCAAGAACAGAGGTTGCCAGGTCAATCTTCTCATAAGCACAGCTGATTTGCTTCAGTACAGCAATGGAAAATATGCAAATTCACAGGGTGACTAATTACCTCTTGGGAAAACTTAAGCAACTGGTCCTGTAATTAAAACCACCCAGATAATGTAAATAATTGTCTTGTAAATATTCCGCACTGGAAACTTTCTGCAACTACTTATTCTGTGCCCTGGCTTTGTATTTGCCAAACTCTTCAATGCATTTTAAATTCATTAAGGTCTGGCGCTTGCCAAGGACTCTCTGTCCCAAGTCACTCAATCCTCACAGGTGGCAGTCCTGTCTGGAGTCTTAGACTATGACACAGCTAACTATTCATAGCTGAGGGGGCAGCACTTCACATGCCTGTGCTCCCCAGCACCAGCAAAACCAGCAGTGAGAGGGCAGAAGGACATTTCAGAAGCATCTTAAACTTCAGCTGAAACCAGCGAGACCTGGGGATGTAGTAATGGAGGGAAAGAAACTGGGTAAGGCAGGAGGTAGGGCAGAGGGCTTCGGATGTCTATATATGAAAAGCAGGGACACTAAGTGTAATTAAATTAGTTGCTTGTTACTTTGTTTTGTAAAAGCTCATGCTGTTTGCTAGTCCCATTTTTATCCAAAAATGTCCTTTCAAAATTATTAATAAAATAGTGAATCAAAATACTCATACCACCAGTTAGACTTCTAATTTAAAAAGTAATAAACCCTGTGTGTGTGAAGGGAACTGTGAATAAATACTTTTATGTAATGAAATAACAGAGATTATTCCATTTTTTTGTAGATTTGGCTGTGTGATTCTGGGTAAACAGTTTTTACTAAAGATTTGTCATTGATCACAATATTTCCCTGTGTGACATGCTTTGAATATGTGTTCTAGACATCTGTTACCAAGCACCAAAACATGAAAATCCAAGTTGCTTTTTTCCAGCTTCCCCAGCTTCTCCTCTTCCAATATAAAAACAAATTCACTGGTGACAGGTAGAGGCTCTCAGATCTATCTGTAATTATTGCAGAGCTTATTTATTAGCTCATGAGTTAATAAATAATATTGCCCTTGGAAGGGGATTTGGCTTGGGCAGAATGAGAGCCACTAGATGAAGAGAGAAAAACGTAACATTTAGTAGCTGCTCATCAGTGGAGCATTGCATATTTCAGGCCCTGAGTGAGCCAAAGGCCAGTGGTAATCTGTAGTTGTAATTAAAAAAATCTTTGCCCTAAGGCAGAAAACTAAAACAGCTGAAATAAGAAAGGATAGAAAACTGCAGTTCTGGAATTTGCTAGTTTCTTGAACACTTGAGTTTGCATCACAGTATCTGTATGCATGCATGCATACGTGCATGTGTGTTTTGTACCAGATTTTGGTCACAGGAGAGCAGCGAATCAAAATTCCAATTGCATGGGAATTCAGCTAGATCTATGTTCAATAATGAACTTGAATCTTTGTAACAGGAAAACGGTTGGACTGAAAGACGTCGTGTTTTGTGGTACTCGGAATTCAATCCTGAATCTGAATGTAGTTGAGTTAGGAGCTTCGGTTTGCTTCACAAATGAAGTAAATGCAGCCACAGAAAGTCTTCGGTTGATGGTCCAGAGGGTCAGTCCCTTGTTCACCCACAGAAAAGGTACAGGAGAGAACAAGACACAGATTTCCTTATGTATTATGCTGAGGCATCCCTTTCTCCAAAACTGCTGGTTAGTTTGGCTGGGAGTAGATACGGCCCAGAAAAAAAGGGTTACAGAAGATCAGGATTTGTGATTTGAAAAGTCCCAACAGAGCCTTTCTGAAAGTTCAAAATGTTGTTGGCTGGGAGTTGCATTTTTGCCGAGGCTCAGTTGCCAAAATAAATTGATACCTACCAGTATCTTCTATCAACATTCCCAATACATTTGACAGACATTAACACAACTGCAAAATAGGACAGAGGAGCAGGACAGGGACATTTTGCTTTCTATTCTAACAGTTCATATTACTGTTTCTTCAGTTTCATTGTCAGAAATAATCTGTAGTGTAAGTCACAAAAGAGAAAGTAGCCTCTTACCACAACCCAAGACAGGACAAAGACCCTCACTATATTCTATAAGGGGAAGAATCACTCGAAGTACATCACTGCCTGACTAGGGATCCTAGGTTAGCTGTCTAATATTTTGATGTCTGGATTTACAGGAGTTGATTCCAATCCTATCTGTTAAGAGCTTTTCTCTACAGACCCTTTGCAGGTGGTTTTAATACCACTAGCATGTTATTCTGAAGACTTACAGTGAACCCTAATTGAGTAAAACCTCTCCTAGGAGGCTGGAGCTATCTCAGTAGGCTTTGGTTGTTCTAGTACCACTAACGTGAGCATGATGTCAGAGGCGGATTTTCAAAATCCAGTTTCAGTTCTTTTGTAGTCCATAACTGTCAACGTGCTAGATCTTGATCTTGTTGCATTGTCTACCTCTCAGGAATTTAATTTTTAATATTACCAGTGAATGTAATCTCCAAAGCAAGGGTTATATATTTGGTTTTCAAACCAATAAAAGCTAGTTTTTTTCAGGATTTGTGTAACAGAGGTGGATCCAGACCTAAGTCAAATGACTGAGAATTGACACTATGGCATTTTACATTGTCTAATGATGGAGGAGGTTGTAACCCTGCAGCCTCTTCTAAAACAGGCGGGGGACACTGCAGTCCTTTCAGTTCTACCTCTAGATCTGTGCTTGATTAAAAATGGAAACTGTAGAAGTAAAGCAAGGGAAGTGGTTGCATTTTGGGCTACCAGAAGTATGTATAAAGGGCGTTTGTTAATATTAGAGCAGAGCACAGAGAAAAGGTGTAAATGTCTCAGAAGATGCTCAGTTTCTGTTCCTCTGCCTCTCCTGTTAGTCACCAAATGTTGTGGAAGCCTGCCTGAGGTTCTGCAACACCAAAACCATTATCTATCTAAATCTGGGGCAGCTGAAGTTGCAGTCATATATTCATCAGAGCTATTCTGGCAATTGAAAATGAAAGATTTTGAGATTAGATTACATCAGAGAAGAGACATTTTTCATTCTTGGAGTGCCCCTGAGGTTGTATCAACACAGCAGGTTGCCCGTTCTCATGTTAAATTAAACCAAGGAGAGCTGCATACTATCATCCATGAAATACCTCCCAGTACCCTATTTGTTTCACTCAAACTAACCCAGTTTCTTCTGGTTGTTTATAGAGAACTTCCTGGCACTACCTACCTAATGCAAAGGGTAAATGAAGTAAATAACAGAAGTTTTATTTCCAGGCAAACGCAAATCAAAGAGGAAGGACCTGGGTAGTTGATGGATGACATAAATGCTGAGAAAGGAAGACAAGGAGTCAGAGAGGAGGGAGAGTGTGAAAAATTAGGAAGAGCAGAAATGAAACAGAAGCAGCTTATTATTGCAGTCTAGGGAGTGTGAGAGAGGAAAGAAGCAGCAGAAAGACTGCCAGGTGAGCCTTGGTGTCTAGCATAGACAGCAGCTGAAGGGAGCAGGTCATGATGAGTTCAACAGTGCCAGATCATGGTAGAAATGAAGCTGTTCTCAAGAAACAGTACAAGAGAGCAACATGCATGAGGTAATGAAGGTGTAAAAGGACAAGATATATGAGGTCAAGAGTGAGAAAAGCTGGAGAAAACTCAGGGCTGGTGGCAAGATGAAAAGAGTTCAGGCCAAGTAAAAGCAGGATAGCAGGGGAATGGGATTTTCATTTAGCTTC
The DNA here is from genome assembly GCF_017976375.1 of Cuculus canorus. NCBI lineage: Eukaryota > Metazoa > Chordata > Aves > Cuculiformes > Cuculidae > Cuculus > Cuculus canorus. The sequence goes on along the minus strand of NC_071403.1, from coordinate 43,324,197 downwards.
ACAGCAGAGAGGGTTAGGTTGCAATGGAAGGGGTAAAACAATCAGAGCCGCAAAGACGTGATCTCAAAGGGGAAGAGAGAAGGGCAGAGAAAGGGGAGAAATGAGAGAAAGGAAGAGCAGTGAGAACAGCTGGCAAAAGGGAGGCAGGCAAGGAACATCCTGGAAACCTTTCAGTGAACACATCTGAGAAAGCTGCTAGAGGGAAAGTTCTTGAAAAGCAGCAAGTTCCTGTGTTTTCCTACTTATAGGTAAACTATTTGAATGAACCAAATAAAATTGCAGTGTCCTCCATGTTATTTCTCTAGTAAACTATTGACATTTATTTTTTTTGTGTGAAGAAGATGTGCATGACTAAGAAAAAAATATTTTGAACAAGGAAATGGCATTAGTTTTATCTAGTTGGCACTGCTTGTATTACTTGGTATTTCAGATGTTGCGTCTATTTGGAAGAAACAACCTTTTGTTTGGTGCACGGATATCATGTTGAATGGTACATGGAAAATATTTTCCCTCATAAACACAGCAGGAACTTGCACAATAACTCCTAAGTATTTCATACATATAAGTGAACCAAACCACTAGGCCTGATTCACCACTATACTCCGTTTTTCCGTTGTATGAAATCTACTGGTTGCAAGCAGACTTACACTAGCATAACACTGGAATAATGTAGGGGAGATTCCTATCTCCTAATTGCATTAGGGCATTTACTATCGTATACATTCATAACATCTGGAGTTTTTAAGAGGTTTCTGGTAACAATAAGTTTATATATAGGTTTTGCTTTTTAAAACAAACAAACGAAAAACCTCCAGGAGTTAGAAGAACCAAACTAGAGAGGAGCAAAAACTGGAATGTGCAGATTTAGAGCCACATTTTTCACAAAGTATTTGGTTTTGGCTCATTACAGGCAGAAGTACAGCCACAAAACCTGAATGCAAATCAACACCATTAACATGTAGATCAGCCCTTGGTCAAAAATGGCACTGTAAAGAAGAAAACCAAAATTCTAAGGAGAACTCTGAAGCCACCGTGCACTCTGTTCTTTCAAAAAAGAGAACTTAATCATCAAGAGCACTTGTGGCTTGAGCATGCTCAAAATTGCTGTGCTACACAAAGAAGAGGTTTGAGTGTATGACAAGATCTCACTACAGCTGTGAAGAAATATGTCACAGATTTCACTAGAGAGGACCACACTGGAGACCAGCAAACTACGAAGTCTCTTGCTGTTGTTATTTAGTCCAATATGATTTTTCTAAATATGAGAAGGGAGATGGCAGTTTTTCTGAAATGAAAAACTTCTTCAGACCACACATTAATTTACCTGTTTTAGGAAGCCATTTGTTACAAACCTACCATCTACATGCATCATGGCGCTGGTCTTTCACCTTCTTACTTCATTATAGATCATGATAAGTTTCCTGATAATATCACCTGCTTTTTGGGTATGCTGGGATAGAATACAACCGTTGAGGAGAGAGGTATAATGCTGTGTTTGTAAATTCTGCCGTAAGGCTTTTGTAGCTTATTACCATTTCTAAGTACATGCTTAATGCTGAGCAAAGAAGGATACAGAGTGTGCTGGTGCCAAACCAAGAACTGAAAGCACACTGTCAACACTCTCCACTGCCAATACCCTCCAAGTTATGGATTTAAACCCATGATTTTAAAGAATAACAATGTTAACTTTTTCTTCTTCTTTTTTTTTTTTTATTTTTTAATAAGTTGAGTTGAATTTTGGACGTTTCAGTGGTGTGTCTAGAACTTCTTGGCTTTCACTTAAACGAAAGCTGAGATTTCTCAGTAGTCATTAGACTTCTGAGGATGTCTTTGGGAATAATGAATTGTAAGCCTGACTCTAAAGTCAGCAGAACTAGTAACAACACATCCATACCCCAGAAATCAAGTCTAAATTAGAGCCAAGTTCTGCTCTAAGCTCTAGTGGTATGAGTGTAGAATACCAGACACACCGATTTACTCCAGAAAATTTAAAACCTTATATATGCTGAAATTATAAGATCTCAATGTATCTGTATGGTTTTTTTCTGTTTAGTTAATTAAAAGGAAATCTGGAGAAACAGGAATAGATAATGTTATTTTGCAAAAAACACAAACTATTTTCCAATTAAAAATAGGTTGAGATATTAGCAATGGTGTTGTCTAGACAAACATTATAAGCTTGAATACAGCCTCGAGCCAGTAGTTGTTGTTACATGAGTCTACTCAGGACAGGTTCATCCCAGGAAATTTAGCGTACTGAAGAGAGCCAAGCCACTAAGTTCAACACACTGCACAAAAAAACCTAATAGAATTCAATACCTGGAGGATGCTCTGGGCCAGCACTTGTCTGGCATAGCTTTTCAGCTTCTTTTCCAGATAGCAAATGACACAGCAATGCTAGGTGTGGGCCTTGCTCACGGGGTATGAACTTGAATGTTTCTGCATCTCCATACCTTAAGTATCTGATTCAAACCTTGGGCTTCTAAAACAAATTCAACTAATAGTCTCCCTTTCCTTTTCTTCAGTTCTGGTGACTGGATCAGCAGTAGCTGTAGGCGACTCTTTATTCCCTTTGGGAAGACCAGAGCTGATAGGAAGAAACCTTTCCAATATTCATAAGTACATGCCATGGCTAGCTTCTTTGCAAAGGATTCAATAAGTAAGGAAAATATCTGGTGCCTTTTATTCTTACTCAAATAATGCTTACTTACAAACCCAAAATCTACTCAACATATATCTTGACTTTTGATTTTATTGCTGTAATTTGATTTATAATTGGACATATTATGTAACATAAGATATTTGCTGTCTCCTTCTACATAAAAACCATCACTGCCCACCATAACCTGTGTAATAAAACACTGACTTGCAGCCTACACACTACTGTTTGTTAACTGAGAAACCTCTCCAGGAAAAGTCTGACAGAGCAGGAAAAAAATAATCAAAATGAGGTTGTGGGTGAGTAACAAAAGAGATGCTTGGTCATGGAAGATGAATGGTCATTAGAGAGTAAGCGGAGACATAAGTGGTTATTTAGAAGCCCCAAGGATTGCTGGCTGCCAGTTGTCAGTGCTGAAAACATGTAATCAATGGGATGTGCAGAGTCAGCTAACTCCTGTGCTAGTGCTCCACAAACAAGGAACTCAAGCGCCGATAGGTGTGTAGCTGGAGGACTGATGAAGTCCATTTGGCTTTAACTGCCTGCCTTGTAGCTCACTAATGTTTTCCTCCCTCTAGTTACCACTTAATCTCTGTCTGCAGAGTTTTTTTCTTTGCACGCTATTAGGTATTAATATAGCTCTACGACCAGGATGATTATAGCATCCAGAATGGAATATCTGGCCTTTGGTTTCTCCCCACACTGTTGCTGTTCTACAGTGAGGGCACGGTTGGGTACTACTCCCTTGCAGAGGGGCCGCTAGCTTCAGCCTCTCTTAAAAGGCCTTCTTCAACTATATAGTTCAAACAGCTTGCCTAAGTGAGTCTGCCTCTAGGCTTACTGTTCAGCCTGCAGCTGAACTTATTTTTCCATTTATATTTACAGAAAGCTGAAATTGAATACATTAGCCAGGCAAAATGATAAAAGATTATATTTCTTTAAATTATTTTTTTTTTCCTTCTCTAAGGAATAACCAGGCACTTCTAGCTTTGTCAGTGGAGGCAAATTACAGAGGCAGTTCCTTTTCTCCCTTCCTTCCTCTCCTTTCCTGCCCCCAGAATGAGAAGTAAAATTATTCCTATTAAGGTAACAACAGATAAAACAGACTCAATTGTTTTACTGTACTGCCATAAAGCACACTGCTTTGCACTGAAATTACCTGGTTTATAGCGCTGTTTGCCTTACATTGAGGCAGAGGAGATAGATCTTCGGAACAAGGCATTACAAAAACATGGACTTCTATGGCAGAGCTAAACTATAGGCTGCCTTCTAAAAGTTATATATCAACAAACCTCATGACAGTTCACATTACAGTTATAAATATAAAAGGGGCAGAAAAGGCCTTAGCTGACACCTTGATTGGTTTCTGCAAATGATATTTTGCAGTCCTACGAGTCAAGTGAAAATCCCTGAACATTGGCTATGGTCCAGTGGTATTTCCCTGTGTCCTGGCTTGCCTCCTGTCTAGGTTTAAAGTACAACAGTGCATTGCCATTGGTGGTTTTTCTGAGCCCATGCAGCTGGTGACTGTAGCCAGGGAGCATAACCAGGGATGGCAGTAACTTAAGCTCTTGGCAATGCAGGATAACTGTGCCCGCAGCATCCTACACGTGCTCCAAATCCAGGTGCACACACAGCAGATAAACTGAATGTTGAGGAAATGGTGTCTTCCAAGACCGTGTCATTTGGGTGGCGAAAGGAATCGTCCACTTAGGGATAAGAGAGCATCTGAAATGTCAGGGCAGCTTCACCTATTTTGTTTCAATGTGACATTCTGGACCTGCTTCGGAGCCTTCTGCAGTGCAGCATCAGGTGGTTTCACATCTGAAAAACAGAGAAATTAGTTAGGCCTACAAGACTGAGGAAGGAAGTGTTACACAGTGGGAAAAGCATACAGCAAGGAGTCCAGAAGATCACTTGCAGTGGCACATACCCGATGTTACTGACACCTCTGTGCCTTTCAGTTCTCCCCTGGTAGGGTTGTCATATACCTTGAGGGATATAATAATCCTCTCTCTGTCCTTGGGATACTCTATCACCCTACAGTGGCAACTCTCAGAGTGACTCAGGCCAGCAGTAAAGTGTTTGCATGGGCCACTACTGCAACTCAGAGAAGAAAACAAGGCCACAGACCATTAACTGAAGTTTCTTCAGTGATCTCTCGTCATCCCTCCTGCCATCACAGTCATTGTTTTCCTTCACGTTCCTTTGAGCCAGGCAAACACTGGAGCCTTCTCTCACTTTCAAGATGTAGAGAGAATCAGAGGTGGCTGCAGTCTTGTCCCTTTCTCCTGAGTCTTGGGGACACAGTGTGGTCTTTTATATATTAGACTCCCAGCCTCGAAATAGGCTGTTTTTCTTGATTATTTTATTTACTGATTGTAAGATCTTCACTCTGCACCACATAGAGAAGATGAGCAATGCTGTGAGTGTGAGGCTGGTAAGGGTTCCCTTGAGTATCTACTGTGGAAAGAAAAAAGTCCTCCTCAGTGATTCAAGAGACGCTTCAGTGAGTGGAGTAAGGAACACCACTGTTTGGACTTTCCTAAGAAATTTCTGCCACCACAGCAGCCAGGACTTCTTGGGAAAGATGTTGTTCCCATGTTACAGGAAGAAAAGGTCTACAACTTGTCCTTAAGGTCAGGCTAATCATCCAGACCAGAAGTTCTTAACATTTTGTGCTATGTCACTAAAAACCCAAAAAGAAATGAGTCACTTGTAGCCCAAAATCTAAGATAAGAAAAAATAATAAAAAAAATAAGCCAAAACTAATCAAAGCTTTTTATCCTGCTCTGTGACTTGGTTTCAGATAGGAGACTCTATGAGACGCAGTGTAACTGCAGCTTGCAAATTGCAGGATTAGGATGACTCGATTAAACCTGCACTACAGACACAAGCTGGAGGGGAAGTTGAAATGGATAGGATATTTTGATAGACATGGGGCAACTGTGTCCTATGCTTCTGCCCAGGAGCTATTTTAGCTTCCCTGTGGAGCAAAGAAGGCACTGTCTCCGAGCTAAAAAAAAATATTTTCCTGTTTTTTTCAAAATCAGAAGTTTTAAATATTTAGGAAAAGCAGGAGGAAAAAGAACATTAATGTGTACATTAATGAGCACAAGTTTTGATAGGAAATAATAAACAAAGCAATGTTTGGTTCAGGATTAAGGAGTCAAAGTGAGTGTGAGCTGATATACAGATCATTTCTGAGAATATCTGAACTGGAAAGAAGTTTTCTCACACCTGTCAGCTTTTGCAAGAGAGCAGATAGCACCCAGCTCCCTGCCGTCACTGGCAGGCAGTGCTCAGTGACAGTACAGTGTTTTACTTTCCACTGACTGTAGCAACACTCCGAGGATAACTCTTCAAGAGGCAGTCAACAGGAACTATGTCTTGGTTTGCTGTGGCCACATTATACACACAGTTAATCTAACTGCAACACCCATTGCATTCAAATACTACGTTCAAATACTAATACTATTTAGATCCTAAGAAGGATCACCACCTTACTACTTTAACCATCCACTTCTTTTTGTATTTGGTGTTACACTCACAATTCAACTTCCAAACTCTTCTCTGCAGGACAGACAGGTCCCTATAAGGGCCAGTACTGGCTAACACGGCTGTCATCATTGGCTGTCCCAGTGCCAGCAGCGTCACTTGCTAGACACCAGTGCAATTTTCCAGCCACACCAGCAGGCAGGTGACCGAGCAAGCAGACATTTAGTCAGGGAGATGCTGTTGCAGGCTATATTCACTGATTTCTTTAAATTCCTGTCTAAAAGTGCCACGTGTCAACAAGGACACTATATTTTCAGCGTGACTAGAAAAGGCACTACCTGAGTGCTGGAATCCAGCTGCCATCCCCCGGTCACATGGGTGTCCTGTCGGCAGTGAGCAAACCTCAGCATAAGCCTAGTCAGCACTTCTGGAGGCAGATGTAGCTCATACGACCAGAGCAGATTTTCTCACCTAGATGGCTGACTCAGGGTGCTTCAAGACAGTGACCTCAAGTCCCATTTCCCTAATCCTTTCTCCCCTTCCGTGAAGCAACTGTTTACTGCTTGTTGGTTGTTTAGCTGGTTACATCGCTGGTTTTGAAATGATTCGTTGTTATGTTCTGTCACAGATCCACTTGTATTGACCTTCAAAACGCTCTCAGCCTAAGGGCCATCTACAATTACCGTCTAGAGAGACAGTCAGGGATAACATTTCTATTCCATAAGAATTCACAGCTATTTGACATTTATTTTCATTTTGAACTAGAATGAATTTTCTACACATTAAAACTTTTTGTGTCACTTAAGTTCTAGGTGTTACACAAAAGAAAAGGGTCTTTTCAGTAATGCTACAGAATTTGCTAGGACAACAGTATTTTTATTGAGTTTTGCTGAATAAAATAGTTACTGCAGTTGCAGTATAACATCAGATAAAATTTATGAAATATTAATGTCAATTTTAATTTAGTGATGCATTTAGATATATTGACTTCATAATGACATGAAAATATATCTAAATCAGGAATTCAAAATATTTTGAGTGCATCAAACATCACTGGGAAAACAGAGACAGTGAGTTTATATCTAATTTTTTAAATGTAGTAGAATTTAACATATTTGCACGGTATGATGTTTCTGACATTTTCTGTTTTCTGTCCAAATGCTGTGGCTGGTTCTAATAATCAGATGGTGTCCTGATTCAACTAAATCAAGCATCCAACCCAAGTCCTTAGTACAACAGCTCTAGCTTCCTTTCACCCCTTGTTCCTTTGCCTGTAGCTTCTGAGGACTGTTTCTGGGTGTGGAACTGTGACCAACACTCCTCTGCAGGACATCTCCGTTAAGCTCTGTAACAGACCTTTACAGCTCCCTGCTGCAACACACTGCCAAACACCTAGCAAGGAAGGGCTCCCAACTTGCCTTTGTGCTCACTCTTTCAAAGCAATGAATGGGCACTGCCCCACAGTCCAGGGACTTGTCCCAAACCCCTGGACCCTCCTAGAAGCAGTTTTGCTGATTCTCCTCTTCTTGCTGTTGGCAATGCCAGTATTTTAAAGAAACTTTTGGGAGTTCCTATAGCAAAATACAAGTTGGGACCATTCACTTAATTAGTGCAGAAGACGTCTGACTTCAGACCCTTGCTTCAGGAAAAAAAAAACACATTAGGTCAATGTTCAGCAGTTCAGCACTATCCTGCACTCTTTTCTAATTACTTTCTGTTCTGTGATTAATAAGTGATCTTCTAACTCCACGGCATTTAACAGTGTGGGCCTCTGTCATCCCAGAGATTGCTTTCCTCTGCCTGAGACATGGCAATTGGTTGCAATGGAAAGACTTGGACACGCTTTTTATGAGTGCAAGATCCCATGACCCAGTGGAAAGAGGAGAAAACAGAAATTCCATGAGAGTTTCTCTTTGACAGCATCTAGATTGGCTGCTGTTATGGAAATCCCTGAAGGTTCATCCACTCTCTTGGACTTAAGGGACGAAATAAATGAGTCATCTTTAAAGAAGGTGATTTTTATGGCATTAGCACTGCATGCTCTGCTATGTGTAGGTTAAACCTTATGAATGTGTCTGAACTTCTGGCCAGGTGCATTTTATGTATGCTAGTGTTAAAAGGAGACTAGAAAGCAATTCAAGTAAGCGAGCGTCTGCTTCAGCAGTGGGGTACAAGACCTACGAAATGTTTAATGTTCCTCTTCTTCTGCAGTGGGGGTACAAGATTTATGAAATGTTTAATGTCTCAACACTCTTACTGTTTGTACCTTCTTGATTGCAGAATTATTTTACAAAGACAGAAAAGATGCTTGGCCCCTTTTTTGTCATGGAGGTACTATTACTTATGGTGTTAAGAAGCAGGGTATTATTGGAAGAATATATGAGATCACCATACTGATGTCAACAATAACCAAGAAAATCTGAGACTAGTTCAGTCACAGTAAATACATCATAATCAAATAAATAATCATGAGCCTCCTTATCTAGACTAGCTATACCCAAGCTATGTATGTAAATACACCAATTTATCTCCCAGAATTAGAAAGAAATTCAAAGGAATATATCCACCCCTTGTCATTTCATGCCTTTTAGACTGTAAATGTTTTCTGACATAAATTCTCTCTTTGACACTTCGGTCCAAAGTTAGCAGAGTAGAATTCCTAGAGCAGAACTTTAAAATGTAGAGTTGTAGCCTAGGATAAATGTTTACTACTACTGAAGATAAATTCTATGTTTGGGAGTCACCATTTACAGACTGGGCCTCGACCACTGTTTCAAGTGGTATGACTAGACAAATTGAAGTCTTTTCCTGCAGGGTTTCCTTTTTTGTCCCTCTTTTCTAGTTTCCACCTCCCTTGAAATGCTTCAGTTTGCACGTTTCTTTTTGTCAACTCTTTTTAAAATGCTTCTGGCAGAAATATTTTACAAGAGGGGAGGATGCCCTGGGCTTCTTCCTGGAAACTAGGAGACTCTCTGTATGGGGAGGCTGACGCCAGCACTGCAAACCTTGTAGCTCTCCATAAAAAAAAGCCTTTTTATACTTTGGGTAAACAATGGAAATCCATTATTTAGAGACTGTATTGTAAACATTTGTAGCAAAGAAGTCTTCTTATTGTATGCCTATAACGACAAGGGCAAATCCAGTACAGGAAGGAGGAAGGACCAACCCACTTAACAGAATGAGACTTATTTGAATTCATTTTAAAGCCACCAACAAACAACTGATAGTTTAGCTGTCACAGGATATAAACAAATAAGAAATACTCAGGATACCTGCACAATATTCTCACAATGTCTCCATCAAAATAAGCAGGAAGCTTGACATTGTCACTATGGAGTCAAGGCTGAGTTTTTATTTGTTTTTCTACTAAAAAAAACCCAAAACAAACAAAAAAGACAATCAAAACTGCTGATTGGTCAAGGTACAAGACACCCACTTCTTAGAGACTTTCAGGATATTTAACTATAGAAAAAGTGAAAATATTGTGCTAACCGTAAAAAAAGGAAATCCTATGATAACTTAACAGACCTTGGCAAAGGACATTTTCACATTGCTGCTGACAATGTTGTTGCTTCAACCAGTCATTAATGCTTTTCACTTCAGTTGCTGTCCTGATCTTATTACTGCATTTAGATAGTAGAGATTGTTCAGCAGTGTCCATGTTGTACTCAAGTATCTTCCCCAGGAAATCCTCACAGCCTCTGGGATATGAGACACTCATCCCAATTCTGAGGCTCAAAAAAATGTTGGAGCAAATGTTTGCAGCCATTTTTTGATGGAAGACTGCATTTGTAACAAAATTTTATTTTTTCAAAAAAAAAATAACCCCTTACTTCAGCTAGAATTAGACTTGAAGTGTGGTTCTCTCCCTTGCTACAATTTTTGTTTTCTTGCAGTTAATCAGATAAAACCTAATTTCACATTTTTGTACTATCAAACCTTTTCCCTATTTTATATTAACTGTTGTAGAAAATCCCTTTGAAGGCTAAGAAATAGCATGCATCCCCTCTAACATAACACCTTTTTTCTGCTTACGCTGAGGTTCTCACTCCCTTAAGGCTGGTTTAAACCACTAGACACTTTTCATGGGCATTAGGCAATGTAGAACTTGGTGTAAATCGAGTGGCTAGTTACTGTTCCCAGCACAAGATGGAAAAACTTGAATATACCTCTGCATAATTCAATCTGAACTGATGGCTTTTTTATGGCAGCATGCTATTAGAGTTGAAACTACTGAAGAAAACTTACCTTTCCCAATATTCAAGAGAAACAAGTTGCATAATAAATGCTATTTCTCACATAGTGATATCTCACCTGTCAGTACAAATCTTGTAGGAGGCAGCAGTTTAGCCTTCAAGAATAGTATACTACGAACTACTCAATTTTGCCTCAGTCAGAAAAAAATGTTAGCGGTACACTCTTATCAGACTATGAGATAGTGCATGATCACTGGGCTAAAGCTATCTTTATAATAAATTGTACTTAAAATACTAGGCCTAGATTTTTTCCTCTTATTATTGTCTAAAATGCAACTCGGAGAGGCACTTATGTCTTGAAGTATACAGAAACATTATTTTATAGTGAAGTCTTTCTGTCATTGCTACTAATAAAATTGTAATTCTATTGGTCGTTTCCACTCTTAAGCAAATAACAGAATTTTTTTTTGAAAATATGTTGATAGAAAAGCATGACTTTTTCTTTCCTGTACAACATTATCACTGAACACTTTCTGGTTTTCATTCAAATGAGGTGTCTTGGGGAGTGGGGGGTAAATTTTAGTATCCCTAATATCATGTTACTACTTTCCTATCTTGCTTTTTCATGAGACGGCAGAAGGCCAAATCAGAGAGGAAAGAACTGAAAAGCCTTCATGTTACTTTCATTTTGATTAACGCATGATTGAATTGAAATTAAGACTCACCAGTTAAAGACGTGTAAACATCAATGAATGCTTTCAAACAAGCTAAGAATCAGCTTTATATACAAATCTTTTATTGCCATGTTTCAGCCAGCAGGGAGTAGTTCTCTCTGACATCAACCTGGACGTCACAAAAATGATGACATTGAAGAACTTTGATTTTACTACTCACTGTGAGTCGTACAGTGTTATGCAGAATTCCTCTGCACTACTTGGAATAACACAGGAGCTTGTGAGATTTATTTGCCCAGCTTCTACTGTTTTTTTCCATTCTTGCTGATTTTTATGGCAAAGATCTAAGGTAAAGATACTTGGCAGAATGTCTTGATCTACTGAGCACAGATTATTATATGGGCAACTACATAAGCATAAGTGAACACACTCTTTTCATATTTGGAATAACTCTGCCACATCAGGAATGGATCTTGCCTGGAGCTGCTAGCCAAGAACAATCTCCAGCAAAAGGGAGTTTCTAGTGACTAACTGATAAAACAATTATTCTAATTGTACAAACTAAACACTGGTCAAGACAAACTCACAGAAGCTGGAGACAGTTTGGTCATTTTGTCCTCTCCTGTAACAATGCAAGATTGTTCCCTATACAGCATTTCAAGCAATGCATATTTTATGCAGTGTAGTTAGGTTAACAACCTAACTTTACAATTCTCTGGCTCATTTTGCTGTGGGCTTCTATTCACAGCCTAACCATAGGAAATAATTGTTATTCAACCCGCTGTTTCTTTTTAAGTGTAAGTCATGACTTTCAATGCATCCCAATGATTCTGTCTCCTCTTACCTGATAGATCGCATGGATCTTTGTCTTTTTCTCTCCTGCAAGCTTATGTCCATATTCTTAATAGATTCTGGTTATAGTCACACAGATGTTAACTGACCTGAATCTGTGGAAGTATTGGAAGAAAAGGCCCAGCAGGTATCCATGTCAATTGTCAGCTGCTGCTTTCACTTGCAGAGTTCACAGCCAGTGACTCATGGCCTGTGCCTAATCCCAAAAGTCCAATTTGCCGAAGCATTTATTTTTAAAACATTGACTTAAGGAGAAGGGACAAAAAAACCCCTGTGGAATGCATCCTGAGCAGGAGAGGAAATGGTTCATAGACTGCTGTGCCTGACAGCAAATCTGCAACACTGGTCTTGAAAAGCTCAGTCCCAGTCTCTGACTATGAGCAGAAAGATGATGTGTTTTGGCATTGACAGTGATGCTGCTGTCCAAAATGCTCCAAGTGTAATGGTAGCAGAGTATGGAAGAAACATGTGGTGAGGCTAATGTCATGACTTTCTCAGTCCCAAAGGGTAAGACTTCACCTTTGAAGGTGCAGCAACCTGAAACTTAGATACTCCAATAGTGGTCTGGCAACCAGGGTGGTGGACTACATAGTGAAGGTGCCTCTGTGTCAGCAGTTTTGCCTTCCCAAACCTTCTTCCATTCCTACATAAACAAAAATAGGTACAAGATTTTCCTGCACACACTATTTGTCACATTCTATGAGATGTGATTCTTTAGAAGAAATAAGACTGTTTTTTGACGTCTCCCAGCAGAATAAAGGTAGAAAGTCAGAAAATTCAGTGGGTGACATTTTTTCCTGTTTTTCGTTTGTTTGGTTTTTTAACTCAGAGTTGTTCTTAAAAGTCTAGAAAATAGCCAAATACCGTTCATTTATCACTGAAAGCTTTATGTCCCTGTGGCAATTCATATTTAATTGCCTTAATGAAAAGAGCAAGAAGAGTTATAAGTTTTTCCAGAAATATTGCGATTTTCTTCATCGCTGCAGCAGGAATCACTTATACACTAATTGCATATAAATTATGCAAACTTTCAAATATTAATATTAATGTATAATGTTGTGAACATTATGGGAAAACTGAGGAAGGTGATGTTCTTTTCGCATTTTATAAATGCTTGTTTCTCACCTTAAAATAAAAATTACTAATGATGATAATTTTGGCCTAGTTTAATCCATACCATTTTCCTGGGTGTAACAATCTGGTCTTTTAAGGGAGCCTAGGACTGGCATTTGGCTAGGTCTAGCCTAGTAGTCCTGGAAAGGAAATGAATGTCAAGTCAACTGGCAGGATGCCCTTGGTTAACACCAGGCTTCTTAGGAAATAGAAGGCTAATATCAGTTCTGTAATGAAAAAAAAAGGAGCAGCATATTTTGCTGAGTATTTTGATCTAGAATGGTAGATCCCTCAGAAAAAGCAGGGAAATACATCCTAGACTATGGGGAGAAGAAAAGCATTGATTGGGCTGAGTGCCACAGAAGAGTTTGTGAAGGAAAGAGTGCAATTTTTTAGGTTGTTGACACAGCACAGAATTAAGGGGATAAAAGGAAGGTTCATTCTCCTGAACTCTCCAGAGCAGGTAGATGACCTGCTAAAAAGGAGAGGAGAACATTTAATTGGGTCTGGGTGGGTGGGATGAGGGCGCTGGAAGTCAGAGAGCAAAACTTGAAGACTTTGAGGGAGGAGAAGAAACGGGAGTTTATCTAGATTCACATAAAACTAATTGGTGGCATGAACTCTTTTGGCAATAATGAGTTTAGGCTGTGTTCTGGCTCAGAAATGTTAGTGGCTAGCAGATGGAAAATTCAGGAAGCAAGGGGGCAAAAAGCAGGCTGTTGAAGTTGCTGCTGTGGCATCAGCTCTGCTTCTGTTGTTACAAATGTTTTAATTACATTTGTGAAGAGCACAACGTTACTGTCACTGAGATCAAGGGAACGCAGACTTCATCAGGCAGATCTGCTTTAGAATTGAACAAGACAGACTGTTGTTTACTTGGAGCTGAAAGTTTGGATGAAAATTTTGTGTTTACTACTGAAAGTCAGCTTATCCAAACAAAAATGAGTCTGAGTATGAGAGCAATATAAAAAGTCCATATCCTGGAAAAAAATGGAGGGTTACAGAACTGTTGTCGTGCCTGATCTTTTGCAAGGCTTTCTGCTCAGATTTTATAGAAAATGACATTCCTCTGGTTTTTGTTACTGCCTAAGGACAGACATTTTTCAAGGCCCTTTTATGCAGCTGGCTTACATCCTAGCTGCTTGGTTGTGATCCTGAATGTCATATTCATAATAACATTATTAATAACATGAATTGATTGTCCTATCGAAGTAAATTTCAATCTAGTAGAAGCATATGGCAAGAAGCTTGCAGCAAACAAATCTACCACTGACAAACCCCCTCCCATCTCTCAATGCCTTAACTTTGCCAATGCCGTTGTCTTTTGCATCCAGTGCTTGAGGACTTCACTTGCTCTGTGCGTATCTAGGGGGGGGTATGCTTCTGTAATATTTTCTCTGAAATTAAATCCAGTGCTTTCATTCTGGAACTGTAAATCCCTCCTAGAAATTCTTTCCAGGCTCTCAGTGGCTTTAATAGGGACCCTGTGGCTGCAACTCTTTCATAACACAGACTCCATGCATTTCAATTCAGCTGTCCAAACACGTGGATGACCTGGACAGTTACAATCACTCAATGCTTTTATCTGTCTCACTTTAGCTTTTTGGAAACATCTCTTCATTTTCTCCGTGTTTGTATCAGGGCAAGTTTTAATCAGCAGCTCTTCATCACAATATAGCATGCATAGGAAATAATTATTAAGGGAATGAAGCAAGTAAGCAAGTGTGTGTTGACAGATGCATGTAATCCAAAAGTTTAGTGTTACTGTGCTGGAAGACAGCTGCCTAGAAGAGAGAGGAAAGACCAGTTTTTTTTCTTTCTTTAAGTTCCTGTATTATAATAACCCAAGGGATAAACATAGTCTCTTTAGATCATACACATTCTTTTTTGGATTTTGATGCCATCTGCAAATGATTCAAAATATGTTTCAAAAATTTGAAATCTACAAAGGTTTCTTTATCCTCTGACTGCAAAATATAATTTTTTTTTTTCAAATATAGCCTATTGGAAAATGTATCATTATAGAATAGATCTGCACATAGACAACATCGATTTCACTTATTATTCCTTTAAAAAGGCAAAGGGGATGAAATGAGAAATGTTAGTCAGATTAACATGACAGTTGAAACTGAACTAGCTCAAAAATGGAAGTTCACACAGGAGAAACATGAAGGAAAAAAATCCCAAAGAATGCTTAATCATCTTTTCTAGTCAAAATGTTAACCTACACAACTAATTCAGATTTAAAAAATAATGTAGATAACACTTTTTACCTGGCTTTGCACCACATATCATTGTTGTGTTGTTAGTATATTATCTGCTGCTAGGAGCTTCATAAACTAAAGAGATGAGCTATAATGATACAACTTTGCTGTGAACTGTTTAATTGCAGTCACATTTCCCCCTACATGTAGTTGTTCTTTGATGGTTAGTAAAAGCAAATCCTGCACACGGAGGTTAAAACTACACAATGCTTTCTTTTAAAACCACTACAGAAGGCCGAGCTATTCATAATATCTGTATTCTAGAAGTGTGATGTCACTTTTTTGAGTAAGATGATGCCTGATCTAATGTCCATGCAAGCTGATGGAAATTTTTCCTTTGATTTAGGGGTTATAGCATTGCCCCAAAACTCAAAACAAAAGAAAGCAAAGAAAGGAGACTGTAAGCAAATCCTTAGTGTGCAAAGATGACTCTCAGTGCTTGCAGGAGTAAACTTAATGAGGGCTTCATAGAGTTGATGTGTTTTGTCAGCCTTAAAGATCTAATGTATGAGGAACTGAGGGAGCTGGGTCAGTAGTCCAGTGCCACCTTGCTTGCCAGATGGATACAACCATTAGGTAGGGACATATATTCTTCCTTAGGCCTTGAGATATTGCCCTCCTGGCTTTTCCATAGCCTAATCTTGTGAACTATAAAAAATCTTGCACTGGGCACTTCCTCTGGATGCAGGAAAGAGAGTTTCAACTGTAGAGCCCAAGGCCTTTCATTTTCTTGAGAAGAGAGCAGGTGTATAAAACAGATCACTAATTTTGGAGGGCAAGGAGAGGGAGGCTTTGGACACAACTCACAAGCCATATCCCTGATCAGGCCTTGGAGCATGTGTAAGAGCCAGAAAGCCCATGACAAAGGAGATATCAGACTAGGGTGACAACTAATGACAATGGACACCTACACAGTAAGGTGGTCTGCCCAGTACCTAGCGCCACATTCGGTTTCAAAATCTAGGGTCTGGCAGATGTGGTCTCATCCTAGACATGACCTTCTCCTAAGAGTTCTTCTAAGAGTTGTCCAAACTCAATAGACTGCCCTAGTGGCTTAGTGTTTCTGGTCTAACCTTTGAATGGTTCTCAAAGGACAAACTGTAGACAGGTCTTACCCAATGTGGATTTATTGTGCTCAAGCACATCTCCAACCCATAAAAGCAGTAATTTTAGCCTAAATGACTGATCAGACTGCTTCCCTTTTCATCTCTCACAGGTACATTTACATGAGCCAGGGTATTTTGCACTAGCAGGGGGTGATATTTAACCACAACACTCAGCCAAGCCTTGTGCTAATAATTTATATAAATTCTCCATTTACAAATGTTATTTCCATCTGTGTGTGGAAACTCTGTGCCTATTTCCCAAGGCTGTGATTTCACCACTTTTTCAGTCACAAACTGTCTCAGCATCTTTACCTTGTCAAACATTGCTCAGATGCCACTCCAGACAGGAAAATTACTTGGAGAGAGGGAGAGGACAAGAAAAGGCAACTTTCTTTTCTCTTATCAAAATATCCAAAATGGTATTTAGTGCTGATTGTTGTGCTACTAATGGGAGTAATGAAAAGAGATGCAAAAAAACTAAGTTAACATAGCCAGGTTGGCTACAGATGTAGATATCCCTTACTTCATCTGATGCATAACTGGCTGCAAGGACTCCTAACTAAAATGTCTTTATTCTTGTGCAAGCTGCTGTGAAGATTGCCCAAGCTGTAACTGAAGATACAATCTGAGCACAGTGACTGCTACATTCCCAGGAACAATGACAAAGTTTTAAGATGACAAATTTGCATACCTGTATCTGAAGGCAGAATCTGGCTTTCAGTATCTTGATCACAGCTGACACATAAAAAGAAAGCATCAACATAACTTCAATTGCCCATTGTGAGTTTGTGTGCCTGGCAAGCAGGAGCCTCACCCTTTCACCTGTCACAGAAAGTGATTTGATATGGAAATAAGGCTGGAGTTCTACAATGACATTGTCACTGTTATTCACATTGACTTCAATGGTTATTACCATAATAACCATCACTCAGACACCAAGTGCCTGGTCCTGATGGATTGCTTCTTTAACTAGTATCTGCAGGCTATTGCCAGCTTAACCCTGTACAGCATGTGCTCTGTCCTCTCAAAAGTAACTCTCAAGTAATTACCTGGTTACTTGTGAAGTAACCATCTGTACTACTCTTAAAACTTTCCTCAGAAGTTCAGGAAGTTTCTTGCATTCAGTTTTTTGTTAAGAGATATCCTTCACTTTTAATAGGAAGTGTTCAGAGCCAAATGATCTTCTCTCATATTGCTGTGGGAATGATTGATCTGTACCGTACAATACACATTTGGATCTTTGGAAGACTATTTTATACCAGTGGAGCAACACAAAGCTGGTTTGGTGGAAATGAAAAACACATGCTAAACGCTCTCAAAAATATGTATGCCCTTCAAAATACCAATAAGTGCTTAATAGAATTAGAAGTGGTCTTCTAACTGAAAGCAGAGCATTGGTCCCAGAACACCAAAATGTCCCTCTGTGACTGCAATCATTGTAATGGAGTCTGTAGTTCTTGCAGAGCTGGATGGCTGGAAACCAGCATATTAACAACACAAATTAATCTACAGATGTTGCCCAAATATTCCAAACTCTGTTGGCTTACGGACCTTCACTTCCTGTCCAAGTCTTATAGAATAAATCAGCACTTGCTACCCTGAAGCCAAACCAGGACACAACATGGGACACATTGTTCTGCTTTAGAGTTTCCTCAGTTCCCTGTACAGTCCCAGTCTGTCTGTCTCGACATTTCCTGATCCTGAATCATACAGCTCTTCTGAGTCCTAAACAAAGGATGCTCAATGCAAATAAAAAGTTAGGCAGATAATGATATCTTCTAAATATTTGGTATGGGTGGGATTTTTCCCCACCATCTGAGTAGGGAAAAAAAGAGATAAGGCAGGTTGCCTAAACCAAAATCCCTAGCAGCCAACCTGGAAATGCATGCCAGTCAGTAAAAAGACTTTGATTTAAGTATCAGAAGATAATAAAAGCAGGCAAAAGAAGGATGAGTAAAGAGTAGTCGCTGCCCAATAGTCACTGGTTCTGACATCAAACTATATATCCTGGATCCATTTTCCCTGTTGTAACAGCGCCATGAAAAGCTTTTTAGTATTTTAAAGACCATCCAAGTGGCATGTGATTGCTAAGAGGACCAGGGAAGGAAAAGGCTGAAGGATGAGCACATGACTGGAAAAGAGAAATTTGTGGAAGGCCCAGTGCCTATCTCAGTATAAAAACAGCTAGCATAAAACCCATGACCTTGTGAATTGCCCACAACTGCTAGATGTTAAATCATTCTGGAAGGACTGCATTGCTGGTTTTGTTTTGTATAATTAGAGGAAGTTTGCATACTAATGCATTAATCTGTGGGGGAGTCACAAACCACTGAAACTCTAGGAGTAAATTAGGCAAAATAGAGGTGTGACACAGCTTCCTGATTTGGTCATTTTGTGTTTATAAGCTATGGTGAGTATCTTTACCATTACACATCCAGTTAAGTGCTATGTATGAGGAACCACCTCAGGCTGGAACATCATCTTCAATGATAACTTCCTTAATCAGCCAATTGAAGTCATCCCATGTGTTTGACCCCAAACTTCCCACAATTGATCAGAAGGAGGTAGTCACTCACAGGCACAGGAAGTGATCGTGCTAGCAAAACAAAACCAGCTTACAGCTTCTCATAGGTAATTTATGCTGCATAGCACTGAAAAATAATAGCAAAAGCTCATTGATGGAGAGATTCAAGCCATAAGTATTTTTGGTTATCAGTTCTCATTGTGTCTTCATGCTACTTCATGCTTCGTGGTTTTGTCCAAATAACTAACTCCCTGAAATTGATAATGCTGTCAGTTTTTCCCCCGAAGGCTGAGTTAGAATAAACTGAAATGACAAGTGAAGTGATCCCAGTGTGCAAACCACTGAGTGGTTAACAACCGAAGAGTCTCTGTTTGTCTGGGTCCTAAAGCACTCTAGGAACTGGATTGAAAACAAGCTCTTAACTAGTTGATGTGTAATTTGCACATGTGATTACTTAATTTGTCTGGGTTGCAACTATACAATCCAATGCTATAGCAGCTGATGTATAGTCTCATTTTCCCTGCTGGCTTTCTTCCTTTGTAGTTTGCATATAATAAAATTTGATGATCAAGCTAGATAGTCCCATGAATCTTGCTGTACTAATTGTATTAGAGTCTCCAAATGTTGTAGGCCATTTTCAGACTTCCATGGTGGACCTAATTGATTTGAGTGTAAGGCGTGGAAGCTGAGGACATCCAGATGGAGAAACTCAGTTTCACGTAAGGCAGATCAGGAGTAAAACATACTGAAAAATACAGTGTCTATACAGATATTCAAACTAAAAAATTATGAGCTTTTGTCTTGTTAGGACCATGACCTCTTAAAAAGAGGCTTCTCCTTTTAGTAATTAGGCTTCCTTTGGACATCACAAGGTTCACCAAAGAGCCAGTGGCAAATCTGATGTTGGGTTCTGTGTGACCACCTTCATGCTAACACTTTAATTAGCAGCCACAATCAAAAGATGAAAGAATAAACCACTAGTAAAAGAACTGCTGTTTGCTTTGCTTTGTCCTAGTCACTTCTCTGGCAATATACAGCTACAACCTGCTTTTGAACACAGCTGACAGTTCAATGTCCCTCTGTCCCAGAGTGACCAGGAAGTTGTTTTAATCCAGGAGAGGATGATTCCCTGGAAAAGCAGCCTGTGGTTTCACACACCAGTGCTGCTCCCAAGGGCTAAGCAGCCATCAGAGCAGTGTTGGAAGGCAGGAAATGCAGAAGCCAAAATGCCCCAGGAGCAATTCAAATACATACACAGAGGCATCTGAGGTCACCTTTGGTCACACTGCTTGGCCTCCTGCTGTTGCTACAGAAGGGTCTGCTCTTGGACATGAGTAATAGCTGAATTTATCTCCTTGGTACGCTCAGGTCTGGGCAGCTGGATTGCTCTGCTTGTGTCATGTTTGTCCCATGTGGGTAAAATTGTTCTTCTCACTGACACTCATCCTGTATATGTGCTCTTTCACAACAAAAAGTCCTAGCCAGACATGAGGATCACAATCCTGATCCTTGCACGCTGTCATCTTCACTGCTTTCTAGAGTCTTCCAGGTAGGTCCTGAAGCCTGAAGGGATTATCCTTATCCTCACCACAACAACTTTATGACCAGCTTGGGAATTGCAGCATTGTCTTTAAATTTGCTCATTACAGTCAGCAGAGCAGGAACAGCTGTTTCTGTTTTTTTGATGATATACCTGACATATGCTTGGAAATTCCAAATGGTAAACAAATAAATAAACCTTGTCAATTCTGTGAAAAAGATTGCTTGCTTAAAATGCAGTATAAAAGTAGCATTTTTGAGTAAGAACATTTGAATTCTGATGAAAATTATCCATTTAATGAGAAGATGAAAAAATGGTTATTTCAAAATGACACTGATAAAGAAAAACATTTTCATTTCATTTCAACTCACAATGTCAATTTCTTATTTAAAAACATGCTGTAACAGCATTCCTTTGGTTCAGACAAAACAGTTCTCTGTTTCTCTTCTATCTCCTCCACTTTCCGTATCTCCATCATTCATTTAAAAATCAAACTTCTAAAAAAAGGCTCCAACTGCATCAAACTTATTAGCAGTCTAGGGAGCCATTCTGGATTTTCCTCACATTCCACTATAAATCTGACTGAAGCTGATGAGAATTTAACTAGTAATCTGAAGAGGAACAAGATCATGTCTTTTTGGAGGAAATGTCAAGACTTTCTTCCATATACTTTCTCACGCAGAATTTGTTTTCTGTCGGGCTGTGTATGCATATGAAAGCCATTCCAAGAAAAAGACTTAACTGGGAGAGATTCTTTTTCCTCTTTTCAATAAATGGCTGTCTAATGGGTCTCTGTAAACTAACGCGGGATAGGATTAATTTAGATTTCTAAGATCTTGTACCCTGAAATCTGCACTGCATCATCAGTGTTCTTAGCACTAACAAGTACAGAGAAAATAATGGTGCCAATTCTGCAGTCTACACAGAGGAACAGGGGAAAAGAACAAGCAGAAGAGGAGTTTACATCAAAGACACCCAAAATTTAAGGACATCTCTTAGATGTAATTTTTTTTATACAAATTCATAAATCCGCAGAGATTAGAAAAATGAATTTGAGAGTTTGACTTCTGAAAAACCACAGCAAGTTAGGTTGAGCATTGCTGCAAAATTTGGATTTTGTTGCTGTGAAAGTGCGCTATTGGTAAACAGTTGAAATTTCTGCATGTGAGAAATAGAAAGGCAGCTGATGCTTACCTGCCCTCCTTTTGTGGTGATGACGTCCTAGGTACCACCATTGGAATGCTAGAGCTTTGACCTCAATAGTGTACTTTCTGCAAGGAGGAGGTGCTTCAGGTGTTACACCTGATATTTCTGTGTGTAAACATTAGATAGTTTGAAGCACTTTCTGGAATATAAGACATGGCCATGCTATTACATCAACATGGCTATAGTGTAAATGTGAAAGAAGAAAGGGATCTAAGAATGGGATACTGCAGGTAGGTGGAAGTCAACCAAGGCCGTAAAGAATCCCTGACTTTGAACTGGAATAGATCCAGCTAACTGAAAGGGGAAGTAGGATGAGAATTTAATATGGACTCCTATGTATACAATCCTGCATGACCTCATGTGCTCCAGTATTTACAGTTGCTACCTGAATGGTGACTCACAAATCTCTCTCTTCACTTCTGACCTTTTGCCTACTGTCCAGTCTCATATTTCTAGTTGTCACTCCAACAATTATACAGTTCTCCAATACTTAAATTAAAAACCCTCTACTACTTTTCCCTCCACAAGAGACTTCAATATTTTTCCTCTCCAATTATATTCTATCTTTGTTTCTTGTCTTCTCATATTTTCAAGCAGACTGCTTCCTTGGGATCTTTGTCCTTCTCAATGTTTTACCGTGCTTTTCCTCCTTGTGGGCGCTACTTCTGCTTTCTTATGCACTAAGTCTCTTTCTTGTTTGGACACTTCTTTAGAACATTTTTATTCCCCTCCCATGCAACATTTGCACGTCTTTGCATTGTAATTGCTACTCTGGTTTTGCACCTGTCAGACATTGATTGCAAATGGCTTCAGGCAATTCTGAGTACAGGAGCATAGCCGCAAATTCAGAGTTGCACAGTGCCAGCTCTACTCTCCTGCTTTGACTAAATGTATTCGTTGCTGAAATGCAAGACTTCCTTGTTTATGATCCACCATTTCACATCTTACTGCTTTTTCAGACATTACAGGAATTTAAAGACAAGAAGTTTTCTCTTGAATCTAGGCCTATGCAGAAGGTTTATGGGAAAAATAACAGTTTTCTTGAAAATACGGAAGTGTTTGGTTCAATTCCTCATTATGCAGCATGGGCAAGTGTATAACCTGTGTTGTTCTATGAACAATAATACATTAGTCACAAAAGACATCAGCAGTTACTTAAGGCAAGGCATTTCCTTGGACTTCTCTAACACTGACCCCTCCCTATGCATTTTGCAACTATTTCCTGTTCCTTTACAGGGTGACTGACCTTTTGTACATTTTAGGTATTCTCGTTAATGGCATTATTGAACCCATATCTTAAATAATATCAGAACAAAAGACTTCCAAAGAGTTTCCCAACTGTTCTAGCATGGAGCATGTGACACTAAGCGATTCTGCACTCTCAACTCTGAGACACCATGCACCTTGTAAATGTCCTGCTGGGAGTTTTCAGCATGAGGTATTAATGCAGAACTTCAAATCACTGTGCTTCCAGTTTCTCTTTCAGTTTCACTGAGACAAGTTCCCATTTCACAATGACAAATCCAGAGAACAGTTCTGAGTCCTACTGCATTCGATTTATACTCTGTTCTTGTCTGCATCGAAGCTTCAGCATGAAAAGGATATAAAGCCACTAAAAGTGTCCAGACAAGGGCAACAAAGTTGGTGAAGTGTTTGCAGGGGAAGCCGTATGAGGAGTAGCTAAAGTCGCTTCGTCTGTTCAGCCCAGAGAAGAGGAGACTGAGAGGAGACGTCATTGCAGTTTACTGCTTTCTCACAAGGGAAGGAATAGGAGCAGGCGCTGCTTTCTTATCTCTGGTGACCAATGATAGGACCGAGGGAATGGCTGGAAGATGTGTCAGGGAGATGGATATTAGGAAAAGTTTCTTCTCTCAGAGAGCGGTGGAGCACTGGAACAGGCTCCCCAGGGAAGCAGTAATGGTGCCAAGGCTGAAAATATTCAAGAAGCATTTGGACAAACGTCCTCAAACACATGGTGAATTTTGGTGTTGTCCTGTGCAGGGGCAGGAGGTGGATTTGATGATCCTTGTAGGTCCCTTCCAACTCGAGACATCCTGTGATTCATTTGCTGACACAAATGGTGCCCAGTATTGTGAAGTACCTCCCTGCATTCCCACAGGTTGCAGGGCTAAGTGGAGGAATAGAGACTGCAGAACTACTGAAAATCAGCCTGGCATTAGCTTCTGTGAAAAGGGAAACATGTCTAGAAGAGCTTTTATTGACTTGAGGCCCACACTAATTACCTTTCTTCCCAGCACTGTGGATCAGCTTGAGCCTGATTAACCATACATAGTAACCAAAAAAAAGTTTCCCTAAATACAGTCACAAAGCAAGAGCCATTTAGGGATGTGTGTGTAGGGGGTATAAAACAACTTGGAAAAACTGAATGTCTAAAAACAGCTTTCAGAGATGCCATTATTCACCTTTCCACCCCTGTGTTTGAGGTTCCTCTGCATTCTTCCCTGTTTGTTGTATTGGTCTCTGTGCAACTGTAAGATCACTGTAAGATAGACAGTGATCTTTGCAATTATATAACATCTAGTACATCTGTAGCACTGTCAAAATTATTTAGTTATGGCCGACACTAAATCAAAATAAATCAGGAATTAATTTGTACACTGCACTTCCCACTTTCCATTCTCAAGTCCTAGCCACGCCTAGTATAAGCCAAGTGTAAGTAGCGATAAAACATTTATTTATAGCAGAAATAATACTGACTAAAATATGAAACTAAAGGTTCATGGGTGCCAAATCAGGTTGTCTCTATGTTCACAGGACAGGAGTTTACTGAATGCATAGTTAGAAATCCTCTTTCCACAAAGATCATTCTTGTCTACTTCTTAATGAATAAATGATAAATATTTCCCCAATGCAAGTGCTAAGCAAGTAGATAACCTACTCTTGACAGTGGTACATAAGGATCAAGCAAGAATATCCTGCCTGGTACAACCTGTACTTGATGCTTATCCAAAGCCTTGTCTACTATAAAGAAAAGATTGTATGTGTGTATTTGCACTTTTGCCAACATCAGGAGTTTGCTTTTGAAATGAGTCTCCCATTGCATTGCTCCCACGTCACCAGCCCTGACCTTTGGCCAGTTTGCTTCATTATTCAGACCTGTGGACTTGAAGCTTTGCCAGCAGCAGCAGGCCAAAGCACACACTGTCATAAAACACCTCCCCACAAAAAAACACCACACAGAAGAATCCAGCATTTTAACAGTTAAAAAAACCCACATGAGAGTGCAGGCAAGGGCATGAAGGAGTACACACGAGGTTGTATCTCCTGCTGGCACTCTGACCAAGCTCTACAGGTTCCATGGGGCTATCAAAGTCAAGACTGGCAGCTACAGGGTCGGTAAGGCACATTGGCCTCTAGAACAGCTGTTCCCTGTCTGCCTCTAAGAAAGTTTCATTGCTCTCACTCTTTTATACTATGCTATTTTTAAAGATTTTCTGTTACTGATATGCAGATCCAGGATTACGACTATCAACAGGAGCAGCTAAGGTCAGGGATGTTGCTTGGGAGTTTTTTGAGCAAACACCCCTCAGATCAGAGGGGCTTCCAGCCAACTTGTCACTGCAATTCTTCTGTTACTGCAATTTCTCTGCTTTGCTGCTTCCAACCACACTACTTTTATCCTCTGGCTCAGCACTTACAGTCATAACCTTTAACTGCATATAGAGAAAAAAAAAGGAAAAAAAAACCAACCAAAAGCAGCTACAGATCTTAATGTCCAGATACTTCGCCACATATGAGATGACATTGAAATAAAATATGTCTTTAGTGTCTGAAACTGTTCCAGTCCTGAGAACGTTGGTTCTATAACAGGAATATTGGTCAAAATCATAGTCAGAACTTCTCACTGTGGTTTGCCACAGTAAAGTAGTAATAGACCAATTAGTCTAACTCTGAATAATCACCACTGCACTTTGCTTCACAGCTCTGGGAACAAACGAGGCGTGAGTGCATTTCCAAGGCTGAATTGAAGCCTCTGGTTGCCTCTTATTTTCTAACAAATCTGAGGAACATTTTCCTGGTTCAGCTCGGGGACTTTCCATGCGTTCATGTATTCTGGGTCATGGCACAAATGTGTTCAGTGGTTGGATATGTTTCAGTGGCTCACATTGTGCTGCCTCCAGGGGTGACCTGTGCTAATGCCAGCCACAACTGGGATCTAAGTTCAAAAATCACATGAAGGGGAGACGGAGTTCAGCTGTCTCACTTCATCAGATTCAAGACCATCTAAGGAACCTGAAGTTGCAGGAGTCCATGGGAAGAGATGTATCAATGAATCCTGAGGGAACTGGTGGATGAAATTACCAAGCCACTATCCATCATATCTGAGAAGTTGTGGCAGTCCCACTGCCTGGAAAAGGGGAAACGTAACTCCCATTTTTAAAAAAGGTGAAATGGAAGACTCAAAGATCTACAGGCCAGTCAGAGTCAACTCTGCACCTAGAAAGATCATGGAGCAGATCCTCATGGAAACTCTGCTAAGGCAAATGGAAAATAAGGATGTGTTTGTTGACAACCGACACGACTTCACTACCGGTAAATCATGCTGACAAATTTGGTGGCTTTCTATGATGAGGGTACAGTGTTGGTAGATAAAAGAAGGGTAACTGATACTATCTGCCTGGACCTTGTGCAAAGCATTTGACACTGTCCTATATGATATTCTTGTCTCTAAATTGGAGAGACATAGATTTGATGGATGAACCATTTGGTGGATAAGGAACTGCCTGGGTGGTTGCACGCAAAGGGTTGTGGTCAACAGCTCCATGTCCAGGTGGAGGCTGGTGATGAGTAGTGTTACTTAGGGTTGGTGTTGGGACCAGTGTTGTTTAATATCTTTGTCAGAGACAGGGACAGTGGGATTGAGGGAACCCTCAGCAAGTTTGCAGATGACACCAGGCTGTGTGGTGCTGTCAACACACTGGAAAGAAGCGTGCCATCCAGAGGGACCTTGACAGGCTTAAGAGGTGCAGCCCAGTAGGTCAAGGGAGGTGATTCTTCCCCTTTCCTCTGCTTTTGTAAGATCTCCCCTGAAGTACAATTCTGGAGTCCTCAGCACAGGAAGAACATGGATCTGTTAAAGTGAGTCCAGACAAGGGCCATGAAGATAACCAGAGGGATGGAGAATCTCCCGTATAATGACAGGTTGAGAGAGTTGGCCTTCTTCAGCCTAGAAAAGAGAAGGTTCCAGGGAGACCTTATAGCAGCCTTCCAATACTTAAAGGGGGCCTACAGGAAAGCTGGGGTTGGGCTCTTTGTCAGGGAGCACAGGCACAGGACAACGGCTAATTGTTCCTGGCTGAAAGAGGATAGATTTAGATTAGCCATTAGGAAGAAATTATTCACTGTGAGGGTGATGAGGGACTAGAACAGATTGTCCAGAGAAGTTTTGGATGCTCCGTCCCTTAAAGTATTCAAAGCCAGGATGGATGTGGCTTTGAGGAAACTGGACTGGTGGAAGGTGTCCCTGCCCATGGCAGGGTAGTTGGAACTACATGATCCTTAAGGCCCCTTCCAAACCAAACCATTCTATGATTCTATGATTCTTCACAGGAAAAAATACTTTCTACACACAGGCTAGCAATTCTCCCTTTTTCCAGGAGAGTCAGAGAGTGAGAATGAGTTAAGCTGTTCTCTGGAAGAGGAGTGCCATCTACTCTGGTTTTCTGTGTCAACATCCTCATACATTACAGGCAGCCTCTTTTATACAGCAGCTTTCCTCTCTCATGCAG
This sequence comes from Cuculus canorus, assembly GCF_017976375.1. Lineage (NCBI taxonomy): Eukaryota > Metazoa > Chordata > Aves > Cuculiformes > Cuculidae > Cuculus > Cuculus canorus. The sequence goes on along the minus strand of NC_071403.1, from coordinate 43,296,815 downwards.
AGATGCCACAAGAATGGTCATCTTACTTCTCTTCTTATGTTTAATCTCTGCTGTGTTTTCTGATTTTTGTCTTTATTTCAAGAACCATGAGTAAGAGTACTGCCTTGCTATTTACTTGGAAAAAAATAATTTTCCTGTGGTAAAAGCAAATGTTGCAACACTACAGAGGTTAGCTGTCTCTCTGGCAACTGTCAGGGCCAAGACAGAATGGCAGCAGGTGAATGGAGCAAAATGGGAAACGTGGAAACCACCTGCCTGTGGGACATGTGCTCACATTGAGGACCTTTAGTCACCACAGTCTGGCACTCACTGCAGCCTGGCACTGTCACTGACCTCTTCTCCTTTGGGTCATTGGCTCCCTGCTGGCTAAAGCTCACCTGGGCTAGATAGTAATTAGATAGTAGTTATATCCCTTTCTATGGAATTACACCACATAAACTCAGCTGTATGTTTTCCTGGGTAACAGAGTTCCCTATTAATATGTTTCACAAGCTGATGCTGTGAATCTTCTGACATCCTATTACTTCACACTGCCAGTGAGCACAAAATCTGATTCATGTTTGTTTACAAGCAGAAACAAGGCAAATTAATAGCAAGCAGTTAAGGAACAAGAGGATTGGTATTTCACTCCATATGATTAGTTTTTTCTCATTGCCTGTGCGTTCTCAGTTTATGGTCCAAAAAATAACTAAATCCTTGCAATATAGCACTTGCAATTAAAACTGCACTTTAAAACATAATTCTGATAAATTCATGCACAACTCTGCAGTAAGTAACCTCTGTGAGCTCCGAGCATTTAATTTTGCAGGTCTTCCAAGTAAGTATTTGGTTTCTGACAGCTCGTCTGGCCATACAGTGAATTCAGCTTGTATTTTGATGGTACATCTAATCATTCTATAATTCTATGACCTGTGTTGTGGATTTTTTGTAGTATGAGTATTACGTAAGTGGTTGCTTTTCCAGTACTGAAAACCTAACAGCATGGCAGGTCCTACCTGCTGAGGCATCCGTGCCAGCAGAATGTGTGCTGCTCATCAGCAGTAATTCTAGGATAAAAAATGAGTACAAAGATAAGCCACTGCTTTTGCGATGACATTTGCTTTCGCTGATCAGCAGGATTTAAACCTGTGACCTTCAGTGTAGTAACATAAATTACTTCAGTAATGTCATTAGCTGGTGGCAGAAGGAAGGTGTTTTACTTTAGGGAGAGTGGCAAAGACCATACATGTTTTATGAACCTGTCAAACCAGAACACTGGGACATGATAAAAAGACACTGAAGTTTCATTAGAGTGCTGGTTTATGTTTACATAATGAGAATTTTAACATATCTTAGGTTTGAGGGGAAAGAGGAAGAATGAGATGTTTCCTTAATAGGGAATAAAGGGGAATTTTCCTCATATGGTCGCATTGCTAGAGGAAAAGTGTCTGGCGGGATGTAATCCTGGACTGAGTCCGAGGAAAAGTCTGCGTTATGCAAGACTTGCAGGGAATGTCGACTTCCCACAAGAATAACATCCAGGCTCATTCCCATGCTGATGGCTAGCTGTCATCCTCAGGTCATTATAATGAATAAGGGAAAGACACGACTGCAAATGCTCAAGAAAAGAGCACAAAATTGCAGAGATGACTCAGTCCCTTTCCCTCAAGCTGGGCTAGTAAGAGTTTCTGCAATTGCAGACTGGACTTCAAAGGGAAAAAACACTTGACTACTGTAGCCACACTTAGACACTGTTTATTTAAATTCTCTGTAGTAATTGACTTGTAGTGCTGTGAAGTCCCAGGAGGTTTTATTCCATAGGGGTTCATGGCAGAGGCAATGGAAATGAAGAATTTTTATTCCATCTCAGTTTTCGTTAATGAACAAAGGTGCCCAAATGTGTCCTCTGATATAAGCTTTTTTTTTTTTGGCCAGAGCAGAGCTCAGAAGGGAAGCAAAGAACATGCAGCTGTTAGGTACATTGCTGCTCTGTGCACAGGAGGGATTGAATTGAAGGAAATGCATAACCTAGCCAGCCTGTGATAACCGCTTCCACCTAATCCCCAGCCAACCAACCTGAGCCTCCAAACCCTCACTGAGGATTTTGGAAGCTGACCGATAGGTTTGAAAGATCCACCTCCTATATCTTCCTGAGCATTTTAGAGGGATTCTGGCTGGTTTTCCCCACAGAAGCTCTTTAGTTTTTCCTTTAGTTGTTTGACAGCTCACTTCAAAAAAAAAAAAAAAACATAGCATGCATGAAAGACAGAATTCCACCTGCAGTCAAGGCCTGTTAAAAGTGCAAAGTATAGGAAAATATGTCAGTTGAAAGCTCTCAAGAAAACAGTTCACAAACCACACCAGCTGATCTCAAATGCAGACCAACAGAGCTATATAAAGGAGAAGGATGGCTGACATAATTGCCAGAAAACCATGCTCATTGATAGAGCCTGCCAACAACAGGTGATGTAAGAGCTGGCAATGAATAAAGCTGTGAATGTGATGTCTGGCAGTATTTCTTGAGAGATGTTCACAATGTAGAGAGCTACAGAATACCACTAAAAAAGGATGCCTGAGGATAAACCTGACTCCTATGCCAAAAGGAAACATCTCCTGCGTGTTTTGTTCCTCTGTTCTGCATATCTGATTTGGGCTGGATTGAGCATTATAACTCACGTGCAATGAACCAAACCCTCTAAGACACGCCTGGCCCCCCAGTTGTTTGGTTCATCCTTCGGCCAGCGTACCCACAGCAAGTTGGCAAAAGGTGGCACAAAGCGAGGGGAGGAAACCCAAGTCTGCCTGTGTCTCAAGTGATTACAGTGCATGGTCAGTCAAGTAAGTGCAAATGCACTGTCATCAGTGCTGTGAACTGTAGCAGCTATGGGGTGAATGTTCTCTGTGTTCCCTACTGTGACCTGGAGGCGGGGAGCTGCTCAGAGAGCTGGAGGATGTCACTGCCACTTATCTCATGGCTGACAGAGCCTCACTCAGTCCCACCAGAGGCCCTCTGGACAATGATAACCCAACTGTGTTCACAACACACTGTTGTTACCTGTGGCTAGAGCGAGGCCACTGTGTGTCAATTCGCCAGTGCTTTCCATCTCAGTCACTCAGAGTCATTTGAACCTCAGCTCCGGGCAGGCTTTATGCCTTCCTGTTGCCTGGTGTGCTCAGCTGCCCGAAATGCTGGAGCTGCAGTTTCTCTGCCAGACTAGTTTTCTGCTAGTTCAGACTAGCGTATCTACGTCTGACTAGATGGGTCCATTGTCATCCTTTACCCTCCTTGGCATGCCCCACATCTTGTTCAGTGCTCCGCAGTTCAGCTTTCTGTTTCTGGAGGGCCTGCCCCATCAACTGTGCTGGTCAAAGTCTGCAATTCCAGCAGCTGCAGGCAGCATGGACAGAGCCTGTCTCAGGCTGAGCTGCCTAGGCGCTCTAGATGGAGGGCAGAGGAAGGCTGCAGGACACAAGGACACCTCTTGAATGGATATTTGAATCTTTGTCACCTGTGAGGCTCCAGAAGACGAAACGACAAGGCACTGAAATGAAATTCAGAGATTGTCAGTTTGTAGCTCTGGAATCAGGGTTTTTGCTCTCAGCATAGTAAGTAATTCTGGTGTTATTGTTCAACCAAATGGAAAAGGAAACAAATATTTAGAATGTTTCAGGAAAAGTAGAAAATGTTTCAAGAATTAAATGGACTGAAGGATAAGGAGTCTCTGTCAGTGAGTGTGTCAATGCATCCTTAAACTACAGTTTGACGCCTAAAAAACAGATAGATTTTATGAAATGAGATCATAGTTTCTCCCTGTTTTGAGAAAGCACATTCATGTACTGAAAAAATAGCAAAGACTAAACTAATATGCGTTAGTTGGCAAGTGGAGCAGACTAGCCAGATGGATATCCAGTATGCTGCAATCCAAATAGCAGCTTGGATAAAGCTTTGCAGCTGGGAAGGAAAGAGAGGAGCATGGGCAAATACTTGCCATGCATATGCTCAAAACCTGCTGTATGTCTTCCACAGCAAAACACATTCCTACATGTCCTCTCCAGTAAGGCACCACAGTAGCAGTCATGGGTGAGGAAAGCGCTCTTGCCATGTGTCTCCACAGCATGGCATGTGTGACTGCATGTTTGTCTGCAAAATGCTCCATTTTTCAACAGTGATACAGTTCTAGATTATGAACAATTTAGACAACGGAGTAATTAGGGCCATGTGAATATCAACGAGATAGAAAATGAATTCTTTCCAGTTGAGAAAGTTCCCTTTGGACTGAGCCACGTTGTCAGTGCACTGGAGCTGGAACAGTTTGTGGGTGTAGGTGTGTCCCTTTGTCCCTCTGAAGGACCTTCAGTCCTCTCAGCTGTTGAATTGGCATCTTCCAGTAGCACTAAGTTCACTTTGCATGTTAGCTGATAAGTAATAAGGAAAAAACCCTTCTGCAGACAGAATATTATCTGAGGACTCTTATCTGCAGAGGGCAGTATCTTAGGAGAGGCCTTCACCTGAAAGATTGCAAGCCCATGATATACTTTCTGGTAGTCCAGAATTTTTCTTTTATTCACTTATCTGAATTTTGCATCTCATCAGACAAATCTGTTTTAGTAAAATAATTTCTTTTGGAGCACAGAAGCAGGAACATGTGGGCGACTTGTAAATACTTCAAACATCATGACACATTTTTTGTCTGGGAGAAACTCTCACTGTAGCTGTTGTACGTATGCACACTGTAGATGAAACCCCTGTTGCCGTCCTCTAACAAATCCATATACTGGGAAGCAAAAAGTTCTTTAGAAATGAGCACCCTCTTGTTGCACTAACTTTGGAAATTCCCATAGTATCATAGAATCATTTAGATTGGAAAAGATCTTTAAGATCATTGACTCCAACCATAAACCTAACACTGCCAAGTCCACCACTAAACCACGTCCCTACGTGCCACACCTAGACATCTTTTAAATACCTCCAGAGATTGTTACTCAACTACTTCCCTGAGCAGCCTGTTCCATTGCTGGATAACCCTTTTAGTGAAGAAGTGTTTCCTAATATCCGTTCTGAACTTCCCCTGGTGCAACTTGAGACTGACACCTATCTCACTACAACCTCTTTCTGGGTAGGAGTAGAGAGCAATAAGGTCTCCCCTGAACTTCCTTTTCTCCAAACTAAACAACCCCAGTTCCCACAACCAGTCTCATGAGATTTGTGCTCCAGACTCTTCACCAGCTTTGTGCTCTTCTCTGAATGCTCTCCAGCACCTCAATGTCTTTCTCGTAGTAAGGGGCCCACTCTTGTAGTACTTAAGACACAGCTTCACCAGTGTTGAGTACAGGGGGAAGATCACTTCCGTAGTCCTGCTGGCCACACTATTTCTGATAGAAGCCAGGATGATACTGGCCTTCTTGGCTACCTGGGCACACTGCTGGCTCATGTTCAGCTAGCTATTGATCAACACCCCCAGGTCCTTTTCCACCAGGCAGATTTCCGGCTACTCTTCCTCAAGCCTGTAGTGTTGCATGGGGGTTTTGTGATCCAAGTGCAGGACCTGGCATACAGCCTTGTTGACTGTCATACAGTTGGCCTTGTCCCATTGATCCAGCCTGTCCAGATCCATTTGTAAACACTTTCTACAAACAAGCAGATCAATATTTCTGACCATCTTGGTGTTGTCTGCAAACTTACTGAGGGTAGACTTGATCCCCTCATCCAGATCACTGATAAAGATATTAAATAGAACTGGGACAAATGCTGAGCCTTGGGGAAACCACATGTTGCCAACTGATTTAACTCCATTCACCATCACCCTTTGGACCTGGTCATCTAGCCAGTCTTTTACCCAGCAAAGAGTATGCCTGTCCAAACCATAAGTGCCCAACTTCTCAAGGAGAGTATTGTGGGAAATGATGTCAAAGACTCTACTAAAGACCAGGTAAACAACAGCCACAGCCTTTCCCTCATCCACTAAGTGGGTTCATCTTGTCATAGAAGAATAGTAGAAAAACTTGTACACCCTAAAAACATCTTAAAGGGATCTGAAATGAAGAACAGGACAATGAAGAGTATAGATCTCTTTTGGATGCCTGTCTCTTACGCAATGCTGAGGACATCTCCAGAATCCTGTATATGGTGCCAGCCACATGATTTCTAAGAGGATAAATCAGAACTAAAGCTGTTTGTATATAGTTGATAAGAATGAGCAAAGGCTCAGAAAAACTTTCATATGTTAAAGAAATTGAAAAGATTGGAATCATTGACCCTAGAAAGGAGAATAATATGAAGGGACACAATATAAGTCTGTAGGATAATGAAAGATCTAGAGTTGATAGATGTAGAGCATCACTGCTTGTGCTACAGCAGGGAAGTGCCCGATGAACTGAAAGGCAGCAAGCTCAAAACTGGCATGCATAACCGGAGTGTGGAATCACAGTAGTAGGCTCCTACAGAAAATGAAAATGGAATGAGCATTTTTATAAATTTCAGGAATATGCTTTTTTTTCTGGCATAGTGTAGCACCGTCCCATTATAAAATACAGATAAAAAAACAAAACAAAAAATCTGCAAAGACATTATGAGCACCAAGTCCCACTTAGCAGTAGTGTGTTTATAATCTTTGGAATTTAATAACTTTATGGCCATTTGCATTGCTATGAGGAAGAAATTTCTTCAGATGAAGATAAGAAAACATAGTTAAGAGGAGTGCTTGTGCACACTCATTGGCCCAACACAAGGTCTCCTCTCTGAGTCTGAAGTAAATTCATTTTGATACTCTGTCAATATACTGTAATTCTCCCAGGAAGATGCTATTCCTTCAAAAATTGTTTTGTGTCTCTGAACGTTCCCTGGAGAAAATATGCAAAAAGGGGGAACTAGTCAGTCTACAGCATGATTGCTACCCAAAAAAAGGAATGCAAGACATAATTATGACCTTAGAAAGCATTCTCCATGTTTCATTTTCTTTTTTTTTTTTAATTGAACATTTAACAATAAATGATGACCTCTGCATTGACTGGGGTACCATGGAGCATTCTGATGGCACTGTCGGGTGGCAGAGTATGTCATGCTCTTTAATAATTTGCAGCATCTCATTTTTTTATGGAAAGAAGTCTACCAGCATCACAGCAAAGACAAAAGTATTTTTATGCACCAAGTGATTTATTGGAGGTGGCCCATCAGATATCACAGAATAAAAGAAATCTTTACAAGGTGTATGTAGAGAGACTGGAAGAAAGACTGTGAGCTTCACTGAGAAATTAAAAGCCAGGATGACTGAGAACATTTTGCAATTATTCGTTGTTCTGATACAGTATATCTTGCAGAAGTGCATCAAGATCAGAGCTTAATTGTACTAGAAGCTGTACAGAACCTGATGAAAGAGACTACCACTGCCCTGGAGAGTATATATGCTAACTAGATGAAACAAACACAGGATGGAGAAAAAAAGTGCTATTATCTGACTTTTACAGATTAAGGACAGGCACATGGAGATTAACTGAACAGCTAAACTCTGTGCTTGAGCCGAGAGCTGAACCTGAGTCTCTAGAGCCCCATTAACTGCAAGACCAGCATTCATAACCTCAAACTGTGTTGTCAATGTAATGATCACAGCTAAACAGAAGACATAATTTCACATCTCCAAAGAGCAATGTTAGAGTATCCTTTTACGTATTACTCCAGTAGTGCCCAGAGCCCCCACATCTGGTTGAGGATTCTGCTCTGTTGAACTCTATGTGAACTTAGCGAAAGAGATACTCTTGGCTAACCAAACAACGAAATACAAGCCTGGTACAACCATCACTTCAAGTTTAGTTCTATACAAAAAAGGATTTCATTTCCTTACTAGTTATGCACAAGGATTGCCTGTAGTCTGTACATAGAGCAGTTCTTTGCTGTATTATTTCTTGGGTTGATTTTACAGCCTGATCAAATGCACGCTTATATTTTTGAGATTCTTTTCCCGGCTTTCAGGTCATTTCAGACTCCACACTATAAAAGGCCCACTGAATCCTGTTGTGCTTATGTGGAGAAAAAATCATTTAGCATAATTTTTTAAGTTTTTCAAGTAGAACGTGTCCTCAGCTCTACTTTTACTTTCTTTGTCCTGTGCTCTAAAGGGTAGGGATTTGTGTACTCTGATCTGTAAATCTAATGTGCTTCTCTTGGCAAAACTGGATTTAAACAAAGAATGATAAGCTTAAAGTCAAAATACAAACAATGTTTTAATTATTTTACTGTGCAAGCATCAGATATTTTGTCCTATTTGGAAAAAAATAGTCGTTTAATGGAGATCCAGAAAAAATTGTCACTGACTACAGATGGTGTTCTAGCTTTAACAGGCAGCCCTTAGACAAGTGAAAATAAAACTTAAGCATTGCATTTTCTTAGTGTGACTGCTTCTATATAATATAACATACTGTAATAGTATATATAATAATGCCCTTAGCTACAAAACATTTGTGGGTACAAATCAGCCACAAATAAAGACTGCTTTGAGCCAACTGTTTGTTTCCTCCTGGTGCTTCCCTCTTAATGCCTTAGAAACTATTGCAACATATTATCTTTTCATCTGATTCATATTCATCTTTACACAATGAGCTCTAGCATTGCACTGAGAAACATCATTTTTACTCTGCCCGTTCCTGGGGACAGAGGAGCTTTGGGGATGCACATACTGCAAGTTTGTAGTCGGGGGACATTGTTACGGCATAGTTGTCTTAAAGGCATTTGTTTCCTCCATTTGAAGTTATCTTGGTAAGACATGAGTGGACTTTCCAGATGTGACCATGTGTATGGGAATGGCTGGAAGCAGATGTCACATCAACTAGTGTTCGTAGGGGAGCTACAGACCTTGCTGCTTCTGCTTGAGCCATGCCTGGGCGTGCCACCCTTCTGGACTGAGACGGCCTCACAGAAGCAATGGACATGTGCATCCTTTCAAAGGCAGATCTACCAGGATCTAGAGTATTGAGAATCAGACAAATCCCCAAAGCCATAACTCATTTTCTTTGGAGTGCTTCCTGGAACACAGTAAAGACATTTTAAAGAGAAATTAGTGTACTATCAGAAGACATGCTACATAGGGACCTGTGTTCTCCTTTATGTCATGGGAATTAAAAAGAGCTGCCACACCACAGGAAATGGGACATGTTATCCTCTGTCACATGCTCTGAGAAAATGTATCCCTAGCAGTCCCTAGCAGTAAGATCTCACCAGGCCCTAGCTATTTACCTCTTATCTAATTTTGATGCTCCGTTTTTCCTAGAAATGTGTTTGCATTTTTCATCTCCCAAATACGTTTTCTATGTTCTTCAGTCTCAGAGCAGTGAGGACTTTACATGCTCAGCCCTCATGCAGCCAGGCTAATGACAAAATTATTTCTGAGTGCATGAAAAATTCAAGTCAGGTCACTGCAGGTTCTTGCAGTATGATACACTACCAGCAATATGTAATGAAAATTCATCTCATGTTGTGAAACATATTGAAGAGCTAAAATCAACAAAATGTTGGCAGGGAATGTTCTCTGAGGTTATCTTTAGACTGAATCTGCTTGGACTTTTGACACCTACTCAGCAATGTCTCTTGGCACGCAAGAATCATCTTATCAAAATGCTGAAAATGTTAAGTCAGTAACTAATTTATGTCTTTGCTTCCTGAATTCTCTCTCTCCCTCTCTCTCTCTCTCTCTGGCATTTAGCATTTGGATGTTCAACTATAATTGTATAATAGGCAGGAGGGTATGTCCTTGGGAAGGAGATACAACTTACGTTCTGCAGAACGTATGTCTCTGTATAGGAGGACAAAGGTATTCATTTAAATAGTCTTTTAGTACAGTTTTATGGTTTCAGTACCTAAAGTTGTTGGTTGTTACTACTGTAATGTTATGTGCATTTATTTTTCACATATATAACCTGTAGTTTTGCTTCTACTGGGCAAACAAGCAGTTTTTTAAGGCACTATATGCTAATGCGTTACATATACATATGCTAGTGTGTTATTGAAAATATTCAGTGTGACAACAGTACTGCTCATGCCTCAGTTATTTTTCTCTAGTTCTTTTGCAACAATTATGCAAGCAACACATGCATCTGTATTTGCATAAACAAATACTTGCATAAGTTCAAACACATACATGTATAAATATCCAACTGTTGCAGAGCAAACAAGATATATATGTTAAAGTTGAATAAAATAAAGCTAGGCATCTGTTTCATGGAAAATTGTAGAAGTTGAAGCCATGTACGTGAGCCATTTCTTAGTATAAATCACAGCACATGACTCCTCAAAGTATGTAACTTCTCACATAAGCTTATAACCTTACAGTAAGTTTGGAAGTTAAGAGTATTGTAAGAAACAAATGATAAATAAAAAGGAAAGGTGGTACAAAGAAACAAATGACACATCCCATGTGTACAAAGGCTCTAAATAAAGCTCACTTTGTGTGGGAGCACCAATCTGTATAGGGACACACACACACATGGAATTAGCACACATACAAATGAGACCACGCAAGCTCACACCTACAAATAGTATCATAACCTCAGCTGAAAATGAATTACTCTGTCCAGAATACAGATTTATCATCTACTTAGTCACTATCACTCTGCTTTAATAATTGCAATTCACCACCCTCGCAAAATGCAATCATAAAATCTCTCCAAATATTGAAGCTGTCTTGCCTTTAGATTGTATTTGGTGCAAGTGCTTCATTCATGTACTCTTTAACACCCTGACCCTCCCTACACAGTCCTTGAACTACTTCAAGACAAACCAACAGAAAACTAAGTTCTAAACAAAAGACAGTACAACTCAAGTACAAAAAAATATTTCAAAAGTAAAAAGGTAACAGAGATATATTTTTTCTGGCTGTAAAATCTCAACAGGGAACATAAATTAGGACTTTAGTAGGTCAGACAAAATATTTATACTTCAATTTGAAGGTAGGAACACTCAGATGCTTTTCCAAGGACATAAGCAAGACTGTAGATTGTGAGCTCCTGTGATCTGCTACAAAAACAAGTCAGAAAATCCTTCTTAAATGTTCTTTCTGCTAGTCAAGACAAAAGCAAGGGTGCTATGAAGATTTTAAAGGCAAGCATTGCTTTTCCATAACTGGTAATCTATCATAGATGGAATCCACTCCAGAAAGGGTTTAACAGCAGTCAAGAATATATTTCTTATTGGGAATAATTATAATGCTAGACTTCAACTATAAAGCAAAATGAGAGATGTGCTACATGAAAGGTTATAGATCCCATCACATGTCACTTGTGAGTTTAGTAGCATTTCCATGTTACAGAATGAAAGCAGAACAAACCATTTCAGTGCAACAGGGTTAAAGCAACAAAGACAAGTCTTTAAAGTAAGTGTATAGCTCTATTTGAGCTATACACTTTCTTCTTTAGCCTAGCTAGCTTTTATTGCAAACAGGTATTGTACTTATGTACCTTATTCTCCCCAGACAGGTTTTAATGCAGTCAGTAGCCAGGAGGAGCAGCATGGCACTAAAGCAGAGCTGAAAAGGAAATGAAGGGGAATACCACACCGGGTGGAATTTTTATTGAATTCCATGCTGTATTCCTTATCCTTAAAGAACATGGTATTGTTTCCAGACCTAATCTCGTCAGGAGGGACTTCAGCCAAAAAAAACCCTCAACACAAGCAGATTTAGACCCTGGCCCTCTGTAATGATGCAGAGAGCTTTCTGCTCCAATGTGGAGGACATTGCCTTTGTTCACAGGCTTTGGCTCGTGTGGTTTCCAACATAGGAACAAAGTCTAAGGCTTTTTCTCCCATTAACATCTCAGCCTATCTGGTCTCTGAGGCAATGAGATTTTAAAATCAAAGCAAAAAACTTTCTCTGTATAAGACAAACCTTCTCAGAATGGGTTTACTAAATGGAACATGCATAATTACTTCATTATAGTGCTTCTCTCTCCACCTCTCTACTCCATTGTAGTCAGGTTCCCTCCAACTGTTTTTATTTTAATACTCTTTTGTTCTTCTCCATTTTCCTCTTATTTTAATTGATTTTTTTTCCCTTCCCGTTTCCTTACCTAACAGAGCACCGAAACACTGGCATTTTATAATACTTTGTGTGAAACTTCAAAATACATTCTGTTTACAAAGGTTCCTCTTTAGTAGAAAGAGGGAAGTCAACTTTCCTTATTTCAGCTTCCATTAATTGTACTTCAGCAGGTCACAGGAAAGATCAAGATATGTGCATGAAGTTGACACTATGAATCATTAGTAATGGATATGAAATCTTATGGAGTCTCCTAGAGGGAATTGATTACAACAGTAAAGTATCATCCTTGCAAGACAAAATGTGTAATAATAACTCTGTGGGATTGCATATTACTGCTGTAACTTAGAAATGAGCATTCAAGTATACCAAGAGCTTTAAAAATGTCTGTGTAGGTGGCAAATTACCCATAAAGAATCTACTGAACTGTGGAAAATGTTAATTTTATATTCTCAAAGATAACCCAGGCCTTTGGGTTATCTCATGCCCCATGCTCATGACATCTAGCAGGAATACTGAAAGTATAGACAGCTTCCCTGAGTATAAGCATTCCTCCTCCTGCAAGCAGTATGAATTCCTCTGGAGGCAGGGGATGAAGCAGATTTATTTAAGGCATATTGGCACAGAATAAGCTAAATAAACTTCATGTCAAAGGCCTGCATGAGTCTACCATACAAAATTTCTGTACTATAGACTAGAGGATACTTACCGTAATCACTTGGGCGTCTGATTAATCAGACACGCAAATAGGAGACACATAAATGAGAGGGAGGTCTGTAATCCAGTCTCTCTACCTGCAAATGTTTTGTGTAAAGTAATGTAATAGCCACTAATGCAGCAGCTGGATTCCTGCACTCCCTGCTTCATCCACTAGACATATGAAGTGGACTCTCTTGCTCTCTCTGTCCTTAAGAACATTTGATTGCTTCATGTTAATCAGAAGAACCCAAACAGAAAGGGTGAAATATCACAAAAGAAGCAGAAATATTCATGCTTAGTCCATTGAGTTATTTATGTAGAAGGACATCGTAAAAACAATCCATGCAATGAGATGTTGCATCTTTTAATTGACAGCTGGGTAGTGACTTGTATTAATGAGAAATAAACAGCCATGAGCTTGCATGAAAGAAAAACTTACCCCTATGCCGCTCAAACATCTCCAAGCCTTAGACAGGACTGTATTCATCCCTTCATTGATTTAGGGCCAAGATTTTTATGTTATCACTTGACAGAAATATTTTTTTCTATCTGAAGTGATTTTGGAAAACACAGGAAGTCCCAAGGTGGCAAGACTGGAAGATTATCACTTTTACATAAGTTGCAGATATGCGCATACCTTGAACTTCTGTACCCTCCCTTTCCTTGAAGTTTGCTACCTCTGATAATCCCTGACCTCTTCCTGCTGGGGCTCCCAGTCGCTACAGCTGAATGTTTGAACCAGATCTTTCCCCAGCCTACGCAGCTCGGCTTGGTGCAGCAGTGTTGTCTCTATTGTCAAATAAAAATGCTGCCTGTGAGCATCTCGGTTATAGAGCACCAGGCTGCAGACTGACTATGTTGCTTCTAAATGAGGCAGTAGCATCTTCTAAACCACATTCCCTCTTGTCACTGCGTAATTCAAAAAGCACTATCAACTCCATCAGTTATTACAGGTGCAAATGGAGCTGGAGAATCAGTCCAATGTTGGAACCAAACTGTGTTGGGTAGGCAGGTCTGCCAGAAAATTTATATATTGGCCTTAAAATTATGCTGTTAGCAGTATAGCCTATATACTCAGGACAGAAGGATATTAAAAAAATCAAAACACCATTTGGCTATTTTTAAGTGTCAGAACCAAAAATCTGCCTACAGATTACTCTTCCCTGGATCCTTCATAGCACAGAAAACCTTCTTCTGATACTAAAAATAAAGGCAATTGTAAAGATTTTGAAAAAAATTAGCTAGCTATTTTTCTAAGGATTATTATTCTGAACATTTCATAGATGGAGAAATGATAGGCAAATTCATATTTCTCAAGAGTCATACAATATTGTGGAAGAAAATATTTTATTTGGGTTTTTCTACCTGTTTCTTTATGGTGTGCACCAAGAAACCCTGGATATATTAATCTGCTTCCTAAATGCAACATTCTTAGGAGGATTAGAGAATCATTATGAAAGATATTCCCAATAGTGCAAAATCCTTGTTTGCACCATGCACATGAAATCCAATACCGTAAGTGAGTTGCTAACTATAATAAACTTGACAGACTTGCCAAGCTCTTTGTACTCTGTATTTGGCAGACAGGTTTTGTCCTTGTCTCCTGCTAGGGACCTTACTGTATTTATTGATCTTAGTTTGTCAGCCAGAGGTCAAATTACAGCTATGTGGAACTGCACCTTCTAGCCACTCAGAAATTATCGCTAAAGCAAGACACAGTCTCTTATCTATGTTTTCTACCAAGAACCTGTGAGCTCCAGGGATCTGGCCGCCAGCTGGCCAACTCCTAAGTGAAGCTCAAGCTATTTTTGAGCTACAGTTTGCTCTGTACCTTCCCTTGCTGATTCACTGATAACCATATCTACAGCAAGGCAAGCCTCTGAAACATATTTGCTTTCCTTGGACACAGGTTGCTGGGAGAAAAATCAAATTAGAAACAGGAGGGACTTTTCCTCAGTCGATGTCTTCATTGTGTGTGTCATAGTGTGTCTTCATTTTAAACACTAGGTTTAAAAACTTACCCACACACAATGAAGACATCGACTGAGGAAAAGTCCCTCCTGTTTCTAATTTGATGAGCATGCAACTCCTTCGGATACAGGGTCAGGAAAAGAAACAGCCCCTCAGGTAGAGCTGATCTATTGTCTCCTGAGGACAATGTTAACTACAAGAATTATGGACCTCTTTGTACAAATGCAATCTATCACATTTTAAAATCAATAGAAGGAAATATTCTTGACCAAAACATGCAATCAGACTTGCACAGCTCACTGATATAGAGTGTCTGCTAGACCCTTTGATCTGAAAACACTACCAGAAACAGCTTTGCTTACAGGTATCTATGCCTTAAGGAGTAACTAGACACAAATAGGAGCTTGGGAATGTGTAAATTTCTGAGGAATATCTAGAAATATAATAAACTATGGCAATAAGTTGTGGAAAAGAAAATATCTCTTGTTCAATACTTCCTTATGCAGGAGACCTGGTCAGAGTCCTTGAAGGTCTTAATGCAACAACTTACTTGCACTCTGCTTTTTGCTGTTTCTTTGAGTTTTTTTCCACATATCCCTTTTAGCTTCAGGTTCTAGTTGCCTGAAAATAGCTCATCTTCAAGCCCAACTCTCGTCTTCTTGTCACCATCCCCCTGCCAGAGGTGACTTTCCATCTCATTTGGAGTGCTCAGTTTTGGTCAACAGGAACTGTGCAGGCCAGATCAAGCACTGTGCACTTCTGGACAGGTAGAGGCTGAGACATGAGCCGCCTCCCCAGCGGGGCCATCCTCTTTGGAAAATGGTAACTGATCACTTGGGAAAAACTGATCAGTTACTGGGACCCAAGAAATGAGACAATCTTCTGACTGGAAAGTGAAGAGTATCAGTGTATCTTTTTGAAGAGGGCTTTAATTATCTATTCTGCACTAGAAGCTTGCATAAGCATATATACAACATCAGGAAGAAGTGCTCACATGAAGTGAAAATACAAACTGATGCATGTATTATTTCACTGAACAATCAGAAGTCACACATCCATTGGTTTACAGACTAAATTGCCTTTTCTGTTGACCTTTCAGCTGAAGGCAGTGAACAAGAATGGATTTCTGGTTTGTTTCCAAAAGTAATTTTCAGTTCTCTGCTATTTTCTGTAAAAATTTATCATAAAGCTTAGACTAGTGTAAAAATAAATATGTTTGTATGAAAAATTTAGTCAGCTTTAGATTATTATTTTCAAGAAGTTTTATAATTCATAAATTCCATCTTTTATGAAGTCACTGAGAATTTTGTCAAAGTGGAAATATATGAAAAAGAAATTTGTTATTTTGTCCTGAACAAGACCTTTATTTTAGTTACCTGAATCTACTTTCGCTGTTTTAAAGTGGAAAAGCTTTGGCTTTTTTAAATGTTTCCATTCAATTTCCAGTTTTTATTTTACCTCTAGTTGGAATGTGTTTATAGTAATCACTTTAAAAATACTACCTTGGGATGCAAATGTTCTCTTCCATTCTCTGCACGGTCAAATACTGTTTGTATCCTAAACTTTACAGAGGCAGTCATATGATTAAACAGGTTTAATGAAAGAGCATACATCTGGCTGCATGTAATAAGGTCTGGTTGAGTAATGTTGATGACATAAACTCAGAAGGGAAGTGATAATGTGCATTAGTGCGTTATATTCCCTACACATGGGCTGTGTTTTATTTCACCTGCAAACAAGTAAATATAGCAGGAGGTATATCTTGCCCAGCTCCTGAGCAGAGCACCTGGCCAGGCTTAGCTTTCTAAGCATGCAGTACTTGTGCACTGACTTTGCTGCTCTCAGGCTGTCAGGATTGACATGACATCTCTCAACAGCGAGTTTATTTGAAACCAGGGTCCCCTCCTGGCCTACTTGTCCTGTAATAAAATGGAAGAGAGGCACAGGCTCTCGAGAAAAGGAGTCACCTCTTTCCACAGTTCCCTGCATCCCTATGCTCAGAGCTGAAATCACCGTAAAAAGTAAAACCCAGCATCTCCTGCAGGCTCTGAACCACAGAGCAACAGTAAGACCTTCCATCCTTCTGTGGACCTCAAGGGTCTGAGCAGTAATTGCCTGAAGAGGCAAATACATGAGGTCAGATGCATGAGGAACTGACTGGAACCTTCAAGCCAAGGTTGAGCCAAACCTGTTGAGAAATAGTTTCCATGTTCAAAATGTGTCACTTTGGAAAAAAAAATAATCCAAAAGCAACCAAAAATCTCATGCTGGGCAATTTCCTCTGCCTCGGTGTTTTCTGATTTTAAGCCCAAATGACAAATTGGTTTTGGATTTCTTTTGTTGTATTTTAAGGAAGAGCAGAGCAAAAAAAATGTAGATTGCGCGAGAGACTCAGTTCCAATGAGGGGGAGGACATTCAGTTTTTCAGGTCACTGTGTTCCTTGTGGTTAAGTGACATCCATGCTCTTGACTGGCATGTATTCCAAATGAAACTGCAAATCCAGCCATCGCTGGTGAGAACTGTGATTTTGGTTGTTCTTATTCTACTCAGAGCACCTATGCAAATGACATCACTGAGTGCCTAAAAGACCTGACATCATCACAAAACATTCTACTTTTTACTGTAAAAATACATCATCATTATTTCTGTAGTCTCTAAGGAGAAATTGATTTTTTGTGCCTCCTGTGGATGCTGCAATGCTATTTCTGTGTAATACTTTTATGTCTATAGCAGCTGATTGCTTTGACCCTGAAGTCCTTCTCACAGTGCTGCTGACTTGCTGAATCACAGAGTTCATTCACATTCTCTTGCCAGAGAATAACATGCTGAATGCAAAACTTGCTACAGCAGCAATAAAAAAAATGAAATAACACAAAAATAACTACAAAATAATGCAAAAGAAAATAATAACCTCTCCATAAAATAAAAATAGAAGACATGTAAATTTCAAGCAAATGTGAATGGCAGTGTGACTTCATATGCTACAAATTTTAACTATTACACTTCATCCCTGAAGGATTCATATGAAACCTTTCTCTGGCTTTCCCTGATGTCTCAGTGAAGATAAGGACACTAAAGTCAGGGAATTCAAGTCTGATTCTTGCATCACCTTTAATAACTCCCATGGAGTGTGAAAACTGCAGAATAGTATAAAATTACTAGAGAGAGACTGAGATTCCTAAATCTCTCCTAACTCCAACTTTGGAGATGCATCCTCTTGCATGGCTGCGTGCTTGATCTCAAAGGTATCCAAAGGTGCTTTAGGTGTTACAATATCAAAGTTCTTGAAGTATCAGAAATTGCATTTCTTAAAAGGAAAAAACACGAAAAGCTACGAAAAACAAGAGACGAATGAAGTGATTTGGACTTAATTTCTAGTTTTGTGCCCATGCACGCCAGCACAGATTAAGCTCTCCCTTTCCTTTCCAAGAGCATATACCACTCTGGCCTTGCCAGTGTGCATCCGGCATTCAACACACTTAGTATGTGAGGTCACACAACAGGAGAGGGGATTTCCCCTCCAGCGATTTAACATGGAAAGCATTTTTCCACCATGCCAGATGATTTGTTGTGCCTGGAATTCACCTGACCTCTGACCAGGTGGGCCTGTACACTCATTCCTACCATGTGTCCAGCAAGTGAGACTTTTATAGTGGGAATTCAAGGGATTTGCATACACTCAACTTCCTTCGTCATCTGAGGGAGTCACCCTGACATGCTTAGAGTACATTTAATAGAGTACAAATCCAACTGGCTGCTAACATCCACCCATGTGGAGATTAATCTTGTCTGAAGCAGAGCATATAATTGTTTATTTACTTGAGTCAACTACTTTAAAAAAGAAGCTCAGGGGAAAGTCCTCCCATGCCTTTTGAAAACAGTATGGTGAGCAACTGGAGCACACCGGAGGCAGCTGCCTTCAGCCCATGGTTGCCTGGTGGGATGGAGCCCTCACTCCAATCCCCTGCCAGAAGGTCAGCAAAATATCCTTCACCACCCGCTGGTCAGAGGCTGAAGGAGCAAGGTGTGAGGACAGCCAGGCAAAGAAGGTGGCAACACTGAGATTTACCCTGCCTTTTGTACTCCCCATTTCCCAGCTTGTATCCCTTCCTTCCTGCACCTTTTTCTGAGTTACCTGACCTTCTCTATCTAAGGCAGGAAGAGTCTGGGTAACTACTTTGAACTCTGCTAAAGGCAAAAGGCTTGTAGACCCAAAATCCTGAGGAGGATCTAGGCATCAGTTTCAGCATACTTTCCTGCTAATTACAGAAATAACTGGGCTCCTGCACAAGATGCCCACACTACCTTGCTCTCCATTGGTAGAATCATGAAGTGCAAAATTCACACTGGACAGCAAGACCTCCAATTGCTTGAGTGTGCTTTAATACCTTCATACCCCAGCAATAATTTCAGGTTTTTCTTCAACTCTTGCACCAATCAGATTTTCAAACTGTGATGGAAGTCTCATTGCTTTTTATTTCTTCCTGCTGTGTAAGTGCAGCAAGAAGCAGTATTTTCTTATGATGCTGCAGTGAATACAACCTGAAAGTAGAGAATTGTAAAACTCAGCAGGGGAAAACGAGAAGAGAGAGAATTTTTCCCATCCATTACTGAAACAGAAGCTTACTGAGTTTCCAAAAGATTCTGGACTTAAAATCCCAAATAAATCTCTTTTCTTTTTTTGCTATATCGTATAGCTGAAAGAAAAGAGACTGCTAGGTCATAATGGATAACTTGTGGACCTGTGTATACAACCTGGATTCCTCTCTTCGGAGAGATGATTGAAGGATCAAGGACTCTGTATAACAGCCCCAAATGCTATAGCCCATTAATTCCATTATCAGCTTTACCTTCTTGTCGTGGGTGGGCTCTTCCGAGATGCTCAGCTGACCCTGACAAAAGCCCACAGTGACACATTTTCCCTGGCAGACCCTTGGCTGTGGTGACCTGGCCACACTGGGGCAGGCACCAGGGCACAGATCCCATCACGCACCTAAACGCACCCACCAGGAACAACGCGCTGGTGGGGCAACACCTCCCCACTGTGCTCATCAGCAGCTCAGCGAGGGAGGCAATTAGGGAGTCAGGGCCTATTCACAGATGGACTGGGAAGGGTGAGGAAGGAGAGGTGGTGCAGTCCTCTCCCACCTCATGGACTGCTCAGAGTTCCCCATTATGTAGTTATCATAGCTCGCTTATGTACAAAACAGTGAAGCACGCTTTGGTACACAGCTAATTACGTAAGGATGCAATGAGAACATTTAAGTCAGATTCTCACCAAATGCAGCACTTTTACCTTAACAGTTCTCAACAGGGACTCACAGCCACTAAGTGCCGTCTAGTTCTTACTATGCCTGAATTCATTTAAGGCCTTATGCGCTCACGAGTTTCTTGACACAGACTACATTACTGCTCCTTTTGAAAACTGGTGGATTAGAATGGATGTCTGCTGTGCCTCAGTGTTAAGCAATCAAAATATTATTTAAAACCTCCCCTTCCAAAAAAGGAAACCCTTTTTTTTTTTAAGCAGTAGTTTTTAATTGAGATTAAAGACTGACTTTAAGCTCCCTGACACTAAACTGCATTCAAGAATGTATAATAAAACAGAAATGAGTTTGTGATGTTACTCCACTTCAGCTTCTGATGTTGTAAAACAAACAGAATCATAGAATGGTTTGAGTTGGAAGGGGCTTTAAAGATGATCCACTTCCAGCCCCTCTGCCCTGGGCAGTGTCACCTCCCACTAGATCAGGCTGCTCAAGGCCCCATCCAACCTGGCCTTGAACACTTCCAGGGATGGGGCATCCACAACTACCCTGGGCAATTCCTTCCAGTGTCTCACAACACTCTTCCTGAAGAATTTCTTCCTAATACCTAATCTAAATATTCCCCTCTCCAATTTAAAGCCACCCCCCTTGTCACATGTTCTCAAATGGCAACCGGTTTCTGGACAGTCATTTTCAATACCCGATTTGAGGAGGAGGAGACTATTTTTCTTTTTACAAGACTAAGAGATAGAAGTAAAGGTGGAAGGTAAAACAACAGGTTAATCTAGGATTTACTGTCACAGCAAGTAAGCACTGTTATTTTAGGAAGCAGTTCAGACACAGGGTTCCCTTAGTCTGTTAATTCACTTGAAATATATCATTAGCTAACCTTTCTCTCGGTGTAGTTGTCACACTAGGCAACCCTCGT
Organism: Cuculus canorus; assembly: GCF_017976375.1. Taxonomy (NCBI): domain Eukaryota; kingdom Metazoa; phylum Chordata; class Aves; order Cuculiformes; family Cuculidae; genus Cuculus; species Cuculus canorus. Next base: position 43,275,950 of record NC_071403.1, on the reverse strand, counting down.
CTCTGCACACACATGCGAGTGGTGACCCTGAGCTACAATGAAAGCCACTCCAATGTTTAGAGGTATATCTGGGTATAAATGACTCACTAATCCTCTAATACTTCCGTTCACAATAAGGCTCAAGTCTAAATGACAATGACATGGTCCTTTTTCAAAATGAAAGAGATGTGTCCTTGTCTGCTCTGCACCGCTTCTGTTGCTGTTGTTCTTATATTCTGGATAAGACGGTGGCTGTGGGGAAGCAAAGCAAGGTATAGAAACTCTTTAATTTCTTCCAGACACATCTGATGAGACTCTACCTCTCACCATATGATCTTGCATCTGTAATAAACAGTGTCCGTGTATTGATCAACTCAGGCAGCTGGCAAATAACCAGGCTTCTACCGCACATGGAAAATCCAACAGCAAAGTTTGGAGAGAAGCTGAGCTGGACTCTGTGAGGAATAGTAGGGGCTCAGTTATGCCCTGTGGAAATGTAGTATTGTTTCCTCAACCCATGCAGGGTGTGCGTAGCTAACATCCACTCACTGTGGGACAGGAAGAATGGGAACATGCTCCAGGACTACATTGCTTAGAAAAATAAAACAAACAAAGTAATGATATACCTCTTGTGAATGCTGAAAGAGTCCCAGTCTGCCTGACTTGCTTGACTGTGGTCCTACATAAGCTGGGAAAAAGAGATCCTGGTCGTGTAATAAAGATTACACCGCAGATGAAATCAAATAGACCCAGGCTGGGATTTAACCATGATACCAAAGCATCCTGCAACCTGTAAACATCTGAAAACAAATTTACATAGAGTTCATGTTAACTTCTGCTAATGCGGAGTCTGTCAGTGTACCCTGTGGAAGGAGAGCCTGCCTGGAGGAGCCCAGCAAGGTGGCAGGTGCCAGTATTCCCCTGCGGCATTCCACCCGGGAGGAGGCAGCTCAGGGGTAGAGGAGGGCTCCTCTGGGACTGCAAGGGGACCTACTGATTCAGGGCCACCTCTCAGCTCTTTCCTGCTCATTGGTTGGGCTGCTGCAGAGCAGAAATTTCAGCAAAGATCTAACAGCTTCATGGTACTATTTCTGTGAACAGTGACTATGCCTTGAGTGCATGAAGCTCCTACTCTGCTATTAGTGCATGTAACACCAGACCTACAGCATATTATAGCAGTGTGTTAAGATTCTGTAAGCACTGCACTGAGTGACTCAAGCATAGCTTGTGTATACTCAGTGCATCTCAGAAGAGAGGCTCATTCCTCTGTTGGAGATTCCTCTGTTGCCATTTTTAGTTTATGATGAAAGAATTCAAGGACAGTCTATCCCCTGATCACAAAGACAATCTTCTTACACTTGATAGGTAAACAGAGGTTGAGGTTTCGCTTTTAAATATAATTACGTTTATTATGGTAAGATAAGCATGTTCCTGTTTGTCAAACTTTTTATTAGAGTTCCAGAGTAGGTTTATAAAAAGAACACTACTACCACTAATGTGACATGGGTTTAATAAGTATTATTGCGAGGTCAAGTCAATATGACTTTATACTCCTTGTGACTTGAAGTTTCTTCAGAAACTCTATCCACTAGTTTTATCAACACTGTTTGAAAGATCTAAAAGAGTTAGATTTACATCAAAGCACACGTGCCAGCTCAGATTCTACTGGAGATCACAGGGTTTAGTTTGTGTTCTTAAAGAAGAATTAGAAACATTTAACATTACAAAATATTTCAAAGTATTCATTCCCAAAAGGAATAAAGAAATATAAAATAACAGAGGTGATAAATAATAATACGTTTCCTTTGAAATCTATATTTATACAGTACCTTTTGCATAAAGACTAACACAAGAGTGCAGAATTCTATGATTTAACAAGCAAAAATCACTCTTTCCACTACGTTGGCATAGTCACCTGTTCAGGGTAAGGAAGTGGACCTTTAAGAGAGCATCAGAGTACTGTGAGTTTGGATGTAAACTACAGCATCTGTGAAAGTGTGGAGAATACAGACAAAGGGAGACTAAAACCCAAAATAGAAGTTGGCCGGGAAATGATGCTGACTCACTCTCTCAAGAATTATATTGTCTTCTTCTAACTTTTCATACTAAAGATTAAAATCTAGTGGCTTACAAGATGTTGCCTGGTTTTCTTTCTCATGATATGACCTTAATAAGCAGGGAAGTTGGCATTTGACAGGATTGTCAAACACAGGGCAAAATGAAACACAAAAAATTCCAGGAAGCACTTGTCGCTGCAGTGTCTGTGCCTACTGTCTCAAGATCAGTCCTACTTCCACTTGATGCAGTGTCAAAACCAGCTCTGATGACAACATTGCAGCTTTGAGGTTCCTTTTCCTCTATTATTCTGCGTCCTCTTGAATGCTTCTGTACACAAAACTACAGATGACAATGGCAGACACTAAGGTGATCGTATCACAAAATTTCAAAAACCATGAATGGAGGTATATCTTATATAATCTTTAAAGCTGTTTCCAAATCAGCCCTTTTTCCATACACTTGTACACACTGCCTGAAATCCTCCAAGCACTGTCACTGCAAGGTGATCTTTATTTATTAATTCAATAGCCGGATGGCTAATATTATATTCTGCTCTCTAACAGAGTCCACGTCAATGCTGAAAATAGCAGCCTGAAAGCATCTTATCTTGAAGCCTGTAACTGAATCAATGAAGTGATCCAATTCATTTGTTTGGAGCAGACTGGTCATTGAGCTGTGAAGATCTAGCTCCAGCTTCTGATGCATTTCAGATTTTTAATTGGAAATCCTTTTAAAGCTCAAACATTTAGATGTGTGTTCTTGAAAGTAATGGTGTTGCTAGACTGTTCTTCTAACATAGAAGACTTTGTAGACAGAGACACTAAGACCATTTAAGGCAGGAAGGCTGTTAATCTTAGATTTAATAGCTCAGTTAGATTACCAGAGAGGAAATTGCTCATCCTTGCCTGTGAGCCTCTAGAAATAGTCCTGACCTGAGGTAACTAGTGCTTAAAAACAAAGCTGTTTGTACTGATAGCAGAGAGCTCAAGTTATTGATAGGAAAGGGTGAACCCCTCTGAGGCATCCCTACAGTCTGTATCTGGCGTAAGAGAGGGATTCCCTACGTACAGAAATGAAAAGGAGATTCTATCTGGTCCAGCTTGGCCACTGAGAGGCAAGTAATGTAAGAATAAGAACTAGCTGAATAAAAATGGCATCAATGATAGAAGGCTATTTCTGTGCAGTATTTTTCTTTGGAATTATACGGAAATAGATCAATTCCTTGCGTGTTTGCTGCAGAGAGGCTGTTTGTTATCGCATACCTCTCTCTCAAGGCATCTTCCTCATTACCAGAAAAGTCAGCTATTCACGTCATGTCCTTTCATGCTGTGTTTAATGTATTATTTAGTTAAGCCAAATATTCAATTAGACATTTCAATATAAAAGCAATTAACAAGCTTCCTATGTACTAAACAATAATTATGAAGCAGCTTAGTAACAGAAGTATGACTAATGAAAAACATTTTGTTGAAATTCTCTTTAAAGACTTTTGTAGTATCTTTTAAACTTCTGTTTTATTTTTGACTTACAAGCCCCGGTTACAAACAAAAAAAATCCTTCCAAATCTCTTATTTTGGGTTGTAATTCATACTTTGCAAATGCCAGTATGTCACTTTGCCACACAGTGACAACACAACAGAACAGCATGTGGTGATTGCATTGCATGCCTACACCATAACACTGCAAAATAAGTTTTTGTAAGCAATGAAATAGCTTCCATAGTATTAAAGTGCAATTGCAGGTTCCAGGACGTGGACTCGCCTTGGTAAAATCAGGATGATCCTATGAAAGCTGAGGTTTCAGTCAAAGCACTTATTTGTAGTAGGATACTTTGTAAGAACAGAACCAGATAAACAGGAAACACTCTCTCTGTCATCTAAATAATAAGCATCCTCACCAGACTTCTATTCATGTAGAAGTCTTGTAATTAATGACTTATGATTATGGCATTCACATGAGAGGTAAGAACCACTTTGTATGACGACTGAGAGGTAAGAGTTTGTGGAGTAAAATGAGGAAGGAGGAACAGAGCTGCCTAAGGATGGAGTAAGGAGGGAAAAGCAGGCAGATGCCAAGGGAGGGGCACTTAGGATGTGGGACCTGTGAGCAGGGCATGCCTGTGGCTTCTTGTGTCACTGGAACGGCATAGGAAAGAAGCAGTTAAGGAATTCAGCTGTGCGTCATTTGCTTTATATCCAGTAGCATCTCAGAAACCTCTGCCCTTGGAAGCAATTTCAACAAACACAGCACTTGGACACGATATTTTAAAGCAGCGACAAAGAGCAACTTACAAATGCATTAGTAAATATTCAAAAATTGTTCAAAAATCAGAGATAAGGAAATGTTAGCTATCTTCATTTCATTTCTTCTTCTAGAAATCAGCTGCTCCGACCATCACTCACCTATCCAACCTGCCAACTGCCCTACCTTCATTTTCATATAAATTTTAGCCAAGGGATAAGAAAAAGATGGAGCAGCCAGTTTGTTCCCTTCACATTTAAAGCAGAAAATCTCACCAGTCAAAATTATTCAAGTGTATTCATGCATTCAGAGAGGCTGGAGACAGGCGGAGATTGGATGCTGTGCTACAAGCATTCCCCCTATTGCCAGCCCTCCACCCCTGCCTTCCTCGCTCCAGCTCCTGAAACTTGGGCATCCCCAGCGAAGTATGAGAAATATTCTGAAACAAGGTGGTAATATATATGAGATCATCACTGCCTTTATCTTCACAGTGTTCACCACCTGTGCTTATGAAGCCTGGTTAGGATAGAACAAGTTCATCTTTACATATATCCTACTTAGTCTCCCAGCTGCCATTATAAAGTGGATTTCTAGAGAAGCCATAGATAAAGTCTGTCCTTCTGGGCTGATACCCTTCATGCTTTAAAAGAAGAAAATAACAGCTTCATCCGTTCTCAGATGCATTTTCATTATGACCTTCACAGAAGGGAATTAGTCAAAATTGAATGTAGGTAAAATTAAGGGAGTGCCAGCAGAAGAAAGTAATTTTTATGCCAAATGCTCATGTAGCTAAGGCTTCCTGCATTTGCATGGTGTTATTGGATGGAGTTTTTGTCTGCTACAGCAGAAAACAGGCAATTCTTGTGGCTTAGTGAAAGGTTTGCTCGAACATATACTGTCACTTTATCATCATACCTTATTTTTACTTTAGTGCTTTAAATAGTTTGAAAGACTACTAGGAAATAAAAATAAATACAGAAAAATTGTACCCTATTTTATCCTGCACAGAACTGGTTAGGGCATATGTCTGTTCCTGGGTAATAAGCTTAAGTAATCTTCATTTTGCTTAGAAGCAAGACCAAATACCCTGGAAAAGGGCTCCCTTCATAGTTTGAGCCAAATCTTGCTGAAACCCTAGGAACTTTCATATTCAGCTTAAATGGACTCTGTGTCAGGGAAAATTGGTATAATTTTCTAATAAAAGACCTATCTCACTTATAAATCCTTCCTAAATTACTCGGGCGAGGATATGTCATAGGGTCTGGATGCGTCTTACAGAGCAAACCAGCCTTAGCACCTTCAGAGCTAAACACAAAGCTCATCTCTCTGGTTTGTTCTTCCATAGAGAGTTGTGGAAATATGAACTAGAAACAAAGAGTGCTGAGAAGAAAAAAAAGACTTGTTTTTGAAAACTCTTGTCTCACGGTAAAGATAAATGAACCAGTATATTAAGCGGTGGCTGGCTGGTAGACAGGTGGATAATCTGACAGGAAACATTTGCAGTTCTGATCTGTATATCCAAATTTCAGTGAAAAGGACAGCACAAGCCTGGGTACTATGACAGACTGAGTACTGTCAACAGAGAGAGAGCGTGCTCAGGATGACTGAGAACACCAAGAACTATGAATTAGGAAAACTTGCATCTCTTAATGTTGTGGTTAAAGGAGAGGAACCTACTGTCTAATCACAAATTCTGAGAAAGCCTGCAACTGCTTCAGGAAAAGGGGAGTATTGATGTAGGGCCAGACACTGCTTCCACTGAAAATAATGGCAGCACATTCAATTACTTCAGTGGGGAAAGAATCAGGCCCTTAGGTGAAGGCATGAAAATGTATCTATATACTAATGAACCAGCATCAGTAGGAGAGAAAGCCTGTTGTGTGAAAACAGCTAATTGTAAAGACAAGTCCAAAAGATATTCTGCATTTATGTTTGCAAAAAGACAAGCAAGACATGAAAAACAAGCATTTTAGCCAAGGAAAATGGATATTAATTCAGTTTTCCAGCTAGGGCACCTGTGTAAACAATACTACCCCCAGGCAGTTAAAGCAGAGAACTCTGTAGCTAATAGGGTAATGTTGATTAACACCTGACCATTTCACAGGGAGTGAAGAACAGACTCGGCAGATTTGCAAAATGAAAAGATGTCACCTAAAAAGCCATTTCACACTCAATGCTTTGACAAGAACTTTCTAGATTTGAATGGTTCTCCTCAGCCCAAGTGGAACATTTGACTATTTTTGTGAAGTTAGAAAAAAGTTTTGATTTGGTGTATCTAAATATCCCATGAATACAATATTTAAACAAACTTTGATTCTCAACATTTTAAAAGTCTGAGATTATTTTGGTGTAAATTAAGCTAATTTCTTAACTAGAAAAACATTTTGACACAAGTAAGTTAATAGCTTAAAATTATTTCCCTAATATTTTTCCAAAGTAGAAATTTAATCAAATCAAGTGATACCCATGAGTAATTTCAATATCAACTATTTTTTTAAAGTTTAGTAGAAAGACTTCTTGTTTTATCAACCCTGCCCCAAAACAAATCTGGGAAAATAGGTTTTGACAACGTTCTGAGAAAATCAGAGGCTGGAGATCTCACTGAAGCAGATTATATCATGCCAAGATCTTGCAGGTAGTATTAAGCTCTTCTTCTGAAGACTATACCTGGGAGTGGCACTTAGAAATATAGAATTAGAAATTAGAAATAGGAGACAATCTCCTATTTTTTCACACTCTCTCTTTTTCATTTTTTTTTTTTTAAGGTCTGCAAGTTTCCTTGCCCGGGAGCTTTTAGTCTGTGGAAAACATGCTTCATTTGTGTTTGCATTCAGCTCTGGTGGTTCCACTTTGGGAGGGAAATGAACACCATGTGTTGATCACTGATATTAAAAAAAAATCTAGGATCTAAAAAAACAGCCAAGAGGGTTTTTCTTATCCTATTGCTAGGAAGACTAGAGATTTGTGGGACCAAAATAGTTATGTAAAGGTCTGTAACTAGATTGACAGGAGTTAAAGTAATCAGAACCCATTAGGTGTTTTTAGTATCATGCACATATATCATGTACCCAGCCTCAGACTGACCTCAGTTTAAAGTTAACCTGAAGTTTATCACAAGCTAATTTAAAAGAACAAGGAAACCAAACCCCAAACTATTAGGTAACTGCTAACAGCTGAGCAGGGCAGCAGCCTGTCATGCAGACTTGGGCTTTTCTGAGCCTCTGACAGCCAGCTCAAGCCATGCCTCAAAGCAGCCTATTCACAGTCCAGCAAAACAGACAGTTTTTATTTACAGCTTGCCAGTATCATCCAGACCAGCAGCTAATTGAGTCTGTACTATTTTCATACTTGATCTCTGCTGAGCTATAAATGATGAGCCCCCAAATAGTACTTTCCCTCATAAACTTACACAGTGCACCTTATATTCTCACTCCTCAAATTTTCAAGCACTCACCAAATGCTGCCAAAAGCTCCTTAAAGATTATGGACCACTGAATCATCACTAAATGATTTTTTAGTGACCTAGGAAAGCATTTTATATAAGTGACTTCATGGACTGAGGAGAAAGAATGTAAGCAAGCCCTTTTAGCATGGGTTTGGAAGTAGGTGTAGGGCATTAGGCTTAGAGCTTGGAAACTGTTCTTTTCAATTTATTCCAATCCCAGCTTTGCTGGGTGAGTCAGAGAAATGCTGACAAGCAGCTGTATAAGCCTATCCTCACAGGAGATAAGGAAACACTGTAGGATACACTGAATACCTCTATCAACTTTGTTCCATCACTGCTTAGAAAGAAATTGCAGTGCAGGAGCCTACCCAGCTTTTATGTGTGCTGACTTCTTGCAGGACTCTGCTGTTAATTAGGTTTGCAGAGTGGGATAGAAGAGAGAATTTATATAAGGCTATGGATATGGAGATGGAGGAATTTTAATAGGAATGAGTATTTATTGTGTTTGAAAGGTTGCTATGTAGAGCCACATAAGGCTGACAGTGAAAGATAAAACCCTAAAACACGCTCAAAATAAACTAGGCACATAAAGAGCCCACCACAGATGGACAGAATTATTTATAGGGAGAGTTTTGGGGGCAAGAATAGTGCTTCTTTACCATTTCTTATCTAGATAAGTACATAAAACTCTTTTCCTTTCTATTTATATACTTATTATTCATGTTAAGGATCAACCAGGAGCAGAGATCTATTGTCCTAGGCACCATGTGGATGAAGAGAAGGAGACAATCTGCACCCCGAATTGCTTATGGTCAGAACAGACAAGAAAACCAAATACTAAAGAAAGAAGATAAAACACAGAAATCCACAGTAGCAAATACTATGGTACTTTCACAGCCCTGGTTTCACTGGGGGCAGGGACAGGAATATGTTAAGTGAAAGGAAAAGAGGGAGGGAGAGGACAGCAGGGAGGAGAGTGGAATCATCAGGGACAAGTCAAGGGGGAACAGGCAATGGAAAGCATTGGAAGAGGCAGGCATCACAGTAAACAGATGTTTGGCACCAGGTAGTCAAAACTATAGAAAAATATTTTCAGTGTCCGTGAAGCTCATCTCATGTTCTCTGTGTCTGTTGGCACAAATGCCCAGTTATGCCCCTGAAGGCCACGTGTTTGGAAAGATAAGAGGTCCCAGTCCTACAGACAGGCATGATTTTTTACTTACACATTTCTAAATATAGAAGAATTGGAAACATATTTATCTATGTATCTTATTCTCTCAAAAAAAGATTCTTAGGTTGGGCAAAATTGCATGGAAATCCCTAGCAAATTAATAAAATTGTTTCAGCTAGAGAAAAAAAAAGAAATATGTTCATTTCAGTTCAGCTGTTTCATTATGACATTTTTAAACAAAATTTTACCTGGATTTATTTTTAAATCAATTTAATTCATTTCATTGCACCTCGAATGATTTTTTAAAAAATATTAACTAAGCCTGAAAAGTCATTATGTAGCATTCTGGGTGCCGTATGAGCCTAATGTTATTTGCCAGCAAACAGAGGAGTTAAATGAAAAGCTTGCAGTTGTGTAAAGCACAGCAGTCAGAATTTATCTCAGTGCTACCTTTTAACATGTATTTTACATAATTGTTTTTCTCTTTCTTTTCTTTTTTTTCAAAATGATCTGGACAAATGTACACCTGATCAGTTGATCCAGAAATTCTCTGTGTTAATTACTAAGTATGCTTACTTGCTCAGCCCTCAAAACGTATCCTTTTAACTTACTTTCAGCTTTTCAGACACTGGCTCTATTCCCTCCTCCTCACTGGAGGAGACAGAACTAGATGTCTGTTAACTCCACAGGTTGGCTAGTTCAAGGTGAGAGGAAAGGGAATTCTGGAGCTGAGCTCTTTCCATGGCATTTACTTTTCCAGAAACATATTTGCATAGAAAATGAGGGGTTCCTATGAAACGCCCCAGCAGTCCTTTATTTCCATGGTGTCACATAAGCAAAGAGGGTGCCTTTAAGAAACCATTTCCAGATTTGGTTTAACAGTCAAAAACAATACCCAGATTTGCACCCAGGAATGAAATCAATGCAGAGACCACATCCTTCAAGAAAGCCTGGACAGCAAGACAGGAACAGTGTCACACCAGCTGCAAGTAATCCTAACCCATAGCCAAACTATGCAGGACCTAAATCATGTTCTGCACTTGGCACAGTAAATAGGCAATCCGACAAGCAAAGAATTTAAAATTTAAATTTAGATTTGCTGTTGAAATGAGAACAGCCAACATGATGATTACGGACTAAAGCAGTCCTAAATCAGTCCTAAACCATAGCCTTCACCTCAAAAAGTAACTGCTTGGGCCTGGCACGAGTAATGTTCTGTTGATGCTTCTATTCATTCTAAAGACATAATTGAATAAGCTTGGGATTCATCAGGTTAGAAACAAGCTTTTCTTAGTAGTGGAAAGAGAAGGGGAAAATACCTTGTGAGTAAGACATCAAGAGCCCTTCCACTATGAACAGGTTAGGGATGGGAAGAAGAGGTCACCCATGCTCAGATTGAAGATAAAGTCATTGAGACACAACCGTGAACAAGTATAAGAGGCACTTAAAGTTACAGTCTAGAGACTTACAGAAAGTCTTCCAAGCCAGTACAAGGAGTTTGAATGTCATATGTGGTTATTAGGAAACCAATGAAGGATTTAAAGGGCAGACAGGCTTGGATGAAAAATCATCCTTTTTTTTGTCAAACTGAGGCGGAAAATTGAGTAAGCCCATAGAGGAAACCACTGCAGTAATCAAACAACCACCAGTGCATTCCTGCACCACTTCCAGAACAGTTCCTTGCACAATCTAATCGAGGAGGCTCCATGGCAAATGTCCCTTTCCAAACTCAGACCTGGGGCGGGAACTTGGCTCTTGCTGTGCTTGCCACACACAGACAAAAAAAGCTGGTTTGCTCCACTGCGAGAATTTTAACAGATTTTGCTGATATTCTCGGCATGAGAGGAGACCAATAAAGTGACAAAAAGAGATTGTCTGATTTTCTTCAAGCTTCAAACACACTTCCCTCATCACTTCACAGTTGCTGCCAAGGTGCATGTATAATCCTCTTACCTATCAGACACACGCATACACTTCTGCCTACTCACTTCCAAAACACAGAAGCATTTAGACCAGTGCAAAGATGAAGATGAAGGTGAAAAATGATTGAAGAAAATGAACAAAATATTACAGATCCATTCACTATGATTCTGTTCATGTTTTACAGCTTCAGAAGCTCAACTTACATAAAAATATTAGTTTAGCTACTTCGCAGCAGACTAATAGCACCTGATAATGATGTGAATCATTAAAGTTAAGGGAAATATAAGTCCAACATACAAACCAAACACGTACTGCCAAATATGTGCTAACGACTGAAAATCATTTTATTTAAGATAGGTCTTTTATCATATACCATGCAGACTTCCACTAAAATGACAAAACTTAAACAAACTATGGATTACTTCCTCAGGTAGTGCACAGTGATGTAGCTGTACTTGTCATACAAATGTGTCAGAAAAAGAGTGTATGGTTATTCCAAGAAAACTAGTTATTTGTCAAGAGAACAGTGAATTACACTCAAAAATATTTGGTGGATTTACACAAGTTCATATATGTGTAGAGGTTCAACTTGAAGGATGAGCAACTGAAAAGTCTTTTCCAAGTGAACAAGCATCTTTTGCTTTTTCATTGGCCAGTCCTAAGAAATAGTCATTGTGATTTAACCTGTTGTTGTCAGAGTTTTATATGTTTCAGAGAACTAACTCTTCTACCTTGCTTCTAGCTCTGACTTTCACTCTTTGTTTAGGACCAGATTTTGTCTGTCCTCTGACACGTCAACAGACCAGAGGAGCACTATCTGACCTATGCAAGATACCTACAAATGCTCTGAACTGTATCTGTTTCAGTTGTTTCAACTGATCTTGAGGGTAATGGTGAGGAACAGGCAATTACTGAATCTGATTCCCCTTATCCATACAAAGATTTCTATAAGAGGCCAGATGCATTATGTCCTCAAGAGCAGGAAAGGAAAGGGCTTCTTTCTTGCACTGACTGAAAAGTGAAGGACAGGAACACTAGCTACGAGACAAGAGAAGAAAATAGTGAAGACACTGGATATTGAAATTGTAGACACAAGACAGAGGCACGCTGTCTAGCAAAACCAACTCTCTTCCGTGTTTCAGAAGCAGAAATATGGTTTCTTGTCCCTGACACTGTGTTGCTATGGTTTTTTCTGTTATAACTTCACAGTATTAAAAATTAGACTTCTTCCTTTTTCTCAGGAAGAGCAACTTTCAGGATTTCAAAATAGTGATGAAAAGGGATCCAAAAGGAAAATATCTGGAATAAACACTTGTCCTAATTATATAATTTGGCTCAGCAGAAGAATAATATGATCTAAAGAACATCTAATGAAAATCAAAAGCACATCTGCAGTATTTTATTCATATATCTGCTAGACAGAGAGAGAAAACATAATTGGTGCATAATCTGCACCAATGAAAAACAAATGAAAAACAAAATTTTTTTTTCCATTGCCTCTTGTGAAAATTGGATTAGATTCTTTGTGCTCATAATAAAAAATTCAGCTTATTAGGATATCATATAGTGAAAGAAAGAAATGCATCACTGGCATATATATATTTGGTAAAACAGAAAGGCCCTTCCCCTTCTGTTTCAGCCCTGGGGTTTTCATTTTAAATAACATCACCTACAAGTACTTACAATTATCCAGGCAACGACCATGTTGCAAGCACTGGCCACTAAATGAAAGTCTCAGAGGACAGAAGGTGAAAAGCAGATAAAATTGAGTGAATGACAAACCTCTGCTCATTTATCACAAATCAGGGGAAATATTTATTTGAGCACGCACATGTTGGACTTTGTGTGTATGTACTGACTGTCTTAATGCAGTTATTAAATACAAGGTCATGACAGTATTAAATGCGAAGTGCTATGGTACCACACCCAGGTGATATCTCTGGCATTTAAAGATCTGGAAATAATCTGCTGCTTATCAGAGCTTTGAGCATGGCTGGATGCTGATCTGAAGGAGGGCGTAGGGAGCTGCTGGATGTCTCCTGTGACCCGGTGTAAGCCACATTTGCCACCCAGGCAGTGCCACTTGGACATGAGCTACCAATTCTGACTTCTCTAAACATTCCATTTTGTTCATTCTAGGCAGGACATAAAATGAAGCTCCAGACTGTTTTTCTCAAACTTGAGCTTTGTTACACTGTGACAAATAGCATTTTGGTAAAACTCTCCATTTGCAGCCAAATAGGTTGTGCAGTGTCATGAAAGGACCATCCTATTCTATGATTGCAGGCCTTTCCCAAAGGACATCAGCTTCTGCTTATTCAAACATAGTCTCTGCTTCTAACCCAAGAATTGCAGTTTGATACAGAGAGAAAACGTGTGGAAAGAGTAGGTATTTAGATCAGAGTTCTTTACTGAATCGCTTTCAGGGTATGGTTCAGAATTGCATTGTAGTTCAGTCTGAATCAGGATTAATTTTGCAGAGTGTTTCATATAGTTTAGTGGCATTTATATGGATCATTCATCCTTATTTCTGGTCTGATAAGAGGAGTAATCTTATGAGATCCTGTCTTCAGATTAACCAGCTGAAATCATGTACCCTTCATGGTTTGAATAATACATGTCACTACAGACACGGGGAAAGTTCTAAGTGTCTTGATGATTTATATTGCTGCACACCACTGTCTTGCCACGTTGAAAACTACAGCACACAAAATGTGAAGGTCCTGTCTTTCACATACCAATTAATACTTGAAAACTCTGAAAGATTACCAAGTGTGAGAGGTCGTAAGGCTACCTTCTTGTCACGTGAGATGAATTGCTACTTCTTTTTATTTTAGCCTCCCGAATGGTCTGTCTGTGGAGCAATAGTTCTGCAAATATACATTTGACAGAGAAGTGAGAATTGTTAGAGAGAGTTCCAAAAGTTTTCATATTTCCTGCAGATTTTACCTTTTTTGAAGACAAAAATCTGCTGTCCTACATCATAGAATCATAGAATCATAGAATGGTTCGGGTTGGAAGGGACCTTATAGATCATTCTGTTCCACACTCTGCCTTGGGAATGGACATCCCCCACTAGACATGTTTGCAGCAGATTTGAAAGGCTATCTGCAGCAAATGCTCTTATATCATGCTCTTTCCCTTCCAGTGATCTAACAGGAGAGATTGGATGCTTTTGGGGAATATTCCTGAATTCCTAATACTCACACCCTTCATAACTTTTGCAGATTAAATAAATTATTAAATGGCTGTATGACTGGACTTCTCGGGCATTGGCAGAGGTGTACGCGCTCATCTTGCACCTAGGTTGGGGCAATTTGCCCAGATTGGGCAAAGAACAGATTAAGAGCAGGCCTGAAGAGAAGTACTTGAGGGTGCTGGTGGATGAGAAGCTCAACATGACCTGGCATTGTGCACTTGCAGCTCAGAAAGCCAGCTGTATCCTGGTCTGTATCAAGAGTGTGAACAGCAGTGTGAGGGAGGAGACTCTCCCCCTCTGCTCTGCTCTTGTGAGACCTCACCTGGAGTACTGTGTTCAATTCTGGAGTCTTCAGCACAGGAAGAACATGGATCTGTTAGAGTGAGTCCAGAAGAGGTCCAGAAAGTTGACCAGAGGGTTGGAGCACCTCCCATATAATGATAGGCTGAGACAGTTGGCCTTCGTTAGCATAGAAAAGAGAAGGCTCCAAAGAGATAGTATAGCAGCCTTCCAATACTTAAAGGGGGCCTACAGGAAAGCTGGGGAGGGGCTCTTTATCAGGGAGCACAGGCATAGGCAGTGGGGTAATTGTTTTTAAGCTGAAAGAGGATAGATTTAGATTAGCTATTGGGAAGAAATTTTTTACTGTGAGGGCGATGAGGGACTGGAACAGATCGTCCAGAGAAGTTTGGGATGCTCCATCCCTTAAAGTGTTCAAGGCCAGGATGGACGTGGCTTAGAGGAAACTGGACTGGTGGAAGGTGTCTCTGCCCACGGCAGGGTGGTAGGAACTAGATGATCTTCCAATCCAAACAATTCTGTGATTCTATGATTCTATCTCAATACAACCACCAGATCAAGAATCACTGAAGTCATTTGAGGGCCACATGGTACCCCTGTGAAACACCATATTGTGTTGAGCAAATTCTGCTTTTGAAAGCCCACCTTCACAGCTGAGACTGGAGCCCAGACCCTCAAGTGCACTCAGGTGCCTAACTTTGCTGAACTGAAGATCAGGGTTTGTTTATCCTGGCAGGTGTTTCTACCCATAAGCCAGAGGAGTGGATGCAGACAAAGAATGTTTCTTTTCCGCTTTTAGAAATAAGAGTTTTAGCTGAGGAGAGAGGCACACTGAAAATTCCTAAGACATTCCTTTGCACAGCTTAAGGATTTATCTCTCTATAAATATATAGAGTCTAAACCATTTCACTATGTTCTCAGTAAAGCAGTCTTTGCTTTGTGTACTGTGGGAGAACATGGCTTCATTTTTTCAAGCCCAGTAACCTGTCTGTATTTCTACCTAAGGCTTCTGATGTGCTTCTGATAAGCTAAAATTACAGGCAAACAGGTAAAGCAAGAATTCAAGGGCATTGCTGAAATGCTGGGCTCAGCATCCCCTACTCCTCCCTTTCTACCACTACCTTTGTTTTTTCTATGTTAAGAACATAACAGCAGGTGATAAAAAAAATAATAGACCCATGTCATACTCTGCCTACTTATCTGGAACACAACAGAGAATCTGACTACTTTACATTTGCATGAGAATAAAGAGTAATGTTAAAATCCATTGATAAATGTGAGTTAGTATTAAGATATATGCAGGTATTACAGTAATGATAGGGATTCATGGGTGCATGGATGTATGCAAGTGGGTTCTGCATAGTAAAGCTAAAATATCCAATGTAAAGCTTTATTTTTCACTCTCCTCACATAAATTTTGCCTGAATAGTTGAACTGGGTAAGTTTTCCTGAGAGAATATACTACAAAAAGGCCATAGATTTCATGGTCATTTTAAGCCAGAAATGCACCATAAAGAAGCAAACCCATCTACCCTTACATTCAGTTTCTTGCTGCCATCTTTTTTCCCTTCTGCTGCCCCCACATCCATACAACATGCATTAAACTGGATCCCACGGGTGCTATGGACTAAAACTAACTTGCAGAAAAAGTGAGAGTGCCAACCTCTTCCTTCCCACTCCCTTCTCCCAACCTAGTTGTGCACAGATCCATTAGTGATTTTGCTAGCACTGAATGAGAAGTAGTAGTGGACAATCAAAAGGTGGAGGAGGATAGACAAGAGAGAATGATTCTTAAAGGTATCTGCCCACATATCTTCCTATAGCGTGACCCAGGAAGGGATCAGGCACAACCCCCACACTGGGGAGACTCTTTTCCTGCTCTGCTAGACCTCTGCAATTCTTTACCTTAGAAAGCTAAAATGATGCCTGGTTTCTTTAGGTAGCTGTGTGTATGTGCTAATGTGTGGAAGTGTGGAATGTATGTAAGAGAACCTATATTTCAGTAAGAATGTAAACATTTGTGACTCTTATCTGGTAAGAAGTTCATCCCAGTATCTCAACAGGATTGTTTAAGAGACTAACTAGTCATTGCTGGATGAAGAGAGCCATTGCCAACTGCTTTGAAAGTATGCGCTTTCCCAAGGAAAGCTGGAGTCATCGCAATACTAAATGGTACAATGATGCAGATCTCTAACAGAAACATGAGGGCTCTTTTTTTCCTTCTCTGCCACTAGCCCCTCCTTGCTTTGCGTACATATTTCTTGTCATATGATACAACAGTCTTGTGACTGTACAGCCTTTCTTCTCCCTGAAATCGACATCAGGTTTCAGCCAGCTCTGTAATCTCCATTTCCACCAGGTCATAAAAGGTGAAAAAAAAGCAAGTTCAGCTACAATGGTGGTCCCAAACCAGATCACTCATAACATAAAATGGGAAACTTGCAGATCTCACTCTATTTTGTCTCATGAATCCCAAAGGAATAGTCATTACAGGGACATCTGTATTCATTTAATTGACACTTCTTGTGCCTATCCATATAAGTGTGGAGTTTAGCTGATTTCTAGTAACTTCAGCCACAGTTGATGGGCAGGCTGTTTTTTCCAGGGGAAGACAGCAACATTATCATGAAAGCTTGCCTTATTTGTGCTAGTCCACAAAGGCTAAAACCAAAGCGTATCTGCATGCAAACAACATAGCTGAAAAAAAACCTCAGAGAATGCTGGATGATTTCTTTCAGTAAGTGATTCCAAGCAGAGTGACCTGGTAGCACTTACTCTTGTCCTTCTAAGTCAGCAAAGAAAATCAGAAAAAGCCTATTTTAACAGCCTTTGCCTCTGCTTGGTGTGTGAAGAAATGAGAGCTCTGAAATGTGTTCCTGCTACAGACAAAAATTAGCCAAAGAACAAGTGTGCCCAAAAATATTAATTCAGTGACGTGAAACTCATGCAATGTATTTGTTGCTACTCTGCTGGACAGGCTAATATACCATATGAATAGGCAGACACCTTGAAAGAGCAAATGTTGATATACAAACCTGTTTGTATACATCTACTTAAACTTTGTATTTACCCCAAAGAAAGCTCAACAGACCATTTGCACTAAGTGCTTTTCAATGAGTATTTTATTTCTGTTCACTGCTTACCCATCAATGCTTTTGCCATACGTTTCCCGGATTCTTCAGTTTTTGAACAAACGATAACTAGTCAACATTTAAATTGAGCTACTTCCCTGGTGCTGATTGGACAACCTACTCACTCTTCCTCTGAATCAAACAAGAAGGAGCCAGACAAATCTCCAGGACTCCAGAGACCGGGTTGTCTACAGAAGGAGACGCTCCTTCAATGGGGAGGGCAGACAGCAATAGTAAACAGATACTCAGATAAAGCCATCTTCTTATTCAACCCCCTCCTTACTTGCTTTCTCAAATCAAGAATCAGATGCGGAGATATCCTCTGCCTTGAGACATGAGGAATCAGCCAAAGAGTGGCTTTCATTTCTTGTTGCTAGCTAGGCAGGGGCAAAAATAAAGTGTAAGATGCTCACAGCTGTAAGAAAGAAGAAATGCAATCTATTAATTGGTGAATGAAGAAAAATCTGAAGGAAAAAAAATTGTATTGTTTCCTCAGGTCTGTTTTCAAGTTCACTTTCATTGACGAACTTGTTTACAGCACAAGCCACTCCCTGTACCCTTAAAGGGCATTTAGGTCGTTGCCTCATCTGAAGTACAAGAGCTTCTTGAAGCCGTTTCCTCGGCAATCTCATTCTCGAATCACCATGTCAGCTGTATTTCCAGAACTTGAAAGGCTGTAGAAACTGCCCGCATCTACAGCTGGATCCTGAATGATTAATCCATGTTATTGAGATGACTTAAGTCACCTTGCAAACTGTGCAGTATCTCATCTTGCAAAGAACAGAAAGAAAAATAGACAGTGTTTACAGTAAGAGACATAATTGCCAGATGTTGCTCTGCAGTGACCACTGCTAGCCAGGGAGTTTTCCATGCAGTCCTCAGTTTACTTCCCCACAGCCAGCTCTGCAGCCGTAGAGGTTTAACCCAAACCTCATAGCACCTCTCTCTCAACCTCAGTGTGGTCCACAGTCCACCTCTGACGAGTCCACCACCTTTCCCAACAGCCCTGCAATCCACTTTGTCCCAGTCCCATGAAAAAGCCTACAACTCAACTCTCTCATCCCTTGAATGCATCCATTACAAAGCTCTGTACCCTGTCTCCCCAAGTCCTACTTCCATCACAGCCCGTTTGCTAGTCATGTCATTGCCAGAGCAACTTCTAGGTGCCAGGATCTTGGGAACTGTGTATTGCTGGCACTTTTTTGAAGACCATGATTCCTAGATTCTTGGTTTGTGTGCTGCCAATTGAACAAGCCTCCAGCAAGTGCTCTGGGACCGCTGAAACAAAGCATTTAAGGATATGCCTAACTTCAGGAGAAAAAGTGATGGCATTAAAGGCAACAGAACTATTCACACACTTATAAATAAACATTTGCACCATTGCTTTGCCAGACTAGAGCTGATTTCATTCAAAAATCAGCCTTGCAGATGAAGCCCTTAGTGTCTGAACATTTCTCCTGCTGTTTTTAATAGAAAATGTCCTCATTTAGAAACAGGTCTTTCCCATGCACACCACAGGAGAAAGTAATTACTTGTGATAGAAGTCATAGCTTCTAAGAAGAGATATAAGGTATCTGCCTCCTTTATGGAGTTATGCTTAGATCATTGCTGGTTTAATTAACTCTTAAATTTTAATTATCCTGCGGACTATAGATCTGAATAAATGATCTGATGAACAAAACCTAGCTTTTAGGTCAGCATAGCAAAACTATTTTTAACATAAGAGGAAGAAATTGCTCAATTTAACGGTATGTTCTCAAATCCCACTAGTTTGCTTTGACCATCTAATTTCATTAAAAGCCAGAGCGGCTCCCAGTGAAACAAGTCACATGCTCAAGGTGAAGGGAGATGCATGACCCTTTTGATCCTTGCTACAGTACCTGTATTGTCACACTCAGCCCCTATATAATCATGCTGCCTACAACTGTCAGGTCTCACATGCTGAACATGAGACTGGGAAAGTAAACGTTGGTTGCTTTGCCTTTTCTGCTCTTTCCTCTCCCTTCCCTTCTCCTAGATGTCCTGTATCACAAACACCTGCTGAGCAGCACCCTGCTGCTGTAGTCCCACACACCAGGTGCATCTGGTCAGTGGATCACAGATTAGGTTGACTGGCTGCCTATGGCATGGGAAGCTGGGATGTGTAGGAGAGGCCTGGGGATTTGCCATCTGAGAGACCACATGTCCTTGGGACCTTGAAAGATGTTGTATCTGCTGGCCGGATGTGACATGGCTTCCCCATCCTTGGGTGATCCATGGGAATGGCTGCTTTAGCCCGTGGGAATGCCCCAAGATGGAGCAGTTCTGAGCTCCTTTTCGCACCGGTGTCATCCCACTGGCCAGCAGAGCATAAAACCAACAAGAAGCAAGCTGCAGTCAAAAGCTATTGTCTTCTCCTGTGCCATATACATTTATCCTATTTGTATTGCTTCCTAAGAAGAATGAACTAAATAGAATCAAATGAAACCCATGTATCTAGGAATTTAGCAATCCAGCTTGTGCTTGCACTGAGATTCAGCGTTACTAAAATTGTAAGCGTTTTTGCAAACTTGCCTTAAGATACTACAGAAAAAGATTAAACCAAATTTTAAAGTCACAGAGGGAGTATTTTTTTAAAGTGTGTTCACTTCAATGGGTTTCTAGTGCCATCTGAAGAATAGCCTGCATTCAGCAGAGATATGAGTGGCAGTGGCAGATACATTGTTGAGGTGGCAGAGGCAAGAGGCGTGAGGCTACATTTGGTGCTGATAGGCTCACTGAGAAAGATAAACAGGTGCAAGTGGGTTTGTAGTAGAAAATTAGTGCCACTTCCTTCAGATTTGGTAGGCAGGGGGTGTGCAACTCAAGATAGCTTGTTCATTCGGGGCACGAAGCTCAAGGCAAAAAGAGTTTGGCAGGACAGAAAGACATTTGAGTGTTCTGTTTGCCTTGCCCAGCATCCCTGATGGCAGCTTCACACATCAACCTTGCACACAGGTGTGGCACTATGTAGTGTAAGGGCTGCGGCTGTTGTGACTGTCCAGAGCAGCCATGACGATAGAGGTGATCTACGCACAGGACAGCATTTCTTGATGTGATGCTGACAGCTGGGCAATTTGTTACAAGCCATCTGTTTTCCAGGAGCGTTGCCCTTCATCAAGTCTTGATGAGTTCCCTGGGAGCCGGGATTGCTCAGTACTAATGCTAATCTGTTCACTTTTGTACAGATGTAAATGTACGTCCCCCAAAAAAAGAAACTGCTTAAAGGCATCCATAAGATGCAGCTTCTGGTTCCACAAATCATTTTGCTGGGAAGATTCAGTCAAACTAAGAGAACATAAAAATTGGAGGTAGGATCCCTCTTACAGCTTTGTACACTGGCACTGCTCACCTCTGCATCCAAGATACTCCTTCAGACTCACCTTGGCTGTAAGGGAGAGAATCGTGTGCTCCCAGGACAGGACTCCCCTCAGCCCTGAGCAAATGTCTTACAGTGAGGTGAGGAGGTGGCAGCAACCACTCAGTTGTCCCTGAACCATCCCTGCCGGGGACCTGGCAGAGCAGTGGGCACATGCAAGCTCAGTCCCTTGGCTATTTCTTGCCTACTGGGCTGCATCAGCAGATCTTTTATCTGATTGCAGAGGCTGGGCTGTTAAGATGACAACTGATTCTGAAGCTGGGTAACTGGAGCCATTCCCAGCCACCTCCCCTCTCCCCTGCCACCACCACCCCCCGCTGGCAGTGGTCCCCCCTGTCCCTGCCATGGGGATGCTCAGGGGAGCAGGTGCCCCTCCCCAGGGCAGCTCGCACTGGCAGAGGGCTGCACAAGTCTGCGGAGCAGGTGGTTTGGGCAGGCGAAGGTGGGAGCCAGGCTTGTCGATGCGAAGTGCAGCCATGTGGCTTTGCTATGTGCCCAGCAGTTCCTCCCTGGCCTTCTGAAGCCCTGCGGAGCAGAAGGTAGTCCTGACGTGCCTTGAGCCACTGCTCACTCCCCTTGCCAGAATGCTTCTTTTTAATAGCTGATGTAGTTGAATTCTAGTTAAAATCACGGTGAACAGAGGCAGGGATAAACCCACGGGCAAGCGATCAAGTGACTAAGACCAGAAAACAACGCTGGTCTTGCAGTGCTTTGGGACAAGTCACCAGCAGCCTGACAAGGAGCTCTTTGTATTCTGCTGGGCAGCACCGTCAGCAGCCCCGCTGCGCACGGCCGTGCAGCCGCGTGCCATGCTCTCCGAAAAACAAACCTCTGCCCAGGGGTCACAGCTTTGGGTTTTATTGGAGCCTGCTGGTATTTCTATGGGGGCCTTCTATGGGTAGCCTCACCCGCCAGACCCTGCAGCTACTAATTTACCTCCTGGGCTGCCTGCAGCTGGTCAGCATTGCGACATTAGTAGCTGAGAGGAGAGGCTCATGATCAGCTTTTATTGCACTTGTCTGTCCTTTGTTCATAAAAACACTGTATTTTCATCTTCTTGCTGTGCTGCTTGTCAAGTAGCTGGTCAGGGAGCAAAGGAAATGCCTCCTTAGACATCAGGGAAGGTGACACAGCTGTCAAACATTCAGACAACTGAACATCACAGGGAGCTGTTGGCTGGCTGCGAAGACAAAGGGAAGTGTGGATGCATTGTGCCAAAAGTAACATTCCAGCAGTTTGGAGTGAAATGTTAAATTGATTCAAATTAAATCGAGTTTGTCACTGTGGAACTGCTGCACTGCCACATACAGTCACCTTTCTTCATACCTGGTGGCAATCCTCACCTACTTCTGCGGCACTAAGGATCTTTTGCTGCGGTCAGGGATTTCCCAGACAGGAATACAGGCATTGCAAAGCATCTGTGCAGTCTGAACTATCTGCTACATTTGCGTACTTGCTCTACATACTTGCTCCACTGTGAGTCAGATCTAAGCAGTAAATCCAACATCCCAGCATGTATCTGACCACTGTGCATGCAGAGATTATCTGTGCTGCATGTGTGCGCATGCAATGATATAATCATCTGTATGAAAACATACAGGTGTTTTTCACCAATATCCAAATATGTAGATTATAATCATGCAGCTCAGGAAGTGTGATGGAACCCAGAGGAGATAAAATGAGAAAACCGCACTTGGTTTAAGACTTCTTTACCCTGTTTTAACTGAGCAGAAAGCCATTAACATAAATGCAAATGGGGCCTGCAGAATTTTTCTCAGCAGAAACCTAATTGCATACTGCAATCAGACACAGCTACCCCTGACCAAACACTTCGTGCCTTAGCTAGCATGTGGCACTGAGCTAATGTAAGTTATGCAATTACCTAGCAAATGGTTATCATTGAACCGATAGCTTGTACAGTAGTAGCTTTCATGGCTAATAACTGAAAATAGAATCAGACCTCACATGAACTGTGTAACTGTGCACTGTTTAAAATGAGTTTCTATTACATGGTAGGATGGGTTATCTGCACAGAAGCAGATACCAAACATAATTTTTGCAGAAACAATATTATAATTATTTCAATTGTGTTGCTTAGAAAGTGAGATGTTTAATTTTTGTGAGATGTTAGGAGTTTTTGAAATGCATAAGGGCAAAAAATATTGGATAAAAAGAGCAAATGTGCCTTTTTTAATGGAAGCACATTGACCGTCATGAATGAATAATCTCAAGATTCTTGACCCCAAATGTTAGATTCAAAAGCTAATTATCACTTTGCAACCTCTTAAATATACCTGTATTACTCAGGCAGTCAGAATATAGCGATCTCTGTGTGTGAGAGCACATTGTAGATGTTCCTCTGCCATGCCTCTCCACATGCCTCCACGTGCTGATCAAATGACACTTGCTGTCCTGGAACTATGTTTCATCCACATGCTCCCTCCATCCTCACCCACTCTTCCCAAGAACAAGAACAGAGAGCTCTGCATGGGTATATTAACAGTGAGAAAGTGATGATTGGTCACATGAGTCTGGACTTGCTCAGGCTCACAGCTGGCCAAACAAACCTCCCTGCATGCTGTAGCCCGCTCTTCTATTGATGAATCAGAAGCAGCAAATGAAGCATTTAAAAGCAATAAACTAGTTTCTACTAGCCTGAAATTTAACCTGCTGTTTTATGGAGGATGTGTTGGAGTAGATAAAGTAGCTTGAGCCCTTCTTTTATTAGCTCTCACTGGTATGAGATGGTTTATTCATGGCTGCAGGGCTGACAAGATTTCCCATTTCTGTTGGTACTGCACCCTGCATATATTGTCATCTTCAGTAGTCACAGAACTTGTTGAGTGATTTGAACCAAATTTGACGACCCTCAAATATATTGTTCTTGCAAAGTTCCTCCAAGGGGCACGAAAACACACAGCTATTGGAGGAATTTATAAGTAAGGCTCAGACCTTCAGAAACTGTGGACATTATGTACAGAAAGAAAGAGAAAGTCAGATAAAAACAATAAGTACAAAACATGAAGCCAAGTATCTTACAGGGCTGTCTCTCTTGGCTGATTTAACAGACCAGTAGTAAAATTTTCTGTCCCCTCTCCAGATTTCCCTGCACTTTTTCACATTCCAGCTCTGATCCAGAGTAATGTTCTGGCAGAGAGAACATTTGAGGGTTTAGTTCTTATCTCAAATTTGATTCAAATCAGCAAGTAAGTTCAAAAACTAAGGGAAAACAGAGCTGCGTACACGGACAGCTCAGTTAGGGGTGTTTCCAATTTTAAAAAGGCTAAAAATGTGAATGAAAGAAGCATGGCAATAATTACTGGTTTACATCAAGGATTTGTTTTCTACTACTCACAGAACAGCTTCATTTGTGACAAAAGGTTCTGCAAAACCTCAGGTATTTCTCATGGGCAGTTTACAGAAATGTCTTTATACTGAAAATAGTTTTATGATTCTTCTTTTGATGTAGCCTTTCTCTGTCTCTTGTCTGGATGGAAATTTTAGAAACCTCTAAGCTTCAGGTCCACAGAATAATTACTATTCACGTGTAAGCTCATAGTTAATTGCTAAACCTAGGACGGGCTCCTCATACAGTGCTGGGAACAGCAGGAAAGCCCAATTAATGGCACATTCTGACAACAAGACTAAAACTCATGTACTCCACTTCTTGCAGGTGGATATCCGAGTACCTTAACTCAGTATTCCCAGGCCTTAATTTACATTAGAAAGGATAGGTCAGTGCTCTTCCTTCAAATACGTGAGCAGACATTACATTTTTCTTCAGAACCATGACTGATGTCGGTGTTTGCCTGCTTGTAAAATGGTTGTGTAACTAGAGTGCTCAAGGGAGTGCCAGAAGCAAAGATTTCTTCCCTTGGAAATGTGAGGTTTATCTTCTCCCAAGAAGAGAAAGGACAATTAAACCTCTGTCAAGTGATCCAAATTCAGCTGGGCATTTTCACACTTTATCAGGTAAATAAAGACCTTCTTCTCTGGCTATGTTTTAAAGGTGACTGCCATTGCATTTTTAAGTCAGTGTGCTCAGTTTGGGATCTTCTGAGAATACTTGCTACATTAAGTTATTAAGGGGAGAGGAGCAGGAAGAGTTCCAGTTTATTGATCCTAATGGGGACAGAAATGAAACGGGCTTTAAGCTGCTCACTGCTTCTAGCTGGGGCACTTGCACGAGGAGTGAGGGCATTGCCACGATGGGACAGTGGCTGAGAAGGACTTTCTGGGACTTTGTTTTAAATGTTTGATTTGGGTAGCAATGTCTTTTAACTGGCCTAAGAGAAGCTTTTGTATTCCTGCATGTCCCAAAGACTAGTCTTACACCAAGTGTTGCAGCTCTTGGGAGAAACTGTTATGCACCAGGTGCAAAAAAGAGGGAACCAAGTATCCGCACCCTGAAGACCCATGGGTCGGTGTGGAATTCCAGCCTGCAAACTGCACTCCTTGCTGAAGATAAAGGAAAATAATCTCAAGATCCCTGCCTGACTATCTTTTGGAGTATTATAAAATGTTTTTCCTACCCCAAATATGACCATTGGCATGATTCTGCAGGTCAGAGGAAAACACACAAAGCAGAAAGCTGAGACTATATACTATCTTCTATCAGTCTAGCAACAGTGCTGTCCTGTTTCCAACTGTTGGCCAGTGTCTGATCCATTGAAAAGTTGTAGGTGGCTAGAGAAGTCACCAAAATATATCTTGAAGGCAGAGAAAAGGAATTTTTCTTTCATAGCCTGAAGACAATCATGTGAGACCTTTGCCACTGATTACAGTTTGTGATTTGGAGTTTCTCCCACCAAAGGACATTTATCAGTGATTGGATCTTATCATGCCTTTGTCACTAGAAGTTTAAAAGCTCTCTACTCTCAGATATCCAGCCCACGTGCTAACACTTGCACAAAATACCCGATTCATCTCAGGCTTCTTTTTTATCAGTAAACTGAATAAATTATGGTCTTTATGCCTCCCCCCTACAGGCTGCTAGGCAGCCCACAAGTCATCTTTGGGGCTCCCCTTTGAAACCACTGTATTTTTAATACAGCCTGCCCTAACCAGCAGAGACCAGAAATGCAAGCCAGCTTCCAGCAGTGGCTAATACCATATGCTCACATCTTGACTTCTGCTTTCTAAATACCTGTTAAATACTTCCAACATTGTGCTTAAAGTGCTTATTAAAGGTAGCATTAGTAGTCTTCCTGAAGGCAAACCTCCACTACACTTGCAGTTACTCACCCAGATTTCAATATTTCAAGCAGGGTTCAAATGCTGAGTTTGTCCCTTGGACATTCTTAAGAAATTAATTTGACCTTTCTGTATTGCCATCACTCTTACCTCAGCCCCATCTCTGCAGGACATGTACAATACTTGCACTGCTTTGTTTCCACCTGGTTTATCTGCAGGCACATCTGCATAGATGGTAGCTCTGCCCACACTCTGAGTCAGCTAGTGAAAGCCTTCTCCAGGCTGGAAGGTGTTTAGACATGTTACGGCCCCTACTAAGG
This sequence comes from Cuculus canorus, assembly GCF_017976375.1. Lineage (NCBI taxonomy): Eukaryota > Metazoa > Chordata > Aves > Cuculiformes > Cuculidae > Cuculus > Cuculus canorus. The sequence goes on along the minus strand of NC_071403.1, from coordinate 43,249,593 downwards.
TTTCCTGCTTCCCCATGAAGAAAAAAGGTATTTCAAGGAGTTGGATTTACTGTTGCATTGCTCCTCAAGTATAAAAATTACTAGTGCTTTCCAGCACACTGGGACATGCAGAGCCCTGATGCTGAACCAGCCTCTGGTCTCACATTTCTCTTGTCTGGTGTCTAATTCCTCCCTGTTTGGTCTCAGCTCGCTTTCCTTTCCCAGCCTTTTCCCAGGCCTCCTGGACAGCCACACAAAGATTGCATTGCAGCGGAAAGATCCAGATTTCAAACCCAAATGGGCTGGCAGAGGCAGTCCCTCCTCTGTCACTAATCCCATGATAGGGGAGCATCAGGGAAAGCATTTCATTTCCCTGGGAGCTGGAACATACTCCTCCTGGTTCACCACAGAGGAATGCTGTCGTGACACACCAGCATGGTCATTTCTGCTGACCTCGAGATTCTTTGGCTGGCTCGGATGCTGGGTCAAGTATCCCCTGCATACCTAGCTGCCCTGAGAGCTCTCCTGAGAGTCACGGCTACCATCACAGATGAAAAACCAAACCTCTCACATGCTGTCCCTCACCCTGCAGTTACAAGCTTTTATTCTGCAGTGAGTTTAGGATGAAGTACAGTATATACTGTCTATAAAATTGCAATTAATTACATGATCCACTGGCAGTGTTGTGGATTTGTTACAGACAGGTAATAAAATTATTATCTGTAGGGGGAAAGTGCTGAAAGCAATCACCCTCGTTCCTAAAGCCTTTGTCCTTACAAATATGGTTGGAACTAGATGATCTTTAAGGTCCCTTCCAACCCTAACTATTCTATGATTCTATGAAATAATATATAATAACAGTGTGAAATACAAACTTTCTTCTCCCCCCATCATCACTAGTGGCGGAATGATGCTAATTTGTCTTTGACTTTGCTGGTTTTTAAATGATAGCTAAGCTTCCTGACCCACCTGGCTTAAAATAGCCATGGAAGATTCATTATAATCGTTCCAAGTGTGGGTGTATCCAGACACTTTTACTGTGCAGAAGCAGAAATCATGTAATGCTTCCTATGACTTTTTGTGACTTCCCAGCACTCTCCCTGTGTGGTTTTCTGAGCCTGCAATAGCATTACATCAGGGTTATGTCCCTACAGCAGAGAGGATGATAAATAAAATTATAAACGGGCAAAGGAACATGTAAACTAGTCAAATTCTAGGGAGAAGATCTTGATGTTGTCCTTGAAGCATGGCCTAACCTCATTTATTCCTCTATTCATCAATTTAGTCATTTATTTTTAAGATTTAAGCCTGGGATTTTCTTGTTTAATTCCTCCGAGCAGTCAGCCACCAGTCTCTGTGATGCTTGTTGTAAATATATGTCTAGACATAATTCAGATTAATTCACCGTAACGATTCTGTCAGTTTGAATATATTACAATGCAAGTGCATAATGTGCAGTTGAAATGCAAACTCCAAGCAGGCTTTGCTCTGACCTGCCTGGTGTGTCTTAATACAATGTAATTATTCTAGTAGGAAAAGAAATAGGGAGCATGTTTCTCCCTCAGTTAAAAGGGAAAGCCTTTACAGAGGTGTGTGGAGTTCAGCGAACTCAGACCATATATATTCAAGGGCTGATTCTACAGCGTTACATGGCCTCCTCTTTAATAGCCACCGATCCTCTTTGATTATTCTTTTCAAAAAGGCTATAGAGAAAAAGCAGTGAGCATCTTTTTTGGTACTCATCTCCAATAGTTTCTTGAGAAACCATTAAGCCGTGGCCAGTGTCATTGTCGTAGTAGTTGGTGTGACAGTTGGGCTTCCTATACTAGTCTTCAACAGCTTTTTCACCCCTTAGGATGCATTTGTGGGTGCTTGGCTTGAAGAGAACATGCAGGGAGTGATTCCTTTAGAAGGCATCATATCACGGTATGTTTAAACATAACTGAACATTTCTGAGGTCCTTTTCCATGACACTTATAGAAAAGTCTCTGTGTAGGGTCTAATCTTCCTTATTTAAATGGTCTAAATGTATGGCTCTGAATTTCTTTCTCCTTCTGCTATTATTTAGCAAAAAATAAGATCATAGAATGTCCGTGACTTACTTTGCATCAACCGGAACGAGAGCCAGGCCGGGCCCTGTGTGTGAGAAAATTATATTTATAAAGTATTTTAGGGTATATTTTAATGGGTTTTTGCACCTTGTGTGAGCTTGTTGTTACAGCATGTGAGAAAGTATTAAAACTTATTATGTATGGGCAGTTCCTATCTAAAGACAATTTCATTGCCATACACGTAAAGAGCGTATTCAACCTGCCACATGTGCAAGACACATTTATGACTGAGTGGAAGAGACAACCAAAGCCCTTTGTAATGAGAGAGAATGGGATTTTCTAGAAGTTGCTGGGCAGTCAGCCAAATGGCAAACCATGGCCACAGCCAAGGTACGTGGTCTGAGAGGTCACCTTGCACCTCTTGAAAGCTGTAGCACCAGAAACTGTGAAAGAAGAAAACTGATGATAAGAAAAGCATAGTTACCTTCATCTAGGGAGGAAAGTCAGAGCTTTTTATAGCAAAAACTCTCTGCAAAGGCAGTCTTGGAAACAGAGGGCAGGAAAGGGGCTGGCTGCACCCTACTGGGGATAGACATCCTCCATATATGTTCTCTGACAATTTCCCTTCCCTTGCAAAGAAGGGAAATGTCTGATTTAGATAGTCATTTTATACACATAGATAAAGCAAACCTGACTAAATGTTACTTAGTTTATTGGTCCAATTGGCTGATGTGTGTGTAAACATGTCTATATATGTATGTTGTGTATGTGTATCTACGCTGACTCTGCTCTACAGTATGATTTAATTCTTTGAGCTCTCCCAGAAAATGTTCGGTTCCCACTGCTGCCAACTTGGTTAGCAGAAAATATGGCTCCTTGGCATCTTGCAGGGCAGTGCCCATCCCAACTTACACCTTAGGAACTGATAATTTGAAAGTGTGATACAAGCAGTGATGAAGTGGAACTCCCAGCCCTCTCTTGTATTACATAGTATGTGTGCTGTTCTAGAGTATAAAGAAATTTTAATACTCAGATATCTACCTGGGAGATGGACAAATTTTACAGTATCAGAGCAAGGGATGTATGACTCATAAAAAGTTATATGATGAACTCCAGGCCGCACAGGATCTTCCTACTAGATATAGACAGAGAATCAGGGACTTAGGAATCTAGTCTTATGCTTTGACCAAAGTCCTTCAATGTCCTTCTAACATTGCCCTCAAAAGCATGCAGTTCAAAAGGTGTGAAGGTTAAAGAAAGAACCAGTCTCCCCCAGGAGGGCTGCTTACTAATTATCTCTTTTGGAAAGAGCAAAGAAATCTGTTCCAAGTTCATTCTGATGGCATGAAATCACTACTGGCTTTGCAGGTATGAATCTAAATAAGTAGTGCATGCCAACCCTGCAGTACTGCAAACAGACTTCTCACATACCTGCCTACGTAAAACCCTGCGGGTAAAAGAGTTACTTTACTCAGAACATTTTGTAAACCATTAATCTAACTTATCCTTGCATGAAAGGTTAGTCTTACAAATGCTCTTCCCCTGACTTCCCAACAATGAACTAATAACGCTATTGACTTTCAGGTCTTTTATCAAGCTACTTTCATATGCTTGAAAGACATAGTCCCCTTCCACATTTTGAATTAATTTCTCAAAAATGCTGCCTAGTGTTTGTGCAGTTATCTTCAACTATCTCAAATATCTCTCCAATTATTCCACTAATTGTGGAATGACACTATAACATGAGTGTGTTAGACGTGCTAGAGGAAATCAAAGAGCTATATTATTATGTGTTGTATTATACGTAAGGTATATGATACACCAATTCCAAGGTGCAAGCTTGGTCTAATCAGATTACCACAGATCCATTTGGTTATAAATTCCTTGCTCTGATTTTTGAGACAGAAAGCATTATCACAGTTTAAATCCTTTGGCTGTCACAGTCTAAATCCTATAGAGTACTTCTGAGTAGTTTAAATCCTGTAGATGACTTCTGAGCAATTATTTCAGGTAAATATATTTTAACATGAAATGTCATAAAAGCCTTCTTTGGTTCAAACTGAAAAACAAGGAATTTTCTGGGGATGCTTGCTAACAGGAGGAGTTGCAGGAATCCATGGGGTCCAGGAAGTGAGCTGTAATCAACTAATGTATTTTTTTAATGTGCAACCCTCTCTTATAAAATTAATTGTGTAGAGAAAGAAAAGAGATAGACAAAATATCATTAAAATTAAAACTGTTTCATTTGGGTTTTTTAGTCATTAGTTCTTTTTAGATTCTCAAACACTTGGCAAACAGTGTCAGAAGTAAAATTGTGGTGCAAGTTCTTTTCTAGACTTTTTCTTCACTAGGCTGATTCAAATGAAATAATGCTTATAAACTGTGTTCCTTCTTATAGCTGCGGACGTTAAGCTCAAATATATTTGCCAGAACAACAGTCTTTGTCCAGTTTTCCATGGCTCTTTCTACCACTCTCTTCTCTGACAGGACACTTGACAGAATAATTACCAAGCACGACGATATATCTGATCGATATCCAGCCAACATTTTCCACATCTCTCAACATGCAATCTCAATAGAAAATGCACTAGCAAGCTACAGTGGCAGCATTCTCTATGCCAAGGGGAGCTTCCATAGACTCCCAAAAGTCTGTCCCAGAACACTCAAAGGGTTAAAAACCACATGGTAATCTCACCATACTATCACAAGCAGTTAATCTTATTTAAAGGAACACTTTTTGCCTGTAGACATCATAGCCTTGGGGTGTGACTGGGAAAGAGGTAGAAGAACAGAACAAGAGTAGCTGGAGGGGCTTTGCTAGTGCAGGGCACAAGGGAAATGCCTGGGAGTGAGCTGCCTGCTGCCTCCCCAGGCCTGGGCACAGCTCACAGGTGACCTCCTCATCGAGGTAAGGAAAGGAGCACCTGACTCAGTCCCCAAATACCTCACTGTTCCTCCCACTTTGCACAATGTAAAATGAAGCCGTTCTCCTAGCCGGATTGCTGGAGGAGCGGCTGTCAAAATGCCCAGAGGCTTCAGTGGTACAAGGATTTCACTAGTATTTCTCAAAGAAGTGAAATGTAGTCTGCTACAGGAACTGACCTTGATGCCTCCTAGTAATTTAGAGCCCCCTTCCCACAACCTTCCTTTTGTTGATACAAGAACCATTTACACGACGATGCCTGAAAAATCAAACCAAGTGTTACAGAGAGTTTTCATTCTCTGGAAGGTGATTATGAAGTATTCGCTAATTATAGGAACTGAATTAAAGTGTTCCTGAAGAATGTATCAGAAGAAGAGCACAGAGAGCTATTCCCAAGAAGTAATGTATTAGGCTATTGGGCTTTTCTTTTTTCTGCTTGCTGAGCATCCTTCAGCAATATGAATTTATTTTAAATTCATTTATCTGAATGCATTTGAATTGATTATTGTCAGTATACTTCTATCACAGGGAATTATGGTGCATAATTGCATCTCAAGCTGTGCTGCCTGGTTGGAAGCGGTCAGACAAGATGCAGATCTTATTCCTCAAGTGAAGAATGCAAGTATTTCCATAGCAAAGCTTTCATGTTTAAAGTAAAGTCTCCTTGAGTGTGAGTGTTTATAATTCCAAATTCCTTTAGAGCAAATATTTGTGTCTATAAAATTCATTTGCAAAAGATTTGACAGGATGTCTGCAGAAAATAAAGGTCAAAACCATAAAAGCGTACTGAAAAGAATAAAAGTAAAGTCCTTGAGTTTTGTGTGAGTGTTGGTGTGCACGTGTTACAGGTGTGGGCCATTTTGAAAAAATAACTGTACCTGTGTGGATGTAAATGTGCAATTCAGAAAATAAATATGTTATAGGTTGCTACTTACATAGCCCCTACAGAGAGAGAGTGTGCACATGCACGTACACATGTGCATGAAGGAGAGGGAGAAGGAAGAGGGGGAGAGTGGGAAGAAGACAGGTACAAAGCCAGAATCTTCTTTTTTTCCTTCCATCAAGATGATTATGGCATCCTTAGAAATGAGAGGGTTCTAAAGATTTTCACTTCAAAGAAAACTTCTCAGTGAAAGCTCATCCTCTCCTTCTCTCATTAGTAGGCAGAGAAGTCTTTAACATAATTGATAATCTAGCATAGAAAAGCAGAAGAGGATATTTCCCTCCCAAGTCAGGCAAAACATTTCACAGGCATGTGACTGTCTGAAGCAAAAGAAGAAAAAGAAGCAGTAAGACTTTTAGAGGACTACGAACACAGATGTGCAAATATCAATGCAACTCAGAGTTACTTCTGACTGTTTGGGGTAACCTTTAGCGTAAGAGTCCTGTTGTAGTTTCATTTCTGCTGTCAGTGTCCTATTTTCTCTACCAGGTGTTTTTTCTTAAGCATCCTTCTTACCTGCCTATGTCTAGATGTTGACAATGACTCCGTGTGCTCTGTCATGCCTAAAATGCTCCCAGCCATCTACTGAACATGCCAGCAGATTTGGCACACCATTTGCAGCTGAGGAAAATCTTACGGCTGCCCACTGCTTATCCACACAATCTGGGTTGAATCCGTCATGCACCTTCAGTGTGTAGTGAGGAAGACGCACATCTGAGCAACCGAAAAGAGGCATGAAAAACTCTTGAATTCCCCAACCCAGTTTACAGAACCGCGTCCAACAGCTCTCACTTTTACAGTGTTTATGAATTATTGAGTCCTATTCCAAATAAAATGAACCCATGTTGAATAAATGTTATGATTTTAATTATCCCACTCATTTAGGGCCAAGTCATAACCTAAGAAGTTCATTTTTTTCAATCCATCAGAGCCTAAAGAATTTCCGCAGCCTTTTGAATCTTATCTAAGAGACTCCACTGGTCAAATTTTATTAATTTCTCCAGCTGCACTTGCAATTTTCCTTTTAATATTCTGCGTAAATGGATTTTGTAGCAGCTTCCTTTTCAGCACTGAATATTTTACCATCATTGAATTTAATTAGCTGCTTTTCCATGTTATTGCACAGAGGTAGGAGATACTCTTTAGTGACAACAACAACAACAGCAAAGACTAAAGGAAGTGAAAAAAAACCTGTTTTCTTCTTACCCCTTCAAGGAAGACTCAGCTAGCACAAAGGGGAGTTGTGGGACCTTTTACTGCCATAGCCAAGAGCGCAAATCAGACACTGCTGCTGACATAATGAGCAATTCTGTACGCTTGGGAAACTATCATTCAGCTAGTTTGCATTACAAAAGAGTCAAAGTTATTTAATGGACAAATATGGGTTGAGAGATGCTAAATCTAAGGCACTACTGATCTGTGTCAAGCATGAAATCAGGTGTTTAATATTAGATGCCAAGTCTCCTGGCTTAGAGCAGTGGTGAATATGGAAAGACATTTTTCCCTGCTTTCCAGGGTCATCCCTGTGATTGTCAAAATACATATGAACAGTAGAAATTTTATGTGCCAGAACAAAAGAATGAGGAAGGACACGCCGATTTACTCCCTGTAGCAAGCTAACAAATATATGGAATGCACTTTTATGAAATGTAACAAGAAAATGTGACATAATTTTTACAGAGCTGTATGTCTTGGAAATGTGCTGCCATTCCTAACCTATACTGCCCCACTTTTTGCAGCACTTCTGTCAATCAAATCGCAAATACAGTCTCTCTATTTACCTTTATCTCTTTCCTAGTTAGTATCTGAAATGCTGCCAGAACTGAAGCACTAAATGTTATTTAAGAAGACATTTGCTTTTTGGTTTGCAAGAATAAATGCAAATGAACTTTATGTTGTAAATCTATAAACAAACAACATTTTCTTTCAGTTCATTGTGGTACATGAGAACTCCTCAGTGTGGGGCAGAAAGTCAGCTTGTCTATAGGTAAACTGTTGAGATTTCTACCACTTAATTCTAAGACTAAGTACTAGTAGACACCTCAGAGTGGTTACAGTATATTAATTAGCAATTCTGATTTAGCCTAAAAGAGGGAAATGAGACCTCTGTTTCATTGTTGTGACAAATTATGGACATTTGACAGTTTCTTTAAAGACTGATGAAAGAAATGAAATAAAATTAAAATTAAAAAGTGTAAATTGTCTTAATTCTTCTGAAGTCATACAGGCTCATAGGAAACAATGCGTATATTCATATATTCACTGCAAAATTGAAAAGTGGGGCTGGCAGAATAACAAAGGATTACTTTGAAAAACATACCATATCAAATGTAGTTTAATTTGGAATAAATCAATTTCTGCAGGATAACAAGATCATTTTCCTGTTACTGTTTGGTAGCTTTTCTAACAGAGAATTTTAAAGGAATGATGTATAATGGGAAAAAAGAAAATGCAATAAAAGATATGTGAAACACAAGCAAGGGTTTTTTTGCACTATATTTTTTTATTTTATTCAGTGGTAAATAAAGATGATACAGTATAGAAGGAGGAGAGACATTAAGTCTTTTCCTACCAGAATAATTCAATACAACATAAATACTGACATAAGGATTTTTTTAAAAAAGATCCCTCAAAAAAGGTAACCTTTCCCCAAAATTTTCAAAAGCCCAAGCAGATCAAAGACATAGAGATCACTGGGAGAGGGTAGGACTCTTTATCAGCCAGAGTGGCACCCAGGTTGTGGAATCATCCTAGTCCCCAGCTCCTTCTTGTGTCTGCCTCCTGCTTCACTTGCAGAAGTGTTATCACCTTTATCAGTGCTTCCTGGGCAATGGCATAAGGTGGGGGAAGAATCCTCGAGGTCAGGTGATGATTTTTAATACAAATTTTGATACAAATGCTGGATGCCTGGTCCTGAGGTTTGTGTGATAAGGTTTAACCTTTAAACACTGAGAACCTTCTTATCCCTTCACCTTGTATCTCAGAGGAGACAGTACTGAGCAAGGGACAGACTTATCAATATCAGTAGACAGGAGTAGGAGATGGATGGCGACTACCAGTCAGAACCCTCTCTGCTTGGACGTCTTTCAGATGGACACTCTTAGATACTGATGTATGGATGTGTGCACTAATCCTCTAATGGCTACATGCTTGAAATAATTTTCTTATATTTAACACAACCTTAAGGCCATGGAAAAACTTGTGTAAAAGAGGTATCTGTGCTGAGTGCAGCTTGAGTGTAAGTAGAAAATCCTACCTCCAGTAATAGCAAGCTGGCTGGAGGTAAAGCCTCTGCACTACTTATGGTAAGGCCACAAAACTCAAAACATCTGCCTTTGGATTTAATTGTTAATGCATTGCACTGACTGAGCTGCTAACTATTGTCATCTGTAACTCTGTCATGAAGATGCCATTGTAGCTCCATGTTACCCTTACACTTGGTTTCATCTCATTGAGATAAATGGTTTTTGTATTTTGATTTTTTTTTTTTGCCTGATTTCCTAGCTGGTGGGACCAGGAATAATAAAAGCAGCAACTGTGGAGATGCAGAAGGCACTAGAACATTGTTGGCTCCAAACTCGATGCTTGTAATCTGAAGGGGACTATTGTGGTGCCACTTTCTAAGAAACAGTGTACTGAAAGTGTGAGACTTTTTAGGTAGGTCCCTTCCTTTTCTGAACAATTAAATTCAGAATACAGTGTGTTAGGAATCCATGTGGTATTCAGGTTAATTTAGGGTCCCTTTGCAGGCTGTCAGAAAAATGTCCCAGATGATGAACTGGACAGTTATTCTTCTAATGACAGATTCTAATGACATATTTGATTTCCTTCTTGCATACGCTACACCATCTATTGATTGTAGTTGAGTTATTTATTTCTCAGAAGTGAAGCAAGATTATGACTTACTGTTTTTTTGTTAATCTTGAACGTTGGCAGCCAGAGATTGGGCACTTGCATTACCTTGGACATGAACACCCCACACAACTGTACATCATCCTGTATCCTCCTTGCCCTGTACTTGTCCATCCGCACTCAGAAGAGATGGAAGTCACCTGCTACTGACTTTGCTGATAATTCTCATCTACTGTTAGAGTGCCAAGGGAGTATTTTTCTCCCTTGGGAGTTACTTGTTGGAAGATTTGAAGGATGTTTTAGTGGGTGGATGTATTTTAGCTCAAATTCTGTGTGGCCCCAATTTAATCCTGCCGGGATACTAAAGAAAATTCAATCAGATTTGAATATTTTCAGGTTAAATCTGAAGTTTCCAATATGGGTGACAGAATAGAGACCTTCGTCAAAGTCAGAGTTGGGTTAATTCGGCTAAGTGGAGAACTGTAGGATCTGTCAGCAAGTGACAAGGTGATGCTTATTGATTCTCAGTATAGCGAAAGACTGATGTTATGAAGCTTTTGTTCCTTTCCTTGCTAGACACTTGAGAGGGTCAATGTTTGCCCTAAAAGCACTATCATGTGGCACTGTATCCTCTCAACTGCCTTGTTGAACACGCATATGGGTCTTACTCCCATTAATCAATGGTAGATAAGCATTGGTATGACAATGGTTCCTGGCTTCACATGTCCACCTTTTCTGGCCTGTGCCACACAGGAAAGTGAATGACATGGTGCCTGCACAGACTTGGTGTGCACCCTGTGAGCAATAGCTAACTGAATCCCCCTCTAGATAAAGCATAAGTAACATTGTGGGACAACTGGCAACAGTTCCACTGTGTTGCTGGTCCGGAGTCATCAGCCATTTGCATTTAGTGTCTTGTTTTCTTACACTTAGGAGGACCCTTTCAGCTGCTGCTGGTGAAAGAGGTACAAGCTTTCCTTGAAATCATTCTGGATTAATATACATGGCATACAGGGAGATTGTTTGGTTTGTGCTTTGAATAAACCAAAGACCAAGTAGTCATAGATTCATGAAGCTCAAAGCTGAGATTCAGTACTGAATAACAGTGCTGGTGCCAGAGCCTCCAGGTGTCTGCCAGCCTGTAACCCTGGACGTGATTGTGTCTCATCTCAACACAGCTTGCAAGTGTTGCCTCAGTCTCAAAAGACTCAAAAGTCTTAGTCACTTTGGTAACAGGCTGCTCTCACGCTCACAAAAAGAACCTGCCATCTAGTTCCTAGTGAAATTGAAGCTGATACAGCAGGTAGCTTCCTCTGACTCAAGTCTCGATGCAGTGAACTGGTGTGAAGGTTAAGGTTTTGCTTTTATCATGTACTCCCTGTAACGATTTCAGAGCAGCATGTTTTTCTCTGGCCATGATTACACCATCGTCTTAACTAAAGGCATCCAAATGAGCAGCGAGTAGTTGAACAGCTACCTGCATAGCTGTGATTTTTAAAAATCTGTTTGAATGTTCCCAAGCCCAGATTTGTTGTCTTGCTAAGTAAGGTATGAATTTAAACATTCCTTTTGCCGTGTGGGAGAGCAGAGGTTGAAAAGTAGTATATTAAATGCTTTTATGTAGGAAACTCAGTCAATTACTTGTGGCTCCAAATTAATTTCTTTAACATCAAAGGAACTGCATATGAAAAAATGACAGAACCAGCAGTGGACATGTATACCAGAAAATGAAAGGATTTGCACATGAATAACACACTCATGGATCAACTGTCTGTCACTGGATGACAGAGAAAAGCCTGACATCATGAAATAGCCTTTTATATAATGTAATATAATAAGGTCTATGAGAAAAAAAAAGAGTGCAAAATGTGAAACATTTAGGACATATCCGTCTGAAAGACACAATCTAAAAAAATATGCCCCTAAATAAAGAATTCAGATGTTTGGGTAGGTTTCACAATATTGATGTTGTCTCCTGACTCTTAACTAAAACCAATGGTACAATATGCTGAGGTAAACAAATGCTGACATATGTGTAAGAGCTGAATGCAAAGCAGTTTTCTGATCTGTAGGAATTTTTGAGATTTTTACGGCTCACTCAGGACAAAGGAAAAATAGGAAATTCTGTGTGGTGTCATAATAATAAAAATAATCAAAACATGATTTTTTTTCTGATAACTGACTTCTATTTTTTAAGCCTTCACAATATATTAATGAAAATTGCCAAGGTAAAAAGTAATTTTATGTCAAAAACATGACATTTCCTCTAAAAAACCAAAAAAAAAGGTATTTTGACAATTTGGAATTTAAATTATCCTGAGGCTTACTAAAACCAACACTTTTCCATGAATAGCTTCAGTTTTGACATATGGAACTTTGTAATGAAAATTGCTTTTTACTGAGAATGCTTTAATTAGTTTTACCTTTTTTCCTTTCATGGCAGTGTCTGGCTTATGACATTCTAATATAGTAAGAGTTGTCTTCAGATTCCTGAAGTATTATCTGAATAATTTTCCATATGTTACTTCAATTTATGATAGATTACAATCAAATTTGCTAATTACATTTTTCTTCTATCATCAGTCATCTGTGTGTTTGATCAAGAATGCAATTTGACATAATCAATTATGGGATGTGCCTCAGCGCTAACATTAATGGATATTTTTTACATTATCTGAACCAAGACATTTATTAACTTACCTAAAACTCCGTAACATATTGAGAGATGTGGATGTATTTACCATACATTCAGCCTTTATGTATGTAGAATAATTGAAATTTCAAGGACATAAACATAACATTGCTGAAAAGCCTTAAGAAAAAAATGTAATTCTCAAGAAGAAATTTGAAGACAGATTTTTTGATGGCACCAAACTTCTGTCATTGAGATTTTTCAGAAGATTGCAAGACCTCTGTAGAGATGAACAAAATTTTAGAAGTACCAATTTCTCCAAGTGAAAACACTGAGATCTTCTAAAATAGTGACACATCTTGTTCAATGCTGTGATCAAATATATGGAAATGAATGCCTGTATCACATGGATCATTTATAACATAAGCAGTAAAATGTCAGCAGTATGTATAAAATGTAAGGATAAGAAAATCTTCTAAATAATCAGGGTTTAAATGTACTTTTCAATGTAAATACTGTAGGTTTTTTCATGTCCAGAGATGTGTCACACAAAAAAATTGATTAGTAATGCCATCTCAATACTAAAGCATATTACTGCTGGGTCGTACAGAAAAAGGCAAGTCTTATTGTGGAAGAGTTTTTAATATGAAAAGGCTGAAGTCTTCAGGCGAAACGGCTTCATTTGGGGTGTTAATCTTCTCATCACCTGGAAATCTGTTTCATTTTCACAAAAGTATGCCCAGAAAGTGGCCCAACACAATTTCCTCACACTTTCAGTCTACAGAGATTTGATCTTGAGGAAATTGAATGCTTTTCATTCCAGTGATGTGAATATTCACTTAATGGATCAATCCCAACATCAGTGACACGGAAACAACACCCTAGGTCTCAACTGCAAGTTTCCCTGCTTTGGACCACAATTACACAGTGTTGTCAGCCACTTCACACCCGTATCTGTTGACATGAATTACAAACACTTCTTCTTTGGCTGTGCTTTGTATAACTAACGTAATGTTTCCATGCGAATAGAGGTGTATAGTTGCTCCATTCCTATGCCACCCAATAGCTACAGTATTGCTTCGTCATAGGAGAGGACATTGAAAAGTTGTAAAGGAAGCATAGCTGATAAACTTCAGGTTATTAATATTATGCATTATTCTGTAAAGCTCTCTGGACTGTAAACATTGGATACAGAAATCCAATAAAATTAGATCCCTGCTACAAACAGTTCCGTGTCCTAAAGCACTGTCTCACCAGTGCAAACCTATGAGAGACACACCAATAACTCTAGCATTCAAAGTTATACCAATAAGCACCTTGGCAGTGATCTTCATGGAAGAGCATGAAGAAAAACATGTTGCAGGAGGGAGAAAGTAATGAAGAATGTGATTTATGCATTTAACTACCTTAGGAACAAGTTCATGAAGGTCTTTCCAATGATGTTTTTTCATTCCAAATGTTCACTGCAGACATGCTTATACTTTGTAGACAATTCCTAGATAAGCTCTGGTAAGAAGTGGCAGAAGCACCCTCTGCAAGGAAACAGTGGCTTTCTGTAAGAGGAGGGGCATTAGGAGACTTATCAAGTGCAGAGGTCTGCTGAGCAAAGTAAAAAGCATGAGGTGATTGATATTTCCCCTGGGATCCTGCACAGAACAGTCAGGACTTACCAAGCCCTCCAAAACTCTGCATTTCTATTTGCTTTTGCACCTTAAAGGAGAGCATTTATGTTGAGCTTGCCTGGATTTTGAGGATCAGAGAAAGCCTAGAGAGATGTGACTGCATAATGCTAGTCAAGGAATGTAAAAACTGCTGCAGACACAGACACAATCTGAAAACACAGCAGAAGCCTCTGAAAATGGAGTCATTTTTCTGCCAGAACAATTACTGTGTAATCAAAGTTTCATTATAAATGAAACTGCAATTCCCACATTGCACATATGAAACAATTAGTGACTTTAATTTGCTTTGCTATAAATGGAGGCTTGCTATAGCTCAGTTTACTATGAAAACAGAGTCAGGTAATTCTGTCATAATGTTACCTGAATGTCTTCAAATTCCCTGTGCACAAATATTTTCTGATACAAGCGTCTTTTGTCTTTAAACCGCAAAAAACCATGATGTTCTGGAAAGGCAGCTCATTCCCCTTTCTCCTTGAGAAAATGTCAGATTTTCATGTGGACTCCACTGCTGCCCAGCCAAGGTCTTCAAAGCAGACAAAATTGGCAAACCTGGCAATACAATGTAAAGATCAGCCTGCATTGGCACTAAGTTTGCCCTTTTGCAGGGCTATATGACAATTTGGATTATCAGTGTGTGTGTGTCAGTGTTACAGCGTGTCTTGGAGAAATACCGCTTACAAACACTCCTACACAGACAGCTCATACCTTCGGTCTGACTGCAATGGGAGTCAGCAAAGCTAAAAGGTTGGAGGAGAAGAGGTGGAGACAGGGTGGATTGTGGCTCTGTCTCCCCTTCACAGCAGCCGCTGTAACTGAACCACACGTGGGTTGTTGCAATTTTTAGATGTTATGAGCCAATATTAATAAGCTATTTTTCCATGCCCCCTTCCCCAACCAACTGAAAGGACAAATGAGTAACTATGACTGTACTTCATCTGTACTTCTGGGAGATCAGGTTTCTTGGGAATATTTCTAAGTTGGTGTTGGCCTCATCAGGGTCTTTTCCTCACCTCTGTGCCAAAGAGTCATAAGAAAGCCCATTTCATATGGCCATGTGCTATTGGCTTTATGGGGCTGGCTTCATAAATTTTGGGTATTTGTCTCATTTCCGTATGGCAAAGCAGAGTGAAACAAAGGAATTTTAGCTCACAGATTAAATCTAGTTATTGACTTGACTGGAGTAGCTGGAAAAAATTGGTTCCATAATAGTTAATTGTTCTTTTTAAATAAACAGGGGAAAATTTCCTACAGTACAGGGACTATGGAGGCACTGACCTAGAATACACTGCCAAGGGGAATCAAGACGGATATGTCAAAAGACACTCCCCAAAGGACCAGATGATAAGGGACAAGGGGCAGTAAAAGCTGAATGTGGTAGTCACTGGATTTCATAAGGGCAATCCAGTACAGTTCATGCCTACTGGCTCTGTGGTACAAGTGAAAAAGCTGGCTAGAGCAGAAATAACACCCTGGGAAGTGAGCAGACGATAACACTAGGTGATATGCAGACAAAAAAATCTCCCTAAAGTGAAGGACAATGAGAGCTCCTACCTAACTACTGTGGCAATCAGTAGATTTTTTTTTGTCCTAGAGGGATGGTTGCTATAATTTTTTTCTCCACCTGGTAGTCAGAGCGAGCAGATTTCCACAGCATGAGTACTCAAGCATGTGTGCTAAGCCTGCTGAGGAAAATGAACAGCATCTCCATGTAGGACCTGCATATACCTGCCTATAAAACTGTCCTTGACAGCACTGGCAAATGTCCTGGTGAAGTGTTTGTCCTAATTGTGATTTTTTTTCTATGTTTTTAACAGAATACAGTCATTTCAATAAACCTGCAATGGAAACTTAGACTACTAAACTACTAAATGAAAATTGACAATTTCCTCTGCAGAGCTTGCCTATTTTCAACATCATCAAAAACCAGTAATTATTCCACATCCAAAGTATCAGTGGTGGAAATGAAGACCAAGTGTTCTGTGGGTAACTAAGTGCTTTTAAATATTTCATTCCTGTTCTCTTAAATAAACTGGGCAGCTGCTAACCCACCCCTGCCCCCGAAACATCATTAAACATCTTTAAATCTTTCCCAGCTTGGACCTTTATCGGTGTCTGTCTGCTTAGGAGCTGTATGGTACATAAAACCCAATCCCTGCAAATGTTACGGCATGGCTCTGTCCTGGTGGATAGCAGGTCAAATGACTGTGAGTGGAATATAGTGATAAGAAAACGTTTATTTCAATAGTAATGCTTTTTTATTTATCATTTTCAAAGGTATTTTGTAGGGGCTTCAATTCTCTGCAGGCCGCCTTCTACCTGACAGGCTCTATCTGTCAGCTGGGGCTGCACACCCAGCAGTGCTTTGCCAGCAGATGGGAAAATCCCCCTGATGTTGGGCTGCACCTAGCAAGCGTGGTGCCAAGCCAGGCACCTGCGCCAGCCCGCACGCAGTGGGTGAATGGGAGAGAGCTGTAGAGAGAGCAGGCACAGAGAGCTCATTCAGCCTCAGCACTGACTCTGGCAGCCTCTGCCATGGGGCTGAAGAGGGATTTCACTTTGTGAATGGATACAAGGACTGAAAAAAAGGAGCCAGGGAAAATTATTGACTCAATAAGGTTTCCATAAAATTCAGGTTTTTTTCCCCTAATGCTTTTTGGCTCTGTATCTCTAAAAGCCTTACATATCAATCAAGATACAGTTAGGAAATCTAATTAAGTGCCTGCAATAATAAAGATGACCTTCTTCTATCGTATTTTTTTTCTAGATTGGACTTTTCTGGGAGAAACAGAATCCTGGCGCAAACAAAGCATCTCTGTCTATTCCAGTGAAATTTTGCTTCCTTTAGAACTAACTCTCCTCTTTCTCTCTCTTTTGTGAGTGTCAGTTTTATTCTGTTCCATGTATCATTTTATTTTCATCCTTCCTCTAAGTGATACTCGAGGAAATGAGATGACTAAAATAATCAAACAGCAAAAGTCAAGCATGCAAAAATTAAAAACCATCTACCCATTTAGGCTCTTTAGCTAAACCGACTGATCTTGGTCATGGAAATTTTCACAGTTTGAATTCTGCTCAGGTCAGCTGCTAGCAAAGCTCATTATTTTCTGGAGATTGTTTCGTGGCCTATAGGATATAGATGGATGTTTTCTTCCTGTGGAATAGGTTTTATATCTCCATCTCTCTGTAGGCTAGAAATGGGAACTACATGCAGCTGCACAGAAGGGATTTTGGCTCACCTGTGAAATATGGAACAATTGCTTCCAGGCCTGGAAGGATTTCAGACTATCAGACCTTCAAATTGCTTCTGATATTGTGTGTGAATAAAAACTGTTGTAAGCCATTTTTAAGAAGTTTGAACTGCTGAAGAGCAGCTAGATCTCCTTTTCTATTCAGCAGGCACAGGCTGCAAAAGACCAGCATAAACAATCAGGCCAGGCCGCCGGCTGCGCCATATTTATGGGCAGAACTCTTCAGGAGGATCTTCTTTCTTCATCGCTAACAGATGAAGAAATCCCCCTACCCTCTTTCTTCTGCCTTTCTAGAATACTATAAGCATTAAGCTTCTGCAGGAAAGTACCATAACTTTCCTAGAGTCCCATCATGTTTTAGTTTTTCTTTAAATAACACCAAGTTTGAGCATCAGAAGTCTTTGCCAGCACAGCAAAAAGCCCCTGAAAATCCCTCTCAAAGGAGGAGGCTGAAACACCAAGAGTGGACATGCTGCTAGTTTTGCACAAGCTTCTAAAATAATCATGCTTTTATTTCTTCACAACAGCTTTTTATGTTATTCTTCTATTGCTAGGCACTGCATCGTCAGCTTTAATTTCTGGTATGTGAACGTGGTGGCTGTACATGGGGGCTGCTACTGTGTCAGTCATTGCCTCATTCCTTGCAGTGACTTGGAGAGCAGGGAGCAAGCAGGAACACCTGACCAACAAGCAACACCATGCAGTCCGTATGATTTGGGTTGCATATGATCAGGAGCACGGGTGACAATGGAGGACAGTGGCAAATATGAATAGGAGCTGAGGGACGAGTTTTTCTTGTGAGTGATACAAGATGAAGAATGTATGAGAGCTGATGGAAGGGGAGTGCCCACAGGACAAGGTTAAAAAGTAGATGTTGGCAAGTCTGTTAACTACAGGAGCAACCAATGAAGTGTCAAGAACTGCCCTAAGACAGAGGTGAGATGAAAGCCGTGTGCAGAATCAACTCAGAATCAACATTTCTGAGATAGAATAAAGAATGAAAGCGTCAATTGTTTATTCTTCTGTCTTCGGTTTTCATTCTTATTCTCTGAACTGTTCCACTGATACTCCATGAAAAAAGATTTGTCCTTCATCATTGGATATCAGGGTAAAATATCAGATCCATAGTTGCTGGAAGACATCTACCTTTCCCTGCCCACAAAGGAAGGAAGAGGAAGGAAGGAGCACTCATTGACTCTGAGCAGCTGTGTAAGAGCCCATAACTGGAAGGATACTGGAAATGATCTGCAAAATAGGTTTTTGGCCCTTGCCAGAGATCTAGGCAATTTTGAATGCACAGCAAAGGCAATCACATGAAGGGTTGTGATACTAAAGATGTGAGACTTCACACTGAATGTTTTTCTTAGGCAGGGGGAGGAGATGATTTAGGCTGTTAAGGCTGTAGCTGATCAAACTCATTATTACAGTTTACTTGTTGTGTGGATTTACCCTGGACTGATTTACCACCAGTTACTTGTTATATTGCACTTTAATGTGTTTAAAGGCAAGATCAAATACTGAGATGCTGAGTTTGACAGAGTCATGGCAGGATGAGAGTTTTGGTCTATGCTTAGGCCCTTCTGCATACTATGTTAATTTGAGTTTATACTACTCCTTCAAGAAGGTCTGTGATTAAAGACCTCCATGCTCTCCTACGGGGCTGCTTCACAGAAATTCAAATATTGTTGCATGCTTTGCAGCTCTCCAAAATTTTGAAGCTAGAATATTTGTGCATATCTTTCCTGACTGCCCTAATAAAAAACTTATTTTATAATTGGGTAAATGTATGACAGTTTAATGGAAACTGCTGAAGGCCATTAAAGCGTGAAGTACCTGTAGGACTTGTTTAAAGTGCTTGGGACATCTGGCAGGCCACCAAGTTGATGAAAGCCCTTGGTGTTTCATGGCAGTCACAATAAAGCACCGCTGAGGGGGTTGGTTTGACTCAAGTTCTTATTTTCCTACTCAATTTTTATGCCTTTTACTTGCAATTAAATGCAGTGAACATGAAGTGTTACGCTTATTTCAGATTTAATTATGAAGCCATCATTTTGGCACCATAATAAAGTGGAACACTTCTACTTAGGAAAATCTCTCTGGCTTTATATCTTGGCCTGCCGGTGTGAAAACAGATACATAGGATTCCCCTTCTGGTCCTCTTGAAGACTTTTGACCTCTTGAGCTAGATATCAGCCCTGCAGCCATTGAGTCACACTTCTGATATTTGTGGTAAAAAAAGTTTGGTAATAAAATCCTTTGAGGCCACAGAGCCAAAAGGATTTCAGCTGAGAAGAATTCTTATCAAAATATGGATACCCTGGAGAGGACAGAAGGGCTCTACATGGTGCAAGGATAGTGTTCCAGCTCATTCTCCTTCCAGTAATGCACCTGACTCAAAAAATAACTCTTACAATACTAAAACTATTAGGCTACTTTAAAAACAGTTGTGGTTTTTTTTCTTATAGAAATATGCTTAACCTAAGTGCATACTTTGTTCAGCTTAAAAGAGGCCAACACTCGAATAAAATAAATAGCAGAAAAGATCCAGAGGCCAAGGCCCTGGCACCAGGACCCATAAGATATATCCACAGGGGCAATCACCACCATCAATAGCATGCAAGATGCCAGGTTCAGGAGGCTGGAAGCAGAACGGAGTTTCAGCCAGAAATTTAGAAATCTCATGGTGGAGATAGAGGGAATACAAATGCTTTTGTGAAAGAGGAGCAGTCAGGAGAAATATCTGAGGCTGACAGACAGATCAAAGCTGTGGCTGAATAGATCAAAAATCTCAAAAATAAATGTATGTACACAGATGCCTAGTTTGCCTGAGTGAAAGTAACTTTGCAACGATAATTTCCTTAAATATCGGATTAGTTGACAAAACATGTGGTTCTCAATATAAAACACTGGGAGATGCCACTGGTAAAAATTGGACACTCACCATTATCTACTTGTCTATCTATAAATACTAGAGTATAGGTATCACAGCTCCAAAGTGCAGGACAGGATTAGTGGGAGATTTTTCCCAAATGGCTAGAGACTGAAGGACAGCCTGCAGGGTGGAGGAGGGGTTGCTTAGTTCAGGGAGGCCTGGCTGAGGCATGTTGAGAATTCCAGCTTTTCTGAAAAACCCTTCAGCATGCTTCTAGCTGGGCACTCTGAATTGCTGATCAGTTTTCAGAGTCTGTGCTGAATTGCTCCTTGGTGAAATCCATTAGCTCCAGACAGAAAGGAAGAGCAGAAAATTCCTTCTCTCCTTGCTCCAGTGACAATTAGTTATACAAAGTGGAATAATTCTGATGACATATTGGGTCTTCAGCTCACAGCTTCAGACATTCCTGTAAGAACGACCAAACTCAAAATTACGTTTTTTGTGCTGCTTGGGGGACCTCGAGCATGTAGCTCTCAAGGGAGTATTGTGATATCTGACTAGGGATGGGACTGTGCCTTCCCTCTGCAGTTTTGACCAGAGTTGTCATCCTGGACCCAAAAAATATTTCTGTATCAAGGTGTTATTGTAACAGCTGCTGCTGCTGCAATAAAAGCAAAGGAGAAAAAGGGGAGGGGAGGTTAAATTGGGTTAGAGGTACAATGTGGGGAAATACATTGTACTGACTTAGCAAAAGGTCATTCACTTCTACATGCAATAAGGAGAAACCTATACTAGAGTGGTGTATACAACATGGATGCTCTCATTTTTCAAGGATCTTCAAAAAAAGGCTGAAAGGGACAGGAAATACTGACAAAATATCTTCAAGGATTAGTGAAAATGGCTTCCACTGAAAAATGTGAAATGCTCAGTCTGTTTACCTAACCAAAGAGATGCTTGAGAAGTAACTGATTTGCAGTAGACCAGTACCCTCAAATGTACTTTGTACTAAAGGGCTAACCAGTCCTATAGGAAAAGGCTGGACAGGAAGCTGTGCCTAGAATAAGAAGCTAAATCAATATTAGAAATAAGGTCTTTTCTTCATACTGAGTTTTTTTAACCTGGAACATAGGATGAGAGGAAGTGATGTAGTCTCTACTTTAATTTTCCAAAACTTGCTGGAAAATAACTGAATTAGAAGATATCTTACAGTTTAGTTAAACACTTTTTATTGGATTCACTGGACTTGGTGAACTATAACTCAACTGAATTAAATAAAAAGGAGGTTAAGCAAGGTGTCCTTTCAAGATCCCTTTCAGCCCTTACTTTCTGTAATGAAATAGCCTTTCTGGTTTTAAAAGCTGTATATGCTTATATGAAAATATCTGAACAAATTTGTCTGTGTCTGCTTGCTTTATATTTATCTGCATCACAAGTGGTAAATGTACTTTATGAGGAACCACTGGTTTCCTTTAGGCTCATTGAACTTCACAATGAAGCTCCAGTGCTTCTTTGTCTACAACATGTCCTGTCACATAACCCTGTGTTGGGCTGATCATCAGATGGGCTTTTGTCCAAAGTACCACCGTCTTAATCATTGCAAGGAGAGCAACATTAGAAAAACATTTTTTTAATTGACCTATGTCTCTTTTCTTTTTACTGAAAGACTGCCCACACAGAAAATGAGAGCTATCCCTGTCACTCTTCCAAGGGAAACATATTGCCTTTCAGCACTTCTTTCCCTGAGCCTTCCTCCTATCCTTTGTATGGTTATTTGTGTTCGGCTGCTCTGCCTGTACATCTCTCCCTCTCTCTCTCTCTCTTCCTCTCTCTCTCTCTTCCTCTCTCTCTCTCTCTCTCTGTGCTGCTGCCGAACTGCAGCTCCCACTGGAATTTGCACAATCAAAACCAGCTCTCATCTCAAACAGTGAATCACACCACCTGAAGAAGGAGAATAGCAAATTAAGCACAGCAGCCTTGCTGCTTATGTAGCGTGAGGTACCAGTAGCACCCACAGGACAGAAGGACCTCGGTTTATGTGAGACCCACTTAGCCAGAGATCTGCTGCCTGTGATCTGAAAGCTGTCACAGGTTTTTATAGGAGTGTGTGTATTTAGGTGACGTTTTTAAGAAGATAATAGCCTGCTGCATCTGAAAGCTGAAAAGGCTGCTGCTTGCTGCTGCTGCTGCAGTAGCTGGTGCAGCAGGATGAATGTGTAAAGGACAGCTGCCTGAGCCATGCCGGTGAGTCTCCCGTCCTGCTCTGTCTTCATTAACTAAGGGGATACAGAAGAAAAGAGATGCACTAAGCAAGTGCCACGCTGGATCTATCACTGTGTAGCTTTCACTGTGGAAAATGGTCAACAAAGACATGAATGGATTTCCAGTCAAGAAATGCTCAGCTTTTCAGTTTTTTAAGAAGAGGGTAAGATTTTCCTTTAATTCTTTAATTCTTTCTTTTTACTTTCTTTTTTTGTTAATGCATTTGTTAATGTGCTAGAGTGTCAAGAAAGTCATTGAAGAAGGAATGCTTTTTAATACCAGTTTTCTACTGTAATAAGCCCATAGCATGGGCAGTTTTACCAAACACCAAGGGCAATAGCACTGTAGGTGAAGGGGAGCTGGGGAGGGGGACAGGGACAGGGCGAGCGAAAGGCATTACGTCAGCAGTCTGTGCTGTGGAATGTATATCTCAATCACGACTGACCACAGTGCTTGACGCAATGCAACCAGCTATTCAGACTGGCATAATACACTCCAAAGGAGAGTGCAGGGTTGTTGCAGCTTGTTTCTGACTCCCTCCTCCACGTCCACCTACTCCATCCACTCCTTTCATTCACTTGCCTGAAGTGCGGCATTACCCACCTCCATTCATCATCTGCAGAAGGGGGAATAAAAAAAAAAAAACAAGGAGGCGTTTGTGAGATCAGCAAAATATTTCACAGCTTGTAATTTGCCTGTAATCACAATTAACAGAGGAGAATAGAATAAGACTGAGGTTTGGTTTCCGTTTAGATTCTTTAACTTGGGCATATACATCAGGTTTTCTAAAAGATCTGCTATGTATTATATTTGACTGCTGATTTCCTCAAGGAAATGAAAGTGTAACAGTCTATCTCATTACTTAAGTTAAGTCTTGTTTCTTTGACTCTTTTATAGTGACAGTGCTGCACACTGTCTGTGTAACTTCAGCAGCAAAGTAATTTCCATGTGGCAGCAGTGTGTCTCAGTGAGACCCAGACAGGAGAAGCAAAGCATGGGAAAGAGATTGGTAGTAGAGACTCCCCTATGGAAATGATTTCCTGAATGATTAAAATGACAACCCTTTCTTTAAACAGAGTGGAGTAGAAGCAGATAAGCTACTCCATTGACTTGTTCATTCATTCATTCATTTATTCATTCATCCCCATTCATTCTGTTTCTTCGTTATGCCAAGAATATGGTCAATCCATTAAACTCTTCAGGCAAAGAGAGTGAAGCCTACACCAGATAGTCATTTGAAACCCTTTTGAGCACTAACTTGTCAGATTTAAGAGAAGAACTTGAAAATACTAGCAGGGTCACTCAGAGGAAAAAAAGTGTGCTGTTTGCTGACATTTGTTGTTTCCAAGGTCATTTGTGGAACCCTCAGATAAACAACCCAGTCACCACATAAACTCAGTCCATAAAAACAGTTCTTATCCCAGGTTGCTTCTTGTTAAGTACGTTACTATTAGTATGTGTATATTTGATATTCAGCTCATCAAAAAGTTTTATTTAGTTTTCAAGATTGGTCAAAGGTTTTAGTGTAAATGTATTGTTAAAGAGGAAACAAAATGTTTTGCAGTTCCTATATAAGGTTCATTATTGGCAGTTGTCTTCTATCTCTGTTTAGAGCTAAGACAAGTTATCACTGGAAGCCTTTACATCATTTCATTCTAGAGGCAGAGAAAATTGGAGGTTTTAGCTACACTAATTAGCTATGCTAATGATTAGTGAATTTGTCATTTGAAAAGATTGTTGATTGCAGTCATATTTGAAGATATTGGCGTGTGTGATACAGTCCTGGACAGTGGATCAGGACAAATAGCCATTTTTAGGTTTTGAGTGGTTGCATTATATTAGTTTTTATATTTTTGTTATTGTGATGCATACAGATGAAATCAGTAAAACCAATTTAGAGGCACAAAGGAAATTCCCTCCCTATACATTTCTGTTCATAGATGTATGTATTCATTCATAATTCTTTTACCCCATTATCTTCCCCCCAGAAAATTCTCTGCAAACTAACATTAAGCATATCATCTTCCTACTCAGTGCTTGAAACACGTACAAACAAGAAAAGCTACATATTTTTAATGTTACTGGCTCCCAGTAACATATCTTGCATTTGCTCAACTGGTGACATACTGCGTTTAACTACCAAGAGGACAGGGAAAGACGGTTAAAAACAGTCAGTGTGATTCCCTGCCAATGTTCCAATATTCACTCTGGCTGAACAACAACAAAAATCCTGCATGTACAGAAGCATAGCTGCTTGGTTTCTTGATTTGTGTCTAGTGTATGATTTCATTATTTGTTTGACAGTTTGAATCACCGCAGCACCAGTGGGCCATAACCACACCAGCAACTACTGGATGCATCCTGGGTTGACAGTGAGAGGCAGGTCTTGCTCTAAAACCCTTGGCAGACCTGACTGTGGGGTGAGGTATTGCTGTCACTGCTTTACTGACTGGTGACTGAAACCCAGAGAAGCAGATTTGTTATCTGGGTACTGCGTAGGCTTCTCCCAAATCACAAAAAGGGACTATGATGAGTCGCTTTCCCTGGAGGTGTTTAAGGAACGGGTGGATGAAGTGCTGAGGGACATGGTTTAGGGAGTGTTAGGAATGGTTGGACTCGATGATCCAATGGGTCCTTTCCAACCTTGTGATTCTGTGATTCTGTGATTCTGTGAAGGGATGGGACCCCAGTTTCTCCAGTTTAAAGTCACTGTATCTGTCTCCTAAAAACCCCTCACATTTCTAGCATACGTGCTTTCAGTCTATTTCTAAAGAACACAGATCAGTCTATTTCTGAAGAACACATATCAGTCTAGATTAGAACACCCTGAAGCTCAAGAATTGTTACTGTTTTTTTCAACTCTGTTAGATTCTTTTGGAAGAAAGTACCAGATGTATCTTCATTGTTCCCCTTTGCCATTGAGCTTTATGTTTTCAATAAATTGCAATCCTCTTTGTTGCTCTGGCCAAGAGTGCAGAAACGACTGGCAGAGCTCTGTGGAGTTAGAATAGGCTGAAAGTGCATTCAAATGTTGACTTGAATTTGAGGACCAGAATTTTTTTTTAAGCCTGGTGTTTTCTCTGATGACAAAGCACTGACCCTCTGGGATGTTGCCTGCTGTGTCAGATGATTCAGAGTATGGGCTAATCATGTCCGGAGGTCAGAGAACAGGAAGGAAAAGCTGAAATTAAAAGGCAGCACACTTAATTGAAATAAAAGGAAAAATAGAAACTATTAGTCTTGCAGAATACCCTGTAGCACTCACTGCTGGCAGGGTTAGAAGAGACAGATATGGACTTCATCTACTTAAAATCTGCACAGTTTAGAAGAAAACCAGATAATTTACAATGTCTGTCTCTTCTCATGGCAAGAGATATAAAAACTAATTACAACTAGGATCAGGATAATATTTTAATAATTAAATATTTTCTTTTAATTAGTAATGACACAAAAAAATAAAAATAGAAGGGGAGAAAAGAAGATGGGTCATATATGCACATAAGGAGGGAATCTGAAGTTATTCCAATGAAGAAAATTTTTAAATACTGTTGTTCACCTACTCCTAGGTCATAGTGCAAAAGGATCACCTTCTGACAAGGCTGGGAGTTTAAAAGACATTATCATTTCATTGCACATAATTACTTTCATTTTTGTTGCCATCTCTTGCCCTCTTCATTGATGTTGCATACTGGGTATGTTCTAAAAAGCCCACTGACTTACTTTGGCTACAAATGTCTGGGAAATCTTGCTTTTTCAAATATATAAGGAGCATATCGACTTTCCTAAAATTCTGTTAAATGGTTTCGTTAGTTGGCAGAAGCCACATCCCTCTGTTGTGAGTGGCTTACAGATCTCATCCTTCAGAGCTACACAGGATCACCCACCGAACTGAACCGTACCAATTCAAAAGAATGCTGAATGTGGTAAACCTGCAAACATGCTACTGCTATTCAGCCAACAGAGCATCCCAGGGCAGAGGGGCCTTTCATTGGAACATACTGCAATCCCTGCAGGACGTTTTCGGGAAGTGGATGTTTGTGGTATTTGCACTCCCTTCTTATGCTGCATTTGCCTCCTCTACAAAGACTTTTGGATAACATTTTGCAATGTGTGACCTCACTAATTTTGAAATAGCGTAGTGTCTTACAACACAGCCAACGTAGTTAAAGCTGGACAAATGATGAACTGCCTGTGCCACTTAAACACCAGCTGATGATACAGTAACCTCAACAAACAAAGAAATTCATTATCCTGTTAGGTCTGGACCAAGAGCAAATACCATTTTATTCAGAATGTGAAGAAGATAAATGAATGATAAATGGGAAAAGAAATAACTGTCTTCCATAAAAGGAAAAAGAAGAAGCAGAAAAAAATGCCAGAGCATGTCTTAGAGAAGAAGTTTATTGCAGGGATTAATGGTTTGCTACTCTGAAACCTGATCAGGGAAAGAATATCTGTAATCCTTTTTCACTGAGAAAATTTACATTAATTAGCAATTTAGGTCAAGTTACAGTGAATGTGTAAGAAGGAAGAGAAAATCCCTATATTTCTTTCTATGAAGTTTTTCCAAATATGTAGTTTGAGGAAACCATGCCTTTCTCCTTTCTAGTTTGATATTTATGGCACTACACACCAGCAACTTTCTCTGTGTACAAGCTGAACAGGCTAACTCATAAACATCATTGTGCATGGAGATGGCAGTTTGGCTTGGATTAGAACTCAAGGCGATGAGCAACTGAGGGGACTGCAGAATTACCTGGAATCAGTTCTTCCAGCTGACCTGCTATATATTATATGCCCCATGGTGCATTGTGCTGGGGAAGACTTCTCTCTGCTCTGCCACTTTTTCAGATCTAGTCCACTTCAGGACTGTTTTTCAGGGTAATTGGGAGCCTACCTAGAAGCAAATAAATGAGAGCTGAAGCTGACTGTACCGTAGAAAAATGGCACCTTCAGATGAGATGACTGCTGTTTTTCTTAGCTGCTTCGGCCTGTGTCACAAAAGTACGTCAATTTTAAAGTTGATTTCCAGAGACAGGTTTCCTAGCTGACTGCAAATGAGACAAGAGTTTTGCTGCAGTAGAGACTTCTCTCAGAGAGGGGCTGAGCATCCATGACTCTTCTTAGCATTGGCTAAAACTGTAAGCACCCAGTCTTGCCCAGCACAATCCCAAATGCCACTATCAGACTGTAACTTCGTACTGCAGACCACAACTGCCATGGTTAAATTCAAGCAAGATGAAGGTGGCCCTATAATTCAGTCAGGCTTCAAATGTGTTATTGACATGCATTGAGCTGACCAATCATTTTCTCATCTTCTGTCTGTCAATCCTTTTACAAAAAAAAAAAAAAAAAAGCCTATTAATTAAAGACAAGGGATAAAATACGAGAGTTGATGAGAAACTGTGTAGGGCCCAAGTACTGATTTTCCTTAAAGAACTTTGCTTTCCTCTGTCTGCCCATTAAACCAAGGTATGGTTTAGGGTGGGACCACTGCTAATATTTTGCTTCTCAGGTACCATACAGAAAAATATTCAAGACACAAAATTGGCAATGTCTACACAGGAAAATATCTGTGAGTTGCTTGTCCAAACCTAAAATACGACAACATTGTTAAAACCTAGGTATAAGAGCTTGGAACAAAATTAATAAAATAGAAGAAATAAGGAAGGATGAAGGAAAGATGATAGAATGAAATAAAAGGTCAAAAAAAAATTGAGAGAGGAAAGTCATATTCCCTTCTTCCTTCCCTAACTTCTTCCTTCCATTTCATAAAAATAGAAGACTAGAAGGCACATCCAGACTTTTTAAGCTTTGTCTCTTTTCCTAAACATGCCTCATAATTCCTACCACAAGTTTGTCAGGCTGCTGCTTGAAATTTCCCAGATCTCTCTTACTTTTGGGAAAATCACCCTGCTTGAAAATTTAGACATCCTCTTCCATTTTCAGCTTAATTTTACACACGACAATTTTATTCCCCTTTGCCTTTGTACCAACAAAATTCAACAACTTAAATAACTCTTGCCCTTCGCTCATACATACAGTCATTGGTGTATTTATAGAGAGTAGTCATTTCTTCTCTCAGCTGTATTTGGCCAGGCTAAATAAACCAACTCCTTCTGGATAGACTTTCCATTACCCAATGACCCTAGCAGACAAAGACAGCTGTCACATTTGCTGGCGTAGAGGTTTCTTTGGGGTTACCAAAGCATCCATATATTCCTCTTTCACTGTGCTTTCTCACAGAGCCCTCTTCATTCTCTGTCCTGCTCCTCTCCAGAGTGGGAGCTCTAGTCCTTTTCTGCTGAGCAGGTCTCTCATGTGTCACTAGCAAATTTTATGAGCACAAGTTTGGGTTCTGCATCAAACCCAGCTCCACTGCTAACCTTCCTCTTGTCAATACACCTTTAGGTAGTTTCTTTCTGTCATAATTATTTTTCTACCCTTATTTTCCATTTTAACTAATTAATTCCCATGTGTTATCACTGTCTTACTGAGTTACCAAAACCCATATGGATTAGATTATCCACATTTGCTTTATCAAAGTAAGACATCAGGCAAGTCCGGCATATTGGTAAATGCATGTTGCATGTTATCTCATTTTCTGTTGAACTGTTTAAAATCTGCTCTCTCTTCAAATGTGCTGACTTTTGTTTCTGTACACATAGTCCCATAAAGCTTTTTCTCCTTTGCAGTACATCACTCTCCTCCTGGAAAACACAGATCACAGAGCTGATCTTAAGATTAATTTTTTTATCTCAGCTCAAGCTTTCTGAGAAAGCTTTCTTTTTTCCTCTTTTTTTTTTTTTTTTTTTTTTTTAATTTCAGAATCTGACTGGATTTTTCCAGACCCACTCACAGCTGTTCTATGACTTTTTGGCACTCCTTATCCACCATCACTAATCAAATAGCAATGGGGTTGTGTGAGTGTGTGTGTGTGTGTTTCCTTTGAGAGCCTGCTCTGGCTCATTCCTTTCAAGATCAGATTAGATATCGCTTGAGCCTGAATAGTGCTTGGGTTTCTCTTCATTACATGTCTTCAGAGCTGAGCATGGCTTCTGTTTGGGGAAAGGCCAGCCATGAGATCTCTGAGTCTTCTGCCAAGTGCATATTAGCGCTGTTTTAAAGGCCACAGAGTCTGGAGTTAAGTTGTTAGAGCAATCCTACCCTACAATGATGTCATTGCTATCATAACTCAGCTCAGCAGCCTCAGTATCATTTAACCTCAATCTGAATATCCAAATTATCTGAAAAACATTGTGATGCAAGAAACTGACAGCAAGAAGAACAGCACAAAGGGTTTTAGACACCCTGGACTGTGTGGGGAGGTGATGCAAATTGAGATACTGAAAAAGAAGACAGCTGTGTCTACTGAAAAATCAATGTTGCTCCTCTGCCAAATGGGGAGAGTGATAAATATAATCTGCAGAGGCTGGGGAGGAATAAGAATTTGAAGTAACTCAGTGTATACGTTACCCTATCTACTAATTAAAGACATAGTTTTGATGAGGGTTACAAACTCACAGGAGGCCAAGGGTTGTGTCCATGGAGAAAGGAATCAGAGAACGGAAAGCAAAAGGAAAGCTTATATCCTTCTAACAAATTTGCTGATGTAGACGAGGAGAAAATGGAAGGACAGCAACCATCTCTGCAGAAAAACATGTAAATGGAGATGCTAAAGCAATGGAAAAACAAGCAAGATCTAAAACCACAAATGAGGCTTGCAAAATCAGATCAATAACACAGAAGTTTTTTTCTAAATAGCAAGTTATCACAAAATAACTGTTAGTGGTTTTTATTTACAACAGTTGCTTTTACAGCACAATGATTAAATATTGTGAGTAAGAAAACAATTAATAGGTCTGAGAACAATAAATTTAAATGTTTATTGAAGACTGCACTGATAAATTTTCAAATCAGCTTACAAGCAGTTAAGCAAGGGGAGGTAGAAAATCCGTTCCTGTTTCATATACAGGTGAACAAAGAGAAAATAGAAAACAAAGTCAGTGAGACAAGTTATTATACAAGACAGCAGAAATGCTAGATACTGTGTTACGTTTGAAAAGGTCTTATTTCCAATCTACTCAGTTCATTAAGAAATTGCTGAAGAAAAAATGTATGACAAACAGAGATTCTACCTGCCCTACAAAGTCAAGAATGCTAAGGCTTGTGTTTGTATTATAAATGTCTTCCAGCACAGCGATACCCTGTCCACATCCTGTGTCGCACTGGGAAATGGCTGAACAGGTGACAGCCTGCAGCCGGAGCCCACTCTGCTCTGTAACCCAGAGCTTATTTCATTGCTCTTATGTCTCCCCACCGGCCTCCTCAAATATGCAAACTTCTGCATAAAGCCAGAAGCACAGATGGTGAGCTGTGCATGGGGCAGAGGCTGCCTCTTTTTACTGTAGATATGGGCAGACATTCCTTTGATGTGCATCACCAACAGCAGTAACCTATTTTGCTTCCCAGTTCCAGTGGAGAAGGAGCAGTGCATGCAGTCAGATGCTGCAGCTCAGTAGCCAAGGCCACTTGTTCAGAAGCCAACCTACTTCCTTGTGTGTTTCAAGGCTGTTTGCATTTGTAACACTGTACAAAGCATGCAGTGAGGGTTCAGTTGTCTTCTGAAATTATCTGAAAGACTACACATGGTGAAAGTGCTTGCCAGTTAGGTTCTACACATCAGGACTCTCTTCAAAATATTCAAAGTCTATACTAAAAGGAGGAGGAGGAACCTTGTGTCTGCTGCCCTGTTGCCAGGTGCCTGCACATGTGATATGGGGCTGGAACATGTCCCTAGGATCCACATTATGGAAAGGCTCCACACTCACCTACACGTAGTAGCATTCTTCCAGCATCCCAGTGGACTGGGGACCTTCTCAGGTGGCATTTTTAAGGGGCTATCATCTTCTGCCAATCTTAGGTGCTAAAGCATTACTCCAGTAGAACAGACTTCTCATTGCAACTCTGACTTGAGTGTAGTGTTTGATCCTGAGAAGCCACCTCAGCTATCTTAAAAGGCATCCTTTGGCCAGCTGTCTAAATTGCAAGATCTTCAGGGTAAAGAGAAAGAGACGGAGTTTCTACATTGCCTAAACAAGTCAGGTTCAAGGCTCAGTTGAGACTTCATGAACACAAATAATATAGTGAAAATCACTGGCTATTGTTGCTTTCATTTTTTTTTTTTTTATATGGCTGGTTGGGAGTGAGCTAGGGGGTTTTGTAACTACAAGTGGGAAAAATAGCTTTTATTTTATTTCCTGCTTTGTTTTTATTAGGTATTAGCTAGACTGTCCTGCTCCAGTTGGTTCCTATGAATGCTTTTTACTGGGGTAGTTAAAGGGCATCGTTTTTATAGCAGAAATAAGTAGAAAAGGTTATTAAGCCAGATGCTTGAATTGCAGGTCAGCAGTAAAATTTGTAGATGTAGTGCAAAAAATTTCATCCAAGAATAGGTGACTAAAATGGCTTGACATTCTTTCCACTTAAAGTTATTACAGATTAGTGAAAAATACATAGTTCTTTTGGTATCTTTTGTTTTCTTAAAAGATCCCTGCCTATATCTAAGGAAAGACTGTTACAGTTTAACTGTAAGTAAGTTAGAATTTGATTAATCATAATTTATTGCTTGCTTTAAAATTAATGACATTTCAGAGCACATTGTCATTGTTTGACACACACTGATTCATGCAAAACTTTGGACTCGTTATTCCTAAAAGGTCAACTTAAAGGAATGCTCCTTACAAGAACAGCCATTGTTAACATCAGCTTTCCTGGTTGGAGTGTTGGGCTAAACCTCTTTGCTATAGAACAAAATCACTGTGGAAATCCTCTATGTATAACCTTTTCTGACCAACTACTAGTCTGTGATGCAACAAGAGCTATAAGAAAAGACATCTGAAGATAAGATAATGGAAAATAATGTTGGAGGAGGACAGCCTGTGACTTAAAAACCTATAATAAAACTAACGGCTATGCTGCTGCTGAAGCTATGTAGTTGGGAGAATACCCAGTACTAAGAACTTACAATCTGCAGCTAATGATTAAAAACTGTGTTCATTTCTTGTTTGAACTCTTGTAAAATTGCCTTCTATTGCTCCCTTGTAAGAATCCTTGAAATTAAGGTGTATGTAGATTATTTTAATAATAGATGTAATTAGAGACCTTATTGCTCTCTACAACTATCTGAAAGGAGGTTGTGGAGAGGAGGGAGCTGGTCTCTTCTCCCAAGTGACAGGGGACAGGACAAGAGGGAATGGCCTCAAGCTCCGCCAGGGGAGGTTCAGGCTGGACATCAGGAAAAAAATTTTCACAGAAAGGGTCATTGGGCACTGGAACAGGCTGCCCAGGGACAGGGTTGAGCCACCTTCCCTGGAGGTGTTTAACGGACGGGTGGATGAGGTGCTGAGGGGCACAGTTTAGGGATTGTTAGGAATGGTTGGACTCTATGATCCACTGGGTCCTTTCCAACCTAGTGATTCTATGATTCTATAATTATGGTTATAATAATTCAGAGCACCTTGCTCAAAATGTCATCTCTGCCTCTCAAATAAAGTGATATCTCCATGATCTGCAACAATTCACTCAAACGAGGCCTGATCTCTTGTTGGGAAAAAGGTCCATGAAATGTATCAGATTCTCAGCATCTTCATTTTCTGATCAAATGCTTAGTGTTATTACCCACATAAAATGGTAAAGGAAAAATGCTGAAATGTTCTCCTAACCATTTTTTTAAACCCACAGTCCTTCATGCTGTTACATATTTCATCAAACTTGCTGCCTATCCATATAACCAGAATCTCACTCTATTGCACAGCAACAGGGAAAGGAGCAAGATGTGTTTATTTATGTACCTAAAACATCTAGGTACAATTATCTTGGTCTGAACAGGCTTTGATGAGTAAACTCAGCTGTGATACAGAACCTTTTATTCCAAAGTACCAACTAGTTGAGAGCGCTTGTGGAGAAGAAGGAAGAAACAGGCATTATCTAATCCATCTGCTAGAAGTACCTTCAGAGGTATTCCGGTTCATATTCAATCCCGGAGCTGAAACCAGAGCAATGTGTAGCTCAGTAGGATGGCGTTTTCTTCTTATGCCATCAGACTGATCTTGAACTCTCAAAATCTAGATGGACAGAAATGCCACTCAATGCTTCGAAACTCTGTGGATGTGCATGTTAAAGAGGCAGCCTGCAACCACAGCTGTTCATTGGTCATCGGGCTTACAAGATCTGACATGAAGTAACAGCATTCCCTTCCACATTCAGTAAGGTACAGTGGGCATGTGATTGGGCCAACAATGTCTGTACTGCTCTAAAGGCCTGGTGTTTTCAGAGAACCAAACAATACCAGTATATCCATTGCCCCTCTAAAACCAGGGGCTTTGACCCATCCATATCTCACATTTCCACAAACACTTGTCTGTCAAGTTCATTATTCCTGTTCTGGTTTATTCTTCCTGGCTCTGCTTCAAATAAAACAACCAGTTTCCTCAAAAAAATGTATTTTGCAAAACATATCTCTGTGTGGTACCTCCTGTTGTCTTGGTGTCAGGATGCTGCCTGGACTTCTCTTCTGCCTGTTATCTCTGCAACCAAATCCTTGGCTGCATTGAGGTGTTGTTAGTTGCAACATGCCTGGTCATCATTTGCCCAGGCGTGTATAGTGAATGTGACGTACCTGCTCTTCCATCCATTCTTGCCAAGAGTTTTCTCCACTTTAGAGCAATCATGTAGTGAAACTGGCATTTGTATGAGTGTCATTTTCAAAAAAAAGAACAGACACCGGTATAAATCCTCATGTAGTGACCTACAGTTCAGTCAAAGTATATGAGAAGACTAGGAATAGGTCTGCTAGATTTGGTGTAGACCCATGTTTTGGGTTCCGTGAAGGCAAGCGTGTAACATCCTCTGTGCTGTTCTACTGAAGATCCCAAATTAGGTTTAAAGCCTTTTTTCTGCACTTCACAAAATATTTCCAGAAAAAACCCATCTCACTGAATTTTCCAAAGGGGTCTAAAATCTAGAACTAACCATATATGTACATAGACACTTGGACCTATTAGAGTGAATCCAAAGAAGGTCAACAAAGATGACCAGAAAACTGTAGCACTTCTTCTATGAAGACAGGCTGAGAGAGTTGGAATTGTTCAGTGTGAAGAGAAGGCTCTGTGAAGATTTTATAGCAGCCTTCCAGTACTTAACAAGGACCTACAAGAAAGCTGGAGAGAGACTTTTTAGAAGGGCATGTAATGATAGCACAAGGGTTAATGGCTTTAAACTAAAAGAGGATTAACTTAGATTAGATATAAGGAAGAAATTTTTCACTATGAAGGTGGTGAGGCACTGGAAGAGGTTACCCAGAGAAGCTGGGGATACCCCACCCCTGGAGGTTGTCAAGGCCGAGTTGGATGGAGCTTTGAGCAACTTGGTCTAGTGGAAGGTTTCTGAAGCCTCCGTCCCAGGAGGGTTGGAACTGGATGATCTTTAAGGTCTTTTCCAACCCAAACCATTCTAGGATGATTCTATAATTCTATGTACATTAATATACAGCATACACACAGACATATATGTGTATATGGATATAGGAACACATTGTTTTATTGACACTTACCTTCCTGCCCCATGAAACAGGATGACTTTTGATGCTACACCATAAGCATTTCTATACCGTATCTATACCTTTATATTTGAACAAGCCCATATTCCCACACAAGATCTGGTGGACAGACAATTTCTGTGCTATTTCACTGCCCAACTAAAAGAGAAAGGGATGCATAAGTGTCTCTTAAAATTCGTTTTAATGGTTGTTTTAGGTATAATATTTCATGCAGCATGTCAGACAAAATCATCTCTTAGCTCAAAATCTCTGACACCACCAAGCCCTTTGGAGGGATGAACAGGCAAGAAGCACTGCAGTCCTCAGAAGGGGACTTGGAGTCTCCACTCGTTACACCAGTCCTGACTCTTCTTTTTTAGCTCCTGCACTTCAGTTTGTCAGTGTCTCCCCAATGCATAATATTAGGAGTTACGATGCACTTGGAGGAGATGGGAGATCTATGTTTTTAATAAGGAGGTTGTGAGATTTGATTCATGTTGTCAGAAGCATCCATTAGTGCTCACTCCCTCCCAAGCCCGCGATTTCCATGCACACACCCTTCACCAGCCTCTCGTGAGAGGAAAGAGTCTCATATCGGATTCAAAAGTTTATTTTCTATGGCTCTTCTTTTGTGCTGCACTTTTGAGTACAGCACTGAGGGAGCAAAGATGACTGCTGTGGAATATCTCGCCTGGACTAAATAAATTCTTTCCATCTCTATGGAAAATTAAGAAACGCTGAAAGAAAAAAAGGTCAGAGCTACTCTGAGACTGTTCATTCCATCCTCAATTATTCAGTATACAATAAGTCTGAAAGAGTTGTAATTAACTATGAGAAAAACCTGGTGAGGTTCTCTTTCTATCCAGTTCCAAGCATGCTGGCATTCGTCCAGAAATTAAATACAAAAATAAATCTTCTTTTCACCAAATTTCTTCTGTTCACCATACTGCTCTGTTTTTTCTCTCCAAAGCCCAACCCCCCTGGGCCTTCCCCATTTAGTAGCCTGTGCACTTTATAGGCCCATACAGGCCTGAAGGGAGAGATTGCTTCTTCTCCATTGCAAGCTGCTAAAGAGTCCAGCCTCACACTGCGCTTCATGAAGCTCTTGGAGGAACTTGTGTGAGCTCTGGAAAACCCCAGCTGCTTCTGCACCCAATTATCTTTGCAGATCTGTGCATAAACGTGGGATCCAGACACCCATGTTGGGTTTCTCCAGTGTAGGTATGCCATGTGAAAAATAAGGCCCCTTGCCCTAGCAGGTTAATTGAAGGCTGTTATGTTGTATGCCCAGACTCTCCACACTGTCAATGAGCGGAGCAAGTCACATGGACTGCAAGGAGCCAAGAGTTTGGTGTATTTGCTGCTTTTGAAAATGTTGTCTTTAGCAAGGGAGTCACTGGCCAAGTCCACAGTATTAAGCTGTGGTCTAATTTCCCTTATTTCATGGTCACATTACTAGAAAAACTATTCAGTCCATTTAAAATCCTGGCTAACTTGCCTGTCTCAAGCATTTCCTCCTTCTACTTCCCTTCTTCAATTTCTGTTTGCTTTCAGTGAAGGTAATACTTTAAACAAAGTGGTGCCTCTTTCTCTGTTTTACTTGTTCTTTGACAAGGTCATTTTCATTGGTGAGCAGGAGGAGCACTGTAAAAAGATTTACATTCCAAACTGAAACCATATAGTTCCTCCTATCTGCAGGGTATTTTCAACAGTAGATACTTCTCTCTGATGTCATAGTTATTGTATAACCAGATCAGCCTCGAACCCTCAAAGAACGTTGGCTTTCTCAGAGGAAAAATGAGTGAGCTTCCAATAGCTTCTACCTCAAATGACTTTTTGCAAGAATTAGGCAAAAGAAAACCCATGCACAGTCAAGTATGTGGAATAAGAGACTCAAAACAAGCTGCTTCAGTCACAGGCTTCCCAAAACCAACAGCCTTCACATGTGGGAATAAAGACCTCCAGCTGATAAATAGTATTGGTGAATTACACTTCAGCTTGTGTTTCTAAAACAAAGATCTTTATTGCCCTTGTCTTGTAACAAAGCAAAAACCAAGACAAATAAAAAGTGCTGGGCAATGTTTCTTATATGTGTGAAAAAAAAAATATGCTCTCAAAAAAATACTAAGCTAAGAAGGGAAATACTGTAAGTGGCAGGAAGAAAGCTTCCCTTGTTCCATACCTCTTGAGTGTGCCTGGTTTGCATCTGTTAAATATATTTTTCACTGAAGGTCTTTTATTTCTTTTATATTTATAAATGACTGTTTGTGACTGGCATTTTCAGAATGTGGCTTTACTCTGATTAACTCTACTTTTTGCCTGTACTTAGCCCTTTTTCAGATGATATTTCTCAAGCTATGTTAAAACATGAGCAAAACTAACACATGGAAAAATTTATTGAAATAGCAGTCAGGTTTGACAGGTGCAGAAAAAAATTGCTTGGTTTCACAAACTGAAACAGCTGCAGTTTTATAGGTGATGAAATTGCAGTGGGATAGGGTTTCACATTTGTTAGTTCATCTTGTGTTTGCTGTTTTGTTTTTGAAGCATTGAGTCATTTCCCACTCTCCAAGGAGGAGACTGAGACCTATTCCTCAAGTGGATGAAGCATCTTGTCTCCACAGGGTGAGGGGAAGCTTGGTAAAAATTCAAACAAATTTCAGAGTAGACTGAAATGTAAGTAGAAAATAATAGTTTTCTCCTCATGGGACTATAAATAAATGTGGCTTGCAGCTTCAGGAGCAGGAAATGCTGTAGATTTTAGGTCCAAATTTTGTATAGACTGAGCTTGATTGCATTATATATCTTAAAAGAATATCATGCATGGGAAATTTTGAATCATTAGCAAACAAATGTTACCCTCATAAGAATCTTTTGTATGAAGGAGTTTTGCTTTCACTTTGTGCAATTGCTACAGGAAGTTGTATGTTTTCTTTTCAGGTTATTCAGGACCATATGTTTTCCTATCATGACAGAGTATGTATCAAGTAGTGCCGCTCCCCATAAGTTCATTTTTATTGCCCTTGCTGGGAAAAATTAAGACAAAAAATCAATGAAAGTTCTTGAAAGAATTAGATACATTTGGCACTGGATTAATTTGTCAAAACACTTGAATTATAAGAATTTCTGCTAACCTGAATCCCCACTGAAGGTGGTGGTTTAAGACATTAAAGAGTTCTTGTGTGGCTCAGAATAAAATACTCTTTTAAATCTCAATTGAAAAGTATTGGCGCCTCGCACACTGCTATGCACAGCATCTCAGCTGGGATGTCATTTAAAAATAGCTAATTTGAGTGATTGGGACTTTCTATTTCTCCTCAGACAGTATTCTTAGCAACTCAATAGCAAAAGCAAATTGGCCACTAGGAAAAATTTAGGAAGAGAAATAGTGGATGTTCTCCTGGAAGATACACCTTTAAGCAAACACATCTCTTTTGACTCAGGAATGGAAGAACAAAGGTGTTTCCCTTGTCTGTGTGACCCAGAGGTCTGCCAGATGAAAAGACCACCCCAGAGCTTCTAAGAGCTCAAGTGGGGCTCATGACCAGGACTGTGCCAGCCTCCCTATGGCACTGCCATGCCGCACTGCAGGTGAGCCAGCATGGGCTGCCCAAGTCCCTGTTGCCAGGTTGCAGCATACTCTTGCCTTGCAAAGGAGTTGAGCTATGAAAAACCACTGTAATCTCCCACCTGGAGCCACTCCAGGAATATTGCAGCTTTTTGAGGTGTAATAGTCTGTCTCACAGCTCTGTGAATGTTTTGACGTGTCCGTCTCACAGATCTAGAAGGACAGGGCACCCTAAGTCAGCTTATTTAGTGGAACTTGGCTGTCTTAAAGACTGATAAAAAAATAGGATACTGCATAATATTATATAACAAATTACACAGGTCACCTTCTGCCAAATCAAAAGGAGATTAGTGAAGTGCCTTATCAGTCTTAAATTAGGAATAGGAAAGTTATTCATTTCAGGCCATACAAAGTGGACCTCATTGCTCTAAACAGTATGAAGCTTTTGACTGAATAGCTAAGGATGACTACTGAATGGGACTTCGTGCTGTATTCAGTCATCCATTGTGTTCTGGCACTGCAGCTGTTATTCTTGTACTGCAGTTAGGCTTTATAACGCTGTGGTATTTCAGCCCATATTACTGAAGGATGCAAAATAATTATTGCATCAGAAAACTGGAAGGGAGAAAAAGTGAGATATCTTTGTTTTGCTTGGGCTTTTTTTTAATTCATCTAATTCATCTACCTTTGTAGCCCATCCACATCTGACCATGAATTCCCTGGCTCCTGTGTCTGGCTCAGATGATCACAGTACCCTGCAGACTGCTTTGAGGCTTTGACTAATAATGTGGGATGTGGTGTTTATCAGGGCAGGATTTAAAATAAACGTTGCCTTGGTTTACTGACAATTAACTTTGCTCATGTAAAATAGAGAACAGAGAATAGAGAAGAAAAGCTATGAGCAAGCAGCCTCAGACTATTTAGATAGGATTTGGAGTTGTATTGTTCATGTTGTTTTTATTTGATCTAGATGAAAAGCATTTTAACTTGGTAGCCTGGAAAGATTAGACTTGCATATACACAGTAAACCCCATTTTCTTTTGTTTTCCTCTTTGATATAATATGAAGGGAGAGGGTGTTTATACACCAGCATGGACAATAGATCTATTGTCTCATCTCCTGTAGAAACAAGTGCCATCAGTGCTTACAATTGATTCAAGAGCTCTTACCTGATTCCAACACATAGGTTATTTGTTTATTCGCAGACAAAAGAATCACATATGACTAACAATTGTTATCAAGGACAACATGGGAGGAAGGAAGAGAGGAAAACCCTAGGTGGTGGCTGTTGTTTAGATTTTTTTTGTGCTACATTTCAAACAAATCAGCCAGTCAATGCCAGGGCACAGCAAAAGCTAATTTAGCCGTCAGTGCGAGATGGTTTTACAGACTTTCTCCTTCACCACTGGGGTTGGAAAGAGCTTTCCTACTGACTGGAACAGGACAATCAGCCAGGCAGATATCTATGTGCTCATTAGCACTCATTATTGGCATTACTGCCTAAGTCTCCTGCTGCTCTTCATGCCTTGACTTACATGGATGGAACTTGTTCAGCAGCAATATTCAGAATCGTACTCAGAGGATCTCAAATTCCTCAAGCCATTTTGGTGCTAATCATCTTTTGAGATTGGTGCCTGACTGCAGTCACTTGCTGAGATATTTTTTTAAGAATCTTGCCTTTGCTGACTTGCTCCTGTGGCCTGGAGACATGTCATTCACACTTAGGATCATAAAAATCTGCCTTATTTACTTCAAGTGTTAACGCTGCAACTGATGACAAAAGCAAATATAGAAATATTTACTGTGCTTCCTCTTAGACACATTTGATTTCTGCCAGCTGCCGTTATGGCAAGTGAAATACTTTGGTGTGGGAAAGTGTGTGTGTGTCCTCACACACATCTGTGTAAATAGCGATAAAGCGCTGATTAAAAACTGTGACATAAGGCCTGAGATGTTCACCACAACATGATGAACCTTAGCAGAGATACAGCACGAACCAGGTCAAATTCTTAGCGTGATCCAGGAATGTATCTGGGCCTGGGGGACACACAAACACTTCCTAGTCCTCCAACTCAGATATGTGTCCCCGACTGTGTTCTGCTGGTACAACTGTGTCCTGCACTGGTTTCTATGGGAGGAAACCTGGAGACATGAGTTGAAGGGGAACGGTGTTCTGAACTTGGTGGAGGGATGAACTTTTACCAGAGTAGTTTGCCCAATGGTTGTATGGCATACACTCATCTGTCTAGGAGCAGATGGAGATGTTAGAGGATTATTACACATTCCAAATGAGAATATAAACCAAAACCAGCAGTAGGATAGGTCAATCCTTTAATCCAGCTCATATTTACAGCAATTGCTGGGATACCAGGAAGATCATGAAAGGCATCAGGTTAAGACCATCACCTCTACCTTCATGTGCTCTTCTTTGTAATATTTATTAGAGTCACACCTACAGGCAGCCACAGAGGTGGAGGCTCTCCACAAAGATTTGTTAAAGAATTTCTGATGAATAGCAAAGAGAGAGAAGAATCACAGGAGCAACCAAACCCCAGAAAACTGGCACGTATTTCCAAAGGGCTTGCATGAGTCCTGTTGCAGTCAGAGTTGCATTCCCCTGTATTATGATATCCCTGTTGACTGAAGTGTGCTGGGGGTCCTGTAAAGGATATTGTCATTCTATGCACCCCTCCACCCACAGCTGTGGCCAATTCAACCTTCCCCAGATTTCCCTCAAACTTCGGCAACATTTCTGCTGGCACACTTGGAGGGCTGCGCTCTCCATGAATCCAGGCCATGTTGATCCAGGCCTGGGTCGAAACAATGTGCCCCTGTTATTTGGGCTGGGACAACTATTTAGCGAGCATTTTCTCAGCTTTCAGAGAAAGCAGCAAATGATGACTATGCAGTAAGTTGCCCTTCACTTTCCTTTTTAAAATAAAATGTGATTATTAACCAAACAAGTGATGTGTCTCAGGGCTCTGTAGGGGAAAAAATAGCTTGAGGTGATTTGACAAACTGATTCTTCTGCTGTGCTGCATTTCCCATGGGACATGACAAATCAAATGCAGAAGCCAGCTAGAGAGAGTAGTGATATATCTCAGATGGGGCATTAACCACCCTGCCTCTCATTTACCACTTTTCATTTAAGTAGATGACTGTATACAGTTTGAACAATGGAGCTTTTCATTCCTTAATCTCCCCAACTGTAATTTAAAAAGGTTTCCTGACAGTCGCCCTCAAGGCTACAGGGGAAGATGATTCCAGGATCTCTGTGTCCGCCTAGGGTTTACATAATGGATGAAAATTCAAATCCTAGTCTGAGGTGCAATTAGATAACACCAGGAAAAGGAAAGAAGGGATCGGATGAACTGTAATTGGAGAAGGAGAAACGCACATTTGATATCACTGGGAGGCAGAACTAAAACACATGCACACTCCCTGACCTAGATCACAGTCGAAGCATTTGATACTGTCTGGTAGGGGAATGAATATCCGGAGACTTTGCAATGCAGCATGTAGAGAA
Organism: Cuculus canorus; assembly: GCF_017976375.1. Taxonomy (NCBI): domain Eukaryota; kingdom Metazoa; phylum Chordata; class Aves; order Cuculiformes; family Cuculidae; genus Cuculus; species Cuculus canorus. The sequence continues at coordinate 43,207,460 of NC_071403.1, read as the reverse complement.
AACAGGAGCTGATTGAGAGCCATAAAAGCCCATGAACTGACAGAAACAGGGACATTCATGAAGAATGGAAATTTAAGTACAGAAGAATTCAAGCGCATGGAGTGGTTTATTCCAATCCTCCACAGAAATAGGAAAAAAGCATGGCCAGAGTTTCAGAGGAAGAAAATGCTGCTGTACAGAGCATATGGTTGCAGAAACCATGAGATTAAATTCAATACTGTTGTGCTGATGAGTGTGACATTTCACTGAGGACTGGCTGATAATACTGGACATCCAAGCAGATTTCCACAGTTTCCCTTAAGTCATTCCAGCATTCAGTTTACTCTCAGACCTCAGCAAATCTTTGCAATTTTAGATACATAATGGCCTATCAACTTTGTCTACAAACTTACATTCTCCTTCTTTTACATTAATATTTACTGCTCCAGTAGCTTCACGCTACATTGCTAAATCCTACAAAAATCAGTAGTCTGCACTAGGCACTGGGTAGTACTGGGTGCAGTAAAGTGACTCTCAGATCCTCAAAGGGTGTAATCCTGAAAGCTATTAAAGCTCTGTGTAAAGTGCTTTTTCTTTTCCAGTGTATTCTGTGCTCTTGAGAGTCAAGCCTTCAGCCAGGAAGCTAGCACACAAGCTTGCTGGTGTCCTCAGAAGCAACAGATTTCCAGAGTCTCCAAAGCCAGGGAGAACACCCCAGGATAGCCACTGGTGCCATCAGCACCTGCTTCCCTCCAGCAAAAAAACACATCTCCATCAGTAGTAGCTGCATAGGACTGGCTGGTGTTTCTCTCATGGAAAAAAATGCTCATAATTAAAGTGATGGGGACTGACTTATGAATACCTGATTAAAGAATAAAATTTGCTGAGTCGACTGATGCCATTGACAACTGAGCCATATAAAATTAAAAGCCTTATCTGTTTCTTATTACATAAGAGGAAAAGCCAGGAGTGGGAAAAAAAAAAAAAAAAAAACAACAAAACAAAACCCAAAACCTGGAACTTGGCAAATCTAATTTAATCACATCTGGCAATTTTCTAGTCTGAGCGATTATCACTGTTGGATATCATGTTTTTAGAAAGTAAAGCAAACAAAGAAATGAGAGCAAACAAGAGTCAGAAAATAAAAAGCCTTTTTTAAAAGAAAAAATACTTGTGCATCTTTCAGCACTACTACAGGCCATGCCTGAGAAAAGGTTATTTAAAGCTATTCTCTAAAAACAGTCACATTTCACTTTAGATTAGGATTAGTGACAGATGGCTACATGACAGAAGGGTGTAAAACACTCCTTTGAACTCACTTATCTTGAAATTTTCATCAATTTTATTTGTGGTCATTGCAAGAAATACCAAACAACTTTGACTAGCCACAAACGTCCTTTGATGGTCCAAAACCCACCACAAGTCAAAAAAGATCCTAAAATTTGATAGGATGGAGAGCTATACTTCTGCTTATTCCCAGCCATGAAGGTCTGTGAGTATGGAGTTAACTGCATTTGTTCCAAAAGAACTCTTTTATATCTAGGCTAAAAAAAAAAAAAAATAGAATGTAATTTAGTTAAAAATGTGAAACTTCTGTATTTGGAAAAGTTGAAATGAGTCGTTTTGATATTTTCAAAACTCTTTCCAGATATCAATCTGGTTAGTAGATATATTAAAGCTGATCATGTTTCACAATTGATTTCAGTAAACTTTCTTTTTCTTGCTTTGATTTTTTTCCCTCCAAACAAGGCAGGGCACATATTCCCTGAAACGTTTTGAATAAACTTCTAGCTAATAGGAATAAGATGATAACTGACAAATCTCAAGCCTGTCCGCGTGCATGGGTACAGATGATCTCTTGCTCAGCCTCAGAAAGAAGCAAGAGACACTAGCCCTGAGTGTGATAGGATGCTGATGTCCAGCTACTATACTATGGCTGATGGCTTGCGTGTGTCAGCTCACAAGCAAAGCAGACTCATGTCTATCTTCACAGGCCTATGAGGTTGTACCTTAAAGGAATTAATGTGGGAACAGCAAATGCCACAAATGCAGTTACAGCTTAACCAGAAACTGTTGGGAGCTCCACAACAGGCACGTAGCAGAAGCAATTTCTAGCAGATACGAGTTGTTGATGAGAAAAAGGCATTTAAAAAACTGTAGACATGATGGGGCAAGAGAAATGGAGAGCTCTTTCTGTTCGGCTCAGTGCTATTCAGGTTATTTCAGACACACTTAACGAGCCAGCTGCTTATACTCTTTAACGGTGGATGACGATGCCTGGGGAGTTTAAAGAGCCTTGATTTGGAAATGAAAGTATGAAAATCTTCAGAAGCAGTTCAGAACAGAATTGCTTCCTGCAGCTAGGAGCAGGCTCAAGTTTATTTACTGATAGATGGATATCATGGTAGGAACAAAAGAAAAATTTACTTGAATTTTTTCAAAATAGTTTTTCTTTTTTTTTGTGCAATTCAGTGTGGGAGTTTCTTTAGTGGAAGTGAACTCAAAAGAAATGAAGCTTTGCACTTTGAATTCTTTTGTGACATTTAAGATCACCCAAGTCAAACAGAGCTATAGATCTAAGGCACTGGTCTAAGGTAAATGTAAACATTAAATATGCAAAAATCTTTGAAGTCTATTAAGGTTAAAGCTAGACAAAAAACTATAGTGTAGACTTACAATTCTATGACTAATATATACACATAGCATTAAGTGAGTCACTCTGAAAAGTAATATATAATCTAGAAACATCAATAGAAACCCGAGACCTGTGTAGCTAAGCCCAGGGAAGTTGTTTTTCCTCAGAAGTCTGCTCTTGGCCTTGCTGCTATGAAGGTGCTGCCAATTCATACTTTCAGTTCCAAATCAATATTTTCAATGCTTTTGGTTAGGGATACATGTTCAAAGTCAGTGGTGAATAATTTCATTTTTCACTCAGAGTACTGGTCAAAATTACTACACTCTTCTGTTCATGTTGATCTGTGTCATCTATGAATTTTAAACAGTAATAGGGGTTGCCTGCAGAGGGATACTGAGGGACAGTAGTCTGAATTAGCTGAAGATGTGAAATTAGAGAAGATTAGTTGACTGTCATTAAAGAACTCATGGACCTTTAAATTCAGAACAAAACCCGAAATATCAGCTTAGATAAATGAAGCAAATTACTAAAGAATGAATTACACCCATCTTAATTCTGAACCAAGCCATCCACACGAGGGTTGACTGCATATTTATCGAATTCGTTCCTGGGCCAGTGGACATTTACACATTTATGTAGGCAAGTTCTAAATATAACAAAAATGCCGGTTCTCGACACAGTGCATTGGCAACAACTGAAGTTGCAGCCCCTGCCTGGCTCCCCTCCAGTGTCCGATGGGCAGGTCTGGACTTGTGGGCAGGTGGCACGGAGCCCGATTTGGCACCCCAGTCAGAGATGAAGACTTCAGAAAGAAGAAAAACAACTTCCCTGGGCCTAGCTACACAAGTCTCAGATTTCGATTGACGTTTGTAGATTATATATTAATTTTCAGAGTGACTCAGTTAAGTTTATTGAAATGTTATGTGTATTTCGCTAGGTCAGCACAGCACCCCGGACTGAGCAGATGTGGCTGGATGTGTATGAGCCTGAACTTTGCTTGATCCAATGAAAGAAAACTAGAATTGTTTTAAACCTTTCTCTGCCAATGCATTTCAACTGTGAGTGTACTAACCTATTTTCAACCATATATGAAAAAAAAATTCTGCTAGTCCACTCAGTCTCAAAGCTGAATGCTCTTGAAATTTTCCCAGCTTAGTTCCCAAAAAAACTGTTGTACTAAACAGAACAACAATACAGCCATAACAGTGTTTGTAATCATTATTCATCTCTCATACAGGCTGTAATGTATAAGTAATATGGACTTGTAATGAGAAAACATCAGTCTAATCGGCAAAAAGTCATTCAGAGAAGAAGGTGTGTACTCCAGTTAAAACCAGAAGCTAGCCTGGAATAAACAATTGTGAGAAAATTTATGAAATGAAAATTTCATAAAATGAAAAAATGAAAATTTGTGAATTGTTTAGAATTCACCCTGAAATGATCTCAGGGACCACTTGCTGATGTTAGAGCCAGAAGATGCCATCTCCACTCAGGTCTATGTAGCTTCATAAAATGCACGCCCTGTTACGTTCATCATTACCATTTACACAAGTTAAAGCACTGGTGGGTAATTTTTAATTTATGATCACTATGCTGCTGAATGAATATTTCATTGCCGTTAAAAGGTACAGCTACAAGATCATTTGATACTGACAGATTTTGCTGTATCAGGAGTACCTAGCTCATATTTTGAATGTTTCTTAGTACACAAGCAGGTTAGATGTTTGTAAAATGGAAACATAAGGTAGTGAAATAACAGGTGACTTTACAATAGAAATTATTGATTAACTGTGTCACTGCAAACGCCCTGAATTTGAAATCATAAAACCAAACACCATCGGGTCTTAATGGAACCTGAAACCCAGATTTGCATTTGAATTCCTGCCTCGGTTCGTGCTGTGTGCAATCAAGTCTGGAGTGAAGACTGGGCCATGTCCCTTGAAGTTTTAAGAAAAATTGAACCTGCAGCTCATTGTAGCCCAGGACCCTCTCTGCTGTCAGTCTGATTCTTCTTTCATGCACACTTTTGCACGCTGTGTGCACATACAATGATATGACTGAAGATGCAGTATGTCAAGGAAGGAAGGCAGATCCATGTCAGAAAACACTTAACTGATCACCAGGGATAATTTAAAAACAAGAAAATGAACAATCATTTACCCCTCTCAGAATCACATCAAATACATTGTATGTTTCCTATAACGAAACTACACTGGAAAATCAAGCATGGGTTTTTGACCAGGGGTATAATTATTCTTTTCAACATATGAATTCTGGAATTAGATCAAGACACACAACGATGAATTTACTTGGGAGAGTAATATATTTAATGCTGCGCTTAACAATCACAGAATCAATTCTGCTTGGCAAAAATAAATGTGTTTAAAATCTGCCAGAGTCAAAAGATCAGTTTCAAAATGTGTTTATGGAAATGAAATCTGAAAAAAAAAGTAATCCCTCTCCCTATATCTTCAACCCACCAACCTGAAGCTAAAAAGTCTGGATAAGGAAAACAGTAAGCCATCAATCTTTCTGCATTAGTAGAGCCTTTAGGAATCATAAAAGCAGAAAAGCTCAATAAAAATACACATTGGTTTTAATATCCTGAAAAATTATTCTGTAGAACTTTAAGCACTTGCGTTTCATTTCTGCAAAATCTGTTACAAAAGCATGCAGACTTAGCACCTGCCTGCTATGGCATCTGAGAGAGCAAAGGGGTGATTGACATCGTAGGAATGATCCAGACCATGAAAGTACAGGCTAATATCATCTACATGAATATTTGTTGCTAAAAAATGCAAATGGAGAATGCAGTGGGATGTGGCTCATTTGCCCACAGAAAAACGTCTATTTGCTTGGTTTCCATAGAGAGGAAAGAGAAATTTTCCTAACCTTGAGATTTCCAGCAGGTCAGCACAGCAGGGCAGTTGTGGGTGTATCACTCATGCAGGAGTCACCCGCAGAAGGCCGGTTAGATACGTTTCATTCTCTTTGTTTATCATATGTGATCCTGGTAACCAGTTGCTGCAATGTAGACTTCCACTGTTAATCAAACATTTGGGATCGTGCTCATGACTAATGTGTTGTAAAATGTTTATTTTCCTGACGTAAAGCATCCTCTCACAGCAAATATCATCTTCCAATGAAGCATGGCAATACTGAGGCCAAACGTTTTTTCTGGCTTCCCCCTGTGGAAGGGGAGGGAGATGAACACTGTGCATCCCAGCGTGAGTCCCTGCAGCCCTGTCTGACTGCCCTGCATGGACAGGAGATTCAGCTCACAGAGCAAAGAGATTGCCTCATGGCAATCGGAGGCTGGTTGGATTGTTAGCTCCGGCTGTTTCAGCCATCCCCCTCTGGGCTGGTAAAATGTATCCTTATACATCCCTATCTACCTTTTGCATTCAAATGAAAGAGTTTTGATCAGGTTGAGTGCAAATATAATACAGCTCGTATAGTGATCTCTTTGCTTTCATAGTAATAAAAAATGACTTGGGAAAAGAGCTCAGAAAGGTCTCTGACTCTTCACTTACCTTGTCAGAAAATCCAATATTTTTTATTCACATGGCAGAAAACAGTCAATCAGAAAAGTGAAAGGAAGACCAAACAAGGTGCACAAGGTTCACATCATGCCCTGTGAGCACAGCATCTTATGTTCTGAAATAGTGACCTTCCTGCTGTAGTGCAGCAGGTGCCAGACAGGGAGCTGGAGAGGCAAGCACAAGGTACAGGAAGGCAGACAGAAGAGTTGAAATTTGGGGCAGGTCAACATAAGAAACTGACTCTTGAATGTAGTGATAGCAGGCACAGAAAAGGCTGAGATAGTATGTGAAGTCAGAGACGAAACAAAAGATATTCCTGTTGAAACACAGAATGCAAAAAAATTAAAGGTTTGCAATTGTATACCTGCAAAAACGAGAGACCACCCTTGGAGTACTGTGTTCAGTTCTCAAGTCCTCAATGCAGGAAAGACATAGATCTGCTGGAGTGAGGCCAAAGGAGGGCCACAAAGATGTTCAGACGGCTGGAGCACCTCCCATACGATGACAGGCTGAGAGAGTTGGGCTTGTTCAGCCTGGAGAAAAGAAGGCCCCTGGGAAGACCTTATAGCAGAGAAAACGGACTGTGACTCTGTACAGTGTCTGAGTATTTTCCCTGATCTCTGCCTCTATCTATGTCAGAAACCCTGCTTGCCAACCCAGCTACTGCTATAAAGCAGACAAAAGGAGTTCATAACCTTTTTCTGTGTTTCCAGGTACGAAGGTGGATTAAGAGTCCAATGGTCAGTGTTGAAAAGCACCCACATGCCAGCCTCAAATACCCGGGGTCCACTGTGATGCATTTACCTCCAGGGGATTCAGAGACTGAGCCTCCGCTGTGCCAGAGCTGCCTGAATGACCACCCTTTCCAGCGAGGGATTGCTCCTCAGGAACAGTCCTGCTCCTGGGAGAGCCAGAGAAGCAGCAAAGTAAGCCCCTCTTTCCTCCCTCAAAACTGTGTTTATTTGTTTCACATTGATAAGGGGGTCTATACTTAACAAGATTGTGCTTCACTCTGAGAGAGAGGAGATGCTCCAAAACTCTGCTGACCAAAGTTGTTGTGCACATCTGGGCTCTGCTTTCTACCTTGAACTTTGATACCCACAGGCAGAGTGAGAAAAAAAAAGGGTTCTTCAATAAAGTGTTGTGACGCAGTCTCACAGTATTTGAACACTAAGTAGTACTTCCCTAGTTTGTAGTAAATGAGATGTGGAGACGTGACATTTTCTTTTCAAGACAGCAAAAAGGTCTGGGACTTGTTAGTTTCTTCCCTTCTGTCCCACAATTACAAGACCTCTCTTCTCCCTCTCATGAGCTATATCTAGCTTTTTCTTCAGAAATAAGAGTTTGGCTCAGGTAATTTTCCAGAGCAGTAGATGAAGGATTCAGTGGGTCTTCTAAGAGAAACGGAAACCCTAGTTTGCCTGCAGTCATGCTGCTATGTTATAAATGACATCCTATTTCTGCATGTAGTCCTGGGCAGTTGCAGACAGATGTGAAGATAGCAAAACTGTAAGGACTGAGGGGAAATTGTCAAGAAGGGACTTTTCTGAGGCAGACTTCAGACTTTTCATTCATCATTCAGTTCCACCTAATCCCTGTGGAAAAAAGCCAAATGCAGAACAAAAAGTTTTGCTCTGAGCCCGTCATCCCTGACAGACCATCCCTTCCTGGAAACAGTACAGAAAAAAAGGAGTGAGTTGTAGAAACATGAAAGCAAACAAATAAGAATCTTTCCAAGTACAAAGCAGAGCAAATGTGACATGACATTTATCAGAGGTTTAGCACGCAGCTCACAGTAGAAAGACTTTTTTCATGCTACATCTGCTGCATTTTTAAACAGGGAAATTCAAACAGCAGGTAAAATGGTCCTGTGCACTTCAGAAACCCAGCAAAGGCATTCTGGTAAAACATATGCATAAACGGAGGAGCTAATTACTCCTCCATTTTACTTATTTAAGAAGATTAACTTTGCTTAGGTTGAAGCATTAGAAAATGAAAGCACGGAAGATCTGCAAATCCGTTTCCTTGCCATTAATCACATGTACTCCTATACAGCTGTGGGGCCTCATGACCGATTTCCATTAGGTTTTACATGCATATGGGACAGATTTGCCTGGATGCAGATTTCCCTAGACTTCTCTCTCAGTCTCCTTACTGCAGGCAGGGGAGAGGCTACTTAGCAGCTGGAGTCTGCAGCAAGAGAAATATTTTGCATGCTGCTTTAAAAACAACGTCATCTGGTAAAAGACTCTCTCGATAAAGCTTTCCAGCATAAGAAATCTTTTAAGTAAATTAAAGCACAGAGTCTTTGATGTGATTAAATGTAAGATCACTGCCTCTTTCCCTACAGTAAAAACAGGCAGGAAGCTTTTAATAATAAAGGCTGAAGGAGCTCCATGTCTGACCTTTTCCAGGTTTTAAGAGAGTTGCTGGGTGAGATTCTGTTCAGGGTTTGCAAATAGCACAAGCTGTATAAATGTGAAATAACTTCCTTCACTTTAAACCAATGAACTTGAACAGAGACAGTCTGTATTTCAAGGAGAAAGGAACATGGCCTGTTAAATCATCAGGGAGCTTGGAGTGTGCCAGTTGTCTCTCCTGGCTAATTATCATCTCTTTTCCCCATTACTCATCCTCTGCTTTTCAATACTGCAACCAGGTACTGGTACAGTGACTATAGTTCCTTTGTGCTAGACCAACACAAACACATACAAGGGTACTACAGGCCCTTTTGCTCATGGGTAAATCAATTAAAAAAGAAATCAGCTGTGAAATACTATTAAAGGGTTATTCTAGGCAACAAGCTTTCCCGGACATGTTTCAGGCTATCCCGATCAGTTTGAAAAAGACCTTATAAAAACCAATCTGACTAAACTACATCACCCAAGGGAACATGTGTCTGTATTCCCTTTCTTATTTCCAACACAAACCAGTGAAAAAAAATCATTACCGCTTGTTTACTCTGATGGTAATTATGTAGTGGAGTCTTTAAAAATTGACTTAATGTAAATAAGATTATATTAAAACTGAAAGTATTTTAAATGAGGGTTTTTTTCTTTATAATATACTTCCATTTCCAACTCCCCAGGCTTTTCTATGAAGGCATGTGTCAGCTGGAATTTATAAATGATTAGTGATGTAACCGCTACTAAGTCTTCTCTATTATTTGTATGATAGTGTGTTATCTCTGTATTTTTATGACATTTTTCCACATTGTGTACAGTGGAATGGATAATTTCCAAGCCTTGCCAGAAAACCATGCTAATTTTCGCATGATTGACTTACATAGGTCTATTAGTGTTTTTTTGTAACCTATGTGGATTATTTATATGGAAGCTTATATCTGCTCTACTAGTGTGACTGCTGAAGCCCTAAGGGTTTTGGACCACTGCCAGGTTAATGATTTACAATAATCACTCCTCACTTTTCCATGTCTATCTACATACTTCAGGTTGTGTAAAACTCTCCGGCTTGATGAGGAGGGTAAATTTCCTTTCAAAATAAATTGTTGCTCTATGCAATGAATACGCTGTGTAAATAAGCTTGTTTTGAAAGAGTGAGGTAACTGCCTTTTAGATCTGCTTAACAGTCTAATAAATAGGAAGAGGGAAAAATGGTGAAAACTGAATGTGATTTAAATCTCTCAGGTGAGTGTTTACCGAGCCAGGTTATTGGAGTCATGTACACACACACAAAAAAAAAGCCTTTTGCTCTGCATTATCTGTAAATGCCACCTACACCGTATTGTTATGTCCTTGCTTCAGACCTTTCACTAAATAAGCAAATGATAGCAGACCTTGTTAGTGAGCTCAAAATATCTTCTTTTTTTCTCGAACAGAGCCAACAGCTAGGTTCAAGGCTTGTTCTGTTCTTCCCTGTCTAAAAAAGCTCCTGCTGCCCTGTCTATCAGTTAGCATTTGTCCTGAAGCACCATGGACACATCTCTATCCACTAGACCAAGGGCCTGGATGTTTAGAGCTGTCTTTTATTTCCAAAGCTAAACAAAAACCCTGCACTGCTCCTAGCTAAGATACAAGAAGAGGGTAAGAGCAAGCTAATGTGTTTACTTCATTTGAACAATGGAACTTTAAAGTGCCAGGAGCATCTCTGTGTGTCCGTGCAGCCATGGCTGTGTGACTGGGGTGCTGAGCAGGGTGATAAGCCCCATCAACTCACAGAGGGTTCTGTCCCCACATCAGGTATGATACGGTGGTTCTGGCAAAGGGGTTTGGTCCCTTTACTCCCTCTTGCCACTTCTGTGGGGCTGGCAGTGGAAAAGAGATGGAGGCTGCTGAGGGAGTTGCCCTGTTTTCCTCCACCCACCACGGTGCATTCATCCCCGGTGTCTTTTGTGAAGGAGCAGCAGGAAAGTCTTGCTTAGGGCTGTAGGGAATTCAACGCTGCCACCTTTTTGGACTAGTCCTTTGCAGCTTATTGGAAGTTAATTACTCTCAAAGACAATCTCAGGTCATGCTATTAGATTCATAGCAGGATTTTATCTTACTATTAAAAATGAAGCTCCTGTGTATAAGAGAGCTCTTTATTTCTGTCAGATTTCAGCACTTTGCCATATCCACAGACCAGTGACTCAAACATGATTTTATTGCAGATCCTATAGCTTTAGCAAGATGAAAAGCAATCTTAGATTTCTCTGTTGCACTGATTTCTCAGCAGCCGTGAGAATCAGCTGTGAAAGCAACACGCATGTGAGGTGGGAACAGGCTTTGTTTCAGGGATTAAATCTAAATGCAGTGCATACTTTCATGGTTTTGTAATGGATTGATATAGGGTTATTATGGATAATATTTATTTAGACGAGTCAAAAATGTTTAACACAAAAGCGTTTTCAAATGGAAATGGCAGAGCACAGTTTGCAGATGCACAGGCTAAAATTATGTGTAATTTCAGTGAATAGCAAAGACTGAATAGCAGACAATTGCCTGTGGGGGTTTTTATAGTCCCAACTGACAAAGAGAATGTCTATATAGCGCAGAGTATATAAATCAGTTCCATGACTCAAAGAAATGATGTGATGCATCAATCATCTTCTTCACAAATATGTAGTGAGGCACTCAGTCACTTGTACATCCACCAAAGCTCTGTTCAAGTGCCATACATTTAGTAAATTAATTGGACAAGTCAGTATCAAAACCCCAAAACATGATTTTTCCTCCTTTTTGAATGCTGGTTCAGCACGACTGAAAATAATTAAAATAACTTATATTTTAAAGAAACTGATTGTAGAGGCTTTTCCCTGAGGAAATCTGCAGCTGGAAAGTTACTTATTTTACTTTCCGCAGAGTTGCCATAATACCTGGACAGCACATGTCTTTCTCTTTTTAATTATTTTTATTTTTAATGTGGTGTTTACCTAGCACCTTTTCCACTCAAAAGTTCAAATGACTCTGTTGACTGTCATAGAGATCAGAGAAAAGCATTCATTTCTACATCAGTAATACTAACCACCAAACACCCAGCACTGTGGGCGTGAGGAATTTCAGCCAAATTTCTGTTTAGTTTTGACTTGCCGTGCAGGCTCATTTCTGATTAGCAAGTGGTTCAGACACATAAGGTCAAAAGATTTGCTTATTAGAATTGGACAACACTCTGCTTCTCCAGAATCTTGCTTCTGGCAATATTATTGCCTGATGTCAAATAAGGTGGTGAAATACAAAAAAAAAAAAAAAAAAATTTTGAAAAGAACATCTTTTTTACAGCCTAACATTGTGTCTGATCGCTTGGTCTGCAAAGTTTATATTTAGCAGGGGAGACTGGCATTGCTCTCCTCTACTGGAGTTTGATTTTAATCTGTTTATTGCCCCTCTTGTAATCGTTGCTTCAGCTCATTTTGAAGATAATTCAGTGCTTCACAGTAGATAAATGAAGGAGTCTGTTGCATTGTGTGACAAGGTCATAAAAACAATCTGACATGCAATTAATAGTCCTCTCTTAACGAGTTACAGCTCTGAAGATAAGCCTAAGGCAGTATACAGACAGCTAAAGACTAGGTCTGTAAAATAGCTGAGAATGATTTAAAAACAAATTCAAGCCCATCCACCAAGGGAGCAAAAAGTCATGTTATAACATGGTCAGGGAGGCCAGAGCTGCACAGAGACAGGAGGGATGCAGAGGACAGGAGCAGCTACAGGGCCACCTCTGCCATTTGGCCAGGGGCCAGGACCATCTCACCAGCAGCACTGCACAGACCAGAAGGGTCAGCTGAAGCATCCTTGATTTTCCCACTCCTAAAAAGAGTTCTTTCCCTGGACGACTTGTGCCCCCTCCTCCCCACCAAGGGTCACTTCATGGCCTACCTAGACTGTGCTTTCTAGGATCAATACATTTTAGTCTTATATGCCATTTCTCTCTAAAACAAAAAAAAAAAAATCAAAAAAACATGTTCCATAGACAAAACCTTGTTTCTTCCTCCAGCTACTCTACATGCACTGCTCTATCTATCCCAAGAAGCCACTGACATCACAAGACATCCCAAGCATCTTGGTCAGCATGAGTAATGCAGCAAGAAATTTTGTTCTCATCTTAGCATTGTAGCTGTTGCATTCCTTTGCAGTTTATAAATAAGTATCACTATTTTTCTGTCTAGAATTTCCAGATAACCTTTTATGTAGAATTTTCCTCTTTGCACAAAGAGGTTTTAATTGGCTAAGACTTTCATAATAAAGCCATGTGTTCTGTAAACCGTATTATAATGTTAGTTAATATAGTGCATGCTGCTCATTTAAAGTAACTTAATGCAATTCCCAGATCCCAGGACTCTTTAGTGTCTCCTGTCTTAATGCGGTGTACTTGCCCTGTATCCAATTACATCCTTTCCATTTTGTGAAATCTTTTTCCCTCTCTGAATAGTCAGCACAGGATGTTTTTAAAGAGTTTCTGTAATGCACTCTCTGGATTGAGAGATGCATAAATCAACTTTCTGACCATTTACATTAATGGAAAGACAATTGTTTCCAAAGTAGCTGCAGAAAGAGTTTGTGTGGCCTATGTTGTACCACACCATATTGGCATTACCATTAAAACAAATTAAAAAAAAAATGCTCAGACTCATAACAGTTACGCTGTTTCAAAATTATTTTGGAGCCTTACAAAGAAGGCACTTATTTTAACATCTCTTCAAAGTTTTGTGTAAATTGGGGAATTAACTTTGGAGGAAAAGAAGTATAACATTTTCCTGAAAAAGAGATTGAAGAGGGGAAACGTAACCCCATCTCACATTTATAAAAAGTATGTGAGTCTTGAAGAAGAAGGAGCCAAGACCATGGCATTTCTATGGATTTGGAATGACCAGTTTTAAGGAACTGAAGATGAACTCGACCCTTTCTAATTAAGAAATCTTTAGCAGGAAGCTGCCATGTGAAACCATGTGGAGGTTGTTTTCCTATGCAACAATGAAGTTTTTTCTCTTTGCAGATAAATGGATTTACAGCAGATTTCAAAAAGAAAAACAACACCAAAAAAAAAAAAAACCCAACAAAACCCAAACAACAAATAAACTGATAAATCAAATAAATGTTTTAATAGGGGTATGATAGCACCTGACACTGCCTGTCCTCTGTCTATTCTATTCTATTCTATTCTATTCTATTCTATTCTATTCTATTCTATTCTATTCTATTCTGGCTTCTACATCAAGGAGACAGAATTAGGCGCTACAAATTAGGGCTGAGCAAGCAAATAGATAACCTAAAAAAAGGCTAGATAAGTTTCTCTAAACCATTAAGAAAGATTAGCATGCAAGAAGGGCCTTCAAGAGAATGCCATAGGGTATTCTCTTGCCCTTGAAAGATAAGAGGAAAAGCTGCTAAAAGTGGGTACCGCCCATGTATTATTGATGCAAGCCTGAAGTGGAAGCTGCAGTTTAGATACCCTTTCAAACCTGTTGGGTGGGGGAAACAAACACTTCCCCACTTTCAGAGTGAGAGTGGCCAAGTTTCACCATCAGGCATGCAACTGTTACTTCAGGTAGACTTGTGTGAAGCAAGAGAAAGAGATTTTATTTCTCGGGGTTGGAAAGGAATTAAAACAAAACTTGTCATGGCTGGAGCATTTGTCGTTAGGCCTGAGCTATAAAATAAACTAACAAGGACTGATGTTCTTGAGATGCTTTTCAAAACCCATTCCTAAAAGGAAGGAATTAGATAGCTAATGCTAACAGATTTCCTCCCACAATTGTCAGTATATTGGCTGTTGTTATTCTTGTTATGAAGAATCTAGTGCTGCTAGACAGGTACCTGCAGAGGTACCTATACGCCTAGAGTACAGGCTGCACCCTAGAAAACAGATGTCTAAAAGCTAGCATTACTAAGGAGATGACGTTTGATATGTATTTCTTTTTTTTTTTTTTTAACCTTGCCCACAGGAACTGAGGCTCTTTGAGAGAAAGATATTTTGGCTTAAAAAGCGACCCTTTCATCAAAACAATTCCCCGAGCCCCACAATACATCTACTGAAAGAAAAAATATAGCTGCATGCAAAGCCAAATGCATACAGAAATACAACACAATCCTTTTTTCTACATAATAAATGAGAGCCACTGAAGGAACGGCTGCAGATGAAAAGAACAAACTTGCTTTCTTTTAAAAACACCAAAGGGAAATGCATGAAACAATGAAACTGTTGAGTAGGACTCTGTCAAGATAAATATCATATATCTGAAAAGAAAAGTATCTTTACAATCCGATTGCTGTAACTGGAAGAATTTCAGAGATCTGTGTACCTTACTTCAATCACCAGTTGTTTTTGTGAGATTTGAAAGCCAGTATTTTTTTTTGTTGTTTAGTTTTGCTTTCATATCACTGCACTTCATCAAAGGCTACAAGATTTTCAATTCCAGCTGTCCCTGGTGATGGCTTCCTTTTTTTAAATTCAGCATGTCAGTAAACTATGCGTATTATATTCCTAAGGTGTCAAAGTAGCATTTTATATAAATATTTGAGTCGATTGATACTGGCTAAGTTGTCACACATAACCAACAATTTTGGGCACTTTGTCTCTTGGATGCACATGCACCCGGCTATTCTTTTAAAAACTTTGCAGAAGGAAGAACCACCCTCCCCCCCCCATGTGTCAGGGTTCTGTGTAGGATTTCAAGTCAGGTTCCCAGAAACTGGGGCATTCGGAGCTGGCAAGGCCTCCAGGAACTCTTGCTTATTATGTCTCATAAAACACAGTTTTAAAAGGTGGAATTGAAGCTATTTGCCAGTGACCTTCGGGCACGACGAATTTTAAAAGGAAATTACTCTCTCTGTACCGTTGCCTCTCTAGGAGCACACAAGGCAATACTTTGAAAAGGGAACATCTTTTCTACAGTGAAGTTATTTAGTTATAACTAGTTTTCATGGTCATATTTTGGTTTATATTGCCTTTAAAGAAGACAGCAACTTCATTTTGGGGGGGAGGGGGAAAGTGGATTTCCAAATTCTTCAAGTTTGATGAATGCCATTTTTTCCTGTAGAGGAAAAAGAAAAAATCTGCCAATCCTGTGTCAGTCGGTGAGATCCACAAAGCGTAAGTCACATGCATGCTCCACGTGTGAGCAGATCCGAGTTTTGTTACCAGGTCAAGCTCTGAAAACCACGTGAAATGAGGCTGACTTAACAGCACACAAAGCAAAGCTGTTATCACAAGTTATAGCAGCGCACGTTCAGGATGAGCTGCAGAGTAACTCTCCACTCAGATAAGCGCTCTTTCATACTTTCCGAACTCCACAGTTTTGGGAGGACTGTGAAAATAAGTCACGGGGTATTCCCTGGAAGATAGGGATATACCATGCTATGCTCAGGTGGTTCCTCCTTCACAACGTGCCTCTCGCAGGATCCTGCATCAATAGTCACAACTGGAACGTGAAACCCAACTGCGAATTGGCCATTTCCTGAGTTAGGTGCAGCCCACTCCCGGGGTTTCAGGGCAGGGCTTTGCCTCCGTATTTGGAGGGGCATTTCACACCTAATTCAGAAGATGCTTTACCGACAGATCTAGCTCTTGCTTGTCCTCCCAGGGTTGCCTATAGTGGCAATATTTGCGGTCTTTGGCCCCTTTGTTTTCTATCACCTCCGAGATTGTTAATGGTAACTGTGAATCTGCTGTTTTACCCCATTAGCACATGCTGAAGGCCGTGCTGAACCTACCACTTGCCTCAGCCTATTATATCTCTAGGAGCAAAGGAAAAAAGCAGTTTGGACAGTCTCCAAGTCTCTTACTGCAAAACTCAGATTGTATCAGTGCCATGTATCCCATTAGCAGCCCGATTCTTTCTTAGATTTCATTCCAGAGATACTGAGAAGACTGGAAATAAGACCCTATAGGAATATTTGTAGACATAGAATTCTATATCAGTTTCCTTAACCAGCTGTCAGCAGATCTTTAGAAGATGTGGTCCCTTTCTAAGATTTGCAAAGAACTTCAGGGGGAAAAAATTGTGTCAGTGCCCTCATAGAACATTTGTCAATATTTTTTTTCTTTTTCTTTCAGTGAAACTGCTGTGTATGCTTAGCTTTGAATCTGCTGTATCTTGGCAGCAGCCTTGTGGTGAGGTTGATGGTACCAGACTTATTGGATTCTGTCACAATCTCAAAATCTGTTCGGCTCCAGCCTGATTTTTGCCAAATTTGTATAGGTTAGGATCATATTCTATAATTTCATTAAGAATGCTGTTTCAGTTAACTTCAGGGGAGAAACACAGACTTCTTTTGGACCAAAGCCACAATTCATAAATCAATTAATCTTGATGATGGCCTCAGTAAGATAATGATGGAAGAATGATTATGTTACATCTGCTCTAAAGCTTTGTGGAGAGCTAGAAAGAATACCACCTGCATTCCGTACATATCTTTTGAAGGAATGGAAAAACTGGGAACTTTCATCAGAGAGATATATAGCTACGAAACTGCACACAACCAACCAGCATTCCCATAACTGATTACATAACTCTGAAAGTAAGCAAATACTTTTACTGCAAAAAAAAGGAGCCTTCCAGAGTTGCAATGACTGTTTATGCTTATTAGTATGTTAAATATTTTCCAATTTAACGAGTCCCCTTTTTCTTGGTGCTATGAATAGAGATAAAGTGAGTTGGAAGAGAAAGTATAAGCACATTCAAAAGATCTGGTTTAGCACTTTATGATTTCCAATAAACAGTGAAATGTCCCTTGTTCTTCTCTTACTCCTGAAAACTAAGGGCTAGAGACAGTCCACAGCAGCAGGGGTTAAAGATACTTATATGCTTAGCGGACATGGGAGTAGTTGCATATTAAACAGTGCTTAACCTTTACGGAACCTTTGGACACCATATGCCAGCCATTTTGTGCAAGATCAAGTCTTGTTAATAATCACACCATCAAATATCAAACTCTGAACTGTTCAGAAACAAGACTCTTTGCAAACATGAAGCCATACTGCAAGAACCTCACGGACCCTATTCCTCAATTAAAGCCCACCTTGTGGGTTGAAACTGGAGCAAAGAAACTGGATTTAAATATGATTTAAACAAGATTACATGGCTGACTAGTGCAAACAACATAAATCCAGATAAGAACTATGTTTGTTTAAGAGATTTATTGCTTAAGTCTCCTGATTTATTTCTTGGGTAGAATGAAGTACTACAGTTTATCTACACCAGCAGTATCGCCAAGTCATCTTAATGCCAACATGTATGTTTATACTAACTTACGTGTCAAAGAATTATAGAATCATAGAATAGTTAGGGTTGGAAAGGACCTTAAAGATCATCTATTTCCAACCCTCCTGCCAAGGACAGGGACATCTTCCACTAGATCAGGCTGTCCAAGGCCCCAACCAGCCTGGCCTTGAACACCTCTAGGGATGAGGCATCCACAGCTTCTCTGGGCAGCCTGTTCCAGTGCCTCACCACCCTTGTGGTGAAGAAATTCCTCCTTATGTCTAATCTAAATCTGCCCCTCTCCAGTTTATAGGCATTAACCGATGTCTGTTGTGTTAGAACCAGCGTGCCTAACAGCAAGAGCAGGGAGGCATAGGATGCTGGACACTCGCACTGCCTGGCAGGGCAAAAAAAGGAATGTGTTGGAAAGCTATCCCAATATTGCTAACACTGGGTGAACCCATACTGAAATCACTCCAGGGATGCCACAAGTACTTTTGTGGCCACAAATTCACATCATGAGAGGTTTTCTGTGCTGAAAACACATCATGAGAGGGCACTGTGCTGAAAACACACCACCCCGTTACACTCCCTAGTGCTGGGAGCTTCCTTGGGCCTGAGACATCGTTATGCAGGTGGGGGCTATCTCTTTGACTGTCTCTGATCAGTGGACACATGTTGCATATAAAGTTCATCTCATCTACAAGAGTTACCCAGCCACTTTTGGTTGCTGTCATGAAAGCCAGAAGAAACCCATTGATAAGAGATAATCACACCCCTGACATAGTCATAGGCTATTTGTTCAAGTGATTTCAGTTTCTGTTCCTGTCTCTAAATGGCAAACACCAGTCACTGCACTCATTATCAGGCCAGTATCACTCCACCTCCACCACCTCTTGCAAAATGTAGGTGTAGAATAACACAGTCTTGTAATAGTTGCATACGATTCTATCTTAAGTTTTGCACATGCATAACAGATAGTGATGGCATTATGTGGACATCCATTTATGTCCTCTATACAGCTCAACTGTAATGAAAGAAATAAAACTTTGCCTCTTTTCTTCTCTGAACATGCATGCCACTAACATTGCAACCTTAAGTGAACCTAAGAAAGAAAGGAGACGTTTCCTAATTTGCTTTCTTTCCCTGCAGACGCTTGTAACAGAAGTCAGACAGTCAAAATGTCAATTGATTATTCACATGCTTTGCGAATGAAACTATTGTTTGTGCCATCTAGAATGGCTACTTTCATTTTTTCTTTTCCCCAAGAGAAGAACTCTGAGGATGGAGTAAGACTTTCTGTTGTCTTAAACAGAGAACAGGATCAATTCTTTGCTATGTCACTGACCTGTCAGAAATTAATGGAAATATGATTCAAGGTATAGCACAGGTAGATGGTGACTTTTAAAAAACTCTTTCCTTCTAACCAGACTAATTTCATTTTCAGGTCAAATGATTTCTTAGCAGGGAAAATGAAAGGGAGAACAAACAAGTACTAAGAAGAAAAGGATCAAATCTAAGTACAGCATGTTAATTCATGCACAGTAGATAATATTCTCTTATAAAAATATCATAGAATCATAGAATTGTTTGGAAGAAACCTTAAAAATCATCTAATTCCTATCACCATGCCATGGACAGGGACACCTCCCACTAGGTCAGGCTGCCTAAGGCCCCATCCAACCTGGCCTTGAACACCTCCAGGGATGTTGTTGGGATTTGAGATCCACTAAGTTCACTAAGTTCAGTCTCTTTGTATCTGAATACATGACAGAACCAGAAGCCTTGAAAAAAGGAGCATCAAACAAATAGGCAGAAAAAAAGAGCTTTTCCACTGGAATAAACCTACTGTATGTATAAACTGATTGTCATACTTATGTAAGAATATATTAGGGGCTATGATTTCAGCACGAACGTTAATTGCAGGATTGAAAACTAGAGTCTATTCCAGATTTTTTGAACTGGGACTTAAGTTTGAAGAAGTCTTCAAACTCTTCATTATTTAGATATTTCCATCTGTAAAATGAAGACAATAATTATCCTTAGGCTCAGTACTTCAAGGTGCCATGTGTTGTCTCTGGCTTGTGGAAAGCATCCATCACTGCACAAGTGGCCACTTCATTTATTTCTTCTCATGTGCAGAAAAATGGAGAACAATGCAATATTATATCAAGTTTTCTATACTAGCGTAAGACAGAGTGAGTTTATAGTCTAGAGCGCGTATCTGAAGCAAAATCCAGTAGTACCTTTTCCCTGGCAATATGTTCTAAGTGACGGAACAGCCAGAGAACAGAGCCAGAGTACATGTTTACTGCTGAGACATTTCACTTGATCATCCATGGAAAAATGTTCCTCACTCACTCAGGCCAGAAGCAAGCTGGGAGTACATAAGGGTCACCAGTTATTGCTGAGGTTTTAACACCCAGGGCAGAGAACTAGTTCAAGCAAAGTGAGAACTGACCCCAACCTTTGCCCGAATCTTCAACCAAACCTGAAGCAAATTCAGTTAACATTCATTTCCCTGCACTCATTGCTTGTGGATGAGAGTGGGATAATGTACAACTCAACGTCTTTGCTCTGGTTACAGCCGGTAAGGACCAGAAAGTCCAGTCTTATGACACTTTCAGGCTGATTCCTGGGGAAAAAAAGAGAGTATATTGTGAGAATTGGAAGATATCCACAGCTACAAGAGGCTCTGTGAACCTGTGGAAGCTCTGTTGTCTCTAATCAACACACCTCATTCATTGTGAGTGCTGTGTCAGGTCTGCATATAGCTTCTTTTTTACTCCACTGTGCTAATTCAGAGACTTAAACTCCACACTAAAAACTATTTCAGGCACACTTTATCTTTTTATTATAGGATATGATGCATTAGTTTGTTTGTGATAATTAAATTGTAGTCTTTACATTGATCCACTAAAATGTACATAAAAAGAGAAAAATAGAAATAAATACTAATTTTTATAGTCTTGACACTAGCTCTGTTTCAGTAACACGTTGCCTTATTTTGGGAAACTCAGCTCACGTTAACTAAAGGATTTTTTTTCACTGAACTTGATTTAGGATGCATGTAAAAGTTATTGTGAAGTATCTGCAAGGCCTCAGATTTATAGCTTTGTTTGCTACTTCGTAGGAACTATATGTGTTTTTTTCTTACGTTAAACACAAGGTTGTTTAACCTTCAGTATGAGGGCTATGATGACTTAAGAAAAAATGAATTTGAGAGGCAACTTTAGCATGATCAACAAATATCTCCCTGGTGGTGTAGATACTTATAACACAAAGCTCTTCAAAGTAAAGACATAAAAGTAGCCTGTGACTGGAAGATCAAGCAAAAGCAATTAATAAGAGAAAAAATGAAAAATATATTGAAGAAATAACTCATCTAAGGAATGGTGGATTTTCCATCATTGGAAATCCTGAACTCAAAACCAGATATGAAATGATGCCAGAGGTGAGGGAAGTGAGGCAGCAGTAAATGTAGCAAGATTCCGTGGCCACATTATGCAGAATATCAGACAAGATCATTGTACTGTCTACTTCTAATTCTATAGTCACTATGAAAATAACTCCAAATCATAGAATCATTAAGGTTGTAAAAGACCTCTAAGATCTTGAAGGCCAACCAAATCACCACCACGACTACTAAATTGTGTCCGCAAGTACCACATCTACCTGCTTTTTTAATACCTCCAGGGACGGTGACTCCACCACTTCCCTGGACAGCCTGTTTCAATGCTTCATCGCTCTTTCGGTAAAGAAATTTTCTCTAATATCTGATTTAAACCTCCTCTGGCACAACTTGAGTCCATTTCCTCTTATCCTATTGCTAGTTACTTGGGAGAAGAGACCAACATCGACCTGACCACAACCTCCTTTCAGGTAGTTGTAGAAGGTGATAAGGTCTCTTCTTAGCATTCTCTTCTCCAGGATAAATAAACTCAGTTCCATCAGCCACTCATCATAATTCACACATGCATATGGATTTCCTTTCCATTGAGCAGTGGTTGGCCTCTGGATTCCTATTTAGCCCCATGGAGCAAAACACAGCTATGAATCTGGATCCTAATGCAAACTGTTTCAAAATCTGAGGTAAGAAGTCTTGGCTCTAATATTCTGGCTTTAAAGAAATTCTAATCTAAGAGTTAACCAGATAAAAATGTGGCTTTTTTATTATTATTTGATATTCAATGCTCTTTTATTTCCACCACTTGATCATAACAAAAAATGTTGGCTGCTTTATAATAAGCAATCCAAAAGGCCGTTGCTACACAAATAACATTTATATGCATTGTTGGACTGCTGTAGTTCTATTGTAGATAAAGCACAGGCAAAATTTCATGTAAGTGTAGGGAAGAAAAGCACTGATTTTCTCTGCTGTTCCCCTGTGACTTTGTTCATTCAGAAGGAAGGACTCTCACAGTAACTGAATGGGTGATGTAGCAGTGTGCCATACCTCTGTATCATATCTGTTTGATGCAGCATTTATGTTGCACTGCAGGTTTGTAGTGTCGTTGTCCCTGGGTGCCCGTCCAGTGAGCCACGACACAGTCCTTCAGTATGTCACATCAGCCAGTCCCATTCAAACAGACCTTTCATCATTAAATACAGCTCTAGTTTGCACCGTTGAAGGCAATGAATCACAAAAGCTGTGATTCCCAAAGTGTTGTTCATTTATGTCCCTGAACATGGCTCCAGGCTGGGATGTTGTTCACTTGGTTCAAAAACACATGGAAAATACAGTTAACCCAGTCTGTCCTTCTCCAGACATATGCATTTTCTGCCAGTTGGCAATGGTCAAGGAAGCTCTGGAAGAGGGTTATTTTTTTGCAGGTTAGATGGGAACTACTGACAAATAGCTTGGACTATACTGATCCACTGCAAGTTTTATAAAATCTTATGCAGTTAGTAATGCTCCTATTAGATCCAAAGCAGCCTTTTGAGCTCTGTTTTAACTGAGTTTTTAGGACAGCAATATTATCTGGTTCTCCTGTCCTGATAATCTTAGTAGACCAAAACATTGTCAGAAATAATGTCTCCTACAATTTGACAATAACTAAGGCAAAGCCAAGATATCTATTGAAAATAAAAGTTGCAGCCTGAATAAAAGATTACTTTTATAAATAGAGGACATCTTTTCCAATAATAAGCACCTATGCCAAATGCTTTTTTGTTACATAGCAAAGATATGATAGTAAATAATTTGAATAAATCAGTAATGCAGTTGAAGAACATTATTCTTGTCATTCTTGATGTTTCTCCTCAGAAGTAAAATCTTTAGATCCTGCTGGAGTATCTATATTGTGGCTCTTCTGGAGGAAAAAAAAAGTATTTAGCAAAGTTAGGCAACGCTCTTCTCCGGAGAGGTACATAAAGTCACCTCCTGCCTATGCTGTTCTAGTCCAGACTTCTTCCTGTCTTACTGCAGGAGCCCTTTCTCGCACAGGTGCACACAGTCTTATCTCCAGGTCTTGAAAAATTGCAAGGGAAGATCAGCCCACCCACAAAGCAGTACAGGAGAGAAGTTGAAGGGTGAGGGAATGAGATTAAAATTATTGACCAAAAGAAGTGGAAAAAATAAATGCATACTCTTTTCACCCACAGTGCAGAGGCCAATGAAGCTTATGACTTGAGTCATCCTGTCTGTGAATCGCTCCTTCGCTAGGACACCAGGAGATGCCCTATCTTAAAAAAAAAGCAGAGTTTCTGACCCTTATAATGTAAATGTGGGACTTTGTAGGTTGAATCCTTCCGAGGATGAGAAAAGAACAAAAATGTAGACAGGCATCTTAAAGAGTATATGCATTGTGTTTTTATTGTAGTAGTAGCCTGGAGGGCTGTGCTTGCAGCTATGGGATCCTCCAGTCCATTCTGTCTTGGAGTGAGGCCCCTTGCAGATACGTTGTGCAAGGATGTAGAGTGCTGTACAGAGAAACACAGAGGCTAGAGAAATAGCAGCACACAAAATGCAGACAGTGGCCTTCTCTCAGCTTTGCAGCTTACTTTATTATGGCCCTTCAAGTTGACTTAATTGCAGCATGATCAAACCCACTACAAGTCACTGTTGTTTTACAGGAATGTGCATCAGTGCTTCTTCCACCCATAGTCAGAGCCTGAAGTCCTCACATTTTTTAGAGCTCCACCTATGTAAACCTCTGAACAGTCTTTCACAGTCAGCCTGGGAGAACTTGCCAGTAAGAAGCTACAATACCCATGTCTTGGTCTAGGCAGCTTCAGTTTTCAGACTCACCTGGGGTTCCTGCTGTGAACACCAGTACAGGGCAGTCCAGTTTACTCTCATTTCAGACACTGTAGATGACTGTGGTCGTGAGAAGCTGTGGAAGCCCTTTCTGGGCTCTAGGTACCTTGGTATTCTTTTGGCAGCTGGTTACAACCTTGTCTCGAATAACACCGGAGTGCTGAAGCAGTAGTGAAAAGAGAAATGTGGATGGTTCCCATACATTTCAATGGATAAGTAGCTTTAAAGACTGGCTTTAAACATTTTAGTATCATCAACTTCATGAATCTTTTCAATTTAGGTGAGCATTTCACTAACACAATAAACAGAGCTAATGTATGCTCAGCACTGTCACATCTGATATTGTCTTCACTGGAAGAGATTGTCTACATGAATGAAGCTGTAAATTTGAATATGTTAATTGTCACAAAGAATGGAGTGACTTATTTGGACAATTGAGAACCTTGAGTGAAAACAGGTTATTTATTATCATTCCAATAGCAAAACATGCTGGATCCCAAAGCTGTGTATTGCTGAATAAAGTAGAGCCTCTACAGAACTCCACAAACCAGCAGTGAAGGCAGATAACTTTAACAGAACTGTATCATTTGTTATCTGTGAGCCACATCTTTCCTTTATAATGCTAAGCAACTGTAGTATTTAGTCTAGAAAATGTATTCTGTTCCCACTGTTGGTACTGATGTACTTTCAAGTGAACAGAATATGCAGCCATTAATGAGCTCTTTCTGTTGAGATGTTCAGCAATTAAATAATTAACCATGTTGATGTGCAAATTAGGCTTCAGATTTTAAATTGCCTTTGCGATGAATGAGGCAGATCACATTTGTCTGGCTCTTGGTTCAGGAGGGCAGGTGAGGACTGACTAAATGCTAAACATAGCAGTAGTCCCTTTAAAAGCACATCCATTAGAGTCTTAGGTCATTTCTAGACCAGATCGGTATCCTGCCTTACTAACACTGTTATTCAAAGAATAACAGGTCTTCTTTATGCTGTCTACTTTCTCCCTTCTTGGTGCAGGGGTCCCGTTATGGCATCTTGCTGCATGCAGTGGAAGAACATGGACCCCACACTACAGCAATGCAGGAATCAGCTGCTCTGGGTCCCATCTCCTGTGGGGCTCCCACAATGGGACAGAGGCACTTGTATGAATGTCTAGATGCCCTCAACCATACCCATGCTGCACTCCATAAGGAAGATGAGCGTTTTCAGAACTTCTCATCAAATACTTGGTTCTCCACAGCCTTTCCCATTCCCTGGCCTACACCAGCCTTTGCAAGAACAGGCAGCCAGCGTTCCTACCTTGTCTCTTTTCTAGTCTTTCTTTTACAGGCAGCCTCCAGGCTGAGGACACGCCAAGAGGTGCTGCAGCTGAAGAGAACTGTGTGCCTACGTCAAAAGGAGTAGAGAAGGCAGTGATATAGCTAATACTTTATTAAGCATTTAGAAAGACCGTTGTCTTTAACCAAGAAAAAGCACGATGTGATTAACATGTTTGCACGAAATATACAAAGCACTGAATTTTAGTGAAAAACAGTATTTCAATTCAAGTGTTGCTTGCACTGACATCTGAAATTCTGACTTCTATTTCTCTTTAACTTCTCCCAATGACACTGAGACTGGAGTCCCAAAACACAATTTAGTGCCTTTAAACTCTGCTTCAGAGACAGATCCTCTAACATGCTTTACCTCTTGCTAATCGGAAGCTGTAGTTTTCCACAGCTGACTCCTAGGGCAGCTGGCCTTTCGGGGTCGTGTTATCAGAGTACAAGAAATGTGGGAGGGGAGATGTGCTTCATGGGATGAAAGAATGTGCTGTTTTCTGTTTTCTACATAAAGTCACTATTGTATGGATATTGTTTTAAAATATTTGACCTGCTGAGGTCTTATCTACTGTGGCTTAAGTATACTCAGCTAGCACAAAGACTTGGCCACTAGCTTTAAATTACTTGTCTCCTTTCCCCTCACTGAACTTTAGGCTTAAGCAATGTCAGCTAGGAAACAGATTTAATCCAGCATTTTACAAGCACCATGATAAGCATATTCACTATCACAAATGAAAAGCAAAACCTATTCAGTGCAACTATTATAAATGAGAAAAAAATAACTTAAAAAAGCACCTGCAGAACATTTTTTATTCTTTGGACTTGGTGGCCTTGCACTTTTTCTCACACATTAAGACATGAGAATCAACAACACCTATACTTCATGTGAAATTCCCACATTCAGGGAATTCAGTTAAATTGGCAGTATGTGCAAATAATCCAGGAAAACATACAAAAGGAACTCCTGCATACAATAACAAATGTTTTCTCCTTAAGGATGCCTCACTTTTTGAGAACCTCATCTGAAACAGCAGCATAGACATAAACATGGAAGGCATGAATAAAGTGTCACAGATAATTGTGACAATGTCAAGTAGACACAGATAATTGTGAAACAATTAAAGGAGAAAAAAGGCAGAAGAGCAAAATTTTTGTAATGGATGTATTTGTTAGAGATATCATATACAATTAAAGTGCGCATACTTAGTGCTATAGGACCTCCACAAGCGATTTCAAACTAGATTTCCTACCTGTTTGCATGACTTCTGTCACTGTTGTTCTTTGTGTTTCACGAGATTTAATGCTTTTACATTCCTAACACTGCTGCGAAATACAGAAGGGTTACCGGCTGTGGTCCTGCAGACTGGCACACCCTGGAGTGTGGTGAGGTTGTTGTGAGCTCTGAGACTTGCTGGTATTAACTGAGGATAAGACAAACAGAGGCGATTCTGCTGCTGCAGCATCAGCCCAATCCCAGGATCCTGCTGCATACCCTCCTTTTGTTGGTGGGTACAAACGTGTGCCTGCACTCTAACCCAGTGATACTTATGGTTGATGGATAAGCTGGTGTTTCAAGCAGCTTGATAAAAGACTGCATTACCCTTACTTGCACACACAGTACACTCAGGGAGGGAGGGACATGCGTGTGATCCTCCTGGGAGCCATTGCTTTTAGCAACAGTGTCCTGCTCTGTTCGTCTCTGCTCAGCACAAATTTGCTTCCTTGGGACTTGTTGCATCTGGCCCATTCATACAACTTCCCAGACATTTACTTTTGCAGAACTTTGACTATGATGCCTCTTGTTTCATCATAGGGTGGTTGAGAGTTTCCCTTTTTAGTAGACTCCATTAAGGAGCAGAATTCAGGGTTTACAGCTTTCAGAATTCAACCTTTTATTGTTCATGGACATAGCGGACATTACATGTCTGTCCTTGACACAGTGGCTCTGCCTTATGTTGTTTTGCACATACATAAAGAAAATGCTTTTCTGTAGGGACAGACCCATGCCTAGTGTGTTATTTTTCTTAAATGCTTTTCCCAGTGTTTTCTGAGCTTGTATTCTTCTGGGTATAATTATAGTTCTGCCTGGAATACATCAAACTAAGCACTTTTTCTCCTCTGCTCCCCTCATCCCACACTTACTTTTTATTCCCATGATGCTTCTTTCCTGCAGTCCCTCTGGCTCTTTAATCACAGAGCTCTACAGTAGCTAGAACAGTAGCTGTCTTGAATGCTTGCTTCTCTCTTGTTATTTATCATGTGCTCAGTCTCCTGAATAAAGATATTCAGAAATATGCTATCAGAAAAGTAAGCCACCGTTTCTATGCTTTGCAACCCAGTGCACCCTCCAGTCAGCTTCACACCTGTTTGGTGTGTGTGTAACGGTGGGTGAAGTTGTCATTTCAGATGGGAATCTTTTGAATGAAAGTATTCCTTAAACTGAAAACACAGAGAACATCAGAGTTGAAAACTCTGCTTACTACTTGAGTCACTCACCAGAGCCCTAGACTCACACTGACAAACTCTAATTGTTCAGGACTGCAGACTTTAAGAACAATCCATTTGTATGAAGAAGCACTTAAGTTTTGATGTTAACAAGAACATTTTTCCTGTCTTTCAGCACCAGATATTTTAATGAAAGCCCATGGAGTGATTCCAGGGAGAATTCTTCATCCTGTTCTTCTGCAGCACCGTTTGACTGCTGCTTCCCACCCTCATGCTGGATGCAGCATTTCAGTGGGATGAAAAGCCTGGGAAACAGTTTAGGATAGAGAGGGTTAGCAAATGTGTAATCCTACTGACTAATTTCACCCTCATGCTCAGTTTATCACCTAGAAGCAGCAGCACCACTGAGGCCAGCAGCTGGTACCCTTATGAAGGTGGTGCCAGAGGACAGTCACACTCACAGTTCTCCCAGATTCTTGCACAGCTCTGATCCAAGTGTCTTGTATGAATAAGAGAGGTCTAGAGGGCAAAAAGTTAGGTGTACCATAATGGCAGGGGTGAGGATGAAGCATTAATCAGGGAGGGGAAAGAGGCATGGTAGTTCCCTCACTGATGATACACCCAAAGATATGTGAAGAGATTAGACCTGTGCATCCCCTACCCCAGATCGCATCCCCATTAAGGCTGTCTCCCCGCTGAGTGGAAGTGTGGGCAATGGGGCTCTTTGCAAACAGCCTCATGTCAGAAGATAGTCCTGCTGGGACCTGGCCTGCCATTTCTTTTCCCTTTCTCCTTCTCAGGAGGGCCAAGGCAGGAAAACAGGGCTAACTATCTGGTCCACAGGTGTAAAATCAATGCACACACTTTGAATGCAAAACTGCAATTCAAAGTACAGTAAAGCTCAGAACCTTTTTCTTTTCTGGAAGACAGTAGTACCTGGCATCTCATAAGCTTACCCCTGATTATAGAAACATCTTAAGAGGAGCCTTGCTCTGCTGCCTGACACTTTATTTTTGGGTGGAAAATAATTTTGGTCATAAGTGTTGTAAAGCAATAATCCATCCCAATAGGAATTTGCCATGACCTAATGTCTTCTCTCTGTTTTTCAGACAAAGGAGCCCCACAGCAAAGGAGAGTCACTGCCCAAGCCTGAGCCCAGGTCCCTGTGGGGCGGCGAGGAGGCAGGTACGGGCAGTGTGTGGCAGGGCAACAGTGGGACCGGGGTGGTGTGGGAGCCAGGTGGGCAGAGCTTTCTGCTTCTGATGCACCTTTATTCAAGGCTGAAGTGCTTTGTCCCAAAGCCAAGCTTAACTGAAGAATGTTTTTTCATCTCAAGATGGATGTAGGCTCTCACTCACTAAGTATTTGCTGGACGATGCTGACACCACCACCACCACACTTCTATGCAGTACAGCCACAGCACACAATGTGCTGCACAAAGGCTCCCAAGAAATTGTGCCATGGCATAATTAGGAGAAAAAAAAAGGTATTATAGCAGATCTGTTTAATAAGCCATCAGCTGTGTTTCAGCATTGATCTGCAACATGAGCAGAGCTCTTGTTAGCTACCCCAAGAGTCCTGTGAATATGTCTGAGGGCAGAAGTGGCCACTCAGTGACCCCTGGTCTATAAACAAAAGGACAGAGGACATGAGCACTGTGCACAACGGAAGACTCATTAGTTTTACAAAAAGGAAGAAAGTACAATATAGACAGCATATATTTAATACATCAAGCTTGCACATATCCTTCTTATGCTGTCTCCTTTTTGTTTTGGGGGATGGGATGTGGGGGATTTTGTGCTTTGTTTTTCTTTACTCCTCTTTGTCTTATCATAAGCTTAGATCTTATTTAAAAATGAGAAGTGTACCAGATCAACTTAGATTGTTCGTGCTGTGCCTGGATGACATGTTAGAACTGCATTTAATCATAAAAAAGAAATGCCCCCAAAATGCTGTTGCTACACAAGTGCAAATGTCCCAGCAAACATAAACTGCTCTGAGCATAACAAGTAGCTGTCAGATGCTGAGGCAGATTTCATTTGAATGGTTTGGGGATTTTCTTCCTGCTCTCTTTGCCATTTTTGCATCTGTCCCCGGGGAAACATCCCAGAAGCCTCTGTCCCCATTAGGAGGAAATCTTTCACTTCCTCACTTTGGTTTTGAATGCTTAATGCTCCTGCTTAATTCTCCTGACCTATAACCAGTGTTGTCTTCTATACATAGATATTAAATGCTGATCTAGATGATAAACTTTTATGAAACAAGTTTAGAAATACAGTTAATTAACTAAACACTCACCCCTTTGTGGGGTCTCACTGTGGTATGTGAATATTGCAGGTTACATCGATTCCTAAAAATCGTTAGCTATAGCCATAAGAAACTTTTTTCTCTAAAATATAGATGTCCACGTAGGATAGCTCTACTGATCTAACTAATTTGAATGGTGCTTTCTTCTGTCTGAAGTAGTACAGTAGGCCAGTTATCTATGTTACTCCTCTGCCAACTGCATGGGCAATGTGAGGGCTGTCAATGTCCCTCCTGCTCACTCCTGCCCTCTCTTCTGTACCAAAAACTGTCCTCTCAGCCATGTCATGAGCTAATTATATGTGAAATATATAATCAGGCATGGGCAATCATCCAGTTGAAAATGCAGTATTTAGGGGCCTCTTCTTGGTGCTATTGGCAGAGTGGGGGTGCTGTTCTTTTTCTTATCTAGGTATTCAGGCTAATTTCAGTCAAAGCAGAAAAAGTGCTTATGGTTTACTACTCTGGGACCTAGTCCCAGGGTGGCTGAGATTTAAGGGCTCTTCTGCCATGACACAACTGTCCTAAATGGTTCCTTCAATGCGAGGTTGCAGTTGCTGGCTAGGCAAGGATACTCATCTTAACTCACCTTTGATTTTTAAATGTTTTTCAGTGGTTCTGTCTAAGAAGCATTTAACAACTACCTCACCATATTAGTTAACTGAACATTATTAAAACCCTATTGCTTCACCGTAACAAACTTGGCAGCAATTCTTAACTGTATGTAAAAATGCTATTGGAGGGCTGAAGCAGTATTTCTTTCCAGGTTTCTACAAGGGCAATCAAAGGTAATCTTGCTTAGCACCTGCATAATCCCCTCAGTCAGGACTATAGTAGCCTGTTTGTATTCTAGTTACATTCTGGCCTTTGATTACACCAGAGGACTTAAACTGCTTTGAAGCAAATGTTTGAGCTCTTGGGTTTCTTTGGGCTGCAGAGTGAGTCTTATGACTTAGTCATTTTGTGCTGTGTTTACATGACAAAATCGGGTGTCTTTGGGAATGATTACAACAGGCAAAATAATTCCTCTGTCAGAGAATGAGGAGCAAGAAAAAGCAAGCTATCACCATGAGAAAGCAATTTTAAAATAATTTTTCCAGATGATCTTTAAAAGTTTGATCAAAGATCTGTCTGTCTTAATGAAGGCGCAGTTGTCCTAAGTGACATGTGACCTTTGATAGAGCTGTGTGAATTGTCTACAGACTCAAATTACGGCTAACATTTATAGAATTCTCCAACTATTTTTCTTCTATAAATGCATAGAATACCTCTTGGGCTTGAAAAGGAGATAGAAACAAAGGCCTGCCATCTATAGTTTCTGCCAGTGAATAATCTGGAATTATTGGGCACGTTAAACAGTGGCACAGCAAAAAGGACATTCTTAGCCATTCTTCATAGGTGGTTCTGCCTTTATCAGAGCTCCACCAGCTCTTAAACCATGCACCACTGCCAACGCAACAGGCAAATCACAGGAAATAGGAAACCATCCCTACAGTGCTTTGTATTTCCACACATTCACAGAGTTCCAAGATACAACATTAGCAAGAAGCAGATCTTACTGTTCTACAAAACTTATCTCTAAGAGTTCTTAATAATTTCAACCTGAAGTGCCTATTAAATGAAGCTCAAAAATGTGTGATACTTAATGCCTCTAAGATTGCAGGCTTATAGCAGTCTTGCCAATTCTTGAAATTTGATTTGAGTCTAGTTGATATTTCAAGTTGCCTTTATATATCCCTACCTGCTTGACCTAGAAGATGAGAAAGGATGTTAAGATACCTAATATTTATGGCTGAGAAGAAAATGTGAGACTGTAAAGCACCTGAAAGATCTGAAACTAGAGAACAAGAAGAATTAATTTACCAGTGATTACTTTTATTTAAAAATGGCATGTAAACAAATTGTATAACTTGGTGACAGTGCCTGGCCTTGTGATTTTGGAATGCTTTAGGTTTGCAACACTGTTCACGTTAGCAGTCATTTCATTTTCAGTCTTCTGTTCCTGTCTACTCAATTCAATTCACTACAGTATTTCACAACTGAGCTGGCAGTGTCACTCGCCCATCCAGAACAGAAATCCAGCAGTGTGAACAGTGAGCACTTACTTGTGCCACACACTGCTCATACCAGGAGGAAAGCGGCTGTCTCTGGCGCAAAATACTGCAGTTCAAGAATTCAGCACTGTGTCATTTTTGACCTTCAATATCAATGACTCTTGCCACCGAAAATCAGACCTATACACACCTACTCAACCAGTTTTACCCAAGTCACATGGGATCTTTCCCAGTCATGGCTACAACGTGGAGTATTTTTCTAAACATAGTCTACTTTCCAAATACTATTTCTTATTGTTATATCAATAGCACTTACTCAAACCAGCCTTCTCTTCTCTACCTTCCTCCCTTCCTCCCCACACTCCAAATGGTGGACTTCTAAACTGAATTGTAGTCTTTAGAGTTTGCTTGGATCAAATATCACCATGACAGCTAGAAACTCACTACTGAGAGAGAGAAGAAGGAAGGGAGGGAGAGAGGAAGGAGGAAAGAAAGGAAAGAAGGAAGAAGGGAAGGGAAGGGCAGGCAAGGCAAGGCAAGGCAAGGCAAGGCAAGGCAAGGCAAAAGAAGGGAGAGGAGGGGAGAAGAGGGAAGGGGAGGGGTGGAGAGGGGAGAAGAAAAGGAAGAGGAGGGGAGAGGAAAGGATAAAGGATCTTGAAGCTCCATTTTATTCATTCGTGCAGATTGCACTGCAAACCACGATATGCAGTGAAATTGAAAACAGCCTATACAGCCAAACAGCAAACTGTAAACAAACAATAAATACTCCCTCCCCCCCCACCCACAACTGTAGATTTGAAGCGTTTAGTGTATATGCAAAATCCTGAAGGGATTATTTCTTCTTTCTCCTCCTTGAGAAGTAAAAACCAGCCTCCATGAGTCTTGTTGCTCACTTGACTGGCACAATGCTATTTCACAGTGCAGTGTAAACTTCGAGCCCAAGAATGGTCCTCTGAAATCCTGTATGGATATTCTTGTTAGGGAGTGCCAGAAAGCTTTACTTAGAACTTGCAGCATTCACACTGAAGAAAGACAGGTAACCTCCACTTGGGAACACATAGCCAAAGATTCAGTGCTCTTTGCAGTCTGTGAGGACTGGAAGCAGAAACATAATTCCTAAGCATACCTGCATTTGAAATGCAGAAGCATGGTGTTCCTCCCCATACAAAGCTCCCTGAGCTGACCTCACTGGAGTGCAAGAGAGAGGATCAACCCACAGATCCAAACCTTCTCCCCAGCCCTGCTCTCCCCCCTCTCATTACTCTGTGCTTCAGCTGTGCTTCAGGTACAGAGCAATAAAGTCAGTCAGTGCCTCTCTGCCAGGAAACCGTCAGGTCTAATTCATCCGGCTGTGGAAAATAAGTTTAGTTTTCAAACCGATTATCAGCATGGTCATTTTTTTTTTCACTTTCCCACATCAGCTGACCATCATACTTGGCTAATTTTGTCTTTTCAACACATTTTTTTAAACTGATCTTTAAATCAGTCTTGGTATGTTTTTGCCAATGTCGTCTCTTTGAGAAAACTAAGGCTTTAATTCTCAAAACCTAACAATTCAGTAATTTGATTTCCTAATACACAAGTTTTAAAGATTAGAATTTCAAGCCTGTGGCATTTCTCACTTTAATGCAACATCAGCTTTTGTTCTACTTTTCCCTCATCTTTTCAAATAAAACTCATTTTCCAGACACAAAAGCTAGCACAATTAAAAAAGTGATGAAGCTGCTTTAAAGGCACAGCTTGAAATCCAGCTTTGCAACTTACAGGAGATAATTATTTCACATTTTATTTTTCTTTTAATGTATTCATTTATACACTACAACATGGTCGTTGATCAAAGGTCTAATAGAGCTTAATTGCAGTTAACATAAATGTCTCTCTATGTGTCATACTGAACTTGCACTAAAAGAGAAATGTAACAGTTCAGGTTGAAGGTAAGTGAAGTCATTCCAGATTAACCTGCAGGACAGCCTTGCGATGATGTGTAGCCATCAGTGCCAGGTAGCAAGCAGGTCTCCATAGCAGCTTAGATGCCGCAATGTGGAAGATTTGTGGTGACCGCCAATGCTAATGTTTTTGATGAAAAATTGTGCTCCCAGTACTTGTAGCTCTGAAGAATTTTCCCAAAATACAAACCAAAATCATAATCTCACCCGACTTCAGGTGAGACTTTTTACAGATCTCTGTAAAAAGGTGGTGTCACAGGTTGTTCCTCTGTTTTTTGTGGCAAAGAATGAAGAGGAATAGTCACGATATTTCTGACCTATAAGAGAATTCCTGTCTGAGAAGGAGAAGAATCAGTCCCTATCTGTTTGCTTTTTGCCTCTCTAGCTATGAAGGAAGCTTGTATGAGCTGGGTTTAACTCCTTCTTAAAACCTTCAGTGTTGGGGATTCCTCAGTGTCCCTCTACTTCTTTGTTCCAAGCATTATGCTATTGTCCTTAGAGCCCCATTTTCTTGGAAAGCCCATGAAGATAATAACATGAAGTTAAGTATCTGCATTTTTTAATTTTTTTTTTTTTAAATTTACTTCTTGTTCTATTGAGTTAGAAATATGGTGCCTAACATAACGCAGAATATGGTGAAATAGACCAAGAGAGCTCCCTGTAGGGCATTCTTACAGGGTGTGGTAGTAGACAAGATTTCTAGAGGAACAGATACATTGGTGCAGCAGTGGGATATGAAGTCAAGGGAGGGCAAGAGGATAGAAAAAAAAACACCAAAGAAAACAGGAGAGTGATGAGGAAGCATCACATCCATTGCTCTGCCAGGTGCCAGAAGGGTATCCAGATCTGACCTTTTCTCTTGCTCTAACATTTCCTTCACCACCATATATTTCCCGGCCAGTATCCAAACTACAGTCTGTTCTGTTTAAGGTCCTGTTTTCCTAACAGGGATCCACACCTCGGCTGGCAAGATCTAATGGAAATCCCATTTACCTGGAGTATGGCCAGTGTCAAAGAACTCTCAGCATTATGGGAGACTATTAAATTTCTGAAGAGCAATACAAAGGGTATAATCCACAAACCTTTTGTGCAGTTATGCAGCTAAGCAATAAATCATACAGAAGCATGGGTTGTTGCAAGATTAATAGAGAAAAGCTCTACAAAAATGTGATGCAGAAGAGAAGCTGAGTACCAGGAGTATTCCATTTATTCATTTGGATTTCTTGGCTTCTGCCCAAGGAGAATTATTACTATTGAAATAAACTGAAAGAAGTGGCTATAAAAAAGCCCGATTAAAAAGGCTGTATTGAAAGATGCCCCCACAGAAAAAAAAAAAAAAAAAAAGAAAATACTCAGTTGCTATAATTTTCTGTATTTTTTGCTGTTGTTTCTAAAAGTGACCTTGAAATTGGTAATGTGCCTACAGTGCTTCCTTATAGAGAAAAAAAAATAAAAGATGACAATATTTTTTCTTTTGTAATGATAGCACAAGATCTCTCCTTATTATATTTTTCTGCAATATATTTTTCAAGACAAATGTGTTTGACTGACTTCTCAAAGGGTGAGATTTGTCCAGGAAGGGGGAACCCTAACCAAGATAAGGTACCACATAGCGTCACATCCGGATTCATCAGCCATTGCACAACAGAAACAGATCCCATAACAGAACAGCCTGACTGAAGAGACATCGAATTCTTTTCACATATGCAAAGACTCTGACGTGTTTAGAAGAGACAAGGGCTAACTTAGGCTTGCTGTGCATTATCCCCTAATTACCTTTCAAGGCCCTAGGCAGAGATGTGGCTGTCTCCAGACTGATTGCCTTAGGAAAGAGGGGAAAGCTTCCTTAGATAAATCTACTGCTTTCCCAGATCCTACACAGGAGATGGAAGACTTCTGTTCATGTGGAGAAAAAACTATCTTTTAAAGTTTTTCATGTAAAATGTAGCAATGACCAATGGCTACGACTGTATTAAAGCATCAGAAACCTTCTCACTTCTCAGGAACCAGGGGAATAGGGGTCTGATCCCAGTCACTGGGAGGAAAAAGGGTTAATTTTAAATGATGTCAACAATCATATCATAGAATCATAGAATGTTTTGGGTTGGAATGGACTTTAAAGACCATCCAGTTCCAACCCCCCTGCCATGGGCAGGGACACCTCCCACCAGATTAGGCTGCCCAAGGCCCCATCCAACCTGGTCATGAACACCTCCAGGATGGGGCATCCACAGCTTCCGTGGGCAACCTGTGCCAGTGTCTCACCACACTCATTGTAAAGAATTTCCTCCTAATGTCTGGTCTAAATCTGCGCCCTTTCAACATAGACCTGTTCCCCCTAGTCCTATCACTAGATGACTTTGTGAAAAGTCCCTCCCCAGCTTTCTCGTAGCCCCCTTCAGGTACTGGAAGGTCACTATAAGGTCACCCTTCTCTTCTCCAGGCTGAACCCCAACTCTCTTGTATCTCATTCCCTGATACCCTCCATAATCTCCAGGAAATGCTTATGTCCGCTTTGTTACTGCACACCTCAGAAGGCAATTTGTGAATATCAGTTCAGTGGTTAGGGAAATGAATTCAAAACCTTTTATTATAATTAGACTTGAATATGTTGGAATAAAATTGCTTAGCTTACCTGAGACATGCTATCATTTTCATTTAGACTATCACATAACTCAAACAGCATTGTCTGGAGATGATAACCACTGAAGACAAGCTCCTGTCTGCCTAAAGCAGAGCAGCATGAACTCATTTACTGCAAATTAAAACAGATGGAAAATTGCTGTTGCTTTTAATATAGCTGCACAAAAAAATAAGTTTGCAAAAATGTTAAAAGTAATTGTAGAAAATGCAAGGTTGTGTCTTACAACCTATGTCCTGAATGAAATATTTCAAGCATCCCAGTAAAAATAAGTGAATCTATTCATAAAAAGGAACTGTAAACTGTGAAAGAAACACCTCTCCATAAAAAGCATTGGCTGCCTTTGGACAGCCCCAGGAAACAAACAAACAAACAAACAAAAATCAAAGAGTTCATTAGAATAACTCAGAGAAAAGTCATAAATATTGAAACAACAAATAAAGAACTTTCATTCCACAAACACACATATGCGTCATCACATGGACGTGAATCATCTTACTAAAACTAAGGAGGCTACTTGCCTACCTAAAAATAAATACACTGCTTTGTAGAACTGAGAGGATATGTTATAATATAGGGTAACCTAACATGCCCTGGG
Organism: Cuculus canorus; assembly: GCF_017976375.1. Lineage (NCBI taxonomy): Eukaryota > Metazoa > Chordata > Aves > Cuculiformes > Cuculidae > Cuculus > Cuculus canorus. Next base: position 43,170,097 of record NC_071403.1, on the reverse strand, counting down.
GTCTATACATATGCTTTAAGACGTAATACAACATCATCTGCAGGACTGCTTTCGAATCGGACAGAAGCTCATGAGCAGTCTGACTGGGGGACAGATATACTTCTCTCACTGCACAAAGTTTTTGCTCTTACGTCTGCTGCTACATGACAGACATATGTCTCTCATGTCCAAGCTGAACACTCATCTTGCTGCCATTTCCCTCTTTTATCCATTCTGGTACCGCTGAGAACTGTTTGGCTCTACTGTCCTTGTAGCTCCTTGTCATGAAGTCACAGGTTGCTGTTCAACTGCCTTTGGCCTCCTCCTCAACAGACTACACAAGTCCAATTCTTCAGCCTCTCCTCAGTGGTCCTGTGCACTAGAACCCTGACCATCCTGACCCTCAATTCTGGCCGTCTCCATTTTTTTGGCAACCTTTTTGAAGTATATCGCCAAAACTGTGCACAGCTTTCTATATTCTATTTGACTCCATCCTCTGAAATAAAAATGTAAGGAAGCCATCTCTTTCAATTGAAATAATTTTGAAGATGACATTGAACTCATGATGTTCCTCTGAAGATGACTGTAGCTGATGATGTTGCTTTTAGAATGCTGCCTTCAATTCAAAACAGCCAGGAAGAAAGGAGGGCCTGAGGGAGAAAAGAAAGTAGAATGCAGGAGCAGATTAAGTAAAAAAGATCACTCCAAGGACAGTGGAAAGAATGGAATGAACACAGAAGAAAACAAGGCTGAAAAAAGAAAAGCAATGGAGCAGTGCAGAAAAATATGCCCTGTCACTATTGCTACATTGTGGTCCAGAACAAATGTAGACTAATGATGTACTTAGCAAATGGGGATGGATCACGTTTGAAATCATATAAGCTAACAAGTTTCATTCTCCAGAGAAGGGTAAGTCAGGGGTGAAGAAAGTCCTCCAAATAATTACCTTGTTCTACATCTCACTGAGTGTGCTGCTCAGGAGTTTTACTATCACAGCCTTTGAAATATATCTTTCATTTATTTCAGTCCCTTTATAACTCTGTAGGAGCATTAAATTTCTGTTTTGGTGGAGCAGGTCCAAAATAGCCTCTGTCAGGGATTTTGTCTCAGCATTCTGCACTGCTCTCTTGCACCAGCATACCAAGCTTGCCTCTGCATCCCAGATGACTGAAGAATAATTGAATAAAGAGAACCAAATCTGGAATTCGAATTGGTCTTCTTGGAAATGCTATTTGAAGTATTCCAAAACAATGAATAAGTTGTCCATACAAGGACTTCCTCTAAAAATGACTTCATCGCTCTGAGTGCAGTACACTGCCCTCCCCACAACTCTGCAAAGATCTGACCAACAACAACTTGCTCAAGAACTAATGCATAAGCAGAAATTTATTTTATATAAGAAAAACTGTCATATTTTTTGACTTGGCTTCTGGAAAAAAAAAAAATTAAATCTTGAGACAAAACCAAAGGAGCAAATGGCCCTTACATCATGAGGGTTAGCTGTATACTCTAGACTAGCCAATGTTTATGGAAAGATGAGGGCTAAACTTCTTTCCTGTCAAATCTGTCCATAGTAAAGAAGCACCTTTCCAGGCAGAATCAAAAAGGGCTTTTGTCATGTCCACACCTTGCTGCCTTGTATACTTCCCTGGAGTTTTTGTAGCACAGATGGGACCGTATCCCAGAGTTTTTGGAGGCAAAGAACCAATCCCCATCAGAAAAGACAGCCTGGAAAATAGCTTTCTCTTTTAATAGAAGGCAGAGTGTTGATTGTGATTCTTGCAGCCCAGAATGGCTCTACAATACTCTACAGTTTCAGTAGGATGTTGTGTTGTGCACAACCTGCCTTCAGCTGTTGTGCTGTGTTGCTATGTGTTAGTGCTGACAGCTGTTGTGTTTTGCTCCAAATTAGTGCCTGTCTTCCACTTCAGAGTGAAGTAATACCTACGTGTTGGGCCAGATTCCAGTTCACTATGGAAATACTCCCCAAACAAGTGAAAATACTACCAAAACAAATGCTTTGTACCCCTTTCCTGCTCAGTCACACAATACTTCCTCTTTCTATACAGAGTTCCCCACGCACTCCCACATCAGTTCTTTTTATTCCTTTCTTAGCAGTCTAAACATTTTGTGTTGTGAAAAGAATTCAGTATCTCAGCGGTTCCGCATTTCTTGTAAGCCAGTCCAACAGAAGTGTCAGGATGCTGAGTCGTGCTCCTGAACGATAGCGTATATCTTGGAAACTGATTTTAATTCCTGGGAAGCCAATTCAAAGTAAAGCGTAATTTTAAAAACTACCTAAAGATCTTCCAGTAAAATGACAGTGAGTGACGAAACAGGACCTTTTACAAGGCAACATCTGTAAGATATTGATCAAATAATTTTTAATCAGTTTAGCATTCTTAAATTGCTTTAAGACCATCTGAATTGCTAATTTGATCCAACCAAAGTTCCACTTGCCCCAGGATGACACCTTCAATAACGGTCTGTGTTAGATACCATTCAGAGTCATTTCCCAACTTGTGGCCTCTGCAGTACTTGTAGCTATTAAATATGGATGGTGACTTGAAAATTGGTGACTTTTTTTTTCCCTAAGTAATCAGCCAAGCAAAGGAAACACAGAAACAAATGTAATAATATTTTCAAGACATTATTGAAAAAGGCAAGAGAGTCAACACTTGAAGCTCGCTTTGTTATGCTTGTTTGTGAATTAAAACCGTAGAGCTGTATTGTACAAGGTGGTCCATGGACAGTTTTCCAAAAACCTAAGCAATCCTTGAATTAACAGGATTTCAGAAACATAGCTAAAAAAGAAGGCAATACTCAGAAATACTCAGAGAAGTTTATTTCCTATTCTGGCAGTCATAAATAGGCTGATACAATGAAATGAGATCTGATGTCTCAGGCTAAAAATATTCTTCAATATTTAAAAACCACCACATCTGAGAATAAAAGCATGTATATAGAAAATACTCTCATTATATTAATGAATTAATGTTGGTTCTCACAGTTTCTAACATCATTACAGCCTTTGCCCCCCCCCGAATAAATCACATTTTCCTATTAAGTTGACTTTAAAAAATGTCTTCACTAGTTCATTAGTCATTACTGTACACACAAATGTTTTCCAGTGAGCACAAATGCACAAATAGAAGTCCTTTTATATTATTCTATGACTCAGCTTACAGAGCCAGAGTGACTTGGAAGTTTACTAGTTGTGGTTGTAGCACATAAAGACAAATACACTTGAAATAACCAGAGTGAATGCTCTGGGGCTTGAGTGATTACAGATCTTTCATCAGTGTGACCTGAGACTAGATGAAAGACTTAAAAGTTCTTTGTATGCTGTTCAAATTAGGGAAGTTAAACAAGGTACAAAAAATGTATATTAAATTAAAAACACGATCACAGTTATATATGTGTACATAATACTAAGGCTGAGAAAAACATGGTCTGTAAAAAATACTTCAGAGTACTATCTCCAGACAAAGCTAAGCATATTTCACTACCATGTACTATCCATTTTGAAGCAGATATAGTGAAATCATTAAAAGGATTATGCAACTCATCATGTATGTATTACTTCCATATCTCAAACACTGGCACAAGCAAATTTTCTTCCTTTCTGGGATATTCCCTTTCTTTCTCTGCTCCTTGTCTGCCCTATATGTCATTTCAGTAAAAGAGTACTAAGAATCTAAATATTGTGGAACAGTTCAAAACTTGAGCATTATTTGCAAACTTCAAGGTAACTGCATTTTATTTTGATTCAGATTCCAGTAGCTGTGATTTCAACCACTGTTTCGAGTTGGTCAAACTTGGTCAGTCAATGAATGAGCTAAATTGTCAGGTTTTGCCATGTAGGAGGTGGACTACACGTCCAAGTAGTTGAGCATGGGATTTAAAGTCACAAGCCCAACAAAACGCTTATTCTATTTCAGGCTCATCATATGACAATGACCCAAGTCATCCAACTTCCTCATCTCTTCATTCTTTAAAATGTCACTGTTAATATTTGCCTGTGTGAGGTCTTAAAGATCTGGATAAAAACACGTGTAAGTGAAAACAATTGCTAAGTAAAAATCATGAATAATAACACTAGTAACACAAATCCCTGTAACTGTAGAGAAGTCCTCAGTGCCATACTGTGCCAGTGACTAAAGCCCCTGCTGGTAGCTGCATTGTGTATAGCCTTTCTGTACTTAAACTCTATATTTACACTCAGTGATTCATCTGTCTACACAAGTTCTACAACACCAAAGCCAAAAAGTCTTGATTTCAATTTTGTCTGGATGGCACTTTGCCTAACCTCTCTCCGTTTCAACATTCTCACTCAGAACTTTATATGCATTTCTAAAGAGCTCCACTGTCAACAAAACATGAACTGTTTAGTAACATTTCCTATATTGCAGCAGACTGAGATGTGTTTGCAACATTTGCGCCAGAATTACAGGAGTTAATTTTTCTAATGCCCTACTCAAAATCGATTCTTTTTCTCCTGGTCTTCCACCCTCCACTCTGAAGAGAATACTCTACAGCTTTATTACATCTGTCTTGTGTGAAAGATCAGTCCATGATATTCAGCTAGGCAGAACGAGGAGGTGTTGCATCCACCTCACTGCAGGTATAGAGATCGCTGTCGTGGTGAGAATTATGTACTAGTCACACTGCATTTGCCCGTACTCCAATACACTAGATTTCCCGATTCCTGTATGCAAATATTTTCTGATAAAAGCATAGTGTTATAAGGTTCTGAGGGGAAGCGCTACAGAGTTCAGTACACCTCCCGAACACCTCCCGAACTGTATCCTTTTTTTAATGAGGTTAAAATGATGGTGCAGCGGATGTGTGTAAGCTCAGTGGTACTTCTTTTACTGTTTGCCTTTGCACACTGACTATGCAGGCAGTTGACTATACACAACTGCCCCCAGCTTCAGCTGTGCCAGCTGAAGAGGCTGTGCCCAGGTGCTCATCACCTAGCTGACTAATGCAAGTTAGTGGGAGCTCCCACGTGGAGATCTGCCAGCTGATCCAAGGGTTGGTAACACCCACCATGTGGGTGCTGATGAGCAGCTGCAGATGCACTGGGGCGTGTAAGCCCTTGCAGAAAGCTGGAAAGGTCATACATTCACAGCCTGTGGTTTATTGCATGATTATGCATGGGTGGGTGTTTGTGCTTGTCAAAATCTCCTGATTCTTATCCTTGCATAAAAATTTTGAGATACTCAAGTTTGACTTAAGAAAACCCCAAGTTTGACAAGAAACCCCAGAGGTAAGGTTGTTAGACCTGGTACGTGTGGCAGCAAATGCAAATCTGTGTTAAGCAGCCAGCCAGGATAGATGTTCTAGCAGCTCCTTTTGGTCCTGAAGTCTAGTAAACCTATGGCTAAAACATCTGAGCGTGGCTGCTTGATGTTAAGCCCTTTGTGGAATCACATAAAGCACTTACAAAAAAGTAAAGGCAGCTTTATCAAAGCAAATGAAACCCATATCAGGGGTTGCCAGTTCACTTTAGGGCTTAAGGTGTTAAAAAAATTCGATTAATTGGAATACTGTAAAGAGATTCACAGTGCAGTGAATGAATGAACAGCTTTGAAAATAGCATCTGGAAATGCAAAAAAAAGAAATTAATGCTGCAGATGTTTGTGGCTTTTTATTTCTGTGTCTGCCTATGAAACAGCTATGTGACTTTCTTTTTTCTTACAGTAATATTCTTTACAGTCACTGTGTGCTGTGGGAAAAGCACTTTCCTGGCACTTGCAATATGTTCGATGGTGGCAGGTGACACTACCAGCTGCCAGTTCAATGTGGACACAGTTATACTTCCTTCCCTTCCCCACAAATCTGGATTCAGGCCTTTTCTTGAATCACAAGAAAACCTTTTACGTATCAGTATTTCCAAGTCCTACATTTTTCACTGTGATTGGTAGATCCTGCTGGTAAAGGAACCAGGGCTGCAGCAATATCAAATATCTAGGTAGGATTCCACCAAGGTACAGCAGATGCCTGCAGTACCTGCTCTGCCATTTGCCATCCAAATTTGAATGTTTACAACGTGTGTAATTACACAAATGAAGTTTGCAGATATGGAAGATATATTGCTGTTCAGTAAGATTAATCCAGTTATTAGAATGGGAGAAAGTTAACTTTGCATTTAATTTTTGGTTCTGCCACAGACTACCCTCGGATGAGACACATTGTCTACCCTATCGTTTAATTCCCACTTCTATAAAATAGGACTTCTATATCTCTCTGAGATGATATCAGGCACAGCCCAAGGTAAGATAACATCAGCTAATTTCAAGAAAGCTGGTATATCTTGTCTATCCAGCACAATACAGAACCATGCAGTGCTACTAGCTTGAAGCCAAGATACATAATTCACCTTGATGGGCACTATGGAGCATTACACAAATGTTACAAGTCTTCTCCCCGGTCCATAGCTAGATTGGACTAAGCCAGATAAGGACTCTCTGCTTATAATGGATGGTATTTAAATTTCCACTGAGACTTTACCTTTTATATAATTACATATAAATCAGGGAAAAAATTACCAGCTCTCTCAGGACGTGTTGACAATACGATCTTTTAAAGTAATTCCACGTTTTTTTTCACGGGGGTCTTCAGAAATAACAACCACAAAAAGTGATTCAAAAACACCTCTACCTACCTTTGGATTTCAGACCCAAATTCTTTCACCTCAAAACTAGGCAATGCCTGATTCAGGCCACAGATGCACTGAGTTGCCTCCAGGGTATTCATTTGTCTCTTCTGACCAAGAAGGTGACTACATGGCTACCTCAAATGCCAAAACTTAAGAAGGATAAATATATTATGGCTGAATATATAAATACATATTTTGACTCCATTTCAGACCAGTGACCTAGGGCAAAATTAACACCTCTTCCCTCACCCTCTAGCTCCGACTAATTAGTCTACCCTCAGGAATACTGTAAAAACACCACTGGAAAAAATGGACGCAGATAACTAAGTGGCAAATATGACCTAAAATACTAGACTAATAGAGAGAAAACACTACAGATAAGGCCCTGTTTAGCATGCGTGTTGTGCATCCTCCTGCCTGGGAAGCCTCTGACATTTCCTGAGAGAAAATCTAGAAATATTAAGGACTATTAAAGCAGTCACTGTAATAGCAAGAGACATGGTGGTATCACCAAGAGGAAAAGCATTAAGACCAGACAGTGTGAGCATCCCTTTACTAGGCCTCTGTTTTCACACCCAATTCAGCTCCAAGAGTTCAAGTTGCTCTTTTGAGGTGGCAGCCAGCTGAACCTCTCTCTAGCTAAAATTCCTCTCTTTGATTAATTTGCTCACTATTTACAGCATTTGGTGCCATAACTCCAAGGTTGCTGAAAGGCTTACAAGCTTAAAGAGATGTTTCTTTCAAGATAATGAACTACAGTGGTGAAGACAGGGGGGTTTGTGTACACTTAAAAGACACTGAGATATCATGGTAGCAAACAACTTGTGGAGCACTAGATGAAGAGACAAGGGAAAGACAGTCGAGCTGATAGCTAGGTTAGATCAGCTGTCATTTGTATTCTAGCACATATGTTCAGCCGTGTGGTACAGGGAAACTTGTTCAGATTGTATCCTTGATAGAAAATGCCTAAATCCACCTCTGCTATTAACCTTCAAAAGGTAGAATTCTGGAAGGAAAATCTGAAGGGCAGAGTCAGCAGACAGTTCGTGCTCACATTATTCATTCCAGAGCATACCAGATCCTCACTTCAGGCTGCCTTATGACCAAGGAGACCAGTAGCCCAAATTAATAGCGTCACTAATAACCTTCATTTTTCTCGTGAACCTTTTTTAACACTTTTCCATCTTATGTTTTCACCTCCCTTGCCATGCTAGCATTACTCAGTTCTGATAAGGCCAAACTCTGTGCAGTCACAGCACATTATTTTAAGTTTACATTAACAGTAATGGATTCAAGTATTAGCCATCCAACCTTCTTTTATGAGGACTCTAAGATAGACAGTCTACACAGTATTGCAAGGACTGAAACTAATCTGTGGGGTGACACGCTCAGAGGAAGGCATACAAATGTGCTCCTCCCCTCTCTGACTGCTACGGGCTGAAATACCTGCAACATTTGCTCATAAAAGGACAACAACTCTGTTAGACTCAAATCAGAGTGCCGGAATTAGAATTAAACTTAGGGCCATCCTTTATCAGCTGTTTTAGCTAGAGGTCAGTGCATCTAAAGGATGCTGTAATTTTCCACTGCTTTCTACGAGGATGGAAATTACTTTTTTCTCAGTGCAGCCTTGCATCACTCTCTGATCCTGTGAGCGTAATCCCTTGGCACTAAAGCCTCTTATTGACAATGCAGTAAACCTGCTCCGTAAGCATCAGGAAAGGGAAATAAAAGATGTTCCAAATTTGTGTTTGGTAAACTATGAAGCTGAAATCAATGTTAGATGTTTCCAGATCAATAAGGGCTTCAGTCAATAAACCTCCTGTTAGAACAATATCTAGCAGACTTGTTGACAGCATTTGAAGTCTCCTGATTTCAAATCTCAGTTGGGGTTGTTATTAAAGCTGTTATTCAGTTCCTTATCTATTCTCTGCTACTTGCAGACATAATTTGTGGGGGTAGCCTGAAAGTCTTGACTGAAAGTTTTGGCTGTTGCACATGAAACTTAATTACAAGGTCACAGACAAGAACTTGTTTGTTGGGGATTTACAGAAGGAGAAGAAAAGCTTTTGAGATTTTGCTCCAGAAGACAGATGTTCTTAGGAGTGCAATCTCCTTTTGTATTTGGCGGCTATGTCATTCCTGCAGTCCAAGGCTTGAATTCCATCTTTGATTAATTAACTGAAAGGCAAATACTGACAAAAATATTTTCAGAATTTTGGGAAGCTTCCTTACAGAGTCAGCCAAATAATTCTAGGAACAGTTTAACCTGCTGCATCCTAAGGTCTTGATTCAGCAAGATACGCAAGCAGGAATTTATTCATTTAGCACTGAATTATTTGCCAAGCTGAAGTTCAGAAGCTATCTGAGAATCTAATTCCTGAAGGATGGAGGCACCAAATTACATTCATAAATCTCCTTCTGCAGCAGACAGTGAGGACCAGGACAGAATCAGAGGAAGAGAGCTCACAAATTCCATTACCACGTGGGCTGCTGAAGCCTCTGACCTTCCTGAAGGGCAAGAGGGAAAAGCTTCTGGGTGCCCAGTAAACACTGCGAGACAAGACTTGCACCTATCCACCCACTGCACATCAAGAAAGCCTCCAAAGAGAAGACTTCTCTAAGGAGGTGAATTTCCACAGTCCAGCTACTGCTGAAAGTTGTTTGAACTGCATTGGCCAACACAGCCCACACTGGCGATGTGCATGTCTTCATTCTTTAAGAGAATTTGAATCACATCCCTTATGGTTTTGTCAGGCATGTTCCAATCTCTTTGTCAACAGGTTACCCATACCAGTAAGACAGCAAGTTATACCTGCTCTGTCCTTATGCCTTAGTTGCCCATGATTCCAGCCACAGTCTGTGTCTTTCTGCATCTCTCACAGCCCAGCAGCAGTTCCTTCCTGGGGTTTCGTGAGCTGGCTAAACTCTGTGACTATAAAAACAGTATCATCGCACTCTGAAGTGCAATATAAGACTGTCAAATTGTAGGTATGGGCCCAAGGTCCACGTTTCGGGGTTTTTTCCCTATAGATTTCTCCAGCCATTCTTGAACCCATCCACATTTCCAGTATGTGCATATCCCAGAGCAAGGAGTTCTGTAACTTCTTATATTTCTTGTGCGTAGCCTCCCTTTCCTTCTTATTTTGAATGTTCACCTCCTGGTTTATTCATTTTACTTTGAAGAATTATTTAGAAGTTCAGGACAATTTGTCAAAATTCAGATCTGAGGGAGACAAGTAATCAGAGAAACATCCGCAGTTCTTTGATTCTTCTTTGCTATTTATTTCTTAGCTGTACACTCCTAACACACTGTTATTTAGTACAAGGCAAAGCACGCCAACAGCATGACAGTGTGCAAGACTGCATTTTGGTGCCATGAAATGTTACGGGAACTGTTTGGTTTATTAGAACATGTGCGCCCTACTTTCCTCCTTGCTTTTACAATGAGAATAGTCTTCCCCTATACAAATTCTTGATTGTAGAATCATAGAATCACCAGGTTGGAAAAGACCTCTTGGAGCATCTAGTCCAACGATTCCTATCTGCCACTAAACCATGTCCCTGAGCACCTCGTCTACCTGTCTTTTTAATACCTCCAGGGATAGTGACTCAACCCCCTCCCTGGGCAGCCTCTGCCAGTGCCCAATGACCCTTCTGTGAATTTTTTTCCTGATATCCAGCCTGAACCTTCCCTGGGCAGCTTGAGGCCATTCCCCCCTGTCCTGTCCTGTCACTTGGGAGGAGAGCCCAGCTCCGTCCTCTTCACAACCTCCTTTCAGGTAGTTGTAGAGAGTAATAAGGTCTCCCCTCAGCCTCCTCTTCTCAAGGCTAAACAACCCCAGCTCTCTCAGCCACTCCTCTTAAGACTTGTTCTCCAGCCCCCTCACCAGCTTTGTTGCTCTTCTCTGGACACGCTCCAGAGTCTCAACATCCTTCTTGTGGTGAGGGGCCCAGAACTGAACACAGTACTCAAGGTGCGGTCTCACCAGTGCCGAGTACAGAGGGAGAATAACCTCCCTGGACCTGCTGGTCACACCGTTTCTGATACAAGCCGAGATGCCACTGCCCTTCCTGGCCCGCTGGGCACACTGCTGGCTCGTGTGCAGCCGGCTAGCAAGCCCTTGCAATGTATTTAGATTTTCACAACGTCTGACGCTTTTATCTAAGACCCGGCACGCAGATAAGGGGATCTTGGGGTACTTCTGCCTCGCTTCTGTCCTCTCATCCGTTTCAGCCGTTATCATCTCTGTTATCATTGTAGAGGAAAGTTTTAAGGCTCAGCCTTAGGACACTCAGGCTTTCAAGCCAAACGGAGAACACAGTTCATGACTTTAAAACGCCGCGCTAATTGTAAATAATAGCTCATCCCTTGGGAGGAATTCCATCCCTTGGGAGGAATTCCTCCGTTCCCCATTACAAACATCCGCGCCGCGTAGGACGAGCGGCAGCCCCGGCGCGGGGAGGGGGCGAGGGCGGTGCGGGCAGGTGGGTGCCCGCGGGCGGGGCTGCGCGGCGCCGGGCCGGGCGGCGGGGAGCGGAGCCGTCGGGGCGCTGCCGGCGGAAAGCGCTGGGTGCCAGCTCGGAGCTGGGGCGCCGGTCCCACCCCGGCTCTATCCGGCCGGCGGGGAAGGACCGCGGGGAACCGCAGCCTTCCCCCCCCGCACACACCCCGCTTCGACTCCGCCAGCCCTGGCGCGGAGCCCGTGCCGCGGGGTGGGCGTAGGAGCCGCGGGTGGGAGCGCGGGCAGCGCCTCCCGCCGCGGGGCAGGGTTAGCAGGTCAATTGGTGCACAAACACACACACACAGATAGACACACACCCCGCTTCCCTCCCCTCCCCCGCCGCGTGTGCGCGCTGATGATTACAGTAATTTTGGAGGGCGATGTTGCAACGGGGCAGAGTGTGCGGGGCGGCCCGTGCTGAACTTTACAGCGCTCCCGCATGTCAGCCGCCCTCGATATCGCGCCCATAAAGGGGTCAGCGGGAGCGGCCGCCGGTTTCGCCACTCTCGCCGCCTCCCTCCTGCCGCTCAGCCGCCCGGCCAGGAAGGCGAGTTATTTGGGATTACGGCGTCGGACAGGAGCGCAGTCACAACCTCCCGGGGGCTCAGCCGGGAGCGAGATGAGGGGCAAAGAGGAAAAGTCGTCGCTGAAAGGTGCGTTCACCCGCTATGCCGGCAGGAGGGACACGCTGTCCCGGCCAGGAAAACTGCTCCCCGCGGGGGATATCACCCCTCCAGCAGCGGAGGATACGAGGGGGGTGCAGCGGGGGCTGCTTTCGGTGCGGAAAGGGGCCAAGTGACTTGGCAAGGGCAGCGGAGCACTTGTCAAAACACCGATGCACAGCGGTGGAACCGGCCGGAGCGGGGGATGCGCTGGGGATGCGCCTGGAGGGGGGAGGGGGCTGCGCTGGGGATGCACCCGGAGGAGGAGGAGGGGGGGATGCGCCGGGGTCATTCGCGGGCAGCGTGGGGGCCAGCGGCGGAGCGGGGAGGAGGGAAGCGGGTTGCAGCCCGCGGCAGGTTGTGCCGCAGGGACGGGGAGGCTGTGCCGGAGCTTGCCCGGGAGCCCCGCAGCTGGCGGGGAGGTGGCGCCGGGCTGCGGGGGCGCCACGTCTTGAGCCCGGAGGGAGATGCCAGGGGGCCGGGAACTCCGCTTACCCTCAAAACTGCGAGTCTGTAGTAGTTTTAAACACCACCGCTCTGAAAGCAGTCCAGAGAGGGAAAAGGAAACTGCTTGCCCCCTATTCCAGTCTGTCCAGTTTAGGAGTATTGTTCAATTTTTTGTGGGCCATTTGGGGGGTGGTGTGTGTTTGGTTTCCACTTCCATTAACGAGTTTGGCAGTTTTGGGCACTGAGTGAGAAAAGCAACAAGTGGAAGAAGCCAGAGCCCCGCCAGGCACAGCCGGCTTTTCCTTGCTTTTCCCTGCTTTGCCCGTCGCCGCTTCCTTCCGTGGCGCCGGCTCCCGAGCTTCCCTCCCCTCCCCGCTTCCCCCCTTGCGGACAGGACCCGGGCGGCTCGGGGCAGCATCACTCTGCGCTCTCTCGCTGTAAAGGGCGTTGTAAGACCCGTGCCCACCTCGCAGGGGTTACCCCAGGCCATTCCTCTCGCTGTTCGGGGTGAGCTGCAGCCTTTGATGGCTGCTGGGCTGGGGTGTTTGCCATCACCCCCCGAGGCAGTCGGTACCGGCGGCTGCCAAGGGATGCCGCCCAGCGGCCGGCTGTGGTTGCGGGGGGCGGGGCGGGGAGACAGCAGCAGCGGGTGCAGAGAGAAAGAATAAAAAGAGAAAATGGGGAAAAAAAAAAGGGCTTCAGGCGGGGGGAGGACGGGGGCACGTTGCAGCTGGAGCTGCTGGCCGCAGCCCAGCGCCCTTCGTTCAGACAGCGAGGAGAAATGCGCGCTTGAATAACGCCCCGTCGGGTGGAAAGTTCCACGGGCAGGAGCCCGGCAGCCCCAGGCTGCAGCCCCTGCGAGGGCTTTGAGAGGGGATGATGCGCTTCCGGGGGAGAATTGGAGGCAGGCTGTGATACCCTCCTGCGCCTCCCGGGTGGGGGGACCCGGGAGCATCGTCTGGGCTCGTGCTTAGCGCCTGCACCATGGTCCTGGCGTGACCCCGCTGCCCTCGCAATGGAGCGACTCAGCAATGAAATGCTGGGTACACGGTGTTCTCAAGTGACCGTGTGCGGTGGAAACGAAAACTGCCGAGCGGCTGTTCTTCATTCTTTATCCCCTTCTTTCTCCTTTATTGCACTTGCCCAGTCGTCGGTCATCTCCTACCTTTTCTAGCAGCAGACCTCTGCCTTCTTCAAGTTCAGGGGACTGGGATTCCTCCCCGGCCTTGTTTCCCTTTCTGGTATAGAAAAAAAGATCTTGAGTTTGGTTGTGATTTTTGTGGGGTTTTTTTTGTTTTTTTTTTTTGTTTTTTTTTTTTTTTTGTTTTTTTTTTTTTTTCCCCAGTAATGTTCCAGCCGCGATCAGGGCCGTCCACAGAAGGGACGTTTGTTTGTTTTATTGAAAACCAGGCAGGAAATCTTGTTCTCCTGAGTCACTGCGGCTCCTTCAAGGAAACGTCAGCGTCCCCTTATCGCCGCTCACCCGGGGCGGCTGCGGGGACCGGGCGGGGGGAACACGATGTTGAGAAGGGTTTCTCGTCCAGGACAGAGCCAGATTCAACTTCTTATAATCGCCAAAAAAAAAGAGGGTCAGTGTCAGAAGAAGGGAGGCAGAGCTGCGGGCTATAGGAAATAAACAAAAGGGATTCGATGCGTTGGCTCATGGATGCTCTGCGCGGTGGGATGCTGGGGGGGGGCGCTCCCCCGCGGGCAGCGCCTGGGGTAGGACGATGGCAAGGGCGGTGACGCTCCTTTCCCTCCCCCCATCCCATCACGGTCGACATCCTCGGCTGGTGGCCGCCTCTAAAGACGTCGCGGGGGGAGAACGAGCGTCACCTCCCCTGGCTGGTCCCGCCCCTCGCCGCCGCCACTTAAGCGCTGTGCCGTGCTTCCCCGGGGCAGTGCTGCGCTGGGAGCTGGCGGTGGCTCAGAGGCGCGTCGTTTATCTCTCCTCTTCCCTCCGAAATGACTGTGAAAGCAGCCGAGGCGTCAGGTCCCACTTTGACCTACTCGAAGATGAGGGGCATGGTGGCCATCCTCATCGGTGAGCGGCGAGGGGGCTTCTCCGAGGAGGTTTTTGGGTTTTCTGTTAGGATGGCTTAATGATTTTATTTTCCCTTTCTCTGTCTTTTTACGTTGTAGCTTTCATGAAGCAGAGAAGAATGGGGCTAAATGACTTCATTCAGAAGATAGCCACCAACTCCTATGCGTGCAAGCAGTAAGTATCAGAAATTTTGACTGGGTTTCAATCACAAATATTATTGTGCATTGCGAGATCTCGTTAAACAAATGTTTGTTTCCTGTAATGCCTCTGGCATGACTGTTACGGAAGAGTTAATTTATCCTCTTGAGGTCTTACTCATTTGGCAGCAATCTTCCATGAGCTGAGTTTGGGAGAAATAAGTTGGATGGGACCTCTAGTGATCCGTATTTCGAACTATACTTACAGTATAAAGACATTTTTTATTATCACGGAATTTACCTTCTCTGGATTAGTTGTACTCCTTAAATCGAATAGATTGTATTAGTTGCCTTCAATAATAGTCCAAACCAAAACTCATCATTCATGATACATGCTTGCCCTCTAGCGAAAAGATCTGCCTGAAGCTTCTGCTCTTACAATGAATGCTTTTATCTTTGCAGCCCTGAAGTTCAATCTATCTTGAAAATCTCCCAGCCTCAAGAGCCTGAACTCATGAATACTAATCCTTCTCCTCCGGTAAGTAGATTCTACTTAGTAAAGCATTTTTAGAACATCAAACCGGCCAGTAATAGAAGCATAGCAAAATTAGCGTCATGAGTGTTACTTTAGTCCAGCTCATAGCACACTGATGTAACTGGGGAAAGGGTAATCAAGTTAGATTGAAGCTTCTTCCCGACTGGGAGAAACATTGGAAAATAAGCTTAACTAGCCGTTACCCCATTATGGAATATGGCTAAGACCTCGACAGGAACTTTTTAGTAAACTATGGCTGTTATGGTCTTCTTAGGCAGTACCGAATAGTTTAAGATATCTAACAGAGATTAAATTTTCAGTGATATAAAGAATGCTAATCTTCACTTTCAAGTTAATTTTATATATATTTTTAAAAAAGACAGTGTTGAGACTCGAGTACCCAGCAGTTTTAATACATGCGGTTTCTGTCTGTTTTCCTAGCCCAGTCCTTCACAGCAGATCAATCTTGGTCCGTCATCCAACCCTCATGCCAAACCATCAGACTTCCATTTCTTAAAAGTGATTGGAAAAGGCAGTTTTGGGAAGGTAAATCTTACCTTTTTCCTGTAATTTATTTACTCTTCAGTTTTTGTATGTAACACGTGCGAGTCGGGTTTTCGTACTGGCTTTGGTAAATGGTGGTCATTTAAACCAAGTCATTTAAACCAGGCATGCCTCGCTGCCCAGTTTATGACTTCCTGCATACATAGCTGTAGGGAGAGGGAACAGGGTGCTGCACTTGAGAGTCACGAAAGCACAAGAGAGTGAGGAGGAAGTGGTACTGGGGAGAGTATATACGTATTTTGCTTTTGGAGGGGAAGGGAACTGGATGTAAAAACTTTGGGCTTGATTTATCTGCCACAGTGGTAATAATGTGAGGCATTTCCAGCAAAAGGCTTGCTTGCACATGGAACCAGAGCGTAGCAGTGCTCAGCAATTAACATACAGGCTTGTTTCCAGTTCTGTTTATAAGGTGTTCTGTATTTCAGTATTGCTCAGTTCTGGGATTTTATCCTTTTTCAGGTTCTTCTTGCACGACATAAGGCAGAAGAGCAGTTCTATGCTGTTAAAGTCCTGCAGAAAAAAGCAATTTTGAAGAAAAAGGAGGTAAGCTGCTTCTTCATGATGCCGTTACAATGTCCATCAAATATATTTTTACTTCTATTATTAAACAAGTGTTCTAAATGTTGATGATTTCTTATGTTTTCAGGAGAAGCACATTATGTCAGAGCGCAATGTCCTGCTGAAAAATGTGAAACATCCCTTCCTGGTTGGGCTTCACTTCTCCTTCCAAACTGCAGACAAACTGTATTTTGTCCTAGACTACATTAATGGTGGAGAGGTAAGCAGTGAAGTAGTATTTCCTATCATGTGTGCAGTGGCAGGGTAAACCTTTTCACCTTTCCTTTTAAATAAAAGTTGCAAGAGGAAGAGTCACAGGGCGAGTGGGGGGGGGTTGCTGGGGGGAAGTTACTAGATTGAATGTTTCCAGCCTGCCATGTTTTGAGCTACCAAAGGATCATTAGGCCATTTCCTGCTATTGTTCTCCCTGGCTATATATGTTCAGTCTAATTAAGTGCATTGTTAGCAGGCTGGCGCCGTTTACACAACTTTGTTCTTTCTGTCTCCTGTAGTTGTTCTACCATCTCCAGAGGGAGCGTTGCTTCCTGGAGCCAAGAGCCCGATTTTACGCTGCTGAAATTGCCAGTGCACTGGGCTACCTACACTCCCTGAACATTGTTTATCGGTAAGCAACCTTGTTCAGTTTGTCAGACTGAAAAAAACACGAGTTCTGTTGAATAAGTATTGACAAGTTGATCTCAGTATGAGCTCAGAATTGCTTCTAATTATTTTTCATGACTTAGCAAAGTCTGTAAATAGTTACACCTAAAATATTCTCTGTAGCTCATCTAATGAATGCTTCTCTTTCATCTCTTCCTTCAGTGACTTGAAGCCAGAGAATATCCTGCTCGATTCGCAGGGGCACATTGTCCTGACTGACTTTGGACTCTGCAAAGAAAACATAGAGCACAATGGCACAACCTCCACCTTCTGCGGCACACCAGAGGTATGGCCAGCCCCAAGCCCAGCACTTGTAGAGCGGCAGCAAGTGCTGTGCTCGTCAGCAAAAACTTGACATCTCCCGTGTATATGTATCATGGGTTAGACAAGCAAGGGAGTATTACGGGTCTTGTAATATCAAACTGCCATCGAGGATGTGTAGGACATGTAGAGCTTGTTGAGCAGGAGGGAACAGATCTCGAACGGATCCCCTTTATAAAAAGAGCTTGCAGCTTTCCAATAGCTTAGGTATTGCTGGGATTCATTAAGCTGCTTTCCTTCAAGAATGGGGAGGCTTTCCTAACTATAAAGGTCCGTTTGGCTAACATGTCTTTCTTCTTTCTCTTACACAGTATCTTGCTCCTGAAGTTCTTCATAAGCAGCCCTATGACCGGACTGTGGACTGGTGGTGCCTTGGAGCAGTCCTGTATGAGATGCTTTATGGCCTGGTAAGGAACGAATCCTTTGTGGCAGATCAAACTAGCTTACTCGTCCTTTCCCCACAAGAACCCCTGTGCCCACCTGTCAGTCTCATTAACCTGTGTCTCTCCTTTCCTGTTCCTACAGCCGCCCTTTTACAGCAGGAACACGGCAGAAATGTATGACAACATCTTGAACAAACCCTTGCAGCTGAAGCCAAATATTACCAACTCTGCTAGACATCTACTGGAAGGCCTCTTGCAGAAGGATAGGACAAAGAGGCTTGGTGCCAAGGAGGACTTTGTAAGTGCAAACTGACTGCTGCCTGTAGGCAGCACACAAGGATGACTAGGCCACACTACTTACATTAGCTTGGGTCTGAATTAATCTGTTTTTCTCTCTGTAACAGATGGAGATTAAGAATCACATCTTCTTCTCCCCAATTAACTGGGATGATCTCATTAATAAGAAGATTACACCCCCTTTTAACCCAAATGTGGTACGTATCACTTCTAATTATAGAATGTATGGAGAGTGTCTTTTCCTCATTTTTGTTCTGGGGTGCCCAGAAGCCAGGGGAACTAGCCAGGTGGCCGTGTTTGGGGAACACAGGTTTTCCTTCCTTTGTGGCTGTCCAGGAAGGGTTAAAAATAAATGGTAGCTGGCTCTTTGATGATGGATAGTCTAAGTTTAACTGGGTTTTTTTTTTTGGCCTCTCACAAATGCTTCATTTGCATGGATATTTTGAAATAATCCCCAGCATCCCTTTTTTACCAAAGGGGAAGATGAGGTAAGGTGAAGAAAGCAAGTAGCTTCCCAAGTGCAGATTTATATTTGGCTTGTTGGATACTAATGTTTAAAGAGAGGGGTCTGGTTGTGAAGGTGGTCGTCTTTCACTTTCTAAGCATTCTGTAAACTAAGCTTAATTACTTGCTCAGAGATAAATGTCCTTTCCTGCAAACTGCTGCACGACAGAGTGGTGTGTTTGCATTTGGCTTCTGTTGCATGAGCTTAGTTGGAAGTTAGTGTATTAAATTGAATCATCTTGGTTTTAGTGAGACAATATGCAGCAGGATACAAAAAAAAGGTCAAACTAGAACTGGCAAAGGCTGTTAAACAGTGGGCCCAAAGTGATAACACTGAGTCTTCACAAAGGGTGCTTGTCCCCATTTTGAGTTGAACTGTGTATGCACAAAACATTTGGATCTAAATGTTGTGCCTCTCCTTTTCTGCCCTTTCCACAGAGTGGCCCCAGTGACCTGCGACACTTCGATCCAGAGTTTACAGATGAGCCAGTTCCCAACTCCATTGGCCAGTCTCCAGACAGCATCCTCATTACTGCCAGCGTCAAAGAAGCCGCTGAGGCTTTTTTGGGCTTCTCGTATGCCCCACCCGTGGACTCTTTCTTGTGAACATTTTTCTTTCTTTCTTTTTTTCAATAATAATAACTATTATTTTTAATTTTATTTGGTCTTCCGGTGGAACTGCCAGTTGACCAGTCATCTTGAAAGAGAATTTGCACATTTCCACCATGGCAGCTTTGCAGCCTTAATTTCAACTACACTGTTTGCTGGAAGCTTTTTTGAAGAGCACATCACTCTAAATGAGCTTGACAGGCTTTTCATTTCCACTCGTTCTTCCCCCAAAGTGGTGCTGACTTCTTGGGAAAGAAAACGAAAAGTGACTGCTGCTGTAGACTGCTGCGGCAGATTGTAGGAATAAGAACAAGCTGTTTTGAAATTGTGCTCCGAAAAGCCTTGCCTGAAGATCTTTCTGAACGTGATAAGTATTTTATGAAATGTGCCTTTTTCTGATGAGATCTTGTGAGCTCCAAAGCTTTCCCTGTTGCAGAGTGTGTTTCTCAGTTCATTTATGTGGGTTTACTATGTGAACAAATGGTCTGCGTACTACAGATGGACTTAGTTTAAAGCATCAATGTGACACTTGCAGGATACCACAATGTGGGGCATTGTTTGTTTCTTCCATATTTGGAAGATAAATTAAGTGTAATTTTGAAATTTCTTTTGTAGATCTATACAGTCAACTAAAATTATTGAAATGGGCTCACAATTACTTGTATCCAAATGCTTGAAGAAAGCATTGCTGCTATGAAAAAAAAAAAAAAGATTTCTATTTTTAGAAAGGGTTTTTATGGACCAAAATGCCCCAGCTGCAGTCGGTCAAAGCTGTTGGTTTCTTTTTTTTTTTTGTTTTTTAGTTTAAAAAGATGTCATCTGTAAAATGGGCATTATTTATGGGTTTGGGTGTTTTTCATTCCTAATTGTATGTATTGTAAAAAAGACCTGTACATTCAGTTGTAACTCTAAATGTATATTTAAACTTACGGACTTACTTGTAATGTATACCATCACTGTAATGTAATG
Source organism: Cuculus canorus (assembly GCF_017976375.1). Classification (NCBI taxonomy): domain Eukaryota; kingdom Metazoa; phylum Chordata; class Aves; order Cuculiformes; family Cuculidae; genus Cuculus; species Cuculus canorus. The sequence goes on along the minus strand of NC_071403.1, from coordinate 43,150,259 downwards.
ATTTGCTTAAATGAATCTCTATCAGAATTTGGTCAAATATTTCAAGTGAGATTGCTCTTTGACACATTTAAAATAATATATTAATTTTTCTGCTGCTTATAACTTTACATCTCCCTTATTCTCATTTCCAAGTGTTCCAAGCAAACCTTCATCTTTGCCTTGGAATGCATCCATCTCTTATTTTAAGGCCAAAATGTAGGGAAGAATATATTTTTAGGCACAGATCAGCTACTGATTTTTCACATCTCATTAATTTCATCCTGGACACAAGAATAACCACCAAAATCACATCATTAACATACTTAAGCTTTTCAGTGTATGACCAAATTGCTGTAACTCATTCTGAAAAATGATTTCTGAACTCTCTGCCTGGGGTTAGTAAAGCCATTGACACTTCACTCCCACGGCGTTCTAGAAAAGCTGGCAGCTCATAGATTTTTACCCAGCTGGGTAAAAAACTGGCCAGGATGGTTGAGTCCAGAGGGTTGCAGTGAATGGAGTTAAATCCAGTTGGTGACCAGTCACAAGTGGTGTTCTGCAGGCCTCAGTGTTGCGGCTAAGTCTTGTTTAATATCTTAATATTTTTATCAGTTATGTGGATGAGGGGATTGAGCACATCTTAGTAAATTCGCAGATTAAATTGGGTGTGAGTGGCTGGCTGCTTGAGAGCAGGAAGGCTCTGCAGAGGGACCTGAACAGGCTGGATCAATGGGCCAAGGCCAATTGTACAAGATTGAATAAAGCCAGATGCTGGGTCCTATGCTTCAGTCACAACGCAGTGCAATGCTACAGGCTTGAGAATGAGTGGCTGGAAAACTGCTTGGTTGAAAAGGACCTGGGGTTGCTGGCTGACAGCTGGCTGAGCATGAGCCAGCAGCGTGCTCAGGTGGCCAAGATGCCAACAGCATACTGGCTTGGTATCAAAAACGGTGTGGCCAGCAGGAGCAAGGAAATGATTGTGCCCTGCACTTGGCACTGTTGAGGCCACACAGCAAAAACTTATGTTCAGTTTTGGGCCCCTTAGTACAAGAAAGACATCAAGTTGCTGAAATGTGTCCAGAGGAAGGCAACAAAGCTGATGAAGGGTCTGGAGCACAGGTCTCACGAACACAAGTCTTACTGAGGGTACTGGGATTGTTTAGCCTGGAGAAGAGGAGGCTGAGGTGAGACCTTATTGCTCTCTACAACTATCTGAAAGGAGGTTGTGGAGAGGAGGGAGCTGGGCTCTTCTCCCAAGTGACAGGGGACAGGACAAGGGGGAATGGCCTCAAGGTGCGCCAGTGGAGGTTCAGGCTGGACATCAGGAAAAAATTTTTCACAGAAAGGGTCATTGGGCACTGGAACAGGCTGCCCAGGGAGGTGGTTGAGTCACCTTCCCTGGAGGTGTTTAAGGAATGGGTGGATGAAGTGCTTAGGGGCATGGTTTAGGGAGTGTTAGGAATGGTTGGACTCGATGATCTGGTGGATCCTTTCCAATCTGGTGATTCTATGATTCTATGTGAGGAAAGGGCCTCAATTTGCGTCAGGGGAGGTTTAGATTGGATATTATAATATCTTTATAATATAATATAATATAATATAATATAATATAATATCTTTATAATATAATATAAATATATATATAATTATTATAATATCTTTACCATAGAATGATGAAACATTGGGACAGGCTGCCCAGGGAAGTGGTGGAGCTCAAAAAGTCTGTAGATGTGGCACTTCAGGACATGTTTTAGTAGGTATGGTGGTGTTTGCCTGACAGTTGGACTTGATCTTTGAGGTCTTTTCCAACCTCTAAGATTCTATAGCTGATAATTACAACTACATTCCATTTCAAAACACTTCTGCAGCCACAGGTTTGATACGTGGCATGACCCTTCTTAACCTTTCTTTTTCCTATACCCAGCTTATTTAGATTTACAATATCTAACATAGCTATGCCATTTTACACAAAAAGAATTTCTTTCTTGTGTATATGCTTATGTCAGCACACAGCTTGCCTTTCCAGCTAAAAGGTGACAGGCAAACTAACACAGTGGAGTGCCAACTCAACTCCTATCTTTAGAAATTACTGCAACTCCACCTGTGCTCAAACAAATCCAACGCAATCACATTCTGGAAAGCTGAGCAAAGAATATTTCTTGTTTGCACATTCTAAGATGACAAAAAGTCCAGTGAATCTTGATGTTCTATTGACTTGTGCTAATTTTTGTTTACACTAAGGTAAAGGAACTGGAGGACATCAGATCATTTAAGTTTATGGGTTATAGAAGAGAGAAAGAAAGAGTAACATTATGCCAGTGTATCCCGTCTGCACAAACACGATATTCACTAAGCAGAGATTCAAGGACTGCAGCTTGAAAGTCAGTCTGCCAACAACCTGTCGGATCGCTCACTAAAGGCTTTTGTTTTGCTACCCAGAGTCAACATAAAAATGTGCTCTGCTCTGAAGTCACCTGTTTGCTAGTCTCATATTCATGAGAGTGTGTCTAAGCCACTTACATGACAACTGTGGAAGTCTGAGATCCTCTAAAGACAGTATTTCGGACAGAAATTAAGCATTTAGGAAATGTACCTTACAGAGACTTTAAAGAGTGGCATTTTTTTCCTTTTTTAGTCTGGCTAAACAAAGATATTTTTCAATGTCTTTTTGTAGAAGTGGAGAAGTAGGTTAACTATGTGCTCTACAATAAACCCTGAGAACTTGTTTTACAGTCAGTAAACTCAAAAGACAATGGTACAGTTAGGCCCAAGATTTTACATTAAGTCTCGCTTGACTCGATACACTGAAGTGAAAATATATTAATGCAATACAGAAAAAAAATCCGATGCTGCTAAGAGATGCTCCAAAGCTTTTCCTGAAACTGGATTATACTGCACCCAACAACCTAAAAGCTTTGTTTCTTCCATTAAAAAGCATGTAACCTTCTTGAAAGAACAACTGCTTTGTTCACTCTTGATATTTTAAGGTTGTGCAGACAGCCTAAACAATACTTCAGTTTCCTTCTGCTACGAAAGCTCCTTTACCACACGAACAGTAGAAGGCTGTTCATTTACTGAACTGAAATGGTACGCAGAGAGCTGCTCACCTGTCACTGAGTTCACTATCTCAGGTTGAGGACTACATGCCAACCGTGCTTGGCCATTTCACTCTGACAGGGAAAGGACAGCTGAATGAAGTTTCCAACAGAAAACTGAAAACAACAGAAAAATCACAGTCACTGCCTCTTTCCTTCAATAGAAGTGCCTAAGAGAGAAAGACTGACTTAACTTAGTTGCGGTCAATTATTTAAAATCACCTATTGAAATCCTCAAGCAATACGTCATAAAATTGACAGCCTTAACGTTTTGCATTTGTACTTGTCATTCCTGCACTGAAAATTTAGAATGTTTGGGATAAAGTGTGCAATATATTGATCTTGATACTGTATTTGGCTTCTTTTTGCTAGAAATTATCTAATTACATACAGGAAGACAAGTGTTAGAGCATACTTCAAATATAATAAATCTAAACCTATTTATTTCCAGCTGATTAATTTTACTTGACGCATGTCTTCTCTGGGCAAGGATTTGCACTTCAACACAAAATTATCTTCAAATGGACACTGCATGAGTAAATTTAAACTCTTGCGTGTGCAGACCACTGCAAGAATTTAACATATTTTTCTCACTGAACTACTCCAATTTCTCATTTACAATCAGGTAGGTAGACTCTACCTGTTCTTAACAGAAGAGTAACGTTCAGGTAGGCACTCAGCTCAGATCACCTAGAAAGTCAGTTACCTAATCTGCTTAGCCACTTCCGGCAACTCTCACTGGATACTCATTTGCATCCTATTAAATTCTTTGGAAGTATGACTATAGTGCTTAACAGTGCTTAGGGAAATGCTTACCTCCAGAAAACTTCCCTCACAGCACAGAATCTAGGGTTATTTTGTCTTCCGCAAGTTCCTAAACAGTCCCCTCTGGAAACTGCAGCAGACTGCTCATCACCTGTGCTGGTAGGACTCACATTCTTCACTGTAAATAAAGAAAAAAATAAAATGAATAAAAATAAAAATGAAAAAAAGTCTTCTGTTAGCCATAAATATTTTTGAGATTGACACAAAGTTCCTTACTATGTAGTGAAAAATCTCCTATACATCACCTTTAGCTCTTTTCCTTACAAAAATGGTTGTGAGGACAGTTTGTGATGTCACAGCAGAGCAAAAGGAGAATCTTTTGCTTTTCTGATGCCTATGAGATCAGTAACAGAAAGTGACACAGAGATATAAACAAGATAAAGAACAAGAAGGAAATTTGCTGGCTTTGAGTTTACTCACATAGGTTAGTAAGAGGAGATCTGAGAAAAATCATCTTTTAAAAAGCCTTCTGGAACCACTGGATGTTAGCTGGTCCAACTCCGCACCACAAGCAGAGCCATGTAGAGCTGGCTACCTGGAATCAGCTCCAGACAGCTTTTAATTATCTAATTCTAAAACAAACTTTTACGAACAACAACCCGACATGTTGAACTGCAAAAACATTTATGACACATGCAACAGGCCCGTTTTTTTTTGTTGATTCTCTCCTACCAGTAAAGAAAAAATGCTGCACCAGCAGGGGCTTCTGTAAAGACTGACTTTACTTCTTTGCTTGCCTTAAATATTCATCTGAGGGCTGGCATAACAGCTTCTCACCATTATTTTTCTAAAACTATAAAACATGGCAATATGTATTTTTGTGTGTGTGTGTGTGTGACCAAACCCATTGGTTTACAGTAAAATACTGAGATATACCCCATAACCTGTAACTTTTTTTTTATTTTTAAACAACTATTTTCTCCCCGAAAAATTTTAGTCAAGTTTTTTTTTTAAAAAAAAAAATCAAGAATCTGAGCTGCCCATCAGTTAAGATACTTGCAAAATATTGCTTAGGTGTGTGATGGTTATTCCATCAAACTGCACCCATACAAGTTTTGTCATGGATACACATTGGCAAAATACTTGGTCTTTCAAATGTAGGTGTTCGTGTGGGTATGTATCAGTGTGGGTGCTCATACATGGTACAAATGTTCACACTTCATCGAGTTTCTCTAGCAAAGTGAAGATACTGCTCTCTGGTGTGGACAAAGCATAACTACACTTGACAAATTTAAGTCCTTAGGTCAGTTGTATAACAAAGGCTTGAACTTACTGCTCCTGTGCTGCAGGCATATGCTAAAAGCAGGTTGGTGTAAAGCTCATGGTAACTCCCTGCCTAGGAGTTCATCCCGGGCTGTGAAACGCTGGTGCTATGTAATGCATCCAGAGATTACTGCATGTGACAAAAATCTATATCAAGGAGGCAGATTTCACCAACTGGTTGTATGCTTACCTGGATGAGGTATACATTAAAGTAAAACTGAGCTGTTAAATATAGGCTTTTATTACTGTGTATTACTGGGTGGTCTGCAAGAGGGCCTTTCAGTCAAGAATTAAGATAATCACTTCTTCTGAGGTGATTCCGTTCAATATCTTCTGCACGGTGATGGCACGGTGAAGGGACTGAGCGTCTGCACCTTATTTACAGCTCCCATTATCCACAGGTTACTGCAGTTGGTGGTCTTAGCAGTTTGGGGAATCAAAATGAGCAGTTGCTGAAAGAAACCCGAATAGAGTCAACTGTTGCTCAGGCTACTGCGATAACAGCAGTGTAAGCAAAACTCTCACAGGAGTGATATTTCTTTTCGTTATATTTCCAAGATAAAAGCATGCAGTAACTTTTCATGGTTTATTATCCACGGGATGCAGGGGAGAAAAAAAAAAAGCCCTGTATGGCTTCAGCTATGAACTGTGTTAGGGAGACTGCAGTCAGAGCTGAAAACGCTTATTTATAGCAGCCAAGAAACCTCTTTCATTTTCAGATCATAGAATCATAGAATAGTTTGAGTTGGAAGGGACCTTAAAGATCATCTAGTTCCGACCCCCCTGTCATGGGCAGGGACATGTGGTAGCAAACGAAAGAGATACAGCCACCTTCCCCTCAAACTCCGACAATCTCAAATTCCTGTGTTCAATAACTCTTTGAATAGTGCGCTAACAGCCCTTGCAATGTCTTGCAGTGCTAAAATGGGCCTGAAATGTGTTTAGTGTTGATGGCTTCTAGGCTGGCCATGTTAAAATATATAGTGCTAATTTGCTTTCATACAAAATGAAACTGCGCTTGCTAAGCAATGAAGTTTTGTGATACTCATTATCTTTGCCTCACATTTCCCAGGCATTAGCAAGGTGTTACATGCAGATACGCAAGCGAGAACTGCAGCCCTAGGTTAACAAAACAGTAAATACTATCTATCATTTTGAAGAAAAAAACCACTGGAGTAATTAATAAGGAAGAAGCATGGAACTTCAGTGACTCAGAGGTGTACCTTGGGTACCTTTCATGTTTACCAAGACGTAGGGTATTATTTTAATGGGTTTCTTTTATAAAACAATGTCTGATTGTAATTTTAACTCTTCTACCAAGTGTAGGTTCATTTTGCAGCTGCTGCTTTGTGCAAAATTCTGCAACTGCTAGTAATGAGTATTTAACGTGTGCCATGTCAACTTTTTAGAGTAGAAAAGGTGAAAAAATTGTCCATGTTTTTAATCTCCCTGAATTTGATTTTTTACAGTCATGCCTGAAGAGAAGGAATCTATTACAGTCAGCTGTTTTGGGGGTTGGTTTGTTTGTTGTTTCGTTTGTTTTATACAATTCACTGTCTGTAAAGTCTGTATTTCCTTTAGAGGAAAGTCTCTGGACTGGAAAACAAAGGGCTAGGACTGGAAATGCCAGCAGCCATAGATGTTATGTGTTATTTTGATCAAGTTAAATCTGCGGTTTAATTTCACCCATTTGTAAAGCAGAAGCAATCGTCCAAACTGCGTCCGCTGGGGCAGTGTTGTAACTGCTGCGAACTTGGGTAGCTTTACTTAGCAGAATGGTTGACCCAGTGAACTGTAAAAAAAAACATTATATAGTAATCTGTATGGTGAGCATGCCTGGGCTCTCATACGCCCCTTCAGACATTTCGTGTGGTTTAGTCTGTATTATTTATTTCTATGTACCATAAGCCATGTACTGTTTCACAAGCCTTACAGAGATAAGTGAAACTTGTTAGTGACAGTATGTTTCTTGTGCTCTCTATATTCTCAACAGATGGTTACTTCTGGAGGACAAAATGCATCTTAAGCTATTAAGCAGGAAATGCCTGTTTCTCCCCAAAAGCTTTTAAAAAAATAGTCTATTACGCCTTCTGTACACTCCTCATAAAGTGCCTGTAGAAATTAATGAAGAGACCTGAGATGCTTGTGCAGCCTTGCACCTCGAGTGAAACATTTTTACAGATAGCTGAAAAAAATGAGGGACACTGCTCAGAAAAAAGGTTTCGGTGGTGGTCCTAATTGGGCATCTTACCTGGGGCACCTAAAGTTAGATTAGATGAATCCTGCCTTATCTGTACGCCTCTAAGAAGTGAAATGAACTACCCCACATTACTCTCCTATTGAACCGCACTACCAATTCTACAGATATTTATGCGGTACCATGTGGCTATAGTTACCCCAAGCAGAGCTAGTACGATGGCTTAGAGTAAAGATGGTTTCTGACACTCCTCACTTTTACAGTTTCTGCTATCAAGACCAACATATAAAGACTGGGAGAAAATTTTCCATGCTGACTGGAGCTTTCTATGGAAAGTTTCTGCAAATATTCTTCCAAAAATACTTTCCAAAAAAAATAGGGGCTTAAAAAAAAAGAATTTCGCTATTTGAAAAAGTAAATTTTAAACAGTTAATGCAGATCTGTCCTGCATTTAAGTTTTGAATCAGAGACAATTGCTTTAGTGTCAGGTCAGGCTCTAAATGAAAGTTCTCTTCTTTGAGGGACTGAAATTCAGTACTTTGTGGCTTTTCTGGCCACCTGCAATTGTGTGAAGTGAGTTTTCCAGCTTGGATGTTTGCAAGGCCTGGAGAGAGCAGTGATCTGTTGTTTACTCAGGATTTTCCTCCTGCACCATCTGTTGGAGTAAAAGAATAGAGGGGGGGAAAAAAAAGAGCGGCAACCTCTGTGCATGATGACAGGGCAGGTAAAGCATGGAGAACCTGTGCGACCATCAACGTGCCTTCTGCTCCACTGCCAAATGGCCTTTGCCCTGATATCAAAGGGCTGGAGAAGGAAGCCAACACCCGTGCTCGGTCGGTCCCTGCTCTTTGAACGTGGTGCCACTGACCCAGCACGATGGTGGCAGCCCTGTGGTGCTCCTCCTAGGACCGAGCAGGACACGCGTCCCCAGAGCTGTTTCACCAGCAGTGCCCATGTTTGGCCATGAGAGCTCCCCTCAGCACAGCTGTCTGCAGCTGGAGAGCTGCCCCCCGCCCTTGGTGCTGCCGGCGGGGTCCAGACCAAGGGTGGCATCGTGTAGTCACGCCCGGCAGCACTCAGCTCCTGCTGGGGGAGGAAGGACACAGAAATAAGAGGATATGGGAGCTGATGCATCTAGAAAATGTGGCAGCACTCAGCTCCTGCTGGGGGAGGAAGGACACAGAAATAAGAGGATATGGGAGCTGATGCATCTAGAAAATGTCTTTCTACACCTAGGTTAGCAATTGGTTTAAGCTGCTGTTAAGTGAGGGGCAGGAATGATCTCATAGCTCTGGTTCTTCTTCCACAAAGGCGTCACCTCCGGGTGACAGAGGGGTTTCTTTCCTGAAGCTGTGCAGGTCTTAATCAGCCCAGGGAAATCCTTCATTCTCTCATATGCAGGCTCCTATGCAATATGCCTCTCTCTATCCATCTGCCTTTGAGATGCACCCAGCTAACACACAAGTTTCCTCCAAGTTATTTTTTTTTTTGCTACACAGATTGTTGACTGCTACTATCTACCTCCCTCCCTGTCCTCCAGCAGGCAGGGATAAGCAGCACCACATGAGCAGCACAAGGCAAGGATGACATTGCACCATGTCCATGGGCTGCTTCAATAGTTCCTTGTTTGGGATGATGGAACTGTTTAGGGTTGACCTGTTTATTCAGTAAGGATCAGATCACCGAATCATCTCTCTTCACCATGCAGAAAGCTGTGAGGAACTCACACGTTGATGAAGAGAAGATAACCCACAGCTCAGACCACCTTTTTATGAATGTAACTAATGAAGCACACAAATAAGTGTTTTATAAAGTAAGGCCTAAGCCTTCTTAGACTTTATCCTTCTCCTCTGTACTTGTAAACATCTTTCAATCTGCACTTCAGAGTCTATACTTATGACTGTTCTCTACTGGTTTGATATTGAGATTTTCTGTACTGGTATCTTTACTTTTGAAATCTATCTTTACTTTTGTAGAGATGTAATCATCATCATAGTATACTGGACAGCAGAGTAGAGATCTAGTTCAGAGTCCTAGGTGGCTTCAAGAATATGTTGCGAGTCAGTTAGTTACAATTACTTTTCCCAGGGAGATGAACTTGTCAGTTCAGGCAAATTCACACACTACTCTGAAGGCAGCTGCGCAGCTAAATTCTCCCTGAGTACAAAGCACAAAGCATACGCTATATAGAGAAGATTCCTGCTGAGAACTATGCTGTATCAATTCAGTTATATATGCTAAAAACAGCCTTTGTATGGATTTGAAAAGAAGTGATATATACCATACAACTGCAGTTAGCAACTGACTGCGCTGAGGTGTGCTATTATAAGAAACAGAGATGGTCTGTGGATATACAGGGACTTAGCTTTCCTGAAGAGACAAAATAACCCATATACTTCTTCTAAGTGATGACCAGGCAACAAACTATCGGATGAGCTTTATTGACTAATGGTGAAGAGGGTTTCAAATATGACTTATGTTTCCAGATCTGGGTCTGAAGTTTCTCTGCACTCCAGAATCACTCATCACTGTTCGGGTCACTTTCATTGCCCAGGCTAAACACCATCCTTAAACTCAAGAAACAGAGGTTGGTGATGTGGGTACCTGCAATTCCAGCCTTGGTTATAAGGTTACAATTTACTTATGTGTCTTGAATGATGGATTTGCAGACTTGGACTAAACCCTGTAAGAACCACTTCTGCTTAATAGGAGGTTATCAAGTACTATTTTATTCAGCCCTGAATATGGAATATTATGTCACTGAGATACATTAAGCCACACTTCAGTTAACAGTCTATGGCTAAGAAAATTAAACCATATTGCTTTGTCAGTATGGGTCAGACCTGAGCCAGCCACCTAGTCTCCCTTTACAATAACTTTACAGTTTACAGAGAGAGGCAGGTACTCAGGGAGAGCAATTGATATCACTTGTCTTAAACAGAGATGGTGTGCCCTCTGGAGGGGATGGTTTCTTTCCATTGCCTGTAAAGGGAGTTTTCACTGACTGGTAAATGCAGCCAGTTTAAACAGATTCACCCTCCTCCCCCAGGTGATCACTCAGCATGTGCATATTTTGCTCAACATCCATGTGTATTTAGCAGATCACATGATAGACGCAGGGGATTGATATCAAAAGATGTAGAACTAACTGGCAATACTCAGCTCACTAGGGAGTTGCATTTTATTTTACCTTTGCAGATGCTGATAGGCCCTTCAAGCAATTAAAAAACATTTAGCAAAGAAAAACTGTATTTGTTTAAAACATTACTGCAAGCCAGTAGAAGGCTTAACAGATGTGATGATTAACATACTTCCAAAGCATAGGTTTTCAAATTATGGTTTACAGATGACTAGTAATCTACTGCTCCTTATTTTCTGGTCAGTAAGAAGAGGTATTTCAGGAACTGAGAACAAGCAGACAAGAAGAACAAGTAGCCTATAAAATGAGAAATGCTGGAAAACAAAAAATGTGAAAAGGAAAAAAAAAGATTTTTTTTTATTATTTATAAAGCACCTATCACTTTGGCTATCTGCCCTGAAATATATTAATATTAACAATTATTAACATGACATTGCATCTCTTGGCATGTTGCTATCATGCAAAACACTGTGACAGGAAATGGCAAAGAGCTGCAAATAGATACTGGGACTCTCCATTAGCAAATCATTTCCAGAAGAATAGTTCTTGTGTGAAAGAGTGCCAAGATCTACAGGGTTACACTAAATCATGTAAAACTGTAAACCATTTTTTTCAGACAAATCAAGAGCATCGTTAGCAGAGCCATTCAGGTAGCATGAATTAAACCAAACATTTGACGAAGGCCTGTTACCATCTGGGTCAAAAATAATTTACCAACTGCTCATGCTAAAATACAGTGGTTAGTCACTCTGAGCCAGGGTATAGAGCCTTGCAACACACAAGACACACAATGTATTCACTCCAGTTCTCCCTTTGTCTTCAGTGGCACTATTTACATGAATAAAAGTTAACATCAGTGAGTACTTGCTCTACCACTGTGTGTACTATAGGTCTTGCGGATGCATTCAGATGAACATTTTTTCATGTGATTTACTGTTTTCCTTCACTCCACTCCAACTATGGAACTTCTGTTGCAACAGACAGGCCAGACATACAATGCCTGTTGGTTTCCATGTCACCTTGGTTGAGGCATCCTGGTAGAAAATACTGGTAACAGAGCTTGTGAGTTCCCTCACCTGATGAGCCATTGCTCACCCACCATCTGAAGTGCCTTCTATTCTTTTAAGAGGCTGTAAAGTAAAACTTACAGGGTTAAGCTACCTAAGACCTGCTTTACTCCACAGGTCGGTTAGGCCCACAGCGCTGATGTGTTTTCACAGACCACTGAGACGAAATAGAAGTTCATTTAACAAAAACAGGAGAGTCTCATTCCCTTCCTCCTTTCTGTCCTCCCCCATCGTGGCACAGAATAAGGGTCCAGCACAGATGTGAAAATGGGAAGCTGCAAGTGGTAGAAGAACCCCACCATTTTAGCACAAATGAGACTTTAATTTGACTCAACACTCTCATGCATGTCAGAGCTACTGACGGTCAATCAGCTGGCTTATGGAAAATTGATCTCTTTGAGTCATGTAATTGAAACTGGAGGTTATAGTTGGTGACTATAGTTGGTGTCCTGTGGCTGCAGGTGGGTTGTTAGTTGTGGACCTTTGTTGTTGTTTTGCCTGTATATAAACCCACATATCAGGGCCCAGGGCTATGGACCACAACAGCAACGCTCCAGTTTGCACTTGTAATGTTCGTGAACTGTGCAACATCTTTAAAAGGTTCCTGTGTTTCAATATAGTGTTTGCATGAAGACTCTGAGAGAAGCAGTGTCATCTTCCAGATAAGCGTAAACTAAATCCAGATAACCTTCTGTTAAGTATTGTTGTCATTTGAGCTAAATTAGAGTCATTTTTGTGACTAGCTCAGTTGCTGTAAGTAACTTCACTTCTGTGAAAGCTAACTGCATGTTTTTGAGACAGTGCTCTTTTCTAAAAGTGACAGCAGAGGGCATTGGTATGCAAAAGGGTCAAGGCTTATAGTTATTCTTATAGCAAACAAGGTCATCCTGGAGCTGGCAGAAAACAGCCGCACCTGCTAGAAGGGATGAACAGGACAGGTGACCCTAAACTGACTGACAGAGTATTCCATCCCATATATGTCATACTCAGTACAAAATTGAGAGATCATGAGGGTCTCACCGTCTTTTGTGGTGGCCAACGTCCAGTGAGTATCTCATCTGCCTGGTTGCTCCTGATGCCCGATACATGTGTTCCTGAATCCAGCTCCTGAGTCCAGCTCCCTCCTAGCTGTATACCCATTCCCTTGTGTCTGCTCTACAGCATATGTGGCAACATATAGTCATCAAGGGGTGGTCTCATGTATTTGTATATATTTCATTACTATTATTATTCCTATTGTTATTATTATTGTTGTTGTCATTATGATTGTTATGTTTTCATTAAAACTGTAGTTTTAGTTTCCAACCTGCAAGTCTTTTTCCTTTCATTTTCCTTTCCTCCCTCCCCTAGGGGCAGGGGAGAAGGGAGCTGAGAAACCAACTGCAGGGTTTTAGCTGCTGAATTTTATCTAGACCAGGGTTAAACCATGACAAGTATGTTAACACATCTGGGTTTTCCTTCTTCCCCTTAGGTAGTCAGGTATCCAGTCACTTTGAAACCCAGGAATGCTCAACTTAAGTGTTTGAATTCAGCTAATGCATTTTAAATTGATACATTTCATAAATATAATTTTCTAAAATTATTTTCACTGACTGTGAAGTAAATAAAAATGGAAGGAGTTTGATTCTCACCTCTCTTCCTGTCAGATTGATTCCACAGTAAAGTTGACTGTACATAAATTAGTCTCAACTTCTGCAGTGCAATTAAAAAAAAATAGTCTCACATCTGCTTTAAAATTGCAAGCAGGTTTTTATAGGAAAATAATTTTTGACAATATATCTTTACCTTTTTCTGCTGGGGATAGTTTTATATGACAGTTCTAAGTGAGATGAATTGCAAATATCTACAAAGTGTGAGGAACTGCAAATAAGCTATTTGCATCTGTCCTCTGGCATTTTGTGGGTGCGCATGAACCAAGTAATGGATATTTTTCCCACGTCTATCCAAGTATATGGTCTATTCAGTGTTTCCATTTAATCTAAGCTTTTTCATCTGTTGCAGCAAATACATTTTTATATTACCATATCATCCTGCCACTTCTCTTCAAGTAAAAAATAAAAACACCTCATGGTTCCTAGAATTGCCTCTTTGAAAAGACCAAATGGAGATCAATACCCTTCACTGGACAAGAATTCAAAAACTCAATTTTCACTGCGTTTTTATTCCTGGCACGGTGCTCACTGCTAATGGATGATGCTTAGGTATACTGTATTAGACATACAGACACTTGCAGTACCTAAACCCATTATATATGGAGATAAAATACACATTGCTTATAGTTTAAAATCCAGCGGTTGTCTATGTAATCATATGTTAAAACCAGGTTCTATTATACTTCTCTATTATCCATCACTGAGTAGCAAATTATAATTGCGATATGGTTTCACACAAAGATGACAGCTGAAAACCCATCACGGTGGTTGCCCCACGACCCTCTCTATTTATCTGCCCTTTGCCATAACCTTGTCTCTGTGTCCCTGTCAGATTCAGACAAGGGTATTTTCTCTGTGACCAGGAAATGTCACATCTTCTCTTTTCCTACCACAGATGGTACCTCAGTTTCCTATATAAGGCATTGAAGTGCACCTTTAACAGCTTTCTTTGCAAGTCTTTTGATTCAGGTTCTGCCCTGATCATGCCCTGTGAGAACCTCATGAGTTTCAACAAGGCCAAGTGTAAGGTCCTGCACCTGGGTCAGGGAAATCCCCATTTTCAGTACATGATGGGGGATGACGTGATTGAGAGCAGCCCTTCAGGGAAGGACTTGGGGGTGCTGGTCAATGAGAAGCTTGACATGAGCGGGCAATGTGCACTCACAGCCCAGAAGGCCAACCGTTTCCTGGGCTGCATCAAAAGAAGCATGGCCAGCAGGGCGAGGGAGGGGATTCTGCCCCTCTATTCCTCTTTCGTGAGACCTCATCTGGAATACTGTGTCCAGTTCTGGAATCCTCAATGTAAGAAGGATATGGAGCTATTGGAACGGGTCCAGAGAAGGGCTACAAAGGTGATCAGAGGGCTGGAGAACCTTTACTATGAGCACAGGCTGAGAGAGTTGGGCCTGCTCAGCCTGGAGAAGAGAAGGCTCTGAGGAGATCTCAAAGTGACCTTCCAGTACCTGAAGGGGGCCTACAGGAAAGCTAGAGAGGGGCTATTCGTAAAAGCTGGTGGCAATAGGATGAGGGGAAACGGGTATAAACTGGAGAGAGGCAGATTTAGACTAGACATTGGGAAGAATTTATTCACCATGAGAGTGGTGAGGCACTGGCACAGGTTGCCCGGGGAAGCTGTGGCTGCCCCATCACTGGAGGTGTTCAAGGCCAGGTTGGGTGGGGCCTTGGGCAGCCTGATTTAGTGCGATGTCCCTGCCCATGGCAGGGCAGTTGGGACTAGATAATCTTTAAGGTCCCTTCCAACCCTAACTATTCTATGGCATAGCAAGCCCCAACAGTCTGACCCAATTTTTTTTCTGAACTGTACACATATCTAACAATATCCTATGGGAACTAAAAGGTAAAGATTTGGAAAGCTCAGCTTTTCCTCCATTTATTGTCCACTTTTTGTTTCCAGGAAAGCTTTTAATTCATAGACTCACAAGATGCTTGTTGCAGAATAATGATATTCCACCTTAGTTCTGGAAGCTCTAAATCCAAACAAGAATTTATTCCTATTTTAAAGACTGCAAACTTTTTCTCAGAAACTGGCCAGTTTTCAAAAAGGGAAAAATTTAAAAGATTTTTTAAAAAATAGAGGGAAAACCTGTTGTTATTTATGTCAACATAAATTACAGTAAGGCCAAAGAGTCATATGGATTTTCATAGTTAAAATTGAAAGCAAAATTTGGCGATCATATTTATTCTCACTAAATAAGTGAGTCCCGCTAACAAACTGACTATCCTAACAGTAATTTGTTCCCAAGATGCTATTCATTTTTCCTTTATAGCTCTAAGTACACAATGCTTTCTATTACCCCTCCTAAATATAGACTGTCTCTTTATAGGTGTAGATTGTCCTCACAGGTTCACCTTAAATCTGCAGTCTTTTAGAGCAGCCATACGGTAAGGCGTTAATCACAAATTACTTGCCGGCTAAGGACGAAAATACACTGATTACAGCACCAGGATATTAAAAGGATGTTAAGAAGCTTGTGAGTTCAAATGTGGCATTTCCAGGAAGCTTAGTTCTCTAAAAATGTGCCTTATTTATTTATTTATTTATTTATTTATTATTAAAATCTGTTCTCTGAAAAGGCAGCTGGAAAAGTGCCATTACTACAATGAGGAGTCAATTCAGAAGCCAGCTGATTACGTCAAATGCCAAACCTACTCCCCTTCCCTTCTTTGAATAAAGTGCAAGCTTGCCAATATATTCCAGAGCTAGGAATATAGATCTTTCATACAATAAATTCTTCATCAGAAAAGCACATTAATCCCATTTGTTTTAAATATACTGCACTGATTTTTCCAAAATAAGCTAATTAATGACATCTCTTTAATTACTTGAATGACAGATTAATTTACAATTTGAATAGAACACAAGAGAATTTGTAGACACACAAACCCAAACATTGATAGCAGTTGCATCTTGAAGTTAGCAGATGTGTACCTTGATATCTTCTCACTCTGTGTATACTAATTCTATCTTTAGCCTTTTTTACCTCAACAGAATAAATGCACAGTAGGATAGGTTTTTTGCCCTCCAGGTAAGTGATATAAGCAGCTCTTCCCATTTGGTTTAATACAAAACCACATGATAAAAGTACCACTTTGCCATACTGCCAGTTTAAGAGGAGACGTAGTATTGTGTCTTGGAAGCAAGAAAACCTGTTTCGTAAACCATAGCTCAAATCTGCCCCTAGGAGTATGTGCACCCTGCAACCAGAGTGTGCCTGCATGAATGCACACGTGCCCTCGATTCAAGGTGCCTATAGGCTGCTCTCCTGAAGGAGCTGATGTGAACATCCCCAGCTCTGTCTGGGAGGCTGCTAGCAGGGTGCTTGACGGGTCAAATACATATTGTGCTTCTTAGCTGGGTTTGACAATCTGCAGTCAGTTCTGCCGCAGGAACATTGTTAGCTTGATCGATGCTTATCCTAGTTAACTCTGACAGCAACAACAAGGAAAACATGACAGTCGAGCTTTCAGTGTAGGCTCAGCAGACCCACAGGGGACATATGGTGTTCACTTCAGCAGTGAGCCTGTGCAGAAACCACGTGCGTGATGTTCTTCACTACCGCTTGTATTCAAGCTCACCAGACTGAGTTTCAACTAAGTGCATTTCTCTGTCCTGTCATCAGACCTTCTGCTGGCAACAGATCTCCCACCTTTCCTGATATGCAAGAGAAAAGTGTCAGGTCATCCGCCACAGTTGTGTCTTGCTTGTCAATTTGTGCTCTGGGAGGACAGCAGTGTTACTTGCCTACAGTCATGGAATATCTCTTCTTCCATATCTCTCTTCTCCTAGATGACCTAGAACTATTGTATTGAGAGGTTGGTGAATGGTCAATCCCTGTTCACCCTCTCCATGCCACTTGTGGTTTCTAAGCTTGAGCCAGAGAAGAACAAAAGCAACTACCAAGGGAGTCAATATCCACAGTTTATTGAAAGGCCAATTATATTCCATCCCAGATTCTTACTTACATTGTTTTTTCACCCTGACCAAAAAAGGGCAAAAATTATTTTGGCAGGGTCTGACATCATGGAGGAGCATTGTGCTCCTTCTAAACTACACGGATTTCATTGCAGTGATAATGCTGCTGAGACGCACTAGCTGCTCTGAGTTGAGGGCAACTGATGCTTGTCAAGTGCCAAGAACACATACATTGTTCACAGATAGAGTGACTTTGCTGTTCCTTACAAAATCATTGTGCATAGTGGAGCACCAGAAAGAGTCTGCTTCAGTTCCTGCACAAGTTTAGGAGGTGGGTAGACCCAAAAGTGGACAGAAGAACATGGAAATAACCGGGGTAATGCTTTGCAAAGAGATAGCGTCTTAACATGGAAGAGGAAAATATCTGCAAAGGTGCATATAAACTCATTAAATGGTTTACACAGCCATTGCTCGTGGAGTGCACAATTTTTGGCAGCTGCATTTGCCATAGATATCAGGTGATTCATGAGCAATGCACAACTTTCTGGGAAGAGACTCTTTTTGTTTCCTGTGGTCTGGCCCCTGACCTGATCCATCAGCAAAGCTGAAGTTCCTGGTCATGAAGCAGGGGGCTGTGCACTACTACTGCAGCAGACTATTGTGTGCCCTTATCTTCTGGAGCAGCAGGATGTGTGATGGCCCTACGCCTCTCTGGAAAAGCACACTGAGGCCTGCAGTTGCATTATTCATGGAAAAATACAACCTTCCAGCAACTGAACCAATGTACATAGTCTGTGGCTCTGTTATATGACCTGCTCTTTCGTAGGTTAAGATGTCAAGGTGAGGCTATATTAAGACCCTGGGATAATGCGTTAAGTTAGGCTTCAATCTGACACTGCCGCAATGACATGGAGTGAGATAACTGCATTTTCGGGGAAGAAAAGTGGACTGCAACACTGCCACGGGGAAACAAGAAGAGAGCTATGAGAAGCCTCAGATTGCTGTAGCAGGAAGACAGTTTTGGTGCTCCCTTTGGGATACTCCTGACTCCATGTGTGAGAGACATGGGGCCAATTTAACAACTGCTGCCACTCCAGCTCCGATTATCTATATGTTATATAGAATATTAGAACAAACTTGATATTAGCCAGCTGTGATACCACTCACAACCAAGATGAAACAACCACTTGCTAAGTGCAGCCTCCAGCCCCATTGAAGAGGCAGAGTAATGGAGGGCACAGCACTACAGCAAAAGCAGTGCCTCATTGAGTGTGTCCCTAATGAGTTAAGTTGTTGCTCTGACCACAGACTACATCCCCACAGAACTGCAGCACAAGTTCCACGGGCAGGGGTATCTGCCAGTGTACTGCCAAGTGTCATAGACGTTAAAGTAGTTATAGAGCTAGTCCCAGGTCTGGATTAATGTGTCTTGCCACAAAACATCCCCTCTGTTCCTCATTTACTGAGCTGGCAATTGGAAATAAGGAGTAGAAACTCTAATTTCAAATCTTTATTTCAATTTGCTCTCTTATTAGTGAATATTCCACTTAATTGTGGTCTAGCCACTTCAAAATAACTGCTCAGTGTACTTATTTTTGTGTGATCTAACTTTCCAAAGCCATCCTTTATGGTGTGAACACTCTAGTACTCAATTGAGGTGATATATTTTTCAGAAAAATGCTCAGCTACCAAAGCAGCCATCTGTGTAAGAAGTTTATTCAAATCAGTTTGGTACATGTATTCCAGAATTATTAGCTGGCCAAATTCATCACCTATTCAAGTCTCAAGTGAACTTTTTGAATTGAAATTATCCCGCGCTTTTCTGTAGTCTTTTTAAAAATGTTGTGCTGGCGACCTCTAGTGGAATAAAAATAGACATATATTATGCTTTTAAGATTCCTCAAAAAAATCCCCATTAAAAGCAGTAGGTTTTTTCCCCCAAAGCGTATTGATCTGAACTCCATAAAACAGGAGCTTATTTTGCTTGTCAAAATAAACAATAAAACCAAATCAACAATTAAATCAACAATACAAAACCTGCTTCTATGACCTCATAGTTCCGATTGATTTATGTTATGGTGAAGATTATGATACCGTTGTTAGCATAAAGGAGGTATGTGGCATCGGTGAAGTGCATTGAACAGCGGATTCCAAGCGAAAGGGAAGAGCCTCCACACCTCTTCTGAATCCTACCCGGTGTCTGCTGTCATTCATCTCTGTCACCAGAGGGTGGAGAACGTGAGGGCATTTGGTTTCTCAAAGGTATACCTTCAGTGGACATCCAGTAATGAGCACTACGCATTCATAAAGTTCCCACTGCTTTGTGCTAGGTACCTTGTTTCAGACTGCTTGTTGTCTAACTAAAATTCAACATCTTTGTCTGAAATGACGGGGAAAAAAAGAGTAAAAGAAGAGCTGTCCTGACGTGAACGTCAATAGCTACTGCAAGTCCCCATGCTGTAGCTGGCCACAAGCAGGGCTCTTAACAACTAAATACATAGCAACTCAGTTAATATACTTGACTTAGCAGCTAGGGACTGATTTTTTTCCCCTCCATTCATAAACGCATGAGGCAATCTCAGTAGTTGCTCGTGGCAATAAAACACAAAACTTGGCTGTAACTGTGCAACGACGCCATCCTTTTTTTGAGGCACTTTAAGAACTGCTATCTTTCCTTCTAGTTCAGCATCCTGTCCTGGGCTCTCCCATTGCCTGCCCAGGTCCTTTTCATTTTTCCTGGACAGAGCAACAGCCTGCTACAACACCTGACTTGCCCTATTTCTGACTTCTCTTTGCCCTAGCTCTGAAAATCTTGCTCCAAGTGTTATGATCAGCAGGTCCACTGCATTTAAGATCTGCCTGCAGCAAAGCTCAGTGTAAACAGTGCTCTTGCCACAAGCAGCGCCAGGAGAAAATTTGATCTTTACAGTGCTCAAAAACGTATTTAGTTTCAAAAACATTACTGCCATGTCCTCCTCCCTTACTCTACCTCGTACTAATCACTTGAAATTTAGCAGGAGTACCTTTTGTGCCAAGAATGTATGCTTTCCTTTTCCTGAAAAAAATTGCCTAGGTTTGGTTAAATCAGGAGTCAGGGCATGTACACGCATGTGCTACAGCTTAAAAGCTGAAGTCTCTAAACATGCTATCATCAGTAAGTGGGTCCTTCCTTCCCAGCTCCTTGTTCCCAAGAGGCTGTGCCTTGCCCTTCTGTCTCCTTCGAAGGAGAGAGCCACCCTAGCCAGCCACCCCAGGCAACACCGATCTGAACGAGGGCCCGAGATGTGCCCCGTCCTGGAGACGAGTGAAAGTCAAGCTCCAACTCCAGCCTATGACACAGAGTTGCTACCTGATGCTTGGGGAGTCACTTAGACTTTCCATGGTAGTTTGTTCATTTACAGATGTGTGGGAGGTCAAAACAAGCACCCAGCTGGGTGGGAAGCTGCAGGCACACAGAAGGGTGGAAAACTAACAAATTAGCATAGTGAGTTGAAAAAATGTGGGAAATAATCCAGTAAGGTGTGTAGACCACAAAGGTCTACATTTAAATATGAGCAATCACAAACCGGGACCTGGTGGGATGGATAATAGTTCTGCAGAAAAGGAACTGGGCCTGCAGCGTATCTCAGGTTATTCATGATCAATAACATTGACACTGTTGTAAAGAAATGTGAGGATCACATCTGGGACATCTAAGCAGAGAATAACATAGAAAAGGCACTTTCTACCTTACTTAGCACCACTGAGGCCTCTGCTGGTTGTTTTGTGTCCCATTCTGAGCAGCATTTCCCAAAGAAAGGTATGAACCAGTGAGGGCTCTGAGAACCAGCAGCAGATATTCAACATTTTCAAAGAGCAGAAAAATATAGTCTTCCATGTCCGCTTGTGGACAAAGCAAGGAAAGATGGACTAGCTGCAGTACAGAGGGTTTAGTCTAAACACTGGTCTAATAATGAGCATAATTAGACACTGGAAGAGAGCTGCCTCAGAAGACAGTGAAATCTCCGTTTCTAGGGAGAACACAGAAGATAGGAACAACTTAGCAATAGGGATGCTTCAGGAAGACTATGATAGCTGACCTTTCCTTAGTGCTGGAAGATGGACTAGATGGCCCACAGAGAATGCTGTCAGACTTATTTTTTCACTTTGTAGGATCTGTTTTATTTTCAGCTGTGTTCAAGACTCTCAAGTGTGAACCAAGTCAATGGTAACTGCCTGTATATATTAAGACTTGTTTAAATAACAAGGACAATTCCTAGGTTTCTCAGGCTGGGTGTCCAAATTTAAGGGATGTTTTTGAATTTAAAATTATAGATCCCAGTTCCTCAACTCAATGCAGAGATAATACTATCCACACATCTTACTGGCATGTTGTGAAGACGGATTAATTCAGGCTTACGAAATTTTAATATATTACAATGCATTCTAGCATTTTATAGGGAAACGGTTAACCATGTCTCTGTGGTGGATTATCTCCATTTCCAAGGTTAAGATCATAGACTGGAACAAATTAAACAAAATCAAAATACTGACTAGCACTCTAGGTTACAAGGGCAGCAGCAATGGCTGTGGTTTTTCAGCAGGAACTCTGATGTAACACAGACCTCTAAATGATTATTAACTAAATATTATCTGCTCTGTGTACTGAGCAAAGTGAGGGTGTGTGAAAGCAACTGCATGTGGTAAAGGTATTAAACAATATAATGTGCATATGGACAAAAGAGCTGAGTTACAGACGCGTGAGTTCTCTATTTCTGGCATTTCTGAATTTCCACATAGCTGCCTTTTGTAATAGTGTTTCTAGGTGCCCTTGTCCATTAAATAAACTGATGTGGTACTCAAACATGAAGAACACACATATAAGATTAATCTAGACAAACCTGTCTTATCATGAGGTCACTCATTCTGAACAGTAGAAGCTGTTTGCTTCATTTCCTTGCTCAGTTAAGGGGGCTGAAGGGAGTGGGGCACAACACAAGCCGTTGCTGAGACAGCTGTGAGTTGCTCCCCACCTTCCTCTTTCCCAGGGTGGTGCAGCCCAGGCAGGAACCATGTCTGTGGGGACTAAAGGTGGCCCCTGGCCTGGTCGGCTGCCCAGAGGTTTCTCCTCATCACAGCAACCTACCTCAATCAAACCTCAATTTGATCCGCCAATCACTTGCAAACAAAGCCAGAGGGATGGAATGACACAAGAGGCCTCTGAAAGCAGCCATGCCAAATCTGAGAGTAAATCACTGCTGTGCTGTTGCGATTGCAGCCTGTGTATCTCCCGCAGGCTCCTGAGCCAATGTGCTAGGTACAAGCCCATGCGTTGTACCTGGCCAGCTGCAGTTACCATGCAGAGCAACACAGTACACTGTAGCTCCTCTCCTTTTTCTCTAAGAACCTCCTTCTACAACCCACTTGCTTCATGCCACCCATTATCTGGGAGGAAGGAGGATCTGGCAAAGAAAAGGGGAACACTGTGTCCCACATCTCTCACTACTCTTGCTTCCCACTGGTACGGGTGTTACTTGCCAGGGAGGATTTCAGGTCAATGAAGTGGTTTCAGGTCGTTCTCAGGCCCTTGCTTCTCAAATTGAAAACCTGACTTTCAGGGTTATGATGCAAAGCTGCTGCATATCTAAGCAGTGTCCTTGAGGTATGTGCCCACCCCTGCCCCATCCATGTCAATGGTGCAAGGGCTGGACTGTTCCAACTATGCTGCGGTCATAATCCTGAGGGATTGAATCACTTCTATCCATAAAATTGCTTCTCCTCAATTTTAATTTCATGTATGTCCAAGCTGATGATAAAATGTTAAACACTTCATACACCTCACAGAAAATTAAATTCAAAAGACTGTCTTAGAAAACATGGCTTTTAAATATTAAAAAATGCTCTTATTTACATTCATTTTCGCACTTGAGTTTCTGTGGATAAAGCTCAACTAACTCCGGCTTTCACATTTTTACAACTGAGAGGGTGGGTTGTATAGATGTGATAATCACAAGAATCCAGGAATTAGGAGCTTTAACATATTGCCCCTTATTTCAGTGATGCATATCCAAGAGGTTTATAGCTGGCTCACATGTATTTGCTTTTAGAATTCACAAGGAAGCCAAACCCTACAACAATAAACATGGATATTCATGCCTAAATATGTTGTTAGTCACAAAAAATCCTAAACCACTGAGAAAGCTGCTTAAAAGTCAGATGTCTTGCAGTGAACTGGGAGTTTTCTTCAGAAGGGAGCAGAAGATCTGAGTCTCCCTCCTTGCTTCTGCAGCTGCTCTGCCTCCTTGGGTGGGAGGTGGGAGTAAGAGAGTGTGTGTGCGTGTGTATGTGTGTTTGTGTAGTCATGTTCACTGACCATAATTGAAATTTCACAACCGATTGGGAAGCAGAGAGTTTTCTTTGAGTGGTGGAGCACATATTGGTCACTACCTAGGAAAGAGTAAGATCTGGTGAAGAAGGTGGAGCATGAAGAAAATGTACAGAGTTCTCTGTCTGGAGGGGTAGAAGTTGAAGGCAATGCTAAAACTCCTAAAACTAGCTAAAACTAACTTCCCCAAAAATCAGTGAGATTGGTGTGATCTCACTGTGATGAGCATGAAGGCAAATGGATCTTTCACCTTTCCAGGGATGCCAGGAAGAAACTATCAAGTTGCTTTACTCCCATAAAAGTAATTGCAACTAAGCAGCCACCCTAATGCTGCTCTGAAGTTTTTGATTACTTTTTGTGGTAGGAAAATAACTTTCAGCCAAGACAGCAACTCCTGCCTATTGACTCCACATGCTCAAAAACATTTCCTATTTGCTATGTCTACAGTAGGAAAGTCCATACCAAAAGTTAATTTTTCTGAGAGCTAACTACAAAACCATGCTTTACCCACACTTCTTTGAACAGACTTGCTGAAGTTATAAGTTGTATTGGAAAGCTGAGGTATTACGTGCAGTCTGTCTACTGTGAACCCAATCTCAGACATCCTCTCCTCAGGGAAATCCTGCTCAGTGGCACTGACAGCCCCTCAATCTTTGCCAATGCCTACTTTTACAACGTGAATTAAAAAAAAAATAAATAACGCTACAGTGACTGGTTTGAAACAGAGAGGTTTAAGCCAAACTAAGCAGCATGGAATCTGAAGGAGCAGTGAGGGAGAAGGGTGCCTGCTGTGAATGGAGTTGCTCATAGGCTGGCAGCCCTTGCCATGGAGAAGACATGCACCAGGACTTCTGTAATCTTCAGAGAAGTCCAAGTCCTGTTGCTAATGCCTCTTGTTTCACAGGACTACCTCAGCCAAGCAGCTGTGATGGGATGGCAGGGACCTTGGTGGCAGGTGACAGCTGCCATCTTGCAAAGCTGTGTCCACCTGTGCCAGCAGTGAGGAGAGAGGCAGCATCAGCCCCCAGGCTGCAGCCCTCAGCTGCTCAGCAAAGTCCTTTTGAAAAACACTGGTAAAATACACAGAAATTTTTAGCAGAGCGTTCACTTCGACCCTGGAAATCACCAAATCAGCTTTGCCAGAAGTGATATGTACCTTAGCCTTTTAAAAAAGCAAATAGAAATGCAAACAACTGAAGAGCAAACGCCAGCTCCTGAACTGCAGTGGGCTGCAAAGTGCCTCCAGAGAGTGCGTGTCACGAATCTTCTCTGGCACCTCCCTGTTGAAGCACTGTACGTGTAGCGTTCCCCTACTTGTATTTCAAATGATAGGATTTTGGTGAGAGGCAGGGAAGGATTCTGGGGCAGAAATCCTTTGCTTCTTCGTAACAGACTCTCCTATGTTGTCCTGGGTGGTATCAGATCCATCACTTATCAGCTGAGCTTTCAGTGTCTCCTGCTGTGAAGGGGAATGATATTCTCAAATCAAATTTCCCCTGTACTTGTGCATTGGAGGCTGGTTTCATTTCCTGCTTGCCTGCAATAATTTGAAAATTTTACTGGACTTTGGAAAGTTTTATCCAGACATTTGGTATTAATGAAAGCATGTAAAACTACTTTAAGGTTACCAGCTGTGGTCAAAAAACAGCAAGAAGTCAAAGCACGGCATTAATGACATTTAGTTGTTTATTTTTGCAACAACAAGATTTTCAGGAGAAAACAAAACACTTTCTCAGTGGCAATGATCAAAACCATGAAAATGACTGCATTTCCTGTGTGGCTGACATATTCCATGTGGGAGAAAATGTTTCCCAGCAACAACAAAAAATACATTTTAGCAGCTCACATTTTTCTTAGAAATGTACATCCTTTTCCTTAATTGGAACAGGCAAAGGGAACTTCAGCTTACAAATTTTTAACAATTCATCATATGAGGAAGGAGTGAACCTTTTTTCCACTGTGCAGTGATCTAAAGGGCTGTTCCCTCCCCCTTCATCTCTCTGAGATGCTTCCTCTGAGTTCAGGCTCAAGTTCAGCCTCTGCCAGTGCAGTGGCTGGTTGAAGGGACTCTGGGCACACAAAGCGGTGTCCTGGATACTAAGAAAGACATTTGAAATGTAGCTCTGATACACTTCCTACTGGTTCATACTGGGTTTTCTCCTCCTATTCCAGAAAGTTACATCAAATGCAGGTCACAAAGAAATTAAGCCTATCAAAATTTTTGAGTAGAGAAATTGGTTTTCCATTTCCCCCAGGATAATTAACTGGATAAATTTTGTACAGGCATTCTTACTAAAATTTCTGGCTTTCATTTATCACTGCTTCCCAATTTTATTTCAGATGGACAACTTTCTTTCAAATGTATGGACCTGCTGTTTCTATGGTTTGTTAAAAAAAGGTGTGTGTGAAATATCTGAAGCAAACAGGATAGAACAGTGTGTGATGGCAAACCACAGACATGTTGTTCACTGTCACAAGGAGCCCTTCAGTTTACCCAGAAGGTAGAAGACCTTTCCTTTTATTGTAAGTAGAATCCAGATGTAAAATTGAGTGTTAATCTTGTGTCATCAGGTCAATTCCTTTTGTATTGTACTTTCCACCGCCCAGTTCTCACCATCAGTTTGATTTTAAGCTTTTGCTAAAACCAAACTCTTAAAGTTGCTGACCCTGGCCACACTGCATTTTTAAAGATGATGGTAACAGAAGAGCAGCAGGAATAAATAGTTGTGCAGTGAGTCAGCAGGTGTTTTTCAGACCCAGGAGGGAGTTGTGAAGTGTGGTGAGCTCTGGACTCTATCTTTTATTTATTCTATCAAAAGAGGTCAAGAACTTTTCTAAAAGACTTTTTAAAAGCTAGATAAAAATATAGTAGTATAAATCAGTGCCTTTCAAAGAGTAAGAACAAAACACACAAAACACAAAGAAAATGACTTAGCAAGAAACCACAGAACTCAGAATGAAGAAACTTGTGTGCTCAGTTCTGTCATGAATTTGCTATATGACAGACTATGTTATTTATTTACTTACGTAGTATTATCTGTTTACTGATGCATTTAGAGTTTATTCCTTTGTAAAATGACACAAATGGCATAGCCTAAATATTATGTTTATTAAATTTATCTTACATTTATTAAAAGCATTTTTGCAAAGCTGACTACTAAATTACAATTCATTTGGTGCACAACAGAAATAGCAATTATCTTCTCTGTATTCACACTTCCTCAAGGATGGATAATTTCACTTTCTTGAGATAGCTTTCTGGGTTTTTTTGTCTAGTTTTCATTGCTCTGTGACTGGAATTTTGGCACATTTTCTTCCTTTTGTGTGGCTGTCAATGCATCAACAATAATAGTAAAGGCAACTTGTGCTTTCTTAGATTGGTACTTTTTTTGTCAAATAAATAGTACATTTTTCTTGGGGTTTTTGCTCCACTTCTTTCTTTGTGCTCCATATCTCTTTCCTTCTCTCATTCTCCAAGCCTCTCTCCTGTCGTCCAGTGCTGGCTATCTTACAACCCCCTTCTGCAAACAGTGAACTGTTAATTCTGAGAGCAAAGCTCAATGATCACAGATGCAGGCAATATAACTTCAGCTGACACGTCAAGAAAATCCTCTCCATAGTTTTACTGAAAAGCTTTATTTCTGCATCTTAGAATAAATTAATTGGGAGAGTTTTACTGTCTTCTTTCAAAGGGTTATAAAATCTACAGGGAACAGAGTTTACTCAAACTCTGATAAAAATGGCATAAGAAAACTGGTTCAGGAAGTCCTTCAGCTTTTGATTCATTCCTATTGGTTTAATGCCAACTTTTCTGTCTCTCCACAGTCCCAAAGTTGGGTTATTAAATCGCTGGAAATGGCAGACAAATACGAATCATGACCAGAGATTTTAGAAGAAACGTCCGCCCCAAACTCACAGGCTTTTTCCAGGCAGTTTATTCAGCAATTTAATGTTAATATCTTACCTTCTTTTTCTAGCCTAATCAAGCCTCTAATTTTAAACTGTTTGGTCAGTTTGGAAAGCAAGAAATTGAGAAAATAACACAAAAGATGATTTCTTGGCAACTGCAAGTAGACAAAACTGACCAGAAAATCTCATGATAATGTTACACTCATACGCCTGGCTTGTCTCCTGACCTTTTCCTTGCTTTTGTTTTTTTTCATCTTTTCCATTATTCTTTCTCCTGAAGTGCATGATCTTCTGCCCAGCCTCAAACAGCACAGTTTTGGACCTTGTATAGGGCTTGTACTCATCGGAGTTTGCCTGTCCTGACAATTGGGATTTTTAGCCTTCTGGAACATTTCTCCCCAACCATCCAGGCACCAGGACTCCCTTCCCAGGCAGCAGTGATTGGGGCAAAGGAGGTGCAATCCTTTCCTACCTTGCAAACTCTCCGGCAGCATCCCTGCTCTGACCGACACCTCTTGCTTTTAGGCACACAATGTGAGCCAAGTGGCTGTTTTAACAGGATACGTAGGCAAGGCAGTAACAGGAAAAGAACAGAAAACTGAAAAGTAGTGAAGCACGCCTCTTTTTCTTCCTTTTTATCCTGTTCATGTCTGCTGTCCTAGAGTTTTACTTGCTGGCTTAGTTTATTTCTGCTGGGAAACAGAGCGGGTACAGGGCCGTGGGACCAAGACCCTGTGGCCACCAGTAAGGGTTTCACAGTCACTGTGTTTCATGAGATCCCTTTATGATCACCTTGGCCGCAGAAACAACACAGGCTCTTTGCTTTCCTCCCCTCTGTTTGCTCTCATTGTCTGGAACAGGCTTTTTTCCAGTTTCTTCCTTTTCTGAGATGCCAGTTAACACTAATAACATTGATGCCTTCACTTTTTGGCCAGAACTGTGAAAACAGATTCTTGCACCTGCTGAGCTGTGGCTTTTCACTGTCTATCAGCAGGCTACCGATGATTCTGCAAAGCCTCCCTCGTACCAATACCATGCCATGCCAAGCAGCACATTTCAGGGTAAAATATTTCATGTTTCCTCTTACTGGAAACATTTTTGGCTAAGGTCTAAGCATTTTTGTCATGAGGCGTAACTGCAGGACAAGGGAATGGATCAAAGCCCAGGAAACCCAGCTCAGTACGGCAAGGGTGCACTGCCTTCTGGGAAGCCCAAATGCAAGCCCTCAGAATAACAATGCCTTTCTTAATTTTTTCTCTGGCCATTGTTATTTGTGCTGTGTACTGGCTGCTTTACCATCCATGAAAGCCAGTTACCTCCACAGGTTACCACAGGAGGCAAAGTTAAGCCATTGCTATGTTGCAGATTGCATAGATACCATGAAATAAAGGCAGAGCTGGGGAGGTAAGTGGGTTATTTGGCCTTTATTGTCAAGAGAAAAATTAGTCTCCTGGATTTCTGAGTAAACAAGTCAGTAAACATTTAAAAATCAGTCTAGGCTCTGGCTT
The DNA here is from genome assembly GCF_017976375.1 of Cuculus canorus. Classification (NCBI taxonomy): domain Eukaryota; kingdom Metazoa; phylum Chordata; class Aves; order Cuculiformes; family Cuculidae; genus Cuculus; species Cuculus canorus. The sequence goes on along the minus strand of NC_071403.1, from coordinate 43,121,327 downwards.
CTCAGGGGAATGTAGGCAGCCTGAACTCCATGTTTAAATACAGTTAAAAGGAATCTCACCGTTTGCCTAAAATAGCTTTTCTTCTTTTTTTGCTTGTTTTTAAAAAAAAGAATGGAGTTCACAAGTGTACTTGCTTAACATTCATCACTTAAATTCTGTTCATCACAAGATTTGGGAACTTGATGAAAAGCAGTCTTTTCTTTTTATTATTTACTCCTAGGGGCAGTACGCTGCTTGTTCAGGGAAGGGTGCAGATCCTGACAATCATTTGTGTTCTTCTAAAGCAGCTATACATAATCAGTATATTTAGTTGAAGGACTACAGTTGGTGGGAGAAGTGGCATTGATTGGAAAGAGCTGTAATTGTATTATACCTCTCACTTCTATCTAAATTAGTGATACCCTGTAGTTGATGAGTCTGATTCATCTCACAGCTGAAGAATGACGCTCTACAGGTGTGACAAATACAGAGATGCTTGTCTAGGCTGCCTTCAAAGAGGTTGGCAGAATCAGGTTTGAGGGGAACTGGGGGAATGAAGAGACAAAGACAGGCTGCAGAAGTTTGTAAAAAATGGCAAAAGGAGCAATGGACTCTTCCAGTCCCACCAGTGGTGTGCTGTAAGTTTGTCTTGATAATTTCACGCAGTCCTTATTTCAGCAAAGCAGCCTCCTGTCAGCTGGATGGCAAAAGCTAATAGTAAACTTAAGTAGTTGATTCTTGCATACCTGATTACTTAAGGATGGGGCAGATTTTCTAGGAGAAACCTTCTGTAATTTCACATGATCAAACTTAAAAACTGAAGATAACTGAATAACCCTGGTGCAAAAAGAGCATGGTGTGGGGGAAGCCCATCATCTCTTCAGGGTCTTCAGGGCGCCTCATTTCCCACTGACCATTCTCTCTTTGAAATATCCCACATCTCTGCCAGACCTTTCCAGGAGCCTGGGGAGCATCTCATCAATTCTATGTGAAGCTGAACCTGCCATTCAACTGAAGATTGGACTGAACTCACTTTTTCTCTCAGCTCCTCAGCAGGCGGTGGAATCACTGCCCCTGGGTCAGCCCTCCTCAGGCAGCAGCTGTGAGCAGGAGGAGTGAACCCCAGCTCATCCTCCAGGACCACACCTCTGGGGGCACAGCTTTGCTCCCCAGCAATCTGCCGCAGGCATCTTAGCAGTTCTCTGGTTTCTGGTGGACCATTACATACAAAAGCATTTGGGAGAAGGAGACAAGTGTGTAGCTATGGAGTTAACTGAGTACCCAGGGAGTAGGAGCCTGAGCAGAGCTGTGGGTTATGTGAGGCGTGGGCTGTTAAGGAGGTCAGTTACACACCACATTACACAGGGGGAACTTGTCACAGCTTAGTTTAATCTTTGAAATAGTTCCTTTCCTTTCCCAGCCTAAACAGCCTCCATTTTTCTTCAAAAACCATCAGAATAACTTCTTTAAAAGTTGGCATTACTTTTTGCACATACCTCATGAGGAAAAAGCACCTCCCTGACTGTGTCAAGAAATTGTTAACAGCCTTGATAGGTACCACCTCACAGGTGGACATTTTACATGGAAAATATGTTACACATGAGTGCAGAGCTAGGCTGACTCATTTAAATCCACAACAAAGGCACTGCCAAGAGCAAACTACCCACTGGAACCAGAGCCCCTGTGACATCCCTGGCACTCCACCTTCTCAAGCTGACAGTGAGGCAGCTGCCAGACAGGGCAGCTACAGTTTCTTTTCTCAAATTTTCTTGTTAGACAAACACTGATAAAAGATGTCTCATGCCTGCCTTACTTAAGGAAATAATGCTTAGGAATTCTCCTTCCTGGAAATATTGCAAAAGCTACCAACTTTCTACCCCTGCCTTCGCTCCCACACTATCTGCAGGCTCTAGTGTATTAAAACAAAACCAACCAACACAAAGCAGCAAGTAATGAAAAAGAGCACAAACCAGAATCCTGCAGCACTGTCAAATTATACAACGGCGATTCCCACTGGAGATAGCTTGGACAACTTGCCTCAAGGGTATGATAAGAGGGCTTGGAGGCTCCCATATCAGGGCCAGGACCAGAATGGGGCAGGCAGCCACTGTAGGCAGCTTGTCTGTGCTATCTGTACCTTTCCCTCTTGCTGCGGTCCAGCCTGTGGACACTGCTTCCACTGAAGTTAGTAGGAGAGGGGTGGCTCCTAGCAAGTCTCAAAATCAAGACTTTGACTTAATGTAACTGAGACAGTCTCACAAATATTTGTCATGGGAGAGAGGGTAGCTTGCCTTGCTTGTAAAACAACACAGGCATCTATGCCATGGAAAATCCTGAGTCCTACCATTGCAGACTGCAAAGGGATGCTTTTTTTCCTCTCCATTATTTCTCACCACAACTTGCTCATTTTCCAAGAATGAAGTGATACCTCATGTGTGTGCTTGGTGCCCTAACTTCAGCTGACAGAGTAAACACTTCAAATCTTCCCCTTCAGTGTGCCTTTTCTGTTAAAAACCTGCGTGTATGAACACCAGAGAGAGGTGGAAAAGAAAGAGAGGGAGAGAGACTCTTTAAGCTCATGGGTAAGGAATGTGCATCGAGCTGTGCGTGGATGTCTGATGTCTCCAACTATTTGTTAAAAAGCAAAAGCAATACTTCCGACAGACGGCCCTCCCCTCGCCTGCAATAGGCTCCCAAGAATAGCAACTGCCTGTGTCACTGCAAAGGGCAAAGCCTTCTGAAATAGCAGCAAAGTTGTTCACAAACCACTCTGTGGTTTGCAGTTGGTTTCAGCCAGCTTCAGCAACTTGTTGCCATGAGGAAAATAATCTGTGCTTTCCTCAGCAGCCGGCAAAGGATTCCAACCCTGTAAAGTGCTCCTGCCCCAAGGTGCAAAGCGGGTGGCAATGATACCCGGGCAGAGCTCAGGGGACCTCGACCAGCAGAGCCAGACAATGAGAGCAGGGGAGGATGATGAGAGCAGCCGGGACAGCCACCACGGCAACTGCCACCACCTCTGCAAGCTCCAGGCTGCACCAGGTATAGTGGCAGGGTCTGAATGCCAGCTGCTAGTCAGCAAGCAGTGTGCATGCGTAGCTAATGCTCAGGGCTCAGCGTAAACAGCCCCACAAATCCAACAAATCTCGGGGCACGCTGTACCAATTTCTAAAACTATGAGAGGGGAAATTGTGAGTAAGGAAGGGGAATGCTGGCGTGAATTTTGAATGAATGTTTATGTGATGCTTTTCCCAAAGTCCTCAGTCCTAGTGTCCACGCATGTGTTGTCTGTTGTGTAAATCCCTTTTGTTTTTGAAGATCAGTCAGGTGAAAAATCAGAGAACCCGCTGCCATCTAAGATAACAATTGGTGCTCTGGTCCTTGCACACTCAGGAAAAATCCAGCACTTTTCAGTGAAGTGGAGAGAGGCCAGGCAAGCATTGCACCTGCTCAGGCAAGAGGAAAGTACAGGGTGGAGGGACTGGGACTCCATCCTGTCTTTTCTCTCCTAGCATTTTAGGAAAAGCAGGATTTCTATGCTGGTGCCTTGAAAGATTAATTGTACAATTTATTTTGTAAATGTTTTTTGAGTCCTGAAGCTGAATTTCATAGTTCTTCACTTCTGCTTTCCTACCCAGATAGTTTTTCTGAGTTACAGCATGTTTTTGCATCTTGGGTCTCTTTCATGGATGATAAGATCAAGAGGAAAATGATCTACAATCGTGATATATGTCACCCACAAAATAGCTGTGCCCAACAGGAAAGCATGTTGTAAACCAGAAACTACTGTGTCCCAAGCAGGTTTTGTTCCATTAAGAATGAATGAACTGATTAACCCATGAATGTTCAGATACTACAGGCACAATTGCTTTGTTGGAGTGTAGCAGTTATCAGTCCAGTAACATCTACTAATAACCTGGAAGCAGAGGATAATCAAGAGCAGAAAGCCAGTTGGTGTGCAAACATATTTAATATTACCTTTGGGTATGAAGGGAGCAATATGGATGGCTATAGGATAGCGTTGTCAAAGGGAAGCACAGCAGCTACAATAGAGAGACTGCAAAGGTACTACAGTACAAGGGCTATGGTTAGAAGAGTACATGCAAATTACACATCTGGCCTTACTCTCAGAAATTGAAGCAGTAATCTGAGGAATTTATAATTAACTAGCTAGGAATTAAAAGAAAATGTTGATTCTTATTGGAAAATAGCAAACCAAAACCTAAATCCCATTTAATGTAATGAAAGGTCGGGCTGCCTGCTGACATAACGAAAATACATGGCAGAGCGCTAAGGGAGATGGAAAGATGGTCTGGGTGATTCAGTCCAGAAGCTGTGTTCCCTGTATTTCCATCAGTGCCAGGGGGATTTCATTCTTGAAATTTGAATATTACTCACACAATACATTAATCAGGCTTTACGATGTATAAAGGATACGATGCTTCCCACCATTGCAAGAATTTAGGTGTGTGAAAATGTGTGACACAGTTAAGCTTCCTTCTGCCTTCTTTTTTAGTTCAATTTACAAAATATTAATTTTGGGTTTGCCTGTTGCACTCGGGTGCGAGGAGCCACATTCGTCAAATGATCATTATCCTACATGGCTCTGACACTATTTTTTCATAAATTTAATGTTTTTATGCAGCAATTCCCAACACGTGCCTTTAAATAGTTATACTACAAAACCATGTGATCCACACGCTATACACTTCAGCAAAATGCTCCTCTAAAGACAGTTTGGGGTTTTTAAAGAATATTTGCCTGTAAAGGCACAGTTTTTGTATGTCAGACAGCGCTCAGATAGAGAAGAAATACGTTGTTAAAGATAGATTGAAATTTTCAGATACAGATGTAGTTCTAAGATTTATCATGGATAAAAGCAGATGACTTGTTTTATTGAAAAAGGGAGATTCCATGTTGTGGATTCATATGTATGCAGTGTACTCAACTTGCCATGATTTTCTAACCTGTGCTTATTAACCAAGAGTTGACAAGGCTTGATTTCACCTTCTATGTGTCTTAAGAGATAAAGAATCCCCAAGGATTTAAAGAATATAAGTTTGACCTTCCAGAAAAATATTTTCCTTCCCTCCCAGGTTGAGACTTTTCTCACTGTAAATTAAATTGAAGTCAGCTGAAGAAAGCAACATGTTGAGAGAGGCCATGTATCATAATAGATGTATTCGCACAGGTCACGTATAGTCTCTTCCCCTTTCTCCTCCAGTTCTTTGTACACACCTCACATGTTGTCTTGGGAGAAAGGAAAGAAAAAACACTTCAGAGAAACCTTAGTGTCTGGACTAATGTGGCGCATGGTACTGCCAATGTGAACTGGAAAAGGCTCTCAGGGACCTCTCCCACAGCTCTTCCTCACATGGAGAGGGAGAAGAGTGTAGTTTCCCAGCTGAAACTACTTGCAGATCTCCCTGGTACAGATAATTTATCTATAATGCAAATAAAATGCAAGCACAGACCAAATATATTGCCTTTGGAAGGACTTTATTTTCCCAAATATGTGCTTGAAAATAAGTAAAAGGGCAGAGTGGCAAGTACTAACTCAGCCCCATCCATTTTAATCAGCAGTACACTGTACTACACTACAACTACACTTGGTTTCCTTTTCAGGGACCGAACATAAACACTGCCAGCAAAGTAGTGCCAAGTAATGCTGCTTTTGACCTGAGCAACAGTTGTGAGATACCATTTTGTTTACATGGGGAAACTAGAGAATATACTTTCCAATCACTTGTCACATACCAGTCAGACACTCATTAGCTATGGTGTTTGCTGCAGGCAGAATAAATTTCTCTGGAAGCCATTATTAAAATAATTATTCCCCTGGGCTGCATACTGCCATGTATTTTGCAGGCATCTCATAAAAATAAGAGCAAGATACATTTTAAGATTTTTATTTATTTTTTTTTTTAAAAAAGGAATGCCTGAGAACTGCCAGCAACATCATAAAAAGTGACACTTAAAAGGATTGTGAGTACAACTACTGCAACATGCTTTATCTGGAAATGTTAAAGCAAAACATGTGCTGAATTCAGAGGGGATTTTGTCTGGAGGAAGACCATGGAGGAAAAACCAAGCAGAGATTTCATGGTTTAACTCAGCAGGCAGTTCTGAGCAGGAAAATCATATGTATACCAGTTACAAGAAAACTCCATAGTGATACAAAGATTTTTCTCAGCAGAATAGTGCCTATGAGGGACAAGTGACACTGACTTAACTGCTCAATTTTCTGCTATTAATGCAGAAAGACAGTGTGTTTCCCTCTGCATGAGATCAGAATCCGCTTTTCATTCAGGGATACGCTTTAGCTACAGCCCACTGTTATTTCTATAAGACTGTGGGTGTGTGTCACTGGTAGATGAACACAAACAGTTGACCTAGTGAAAACAAACCAAAGAAACATTAAGACATTGGTCAAGCTGCTGTACTTGGACAAGCAAGAAATATATATGCTTGAGTGCTTCCCTAGCAACTTCCCAGGTGTCCAAACTCCACACCCAGCCTGTACAGCCTCTCATATTTAAAGTAAATAATGACTTCCATTGCTCTGAGCAAAGCAAGAACAGTGCTGCGGACAGACTTTTTCAAGATATTTGACTTGGCACTGTCATTTTAAATCAGAAACTGGAACAAAACTGAGTCACTCATTTAAGGAATTAAAAGCCATGCAGCAAAAAAGTAATGATATTAGACACTGCTCACACTGTTGCGTTTCTTCTGGTAAGCCTTAAATTCAGTTTTTGTTCTTCTGTCACTTATTTTTTTCTCAGTTGCCTGGAACTAGATCGTCATGGATTATTTGTGGGTGATAAAGGTGTTAGGTGATTTATCAATGGGATATGTCACTGTCTGAATGCAATTTGAATGTCTTGGCCTGCTGACTACAAGTGAATGTGCTGTCTGGGGTTCCTCTCTGCTAACTTTAGACATCTGCATGTGAGTAAGCCACACAGACTCCTTATATAGGCAATGGAAAGAAATAGGCGTCTGACCTACTTCAGACATAGAGAAGTGCCTATTTTTCACAATTGTTTATAGAAGAAATCTAGAGATGCTGTAGATCTCCCTTGGTTAGGCAAGTGAAACACATCCTATGTGTTTTAATACAACACAAACTGATTTTCATTCCTAGTTAGTATGCAAGAAGGCAGGTCATGTTTAGAGGAAAGGCAGTGCCTTGGAAAGAACACAGTCAAGAAAAGAGGTTGGTTATCCTGGAGAATAATGACCATAAGATAAGCTCATGTACATTGCTGTGACAATCCTTAGACGAGTAGAGGGGGAAATTTCCATCAGGAGCAGGACAACTATGTCAAGTTCCTATCTGGCACTGTGTAACCACTGAAGGAGTGCTGGATCCAGCCCACAATTTATTGCAGATATTGATGATCTGAGGAGAGTTCAGAGAACAGGGCTTTGTATACTTAAGAGACTGGTAAACTTGTAAAGCCTCACAGGCTTAAAGTAGCTTATCAAGGAGAGGTCTGTGGGATGATTCAATAGCAGGCTATAATCTTGTACTTAGTGAACACAGCTAAGTGCAGGCAAATGGAGAATGGGATCTGATGGGTGGAAGCCAAAGTTGCAGAAATTAAGTCTAGAAATAATTTATAAATAATTTACAGTTAAAGCAATTAACCATTGGGACAACTATGATTATAGTAATTGGCTTCCAACCACTAGCAATTTTTAAGTCAAAGCTGAATATTTAAATGGCCTAGTTCAAATAAAATGTCATTGAAATGAGTCTGAAGGGTTATGTTTTGTTGCTCATTAGAGTCAGACTGGATGGCCACAATAGTCCCTTTTGGCTTCATGATATATAAATTAAAGAAAAATCTTATGTTAAATCTATGTAGCCCGGTGATGTAAAATACAGAGATGTCCAAGAAAGCACAAGTATCAGCACTGAACAGTAGTTTGGGAAGAACACTGCGATCAAGTTAACAGTGTAGCTTCTGATACCCAAGCCCATTCATTCACTTTGTTATTACTAGCCCTTATTTGCAGGCAGGATTCATTGGAAGAACATGTTTTCCAGATGTCGTAATATACAGCAAGCAAGAAAGTAAAATGTATAAACGGAGAGAGAAACTGGGCTTTGCAATGATAAAATGTATATTACGTGAATGCATTGGAGGATGGAGCACACGTAGTACAAACAAGATTAACTGGAGTCAGTAGTACACCCATCGAAGTGTTGTTCAGCGTGTGGTTTTCTTTAAGCTGTCCCACCTCCATCACAGTAAATCTCCCATTCAGCCTCATCTTCTGAAAGACTTCTCACAATACTCTCATTTCCATGCCCTTACAGCCCTGTCTGTCTCTGGTTTGCCAGCCACCCAAGCCCAGAGGCAGAGCGCTGGCTGCACTCAATAGCTCCTCAGGGCTGCTGCCACTTTGCTTCTGCTTGGCTCAGATGGAACAAACTGAAAGCCAGGTAGCAGAGCTAGTAGACAATACTTCTTTTTATAGACTTAACAGGCTTACATATCTTCCCTGACTCTGGAGGCACAGCTTTTGTTCACACAGCTGTACTCTGTTACCCTCTAAAATAACCCAACCTCCTGTGGAATGGCTGTAGGGTGCGATGATGGGTGAGCCAAACTACCTCTGGGGATTCTTAGAAGAGCCAAAGGTGCCATGGGACACACCCATGCCAGGGACCTTGCCAGCAAGTTAGTGGGATACGTGGCCATGTGCCAGGGTTGAGGCCACAGCTCTGGCTCTGTTTGTTTTAGTAGTGCAGACATACTGCTAGGGCTACCCTCCTCCCCACTCTTTTCATGATTTGCTTTAGAAATGTAATATCCTCTGTCAAATGGGACAGAACGTCACCAGCATGCTCAAAAGCTATTGGCAAGGCACTCCAGGCAGTCAACATGATCAAAGAGCCTTAATGACATGGAAAAATAAGCTAAAAATAAACAAAGTCTATGTATCATTTTCAATTAGACCATATACCACTTTCCAGCCAAGTGGCTTGTTCCAGGAAAATTAACTGAAATACAGATTCTGTTATGCTGCAAAAGCTACTTCTCCTCAGACACATCCTATCTCTCCAGCTAACCAGAAAATCAGAAGTCAATTTACTCTTTTCCTAGTTGTGTGGCAGCCAACATTATGATGAGAGGAAAATCATGCTGAGAGAAAGAACAAGATCAACAATAACAAACTGATGTATTCCTCAAGGTTTAGAGTGCAAAAGGCTTCACATTTAGTAGAATATGATCAGTCAAATCTGTCTTGAAACAATAAACAATGAATCGCAGTTGTATAAAATGAGTTTGTTTTAAAGTGGACATTCAAAGGCATATAATCTCCATTTGGTTTATGTTTTCACCATCTGTTTTTTATTCCTGACCTTGTGGCTGTCATAAACTATGCAAAATATTTGATCCTTCTATTCCGAAGGACCTCAGATTAGTGACGAGCAGAGCCCAGAAAGTTCATGAATTTATACCTCAAAGATTCCCTTAGAATATCCCAGCTATCTGGTTCAGGCTGGTACTCAGTGGATAAATTTCCTTTTGACAAAATAAAAACACTGGTACCAGCAGCCTTCATGGCATCCTCAGGTGAAGCAAAGGAATTAGTAAGTGGCAAGGAAAAACTTAATTTGTTATTTATTCAGATCAAGGTTGAAACAATTTGGCTGAGAAATTACTGTTTTTTTTGCTCATGGTACACTAGTTGAGTGGACAACACTTCCTCAGTTCAGTACAAGAAAAAAACTGAGAACGTCTCAAGGCATAAATTGTTTTCTCACCAGAGCTCGCATTGTCAGTGTTACCTTTTTCCACGATATTCTGAGGCAGAAGGTTTAATTATTTCGGGCCTGATTGAAGCCTTATTGACTTTGGATGAGGAAGATAAGGAATACAAAAGCATTAAAATTAAAGTGAGGTTAATGACTTTTTTTTTCATTTAAAAAAAAAGCTTTTTATGACACCACTCCTGCTGGTTTGTGTGCACCTAACTGCTTTGTCTAGAAGTTTTTTTGGACTGATATATCAAATAAAATTATCATTAGTTGTCAGAATGTTGCAGAAGTCACACTTTCAAGTTTTGTGGTTTTTTTTCCTCTTATTTCAGGTTGTGGAACATTTACTCTTCTATCGTCTGCCATTGCTGCTGTAAGTGGACTTCTGATGGGTTATGAGTTGGGCCTTATCTCTGGAGCTCTTCTTCAGATGAGCAACATATTAACACTCTCTTGTAAAGAGCAGGAAATCATTGTAAGTTCCCTGCTTTTTGGGGCCTTATTTGCATCCCTTACTGGTGGATTCCTGATAGACCGATTTGGAAGGAGACTTGCTATTATTATTGCATCTTCTTTACTTGTGTTGGGGAGTCTAATTTTACTGCTCTATGAGTCATATGGAATACTTATTGTGGGACGAATTGCCATAGGTGTTTCCATATCACTATCATCAATTGCAACATGTGTGTACATCGCTGAAATCGCCCCACAGCACAGAAGAGGCCTTCTCGTATCGTTAAATGAACTCATGATAGTGATAGGCATTCTCTTTGCCTATATTTCAAATTATGCGTTTTCCAGTGTATCTCATGGCTGGAAGTACATGTTTGGCCTCGTGATTCCAGTAGGTGCTCTGCAGGCTATTGCCATGTATTTCCTTCCTCCAAGTCCTCGGTTTCTTGTTATGAAAAATAATGATGAAGCTGCAAGAGAAGTACTGGAGAGGCTACGGCAAACAACAGATGCTACTAAAGAACTTACTGTGATCAAGTCTTCCCTGAAGGATGAACATCAGTATAGTTTCTTGGACCTGTTTAGTTCAAAAAACAACATGAGGGCGCGAATGTTGGTAGGACTCACTCTAGTTTTTTTTGTGCAAACAACTGGGCAACCTAACATTTTATTTTACGCATCAACTGTTTTGAAGTCAGTTGGGTTCCAGAGCAATGAAGCCGCCAGCTTGGCTTCTACTGGAGTTGGAGTGGTTAAAGTGGTCAGCACAGTCCCAGCCACAGTTTTTGTGGATCAAGTTGGAAGTAAAACCTTTCTGTGTATTGGCTCTTCAGTTATGGCAGTATCATTAATCACTATGGGCTTAGTCAGCCGTAACATACATGTAAATTTTACCAACGTTTGTAGAAGCCAATCTCCAGAGGATTTCTTTCTCCAGAGACCAGAAAACCTCACTGGTGTGACCAATGGGAGTCTCAAGGACCTCTTTGCTAACATGGCTTCACCAGAAATATCATCATTTGATGCACAAAGCCCACGTGTTGCCAGGACAGAAGAACTCAACAGGACTGCCCTGTCAGGAGGCAAAGGCACAACAGGGTCTCACATGGAAACTGAGGAGGTTCCTGTTGTCCAGAAATGGCTCTCACTGGCCAGTCTGCTTGTTTATGTTGCTGCATTTTCCATAGGTCTTGGACCAAGTAAGTGTTTCATTTTTTAAACTCTTTGTAATGATTAATTTACAAGTGGATTAAGTGGTGGGAGGACATGCTTGACTTGGCATCATGCGGGTCCCAAGCTGGACCTAGCAGGGTTTTTCACTAATATGCGCTGATATCATCACAGATGGTCTTGGTGGGCCTGAGTTGTACCTTTAGGAAGAAGCATTGCCCATTAAGGTCAAGAGTTTAATCTCTCTTCGATTCAGTGAAATTAAATGCTCCTCTTCAATGAAGTTAAGAACTGCTGTGAGCTTTGTACAGCAACATTATGGGGCCCCTGGTTATCTTTCTACATCCTAGTCTATTGTGTCCTTACATTGGGAAGGTTAAGATGTAGGCATTTGCTACCTCATAAGCACAAAATAATGATAAGCTCTAGACCTCTGTATGGTATGACACCAACAAATCCATGAAATGCCAGTATGCCTGAGTCCCACTGGGGATCTGACATCTTGACTATATAATAGCCTTCAGATATAAGAAATACATTCAAGGAATCATACTTCATGAGCAAACTGTAGTGTTATCGCCACTACCGGTGCAGAAGAGTACAAGTGGAATAATACAAATGTCACTGTACAGCTGAGGTACTGCTACAGATGCCAGCACACTTGCATCTCTCTCCAGAGGAGAAATGGATGCTATGTCCAGGCACTAGCAATTAAATCTATTCATTTTGGTTTAGTTTGGTTTTGATTTGTTTGGTTTTTCTTTCAATAGCACTTATAGCACTTGCATATTATTGTTCTTTAGTCACACTGCAAAAACCACATGCTTAGAGTCCATTATTTATTAACAGACTTAATGTACTTTTGTGCTCTGGCTGAAACTTGCCTTGCAAACACGCTGTACTCCTGTTGGACTATTATGATAAAAAGATTGCCACAAAAATACAACCCAACAATTGCACTAACAGAAACTCCCCTGCACTATTTATTTATTTTAAACATTACTCACTGGAAGAGCGGCATGAAATAAGCATTCATTGCCAAGGCAATGGGCTTAACTGTATTTTTACAGCATTATTCCTTCCCTTCCAGACCATCTTGGGGTTGGATTCTGCTTTTGGTGACACAGGTTCAAAATCATGGATGCCAGAGAAAACCATGTTATTTGAGCTTTAACTTGGATGTTGCAAACACACATTTAATGATCCTCAAGGCAGTGGCATGCATTCAGGCTCGGACTCCTGTTGAAACTTGCTTTTCTATTGACCTGGCTGTAAATGTGTTCCTGGTTCCATTTGTGTTGGCCTTATGTCACATTACTGATAACAACATCTAGTTCCTCGAGGGTTACAGATACTGTAAGGTATGTTTGCATTTGGGAAGTCTCTGAGGCCTCTGCTTGTTTTCTAACCTCTTTCTTGACTAAGAGCACAAATGCTCCCAAACAGCAAATGGGAAAGAAGAGACACCATTTAGCTCAAGCATGTTAAAATCACATATGATAAAACCACAGTGAGGCAATTTAATCTGACATATGTGTTTGCATGGCAAGTGAAAGTCAGATCTGGGAGAAAGATGGGTATTTCAAAATGCAGATAAGTACTTTCAAGTCACTTCCATGCCCCTAAAAATACATTTTTTAGTTAAAATTGATAATATATAGAAAGTGCAAGGGTTAGAGAATCAAGAGATTGTTGGAATTTGCAAAGGATCTATTGTGGTGTGAGTCACAAGGTTATGATTTTTGTCTCATATGCAGCCTTCAACATCTGCTGCTTGGAGTTCACATCCTTGAATATATCGTAAAAAGCCTAGCTTTCTTATCCTTTGTATGCCTTTCTTAGCATAAAGAAACAGAGCCCCTCTGCTTATATAAAGTAAACAACTTTAACATGTTTATATTATTCATCTCTAAATCTGGTTTGTGATCTGGACTATATAGTTAGCCACTGCCTACTCCGCAACAGGAGGGAGGTATTGAGGCTGCACTCATGGGCTTCTGTGGCCAGGAAAGCATGGGGACAGAAGCAGTGTAACCTCCACACCACTATAATTTCAATGCAAATTCACATACTCCACACAATGTCTGCCCATCATGCTGGTTAAGGTGAAGGCAGTGCCGAGGATGTATTTGTTGGTAAGCTACAGATCAATCGGCCTCTTTTGGACAAAGATCATAAAGGATCTTGCTCATTTCCCTCCTCCCCGTGAGATCATTTCAGGAAAAAATTCACTCACTTTATTCTGAGTCCATGATGCATTATGTTCTGCAGGAATAAAGGAGAGCCTGTGTAGCACCATTACGAAAATGGCACACTCTTCATAGGGCAGATCACACATCCTGAGCTCTCTCATCTTTTTTTTATGACCTTTTCCTTTTTTTTCCCCTTCCTTTTTTTGGTGATTGTGGTCAAAGATCTAATTACAGTCCAGATTTGCACAACAGAAATTTAGAAATGCAGTATTTTGCCATGATTTCTCTTTTGTCTCCAAATTACATGATGTAGATTGATTTTTTAATTAACTAAACATATGTTAAATATATTTATTGCCATTTATCAAAGCACCCAGCCAGCACAGTGATGAACACTCGTAAACAGAGAGTGAGAGATAAAAGCCATTTTTGCATTATAAAAGAATTCACAGACTAGCAAGCATCTGCTTAGTCAACTGTTTTTTTTTATTTTGAGGTGCTCTGTATTTATGTCATCAACACTTAGACAAGATAAAAGGAGTATTTCTGTTACTCTGTTTCGGATTAATTATGTTTGATTACTGCAATTCGACTATATGTTCACATTCAAATTCACACAATTATGAGGACATTTTGTAGGTGCAACAAATCATTGTTGCATCACATTAGAGAACAGCACATGCTGTCTCTCCAGGGGTGTTTGCTGAGGTGTTTCAAGGCATTTATTAGGTAAGGGGATTTACTTGACACCCATCTTTGTCTTGAGTTACCCTTGTCTGTATATCAGGAGGGTCAAACAAGGATCAACCATTCTCACCAGGGAAAGATGCCCACACAGTCCAAGAGAAACCTCTCTCAAGCTACCACATAAAGAGTGAGGAGTGTGAGAGTTTTTTCCATTGTTTTCAGGGCATGCTTACAAGGAGAGGCATTTGAACCTGCTGTATGTGAAGGGAGTGGACAGGAGAAATCTGAGCCTTGCAGAAATGCTGCTACACCTTGCACAGGGAGCAATGAGTGCAGGCTAAAAAGATGAGCGTGGTGTGCAGGTAGATCATCAATCTGTCACCCAAGCTAAAAGTTCAATGCGACCCTAAAATTAATTTAACACGAAAGACACACAGAAATTCTAGTCAGGACATGACCGTACATGACCACTTACTAAATGACACAGCGTTGACTGAAATAGTTCTAGAGCATCCCATTTGCCAGGTGCTCTGTTCAGGCCACTTGAAGGGCAAGAGTGGGTACCCCAAGCCCTGCTGCTTTCCTCGTGAATCTGTGACAAACAAAATTCACATTCAGGTGTCAGATGGCACCTGTTACCAAAGATCTGCTTCTCTGCCCTGATCATCTCCTTTTGCACGATTTAGTATCAAAGACTGAACAGCGACAACTTCCTTCCATATTTTCATATGTATTTCTGAGTGAGGAGGTCTCACTGGATAAACTCACCAATAAGCAGATGAAACCAAGAGTAGCATCATGCACATTAATACAGGGGTGGTCTGGAGGAAATCCTCTCTATCAAACAAAAATCAGAGGGACTCCAACAAGTAGTGCAAACTCAGTCTGGACCCAACGGGTCATCTGTTTTCCTAGTTAGGATATTTTCTAGCAAATAAAAAGTGAGTGAGCAAAACAGGACTTGGGCCATACCTCTTTAACCGTATTGTGGGAGTGTTGCATGGAGCCCATGGGGCTCAATGTACATCCCAGGGAATTTTTTCTGTGGAGTAGGGAACACTTTAATTGAGGAGGAGATGTTGAATGCATACATTTGGACTGCACGTATGACACTGATATGTTGCACAGCAGAGCTCTTCCTCCTCTGTTAGTCCTTAAAACAGATTTCTGTATAACTGCTTTTAGGCAGTTGTCTATGAACTTTGGGAAAATCTGGTGGTGCAAATCACATCAACTCCACTGTCGTTATGGCAGTTCCTGCTGAGTGTGCACATGCAAATCAACAAAAGCATCTTCAAGTGGGACTGTGGTGCAGTTTGATGATGTGAATCATCCTCAAAACCTTCAGATGCATAAAGTCTGAAGGTATTTATGTCTCTGCCAACCTAGGACTGATGATGTTCTATTGCTGCATATCCTAGAGCAGCCATCAGCTTTGTGAAACTCTCCGGAAACAATGTCCAAACTCTCAGATCCTTTCTCTTGGAAGCCATGGTAGGCTCCTCTTCCAGGTGACTTCTCAGAGCTGCAGGGATTCCCTGGCCCTGAGTGCTCAGAACCTGCTTGGCATACACACATTTGTGGCCATAACATATCTGAGACAGTTCAGTGTCTGCAGCTGGAGAAATATCTGCAGGGTGTCAGGGCTTGGAAAAAAAATACCATATATACCCATATAGATAGATATAAAGTCTAAATAATGGGAGGGTGTGTGTACATTTTTTGTGGTGGACAAATAAATGCAGGGACATGGAGGAGGGGTTTAGAACTTACTGCAAATCCTGCTTTTCCACATAGTTGTTCCAGTCCCATCGAAGCCTACCTTGCAACAGTGGGTGCTTGAAGGACTGGCAGTACCTTGGTACCAATTAAAACCTGTTTAATAGTGGCATTAAATACCATGGAAAGCTTTCTCAAACTGGTATATTATGCCCTCTGCTGCCATTTGCTAGCCTTAGCCATCAGGTGAATATTTCTGATTGGAAAACTGGAAAAAATTGCATGTTCATCACTCCATTCACAGCAGTGTTTCCTTCTAACTTCAGAAGAGAACATGTTACCCACAAGTCTGTGGGAGCACTTCGCCAGTGCCCGGGGCTATGAAATCCAGGACCACAGCGGATGAAGATCATGTCTAAAGGCCGTGTGCAAGAGGAGAGCGGGAAATCCTTGCAGGCTAACACAGGACCAAGTACTAGTGCCAGAGCCAATGAAGCATAATTTTTATAAAATACATGGCAATTTTGGGGATAGTGGTCCCCCCAGGGTGTCTCCCTGATGGACTTTCAGCTGCTGACTCACACCCATCCCAGGCTGAACCTCTTCCTGTGTTTGGGTACCCCTAGCAACTCCCTGCTCCCTGTGTGTGCGTGCAGAAGGCACATGCAACTGCCTGGCTGAAATTAGCAGGCAGATTCAAAGCTGTTGGGGCAGGCACAAAAGAGAGTTGGGCAAATCCCCTCCTACATCCAGTAGCTTGTGTTCAATACAGTCACTTTCTTCATCAGGAATCCTGATCTCACATCCAGGGCTCAAAAGGGAAAGGCTTCCCTCCTGAGTTATCTGTTACTGAAGATGTTTTATTTCCTACAATGTCTCTACTTTCCATTCAGTTTTAACTTTTGTGCTTTGAGCATCCATATGATCCTAGGGCAGGGAATGGTGACAGGTCATCCAGCCCAAGTGGCCCCTGGATCACTAGTTTCACACTGATTATATTCCTCCCACATGAGGGACTTGAAATTCTGGTTTTGTGTCCCCCAGCCTGGGTCCTCCCAGGAAGGGGCAGTGGACATGGTGTCCAGCAAGCTCTGTTGTGAGGCACCATCTCGCTGCTGTGAGAGCTTTGTGTGAGGTCGTTGGCCCCATGAGGAGCAAAACCCACAGAGAGAAGTCAGTGAAGGCAAGCCCACAGTGATGACAAATCTTAGGAGCAAGTTTTTACTGATAAAAGACTAGTTTGGAATAGGAGATATCCATTTCTAGTTTAAACCTGTGAGGATTTGCTGTGTTGAGTACATCAGAGTTAAATTTATATCAGCTTGAATGGATGCTTTAAAACTGAGCTAATTTATACCTAAAATGGAGCAGACGTTTTAACATGTTTGGAGATTTAACTGATGTGGGAGCCAGATTCCCCAGGTAATCGACAAAAGAAAATAGTATCACCACATAAGGAGGGCTTTCAGATCCCTGCTCTCTGACTTCTCCTTTGGCACAGCCCTCCTTTCCTCACTGGCTATTGACGGAGTTTAAGGTTACCAGGAAGATAAATTATACCATTGATAGCGTGTCACATAATGCTTTAATTTTTGGTAGGCCCTGAACTGGTCAAGCGGTTGGACTAGATGATCATCATAAATCCCTTCCAACTGAAATTATTCTATTCTATTCTATTCTATTCTATTCTATTCTATTCTATTCTATTCTATTCTACTCTACTCTACTCTACTCTATCCCATCCTATACCATACCACCCCATGTAAAAACCCACTTCATTTGTTCACACCTCATTGTGACTTGAGACATGTTGAGGACAGTGAGGAAGATGGAAGAAGGATCAAGCAAGAAAGATCAAAAAGTGTGTAAGAAAACTCAAGTGTTCACAGGAAAAGTAAAATCCATAGAGGTGAGGAAGGAAATAAGTCCCTCTTTCGATCCATCACTATCCTTCTTATGCAATCTTACGTGTTCTGTAGCAGTCTTTCTTTCTGTTTTTTATTGGATTAAGCAACCAGAATCCAAAGCTGGAACATTCCCCTAAATCTCAGAGAATTATATTGGAGACAAGATTTAGTCCCCTTGACTTTGCCTCTGTGATTCTTGATTAGCTGGCTACCTGAGCTAAAGCATGGCTAGCTAATTAGCATGGTTAAATGCAGAACCTTTTCTGTGTCTTTCATCTTAGTCACTAAATGCATAGGTGACAAAACCCAGGGAATCGGGTTTCATACATGACACTGAACAGCCCAGGGACTCAATCACAGAGGTTGTATCTCTTGCCACCCTTATAACCCAGATTGCATAGGACTGCATTTTCTCTGCCACAAAAAGCTCTTGGACTTAATCTTGGCCACCAAATGCCCTACCAGAAAACGGAAACTCTTGTGGGAAAGAGAACTGGCAATGTGGAAATTCTGAACCTCTGTGGATTTAGTTGGTTGTTCCTGTGTTCTGAAATATTTTAAGCTGTATAGCCTTGCACTAACTTGGAAAACACTGGTAAAAGATAGCAGTGTCTAGAATTCACATCAATATCTTTGCTGTTAGAGCAGTATTTCAGGCTTTTACAAAACATGTGGCTATTGTATTAATTTATAGTACACATTAATTTGATGTTGATATGTATTCATGCTTAACATTGCCTTTGATGACAGCTGTTTGCAATGTTGTATTTTTTAGCTTCTACATTTTGCAGAGCAGCCATAGCCTGGCCTTAAATTTCACAGAAATTACCAGCATTGATTCTACATTTTTTTGTGGTTTAGTCTGGAAAAGGAGATAGTAGTGGGGATTAAATCAAGTGCTTAAAGATAAGCAAGAACTTAAATGCTTTGTTGGATCTAAACCAGAATAATAAACCTTGGAAATGTGCATGCTTCGCTGAGGATCAGTACAGAAAGTTCTATTATAGATAATTAAAAAATTATCTTGGATCCTTATTTTATTACAAGATTCCTAGTACTGATAATTTGTACTGAATCATCTTTTAATGCATGCATTTATGTGGTTCGAATATGACACTCTTAGTATTTATCTAGTTCATTATTCCTATGTTATTCAAATGGTGCATCATGTGGCCTTTATTTTATACTATGTTTGTGCTACCAAGCTGCAGTACAAAGACAAGGCATGCAAAGTTAAAAATAAAGTAAGGAATAAGGACTGCCTGCTTTTCCCTATTTCCTTGCCCCAGACAAGGTTTATTTGAAGCCTCTTGTTAACACATCTGCTAACTCAGGAATTGGTTTGCCTTTTTATGGGCTGATTGCTAGTGATATGCAAGCCAATTTAAGATATTTTTGGATAGTTGTATGCTGAATTACAGGATTTCAAATTGCAGGATGTATTCTTTAAAATACCAGTCACAGAGGTTAATCAGTGGGAGCTTCTCCTCAATCATTTTAAGACTCCATTTTGCAAAGAGGAGAGTAGCCTTGTTCAGCCTTGAGACCAAACTTAAGCTATATACTGAGATGCACACCAGAAATCTGGGACATCATTTTCACTGACATCTGTGTTTCTGTTGATAAATTTACTTTTAAGTATGTGAATGAGGGAAAATTTTAGGAGATCAGGCCAAGGGCTTTGCCTGCTGAAAGACAGAGCCCTTGGTAGGGAGTGACACCATGTCCCAGTCAATATTCCTGTGTCTCTGCAAAGACAGCAGTTCAACCTGCTGCTGCTGAGCACATAATTTGGCCATCCAAGAACTACCTAGAAAAGGAAGGGAACTCCCTGTGGTTTGGCGCACTATGCTCTATTTAACAGTGACTTGAGTCAGTCAAGTCACTGACTTACATAAATACCCCTCTACTAATAGTTGTGTGTTAATAAAACTACAGACACAAAGGCTCTGCTTAAGAGGAATGGCTTCTGTGTTTAAAATTAGACACAGTTTTAAAATTCAATGCTGGTTAGTTAGCAGCCACTGGCCAAAATGAAGTATTTTACCTCCAGACTCATTTAATAAAAAATCTAGAGAATGAATTTTGCTTTTATTCTAACTAGTAACTGGGCCTAGCAATCCTCTTCTGTTCCATAGGGACATTAACTTCTGTAAAGTGCAACGTCAAGTGAGTCTAGCACACCTTCTTGTACAAGCTCTCATAACGATAATCAGAGCTGCCTATCTTTAGCCAAATTTGCCCTTCTTATTTGTAGGTCAAGTGTTGCATTTAAGCATTCAGTAAATAACAGCAGCCCTTGAAAATCTTATAAAAGACAATAAAAAATGTTTATATTCATTTTCCTTGACCATGTCCTCACAGAGAAGATCATCATGACACTGAACTCCATGAAAAATTTTATAGGGCATATGGCAAGCTTCGTAAAATCTAGTTTCGTTTGAGAGAGAGGACTGAAAGGAATTTCTTAGAGGCAAGCTGGTCTTGGGGCAGATTTGTGCAAAAACTAGAACTGTCAGTAGGACTTCAAGTGCAAAGACAGCATTTTATTTCACTCATAAAAACCATAAAGCTAAAAGATGTATTATAAAGTATGAGAAAACAGTTATGCCAGAAAGATAAAGGTATGCAGTCATGCAATTTACTGGCATTGCTGAGGAAGGCATAAACTGGCAGTCAAAGTGCCTTACCCGTGGCATCTGAGTTTGTGTGTCACTGAGCTCTGTGAGGAAAGCCAGGAAGATTTTCTTAAAGGGAAAGGGGACACAGGAGGGCACCCAGCTTCTTTGCCTTTGAAAATAAACCCTAAGTCCAGAAAACAGTTATGAATGAAAGAGAACAAAAAGATAATTTGTGGTGGATGGACCTAGAGCCTTCACACCTTCCTCCTCATTGCCTCTCTTTAGCAACAACCGAAGCGAAGCAAATAATGACAAGCAGTGACTCACCAGGGACTTAAAAATGGATCACTGCAGGCCTGTCACTGAATAAATCACCGTTGTAAAAGGTTGCTTATCCTTTCCACTGGGAATTCTCTAAAGCATATGCACAATCTCTGTTTTCCAAGAGCAAAGTCCTAAATTGTCCCCAGCTGCTGTGTCTCAACAGCTCTTTTCTGTTGTGCACCTCCTTAAGGACCCATATTGTCCCTTGGATACTGGAAAAACAGGTTCATTTACTCAACACAGCTGGTTAATTTCTCCTCTCCATACCTTTTAGAAGTGAAATATGTGATAATCAGAACTAATCCATGCACAATTTCCTCATGAATTAGAGCCTCTGGCTTCTGCAGTCATTCCTCTGCAAATGCCTCAGGGGATTATCCTGGATTCAATATTCTGAACAAATAAACACCTACAAACAGGAATACACATTTCATATTTTAATTAAAAGCCCCTTTTTTGGATGACAGTATGTGATTTATTATAATAAACACATTCTCCCTTCAAGGCTTGTTTCTATTTTTTCTTTTTTTCTCTTTTTTTTTTCTTTCTGCTTGCCTCACAAGATTTTTTCTGTCTTGCTGGGACAGTGTGAGTGTGTAAAAAAAGGATGAGAAAGGGCGACAGTGGTTGTGAAATTCAGTTGCGAAGAGAATTTTCATCTCATACATCAGTTCAAATCAACTTTATTAGGGGACCTGAAAAGAGGTGCAGACTATTATATGCCTGCCTAAAGTAAAGCTGCAATGCACCCTACTGCCCTACTGATATATTTGCTGCTGAGCACTGTTATTGGGCAAGATGGGCGACAGATCACATTAACTAAGACAATTCTACACATGTAACACTTTTTGTACAGAAATCTTTCGGATAGGAATCACTGTCTATAAGAAAGCTCTTCTTGTTTGTGACTATTCTTGCAAGCTGAAAATGGATGGCAACTGAAGATCACCAAAAATAGATTTAAGAATATACTGAACAGCTTGCCTGAAACAGGAAGCCCCATACCAGGCATTACAGTTTTGCAAGTTCACAGAGATGGAAATGATAATAATAATATTTAAAAAGGCATCAAAATGAAAGCTCACAGTAGTGAGAAGGTTCAGGGAGGAATAATTGCTGGGAAAAATCAGAGGTGAAGTACATCTCACTGCCCTACTTCTCAAACAGCCCAGAAAACACGGGAAGAATGTAATGTGTTGGTCTCACAGTCTCTTCACCACAAAAACTCCTGCTGCTCTAATGCATACTGGAGGAGGTGTGAGTGAAGGGTGATTTCTATGTTTCACTGCAAAGTTCCTTACAAAAGCACACCAGTGTTCAGCCTGTCTATTAGATAGTAATGCAAGTAGTGCAAACACTGGACAACAGTTTTTATGTACTCTCGTACAGCCTCAGAGATAAAAGGATTAAATTCCGCTTGTCGTAACATACGTTACTTGAAGGAGTCAGTCTGAAAGATTAAACATCAGAAAGAGGAATGCAGTGTACTAGAAGAAAAGGAAAAAAAAATATTAAGATTTGCCACACCGCATAAGCTCCTGTTTGGTCATCAATGGTATCAGGTATCTTGCAACCTAGAGTCATAAATGTGCTTGGAAAGAAGTTCCTCAGAAGCCATAGAAGGATATACTGTCTTCACCTGCAGCAATCAGAATGCAGGTAGGGGCATGAAATTAGCTGAGGCTTATCCTCAGTCCCTTATCTCTCAGAAATAGAGCAATTCCACATCTTGTAATATGCACACGCAGAATTTGATTTGACTCTTGGCAGGCTGGCACTCTGCTGGCAGCTTACATGCTCTCCAAAGTAATACAGCCACTCATTTGCTACATATTTGCAGTTATTAATTTTGAGCAGTCACTTCAGTCTCATTTCACGAGGCAGAGCCAGAGAGACAAATGGTTCTCATTAAGTAGAGTCATTGATTTTTAATAATAGTCACAGTCGTCTTGCGAAAAACAAAGGCAGAGTTTCAGTGTACTTTTAATGCGTCATATCTCTTTTACCTGCTTTGGAAAAGGACAAACTCTCTCTCGTCCTCTCTTCTTTCCAGTCTAAGCATCCTTTGATTTTACCAGTCTCCCAAATTTCCTTCACTGGAGCTGCTGCAAAGCCTTTGTAGGGGTTGCATTGTGTGGGTGCTGGGGGCGGTGGCAGGATAGTGTTTCTGCATTACAGCAGCAGATCTCCCCTGTCCCAGATCCCATCTCCGCCTCTGTGCTGTGTGACCTCACGGGTACACACTTCATCATTATGCACATTGCAAAGTATTGTGCCGTCCCCTGCAATGTGTCCTTTGAAATCAAGGCAAGCCAGCACCAAAGCTGACCTTTCATGAGAAGTAGTTGGCCATCTTGTTATTTGTGTGGTGTAGAGTCAGAAACCAGGTAAACGAAGAACCCGTGGAGTTCCATAAGCCTGGAAGTAAATCTGGGCTTGGCAAAGCCAGTCATTACCCATGCCCTTTGACTTCCTTCCTCTTGTGGCAGCCTTGCAGTGGCTTGCTTGCATCCTTCCCCAACACCGATCAGTTGTTACATGTTCTTAGATGATCAGCCTACATTAATGGTGGGATAATCCTTTCCTTTTCTTCCGTTGGACCTCTTGCAGCTGATAACCCAGTCATTCCTTTGAAAGTCTTGCATACTTCTGCCTACTTCCCTAAGCTGTAAATCCACTTAATCTCTTTCCAGAGTTTATAACTTAGAAGTTTAAATCCTTTTAAGTATTGCAACATTCACTTTCCAAATCTCACCATAAAGAACTTGATCTCACATAATACAGGTATAGGAAACTAAAAAATGCTAAGCATAAAATGAATACCAATGGAATCCAATATTTCATTAATGAGCGCTGCTGAGCTGCGAGCGTCTTCCAGTTCGTTTCTGCCTCCTTGCAGGAATAAAGTAAAAAGAGGGACATGTTTCATTCACGTACCTCACTTGAATGAAGAGTATCCTCACGTTATGATCCTTCTTTATTTTTACTACCTTAAATACTATTGTACAATCAGTAGGTTTTGTAGGTGTATCCACCTCCCTTTCCTGAGAAATATACTAAGCAGACCTAATAATCTCCTTTCACTGTGAAAACTGACCTTGTCCTTTGTTTCATATTATAAACAGTTATTAATCTATATGAATATCTTCTCTCCTATCCCAGGACACTCCACCAAAGCTTTTTGAAACTGAAAAGCACAGCAGCTCATTCATTTAGATCCTCGTGTTCTTTAACTCTTTCAAAGAGACTTGGCTTTCCTGAGCAAAACTAAACTACTCTTCCTCAAGACAATGTACATCTCCTCCTTTTCTTCTTGCTGGTGGTATTACTTAGATTTATCCTAGCTCCAGGCAGCAGCTTGGTACAGCAGTTTATTGGGGTGATCCCCACAGAATATTTTCTTCAGTGCTGGCATATGTAACCTCCTTCATTCCTGGCTTCTCAGCCTCTCAGCCAGCAGACTCTTGAAATACTTGGCTGCCTGATGATGCTATTGCAAATAACTTTTCAGCAGTTATACTGTGTTTTCTTTGTTTGGACACAGCATGAACCTTCATGGAAGGCATATTTCTATTTCTAACAGCTTTCTTCATTCAGTTGTGTATCTGTGCTGAGCTGTTTCTTTTTATTTTATTTGGCTATATGTGTATTTTAAGCCTCTAATCAGGTACTTTGAACATTCTCCATCACTCCACTGAAGCATTTACCCTGACTATTCTTTAAATTTCTAATAGAAAATATGCTTACTCTAACATTGTTCTTCTTTTGAAACAAAATGTGGCATGCTAATAGCTTTCCATTTCTATAAGAATGTTGAATTTGAAATGTTATAACCAATAAACCAATATAACAGAGCATCTTCATGACAGTTACATCTTGAACTACCACTGCTCAGCACTGAAGTAAGATTTGCAGGTGTTTTTCCTCTAAAGTAAAAGAAACCACGATCTATGGTGTCTAAAATGTAGTCTCAGCACTATGCTCCATTATGCAATTTATTCAGCCTTAATGGGAGCAGCTAAAATCTTCCATTATTACTCTGTTTTCTGCTTTTACAGCCCCTGTGACTTTGTTTAGAGGTGAAAATCTCCATCCTGGTAAAAGATTAGTTTGTTTGCCTGAATCTTCTGCTCTTCCTCCGTGGGCAAGGAATATCAGGTTGTCAAGTTTCTGTGACATTTAATGAAAGAGTTAAGCTTTCTGACCCAATGCAATATTTTCTTCTGCATTTGCAGTGGGTGTTCTTTCCCCTGGATTATACCATAATAAAAGACCATTCAAGTGTACAATCTTTTTTGAGTTCTCTCAACATACAATGTATTGCAAAGATCAGCAAAGATGATTTATTACCTGCAGCCCCTGCATATATAAATCCTGCGGTTGTTGAATTTAGCATAGAGACTCATTCTGAGTCCTTAGTCTCATCTCTTACTCACATCTGGTCTGGAGAGCATCAGCTCTTTTTCCCATCTAGTCTATGAACAACAGCGAAGGGTGGCCAGAGCAGACACTGAAAACCACTAAGTGTGTGCAATGTGGTTATTATCACAGCATCCTTTTGAAATAATGTTAGATGACATAAAAGAAGGAGAGGTGGTGGTGGGATGGTGTTATTTGGATCCTCTTATCAAGGATGGGCTGATATCACTTCTAAAATGCTGCTGCTTAGACTGGTGAGGGCAGAGCATACAGTTGATTTTGCAGTGACTTTGGGATCATGCAGGTTCAATTTCTGCAGTGCTGCATGCAGACAGAGCAGCAGTCATTATGAATGGGAGCCCAAACCTAGTTGCTGGCTCCTCAAGAGAAAACTACATCTCTGCCACGCCTACAGCAGCTGGTGCTTTTTGGCAAAGGTACAAATAGTAAAAACAATCCCAGAGAGGTGCTAAAAGCAGAGAGTCAATCATCATCGCTGCCTCAGCTTGGAGAAAGGGATAAACAGAATATAATAAGTCTCATATTTCTACAACTGCTCATTCTCTGCGGGAAGTAAGCCTATCCACTCCTCACCAGCTAAGTGGAGGTCAGAGCCATGCCAGAGGAAGTAGTTACCATTAGCAGACGTGAAGAACAGATCTGGTATGTTGGTGGGATCTGTTTGAACTAAATAACTGGTTGAAATAAGAGTAGCTAAACATTACTGTGGCTGATGCAGATGCTTAAGTATTTTGGTTTCTTAACAGGAAAACAATTTGTTTCAAACTTCCAGACAAATTGTAGTTAGCCTGAAAGGACCCATCTGTCCTTGGAAAAATGCATGGTATTGGAGCTGGCACAATGCCACACATTTCAGCTGTGGCATGAGCCGTCTGCCAGTGTCCATAACGCTGCTGACGATCACCACGCTCAGAGCTTGCCCAGTCTGGAGGGGCTGTCGTGTCAGTGCACAGGATGTGATCCTCCTCACTCAGCGCCTCTCTGAGCAGCCACTGCAGCTTGCTTGCGAGAAGATTCGAGAAGAAGCAAATATAGAAGAAAGTACTGGGAGAAAAAGTTTATTCCTAATCCTGACATCTGGAGGTTGGTTTATGCAGAAAGCAGGTTTGAATTCTCTCAGACTTTAATCTTGTCTAATGTGACTGTGAATATCCTCTTTGCCAGTCTTAGCGTACCATCTTCCCAGCTGAGTTCGGCTGCTGGCTGCCAGACGCTCCTATGGAGACAGACTCCATGAGCTGTGTATACACTGCTGAGAAGGGCTCCTTTGCATCTCATTTGCTGCTTTGCATTTTAGTTAGAACTCCCTGTCATAGCGTGTTGTATTGGCTGTGATGAGCAGTATGTAGTTCAACAGTCCCAATGCTGAAGGAGGGCAAAATACAATAAAGAGATCACGCATTGCCAGGGCCTGATTTTACTTAGATGCAGGGCTTGTTGGCTTGGCAAGGAAAAATACCTTCTTGAGAAGCCAGTTCTCTTCTTCTTTGCCCCTTCTTGTGTCTACAGACCTCACAGAACATGCACAAGGCATTTCTTTAGAGCAACGTTTGTCTTGTCAGCAGCAAGTGTATTAAACTTTACTGTCATCAAATTCAGAAAAAAGAGAAAAGCCTTTCTACAGCCGTTAAGACACGGTGGCTGTGTTACGACTCTGTGCCACTTGAATATGTGCAACAGTGTTAGGCCATTACACACTGCGGTCTTCATTCTTATTCCTCAGAATAAAATCACCACTTTGCCAGGTCACTCCCACCATGGGAGTGAAGCTCTTTATTTTGTTCTGTAAAAAAATAAATCTGGGCCAGCTCCAGAAAACATTACTGAATTCAAATCTGTGGTACGAAGAAATGAGGAGTTTGCTTGAATCTGCTCTGTTGACTCAAGGGTCAGTTGGTTTTCCTCCCCCCCCTTTTAGCTGGTCCTTTACAGTCTCCTTCCAAGCCTTTTTTTTTCTACCTTTACCATTACTGTCACACAGGAATCCCACAGGCATCCAAAAGGATATTCCGGCACAATGCACACTCAGACATGCAGGATTCTATTTTTAAAATGTAACTTTAAGATTGCCCAGTGCAAGTGTTCGGAGGAAACTCCTATCAGTTATTTTGAAGAAGTAACACCATACAGGGCCAATTTATAATGACTGTGTCCAAGGGTCTGAAGATACAGTTCACCCACATGTATCTCTGCTTTTGTGCTGTGGTCACCCGCTAACCCACAACCCCTCCGCACATCAACCTCTTGCTAATGCATCTTGTTTACGAACAAAAGGAGGGTGGTTTTTCTTTTATTTTAGTCTTTGATTTTTAGATAACCAGGAATAGTGCAGAAATGTGGTGTCTCCTTTTTCTTTTTTCTTTTTTTTTTCCCTCTTGCTATCAAGGTGGTTACACAACCAGCTCTTCATGACTGAATTTGGTTTTGTGGGCTTGCAACACCAGATTTAGATCATATGTGTTGTGGTGTGATATGAAAGACCCAAAATCCTGGCCCCCTGTCTTCATTTATACATCAACAATATTATTTATATGGAGTGGACAGCTGGAATAGCAAACCTGCTTCAGTGTGGCAGGTTGATCTATAAGGTGGCATAAACACAGAGTGCCACTCCAAGGCTGAAGATTACTTTGGTTTGCTGCCCCACTTCCATTAGCATTACGTCACCTGAGAGTTATTTAGTCAGAGCTCCTTTTCAAACACAGATGTGCAGTCACATCTCACTTCCCTGAGGCCTTCCATGTTTCCACACGTGGCTCACTCGCAAGGCACCAGGCAGTGATAATACCCTGGGGTGATGCTGACTGCGGCCCTTGCTGCTTGCAGAGCATGAGCGGTCCTCAGGGGCTTGAGCCAAAACAAATGAAAATCAGCTTGTTCTTTCAGGCATCCTCACCTATATTCATAGACTTTCTGAATTTATGGCAAGGGAAGTTATCCTTTAAGAGACTATATATATATTTTTTCTTCTTCCATTTCAGTGTCCTGGCTGATCCTGAGTGAAATTTTTCCTGGTGGGATCAGAGGACGCGCCATGGCTTTGACATCTAGCATGAACTGGGGTATCAATCTCCTCATCTCCTTGACATTTTTGACTGTAACTGGTAAGATTTCTCTGTGTCCTTCCAAGTCAATATTCTCCTGATGGGCAATATGAAAATTTTCTATATAAATAACATTGCAAAAATTGCAGTCATGATGCCCTAGGAGCCAAATATAGACCTTTTTTTAGGTGCTGTAATAGCACCATCCCCACCACATGTCTCTAAGTTTGTGCTAGTAATTACAGCCTCGCAGTGTTGGCTATTAAAGCACCTTGCACATTGACTCTATAGGCTCTGAACCCCATCTCTTAAAAAACTAATTTCCTTAGTGGGCTGAAAACACGTGATAGTTAGGATTTAGTCCTGTGGCTTCTGAAGTTAATGGAAATTCTCCTCTAGATCAGATTGCAGCTTTTCTGATCAAGTATTTTTAAAGACAAACCCATTGAAATAATTCCTTTCCACAGGAATGTCCCAGCTTTGAGAAAATTTCCTTTAAAAAACGTTGTCTTTGTAAGATAAAAATGTTTCATGTTTCAATGCAAGAAAGCAGACTACTATATAGTAACTTATTACATGATGATAAACAAAAGTTGAAATTCATTGATTGGCAAATCTTTTTTCTAATTTTATTTCAAAAGAAGTTTTGCAAATTTTAGTTTTCAGTCTTACTCTGAGGAAAATACATGCTGAAAATCAAAATATATAAGGGAACAGAAATTCAAATTGCCTTTAACTCTACATTACTTTCCACCAAAGGCAAAGTAAGGAACCCACAAAAAGTTGAGGTGATTTTCAGTGTGTTAGATGCTTTCTGAGACAGATTTGAAAATAAACATGTTCTGTGACTAAAATGGGTTTCACATTTGTGTTTTCATTTCTTAAAAAAGAAAAGAGAGAAAAATGCTTGAGTACTGCCTTGATTAAACTAGGAAAACTATGCCATGTCAAACTTATTGTGTACACACTAGCACTTTAGTTAGATCAAGGGTCCTCTTCAGAAGCAAATCACAAGAGCTATTCCTAAGGAAATGTCCCCCAAAACAGATAGTTCAGATGTCAAGCCCTCAGCATCAACTGTTTCACCCGAAGGTCCCCTCCTATCACATGGCATTACTTGTTAAAGCACACCTAGCCATTATTCTGATCTCAGTTTCAATTAATGTAAAGCCGCAGTAACTCTGTTGGCTTAGCTGGGTCTAATCTGGATTTGTGAAAGTGTAAGTACAAGCAAATAAGTGTTCCTAGTCTATGGCAGAAAGGCAGAATTGGAATTTCTGTCCTCAAATGAATACATGTGGAGGTCACAGTGGCCAGCATAATGGGCATTTTATCTGGTGCAGAAAATACTGGCTGGATTAACAGCTTCAGCTGCAATTTTTATCTCATGACACAAGTGACAAACGTCTCACCTGTCTGGCTTAGTTTTAGCAGGGGAGGAGGGTAAGGGGGCTGCAGCAGCCTGGTTGGTTTGTATACACTATTTTCCAGGGGCTGCAGAGTGCGTCCCTCAGCTTAAGGATCTAGCTGCCCCTGGCCCGTAGGCTCAGAAAACCACTAGCTCCTGGCTGGTCCCATTAGTTAATTCTTTGATCCCTTTCTGGCATGCAACCCATGACTTGCAGCGGAAATGCTGGGAACTGACAGGTGGGAGGATTAGCTGGAGACAACAGCAACAGCGTGAAAAAAGCTTGGTTTTGCTCCATGAAGGAATGTGCAACAAAACCAGACATGGGGGAAAATTCGAGACTCTTGTGACTCCTGGTGCCTTTGCACAAGCCAATAACAATAGCTACTCAGTGTTTGCATCCAGAGTGACCGCAAGCAAAATAAATCAATACGTTCATGCTAAATAGGTCAGTACAGGCTCATCAATTTTCTTTCATATGGAGTATTAGAAAAAGTAAGCTCACTCTTCTTTATCCAATTGTGGCCAGGCACAAATAAGTGAGTGAAGAATAGCAGCCTAGCTTATTCCTAACTTCTCCTGGGCATTAAGAGAAGTTATTAAAAGTATTAAAAACACAGCAACAGAAAAAAAACATTTAACATTTGCAAATTTGAAAGTACTTGTTTTCTTCCTTTGTAGAGCTCGTTGGCTTGTCCTGGGTGTGCTTCATTTACACAATAATGAGCCTAGCATCCCTTGCTTTCATCATTGTGTTTATACCAGAGACAAAAGGATGCTCTTTGGAGCAAATATCCATGGAACTAGCTAAACAGTAAGTATTGAGCATGTTAATGCATCGCACAGGTGCCAGAGGGACAAAGTCTTCCAATGCTGCATGCTAAAAAAGAGGAAACTGTGTTGTTTTTTATAGAAAAATCAGATTCTCTCAAGTCTTGAGCTTGTACATGTTGATTTCAGTGGCCAAGCAAACATTTTGTTGGTGGTGAAGGACTGCCCTAGAAATGATGGTGGTTTTCAGCACCCCTGAGAGGAACACCTGCAACCAGGCCAGGTTCCTCAGCGCTTTTGCTGGCTGGTGTTCCCAGAGAGGAGGGTAACTGTATTCTCATATTTTGGGCTAAGTGTCTTGGCTTGCATGCAGAAAAATGGATGAAGAGAGGCCCTATCTCAAATACTTCAGGGCTTCGTGTGAGTTTTGATAGCTCTTCTAGATAGGTATTTTTTTGTATGTTTACTGATTCCTGTGGCTCTGTATTCTATGAGCTCATACTAAAACAAGGTTCTTCCAGCATGAGTATTCTGTCCCCACCTCACCGCATGAAAAGGGCAGAAGAGCAGTGAGATGGAGAGAGGGTGTTGGTGATGTGAATGCCACGTGCCTGCTGCTTTAATATGACCCATTCTACCTGTTTTTGTGTCTTTTGACTCTATTCTTCTTCCCTCATTCCTCAGAAGTAGAGTGTCCTTTGGAATTATGCCCATTCAATAAAAGCAGCACGTTTGGAAAGCAGAATTAAAAGGTCTGCTGATACATACACTGTTTACTTACAATCTCCAAATGCAGGTGTCACTGACCATAAATTAACTGGAGATTTTTACTATCAATCCACTACTGCTCCCATTATCTTTGGTTGGTTTTGGCCATAAAAGAAATATAGAAAAAACTAAGAAGCCCTTGTATTAAAAGTGCAGTACTCTCCTCTGATCTGTTCCAAGAACTGCGCTACAGCAAGCTACTTGGTTTTTTTTTTGACTCATCACAGAATTTACCAGCATAATGAATATAAGCATAAAGAAATGATAGGGAAAACAATTTAGTGGACAAAAATTTTTGTAGGGCTGATTGATAGCTTGGGGTGAGAGTCAGGCCTCACCACAGCTGGTGGCATGCTGCTACAGGTGAGGCAGCATCCCCTGGTTGGTCCACACACTCGGGCTCCATGGGGTGATGCAGACTCCTTCACTCTCTCCCTGTTCACAGCCTGCCAGTGGGCTGCTGCCTCTCAGTGAGGCAGATGACACTCAGAGAAAGAAGCTTGAGGGTACACCAAGAAATATTCACATTGAAAATAAGATACAGTGGAAGTAATTCACGTGTGAGCAGCCTACTCTGATGGATTATCCTGTATTTGGGTTTTTAGAGTACCAGAGAATATTTTTGCTCAAGGGTTTGCTGCAACTCAGCCAGGCTTGAAGAAATTCGCTTATGGGCTTGGGAAGAGTAATTACCCCAGTGCAGAATGCCCGGAGCTTATTGTTGCCGCGATTTTCATCAGCTGAGAAATTGGTGTTTCTGGTCCAGCCTGCGCTGCCTTCCTCGCACACCTTCTCCTCCCTCCTCTTTATAGAAAGACATAAATCCACAGGAAGCTGGGGGAGCTGCAGTCCGGGTAGGGGGAGCTGGCCGTGCTGCCTGGGATGCTCCTGGGACGGTGCTGCCCAGGATGCAGGTGCGAATGTGCCCCTGGGTACCACTTCCGTCAGCACAGCCATGCCCTAAGCGTGTGTAGCAGAGAGAGCACTCTGCCGGCTGAATGGGGTGGCAAACCTGTGTTGGGATTTATTTATTTATTTTTCCATCTCTAGGAAATACGTGAAGACCTCCTCGTGCTGGATGAGCCAGCGCAGAGAGAAACTGGTACCAGTGGAACTTAGCAAGAGAGAGAAAGAGCAGCTCTACTAGACCTGGGGCGATCAAAGCAGCCTTTGCCAAGTCTGATTAAGGAAAAACAGTTCGGCTTGCTCACACTTTTGATGGGACACGTGGTGCCTTTACTATACACAAGATATTCTCCCTTTCATTTCTTTGTAGAGCTTCTTTCAGTGGCAGTTTACAGCCAACATTAAAGATTGTTGTAGTTTATAACTTACTAAAAATCTTTGCCTTTTTCAAACCACCATCCTTCCCCTGAGGTTATTCAGTGCTTACATACAGGAGGTGAATGAAAATTGGAGTATTGTGTACAATTCTAATTATCCACATGCAACAGGAGTTCAGCCTGGAAGAGGAGCAATGAACAGCTGGGGTGCCAAGAAGAGGGAAGAGTTTCATAGGAGCCCAGCAAAACCAGGTTTAATCATGCTAGTAGGAAAGAGGTGAACAACTCTTAGTACATTAGGGAAGACAATACTATGGAGCAAAAATGGACAACTATGGAGTGTAAAGGATGATTCTAGTCCAGATCAAATGGGTAGAAACTGTTTATGAATGAGTTTGGGCTTCAGCTTAACGAGACTTGAAAAAGGATCTTGTTCATGAGAAGCTAATAATTTATAACGCAGAGTGCGCTTAGCTTGTAAAAGGAACTTTACATATGGTTTCCTGGGAGGGCCAGGATTTAGTGACCTAGGAAACACTCCTCAGAAAATGTAGTCAAATTGTTTAATGGGGGGAAATTTGCATAATCAATTACTCTAGTTTGAGGGTGTTCTTACAGCAGAGAGGACTGGATTTCTTTGACTTCACCAGTTCCAGGAAAGTTGGAAGCTGGAGGCTGATGACAAAATCATTTTATTGCTCAATGCAGGGCACACTAGACTTTGACATTTGGATTCAGAAAGTGAGAATTATGTGGTACAGAGCAGTACAAAGGGAGTTCAGAAACTGTAGTCACTGCAAGTGATAAATTATATCAAATTATTGGTTATTGCTAAACAAGTGTATCCGGAAGTACCCAATAAGCCTCTACAAAGGCTTATTTACAAAGGCTACATCTATATGGCTCCCATAAAAGAACATAGTTCATTTTTTTCTTAGAAGGTTATTAGATTCTGTTAGAGTGATTGGTAGGTAAATATTTATTAACAGATAAACAAATGAGGTTTTGTCTAAAGAAAAAAACATGCTTTAGAAGTATACTGGCTGTCCTAACAGCTACACAGTGGCATTTCTTTCAGCATTTAATTGAGGAAGAAAGACTGACACTGTCAGCTGGACCGTGAATACTACTTTGAACTAAGCACGTTTCCACTTCATTTGCTGTCTTATAGCATTAAAGCTGCCTGACTGTGTCCTGTGCTGATGAAGCAGTAACTTACTGATCTAGGTAAAGTTCTACCTCTGAGCAAAGAGGATCAGTTCAGATCAGATTCTCACATGGCCACAATTCTAGATTCTGACATCATACATTTATAGGAGAATGTCTATTCAGACAGCGAGAATGTGTTCAAAACCAGAAAAGAGACTATTGAAGCCAAGGACCCGATTTACCAGAAATCACTGGAAATTTAGCTACCTCAGAATGGGAACCTACTGGCTCAGTCTGTACCACAACTTTCCCACATCATAAGCTTTAATGGAACAAATACCAAACCCCTGCTGGATTCCTGGTACAAAGGTCAGATAAGTAGGGCCACAAAAGGCTAGGAGAAAAGGTCCCCTTGCCACCGTCCAGGGAACCCCATAGCAAAGAGTCTCCTTGTGTTTCCCTGACCTCAGCAGTAAGTTTACCCTGCGCTGGAGCAGCAGGAATTGACAAAGGTAAGAGCATTCCTGTAACTTCTATAAATAGTCAGAAAAATGATGCAAAATGCATTAGAGGTCAGCCATGTAAAAGTTTCATAGCAGTGTGAAGCAAGGAGAGCTGGGTTTGGAACAGCAGAAGAGAAGCCACACACAGGGAGGTCAGAGATTGACTGTGGTGATGGGGGGAAAGGGGCAGCTGAAGTTTTTAATCATAGATGTTTCATACAAAGAAGGGTGAATTTTCACCTTAAATTTTCACACTTAACTTGGAGATGTGAGGAACTCCAGAACCAGAACACAGCAAAACTGTTTTGGTTGGTTTTTTAAAAAGTTTTATTATTATTACAGTTTGGACTGCTTAGTTCAGCATATTGATCTTTACACTTTTGAGATCAGCTCATATTCTGATATACAGCCTGAATTTCTTTTTTTGTTTTTTAACCACAGTATGCTCAAGCAAAGAATATATTTGAAAAATATTGATGCCTTCTTGCAAAAGAAAACACCACATTCTGTTGCTGAAATGGAAAGAATAATAAAATACGGGATATGTGGTCAGTGCCATGTGTTGCCTAATGAGTATTTGTTAAGTCTGAAGTCTGGCAAGCATTTGATGTAGAAAAGGAAAAGATCTAGAGAACTTCTCCAGTGCCAACAAAGGGCTGCAGGCTGGACCTGCTAGTGCTGCAAAGCTTTTTCCTTGGATCAACAGTAATATTTTCTTTTTATAAGACCAACAGATTCCAGTATCAGTTCTGAACACTTGTAAAATGATGTTGACAAATAACAGAGTCTGAACCGACCATTTTCTGGGTTTTGCATGTTAGTACCTTCCTCAGTTGTTTAGTATTAACGTCTACTGAAATCTCTCCACCTGCCTCACATTTAGGCTGGAAGGATAGTTATCAGTATCATGCATTGTACTAAATCAGTTTCAGAACAAAAAACATTAGGGTGATTCTGTGTAGTCTTCCAAAATATACTGTTAGTTTATCATTCTTGTACTAACAAGTGCCTGACAGTAAATTACACAATATAATGTATTTTTAGTAAGATTAAATTGCAGGAAATTAATCCATTTCCTTATCAGTGACCTTACCAGGTAGTGGATTACCTGCATTTCCAATAGCATCCCCATTTACTCTCATCGGTAGTGTTTCTTGATTGTTGCTTCAAGATAGCATAACTTTGCACATGCCATCCAAGCCCATACAGGTTTTGAAGTCATGAAAGGGACATCTGCAAAATCCTTCTCAGCATTACAGCTTCTCAAACAAACCCCTGCTGTAAGAAATTTTCAAGTGTTCTTAAAAAAATAAATTTAACTCAGAAGATACCACAAAAATTGTCACTCTACCTTACAGGTCTGAGGCTCATTGTGAGCTCTTCTCAGCTTCCCCCATGCACACCTCTTAAGTGTAGAAACAAAAAAGTAAAAATACCATCTTTCTGAAGAAGGCATAGTTCCAACACTCGTTTAACTGCAGATATCCTAATAGCTTCAGATACCTCCAAAAGGTGATGATGCTACAGTCAAGGGCTCTTTAAACTATTTTAGGTAGATTCTTAATTGTACCACAGACTTAGCCCTATACTAAATAAATGTAGTTCTAATTGTATTGGTCTTCCATAACAATGCCTGCACATCTAATGACACAGAACTGGCAGTCACAACCTCACCAACTATGAAAATACAAGGGAAAAAAGGATATTTCATACAAATCACATCCCTGGATCTCTGAAGCACTCCACAAAATAAATTGGACCAGGCCTAAAATTATTCGGTATCTTCATTAATGGACTGGATTACAAAATAGAATATGCTTATTAAATTTGCATGCAATACTTAACTGGAAGACACTGCGCTGGAATTCAGAGCTTTCAAACCCACAAAAAGGGTCTGAAAAAGCAGGTTACAATTCTGAAAGCGTAAGTGCAAGTTTCTCTGGTAACCTAATCATAAGTCAGAGAATCATAAAATGGAGCTAGAAACTACAGGAAAAGATCTGGTGGCTATGACAAGTTACAAGCCAGCAATGAGTCAGAGTTACAATTCTGTTGCAAAGAGGAGCCCTTAGCAGGTTATATAAATATAACCAATTCTTCTCTAAAGGAATGTGAAATAAACTCTATATGGCGCTGCTAGTGCCACAGCTGAGCAGTATGAGGAGCTTTGCATGGGATCCATCTGCAGAATCCAGCAGCAGATGAACAATGCTCTAGAAAACACAGCTATTGAAGAAGAGCTGATTGATTGACAGGTAAATTTAATTCAAAGCTATGCCCCAGAGCTACCGAGGCATACTGTCTGGCCGAGTCCGCATTATGGCTGTGAGTTGATAGTGAGAGCCTAGGTGGAGGCAGCACAGCAAAGCAAAGCCTGACACGTGAAGATGGGGAACAGGGGGGTGTGTGTCTATGCACGTATGTAGGAACAAGCAGCAGCGAGGCTTATTCCAGACTGAGGCGGAGACCTACTGATTTAGAGCAGTGATGGGAGTGATATCCCTGAGTATAAAGGTACACCGTCAATTGCCCTTCGTCATGAGATTTTAAAGCACTATTTGTCACAGATTGAGGCTCTCTTGGAGCTAGAAGGATCGGTGAGCATATATTTCAAAGAATCTTTTATTTGCCGTTATTCTCTTTCTCAGTGCTATCTTACAAGCTCAGTAGTGTGTTTTCAGCTCCCTTATGGAGGCCTCGAACTGCTAGCACAGACCTAAGCAGTGCTTCAAAAGAAACAGTTCCCATTTTAATGCATTTCAGCTTATTATTACCTTTCATTTTTGTTTTAACAGGCAGAGTTCATACTATGTGATAGCACTAACTGAAAACATTCCTCTTTCTCTACAGTTAAATTTAGGAGACATATGCTTGATAAAAGCTCCAGAATTTTACCAGTAGCACTCAAGTGCTTTGTAATTTGATCCAAAAAAGAAGCAAGCCTAATCTAAGACAGCTATTGCAGCCTCATTCATCAGTTTAGGACCAAACTTTGTGCCTGGAAAATCCAGAATTTTGTTCACTGTTCAAATACATTCTGCTTTTTCCTTTTTTTTTTTTTTACACATCGTAATAATAATAGTGGTTTGTTCATCACGTTCTCCGATTTTTCACAAAATCCTCATTAGTGTCAGGAGTGCTGAGATCCACATTACCTTCTAAAGAATGTGGAAAGCTTGCATATAGCAAGGACTCCTTTTCCTGCTCTTTATCATGAGTTCCATTACTGTTCATATCATAGACTGCTTTGGGTTGGAAGGGACCTTAAAGATCACCCAGTCCCAACCCCCCTGCCATGGGCAGGGACACCTCCCACTAGGATCAGGCTGCCCAAAGCCCCATCCAACCTGGCCCTGAACACTTCCATGGAGGTAGCATCCACAACTTCCCTGGGCAATTTCCAGTGTTTTACCATCCTCACTGTAAAGAATTTCTTCCTAATGTCTAGGAATGTGGAATTCAATTTAGTAATTGAATAGTTATGAGTCCTCTCTTTCCTATCTGTACTGAGCTTAAAACAATTTTCATGAATATATCACTTAAGACTTGTGGGAAATTGCTGCTTCTTTCTTTTTGTTCTGTAAGATTGTGCATTTCCCATACCGCTCCTTCCTTTCCATAATTTTTACATTAAATTACTACGGACAGCCTCAACTTCTATACCACCCCCCAGACAGATTAAATACATTATGCAAAGGATTTGCTTCTTCTGGATGTTGTTCCACCTTTCTTCCACAGCTGCAACTTCTGATACAGTATCAGCTCATTGTTCATTATTTTTAGCACCCACTCAGACTGTACATTACCTGCAGCACACAATGGTAATGTTACATTTCTCCTCAATGAGATAGGGAAAAGCCGACATACATACATTTATACATATTTATTGTATCTTTTTAAAAGTAGCATTTGCAGTTACTTTTAAGCATTCACCTCTCTTCTGCTTCAAATGTGCACTTATTGAGAGAAACATCTACTGGCTTCCAAGTCCAAGATTAATACCAATAATAATACAAGTCAGAATCAAGCTTCATTGCTTGTTGGCAGCTCCTGTCATGAAAATACTATACAATAAGAAGAGCAGTAAGAAGAGTGTAGAAAAGGTCTGTGTTAATATTTCATCAACAGGTGGGGGCTGGATTAGTGTGACCATACCATCTTCTAGAGTTGAAGTACACCACTTTCCTGAAAACTGAAGCTCACGTAGCAACTTTTTTCTGTTTTCATCCAGCAGGTGGACAAGGCAGTTGGGTTTTCTACAGTATCTTCTTTAGTTGATAAGATTTCCTCTAATAGGAAAACACTTGCTGTAGACCTTTATTTTCAGAAATGTCTTCTCTTCATGTAACAGCAAGACAATACTTGAAATCTGGCATGTAGTTAAGAGAACTGTGAGCAAACCAAATCTCACCCTCAGATAAACATACGTAACTATTATAGATTTCAATCTAACCCACACACAAAGTTCTACACATACTACAAACAGAAACAGAAGGTATCAGCAAAAGACTATTCTTACATTGTTTCAAATTAATTTGCAACTATACAATTTTAACTGCAATATAAAAAGGGAAAGGAATATAACAGAACAGGTATGAAGAGAAATATTTTCCAAACTTTTATTTGTGCACATTCATCAGGTGAAAAAGATAACTTTTACAGCTTCTTTGGTGCCCAATATTCAGCTTACAAAAATGTAAAAGACTATTCACAAATAAAACACAAGCTCAAACTAAAAAAAAGAAGTTTTAAAGGTAGTGCACATCGTGACAGCTTTGCTTATGAATACACAGAAATTACTGCAAAAATAAATAGAATGTCTTTTCAAAAGCAGCAATTTCATATCTTGTAAACTTCCGTTCATTACAATACAGCACTGTTAAGAGTAAAATCCAAAAAAACTGGAGTTTATACCGTGGCCATGAGCAAGTTAGAGAGTCTGTATTCCTCTGCTATGGTTGGTCCAGTTTTCCTTTTTGCTTTTAGTCCAATGTGCAGCAGTCTTTAAAGGTGCTTGGTTAGGCAACCTAACCATCAAGTGGTGAATTATAAAATTTATTTCCTGCTTTCAAACACGAATGGGTAAATCTGTTCCACAGCACTGGCAACAGCCTTTACGTTTGGCCCTGAGACATATTTTAAAAAAGAAACACAAAAACAAAAGTAAGAACAAAAAAATCAAGGAATCAGAAGTTAGAACAATAATATCTCTTAAAATGTCCTTAATACTTTTAGCTACCACAAATTTATACTGTAGACAAAAATAAATTCTCCCCCATTTCACCTAACTTAAGGTGTTCTCTGAGCACTTTTACACACAAGAGAGGACTCTTATATGAGATCTGCAAGATGCTCTACACTGATCAACGGCTAGACTATAAATAAGTAACACCGCAATTTAAGTTCATAACTCATGTGCTTTTCCATTTACTGGCTTAAACAGTCAGCCCAGATCAGGCAGCAGTGGCTGAGTGGCAGAAGCAGAAAAATACTTCTATTTACGCCACTCTTCTAGGAATTTGTATTACTCAAAGCCTACCCACTTTAATTTCTCCCTTTAAAAATCTACCAACAAAAACTACTGCTAAATAATGCTGGATATAACACAAATATGTTTCAAGCAAGGTTATTTTACTTTGAAAATTACAGACCATTACTTTCTAGTCTGGATTTTGCAAATACCTCGACCACTGATCTCAGGACAAAACCTGCAAGCCAGGGAATGGTTATTGTCTCAAGATGAAGCATATGAAGGTCATCTAGCATGACCTACAAGCATTTGGAGAAAGAAAAGGAAGAATGAACTAGCAATGCTTTCTAATGATACTAAACCATTTTATGCAATGAACAATTAAGACTGCAAATAAGCAAGCAGTAACATGTCACAAGAAATTAATCCTGGATGGATGTTTGTTGATGCAAATAAATGAAAACAGCAATTTCTCACGTACTTTTTTACCTCACTTTAGAAATCTGTTCAAACTGGTTCCCAAAGATCACAAATAACTTAAGTTACTAACTACTTATTAAAGCAATTCTAGAAATATTGTTTTAATTTACACACTCAGAAAGAAAATGGAATGAAATAGAATTCTTCCTGTATTTTCAAACTGGTCAAAAGTTGAGTTAAGCACTCCCCTAAAACGAGCCTGGTGAAAGATACCTTCCTTCTGACCAGATACTGCACCTTCCTTAAATTTGTCTGCTACTACAGAAATGCGAGTTCTACTTCAGAAAGTGAGAGTACAAGTGGGCAAGTAATTCTCGTAAAAAAATGCCACTCCCCGTAGGGCTGAAGAGATGTAAAAACTGGATCATCATTGCAGGGAATATAAAATAGAGGAAAAAAAACAAAACAAATCCCTTATCACTCATTTTGGCACAAGAAAAATTAATACTTATCCCTATTACATATTAGTTCTTTTTATTTTGTTTTCTCAATGTAACTCTACATCTTTTTATACTTGTTCCATTAAAAAAACCCCACATATTCTTTTTTTTTTTTTTCATTTCTAATTATGTATCTCAAATAGAATTCTTTGAGTCTGTGGCATGACAGGTACTAGTACTGCAGAAGCATGAATGGCCAAACAGAACCTTATCTGAACGTGCTTGAGAGGGAATATAGTAAAACAGAAAAGTAATTTAAAATGTTTTTAGAACAAGACTGTGGACATTTTTTTTGCTCTAGAAGAAATGCCTAGGCAAAACAGAAGATTTCAAAACAAACAGAAGTCTGAAATATTTCAAAGTCACAGTAACAAGCAAACCAAAAGGAATTAAAATGTTGATGTTTACTCTATTTCCCTTCATATTTGAAAGGACAATTCCGGAAATATGAAAGTGATTTTATCCCATATGTGGAGTAATAAGAATCTTATAAAGAATCTCATAAGGAGGCTGACAAGACATGCTGAGAGCCTTGTACTACTCCAGTGAGACTCAAGCTTCTTATTTATTATAAATTTAGTTTTGGCTAGACCAGTTGCTCTGTTCAGAACATATACTGCAATCTTGAAATACTTTTTAGCCCTGCATTTTCAGATAACCAAATCTGATGGCATTTGTATACTTAAAAACCACTTCTGATAACCTCTGATAAATATTGCCCATAAAGCCTGGGTATTTGATAAGGAATTAAGATGTGAAAACAAAAAACCCTAACCAACTTCTGAACCAGCAGCTGAGCTCTAACAAATGGAAGATAGAATTCCCACTAAAGTGACAGAAAGTGATAGTTTTTGGTTCTGCACCAAAGACGGACTATGTACACTCAAAGTAATTCTTAAGCCTACCAATAATAAGACACTACCTACAACTCTTCTGGCACTTTCACACAAAACGAAACTAGGTGCTAACACTGGGAAACAAAATCCGTTCCACATATCTGTTGATCGTTGAAAACATTTTCCTTTCCTAAACCTAATGGCCCTAAAGTTGAATGTTCCCAACAAGCTAAAATACTTGTTTTTGACATCCATATACCTGTAACTGTGATGCTGCCTGTGGAAAAAATCTGTAAGGTAGCTCTGAGAGTTTTCATTCTGTAACACACAGCAGGATGAAGTTCTGGTTCATAACTGGAAAACAAAATATAAAGTAAAAAAGATAGATCTAGAACCAAAAATCTTAAGCAGTACATCAAGACTATAATTCCTTTAAATCCTACCATACCTTGCATGAGGTCTGT
This sequence comes from Cuculus canorus, assembly GCF_017976375.1. Taxonomy (NCBI): domain Eukaryota; kingdom Metazoa; phylum Chordata; class Aves; order Cuculiformes; family Cuculidae; genus Cuculus; species Cuculus canorus. The sequence continues at coordinate 43,079,444 of NC_071403.1, read as the reverse complement.
TTTTCTTCGTAAATTCTGGCAATCTGATCTCAAAGGGCATGTTGCACACTGCTAAAACATTCACAACTTTAAAATCTGTGAAAATTACCTTTTCAAAAGAGAGGGGAAAAAAACACATTAGAAATTCAGTTTACAGCAAAGCAGACATATGGGTTGCAGAAAAAAAAAAGTTAGAATACTACTAATTCGAATATTTTTATGAGATTTCAGAATGAAAACCTTGTGATTGATGTATTTCTACTAGGAATCTAAACAGTACTTATCGGACTCAAATCACCTACTTTATCCTTCTATGGTACAGTAACTACTGAACAAGATACTTCACAGTCGCATTATATTATTATCGTACAGTTTAAGAATGAGACACAAACAACTCATATTGCTGTACTAAACACTTGCAAACTGGAAATAAGTTAAATTAAATAGCACATGGAACATCAAAACAAGCAGAGAAAAAGCTTAAATTTCTTTGTTACAAGAATCTTATGCAATCTGAAAATTTCTTTAATGCTTTGTTGCTATACACCTTTTTAATAACGTTAAGAATCAGAAAAAAAGGTGAAAATTGCTCTGTTTAAAATCTCCAGTGACCAGTACTGCAAGCTGCTTTTCTACTCTCTGAAATATAGCTCAAACTACTGGCTTGCAGTAATTCTTTACCATAGCCATTTTAGATGGAAATAAAACGGCTAAGAGACAATTCCTAAGTAAACAAGTGCACTGCATTAGAGTTGGCAATTTCACTGAAGAAACTTGTGTTCATTTTCTGAGATTGCCTGAACTTTATAATGACCATTCCCCAGTCAAAACTTTTTGGAAGGATACTACCAGTAGGAGCAACTTATCCTTATAAAGGGTCAACCATCAATTTCATCTTCAAAATATATTCCATTTAAACTGATTTAATGTTCCGTTCCAGCTTTTAGAGGACACAGGAAGAGTGTCTAACTTCTCCTTGGGTCTGATGCAGTATTGCCGGGACAGCCTGTCATGAATGCCTTTATGAACTACAATCACAGGTTGTCTCTCCCTGTGAAAGGACAGCCATTGTGTCTATTAAGTAGTCTGTCTGCAAACTGAAACCACAGGTAAACAGCACAATTGACTACCAGGAAGTTTTAGAGTACTAAAACAGGGCATTTTCAATCACTTATATTGCTATTTTTCAGCTTTTATTATGAAATATAGTGGTGGTTTTGACTGGGAATATTAACCCAGAAAAGAGAGGGGTTTCATGTCTTAAGTATTTTATTTGGTTTATTCCCTGCTGTGCAATCTGACAGTACATAAGCACTTCCCCCTCCACCCTTTAATTAAAGGGGCTCAAACTTGCCCTTAACAAGACAGACATGTATCTGCAACTCCATCAGAAACGAGGGAAAATTAGGTTGAAATGATAGCAGGTTTACACTCTTTCAGCACTCCTTCCAAATAAATTTTCAAGATATTATAAAGTCTATCAAAGAACCATATGCAGGTGGTTCATTTATTAAACAAATTTTGTTGTTCATGAGCCAATGAAGAAGCACTACTCTGAGCTGCCAAATAAAAGAGAAATCCACAAAATAAACCAGCTTCACTATAACCAGCATCTGGACAATGTATGCCAACACAAAAGGGGCAGCCGAGTGAAAACATGCTCACTGCTAAATTGTTATGCTCCCTCATAACTACCAGCTTTGCTTGAGTCATACAAGTCTTTTCATTAGAATTACCTGAAAACCTAGTTTCTGTAGACTACGAGCTAATCGTCTGGCACCAAATTTAGCTTCTTCTTCACTATAAAGGAGAAAGAAAATAATCTAGTGTTAACAGAAATAAAGTACACAATGCTACTCAGACTACAAAATGAACTGTTACATCATATAGCACATGAACCATGATCACACAGACAGTCTTCATTTTATCCTACTGTACATATTACATTTTAACTATCTAGATATTCAAATGGAGTCTTTTATGTCCTGTCTGAAGAATATATTTTCACACTTGGCTCCAGCTGAAGTGGGAGACCTATTTTCCTCATATGTGACTCTAAATACTCTTTATAAAGAGACAAATATCATCACGGATAGTTTGTAGTTAACATCCTGAACTATCATCTTCCATTGAGACAGAGATCATATACAGGAATAATGCAAATATAGTATTGTGTCTTGCCCCTACTCCACAATGCAGACATATCTTAAAGGAATTAATCTATTAAGAGTTTAGCAAGTCTTAGCCATATCTGAACTGAGAGTCTGCTCTTGCTTCCCTTCCCAGTCCCTCAACACTGTAGAACTTGATGAAATACAGGTGTGTTTTCACAAAAGAATAAGAGATATCTCTCAAAAAAGGTCAACCCTTCCCAGGTTTCAAGTTCTGGCTAAATACAGAATTCTTGAAGAGTTCTCAAATGAAATCTCTAGAATTTTCTTCAGAAAGTAGTCTTCCTTGCCGTTCTCCCACAAGGCTCAACTGATGTTGCTTAAGAGTTCAAGTCAGTCTCATACAGACATTTCACAGAGAAAACTTCCAGCTTGGCAACACACCTTGGCAACAATCTACATGTGATCCAGTGTGAGCGAATCTTAACAGTGACAAGTACTGCTTCTTGCTATCTTCTTCATTTACAACATTATATTTTAAATGACACAAGAATTTACAACTAGGGAAAGAATCTTCAGGAACTCACCTTGTGGCTCCTGTGCAAATAACTTTTCCTGAGGACCAAATCGTGGCCGTAATCCTAGGTTTCCTAAGCTTCATTAATACTTTCTATAAAGAAAAACAGAAGTGAAGGAATAGGGAATTAGTAGTAGTTCAATTTCACACTGGAAAAAGTAATCGACTGTTAGACAAATCAACCGTTACACTAATTATATTTCCTTCAATTTTTAATAGTCTTGAACTATTCCTTCATCCCTTCCAGGAATTAAAAAACCACAGCTCTCGAGAAGAGTAAAATAAGAGTGGGATATCTCAGCCAGTGATTCAGTGTTCACAAAACAGATTAAATGAAGGTAGTTTCCTCTGAACAAAAAGCTGAAAGCCCAGAGCATTGTGTTCATTTTTTCTCATTACAGTGACTCCCACGTTGCTGACTCCTGATCAGGACATATTTTCTTGACAAAACTATAAAATTTTGAGAGGTAAAATGGACTCCAAGATTTAAGAGGTCTCATCACGTACCTTATGCCCAGTATTCACCTCACTAGCTGCAGTCTTCTAAGACTGTATTCACTCACTTCCCTTACCATAATTTAGCATATGACAGACTAAATACTTATCAAGACAGAAATCCAGAAATAAAACTATGCTTTTCTCTATGCACAATCTAATACATGAGAATGTTTAGCTTAAGGAACATTTGTAGAAACAGATAATTGAGGTGTGTTGAATATCTTACCCCAACATCACGCTTGTATATCACATTTGCTCCCTCTAATGCAATCTTCCTCAAGTTTAAATGACATCTTGTTCTAAAAACACACACTACATTTGTGATTAAAATGTCCAATGCAACATCACTGTCTGCATCCATTGGGGTGATTTACAACTCAGTTTTCCCACCAGCTCACCGTGAAGATCACATCCTGAGAAAAGAAGAGCATAAAATTAGACATACCAGTAGAAAATTGCCTATTAATGTATTGTATACATTGTATACATCCGTCTCTGAAAGGAGAGGAGAAGCAGAAGTTACTGCACTGTGACTCATTTAAGTTAACTGTGTGTGGGGAGTGGAGGTGTCTGTATCCTGTGTGCTTGAGAACAGGAGGTTACTTGTTTAAAGCCACACTGCCAGACTTAACATAAATAAAGTGTGTATACATATGTATATAATATTTAAACTTGCTAGTCAAATATGTTACAACTCTTAGCAACTATATTAGGATACAGTAAAGATTACTGAAACTTCTTCTATAGCTCCGGCAGATAATCTTTCCTCAGGTCATTTGAGGATGTCATTAAACATCTCGGGAGAACACACTTCTCTGCTGAAGTTGATAATTCTTAACAGCTTGATGGACTAGCCCGCTAAATAACTTTAAGCTAACATGGATTACACAAACTGCAGTCTGTGGACAGCCTGCTATCACGGCTTTCCCATCTTCACCTAGCACTCTTGGCCTCTGTCTCACAATATAATAGCATAACGTGAACTATACAAAATGTCCTGGTGGCAGCAACAGCCTGGGTTGAGCCCCAGTGGCCTCTCACCCCCTTCTGCACCGCCTACAGGAACTGCATGGAATGCATGTACTGTACACGCGAAGTAGAATCAAGTGTTTCTGAGGAAAAGCATGAGTAACTGTGAAGGCACAGCATGGCTGCCCAGTGCATGCCCAACAAACCAAAGGCAGTGAGGAAGCATCCAGTCTGCCCGTGCAGATTGAAGGTGACACTCCTAACACACACCTCAACCAGGCGAGAAGAAACATAAGACAGGGAGTAGAGCTACTGTTCAGCCCAGCCTCAGACTTCCTGACATCTCTTCTGTAAGCATACCAAACCCGAGACAGTGGACATCTCAAACATCAAAATCACAAAACCACAAAATCACAAAAGGAGAGGGGGAAAAGGGCAAGAACACTGATATTTAGTGAAAAGGACTTATGTAAAAATACTGTAGTTCAATAAGGATTTTTTGCTTTCTACTACAGGAGAAGTAGCTTAAGTAGAGTATAGCTTAACAAACAGGGGCAATACTTTCTTGATCCACTCATCTAAAATTTTAGTAGTATTTAATCCAAAACGAACACAACAGAAAGCAAAGATCAAAATAAAGAGAAACGGCCAGAAATATGAAAAGCTTTACATGGTTGTTGCAATGGAAGGAGACTATGCATCAAGAACAACATACATAACAGACTGTAATGCACTTACAAAACTAAATGTCTTTAAACATTCTATATCAGAAATCTTCAAGATACTGATAATAATGTTAATTTTGTATTTTTGTCAGACTACAACTTCCCAATCATCATGCCAGTCTCCAGTCAAGAACTCACTCAAGGTACATCTTTAACTACAACTAACTGACAAAACAGAAGCAATAAACTAAAAGGTCGACGTGCATAATGTACTAGGTCAGCTGCTGTGATGCTTACTGCTTCTACTGTGCAGCTTGTTACAGGCTGAAAGATTTACTCTGTAATTGTTGGCTCGTCCCATATAAGAAAAGGCGAGGTGCGTGAGAACACAAAAAAGAGGTGAAGAAACAGCAACAAAGAATGAGAAAAACCAAAGGCTGAAGGGGCTGGGGGTGGAAGCAAGCAAAGAAGAGAACAAACAGTAACCAATTAGTACTCCCATACCTTTTTTTTAAAAAAAAAAAACAACCCAAAATTATACGAATCTTCAAAGTTAGAAATTATTTATCCCATCTGGTTTTGACGGACTGCTACAGATTGGGTTAGCAATTTATTGCACTAGTTCCAAAGATAGCACATGTGCAGATTTTGAATGGCATGTAGGCAGGGCCAGCACAGAGCAAGGAGCTGGAACCCATGGCATCTTCAGAGAGGCATTTGTTTTCCACCCTGGCTCTTGCTGAGCTCAGTTACTGGAACCCAGGAATGACTGTCGCATAGGAACACAAGATATCTCCAATCATCAGCACCTCCCAATTATCAGCAAGCTTCTACTGGCACCCTCAACATCTATGTTCTGAAAGAATAAACACAGTCACGCATAACAACCTTCAAAGATTGCTAACCTTCAAGCAAACCATAATACTGTAAGTTAATGTCTCCATAAAACCCTGATGGCTTGTCTTAAACGTATCTGGGGAGAAGAATCACATGCTCATTCAGAACAAAGGAAAAAGTGGTTGAAAGAGAGGAAAATTACAATTTAAAAAACAAAAGGTCTATCATTAAAGCGCGTTCTGGAAGGAAAAAAGAAAACTAATACGCTGTGGAGCTGTCAGTACGGATGTTCTCAGCAATTATGATATATCTTAGTTATAAGTACAACCTACTTGCATAGATTTTAATGGGAGAAAAATTACACAACATTACAGTAGCATGCCTCCTTTTTCATTAGCCACGTTCTGAAAGTTCACGACAATAGATATTTAGGGAGCAGCTTTTTAATTTGAAATCCATTTTGAATTGTGGCTAATATTCCAGACTAGGTTTTGTCACTTTCAGTTAAAAAAGGGGCATAAATTGTTATAGAAGCAGTATCTAAATACAACATAAACATATGAAAAAACTGCCTTTATTCTACTTCACTGTTACTTGGTCTAACAGAAGCATTTAGTTGTTAAACTTCTCACTCAAGTATCAAACATTTCAAATATTAATCACCGGTTTTCTTTCTCATTTGTATGGATGAAACCACTCTATTTGCTGCTGCTAAATGCTACCCATGTTTTCTGAGAACTTTAATCCAAGTGTCAACAATTTTGACTACACCCATTCCCATTTAGTGTATAAACACAATTAACTTCTTCCAAGGTATGGTTTAGAAGTGTTTGGGTAAACGAAAAATCTTTTTAGACTTGGATACTTCTGTCCAAGCAGTGAGCGAGCACACCCTAATACAACCTCTGCCTTGGCAGTCAATTCACTGTCTTACACTGTACTGACAACAAAGAATAAAATCTAGAGAAAACACATCCTACTACCTTTCTTCAGGAAGTCTGAAAGAAATCCAAATTCATAGGAACCATGTGAACAGAAGCAAGTTCAATATTTTTAAAAAGTAACAAAACATGCACTATAAAAAGCCTGAAGAACATGCTTATAAAAGGGTGTAACAATGTTCTCTAATAAGATATGGGGGGAAATGAAAAATAAAATGAAAAAAAAAAACCTTAAAATACATCTCTGCAGAAGTCTGTATTATTTTATTAAGGAAATTTCTAAAGTTTGTTCGTTTGTTCCAAGATAGTTTTCAGGGAGACATCAGGAATACTACCCTAAGAAGGAAAATCAGGAAGGAAAAAAACAATAGGTAGGTAAAGCATGATAATGAACATGAAAACAACAAAAGCTAACTCAAGGATATTTGTCCCTGTAAAGCAATGTATTCTAAACTGAAACTGGAGAAACCTCCCAGAATAAGAAATACTTCGGAGGAAGGAATGAGCACTCAAGTTCTTAAACAAAGCACTACCCATACCTCCCCAGTTACCACCACAACCATACTATTTTAGATACTATACGAATACACATGAAGACAAACACCCTGCACTGAAATCTTACAAACTAAAAAAAGCCAGCGCTCTGTCTTCAAGAAGTTCCAAGCCATCATCATCAAAGAGAGAGGAAAGGCACTTGGGATGGGGTCTATAAACAATGTATTATTTTAAGCTTCTGGCTACCTTTGATCAGAGAAACTCCAGGCTACAAAGGCAGATCGAGGAGGTATCTAACAATGGTTATGTTAATGTCAGAACAGTTTAATGAGCACCTTTTTCACCAGCAGCCTAAGTTCAAGCAACTTCTACTGGTTATTTTTAAAATTGCTCCAAAGCAGTTCACCAATTGACTGACCCCACAAACAGCTGAAGGAATAGCTGTCACTATGGCACCAGTAGGCATTCATCAAACTAATGCTTTAGAAGTATTTTTGCAGAAGTTACCCGAACCTCCATACAAGGTTTCCTTAGGAGAACAGAGAATATGCAAAATAAAGCCCATCACGAATGAGGAGAGACAATTACATCATGCCAGTGAAGGTGCATTTTTAAAGACCTGTGTTCAGCCCCTCAGGAAACAGGTCCATATGAAACACCGGAGGCGACAGACCTCCGAAATCAGCTTGAATTGCTTGAATTTTCAGATATTATTCAGACATGGTGGCAGGTGAATGAGTTGTCAGAACCAAGAGCAACATAGCTACTACCTTCTGTACAGAAAATCCTCTGGTCCAGAGAACCTGCTTAGTTACAACCACTAGTTACTTTTAGTTGTCTCTAGTGGCAAGGTAAATTGTGCCCAAAGCACACTATCTTGAAGCTAATATTCTCACTTTTCAAGATTTGCACAGTCAAGACTACTTCCTATAGAATGAAACAAATATATATTGGAGAAAAAAAAATCCAAAATTCCAAAACCAGTGTCAAAGTAGTGATTTGTCCAATTAGAACAATGAACAGAATGATGACACCATTTATACCATAAGCCGGTAGAACACAAAAGCCCTGTCTTACTGTCAAATCTCTTGGATAAGCCTACTGCACCCCCACAGACCTGGGGTCTTCCAACACAAATCCAGTTGCAGGAATAAAGGCAAACTGTTTATAGAAAAACACTACAAATCTTATTTTGAATTAATTCATAATAGGCCATTTTCCTCAAATCTTTCTCATCATAAAGGTCCATTAATATTCAAAGCAAGATTCACTTACATCAAATTTTGTGCCGTCTTTCCCTTATAGTATCCAGTATTAGTCAAATGCCAAGCATTAAGAACAATTCCTTAGGTGTTTATGATATATGGAAAATTGTCCGAAGTATTGCAAAAGTCTGAACTGACAAGTTAGGTGGCCATTCCAACTTGATAAAATATTGTAAGAAACCCCCAAATCTGAATATTTTAACACAACAGGCAAGCCCCTCATCCCTCTATCGCTCCCTCAAACATTTACTATTTGGGCATCTCGACTGAGGAAACGTGAGTATTTTTCCTATTCACACAGTTGGGGATCTCACCCAAAGCCCTACGCATCCCAGTGCCCTAACACTCGGGTTAGCAAACAATTGATGTTTTCCCCTTCAATCCTAGCCGGAAACTTCTCCGGCAAGCCCGGCAGACACAAAGCACAGGCAGACAGCGGCCTGACCACGCCGGCCGCCACTGCCCGATCCCAACCCTTCGCTACGTGGCTGCCGGGAACTAGGCTCTTACACCGGGGCTGGGCACGTTCTTTCGGTGACCGGGACAGCCCTCAGAGGAAGCCTCGCCGGGAAACGTCCCATTTCCCTTGGAGAACATCCTGCACCCATCCCTTCCCCGAGGGCCCCTGCCGCGCACCGGCCGCCCCGGGGCTGGAGGGGAAACGGCACCGCGGCAGAAGGAGCCGACAGGGTTCCCACTTCTTCCCGCACCCAACCGGGAACGGAGCATAACGGGGGTGGGGGGGCGAAGGGAGGAGGAGGAAAAGCTAGGAGCGACGGGGGGGGGGGGGGGGGGGGGGGGGGGGGGGGCGAGGGAAAACGGGATAGGGGGGACGAAGGGCGGAGGGGTGAAGGGGGGGCTGCAATGCAGGGGGCGAAGGAGCGGGGGGGGGGCTGCGAAGGGGGGCGAGGGGAAGCGGAGCGGCGAAGGGGTGAATGGAGTGGGGGGGCGAGGGGAGCGGGGGAGGCAAGGAGAGGGGTGCGAAGGCGGCGGGGTGGGGGTGAAGGGAGCGAGAAAGGGAGCGAAGGGAGAGGGACTGCGAAAGATGGGGCAGCGACGGGAGGGGTGGGGAGCGAGGGGGGTGTGAGGCGCGGGGGCCCAGTGGCCGCCCCCGGCGCGGGGCCGCATCCCCCCGGAGCGGGCCGGCCCCGCCGAGGAGGAGGAGCCCGCGGCAGCCGTTACCGTGCGGGCGGGGCGGTCGGCGGCGGTCGGCGCGGGGCGGAGCGGGGTGCCGGTTGCTAGGCGCCCCGCCGCTGGCGCCCGGCGGCGTTGCGGGTGCTGGGCCGACTCCCCACGACAATAAACATCCCCCAGCGCCGCGGGCATAGACGCGGCCCTGGCTAGAGCGGCCACCGGAAGTCACGGCGTGCGAGGCGGGGGAAGAAGGGGGCCGCGCCAGTCAGCGCACTTCCGCCTTCCTGCTGCGCCCCCTGCGGCGCGGCGGGCTGAGGGCGGCGCCGGGCCTGGAGGCGCTAGGGTAGCGTTAGAGCCACGGAAGCGCTTGGTTGGAAAAGACATTTGAGATCATCGAGTCCAAACGTACCTGCCCGCTACTAAACCGCCTCCTTGAGCGCTGCGTCCGCCCGTCTCTTAAGCGCCTCCAGGGATAGGAACTCAACCACCGCCCCGGGTAGCTGCTCCAGTGCCCGATCCGAAAGCCTAGATCCCAGCCGCACCGCCCGAGGCAGCGCCTTCACCAGCAGAGCGGCAGGAGATCTGATCCAGTTTGGGGATCGGATGGTGTGAATGCTAATGACACGTACCTGCGTTTCTGTGGGGCCGCTCTGAGCTTGCTGCACGCCTCGTGTTGGCTGTCTCGGCTGCTCTGTGCGCTCTCCGCGGCAACCGGGGGGTCAGCAGTGCTCCTGACACGGTCACAGAATCGTTTAGGTTGGAAAAGACTTTTAAGATCATCGAGTGCAAAGAGTAAACCTGAGACTGTCCCGTTTCCACTGCTTGTCCAGCCATCGTCTGTTCGGACTGGCAGCAACAATGCACTGCCTGCATTGCTGTTACATGCATGTGTGTTGCACTGGAGCAGGATTTTTTTGGTTTGTTTTATTTTTTTTTTTTTAAATTCAAAGCAATGTTGTTTGGTACCGAAAGGTTAGTCCATAGCAGCGAGAGTGAGCTCTCATAGTAATTCTTGGTGTGTGAACAGACTGCTGACTCCAAGTGAAACAAAGATATGAGCAGGTGGCTGAGAAGCCTCAAATATTCCCAAGTCCTCCGAGGACTGTGGCCCACTTTTTTTTTTCTTTTCAGTTTTAACATTAAAATGACTAAAGTAAGGCTGTAGCTTTGCACTTGTCCAATATGCAGCTTATTTAATCTTTACAAAGTGGGCACATGGTGCATGCTTTAAGGAGAGATGGGAGGGGACAAGAGGACATAGTGGGGATGGCTGGGATGGCTCTGGTTCTCCCTGTCCAGGACAGTCCTGGGCTGTGCCACCTGTGCCATCTCTAGGGAGTATAGCCTGTGATGAACTGCCTTTCGGCTATACTTACATTTTCTCTTGGAAGAGCTGTTTGTTGTGCTTCACTTGGGAACCCAAGAACAAACGAGCATGGCTGCAGTGTGGCCAATTAAGGACCCAGCATCCAGACTGATGACGGACATAAAGCTGTCAGCTTGACTTTAGGTTTATAAAGACACATCAATCTTTATATGAAAAGTATATATATATGTATATTTATATGTGTGCAGTGCAGACTATTCACTGAATTGACCATTTTCTGAAATTGAGGTTCTGTAATTATGTACTTTCCATGTCTGAAGTGATGGCAGAATAGCTTTAATTAGGATAGAGGGAGCCATGTGAAATTTAAATTTTGAAGAACTCCAGAATTGAGATGTTTTCCTCTGGTAGCTTCACTTTAATCGTTGACATAGAATCATAGAATGCATTGCTGTGTTCACTTGTCAAGAATAATTATTTCAGATTCTGACTTAAAATCAGTTGCGAGTACATCCGTGACGGTATTGCTTGTTAATGTGGTTTTGCTTTCCTGTTCGCAGTATGACTTCACAGCGGTGTGTGGCAGCACTGCCACCCTGCGGCTCCTTACGGAAACAGATCCACCGCCCTTAGGTGAAGGTGGTCGAGCGAGGGGAGCCGGGGTTCTGAATTTAGAGCAACTCTTACCGCAGTTCAGTAACTCTGCACGGGATCCCCAGCATTTTTATGGGGTGCCTTAAAACCGTTTTAATCTTTTATGGGCTTCAGCCTAAAGATTCTGCTAATGTGGGGTAGATCGTTATGGTAGCTCGGTATAGCTGTATCAACAGATGCTATTTTTTCTTTTTCTCTGAATAGCTGATTGCATAGGCAAATTACGAAGAAAAGCTTTAGAACCCTTAATTTTGCTTGAATTTTGACTGAGCTTCTGCTTTTTTAGCATTCTCATAATGGTCTACATAAATTCAATTAAAAATGTCCTCTAGCAAATACTCAAACATTTCCTGTCTCCATGTGCTTGCTCTTTTAAAGATATAACTTTTTCTAGCAGATGGTCCGCATAAATGTGCAGTCATTGCTGGACATAAAGAATTTTTTTTTGTGATGAAGGTGAACCCTTACCATTTCAAAGTTTTGGCTGCTTTGTGAGCCTGAGCTTTTCCTGTTTAGACTAGGACATGTTCTGAAGATTGCGTCTTAAAATATATATTTGCAAAATATGCAAATGTGTGCAAGTAGTTATGATCACATTAACATGGAATGCAAATAAGGTAATAGGACACCTACCTAATTTGACATTTAAGTTTACCGGTTATGTCTGCAGTTTTATTCCACTCCTATATAGTTACAAAACTGGTTATTCTGTCCTTATGTTTTCCTCCTCCTGTTCTCCATCCCTCCATGCCACTCTAACTCTCCTCCACTACTATGACTGAGATACTAAGGATTTCCCACCTACAGGGACTGTGTCCTTGTCTGCCTCTTTCTACTACATGTTCTTACTTCACAGATGCTGTACTGACATTAAACAGGGAAGGCACAGAGGCCATTTCTGATGCTATTGCTTCCTCGCTATTTCATTTTCCTATGCCTTTGTTCCCCAGTCCCCTGTTTGGAAAATAAAGAGGAGATGTGAGGAGACTGTTTCCTGTGCTTGGACATTCTCCATAGTGGAATCACAGGCTGATTGCAACCATCAGTACTTGTACAGTGAAAATAAGAATAACCAAACATTAGTACACTGCACGTTTGGATTTTTTTTTCTGTAATTAAGCAGTGAGAGGGAAGGAAGATGCAATTTCGTTATGTTGTTATTTAGATCTAACTGCAGGTCTCATCAAACTGCAGTAAATGCTTTGTTTTCTGGATTTTTGCATTTTTGTGAGATTAATTTTCAGACAGGTAAGATCTAGTGCAAGACAGACTGTGGGAAAGGGTAGGGGAGAGAGAGGAAAGATGGACAGCCCCTTGAGGCAGTCCACAATGAAGGCTAGATGAAGATTTTTATACAGCTGTGTCTTAAGTGCTGTGAGCTCTGTGCAGAAGACTATATTGAAGTGTTTGTGTTCGAAGAGGAGGTACCTAGAAGCAACCCACATCTCACACAATTCACAGAAATGACATTTTGTGGAATGGTCATCAGCTACATGCAGGTTAATTATGAGACATCTCCCAAGCTGGCAGCTTAACCCTGTCTGTCATGTGAAACTGAAACTCGAATGTGCCTTCTCACACTTCTCTGATGATGTACAGGATGATAACTCATGCCAACACTATTAGACTAGTACCTGCCCGTCGTAAGTGGTACTTCAGCCACCTCCACAATATTCAAACATTCTGCCTGATTTCATAATATATATTATTTTATGTATTTGTATTTATATAACAAATAAATATAGATGCTATTAACATGGAGCTGCTTGGTGGTGGCAAGAAAGAGATACTCTGAGGGCATATGTCAAATTTTGGCATCAGACAACTCACAACTCCAGCAGGAAAGATACTGCAGAGCTTAGTAGAGTTGAACAACAAATGAACAGGGGTTTTCAGAGTGACCTATACTGTTAGTTTATTAATTATGAGATACAAATAGCAAAGAGAGTTCACATTAAGAATTTTGACCCATAGAAGAAGGTAGCAGGTTGATCTAGAAAACAAGCTAGATCAGCACAAGGGTGAGGTGAGACAAAGATATCAAGATCCTTTATCGCTCAGCCTTCTAAGGCTGCAGTAACACTGGTAAGTAAAACATGGCCAAGGTTTATTTTTCAGAGTGCTTAGTTGTTAGTGGGGTCTTTGGCATGCCTTTGGCTTGTTTGACTAACTTTCTTCCAGAAAGTGTCCAAGCACTGTCTGGGGAAAATGTGTACCAGGGACTGCCTTTGGTGGGAGTGGAATAAAATGTGTGGATGTGACCCCGGTCATGTACTGGCTGTTGGAGCCAGTGAGTGTTCCATAGCCTCATAAGTTTGTGCACCAGAAGAGCTGGTGTCCTAAGCCCATACCAAGCTTACATGTGAACCTTCAGCCAGTCAGTTGTCAGCTCTGCCCCGCTGTCTTTTCCCATCTGTATAATGATAGTGGCCTCCTATAGAAAAACATTCGATCATAAGGTGATGGCAAATGCTTCAAGGTAACTGCCATCTTCTGTTTAATTTCTGCTTTGACTCTGAGGTGCTAGTAGTCTCAAAGTCCCTATACAAGAAGAAACCATCATGTTACTGGTGAGGAAGAACTGTTCCCATTCTGGTCAGCCAGAATCAAAATCATCAAAAGAAACAGGATGCTGAAGCAAGAGGCCTCCCTGACACTTGAATTGTTTATCACACATAATAGTCTTTGCTTCATCCCTGATGGGGGAGGGAAGTGCTGCCGCTGCAGCAATCTGGGAAGCTATCCAGTAGGACAGTTATCTGTGTGAGCACATCCCTGGGAATGCTTGCTGCCTGTGCCCGCTCCGCCTCCTCTGGTGCTGCTGCCCAGGATTTTGCAGATGTTCCTCCCAGAGAAGGCAGCTGCAGCTTTCAGCCCCACAGTTTCCATCTCCCTGGTGGTCTGGCTCCACCCAGCTGTGATGGAGCTGCTGATAGTTCCTCCCTTCCCCAGTCCTTTCAGAAGGACCGAGCAGTAGTAATCAAATGGAGAGGGATTATTCTATGCCTTTTCCCCCTTCGTCTTATTTCCTGCCTGTGTATTTGTACTCATCTCTTTTCCCCTAGTGTGTCTGATCCCCGTTTCTTAAACAGCATGCAAACAACCTAGAGAAAACTTCAGTGTGTAGATAATCCTTATTTACAGTTGGATAGGGTCTTATAGTTTACATAGCAGCCTGGGATGTAAATAAGGGTTGTTTTTTCCCTTGTTGCTTAAGGAAAATGACTTTGTATAATTAAAAGTAAAGGAAGAGTTTGCATTGGTTTTTATTCTCCTGCTTTTGTTATGATCTATTTTTCCTTTGCAAGGAGGTTTGGATCTCTCCACTCCCCATGCGAGCACAGTGTAGCTGCGTGCACGCATGCGCGTTAGCTTGAAAATGCACTTCATGTGTTTACAAATGTCAGTTTAAGGGCAAAACCTTAAAGCAAGTAAATGCGTCATCTCAGGACTGTTGTGACCCTAGGATATGTCCACACCACATCTGGGAAGTGCAATGACTGCATGCTTAGGCCTACTGGAAGTCGTTTTTTATACAGCTAGCTCAGATACGTGAGTGTCTGGAGTGAACTGAAGAAAAACCAGTTACCAGTGGACTTTTGCTGGGTTTGGAGTTTGTCAGCAGTAGTCCTTGAAAAGGTTACACATGTGTTTTTCCCTACCGCATCTTGTCAGGGCTGCAGAAATTCACCAAGCCATAACACACCAGTAGCTTTGCAGCATTAGGGACAAAAAAAAAGTCATTTTTACTGATTGTGCTACTTCCCATCCATAAAGCATGCTGTGCTGAAGAGCATGAAGCAGTCCGCGGTAAATAATGAGCACAAACTTGTGCTTACCCTGTGGATCACCATTTGGCAGCACAGACTTAGTAGAGGAATAATCACTGCTACACCAACCAGCAACGAATAGGGACAATTTGAATCACAGGCTGTGAGGACAAGTTCTGTATTTCTGGGTGTTATATGCGTGGAAATAACAGAATGTTTGTTTGCTGCCACAAATTTCAATTTCATTGGAATTGAATTTAATTTCAATGTCATTGAAATGTCTTCTGAAAACCTGTCCCTTTTGGAAATGGTAATCTACAGCTAGATATCCAGACAGAAAGTAGAAGTACTCTGTGCTTTTACCAGATTATACCCTCCTCTTGTACACCAGATATATGTGAATTCTGTTCTTTTTAAGACAGCTGGGCTTAGCTAATGTGTTTTGGATATTTTATTTTTTTTTACTGCAAAAAATAATGACAATGACAGTAAGGTTTCAGGAAGGATTGCCTTCTGAAAAATATATGCGATTCATTTACAAGGAAGCAGTTTTTTCCAGGCAGACACAACTGTGGGTTTACAAACCTGTGCTTGTGATCCTGTCATTATATCCAGGATTCAAACTAGCTTCCCCGCAGAGTTTCTGTGCCTTTTAATTTCTGAGTTGAGCTGGGAATTTCAACCTACTGCCCTGGGGACACTTTAAAGAGGAAGCTATCTGGTATACATTCTTGTGCATTTGCAGCCTGCATGTACGACTGTCACTGTAGCCCTGCTGCCCGAGTTGGTGCTGAGGACCCAAAGGCATTTTGGAGGTGTCTGCAAAGTGGCTTTCTTGCTATGCTGATGTTTCAGGCTTGCAGATTTCCATCCCAGCAAGAGGATGAGATAAGCCTAAAATGTATTTTCTATAAGGGATAGAATAATTCTTGCTCCCAAAGACCTAACAGACTGTGGAAAGAACTGCTGGGCAGTACAACATGAGCACCGAACCCAGGTGCCCAAGCACTGAGTGCAGCTCTGCAATTAAAGAATTTTTCTAGTCTCTAGCTGGAACTGAAAAATGGTTGTGAAGCAGTTTGGTGGAACTGGATTTCCTTCCAAACAACAACAAAAAAAGAATAATGGTATTAAAATCAGAGGGATTAAGCTAATTTTAGAGAGTTTTTATCTTAAAACTTACAGGCCCATAAGCAGGTTTTCTGTTAACTTGTATCCTATGATTGAAGCAGCATTTGAAGCTTCATCTACAGCTGGCAGTTTGCTCTGTATGCTGTGGTAACTGATAAGGACTGAGTTCATTTTGAAACCTTTCTTTTAGTTGCAGAATTTAAAGTTTTTCTTTTCTCTACTTGGGTGTCTATTTTCACAGAAAAAAAAAAAAAGTAGCAATTTAGTTATCTTTGAGACCTCTGTCAAATTCAGTTGAAATCAGGCAATGAGTTCAAACATTATTAGGAGGGAATGTATACAGACACTCACGCAGCTGCATCTACGTCCATGTAGATACAGAAAGATAAATCAAGTCAGCTTTGTTTCCACATGGAGAATGAGTATATTTCGGCAAATATTAAAACGCATCACTTTGTACAGAAAGGCAAAAAAGCAAACAAAATACTTTCTTTAAAATCATTAATATCAATATTTAAACCTGTTCCCTTTTCCCCCTTTGCACATTCATGAGTTCATTTCAAAATCACCAATTGCTTCAGTCAGACTAAACATACATTTTCTGTTTGCAAATATTTTTCTATAAAATTGTGCTTAGCAGTGGGGAAGAATGATTTCACTCATTATTCTCCTGAGATTCATGATAGGACTCTTCATTCATCTAAGAAACTTGGGCTGTTGAAGCCAACTGCCAGTACCGTCCAGGCTGTGTCTTTACACAAGCAGTCAGTGGACCACGGGTTCCCAGGCAAATAAATGCCTCTGGAAAATATGTTCCCTGTCTTAATGAAGATAAAGCCACTAAGTGTTTTACAGTCACAGTAAAGCCATTATTTACTTTTCTGTGTATTGCTGGTTTCTTTTATTTATTGTTTATTGTTTCTATGTATTTTTGTTTGTTACTGAGCTGTTGCTCAGAGGCAAGGACTGAGGAGGATACTTAAGGGATATTTTAGTTCCCAAGAGGCTTATAACTACACTCCTAGATCAATGAACAGCAGCACAAGAAATAAGGGTGTCTACAGGCTCCTCTTACCATTCTGCTTGCATTGTAGCTTTTGGTGCATGGTTACCGCTGTGTTCCTCACATTTTGTAGGGAACTATCACATTTCTTCCTTCTCTTTCTCCAAGTTACATTTCAGGTGGCAAATAAAAAGTGAACATGGCTGGCTCAAAAGGGTGGGAAGGATGCTGAGTGCAATTAGTGAGAATTGCAAAGCCCGGGGACGAAGAAGTGCATGTGATAATAGTCAGAAATTAATTTTATGCACATTTCAAACGCCTATCCATTTCTGTTTTCTAGAAGAAAAACAGGACCTTGCTGTCAGTCTTGAACAGGCATTAAAGTTGCTATGGATTTAAGTCTAGATCTTGAGTGGTTAAATTCAACAGTTAATTTGAATTCAGTGAGTAAATTCAGTGGTTAAAATGGTATTTGTGCATTTGCTGTATCAGTCGTTTGCACTCAGCTTAAGGTCAGAGGGTTCTATTCTGTCTCCCTTTAAGAGAACAGCAATTCTCACCGAATTTCCTGCTGTACGGAGTGAAGAGCTCAGCCCTTTCAGCTGTGCTTTCCAGAGCTGCGGATCTCTTCAGCAAGAGCCCTGACTGTTCAAGGTGATGTGTTTGGTGGTAAAGTCCATCAGCACAGCCCCGCTCACAACAGTGAAGTTGCTTGTGGTTAGGGCAGGCGAGGACGTCTGCTCTTAATTGCGTGGGATGAAGATAAAGCTGTGAAAAAGTGAAATTAATCAGCTCCCTTCGTCTAAACCATTAGGATGATACAGCAGACCCTGTGCTTTCCGTATCGAGGGCCGAGATTTTTGCTCAGCTCACAGTGAGCCGCTTTAATTAAACTTAGCCCACGCATGAACCCGACTGGTGAGTTTGGGTCGCCTGGCGGATGCGCTACCTCACCCATTTATCTCGGGGGAAGGAGGACCTAGAAGAAACAAAATCCAGGCTGCAGGGCCACCCGGGGGGATCACCGGCGGGTGATGCCCGGGGGGAGGCAGCTCCCGGGGGGATCGCGCTGCCCCGGACCGCCACCCGGGCCCCGCCGCTGCCCCTGCAGCCCGATCGGGACTCAGGGCTTGGCCGGGGGGCGACCGCGATGCTGCCGAAGCCCCCGGGCGTCCCCGCAGCCCCCCAGCCCCTCTCCTGCTTTCCTCCAGAAAGTACCCAGGTATCAAACGGAACCGAGGGACGGTATTGAAAGAGCAAGTGAAGCGGAAATTTAAAGCCCCTCTGCTAATAATAACAGTATAAATAACCGAAGACGTCTTGTAAACAGTGCGGTCATAACCCTGGAACATTAAACAGCGCGGTGGGATCTGGCGCATCAGCTGCCGGCGGCCGCTGCCGGTGCAGGGGGAGCGCTCCGCACTCTTGTTTATCTCAGCCTCATCTCCCACGGGCGCCCTGATCGATAGAGAGACGATGTTTAAGTTAAAAATTCCCGGCACCGAGCCGCCAGGGCCAGAGGGGCATCCTCCCTCTGTCCGACTGTGCTCCCTCAATCGATAACTGCGGAGCGGCTCCCGCAGCGCCCCGGGCGCCGGGCTGCGGGGCCGGGCCGGGCTCCCGCGGCGAGGACGGGTCCCGGCCCAGCCACCTCCTCCCCCAGGGATTTGTTCCGTATCTTTGGCTCCGGTGACACACAGCTCCCGAGGGCCGGGGCGGAGAAGCCGCTGGGCGAGGGCGGCGGCGCAATCCCAGGGTCGGAAACCAACATCACACCGCTCCGTGTTCAGTGGGAAGGAAGGTTTATTCACAACAATAGAGCAAAACCTGCTTGAAGAAAATATATCTATATATCTTTAAGGTGAATAGAGATGACTGTCAAAGTCAGTTTTTCTAGGCATCTACATATTTCACAGGTCTCAGACAAAAGATACGCGCGTAGTAGGTTTTGTTTGATCTCTTTTTCTCTAGTAGCGCTTGAACCAGCAAGGCTGTCGTTGCGGGACACTCGAGTGTACACACATTTAATAAAGTTAAATAGAGTCGAGGTCTCTTGGGGTGGAGTCTTTGCTAGGACACGTTTGGTCTCCTCTGCGCCCGGAGCGCGGCTCTCTCCGCGGCTCTGCCTGGGGCAGCGGCGGGGCCACCGTGTCCCTGCCCCGGGGACGATGCTGTCCCCGCCGCCGGGATGATGCTGTCCCTGCCCCGGGAACGATGCTTTCCCCGCCGCCGGGGTGATGCTGTCCCTGCCCCGGGAACGATGCTGTCCCCGCCGCCGGGATGATGCTGTCCCTGCCGCCGGGGCTCAGGATGCCGTCGGGCCGCACAAGCGGTTTGTGTTCACCACTTCTTTCAGGTCACTCTCGGGCTTGCCGGCTACCATAAAAGGCCAAGTCTGTAGCCAGGAAAAGACACGGGTGGGAAGGGGGGTTACATAGGGAAAAGCGCACACGGAAAGGCTTATTTTCACACGCGGATCCAGCTCGGCAGCGCGCCGGGGGATCGAGCTGCCCATGCAGCGCATCAGCCCGCTCCAGGCTGCGCTCGGGCCGCTGCCGCCGGCGAGGACTCGTTTGCCTTTCGCCGGCTGCCGATGCCGCTTCGCCTCCCGTCCCTGGGGCAGCGGAGCCCGTCTGGTCGGCCGCGGGAGGAAGGGAGGCGGGAAGGATGGGCAGAAAGAGAGGAGGGAGCCGCGGCAGCTCCTGCGAATCCGCGTCCCCCCGGCACAGCCGCCGCCGCGCTGACTCCGCGCTCGCCAGAGACCGGCGTGGGGACCCTTCCTTCACCCTCCGGGCACAGCATCCCTCCTCCCGCCGCCCGTCCTGGCCTCCCCCGGCCCGGGGGGCAAGTTTTGGTGTGCCTCTGTGCGGTTAGAGGGGAGCGATATTTGTCTTAGGCGTTGGTTTTGTTTTACTTTATTTTTCTCCCCGTGTTGTCGTGCTGGGGATTTTGCTTTTAGCCAAAATAATACCTCCCAGGCCCTTATCAGGTGACACAGCGGGTAATGTACTTTCCCTCTGAATCTAGAGCTCAAAAAGCAAACCCCAGTGAAAAGACCCCAGATCCCCTCTGCCATCCCTTTATCTGGCGGGGTCTGTACGTGTGGTCAAAGCAAAGGCCGTACATCTAAAACGAGCTCAGGCAGATCTGCCCACTCTGGGTTTGCGTGAGTTGTGTGGATTTTTAGAGCTGGAAATTGGGTGTTTCTGGTTGCTGGGTATGGCGGGGAGACCTTGGGCTCCTTAGTTAAACTTGCTGTGGGTGATGGAAGCAGCAGGAGGGACACTGTGTGCGCCAGGGATAGACACTCCTTTTGGGAGTCCTTTGCCATTTCTATTTATTTATTTATTTCTCCTTTGCCAGTTGACGTGGATAGGAGAAACATCATGGATCCAGCAAATCCAAGCGGCTGAGTGCAGAGCCCCAAGAGCTCCATCTTTAAAAATCTAGGGATTCTTATGGCAGGAAATGTTAGGGTAGAGAGGAGGGATAAGAATAAATCCTGGGCCCTTGGCTTAGGTCCTTCCTAAAACATGTCTTCCTCTGTCCAATCTCCTGTACTCGCCCGCTTGTAGGTAGAAAGCTGCCATCAGCTTGCGGAGGATTCTCAGGCATTTCTGAAGCAGTAAAGCCTGTCCCTGCCTGTCTGTGGCCAGCGTGGCCCCTGGCTGTCCACTGGGGGATTGCCAGGAGTAGCATATGGGGTCCGGGATGCTCAGCTCTCCAGGCACAGGGCAGGAGGGCAGTGGAGAGCCTGTCCCCTTGTACAGTACCCCTTGCCACACCACTGGCATCAGACTGTCTGTGAGAAGCACAGCAAAGGTTTCTCCCAGCACATGCCCCATCCCAGGTCCTTGCCCACCTGTCCCCATGCACAGGCCATGACTTACCAGGTTGACTGGGTGGATGTAGCCATTTTCGTACTTGTCATTGGCCAGGATCTGCCTCAGGTGAGCGATGTAGCTGGAGGCCAACCTCAAGGTGTCCAGTTTGGAAAGCTTAGTGTCTGGGGGCACCCAGGGCAGGGTGGTCTTAAGCCTGGAGAAGGCTTTGCTAAGGACCCTCATCCTTGCCCTCTCCCTGGCGTTGGCGGCGTTTCTCTGGACCTGCTTTCCCTCCTGGCTCACTCCATTTAAAGGGCTCTTCCTAGGGGGAGCTTTTTTCCTCTTGCCCAAGGCCCCTCTCCCCTTCTGAGGGGAGCCATTCTCGCCATTCGATCCCTCCTCGTTGCTCTCGGTGGATGCCCCAAACTCTTTGTTAGTATCCATTTTCAAGCCATCGCACTCCAGCATCTCAACCTCCTGCAGATCTTCCACATCACTGAGGGACCCAGTGGACATGGTCTGAAAGATGCCAAAGGACCAGCGGGAAGGAGTGGAGGGGGGGAGGCAGGAAGGGCAGCTCCTTAAATATACTTCAATGCAGCGGAGGAGAGAAGGGGTGCTGGTATTTTCCTCCCCTTCCCTCCCCCCTGCAGCACTAAAGAACGATACCAGTCCAGAGAGGACCCCCGCCCTTCCACCCCCCAAAACTGCTTTGCCCGTATTTGAGGGTTTAAGGGAGGGAGTGAGCGTGTGTGAAAGAGGGAGAGAGAGAGGGAGAGAGAGAGAGAGAGAGAGAGAGAGAAAGCTGAGGAATTTAGTGAGGACACTAGTAATTTATCTGGGGGATAAGAGAGGCGGATCCAGCCCAGGGGAGGGGCCCGGCCCGCTGAGCACACCACATCCCCAATCACAGACCTTTGCACAGGGCAGGGAATGAGGTGTCCCGGCAAGCCTTTGCTGTGAACTCCGAGCTGGGATTCAAATCTTCACAACTGGAGGAAAGCAACTTGCGCTCTCTCTCCCCCTGCTCTGTTTTTCTGTCCTCTCCCTTCCTCCTCCTCTTTCTCCTCCTCCTCCTCTTCTCCTTCCCCACTTCCCTTTCCAGACCAGGGTTGCTGTCCCTGTTGCTGCCTCCTAGATGACCCAGGCAGCTGGTGTCTTGATTCTTGAAGAAAGCCAAAATGGGTCATGAGCAGAGCAAGCAGCAGATCTACCAGCCAAGCCTTCCAGAGAGCTTTGTAATGCGTGCTGTTGAAATGCTGTCCTGTAACCCAATCTGGGGGAGATTTATGAATGATTATATTTGTGAATGCATCCTGTCCAGCTACTAGTGTATTCCAGGAAGGGAGTGCTCCACTGCCCAGCTGGGAGCATGAACCTTGCTGTCACAGCCCAGGGGCTGGAGGCAGGAGAATCTAACTTCTTCCAGACTTCCTGGGTGATCTCTGACAATTCTTGGTCCCTCTCTCACTCTTTGAGTCCCCCCAGCTGGAAGAGTCCTGGAGGCTGCTCAGTTCACAGGTGTGCCGGGCAGCTGAGGTCCTGGAGTCCATGGAGCCCCACCAAGCTGAGGGAGAACACTGCAGCGCCAGGGAGGGTCAGCATGGCTGCGGATGGGACAGCAAGGGTGTGCACCGAAATGAAGGAAAGGGGAGTGGTTATTGGGTGGTAGAGATCACACAGAAACCCCCTCTTTTCACTGTGTGTTGTTGCAGAGCAGATGTCAGTGTTTTATTCCGCTGTACTCATGGAGCACTTTGTCTGCTCTTTTGTGCATGCTTAAAAGTCGGGGAGTTTTGTCTCAATAAAGAGGCGAGATAAGGCCCCTTCTGTGGGAGTGAGGGCTTAAGGCTGTACTCTGCGATCACTGAAGCCAAACATTACTAGTGGTATTACCACAAATGTGAATAAGCGGGTTGCTGTGCAGTGTGAACGAGCAGATGTAAACTGCAGTTACAATCTTTATGCAGACGTGTATTCAGTTTCTGCAGAGTGGGCTTAAAAGCGGTTAACCTTGGCCTAGGTCTTCTTCCTTTCCATGTAAAATCCTGTCCAAAATACAGGCGCTCACAGAGGCCAGTGAAGCATGAACCTGCTGTTGTAGCTCCTTCCCTCTTCACCCACTTTCTGAAACCTCACAGATCCCACAGCAGCCTGGATTTTGAACACAGCGAACTAAAGGACTGGCCATGATCTGCACAGAGGATTTTTCTGGACACAGTGACTGATCTGATTGCAGGAACAACTACACTTATTCAGCTGCTTATTTAAGGATTCACATAGCTCTGGACAAAAATGTACAGCCTGTGATGTTACTGTGGCATGCAATGGCTTTGTAGTTAATCCAAGGTCACTGGAGCCACAGAAAAGTCTCTTACTGATCTGTGTGAGCATCATATCAGATTTTCTGCATGCACTAAACAAAAAACAAAATTTGTGGAGGGCCAAACTGATATGTCTGACAACTGTTACGTACTGTTTGCAGATTAAAGTTTGAGTAAGAGGCAGAGTGTAATTTTTGATAACTAGCAAGAAAGCCTTTCCTAGCTATTGATCCATCTTGGTTCCTTGGCTCACGTAAGAGAGAAAATAAAAGGGCAGATCCAGACTTTAAGCCAGCCCTTTGCTGTTTGGCTGGAAGATAACACCTTCCCATTCACAATAGGATAAGTATGTTAAGATATCATATCTCCAAGCCCTGGGCTCTTGGGAATTCACTAACCTCTAACGTTATTTTATGTTAACTATGGCCTGTTTGTGTTTTCTCTGTATATAAACTAAGCAGATTGTCAGCATATCAGTCCTAATTAGTGAATTAACTTTGCTTTTTTTTTTCCTTTATAACATCCTTGTTGCAGATCCAAAATATTACTAATCACCAGTGCAGAGATTTATGAGCCGCCTTCTTATTTTCTAGGCTTGATTGTTGTTTGTGCAGGTGGAGATTTAAATGGCCATATCCACTGCAGAGATTTATAGTCCAAGTGATTGATGTTGGAAATGAGCTACAAGACTCCTACTGCAGCAAGGATGACAGAAAACCAAGTTGAAGTTGCTTGTGTCTCTAAGCATGAATGACCAGAGAGCATGAATGACCAGAGAGCATGAATGACCAGAGAGCACAAAATCACATCAAAATTTCAGCAGGAGAAGCTCACAAAAGAACAAAACAATAAAAAAGTATGTACTGGCATCCTTCCTAATCACTTACTTTTAACTTTACTTTAGTTAATTTCTAAAAATTTGTTGTAAAAAGCAGAAAGAATGATCTGGCTTGTTAAAAATGCCCTTAGTATGCTGCTACATATGCATTCTGAAAATCAAGATATGTGTACATGTGTGTTATGAGCCTTTGGAATTGCCACACATTTGTGTCTTTACTGACTTACATATATTTTTGAGTCCTCAGAGCCAGTAAAATTAATCTAATATGGACCAAAAGCTTTTGTGGAGACACAGGTCACATTTTTGTATTAGTTTTGTGGAGATTAGTGTGTGTGATGTATATTCACATACATATAGTATGCCGCATTTTGAGTCCTTTATGTGTACAGACTACTACACATTCTTTTAACAACGTAATTGTTCCTTTTTCCCTCTCCAAAGGGGCCAGCATGGGCAGACCTAAAAAACTATATCTTCCTATCTCCAAGTAACTCCTGGTTCCTAATTTGTTTGTTACATGACTTGAACATATCCTTTTCCAACCCTTGTTATGTCCCTCCTGGCAAGCCCAGGATTTGTACCCCTGATCTGGCTCCCCTCACCTGAATTGCTTTGCCCAGTCCTTCTGACTGTCCTTCTAAAATCCAACCCCAGTTTGGGGTAGAAACCAACAGAGACCAACTCAGTCCTGTAGGAAGAGTAAAGCTGGGATGGCTGCAGCCACCGTGAGGGCGGTGTGGCCGTTTACTTCTCCAGTTAAATGACTAGAACCACAAACCAGCCACTGGGTTACTAACTGGCTGTGAAAGACACACGGAGCTAAAGTCCTTTTGGACTTGCCAGTACTTACACTTCTTCACTGATGTTTTAAGTCGGAAGTTGAAATATTGGCATGGGGAACATCAGGACAAATCTGTGGATTTTCCCTCCTGCAGATGACTTTCTCCTCTGCATTTCTGTGGCTACACAGTAAAGTGTATCTCTGTTTTCCTTCTATTTGAGACCCACTAAGCCATAAGGTCATTTAAGACATGCCAGGGGTACTGAAGGGAGAGGTTCAGGATGCCTGGTCTGAAAAATGTTAGATGGGGGATGTCACACATAGGCTCATGTTGTTCTATGGCAGATTACAGACTTCCCCCTGGAAAAAAAAAAGGCCCACTTTTTATGCCTCCAACCTTTCCTCCCTTGGGCTGGAATAACACAGTAATTTGAGAACAGCTTTGGAACTTGAGGCCAAGATTTCTGCAAGAGTCTCATGATTTTGCTTAACATGGCTTGGGTGTTTTTTTTTTTTTTTATGTTCCATGTCATTTAGTAAAGTACCATTTTTTCACCCAGCAGAGCATTGAATATTCACCCCAAAAACCCCTCAGATCACCCACAGATGAGGAAAACATAATCAGTAGCTGGTTTTAAAGCTTTTGCCCAAGTATAATACAGGTATTTTCCTAGATTTGGAGAATAACCAAGGAAGTCACCTACAGGCAGCCAGCTTATCATAGATCATGTTCAGTCAGATTTGAGAATAATCAGATTAGTGTTTTGCAGTTGCAATTTGAAAAGAAAAAATCTAGTTGCACTGAGATTTTTTTCTGTTCACTTCTGGTCTTCCCTGAAAAGTAAGTAAAATGATGGAGGGACTTCAGAAACATACTTTCACATACTTTAAGTGAAATAATACAAATAATATACAATTATTTAAAAATAACACTACTAATAACTATTACTAGTAATATAATACTAATAATTTAACAATCCTGTGATATTTTTGTGATAGGATTCTGTCTTGTCCATTGTAGAGAATGGACAGTGCTGGAGAAATGAGTCAAAGTTGGTTGTAACAATGAGGTGACTTTTCAGAAGGGCAAGGGCACTAAAACCCTCCTATGGCTCCTTTCCAATGCTGTGTATCTGTTTCTGGTCACAGTTTTGGTTTGAAAGGTAAAAGGCATGGTGACAAATAACATTATAAAGAACTATGCAAAGAGAAAAAAGTGATGTCACTGCCAAGACAGCAAAAGACTGTCCTGGAGAATTGGTGCAAGAGGCACATATTTGTGTGTGATACCAGTGTTGCTACCCCTCCCCAAGACAACCGGATGTCTTGCTTCAAAGCCTCGAGAAATCAGAGCTCTTTGAGAAAGTATTTTCTAGAATAGTTTATTTTGAGGGGAAAAAAAGAAAGAATATTTCCTTCTATTCTAATTTAGAGATATCTGAAAGTGTTGCTGATATTTAGAATGGAAAAATTTCAGTCTTACTGATTATGGATTAAAAGAAAGATAAGGAAGTAAACTGCAGCTTCAAGAAAATTTATGTAAAATGTCATGCAGCAGCCGTAATTCCATTTCGTGCGTCTTCTTAAACCTTGAAATGTTACAAACATTGAAACTCTGGGAAATGGAGTTTCTGAAAAATTTCTTTAGTGGGTATTTAAAAAATATTTTATAAACATCAAATATTTTATTCCAGTTTTATATTTTAATCTTTTGTCGTATTGGTGTAAAAATCTGTGACACATATAAGTAGTGTTCTTATCTACCACAGGGAACACCTGTACATGTACTAACTGCATGATGTCTACCCCCCCGACTTATGCCATCTGGTACCTTTTCCTTTGAGCAACTTCACAAAAATCAGCGGGGCTGCTCACACAATCAACCAGGCTGGATGAACAAGAATAGCAAAAGCTGTCCCTGTAGAAACGCAGTCATGGTTAAATATCCTAGCGTCTGATAGAAATACTGGCAACAAGGTCTTAATCATGAAGGATGCATCAAGTCCTGGTGTGACTCACTTCCCCCTCCCATGCCAGATCTCTGGTGAGGGTTTCTGGTACTGCTGCTCTGTTAAGCAATGTCCAGCAAAGGATCTATCAGCTAGAAGCTGACTACACCAGAAACGTGCAGCATGTAAGCTGTAGAAGTTATTGAAGCAGAAATAAGATAGCTAGTCCCCAACATGAGCGTTGAGCCCTAACTTTCAAATAACTTTTCGCAGACTTGCAAGTGGGATGCTTGTAGGAAGCAAACCTAAGGGACTGAGTCATGTTTGTTTTATAAAGCACATTTACAGCTATTCAAAAGGAACAGCGAGGAGAAGTATCCTCTTCCATCTCTATTGCAGAGAATACTACTATCTGCTGCTTCCAGGATGTATCTCTGAAATATTACTAGGTAGTTGACATTGTAAGCTGCAGACTCTTTTATGAAGTGATCAAACGAGAAATATGCAACCCCCCCAATATATCTTATGCAGAATTATCACTGAAGGATTAAAGTGCAGACATTTTTTTTTTATTTTGAATATCTCTTTCTGTTATGTTTCTTTGTTGGCTAATCTTTTGCATTTTTGTGGTTTTAAGACATGATGAAATTCGTTGATAAGAAATAAGTTCTCTTTTGCTTTCCAATAATTAGCACATTTGATAAAGTTTTGGAAAATAAAGGATTTTTGCTTCAGAGGGAAATTTGGAAAAGAAAAACATTTTGTAGGGGAGTGGCAGGAAGAATGTCAACTATTCTGGTGAGGTTTTTTTACTTGTATGGTTTATGGCATGATATACATGCATGTAGACGCAGATTTCATGACATTCCAATTCACTTAAAGTGCTCACAGCTTCTGAATGTCCAGTTCCCAGAGCATCCATCATTAAATTCAGTAAATTGGCTGATGTCTTCCATTTTCGTCCAAATGAAACATCACCCAGATTCTTCCTGGGCTTACAGACTGAGTTGGCCACAGTTTGTGCTGTTGGACTCCTTGCACTCCATTTGTCACAAGGGCTTTGCATTTTACCAGGTCTGATAGGTGCCCACAGTAAACTAACTAACTGACTGCAGTGGCATCAAAAGGAGTGACCATACAAAGCTGCAAAAATATTTGGGCCAAAAATACCCATATAATAAAACAGCAAACTAGTATTTTTGCACAGTAGTTATCTGGAAATAGCACGTGTTGCAGGTGAGTCTTGCATGGTAACTTTAGTTGGCAAGGCAAAGGAAAAAGCAGATTACACGTTCTACTCAAGTAACAGAGAAAGACCACAGTCACTGTGGATTCCTTTTGACTCTGACAGGCCTTATGCACGTCTCACAAACCGTGACTTTCAGAGCTCCTGGAACATCCCCAAAGTGGGGTCATGGCACTTTGCCACAGTGCAGTCCTCTCGTTTTATGGTGCATATCGTAGTTCAGAATACATATAGAAAATGGTGTTGTTTTAGAAAGTGGCATCGCAAAAGCACATAATAAAAGTCTATTAAAGTAATTTGGAGGAAATAAATAGCTTTAAAAATGAACCAAGGAATAGCATAAAAAGAAGACCATAAATGTGGATTGCAGTGAAGTCCCATGAGACTGAGAAAGTATCAAAGAACTGAAAGAACAGAAATGAGGGAAGAAAAAGCCCCAAGTACGGACTGTGAAGGAAATCTTACTCTCTTTTCCCTCCTTTCTCCTCTTCTCTTTTCCTTTGTGTGTACAGGTCTGGGGTGATGCTCAGACTACCTAGTATTTAGTTCTTAACTGAGGGTGGGACAAACCCAGAAGGAAAGCTTGTTATAGGAGGAAAGCAGAGAGACAAACCATCAGACCTTCTGCTAACCAGGACTCACAGGATTTTGTGGCTAGTGGAAGGATTTTCATTTTGATGCCTTATTTCAAACTCCATATCATTGCCACTTCTACCCTGCACAACAGATCTCTATTAGCCAAATTTTGCACTAAAATAAGGTAGATCTTTTTTGTGCAGGCCATTTGGATTACATAGCAGATATATCAGACACCATTTACCATATACTAAAATTTGATAGCAGAAATTTCTTGTTTTGTACTCTGTAAGGACTGAACAAAGATGTACATGTGATTACTGTGAGCTGTGTTGACTGTAATTTCCACAGAGTGGAAAAGATTACTTATATCTGTGACATAGTATTCACAAGTTATGTGTCAACACTGTGGATGAATCCTTGAGAAAGGCTTTCCATGTATGCAAAACTCTCACTGAGGAGCTGCTTAGCCAATCAGTTTAAGCAGAGGCACTTCAGGGACATTCATGATGCAAACTTCCATTGGGTGCCAATGCACACAGGATGTTTGCAGCCACCTTGGTGTTCCCAGGATGAAAGCCATGTTCTGTCCTGAATAACAAGAAATTCCAGGTAAAGCCTCTGTGAAGTGCCCAGTGCAGCACCTGTACCAATGCACCACATCATCATTCTGTTTTTCCTTTCTCCATACCCTGGCCCACTATAGTCTTGCAACTCTCCTTGGCAGCGTGTAGCCAGAGCCCTTTCTGAGGTGCAGGCTCTAGGTTGTTCCTGTGTTTTTAAGCTTTGGTGGAATTAGTGTTACAGCTAATGGCTCAGTGATATGTGTAACACAGCCTTACTGCTACAATTTATGGTGCAAATTAATGAAGTGCAAACTGGGCTAATTTGAAAGAGACAGACCCTTCTTTGATTAAGGTGCTAGCCAGAGACCTAGGATATGTGTGTTGATTTTCTGCTATGTTATGGGCTTTCCACACAACCACAAAAGGGGGATCCTTTCTGCTCCAGTTCCTCAGTGGTAAAAATGGGATAAGTACACTTTCCTGCCCTACAAAAACATTATGAGGGGCTTACGCACTATGGTAATGGATACTGGGGGTAGTTAAGATAAATAACCTGATAGTTAGTTGCAAGAAAATGATTGATGTTAGAATACTACAAATATGTTGAAAGCCTAAAATATCTTTGTGATGTCTCCCATTTCTTGAAATGCCAATTAACATTTTTCACTCAGATACCTGATGTTTACATTGGCGCATTTTTATGCTCACATGTCCTACAAAATGGATACTTGCCTGACTTTGATTTTAGATGAAAGCATTCAGTCCTCAACCCCATAATAATTCTGAAAGATAGAAAAGTTGCTTTTACAAAAAAAAAAATAAAAAATGAGTGTTGATCGTGTTAGTGATGAGTGACAAACCAAAAGTTTAATAAACAGACTGTGAGTACCATCCTTAGTAACACTATAGCACAAGTAGCAAATCACCATTGACTAAATTACTTCAAAGTCCCCAAGCTCTCTGTGAAGAAAAATAAAGTGTTACTTTGGTTTCCTGTAATCCTTCCTCAGTAAAAACACAGGATTCCCTCAGGAGAGTTAAAATCCATTACTAGGCTTCTTTATGCCTTTTTGTAACTCTAATTGTCTCTTCCATGAGGGGTCTTACTTCCTTGAATCAAGAGTAATGCAGACTCTCTGGGTGCAATGGGGCTTCAGAGAAGTCAGCTTTTAGGTCCATCTTCTTTTGGTGTCCTCTTTTTGAGTTGCCCCTCTGCACCTCACTGGTTTCTAAGACTCTTGCTACTTGCCTGTATAGTAGCCATATGCAGGATAACATACTCCTAAGCATTTCTTTGTACAGGCGTGGAAAGCAGGCAGGTAGGCTCAGCACCCAAAGTAGAGTGCTTTGTACCACGCACAGCATATAGCTGGATTTATTAGGAGGAGGAATACAGCTTTATTTACTTCATTGAGACCAGAGCACATGGCGTTGTACTCAGCTCATCAGAGAAAGCCTCACTTTCTCTTCTTCTCACCCAACACACTTCTTTTTGGGTGGCCGTATCTCCCAGCTACTTTTGTTTCCCATCTTTGTATGCCACCCTTCTCCTTTTCAGTCTGCTGATCTCACAGCAGATTTGTAATTGTTGTAGTTTTTTCCATGTGGGGTTGTTTCTCAGTGATTTAAATAGATGATTTAATTCAAACTGTTAAAGGAATTTCTCAAATAATAATACATTTTCCACAACTAAATGGTAAAAGCATGCATTTCTTAGTCCATAAGCTACACCTGAGCTTCTCAGTACAAAAAAACAAATGCATTTTTTATGAATAGGTAAATGTACTTATAAGCACAATTGTAGAGGCAGTGCTAAAAAAGGAGGTCCTTTGATATTGTGTTTACTTTAACATAAGTGGCATGTGATGATACAGGTGTTGAATATAACATATAACTGTAACAACAGCCAAGTAATTTCTTTATTGATCTGTCCCTTCCAGTTCTGAACTATATTACTGGAAAGTTGTAAAATACATGTCTCGCTACTTGAAATT
This sequence comes from Cuculus canorus, assembly GCF_017976375.1. Classification (NCBI taxonomy): domain Eukaryota; kingdom Metazoa; phylum Chordata; class Aves; order Cuculiformes; family Cuculidae; genus Cuculus; species Cuculus canorus. Next base: position 43,047,987 of record NC_071403.1, on the reverse strand, counting down.
CTTTGTTTTCCTTTCAAGAAATGGATGAATAAAGCTAAACAGCTCCAGCATATACAACCCTATACAAGGTGTTGGAGATGGGGGAGGGTGATTCAGTGATGAATGACCAGTGGTTCAATTGTTTTCTTTCTTGCAGAAATCAGAGACAGAGTACAGTTTATCTTACCCTGACTTTTAGCAAGACAGATTGCCAGGCAAAACCCCCAGGCTGAAGTAATCCAACCACCGAGTAGAGTAAAGAGACCATTGCTGTTACCTTTCCAGGACTCGCTCCCACCCCCGGTGCCTTTTAGAAGTCTACGGTGTTTCTTTCTAAGGTTGTAATATGAACTTTAGCTATTTTTAACACCATTTATATGTTGAATGCAATCTGGAATGATTCGTTTGGGGCCTGAATCCTCTGCTGTTAGACAGGCTGAAACCACCTCATGTCCATGCATCTCTTGCAAATGATAGTCACTGCTGCTGAATTCCCTCTCATGATGTTTTAAACACCCCTCACCCACTTCTTTCAGCTGTCACTGAACTTGGTTTCCTCCAGTTCGAGTGTTTCAGGCCTGCATTGCTACAGTGGCATCAGCCAAACCTCTCTTTCACCACATAGGTGTGAACAGGAGAAGTGTGTGCTGAGAGGATAATATCCCTAAGGAACAGCAAGCTAACTCCAAGGTGGGATGTCGCTCTCCCAGTGTTTTCCTGCACTTCCCTTTAGTTATGTTTTTCTTATCCCCTCCTTTCCAGTCATTTGGAACAACACTTCTGGATGGCATCCTGGATTTTTTCTATTTGCATCTGAGAGAAAAGGTAGATTTTAAGTGGCTTTAATTATGCCTTGAAAGTGCTTATTTCCATGTGACAACTATAAATAGATCAGGAGCTTAAGTCATCTCCAAAGAAACTGGGCCGAAGTGCACATTATTGAACTGTTTGATAAAATTCAGAGAAGCCCAAAAAGCAGGACAGGCAGAAAGAGTTAAAACAGAAAGATGGATGTAGTTGCAGTGTCTATTACTTGCAAATGACCGTCGTGTGTTTACTCAACTCTCAGTGAGGCTAGCAGATAATTAAAGGGAAGAACTGACACTAGACAATTATACACTATGGCATAGGGGAAGTCACACAAGTGGTATCGTAAGAAAACATCAGCAGAATCCCTCCTCCTCTTTTTGCCATGCTCAGTCTCTTCTTTTTATTTTTTTTTTTTATTTTTTTTTTTATTTTCAGTTAGAGGATGCCTGACTAGTCTGTATCACTGGAAGTTAAAATATACTTCTAAAGTTAGCGTCCAAATTGATCCTACTTCAGTACAGTCAAGTATTTTATAAATTCTGTCCTCTGCAGGGCAAATACTTTTGCCAATCTAGTTCAGCTGGACATACCCTCATCAGCATAAACCCATCCCATGAGCTCTTTGTTACCTGCCTATTCCTATATCTATAGACTATACTTTTGGTTCAGACTTGCCTTTTGGTGAGATCAAGTGTAGATTTGAGCCACAGATGACTAGCTTCTGGGTGGGTAGGGAAGTCTTGGCAATGATGTGATTTCTGTGTGTGTTTGTGATTGGGGGAGTGATTACCTCTTCTCTGGCCATGTGAGGGGTCAGAGAAGACCATCCTCCCTCTGGATTGTCCAGACCACTTGGCCAATTTGTCAAGAATCCCATAGGATAAATAGCTGTCTCCAGAGACCTTTATAGTGACAAATACAAATAAATCAGAGTCACTTTTACTGAGCGCTTCAGCAGACAGCTCAGATTTAATGAATCAGCCTTCAGACCCCCAAGGAAGATTTTCTTTCCCAGTGCAGAGAAAAGGAGGCTGCAGTGAATCAGATAATTTTCCTCATCCATGATCAGGGACGGAGTTGGCATTCCTGCACTAGTGCCCTTCTGTAGTTTTTTCTGGAACTCTCCACCAACACCAAAAAAATAAAAAAGAAAAAGAAAATAACAGAACAGGAAAATAAAAATCAACCCTCTCTATCATCAAAAGGCATCACACAGATAAAACCTTGCAGGTTAGTCATTGTGGGTCATTCCAACACTTTTAAGGCTTAACGTCTTGATCCTCTCTAAAAACTTCCATCTCCATTTCCTTTCCCCCTTTGGGATCCATCCAGATGCCTACTCAAATACCTGCTGGCGCCAGAGGAAATTCTTCTGTAACGGATACTCTGCGACGTAAAACCAATATTTTGTTTCCAGGGTCATCCCTTTCACACCCTCATAGATCCTCTTGCTTCACCAACCTGCCTCTTGGTCAAACCAAAACATGAGAAACTGTGAACCTGAAGGGTGAGATTTTGGAGCAGTTTAATAGGCTTGGTGATTGCTAACCCACACATTTCCTCAGCTTCCTCCTCCTGTTGTGGTAGCTTTGGCCGATAATTTATGTCAGGTTAACAGGCTGCTGCACAGATACCTCTGCTCAAGTTCAGCAAAGAGAAAGAGAGTGATTTAACCTAACCCAAAGTGTTCATGGTGATCAGACTGGTGACACATTTTCAGATAGGCTAATACCTAATACAAAGTTTTAATAAAGTTAGGAAGCATCTTTCAGTGGTAGGAGGCAAGTGAGTGCGTCTCGATTCAGTGTCAGGCAAAATAGTTAATTAAAAAGCAGTTTTAGATATCATCCATGTGCAAACAAAAATATTTCATTTTTGATGGTTCTTTATCACTTGGTTAGGGAACTGTGTTGGCAATAAGAAGTGGATTAATGTTTGGAATTTGTTCAGGAGCTTCTTGGTTTGATATTTTATCTCGTTCTAGTTTTGGTTTTTATTTGTGCTCTCTGGCTGTTCATACACGTTAAGTGATAATCAGCAAATTACTTTATATTAGTGTATTGCAGTATAATGAGCTTTGTTAACTTGTACAGGATATATGAGAAGGAGCTCTTCAGAAAGGACTGACAATAAGCGCTCTTTTTAGTGACATTTTAGGTGCTCATTTCTTCATTCAGTCTTATAATTCATAGTATAGGCAATACCTCCAGAATGATGACTGAAGAAAACAGTTAAGATTATTTATATATAAAATAGATAATCCTACCTTTCATATCGGTTTAATGAATTTAAGTGCAAAGATAAAATAACAAAGACTCATTTCAGTTCCTTATAATTGGATTGCAACTGAATTTTATTTAAGAAACTGTCTTTTCAGATTTTCCTCATGAGGGAAACGAATAGCTGACTTTTTTTCTCCTTTCAATCTTTTGAATAAAAAATAATATACCAGGACAGTCAGGAAGCAAATATTATTTTGTCTGTGACTGAAAAAAATCCATAAAATATTTTTTTACAAAATGGCTGCATGTAAGGCTTTACTATAGAGTGGGCAATTTATTGCACTAGAAATTTGTCATCTGAAATCCTGCAGAATATGCCAGAACGCTTATTCACTTCTTTAGAAAGTGTCTTCTATTCTGACAAAATATATTGCATAAAGTGCAGGAGAACAAGAGTAAAAATGTGGGTTTTTAAAGATTTAAGTACTGATCTTGTTCCAATTGAGTCGATGGCAAAACTCCATGGAATTGAGCTGAATATATGAGTATAGATAAGATGTTGTTTACTGTGCTCTCACTTTTTCTGAGAGCAAAATGTAAATGAAATATATTCTTTGCACAAATTAGATTATCCCAAGTAATCTGCTGTCTCCTACTTAAAACCGAGCATGGGGATCTCTCCATGTTCTTCAGGAGCTGCAAGCCCTTATATCCCTGCAGCCTTAAGGACACTCTTCCCAGTGTGTGAATTGGCCGTTGCACCAAAGAAGGAATTAATATAGTCATGGAAAAAAAGATTTCATGAGATTTTGCTTGTATATATAAATGACCGTAACATTAGTAAGTTCTCCCAACCCTCTTTCAGCTGCAGTTACAATGTTTTTTTAAAAGCAACGCATACCTTTGTGCAGACTCTTGGCTGGTTTTAGCACAGCCATGAGCAGAGGGAGAGCAAAGTTTTCCTCTATGTGCCACATTTGAACTGGGAAACGAGCAGGGGGAGCACGAGCTGCATCATTTGTGCTGCAACTCACCCCTCAACGACTGTGTGCACACTGGCCAAAACAAAAATGAGAGGAGGAATAAACAGCCTTGATTTATGTTCTGCCAGCATCAGCCATGTAATGCATGTGGTAGAGATGGATGGAGATTGTGCCAGTGGTTGAAATTATTCCTTGCAATGAGGAAAAAAGGAGCAGAGAAAGCACCATGCCTCTGCAAGTCCTTGAGTTTCCTGAAACACCTCTTTGGGAGGTAAAGTTCAACCCTCCTTGAAAGGCGAAAAAGAGGAATTTGCCAAGAGGGCTCTCATTTTTGTTAAAACCTTTGGAAGACAAACAAATAATCTGACAAACTCCACCTAATTTCTTCAGTGTCACAAAACATTAATCAGCTTGTACAATGCCTTACCAGCAGAGGTGGAGCTGCATGAAAAAACTAATTACCTCTGAAACAGGAGGTAGGGAACTGTGCTGCAACTGCTGTGGAGAAATGTTATTAGGAAGTGTGAAGGAGTAGATGGGAGTTGTTCACGATAAACTGACCAAATGATTCCTAAGTTGTTGGCTGTACAATTCATCAGCCCATCAGGTGAAAAGTGCAAGGCAAAGTGAATCAATGCAGTTGCCTCCTTCCCTCTCTGGCCCATCCTGATGGGTGATAGAGCATAACAGTGTTGGTTTTGACATTACTAGGTTATCCTGAAAATAAATCACTTTTGAAAAGGTGAATAATTGGACAGAGCTTAGTGCTGACAAGCAAAAGGTTGGAGGTGGGAGGGACTGCAGTGAGAGGGAAAGGGAAGGGGGGCTGTGGTGTGGGAGACATAAACCCATTCCAGGAGGCCACCAGTGTGTGAGGAGCTGTAAGTCTCATTCTGGTTTGTACTTTGGCAAATTAATGCAGTTTTTGGTCTGATAAGTATCAAAGTGCATTTATGGTTTCTGAAACTATTTTTGATCCAGCAGAGAAATGATACATACCTTTTCATGTAATCTAAACTGTAAGAGGTATACCCCTCACCAATAAAATTAAAAGTAATAAATTTTGTCCCTATAAAAGGAAATCCCTGCCTTTCCCAACATTTATCTAATCTGTGGAGCTCACTGCCATAAGTGGTCATCAAGATAGTGTATTGTGGCTGGACTCTTAGAGCTAGATAATTTTATGACCATCAGCAATATCTGTAACTATGGAAACGAAGATCATGATAATGGAAGTCCAACTTTGTATTTTACAGCATAGAGTAAACCCCCTTTGGGACACAGGAAAGACTAGATAGTAGACTAGTTATCTGATGGGTGGTTTTAATCCATCTTCTGATACCTAAGAGACAGGGCACTATTAGACACAAGGTACCAGACTATTTGCTTGTGTCTACTCCCACCAAAGAACAAGTCTATATTTCAAGTGTCTGATGTGAACTCAAACATCATGTAGACATGTTTGATGGTTCAGTGCCAATAGTGGTTTGCAATGTGTCTTTTTTGTGATTAAAATGTAATGAGGTCAATCTACTGTTCCTGGAAAGTTTTCTGAATGTGAGTGCTGTTGTTCTGGCACTATGTTGGCATTTAAGGAAAATATGTTCACATCCTAATGCCCAGACATTTGCACTGTGATCATGAGTAAATTGTGCATAACTACATTACATATTAACTTCCCTCTCGAAATGAGTGTAAGAATAGGTTTTCTATCATCCAGTGACTTTCTGTCCCATCCATTCCATTTTAGCTTGTGCAGGTGAGGACTCATAGTAATTTATACAGTATCTTATGCAAAAACACAGCTTCCATCCTGAATTTTGTTGTGGTTTACTCATGCAAAACACTCAGTTGCAATCAATAGATTTAATTTTGATCTTTACAAAGAGGTATGCCCAGTCCCTTTGTGGCACCAATCTACCAAATGTTTTCACTGCTAAAGGAATACATTGTGTTTGGGGATTGAAATGGTGAAAAGGATGCTGAAAATGTAGCTCCAAATAGTGTAAAATTCTGTCTCCTTCTTTTTTGATCTTATCTTCTAGCAGTACTTCAGGGGCATTCAGAAATCTGTCTTCCAAGAGTTCCCCCCCAAAATACCACCATAAATGTCAAGGTTGTGCATGCTGGTGGTGCGGAGATGGGAACACAAGGAGCAGAATAACCAGGGTTTGTCAAGAAGCTGGGTGAAACATCAATGTCTTCTCCTGGACTTTATAACATTTATGAGCAAGTCTTTCTCATTCAGAAAATGCTTGACAGAAAATTTACAGCAGGAAAACATCAACAAATGAAACAGGCCATGAGCCGTCAGCCTCCACAAAAGTCCAAAATGAGCCCTTCTCTGAGAGAACTCTTATAAAAAAAAAGCACTTTGCAACTCTGGGCATAGTTCTTCCATATGCCAAACACTGTGGTAGTGGACCCACTCAAAGATATCCTCACCACCCTCTTTGCCTTCACTGCTCCTTCTTGTCCTCCTCCTTGCAGTGCCAGAGTTCATGGTCTGCTCAGCTGTGATGAGTCAAATGTTTGGATGTCTGCGCTCCCAACCAGATTTGTCATAGCATCTGCTTTCAAAACAATGGAGAATGATGTCTCCTCTCTTCTTGTTTTTTTTTTTTTTTTTTTTTTTTGAATAAGGCCATTCTGCAGTCTGGCTTGGAGTTCAGCCATTGAGGGGAGGTAACTCCTATCACACAAGGAAGGAATCCCTTAACACTTCTCTGCTTTTAAGGAATTTGCACCCTGGAAAAACATCTTCCTGTTAGATAAGGGGCAACCCAGAAAAACCACTGTCCATGAAAAGGGAAGGGATATTTCAGGCCAGGCTGCTTCTCTATTAGATCTATTCAAATTCATTATCATTGCATGATACAATCAGCACTATATAGTTATCAGGATATGGGGCTGTTTTCTTTTTCTACCACTGACAAGTAGGCCAAAGTAAACCGGATCACTGATAAGACAGACCCCAGGGAAAATGTTCTGCCATGTTTGATGCATGAGTAGGGCTTTTTGTTCATCACTCACATGATTTTGTCTTGCAGCATCTGTTTATTTTCCCTCTTTTTTCATTGCCGAAGTCTGAAAGCAGCCTGAAATAGAATAGGATTTATGCTACTATGTGGAAACCCCAAACTTTTTATTTAGGAGACTGAGAGACTATAAGGCCAAGAGAGGCCATTGGTATCCTCTTGTCTGACCTCTGCTGCAATCTAAGTCATTAGCTTTCTCTAACTTAATTCTTGTTTGGTCTATCTACTGGAAAAACATCCAGTCTTGATTTAAGGATTGTGAGTGGTGGAGAGAATTCATCACAACCCTCCATGAATCGGTCTTATGGTCAGTTACCCCATCTGTTAGAAAATTTCCATTGTGCTTCAGTTTATATTTGCTAAGCTTCAATTCTCAGCCATTGGCTCTCATCCTTGCTGTGCGTCTGTAACCGTAGATTTCCATCAAGAGTCAGATTAGAGAATGCGGCTGTAATCAGGCACATATATATCACTTAGAGATATTTTCAGTCAGCTTGCCTCCTGAGCAGAAATGGGGTCTGAACAGTGTCATGAAAAGATTTTCTGAGATATAGATTATAATTTGTTATCATTCCAAATACAATTGTTTACATTCGCTCCCATTTGAATTACAGGCATATGATTTTCCAATACCTGCGGAAATGCAACTCCCACTAGAGGCTTTTAAGGATCACTGGGTAAATTTTTAAATGAGAAATGGCCTGCTACCAAGAACTGCCGAGGACTCACATTTGCCATTGTTGTCAACTGAATTAAACTGAATTATTTTATTTGCAAAGAGAACTCAGAAAGTATGAAAGGCCAAAGTAAATCAGATATCATACTTTCAGTATTATGAACTTATGACTTACAATTTATAAATGGACTTGAGATCTGTTTCAGAAAGGTGGTTTCATGATATTACAAGATGATTCTCTGATGTAATTGCAACATTCCTGAGGATGCTGTGTCAAACACTGTCCAGGCCCAGGGGAGCATGAAAAGATGACAGAGCTAGATTGGGATGATAAAGCACAGCCAAGTACCCACAATTTGCCCTTTTTATTGTTCATTCTGACAGTATTATGTGACTTTAACGTTTCTAAGGGAACATTCAGAAGCACTAAGTCACATTTACTTCAGATGATGCTTTCTGATCTGATTGCAAATAATATTTTCATTTTCTGGTTACAAATAATATTTTCATTGCCTATTTATTGTTATGCTTCCTGGCCTCTGCTCCTCAGCTATGGATTTGACTACTGCCAGTATCTTGTACACCAATACTCTCTCTCCTGAGCCTTAACAAGCTTGAAAAAAGAAGGAATCAAAGATCAAAGACCATGAGAAAGAATAAAGTTTGGGTGCTTGATCCCTGAACTGGTTTCTGCTGTAGGTATTGGTGTGTCTTCCACAGGAGAGGTGGGCCTGGTATTTGAAGACAGATTTTCCAAAGACTTTGTGGAAAAGAAGCAGTAGTTAGAATATTTAAATGGAGAAACATAACTCCATAACCCTTTATGGCACTACCTTTTCTCTTGGTCTGTTTTCCTAATTCAAAATACCCTGGACTTGCAAGGGCCAGAGTGGGAACAGAAGAGCTGTCAGGGATCAGTTGCCTTGCCCTGGTTGCTGGATCTCTGGGGCCCTAGTATACAGGATAAATAGGGTGTTCTGTAACAGATGCAAGAGTAGGCATTCAGATATCTTTACTTCCATGCATAGCTGTCTCTAGGTGGGAAGAAGTGCTTTTTTGCAATGCTCTCTTGTGTTGCTTAGTCCTGCTACCTCAGGAAACCAGGACAGACTGTGTGTTGGATCAGGAAAGTTTTCTCCAGTGGATTATGCCACAATCCAGTGAAGAATTGGCAAGGCATGAGAAAATGCCCTGTGCCATGTATCCTCTCTCATGCAGAGCAAGGAGAGTAGCTGGCCTAGGAAGGAGCTGTGCTGCGTTGATGCCAACTGGGATTTTTCCTTTGCAGATGCTAAATTATCAGTAGCTATTTAAGATCAGCCCAGATGGAGTTGGGAAGGGGAGAACTGGCCAACGAGTCAATCATGTTGACATGTCTATGAAGATAAACTGGCTACACCGGACCCAATCCACCAGCGTAACTGAGCAGACAGACTGGTTAAAAGGACTAAACCCACATTCAAGACAGCAGTAAAAAGTCTATTGTCGCTAAGACTCAAATATAGTCCTACCACTGTAAACACTTGCTTAGTTCTTTTTCTTTCAGTGCCACTTGACAACAGCTTGGTGCTGGGAATGGAGAATGTTTAAACAACAAGTGAATTTAAATTTAGTTAATTTGCAATGAAACCCTCTGGGTGTTCCAACTAGTGATGCTGGATCATTCATTGAAAACTGCTGTGCTGTCATCCATGTTGATAAGGATACAAGGACAACTTTTTGAAGTTCCAATGGGATGGTTTGGGTTTTTTTACCAGTCAAGTTGATGCAGTAGGAATTAATCCTACATGTGAATGAACAATAATAATTATGCTCTGCAGTTAGAAGTTCCAATACTTTTTGTTTATTTAATAATTTTCTGGACTAGTTCACAGACATTGGCTCCTGTTGTCCAAATATTTCATTTAGATTCAACTTTATAGCTGTCCTAAAATGTAACTGGTCATCTGGCTGAAACCAGAAGGCAGCCAATTAAATTCACAGGAAAACATTAATCTGAGCTGAAGAATTCACAGCACATGTGTGCAATCATTCCTCCTTTTACGTATGCTTTCTGTTCTTCCCCTGCTCCTGCTCCTCCAGCTCCCACTCCCTGGTTCTTGTTTCACTGGTTGAAGGAGAATGTGCCAACTCTAACAGCACTGTCCGAGGGAAAGGTAAATTAACACCAGCTTTGCTTTTGTGCATTCAGGAGTTGGTCCAAGAAGACCACTAGAGTGAAAGTGAGTTTTTCTCCTGCTTTTACCAGGCCTGGGAACTGGCCCAAGTGCTGTATTGCTTACACATATCAGTGCAGGGTGTGAGGTTGGAGGAGGCAGGGGCCAGGATGTGGGTGGCAATGAATGAGCCACAGGCTGGAATGGAGGACTGAAATGGAGAGGGAGGTCTTGCAGGAACTAGGGAGGAGGAGAGGGGAAGTTGGGCAAGCTGGGAGCAGGAGCAGTGGTCTGGGACCGTAAGGGTATTCTCTTGGGCTGGGAGCTGAGACTGGTCTACTTATTCCTTTGCTGTCAGCAAACATCTGTGAACAACCACTGGAGATGTGTCTGTCTTGTCTCCTTCTCCTTTCTGTTTCATTCTGCAAAAAGTGTCCCACCCATCTCTGCTGTGAACTTCAGCCAGGGAGAGGTGTGCTGTGGCTGCAAGGAGGTCACGCTTTGCTACCGAGCCAACCTGGGGTCACCCTGCTTCCACCCCCTGGCATCTCAGAATGAAAAGGGAAGTGATGTTTTTCCGAGGAAGGAATTGTATCAAAACCCAAACAGACTTATGTCAAAACAGCATCCAGATGACAAAGTTAAGCATTTATCATCTGGGAAATAATGTAAAGCATGGTACTTGCACTCTCACTTTGTACAGCACAGAAGGAGATAGTGTCCAGAGCTACTGTCTTAGGTGTAGCAGAAGATGGCAAATGGGTCCTAAATAAGGTCGAAGAAGATTAAAGTTAAAGTGCCTAGTTAATGTTCATGGCCAAAATGATGCCACCTATTGCCTGTGCCGCAATGCTCCTAAGTAATGCTGCGTCCTAAGTTTCCAAAATCAATAATTTAACAGTTAAATATACAATAGTGTATTCCCTTATTTGCTGGGGTGTCACAAATTATTCCTAGGCTGAACTTCCACAAGTGCACAGGTCTCAGCAAGAGTCTTGGCATGATTTGAGTTTGAGAGGCATTATAAAAATGCTCCACACATTGGAGAATCAGATTCTGGCTGTTACGAGGCCTGTCACTCTCTGGGCATTCAATTTCTCATCTTTAACTGTGAATAGTTACTTTGCTGACTTATGGATGACAAGTTTCACGGTGTGACTTTCAGTGTTTCTCCAGGTTAGAAGTGATCTGTATATGCATGGAAAGCTTTTGTAATAAAGTGCACAGATTTATAGACACGTATGTGTACGTGTATATGTATATGCATATGCTGTATATAGTATTCATGAAGACTGGATGAAAGATAAAAGAAAAGCTATACTATCCCATCTGTGATGTTATATGTGAAATAACGGACTCTACCATAATAATACCATGACTACATTTGGCATGTTTTGACACCCTTGTTGATGGGCACAAAGAAAGAAAGTTTAATGGGGAACTATATTATCTTCTCAACAACAGAGGGAGCCCATCTGGGATATCATCCACTTATTGGGAAGGGAGTGTGCTTTATTCTGAATATATCCTCCAAATATTTCTTTCTTTTTCTCGATGTCTTTTGGTTGTGTATGTGTGTGTGTCTGCCCACATTCGTGCACTCTGAGATTATATCAGTCACCACAGATCCACATCACTTACGGTCATGTATGTGTGTGTGTGTAACCAATGTAGTGTGCTTTATGCTCTTTTGTTTTGATTTGGTTATTTAATTCATAATTCAATTGAGATCTGAGATACAAATGCTAAGTAGTTTTTTGGCTTGATGTCATACAAAGTTTTAACACAATGCTTTTGCTTATGGCCTCTGTCCAATGTGTGTGCCTTGCACGTCATTTGTGGATGCTCTCAGTAAAGAATGTGCAGAATTGCATTTATTTTCTGGCATTATGAGTTGTATGAAAGCTACTTTAATGCATATTCTAGGCCAGCTATTAAAAAAAAAGTTATACTACTTGAATTTTATAAACAAGAGTTTAAACAGGGCTGGTTTATGTTATTGTTACTTACATTTTACAATGAAGAGGCAACATACTGACCATCTGAAGTCAAACACATCTTCCGCTTGCTAACAAATGTATAAGTTACAGGTATGTTGAAAGATTTCTTATGGTTGAGCCTAATAGTTTCTGACAGAAAGTACACAGTAAGTTACAGAGTGCAACTGTCATTTAGTTAGAAGTTTTTGTGTTGATTTCAAAGGAAGCAGGAAGAAAGACAAATGTGAAGGACTATTCATAAGGCAAGATCTACCTAGACTGTAAGCAAGCATTTTGTGGGCATGGGCTTCATTTTCACTCTATGGATGTGAAACACCTGTCAATAAAAGCTTTCTGACTGGTTCTGTCTCCAGTATCACATGAAAAATATGGGTTTAGCAACTGCTTTTTGCACAATACAAAACTGAATGTTCCAGCAGTTCAAATGAGAGATGACCAGAGGGGTAAATGTTATGGCTGCCAGGAGTGTAAAACAGAGTTGGTCCATCCTCAACACCTTACAACTAGTGTTTAGGATAAAGACTTCAGTCTGGACACACCTGCTCCATTTCAGAAGCTTTACCCAAAGTACTTGGCAGCTGCTGACCTGTTCCTGCAGTCCTAGTTCCTATCACAACTGGTAACACCATGAGTGTATTCATTTCTGAGAAACATCACAGTAGGTGCTAGAAACAGAGGGAATTTCAGAGTGAATGGTGTAAATACTTGACTACTTGACCCTCACAGCTTTGTCCTGGCAATCTCTTGTCTAGAAAGAAGGGAGAAAAAAAAATTACTCAAGATCTTCGGGTTAAAGCTCTGTAATGCCCCTCTATTCACAATGAAGATTCAGCAGTACCTTCTCAATTCCAGGTTTTGGCTTGCTCAAAGGAACATTACTGTAAAATATGACAGAGACTGCTCTAATTTACAGGTGAAAAAATCAGCTAGAATAATATCATGTATAAATTAAGTCAGAGCACAATATGTTTGGTTATACGAGTTAAAGAAATGACTGGAATATTTTTGTATAGTGGGAAAAGGACCGAGAACTCATTTTTTCACCTTAAAACATTCCTGAATTCAGGAACCATAGTTTTGGTTACTTCAAGTGAAGTATTTTTATCATAGTTGAATGTGAAGATTGCAAAATGAAATTTTTGTGGGAATGTTATTGCCTGATTTTCTAAGTACTTTTAATCAAAGAGGTTGAAGTCAAATGAGCAGGTCGGTATGTGGGTGTTTCCTTTGAATTACTAAGCTAGATATGCCTGACATCTTGTAGACTATTATTACGTTCAGTTTTTCAGTGTTTGATGGTTTTTCTGTTTCCTAGCTTCCTGTCATTCAGATTTCATTTCTAAGCAGCTATTGCACTCTCTCTCTAGCTCTGCACTAGCTTCTTTGAGGAAACAGCTTAGAATCTCTCTTGAATGTGATGCTGAACATTTTGCAATCTATTTGAAGAAAAGGGAAGACTTTCATCAAAAGAAGACTGAGGGATCCTCATCAGTGATCATTTTTAAGAACCTGTTGAATGAGCAAGCATCAAGAATGAAACATACGTAAGTCTGGAAACGTATGTAATCAAACCTATTCTTAGGCAGGTGAGTGTTGCAGATGATCTCTGGAGAACCGTTGGATTCTTTAAATACTTTATATCATTCTAAACTATAACTGAAGAGTTAAATTCCAAGTTTTTAAAGTATCCTAAATTCTAGGGTTTGGTATCATAGCTAAAAATCCATTTGGAGATGCATCATTCTGCATGTATTTCATGTTTGGTTTTTTTTGGAAACTGCCAAAGCATATTTTCACTTGGTGTTTTCGTATAATGATGCTGTTGCAACCTTCATTGAATCCTCTTGCACTTTGCCAAAGAAATAACCTTTAGTAATCAAACAGAAATCTTGCTCCCACTCAAGCTTTGCTGCTCCTTATCAGGTACTTGCAAGATGGGCAGCATGGCAACACAATCTGAGAAGGTCTGAAAGCCTCTCAATTCTGGCCACAGAAGCAGTGCTAAAACAGGACTTCAGAGTTTTTTATGTGCAATCGAGCACAAAAACAGCCTTCACGAGTTTTTGCATGAAAGTTCAAGTCATATCAAATTAGAGCAGGCCAGTGAGAGAAGATGCACTGTGCATTAGCGAAAAGGAGTTAACAAGTGATGAGGTCAGGAATGTGCTGATGTCTTTAAGCTGAATGAGGGGGATAAAGTGTGGGAAGTCACAGTTTCGTAAAGATGAAGCCACTGTTGGGTTAATTAATTGGGGTGGGATGTCTGCACACTGAGGGGAGGAAAGAAACTTCATTTGGTACAAATCTAAGTTTCAGGCAGCAGCTACAAAGGATTGTGGAACTAAAAGAAGGACAGAATAAGTGTCGGGTATAGCTCAAGCTGGCAGGGAGCCAAAGAAGCTTGTCATATATTTGTGAAAATAATCTGCAGCTGCTAGGGCTAGCGGTGCTTGACGGGGTAAGCAGAATGCTGGGCCAAGTGAGACCCTACACTGACTGTCCCTACAATTTCTGATAGGGCTCTGTCTACCACAAGTCAGATTTCACATGTGGGGCCTGGTTTTGATAACGTGAAATGTCATGCGGTGGGCTTCCCACAATACAGCATCTCCCCTTGGCCTGACAGTGCCACGTGAAAGAACTTGGTGAGATCTCTTTCGAGGCCCCACGTGCCTTTTCCTGCATGCTTGTGGGATTAGAGTATGTCTCTTTCCCCTGACTTTTGGCTCTGCAGCAACATTTAAGTAAGCTGTTACCCACCAATAGCAAAGCAAAGGAGTTAATTTCACCATAAACTGTGCACCTTGATATCAGAAGGAGTAGAGATGACTGATTTCTTTGACCAAATAGTGCCCATTCACCTTACACTCAAGCACAGTAGGCTTGCCTGTTTGTTCTTTCAGCCCCATACTCATTCTTCTTCCTCCCCTTCCCTTTTTCCTTTGTAAACTTTTTGATATTTAGTATTGATAAACTTTGTCCCAAAGCTTAATTTTCTGGATAACTGCAGGGGAGAAAAAAAGATTATTTTCAAAACAAATTTCTGTGAAATTCTATTGCCTAAAAACGTATTTCAAAATTAACCTGCCCACAGGATTCTTGGCTTAACAATTCTGAATGTGTCATTCACCTTCAGAAAGTATATTTTAATGCTTCAGGGAAAAGGATAATTTTGGGAGACAAGATGAGAAGTCACCATGATTTGATTCAGATTGCATAATAATGTCTGGAAAGCAAAAGACTTGCAGAGGGTACGACTTTGACTTTTGACAATTTTATATTGCAATATTTCTAAATATCAGTGTCAATATCAATATCAATATCAATTTTATATTTGATATAAATATATCAAATTTATATCAATTCAGTTCGCTAACTTTCATCTTCACTGATAAATGAACATTAAGTGGCAAGTTGTTGGCTGGAGACAACAAGTGTTCAGCATAGATGGCTCTGTCCATCCTAAGAGTTCTCATCTCGTTTGCCACTGTGAGTGATTTGATAGCTACTTACTGTGTGGAGAAAGAACAAAGTCTGCTGAAGATAAAGGAAAGAATCCTTTTTTTTCCCTATTTTAAAATACAAAGTGAGCAGAAAATAAGTCAAAAGGAGGGTTGCTTTTCACCGTTATTCAGTGGCAGCTTTTTATGAATGTTTTATAATACCATAAATGTGAGTCAGGTACTTCACAGACTGTGGAGATAAGTCCTGGCACTGGAACCTCAGCTGGGTTGTATAGCATACCTAGATGGTATAAATACCTGATTTACACCAGTGAAGGTCCCTAGTTTTGGATGAGTCTCACATGTTTCACCTCAACCCTGTGTCTGGCCCTGAGAGCTGCTTCATGCATTTATAAACTTATATAATGTGGCTAATGACGTTTCCACTTGCCAATCATTGAACACGTTCCTCCTCACTTCCAAATCTGCTCAAGGTGGAGGATGGGAAAATATGGGAGAAGAGCTGCTTGCTTTTTTTTGTCTAGCCTGTCAAGGGACACAGTAAGGAGAATGCGGCTGGAGCTCCTCTGCCCTGTTTCAGAATGGAAAATAAAGGAGGTTCTGGATGCAGAAGCATGAGATGGTGAAATGCTTTACTTTTTTTTTTTTTCTTCTCCTTTTCTTTTAAGCATCTGGTCTCCTTGAACTGAAAGACTGATGTTTTTATCTCCATTTTTCCCTCAACTCCATCATGCAAAGAGTTATTCCAAAATCACTTGGCAGCTGCAAGACAAGCTATTTCCTAACCCTCAAAATAACTCTTGTTTTGAATAGTTCTCAACTCCTTAAAAGTGTATCCACATGTATGTATGTTTTGTATGGGAAAGAAAACTTACAGTAGAAATGAATACTAATGGTTAAAATCCTGTTACAACCATTGTTAAATTTGGAATGATTCTCTGTGTGGAGTCCTAGGCATTAATCAATAGGTATTTGTAATACAAACTGTGCAAGCACTTAGGAAATGGGCAGTCCTAATCCTAACTTTCTGCCTTTTAGACAGAAATTCTGAGTCTGTTAGATCCCCAACTTCAAGCAGGGAAGGGAATTTTTTCCCTCACTCTAGTCTGAAAAGGCCTTTTAAACACTTTTGGCTGGCATCCACATAAACAGAAACACCAAGGCAGACCTACACAATACAAAACAAAATCATGGGGGTGCAGTTTTCCCAGTTTCGCTTGACAGTCTTTATTCACTAAGTACCTGAGGGTGAGTGCATGGCATTGGGCATTTCTAGTACCTTTCATCTGCTCATGGACTGCTTGAGCACAGACTTACTGGGAGATTTCTTTCTAACATTAGCCAATAGGAATAACAATTTCTAACAATACCCAATTGGTAACTTCATTTTCACTATAGCTGCACCCATTCCCTGCTACTTTAATGAAAATTGAGACAACTTTGATATTCATCTCTGAAAACTCATCAGAGGCATTACAGCAAAAGAAACAATACCAGTATAGTAGACCTTGGAAAAGAAAACACATCTATTCTTGGTGAAACCCAGGCATTAGCAAGTAAGGCTAGGGGTTTTTTTGAGTGTATATATATTGTTTCTTGTCTTTACCTAAGAACAGAAGTTATGGATAACTCTACCAGCACTTTCATTGTAGAAAATATCTCCCCTCTTCAGGGAAATAAGTGGAGAAATCCATTGGTAGAGAATGATAGCATGATAAAAACGTTCTGAAACTGCACATTTCTCAAGCAGTTATTGTCTACTTCTTCCTAACCTAACTCTATCTCCTTGAAGACAGCCTGGGGATTTCCAGCCTTCCCTCCCCTTCAAGCTGGAGCTGCAAAAAGCTGTTGTTGTCTTCTTCATCTGTGCTTTTTACTGTCTGAGTCCTCTTCCCCTTTAGAATTTGAAGAACTCCATACTGCTCAAGAAAAGAGAGTTTTCCACATGTGGTGGAGCCCCCTTCACAAGCACATTTAAAAAGTAGCCTTATTGCTGATTTCAACAGGTCTCCAGCCTACAGATTGTTTCTAATTACTTGCATCCAATTCCAGTAAGTAAATTGTAATTGTGTTATGCAAATGCTAATGACTTGCTGAAGCCAGTTCAATTAAAAAGCAACAGAAAGTAGAGTTAACTAAGTAAAATAAAGGGCCATGAAAAGCAGTAAATGACAAGAAAGTATTTGACTGTGATACATCACTGGACTGGAAAGTTGAAACAGATGACCTCTCAAGGTCTGTTCCAACCTGAATTGTCCCATGATTCTAAAAATATTGGCTTTCTCATTGTGCAGAACTGTCTCCGAAATAAAATGCCCATTTAACGTCTTGTTGTTCCTGTAGGTCTCAGAAGCCAGCACCTCTTTTTGCTCTTTTCTTGTTTTGCTTTCCAGCACTGCAAATACAGCAGTAAAGCCATTCCCTTCTCTGCACATAGCTTAGGAAAGGGCTGGATACTTAAGGAAGAAAACAGATTTGATGAAGAAATTTGGAAACACAGAGCTGAAATATGAAATAAACAAGTTTATCGTATTTCCTGCATGGAGACATAAAAAGGGAAGTTTCAAAGGAAACAACTTTCAAGCAACAGAACATGTAAGAACATGTGATTTAAGTGAGTTTGCAAAGTAAAATTTAAATATAGGTTTTTCAGTTGGCTGGGTGATACCTACTCAGTTACTTAAAGGTTCTTAACCTTTTTATTCAATGACAGAAATGATTTAACTTTATTAATATCTTTATTATATTAGTTAAACAAACTGAAATATTGCAAAATAGATAAAAACAACAAACAAAAAAGCCCACCAAATTAAATCAATCAACACCCAGCAAAGAAACCCCAGACTATCTCTTGGTCTGGACCATTAAAACTAACATCAAAATAAATTAGGAATTAAGCAATGCATTTATCAAATCAAAACCAGGCCGTTATCTGTCTCCCTTCTTTGAACTCTTTTGGTTATGATCATTTTGCCTCCTGGACCCACATCAAGCGGTGTTATTACACAACAGATACTAGGAGAGCACTTGATGAGCAGAATTTGGTAAGCTTTCTTCCCCAGAAGCTGTCTTTTCACAACTCCATTGGCTATTAATACAGGACATAAAACAGGTCCTATTCCAGTCCTTCTTTAACTTGTGAAGTATGTCTTACAGATAGAGGACCAAGGAGTCCAAAAGCTTCATGATGAAGCATAAGAAGGCAACAATGTGTTGAGAGTGAGGGAAAGGCTGACATGTCTCTAGTGAATGCTTAGGATTGTTTCAAATGGAGGGACCATTTGGCGGTGGACTGAAGTCTTTTCCTGTTCTAGCTATATTAACGGAGATGGGATCTGTCCTTGATGTTTCCCAGCTGCTCATCTTTATTTTTCTGCTAGAAGGTATGCATCTTCTGGTGGCCTATCTTGTGTGAGCACTTCCCATGAAATGGGCTAAGTTAACAATGACATATGTGGGACTACCAGTTATATTTTGTTTGTCCTGAGTAGTTCTGGGTTAGAAGAGTTCACTGAACAGCCTGCCATCTTCTGTGTAGCACTGAGCACTGGTAGCAGTGGGATAATAGCAAGGACTTGGGACAAGTTTGGAACTGTCATCTCTGTAGGGAACAGCTGAAGCTGTTCTGAGGCTGAAGGAGGAGGGTTCACAATATCCGTTGCAATGGGAACTTTGACTGACCCTCATACAGACCTGCAAAAATTCTACAACAATATTTAAGCATTTCAAAAGACTGGGAGATTTCCCAGCTAGAGATAAATCAACAGCTTAAAAGAAATCCAGAAGACAAAACAAAAAGGAAGGAAAAATATGCAGTTCATGAACTCTAGCTTTCACAGGAGTTGAGATTCTCTTAGAATAGAGCTCTGTTGAAAAAAGAGAGAATGCTGGCAAGTTCTTTCTACTAGCAGACCCACCACAAGTGAAGAAAGATTGGGCAGCTGTTGGCACAGTCTCTTTAGTGACACCTTGAACTTCTTTTTCCCAGTGGGCCCAGGGAAAGGTTGATTGACAGCAGCTAGAAGTTCCTCAGCTGAAAGGCTTCCTTGATCTTGCTGTAGTCTCTTACAAAAGGCTCTCAGTGTACTTGGTCACATCTTCCTCCAGACCTATGGACAAATCAGTTCCAATGGGCAAATGCAGGAGCTATGCAACTTTATCTAGTTGGGTTAAAATGTGATTTCCTTGGTTATTGCCTATTTTGGGCAAATTCCTACTAACCCAAAACTCTTGAAGATTTTTCTCGCTTTATATCAGAGCATATAGGTCTGTGATTTTCCCCTCCAAAACAGCAGAAGTGTAGACACTGAACACCCGCATTCCTGAAGGAGCTCAGACGGTTTTATCTGAGTGACAAGGTCCAGGGATGATAGTATGTTGCCAGGTTATGTAAGGTCCAGTTCACATATCCAATTAAAAAGAGGGCTTTTGCCAACAACTTGCCACTTAATGTTCATTTATCAGTGAAGATGAAAGTTAGCAAACCAGATTACTGACAATCATCTTCCCATTTGGAAGGCAATATTGCATTGGATAACCAGTCTTCTGGAGTCTCTCTTAGTATGGAAATGCTACTTTAAATTTGCTAAGATGAAATGCAGTTAAGAAGTAAATTTATCTCACCCTTGTGTATTATTGCTCTCACCATGCGTAATGTTCATTTCCTCTCCTGGAATCCTGATGTGCAACAGCAGGTTACACAGTCCTGGCTTCTGTGAGCCTATTGGCTTCACTTAGGATACACATCTTCATTTTCAACAATGTTGTCATGTTCCTTCCTAATCCAGGCCACTGTGTCTGCTTATTAACTAATAAGAGGTATTTCCTCAGGACAGTTCTTGTCTTCATTAGTATGTTTGCTGGTTTATCTCAGACCTGCCAAAATAAGGAACGAATAATAAACTTCAGAATAAAAGCCCTGGAGTTTTTAAAACTTCAGCCTTATAATGAAGAAGTAGTGTCTAGGCTTTTGACCTCTTACATTCTGTTTTAGAGGCACAAACATGCCAGGAACTGGAAGCAAAGCAGTCATTAACTAATTGAGATTGAGTAGCTTCAGACCGTGAATGAGCTTGAAATGTTGCTTGCTCTTTGCCCCTCCTGTGCTTGTCTTCCCTTCCAGGTGCCATGCTTCTGTTGTGATCCCAACAACTGAATGGATCAGGCCAACAACTTAGCACTCAGCAATTTCAATAACGGGTCCAGCACAAAGACTCATGTGGTAGACAGCATTTAATCTTTCAAATGCTAAAGCTGGTACAGTCACATCATGTAATAAAAAGGCACTGCTAAAACAGATTAAAAACTGTCAAGGCAAAAACTGATAGTAACCGGGACATATGGGATTTTAAGAAGAAAATTTTAAAGTAAGCTCTGACACCTCAGTGCCATAGTTGTTTTCTTAAAGGCAATCATCCCATAGCCAGCGGAAACGCTATCTGGTGGAGGATTGTGCACTCCAGTATGACATCAGCAGCATTCTTTATATTTATAGTCTTGCAAATTACGGCTACACAGCTGTTTATCTTTCCTGGAGCAGATTCAAACCTGGCGCAATCTCACTAGACTTGCAACTAGGTAGACTTAGCCTTTTTTCTCTCACAAAAATCCTACTCCAAAAAAGTACTTACCTCTTAAGAATGAGAATGATCTGATTATTTTTGCTGGAAAATGCACATTTTAATTTAGGCATGTATTAGGCTTACAGAACCCTCAACAGGGATATGGTCAATAAATAAACATGTAATTATTCCTAATTGCATCTGAAACTTTCAGCTTTGGATGCAACCATTTTCTTTCTGCTTCACACTGATACTAGCACACAAGAACAGCTAGATGTCTCACTAGAACAAACTCTGGAGAACCTTTCCTTTCATAACTAAGATCGATCAGTTAGACGCGCTTTGTTATTAACTATATTTTCCCTGAATTCACTTATTCAGGCTGCAGAACTTTCAAAAAAGAAGTCACAGAAAGAACTTCTTGGACAGTGTAAAAAAAAAAAGTGATACTACCTCACTTCAATGTAGATTGTTCTGAAAAAAAAATGTAGAGAAAAATCACCTGTTGTCATTTGGATTGTTTGACACCTTCAGTTCATTTTGTACAGCATGTAACACAGGGAAGCAAAAATCTTTCTGAAAAGAGAGCAGTTACTCTTTTGTGTGAAACTCCATGCGGTCATGATCGTTCTCAGAACATCTTTACCAAAAGAGGACTGACATTTTCCATCTTTCTGTTGAATGCAATTTGTATTGCATCAGGTTTTAAATGACGAGTGCAATTATTTTACTTCTTTACAAGCTATCCAGCTTTCTCTTATAGACCTTTAAAAAGTAAACACATGGGCATTAAACAACCTAACAACCTTGAGAAGTGGTTTCACACTGGAGAGTCCTGCTTTCAGATGGATAATGCATAAAGAGCTTATCAGAATCTTTGTAAAATATTAGAAACATTCTCCAGAATACCTATAAAATTCATTAGAGACTAATGACCTGCACTGAAGCCTGACAAGACAGAAGCTCGGGAAAGGGTTGAGAAAAACATGATCCATCAGACACATGGAAATGAAGGGTTTGGAGAGGGACAGTACTAAGTATACAGATAGAGAGCATTTCTATTAGGAAAAAAATAGCGGAAGAAAAAACATCAGGTTTTCTCACAGGGTGCAGAAAACTTTCTAGATTTCTTAATGCTGCAAATACCTAAGGTGAGAGCTTCAGCACTGAACTGTGTAGTCCATATCTTATATATATGTTGCTATGTAAAAGAGGATTAGGAATCCAAGCAATATGCATTGCCTTGGGTCTGCCCTGCTCAGTGCTCACTTGGTCTGGAGTAGACTGACCACATCTACATAATATAGTAATTCTGTGGGTCCCCTATTGCCTTTAAGTACGAATTTCCTTTTGAGTATGCTTTTTAATTTCAGGTGTCCAAAATGTTCTGATGGCCACTCAACTGGTGCTTTAGAAAATAAAAGTGAAGGTTGTATATCCTGAGGCATTTAGGAGTGGTCCTTGGAGTGAAGAGATGACACAACTGTGGCAGGGCACAGCCCTGGAGAAAGCTTGCTGGAGCAGTCTGAAAACAGAATTAGGGATTAAGCAAGCAACTAAACAGTGTGGAAGACCAGGGGCCCACCCTGACCTCATCTCCCAGCTGTTGATTAGTTCATATCCTAGTTATTCTTTCAGAGACCACGCGTAGATGAGTGGCCTGCAATGAACTATGTCTAGGTCTGTACATAAGTGAGAAAGAAGCCTGGTAGTGTTTATTGTAACATAATGACGCTAGTGTAGAAAAGGAACATGTGCATCCATCAGCCAGAGTGGGAACTGCTCTGATTGATAAGAATGCAGCCATTTTGCACTGAATATTAGGTATGGATCTAAACCTTAGACAGAGTCAAGGCACAGAGTGATATTACTCAACCTATAAAGCTTCCTTAAAATAAGAGAACAGTGGTGGTTCATAGGTCTTGTGCTGGCCCTCTTTAAAGGAACTCACTACTTCTCTGGGGTGTCAATGGAAGAACAGTATTAGTATTATTATACTAATTATTATGTATTATTTATTAGTATTGGTAATAAAAGCATATGTCTGGTAGAAGATGGAAATGCCAGGAATGAAAACTTATAATTCTAAAATGCATGAAAATGCAGAAAAGGGAAAGAGATAATTAAAAGCACAAAATAGCAGTTTTTATATATAGAACTCAAAAATAAACATAATTGATGTGATTTAAGAGGGTAAACTGCAAAATGAAGAGTAATTTTTCTAATCAAATTCTAAATTAGGAAGAAAATTCACCTTGCAATAATTAGAAGTTATATGAGTTACTGTATTTTGCAGGGAAATATCAACTGTGATAACTAGATGGCATTGCCTTCTATGCTTTGAGGCCTCTGAGCCACAAAGATACATTTGGCCTACAAGTTACTCCTTAGCACTGTAAGATTTATTTTGGTTAGTATTAATGAAAGCTGTTCTTATTGCAAGCTAAATCTAGAACTGGACTTTTGGTAGCAATGCCACATTTAACAGTACAGGTAGTGAAAACACAAGATTGGCACCATTAAGAAGCAATGAAATTACACAGAACTGAGATCCAGATGCAATTTCAAAGCTAAGTGGAGGCCATGATTTTGGAAAAAGGGAAACTAAACAAACTCTTAACTAATCAAGGTTTTAATTACACTCAGTTCCCCCTGCTGTTTCCTATGTTTCTGCCAGTGGTGCTGGCTATTTACAGAGGTGCAGTGACTTCCCTCTGATGTTCATGTCCATCAGCAGTGCTTCCATTGTTAGTTCAAACGATCAAATTTTGTTTCTCAGTTTCCCGTTTCCTTACACAGAGTGAGTGAACCCTTCAGGTGTTAATAAATTTCATAATTTCTTGATATATTTTTTTTTCTCCCCTAACTAGAGCTTTCCCCACATAAAATATCAATTTTGAGAAGCAGCCATCTGAAATAGGAGGGGTCATTACCAGAGTATGAAGCAAATGACAATACCCTGTGGACACTGTGACATCAAGAGGTTTCAATTTGGTATAACAGAGGCTATAGCTATGTGTACATCAAGCCAAAATAAGCCAGAACTACTATAAAAACCAACAGTCCTATGCAGTCCTGCCCCTGCTGCTTGATAAAAAAAAAAAAAAAAAGTAGTTTTAATTTTTATTAGATTTATATTGCACCTCTGGTACAAAAGGTGAAGATGTTCTTGGGGCATGAAGAAATAGAAGAGGACTGTGTATTTTCTGTGTGACCTCAGCTAATGTTCTCTCCAAATGTTGAAGTGAAGGTAAAACAAAAGCTTCAGTATAGGTTTTAGCCTGCTCTATTAGTGATGAAATCCATAAATGCCTGAGTATTATAAGAGTTCAAAACATTCATTTATTCCTGTTGGGCCTTCCCACTCCTTCCCTGTCACAAATTCGTTCACTAAGTGAAAAGGCACACTTACTCTGCCAATTTTCATGGTTATAATTAAATTGTCACACAGCCTCCAGTGGAAATCCAGCACTCATTTCTGAGGATGTGAAGTAAACAATGTTTGCCCCAGCGCATTGCAAAGATAAGTGCTTAAAACATTAAAGCAATGACTTTGGGTTTGAATTAATTCTGACCTTCTTCTCTAGAAACAGACATCCGTAATACAGTACAACCACTGCCAGTAAGTGCAGAGGTGCCTTTGATGAGATCTGTGATGCAGTGGTGGTTTTTCTAAAAGGGAAAAGTAAGATGTGATTAGGATTTCTTCACAATCAACATTTGAGGAGGTGATCGATTTTTTATGCGGTGAAGTTCTCTACTATGTCACATGCTATTTCATTTATTTCATCATCTTGAGAAAAGCTATTTGGCTAAATTCATACCTCTAACATAAGTTCTGGCTGTCACATCAGAAAAGATATTGGCTCATTGATTTTATATTCCATAGACAACTGAGGTTTTGGGTTGGAAAATATGTTTTCTGATGTTGAAAGAAGAAAAATATGTACATTTCAGTTCCTGACTGTCAAATTATTGTTTTGGCATAAACAATGATAAGAAAAAGAGAGTACACTAGCCAAGCCATGTAACTGACTTTCTTAAACTGAAATAAGTTCATTGTATGAATCTCTAACACAAATGGTAAGAATCTTTTGATTAGAAGAGAGCCAAAATTTGTTCCTAAAGTTTTTAGATGATTATTGCTATAATTAGATTAAATGTGATATTTTTCATGTTTTAATCATCAGGATATTGAGACTGCAGTTTTTGAATCTGCTTTGTGTCTAGATGCCTGTTAGAGTCTGAATCCTGCTAAAATTTCAAGCCCCTGTGTATGCAGATAACAAAAGACCCCAATCCCTGGGTTCAATTGGTGTAGCATCTTATCCCACACACAGCTGTGCTTGTGCCAGCAGTAAGCATTGCAAAACCTCATGAGATTTCTGGATATTTTATGGACCTTAATTAATTTGGTCCTCCTATTTCTTTCATTGTTTTAATTTTTCAATAGTTACCAGTATGTTCAGTTCAATCCCAAAATCTGTGTTCTGGAAATTCTGTTTATATTTTAAGTCTTTCAAAAAACTGCCAGAGCCCTAGGCTCTTAATTCTCCCATGCCACAGCTGGGTACAGTGACTTCGTAACAATTCAGACTCTTTCCAGGCTGAGGGTGTAGTGAAGAAATTTTGCTAGAAGATATACTCTCTTTTCCCGATACCTCTGCTGTTCATTCAAGATGGCAAAGAGATGCAAACAGGCTTTAAACTCCTTTTATTCCCAGATCTCTCAGGGTTTGCATAGATGATCTGTGTAGGTATGCTCTTAAGAATATTGGAGGTCCAAACCACTGGAAGGACCAAGGACACACTTTTGGTTATTGACAAAGTCTACAGAGTACTTTTCAGGGCACCTTTACACCAGATACTGCAGATCCTCCAGCTGGCTACAAGATAGCAGTTACATTACCTAGAGCAGTACAACTTTATATAATCACACTAGATGAGATCCCTGGAGAGTATGTTTAGCCATGGTGGCATGATCTATTTACATAAGCTTTAAAAGATGTGGCTATACAGCTTGCAATAGTACAGTGAGCTCTGTATTGACTGCACAGGGAGGATAGCTCCTTAACTCTTTTCTTTTATTAAATGTAAAGCAAATTATAAACAGTAAAAGGATATTGAGATACTTTTATAAGTAGGAAATTCGATGGTCTCAAGAGTAGAGCGAGATGAGTCACCAAATCCTGGTACATTGTTCCCTGCAACCTGCTGCCCCTACAGCGTAGATGATCAGTCCAGACTATCACAAGTATTTGCTTAAGACTGAGAAGTCTGCATTGCAGATTGTTTTGGTAATGATTTACTAGAACAACTGTGCTATTCATTTGTGGTCACTTAAAAGGGCATTTCATAGCCATTGCCCCTCGAAGAGCACAACCTTACCTGAGCCCAATGTCATGCATGCCCTGCCATGTAAGAATTTATTAATAAGCCCAGCTCAAAAATCAGACAAAAAGTATCATCCTTTTTGAAAAATCTACCTGTATCTTGGTCTAGAGATTTTCTAGTAGTCCATCTATGGGGGCAATTGCAAGCATGAGATTGGCAGCAGAGGTTTTGACTGCAGTCTCTGCCACCTGTAAAGGTTTCTGGCAGTTCTTTGCAATAGGTCATGAACTACCCTCTTCGGTCACATATACACACCCACATTTACATTTGAATACAGCACAGGCTGGTATACCAATGCAAATAATTTTGAATTAATACTCGGTCTTTTCTGGCTTTATAAGTGTAAGTTCCAATGCAAAATGTACAGAACACCCACGTAACCCAGCGCTTTTAGATCTCAAAGTAAATGTTTTCACATAATCATGGATTGCATCCAAGCAAATGTCTGTAAGATGACATTTCTGGAAGCTTTTGCATCTTTACATTATATTTAGTTTACACAATATACTGTACAACTGGAAAAAATGGCCATATGAGCCAGACCAACATTTGACCTCTTGTAGAGTGCCTTTGAGAACAGGCTATTTCTCTACCCTCCTCTGTGCTAACACCTTTTACATCAGACAATTTCCAAATCAGGAATTTCTTTGAAGTTTCTGGTCTTTCTTCCATAGTTTACTTTTCAAAACATCACAAGGCCAGTGGAATTCTTGTATTCATGTGCTGGGGGCCCCCATGCAACCCAGTCTGGATCTGAGTTTCCCTCTCTTCCTTATATCCACCTTATTTTCCTCTCACTCTGAGGCAGTCCTGTTCCAGTCTGTGTGAGTAGGAGTCCCCAGAGTTTCTGGATGGAGTTGAAATTTGGACCTCCTGGCCCTACCAGCACGCAGCCTTTGTCCTCAAGGCACCATCCACCATGTTTCTCACCAGAGCTCAGCATGACCATCATGCTGGAACACCTTCAGTGTAAACGAAGATTGGCTGCTTGTCCCTGTAAAGGCCCCCAGTTCTACATGAAATTGATCCAAAAACATTTAGGGGAAGGGAAGGGAACCAACACATTTCTACTGGAAATGTATCAAAGGGCAAAATCCAGCGCCTTCCATCATCTGGCTTTCTAATACTATACATGCTGTTTCCAGGGCTTCTGTCAAAATAGTCAGCTAGCTTTGCTCTTTGTGGGAACTGCCTCAAGGAGGGCATGACAGGCGAAAATAATTTTGTTTTAAGTGCTTTTGAATATCCTGTGGAGCCTGATCCAAAGTCCACTGCAAGCATCGTCAGTACTGCCAGAGGTACTTTACTGTCCTTTGGATCAGGCTTCAGCCTATTCACACATCACCAAAAATTTTTTTTCTGTGATTAGTTTTACAGAAAATGCTCTGATGCCATCTGGGAACAAGGAGACAGAATGTCTTAATAGGTGAAGGGTTATTTTTAGTCATTTGTTTTAAGATGCTGTGAAATCCAAAGATGCAAGGAGAGCCAGTTCAGCAGCTAAGGGCTTGAGCAGAGACACATGCGCATGCATACTCAAGGAAGCTAAAGTAAGACAAGAATTATACTGTGTTTCCCTCCAGTAAACATGCAAATTAAAAAAAATTGTTCAAAGTTCTTAAAAAATCAAAACCAGCAATTCTTTCAAAAGAGAAAGACACTATGACACAATGTTAGTGACACCAGTCTTAGTCAAGACAGGGCTTTTGTGAAGATATGGTATTTATAAACTGCCCTATAAACTGCTAAGGCTGTATGATTTTATGCACCATAATTGCTCTTTGCTACATCCCAGGGACTAGAGAGGGGAATGTGAAGCTTCCCGTTAAGCTATTTGTCAGTGTAAGTGAATGTTTAACAGGAAATTAAAATAGTTAACAACATTTAAAATAGGCTTAAAAACTTTAAAGTAATGAGCATCTTTGAAAACTTCAGGAGTAGCTTCTTTATGTGAAACTCAGAAACCAAAAAAATGTTTAGAGTAAAGTCCACTTACTGCTTTGCAATAATAACACATATCAGCAGTATTTGTAACCAGAACAATGTGATAAATTTTAATCACAAGGGACCAGGCTTTGTGGGAAGTGCCTAATACACAGACATCCTTTATAGGTTTCCAGTTATGACCTATGTCTAAAAGACATTTTAATGATAACTAAAGAAAGTAGATGGATTGTCTTCCCAGAGTGTTGAAGGTCCTGTTCGTTGTCATCCACAGCTTCTATAAAGACCAGAGATTTTCAAAGGTACTCTTCTATCCTGCTATCAGCATGCAATACTGCAAGGATGGGACTATCTAAGATAAAACATGCCAGAGACGTGTACTCCTCAGGATTTCCTGTGGGAGTCTGACCAAAAGAAGGCAATATTAATAAATATAAATTCTGGAACATTATTATCACCAGAACCGTGTCATGTAGTTTACCCTTGAATTCTTATAACCTCTCTAGTTTTCTCAGGCACTTTAAACGTTTAACTGCAACTGGCCAGAGTGTTAGACCTCCCCACTGGGACAATTGTTTTCAATTACATCAAAGGCTCAAAGACTTTGATAGACATGCCAAAGCAAGGAGTTTAGTTCTCTGAGTGCTTTAACTCTTTGAACTAATGTGGGATCTAGGAGTCCCCCTACACTTGGACCTTGAAAATACTTAAAAAATAGATGCAATCTGGGAGCAGATTAGTGCCAAAAATATGTAATAGTCCTCCCTTTGAGGATGCTGTTGTCTTTTTTTTTCTTTAATTTTCACTTTCCTGGAAGTGGCAGTTAGAGAGAACATAACAAACACGTCGTTTTTCTTGAGGAGGATGAATCAAGCTGGGGAATGAAGTCCCAGTCAACCGCAACATTCATTAAATATCTAAAATGAATTCACCTATTTTTAGATCTTAGAGCTATCTTTTATCTCTGTGCTCCTCATCAGGGGCATTTCTTAGCAGAGAGGTGAAAGTATTATACCTGTGCTTGGTGGATGGCTTACTAGTCCTAGGAGGAAAAAGAAACTAGGAGCAAGAAAAAAAATCCTTAAAATATGCTGATCTTTTCAGATTTTTTTTTGCCAAAGCCTGGTACACTGTGCTGCATAGTGTATCATACCATTCTGCTTACACCAACCTCCAGGACACCTTCTGTTCAAGGTTTTCAGAAATTCCTCTGAATTGTTCAGATTACACAACCATTTGGATACTCTCTGCCTCTACAGACTAGCACTCAAGTTTGTCTAAATAGATGGTTGTTTCAGAAACATGGGCAAAGATTAGTTCTGTAACAGTTCTGTCTTATGCTGAACTCTTATTAACATACGAGCAGTGGTAGTACTGTGTTCTTGCATATTTTGGGATGCCTTCTGCTTTCTCCACTTCCTTTCTAATGCAGGACAAATCACAAAAGACAAACAACCAAAGGTAGTTCACGTCAAGTGATGCTAACTCAGTGGAACAGTAGCTTCTAGACGGGAAACATGGTTTAAAAGACAGCTGTGAGTGGGTGGATCACACTCTAATATTGTATCTCAGCTTTGTTGAGAATATCTTTCCTCACAATTTACTAGGAAAGAGATGACTAAATGTCTGCACAAGTACATTTGCAACAGATTTTGTCCCACTCATTCCAAATGGAAAACTAGAACTGGTCTTTCAGATAATGTGATATCTTTGCTGTTCAAATCAGAGTATGCTATTATTTTTGATGAAAAGAGCAGCAGAAAGCAAATGAAAGCTTAGCTGTAAAATCACATAAATGCTTTCAGAAAGGAGCTTTCATGATTTTTTCTTTCCCAAAGATGCTATGAACTCTATAAAATGTAAACAATATTTCATAATGAAACACTTTATTTCAAAGTTGGCATCACATCTGACTCAAAGCGTGACTTTTTGATTGGGATTAAATTCAATTTATTTGAAGGTTTAGTATAACTCCTTAGTTATCTAGTACACAAGATAAACATAATAAACATAACATTTATCTAACAGCTAAAATGCTGATAAGTATAATTTAGATAGTTAAGAAATATCTTTCTTGAATTCTTTGTATTGTATTATGTATTTGAGAGCATTTTTTGTATAGAAAGGTCACTGTTATACATGTTATGATGATCAGCTCTCCCTTGTTAGGTATATGGGGTGTTGTACAGTGCAGAGAGGGAAAAACAATTTAAAAAAAATCACACCCACATGCCTAAAAATCAGCAAGTCGAGACCTATACATGAGAAACACATTGTTGCATTGACTAGCTTTCAGAATAATTCAAGAATGTTCATCCTCAATTGCTGAGAACAGTGCTGGAGTCTTGTGAAAACAATACCTGCCTTCAGGTGCCCTGATGGTTAAAAGTGTGCAAATCCCCAAACAGCATTCTTTCATTAGGGCTCAGTCCAGACAGCAGCTCTGTCTTTCTTAATGGAGACCTGCTTGTATTTATACCTGGATTTACTTTGCAAGTTAGAAGTGTTGCGTTCATCAAAAATGACCTTTGATAACCGACACGTTAAGCAAATTGATTATTTTTTTTCAGAACAAGGAGCAAAAACAAACACCTCCAGGGCCAGGAGCGCATTTCTGGATTTGCTTGATGATTCTTAAAATGTGCTATGGAATCCTGTGTCTAAATTCAAAACCAGAGATCCAGTCTGAGATAGTAATAAAACCCACAAAGTTTGTTTCCTGAATTGGGATTGTATGAAGACTGCACTCAAAAAATGTCACTTTGAGATGTGGAATGACTTGGTGGTAAAAATGTCTAAGTTACCTAACTAAGGCTTTCCTTAAGTATCTACTGTCAGTTTCAATACTCATATCCCAGGAATCCTAATATCTCACCTTGTCTATTAACTCAATAGTTACGTTACTCAAATGCAGCTATCTAATGCATTTGCTATAGTATCTGTTGCTGAATTACTAATAAAATCCTTACAATAAAGCAAGAATGAGATGAGAAGTCAATGTTGTGTAGCAATATGTGAAATGTCTACTTCCCTGTTAGTTTGGACAGATTACAGAACAATTAAAAATTGTTGAATCTATGGTTGCTTCAAACAATCATTCAAACGGCTCTTCCCAGGAAAGTGCTTGTCTGGCCTCAAATTTCCTCGTGAATCCTCTGAAGAGGTATTCTAGAATCCATTGTCCAACTATATTCTAATGACCGGTTATGATTATTTTCTACTTGTTAAACCTACAGTGTAGGCAAAAAAAGGGAAGAACTTTGTAAGCAATAAATAGCACATTGAAACTAACAAACTGGATTTATGATAAACTCAATCAGCCAAACCCTAAGTTCCCCTGTTTTTGAGAGCATCACCAGCCCTTCAGTAAACACTGGCTAGCTTGTCACCCAGTTCTTATTCTCATTGTTCAGATATAAAGTGATTTTTATCTATGCCCACATATTCGCTTTTTCTTCCAATACATACTAAAAAAAAATGAGAGAAAATAACCTATACTTATAGGGTATTTTAAGAAATTTAGAATTCAGATAGAACTACACGTAACAACCCTTAGTTCTTTACCTCTCTTCTTGCTGTACATACTGAAGAGTCGAACCAGACTGTGAGGGGTTAAATAGTGGAGTAGCTGCAGCTGCACCATCTTACACTAAAGGACTGGCTGATGGGCATAAAGAAGCATTAGAAAAAAGAAAAGGAAATAGATGAAACTGGATTGAGTGCTGGTAGGGGGTGTTTGGAGTTTTGTTTAGGAGGCTCCTGTTTAGGGCTTTGTAGGGACTTCAGATAACAGAGGGAGTTCGGATTTTCTTGTTGGTTGCTCTCTGCTATTTTTTAAAAAATTCCAGAAATCTGTAAGAGCTAGACTTGTGAAAGTGCATTGGCAAATGTATGCTTAGGTGTAGAAATATGAAGATAAGCCTTTTTAGGCAGTTTTCAGGGCTGTAAGTGGAAGTGATAGTGAACTAGTCTGATATAGGATTGTACTTGTATGGGGCTGACACGTCCTTCACCAAAAATATGGTGGTGAAAAGGAATTGAATATATCGACGGTAGGTATCCAGAGTTGTTCTTGGAGGAGGTTCTAGCTTTTACTCTCTGTTTTATGTGCTTTCTTATACTGCAGAGAACCTGGCATGGGTTTTAACAGCGTGTAGGTAACTCTACCTCTTCAGATGCCTGTCCGCCCCTGAAATTTTAGAGAACAAACTTAGTGAGCAGTTGAGTTAAAGAATCCCTGTGTCACCTTCTTTTCTATGCAAAAGAAGAAGCCTGGTAGGACAACTATGTTATATGGTTTTGTTTGTTTAGTTTTGATTTGGGAGGGGAGGAGAAAGGGGGAGAAAGTTACCATCTGAGTAAATAAATACTTTATCATGGTTCTGCTCATCTAAAGTGTAGCTATACTAATTCTTCTAAGCATTAACTGGTTTGATGAAACCCAGAGCTTTTGAGGTGTATCAGTAACACCGTGTAATGGAAACGCTCTTGACCTGGTTTGATACAGGTTAGTTCAGTCCCTGCTAGCTGCTCGCAAGGGAATTAGTCACTGCTTCTGTGTATGTTTCTTCTCAGGTGGGCTTTGCAGCTCATATCCATGTTTATGCTATCAAAGCTATTTGTGTCTAGGCTAGGCCAAGGGTACAGGAGTGTGCTACCTTGCCTGAGAAGCAGATATCTCTTAATCTGATTCTTGGCTTGTGGCTTTAACTAGACTTGGTGGCTGGAGGGATCTAGACTTCCTGTGCACCTAGAGGAAGTACAGTGGTGGTAGCACGTAATGATAGTTTTGACCATCCTGCTATCCCTCAGCTTTGAAGTAATGCTATGTGGCTATCTTTTTTTCAAAGACAGTCCTGTATCGGAGCTACGAGTACAAAAATGTGTAGGTGGTTCAAAATCCTAAAAAAAACCCCAAACTCCTAACCAGTCTCTCCCTCACAGCACAAGCAGTATCTGCCATTAGATTATGCTTTTTAATTCTGAATTTATGGATGCTGTCTTGGGCTAAGTCAGATTGAAGGGACTGAGATAGACCAGATATCTGCAGGGAGCCACCTGCTTGTAGCATGTTAACATGAACAGTTACAGCCTGTATGCTGGGCTGCATCAAAAAACGTGTGACCAGCAGGTCAAGGGAGGTGACTGTCTCCCCCATACAATACTCTTGTGAGACTTCACCTGGAGTACTACCTTCAGTTCTGGAGGAACTCAGGAAGGACACGGATCTGCTAGAGTGAGTTCAGAGGAGGGCCATGAAGATGATCAGAGGTCTGAAGCACCTCCCATATGAGGACAGGCTGAGAGAGTTGGGCTTGTTTAGAGAGGACTCCAGGGGCACCTTATAGCAGCCTTCCAGTACTGAAAGGGGGCCAACAAGAAAGCTGGGAAAGAGGCTCTTTATCAGGGAGTATAGTGATAAGAAGAAAGGTAATGGTTTTAAGCTGAAAGAGGGGATATTTAGATTAGATGTTAGGGAGACACTTTTTACTGTGAGAGTGGTGAGGCACTGGAATAGGTTGCCCAGAGAAGTCATGGATTCTCCCTCCTTGGAAGTGTTCAAGGTCAGGCTGAATGAGGCTATGAGCAACCTGATCTAGTGGAAGGTGTCTCAGCCCTTGGCAGGGGAGTTGGATCTAGATGATCACCCAAGTGCCTTCCAACCCAAACCAGTCTATGATTTTATGACAGCTGACTGATGTCCTGGACTAATATCCATCGACTTATTACACAGTTTGTGAGAGGTGAGAGTAATGAGGCTGTGCTTTATATCCATCTGAAGTTTATATCCAATTTCCCTCTTACTGCGATAACTCTTTATTTATTACAGTCCTAGCAGACCTCCTGTTCTGGGGCTTCTTCCTGAAAGATCATGAGACAACATAATGGCGCTGGCAGGGGGATGCTCTCCTCCTCTACCTCTATGACTCTTAGCCATTTTTAAGCTCACTTTTTGGGACTGCACTTACCATTTTCCTGTTTTCCCACAGGACAGCATTTAATTGCTCCTTGACTGACCTTCTGCCTTGTCCCAACAACTTTGCCCCTGGGGTCATTTCACCAATTCATTATTCTTGGAGGAGGAGGAAAAAGTCCTCCTTCATGTCTAAGCTTCTCTCCCTGTTATTGCAGAGTTGATTAAAAGAGAATGATTTAGAGTTATTTACCACCACCTTTTAAATATCAGGTAGCAAAATGTTCCCTAATAATAATGGCTTTAGAATCCCTCCACCTCTCTGTACTTGGAAACTCTATCCTTCATATCCAGAAATAGGTTAAACTTGATTTTTAACAGAGACCTAAATATTGTGCTGGATCATTCAGCATTTTCATCTTCCTTATAGTACCATTTACTTCAAAATCAACAGAGTAGTAGAAGCAATTCAAATCTGTGCTTGTTACTGGGAAAATAACACATTTTTAAAGGTTCAGAAAACCTGCTAGTTGATCACACAGATTACTGGTGCTTACAGTACTCTGCTAAAATTGAGTGATGCTGGTTCATGCTCTGAGAATGTTTATTAACGAGCCGTTATAGAAAAGAATAAACTGTCCTGGGTATAGAAATCTTTTAATCATTTCCACATGAATGTGTCTCCATAAGGCCAGAGTCACCTACCTTCTCTTCTCATGCAATTCTCTCCTGTCCATTGCCTTTGGATTTGGTGGGGAGAGCTCTAGCTTGGTGTTGCAGTAGAACACTAACCCTTCTTAAGACACGTGTAAAATAAGTCTGGATTATGAAGTATGATCAAAGCAAACCACCTGCAATGTTAATGAATTTTATGTACAGTCTGTTTTGTCCAGCAGTAGTGTTCATTTGTCTGGTGGAGTGGCACAAACTCTTTCTTTGAGAGAGTTTTCTTTCTAAGTGTGCCTATTTGTGCGGGTTTCCTTTTACAAATACATCACTCATTGGAAGTTTCAAGGCAATATTTGTAAAAGGTCTTCAAAATAATGATGAATGACTAACACAAGCATTAATAAATAAATAAATTCAGTAACTATTCATCAAGATTATAAACTAGAAGTGTGTTTCCTCCAGCTAATATGTGGAACACTTCAACCTGGCATAGATAAATCATGAATGAGCCAAGGGGTTGGTTAGGGCTTCCAGTTTCTATTGGGTCTACTAAAGGCTAGCTTTCTGAAGAAGCAGAGAAGCAGGGGTTATTTCTTATTTAAATGACAGTAATTGATTCTGGGGATGAATATTATAGTGGAAAAAGTATATTTTTCCTTGTATCCCAATGAAACCGGATCTGAAACTGTTCTTACATGGTATTCTATCTCTTTTGTTGAGGAAAAAAAAAAAAAGAAAGCCCAGAAAAAAAAAGGAAAGAAGATTTCTCTCAAGTGGAAGGCTACGATCTGTAAGAAAAAGCTCTTCCTGTGAGCAACTGAAAGGGGTGGAAATTTGCGCTAAAATAAACAACAAAGTAGGGTCTTGTGTTGGCTCTACCAGCAAGTCTGCAGGCAATGACTCTATAATGTTTCATCCCAAGTATCCAGTGTCTCCCAGAAGGACATGCAGTAGGAGGAAGTGTGAGGTTAAGAATTCAGGGAGATCAGACAGATAGTCAAAAAGCTTGGATAGATGGTCTGAAATTCATTATGACACTATCCTGGGGATCACCACAAACATCCTATAAACACCAGTAAATTTTTCTGTAGTCTAAAGTTGCAGCAGCAAGTGTAGTGAGTCATGAGATGATGACTCCTCTATGCGCAGATACCAAGGAGGAGAAAAAGGGAGATAATGATGGATGCTCTCTGAAGTGGTTAGAAACCACTAATTAGGTTCCTAATCTATTTTTAAATGTCTCCAAACCAACCAGCAAATATGATCTGACTTTCCAAATGTCACAAGTGCTCTTCAAATCATGCCATCTTTAAGTCAGGCTCATGAATACTTCTTAAACTGAATAATCAAAACTCCTCAGATTTCTACCAATTTCTTAGTAATCTAGCAGAAATGCACACTTATGCACATGTACACTGACACCCTTTTAATGATTAGGAGTGAGGGAAAACACACGAATACAGTGAAATAGAAAACCTGGAGTGAAAGAAGGGTTGATGATGTAAAAATCAAATCAAACTTATTTTGCATTACAGTAAATGCTTTGATTACTGTATCCTATCCTGTTCAGAAGGATTTGCAGAGTGACCCAGTGAAAAACGAACTAGGTGCCTTAAGATCTTACAGTGAGGTTACCCAGTAGTGTAAGCAGATGTCGTCTCGAGCGACAGAGTTTATGTGCAAATCCTGGATCAAGCATAAGAGACGTCTTTGATTCTGAACACCTGCCTCAGCTTCCTTTCAAATAGTTTCGTGTGTTTCAACTTCCTCTTTCCATTGTTTGTAATGTTTTTCATTTGTATAATTGTGTTAAAAAAGCCATTACTCCTCAATGCTGCAGTGGAATAGAAATATCAATAGAAGAAATGTATTCTAAAAAATGAAATATCCATGTTACATATAAGCTTGAAATTGCATGAGCTTTAATACTGAAGGAATCTTGCACAGTAATAATTCTGCTGAAAGCAGTGGGATATCTTTATCTCTGAATGCAGTGTAAAACGTTAAATAAGTACTTAAATGTGTGTAGGACTTGGGTCAGAAAGGTCTTTTGCAGCCACAAACCTGAAAAATTGTAATGAAAAATAACATCGTATCAGATTTGTTCAGGTTTGAGTTGAATGCCACTTAGATTGTTCTTCTTGCAACAGTCTGCCAATTCGTTGTCATCTTGTACAGACTTTTCATCTGAAAGTACAGTTTTGCAAGGGCAAGATGTGGGAGCTAAGATGATATATTGAGGCATATAAGTAATCAGGAAAAAATGCAGTTCAGCCCATGTATTCTTTGGAAATATGTATAAATATTTACAAATTATAGAGTTAAATCCAACTCATTTTGTAAATGAAGGGATATTTTGCTTTTTTATGGGAAACATCAAAATCCAGGAAGAATAAGACATGAAATCTTTTCCAAAGGCCATTCAGAGACTCTCATAAAATCAAACATCATGCAGACTTCAACCTTTCTCCTATTTTTATTGTGTGCACGCCTACACATCTGTGCGTTTGTGGAAGCAACTTTCACACAAGAAGGGGTTTTTTTCCATTTTTTTTGCATTTACCAATTACTTTGTAAACAACTTAAGGAGATTGGTGAGGGACTGCTCTGTAGAAATGATAGCACATCTGCAGCACAGGCATTTAACGTCAACAATTAATTAATTGTTAAGAACTCTGTTCATCCAAACTTTTGGCTCTGTATTTAGAGCATGATTCATGGCTTGTGATCCCTTGTTTCCAGAGAACTCAGACTGGTCCTCCATTTCAACCCTTCCCCTGCTCCCCATTTTACCCTTCCCTGCCCACACCCAACTGTAGAGAGGTGAAACTGTGTTCCTTATAGGCTAAAGGTGCTTTATGGCAAACGTCCCACCCGTGCATCACGCAGACCCACTGACCATGTTTGGTAAACACAGGCAATAATCTGCTGAAGGCTGTGAGACAGAGAACCCTCCTTGCCTGGTGTCAGTAATTCAGTGATAGATGAATACTTACAAAATGAACAAGACACACAGAAGCACATGCGATCATCTTTTCTCTAGTTGGAATTTGGTAGATTAGACTTAAAGCCCTCAGCATAAATAAGTGACTGTTGGTTGTAGAAAACAGATTTTACACCAATCTTTATGAAGTTGCATAGTGCTGTGGTCAAACGAGGCTCTGCGAGTCTGGGAGGCACTTTGTGTCCCAGTTTGATTCTGAACCTTCAAATAAGAAAAGTCAGTGATTTGCTCCAGTAGCCTCCCAGGGTAAGATCTACTATCTTCTAGTGCATATAGGATGAAGAGAAATCAGTAAGTTTACAGTGAACCGAATTTATAATAGACATGGACTAAAACTTGTAGTTCTTGGGTAAATTCTCAAGGGAAGCTATTCCTAAAATAAGGAGTGCCAAAAGTTGCAGCAATAATAGCTAGAGTTAAAACATTATTTACTAATAAATAACTTGCAAAATTCCCTTGGAATATAACAGCAGAACATTAGAAGTGTCTAACAAAATAATGTCTATCATCAAATAATTAAAGTCATCTCTGAAGAAAAAAAATGTACAACCAATAAACAAGCCTTGAAAAAACAAGAAATGATCAATGCATGATGATAAAGGGGACAAAAACATCTGGCATTTCTGCCAGAAAGCTTCTACAGATGTGTTCTGATGTATGATAAGAAGAAATAACATTTCAGAGTCGCAGGCCCTCAGTGAGGTTCCTGCCTTCCACTGCGATTAAGTCACAGGGAGGCGCAGCCAGCTTTTTTCTTGTTGATCTCAACAACTCTTCTGGTGAATTGTCCAGATTTTTTGGGGGGCTAATTCTATTGTGTGGGGCAGAATCTGATTCACCTTCAAGAATTAATTGATAGAGGGAAAATTGTGCTGTTTGGTGCTTCCTTGGGGTGCTTCCTTCTTTTCCAGATCCAGGCTGCTTCTAAAAGCAGCTGTATAATGGAGCCCAAACTTTGAGTAATCCAGTTTAGCTGTCACTGATGGGGAGAGACTATTTGTTTTGGTATATCTTTTTCCTTTTGATTTTCTCTTTCTCGTTTCTGAAAGGAGCAACAAGTCTAGTGAAAATTCTGATTAAAGTTATTTCATAGACAGAAAAGCTCCTCTCACCCTTTATTTAGATACATTATTTCAGGCTCAGTTTGCAATTTACAGCTAGTTTCCAGATGAAAAATTTCAATAATCTGTACATCCACAGGTAATGGCCAGCTGCCTTTAATCCAGACATTTTAGTGGAGGCTTCCATGAATTAATAGCAGTAACTTCAGAGACAATAACTAACTTGAAAATTCAATTGCTTTAGAATTAAGTAACAAGGCTGGTAGATGCAGATTCATTGGAATGATCTTTAAAAACATTCTGAAAAGAAGTAAGACATCTTGTTTGATTCATGAGACATTAATAGAGCTGACTGTGGATGCTCTACCTTTTTCTTATGGCAGGACACACAAGAAGTCACTTTAAAATAAAAAAAATACCTGACTGGCTGCTGCAAAGACCATTTGTCAAGAGAAGAATGCTGTGGAGGGAAACTCTGACCTCTAAACCTGCAACAACAACAAAAGCTCGTGTTTTAAAAAGTTATTTTGAAGCCTAAATAAACCTTGACAGACTCCCCTTAAGCTTCTTTTACAGTGATTAATTTCCAGCTACGGAAATATTGACTCTGAGAGAAAATGAAAATATTTCCATCTTCTTTCTTTAACATTGCATATAAGATAATTTGACCTACTAGATAGAGTGGAAAATCACTATCAGTCTTCATGTTATTAGATGGATCGGGTTTCACATCTCTCCCTCTGTGTTTTTCTTTGCTTCTCCCGTATCAGCAAGTTGTCTTCCTGGCTCCCTCCCCTTTAGTCTGTTGGAGGAGGCAGAGCCCTACTTGGTGGAGGCAGAGCCCTTCTTGGTGCTTGCAATTCCTGCAGTGAAGGGTGACCGTGCATTTTGTGGGATGATTGTGAGGATACAGGGGGCTGTCAGAGGCTCACAGAAGGCCATGAGGAAAAAATTTGCCTTGCTTAGATATTAAATGGATGTGGTTGTGGTTACTCACCTTTGAACTGGTTATATTCTGTCTCCCTGTGGGAAACAGTGAGCCATTTCAAGAATCAGAGCCATTTGTCCCATCCCACACACCCATCCTCCCCGGTTCTCCACAGGTCTCCTCTTATGGGCTTGACTAGATGCTAAAAATGCCATGGGAATATTCCAGAAGTCTTTTTTAGCATATAGTACCTGTGCACGTGTATACTTCAGCCTCAGATTTAATAGCACAGTAAAAAAAGTACAGTTATCAGCCCGAAACATTCCTTTTTTACCTGCCACTGATACATTTAAATGTGGCAGGTATCCACTGAGCTGCATGGCAAGATTGCCTCCATCCTGCTGAGCTGTGCTCTAAAGTGCATTTACTGTCCTCTGAAAAGTGAGGAAAGGAGGAGCAGGGTGCATTAGCTGGGGAAAGGGAGACAGGGACTCTGGCAGAGGAGCAAGCTTGAACACAAAAGCTCTGTTGTTTATTGTACGCCTCGATGAAAGTCTTCTTCATGAGAAAAAAACACACTAAATTTCCTAGAGCGGCTACAGCCACTGCACCAAAATTGTTTGCAGCCTGTGTGCATACCCTATTACTTGTTTGTCTTCAGAGACAGCAGGAGACAGAGCATCTTTTAGCAAATGCATGTTTGATACTTTCAGTTTCCAACA
Source organism: Cuculus canorus (assembly GCF_017976375.1). NCBI lineage: Eukaryota > Metazoa > Chordata > Aves > Cuculiformes > Cuculidae > Cuculus > Cuculus canorus. Next base: position 43,007,462 of record NC_071403.1, on the reverse strand, counting down.
CAATTAGCCAATTCAAACAAGGTGAAGAGCAATTAAAAAAATCTAGCTCAGATCTCTGTGTCAAAAGAGACATAGGCAAAACATCACTCAACCCCAAAGAATATCCCCCCCAACTTTCCTTGGAAGGAAGAGAAACGTAAGTTTCCCATAGTTCATTGCTTTAGTAAGAATGATTGTCAACTATTGCATGTCGCTGCCCTGAGGATTTGCCTCACTATTCTTCCTTCCTGCAGCAAACCTCTGAAGGAAAGAATTATTTGATTCTGTATGAATCTGGAGAAAAAAATGAAATCAAGCATTCTGGTAAAGGCAGAAGATACTAGTGGTCAGTAGACACTAACTGCATAATATATTCATTGGTTGTAGAGCACACATAATTATCATCCAACAGAATTCATATATAGATAATCCCCTAGCAAAATAAGTATGCTTCTGTTGCAGAATCATTCCACAGAGTGAGGCGCTAAGTCCCTTTAATGGCTAGCAACTGAAGCGAGGCTTCCCAATGCTTCCTAGGGTCAGGTCATTAAGGTAGGGCATGATTTATGAAATCTTTCCTGTGGAGGTTATTTTTTATGAGGCTCTAATGTAACAGTCTGTTCCCAGACACTCTCATCCAATGTATAGGTGTTAAAACGGCATTTTTAATGCAATTTTCTGTTGATTATGTATAATGATGTTTGTTTTATTTCTGTTTGTCATGACTTACGATGCTTAGCTAAAGAAACAATCTTTGTGATTTGAAGAGTAAAGGAAAGTTTGATATGGTTTACTGTGCAGTTGCCACAGTGGGCGTTAGGAGTTTAAAATGGTAACCACACATTGAAAGGTGAACAGCCAAAGCCTGAATTACTGAGATCTTTTCAGCTTAAGTCCATTGATTGCAGTGCTAGTGTGCCAACTTACAGACCATAGTCCAAAGATGCCAAATCTGCTAAATAAAAGTTGGATGAAATTAGAAGTTTACACATTTCTGACATGTATAAATATATGTTAAAAAGGAATGCTTTCTTTATTTTATTTTTCTTCAGCCAACAGCTTCTGATGATTTGCCTATACAGTACTCAAGGTTACATAGATGTGGGTGAATGAACTTGACAAGACTGAGTAAATATTTGTTTAGAATTGAAAATAGGCCCCTAGCCAAGTTTTTTCAGGCCTATTAGCCAGACTAAGTCCAGAGCAGAAATGTTGAATATGACTGTACTTCTTATCTCCTATCTCTCCTCTTCCACTGTGCTCACTCTCCTCTCTTTGGGGCTCCCCAAAGGTTGTTTTAGGAGAAGTTTTTCTTCTGACTTCTTATAGGTTGCAGGCTGCAACTTCCATCGTTTCTATTTGAAGGCAAAGGTAGTCAACCCTCCAAGAAAGCATTACTGGTGCTAGGATCTGGCCTGACCTCCATAAGTGGCAGTAGACACAGTCCCTTCTGGTGCCAGCTGTCACTCCACTAGCTTTCAGTATCTGATATCCTGAATGAATATGACCTTCTAGTACCTTTCATGAACCAGACACTATAAGAACATTTTTTCACTTTAAAGCTTTTCCATTCTAATATGCAAGGATAAATAGTTTTTTGGTTTGGTTGTTCTTGGTTTTGTTTTATTTTGTTTGTTTTGTTTTTCTCAGTGAGTTTTCCCCTTTTCTCTGGAAGGGACCAGAACCTTCTACAGAAGAACAGGCTAGAAGCCACTGCTCTACAATGGATCCTCTCAGTGTACCTCAGTTTTGCTCTGGCATAGATTAGGCAGGGGAGAGAAATATTTTACCCAAAACCAATTACCTCAGTCTCATCTGTTCTCTAGCATAAGTTTTCCCCATAATATATGAAACTGCCTGGCAATACTGTGCCTTAGTGGGGTTTCAAGATGAGACAGAGGTGAATGAGGGCTGGATGGATCCTGCCAGACTATATGGAACTTTGCAAGGAAAAGGAGTTTCCTTTGCCATAAGGAAATTGGGACATGCCTACTAGAATTTACCACTCTGGCTGGTTAGGGAGGGGAACAAGAGCTGGTCAGATCAGGAAGAACAATGTATATGAGGAGATACTCAGAGCCGGATGCTGAGCTGGCAGAAACTAGCATAGGTCCACTGGAGGAAACTAGTTGATTTATATCAGGCCTGGATGCAGAATGAGGATGGAATATTCAGAGGTGAAATTTAGTCTTGAAAACTGACAGTTTTGTGGAGGCAAGGGAAGAAAGAAAGGCTGCCAAATAATTCACAGAAGACTGGAATAACTTGTGCTCTGAGCAGAGCCAAGCTGCACACATGTTCTACAGTTTCAGATGTGCCAAATTATGGAGCTCTACATTTTCCATTTGAAAATGTCAAAATGCAGGAATGATGCTTTTTCTTAATTAGTTATTTAAATGCTGAAAGCATTTGACAACTGATTTATCGTCGCTATGGCTGATGTGTTCATTATCTTTCCATCTCAAAACCTGACATTTTGGTAATCACCTGACAAGATCCCACAGCAAGATGGTGTCCTTGTTTGGCAACAGGATGTTTGTTGTTCTGGGCCCAGTGTACCAGACCATTTCTTTAGAGAAGATGTCATATTCTTGCACAAACTGAGCTATGTTCATGATTTGTTATCACAGCCATAACAGCTGCAGTAAGCACCTGATGAGGAAAAGTTAAGAGTACCCATCTCTGATGCATGTGTATTACCGTCATACATTTGTTGAAATAGTATTTGTTGCTCATGAAAAAATTAAGCACTTTTTATTGGGAGAGGTAATAAATATTTTTATTTTTCACTAGATTGTTAGAAAAGGAGCTCCTATAGCTGGAGAAAAAAGAAAAGCTCTTGAACACAGAAGCTCTTCCTCAGTGGTGCTGAAGATGTACTTCTGAGACAAATACAGCAGTCTCCAGGCTATGTACAGGCTGGGAGTTACTGCCCTGTCTTCTGAAAGCTAAAACCTGCTGCCTGCTGTTCCTCTTCATTCTGTATCTCCCTTCCAATCTGTTCTGTTCCTGTCTTTACTTCTTCTCCACTACCAATTCTTCACAGACAGCTGGCCTTTCTTGTCCACTTTTGTTTCGTGTACATAGAATAGTGATGCTGAAAAAGGTATTATTTCCCTTAAGATTCTTAAAAGCCATACTTCAAAGTTTGCAGTCTACAGAATATTTTCTGTCTAAGAGTAGAGCATCATTTCTCTTCCTGCCTCTTTTGTAGACAGCCTGGCTTTTAGAGATGGACCTTGTTGCATCTTTAGCTCTGCATCTGCAGAAACAGCTGAAACTCAGGAGATGCTATTCATTTTGCCCACCAATTTGACAAAATTCCCTTGCAGGGAGTTGTGCAGTCGTTTTTTTCAAAAACTACCCTATATTTCATTGTATTGTTACTGGCATTGGCACTATTTCAGGGATAGTACGGTGCATCTAAGGACTGCAAAGAGGAATAAAGGTATGGGTTTGTTTTTTTCAGTAGACATTGCATAGATAATAATCAAAAAGGGTGTTGCAGGTGCAAAATACTGCAACTCCTTCACCTACTCAATTACAAGAAGAATAGCAAGAAGCAGTTACAAAGCAAATTACTTTTCCCTAAATTATAATAATTGCTCTTCTTTTCTGGTCACTTCTGTTGGGATATGTAAGCATTCTGTTATGAAGGAGAATAAAGAAGGACTTAATGAAGGAAACCTCAAGCTGTTAAAAAAGATGCTGAATATGGAGCAGGAAAGATGAGGAACAGTATATCCAACTTCAAGTATCTTTGGTGCTGCTGAAGTAAAAGAACTGTAATAAGGGGGGGAAAAGTAAAAAATAAAAGCTTAATTTTATTCATTTCCTTATAATTTAAAATCAACACATCTTGTGCTACAAAGGGCACATCTCCAGTCTGGAGCTGAAGGTGTTTATTGGCACAGCAACAGGTCCTCCCAGGCAAGGCAACAAAAGGCCTGAATGACAAGATGAAATGTGAGAAGAAAGTGCAGCATTGCAGGGTATCCTGGCCACCCCTTCTGCTTAGGAGGGGAGGATGCGTGCCAAGGGGAAAGACAAGGGGAAGTTGAGGAAAGAAGAGGAAGACAGATATCTCCTCCTTCCACTAGCACAGGTAGTTTAGGGAAAAGCAGAAGTATATGAAGAAGAGGAAGAATAAAAAGCCAGGTAGTGTCACACAGGAGGCATACATTTAAGAATGGGACAGATTTTAAAGAAGGTAAAATGGAACCCCTGAAATCAACAGGGCTTAAGAAGACGACCATTACCCTCTCTGCACTGTCCTGCCCACAGGCGTGAGTTCACAGTCATCAGAGTGTTCTTCTCCTCTGAATCACCCCCTCTGGCAAGACCTTTACTTACTACTTTCTAAAACCATAAGAAACCTGAACTATGTCATTTCTACTTGCTAATTTCACTACACTAAGTTCATAGAAAGCATTTTGTATGAAGGACATGACCTGATTTGCTAGCACCACATGTTGTAAGATACAGAAAAGGATCTTTCATACTTCAGAAGTCTTGTTTCTCTGTTGCCGGTCTCTTACTTTTTAACTTCTTTGCCGTTTTGAATGGATTTCAAAACAAATCAACAGACACATAGAGTCTTTGGTTATTTTTGGCCAGAGTTGGATAAATGAATAGTCCAGAAAGTTTCTGACATTGTGCCAAATGTCTATGTGCCTAAAGTTCAAGACTCATGTTCTTCAGGAAACCTTGAAGTTTGCCGAGATTTATGCTTTTGATATTGTCATCCATTACTGTATTCAAAGGAGTTGTCTGCATAAAGGTTGATAGAGGGCAGTCAAACCTTTTGCACTGAACAAATTATATCATTAGGTGTCTGCCTGTGGGTCAACTTGTTCTCAAGCCCCAAAAACTAAACACAGCTGAGATCTAAATCCCCTGACAAATGAGGGCTATGAGCAAGGATCATGAATAACATATGGCAAATGGAATTTCCAAACACCGCACTGCCATACAATATACACCTGATAAATGGTTGTCTACAGTGATGCTGTTGAAAAAGGCACTTGATGCAAGTCTCATGCGTGGCAGAGAAGCATTAACAGAATTTTACAAGACATTTTAAAGCTGGCAAAGCGTTTATCTGAATATGTTATCTGGTCTTCCCTTCCCCAAGTAAGGACAGTGTCCTTGTTTTCTTACACATGGGAACAAAGAAAGATAAAATTTGACTTGTCATGCCAGAAGCCTGTGCGGCAAAAAGTGTTCAAGTAAGAAGAAAGGACACAATCACGGTAGAGACAAGGAAGAAAAGGAAAAGATGAAGAAAAGGCCTGCCAAATATTACTCAAAATTAACTTTTAGGTGCATACTTAGCCACAAAAAATTAAAGTTTATATAGCATTGTCCTAAAGAAAAAGTGAACAATTTTGTCCAGTTTAAAAAAAACGTGAACACAAGAACCACTATCCCTGGTCATATAAAATGCAGCCAAATCAAGGACAAAGCCGAAGATGTACAGCACACAAAATACTGTTTTTTGCAAGAATGTGTGGGATGTTATGTGGGGATGATGTAGCCCATCCATGAAGAATCACAGCTCCCAAATCAAAGTATGCCACGAGGAATTTAGCTGGGAACCTAGATTAGTGCTCAGAAAGTGACAAGGAAATCTTTAGACCAGAGGCAGGTATATATTTAAAATTGAGGATATGTGTGTGGGGTTTTTTTGTTGTTTGTACTTGGGTTTTTTTAAAAATTTTAACTGCTGTTTTGTTCTGTTCTGGTAATGATTTCTGGAGTTGCTAGTAACCTTGGTATCCTTCAGAAAATGATCTCTCTTACCAGTTAGTGAGAAATCCACCTTGAAGTAATCTGTTAAGACAACTCCAGTCTACCAATAGATATGCACTTGCACAAATATGTGTGTTTGTTGCTTCTGGCTAGCCTCTTGAGGTGCTATTCACCTTTATTCAGTCTGGGCAAATAATAGAAATAATAATAATCATCATCATATAAATAAGGTAAATGGGATATTTTCAGAAAATATGTCAAAAATTTAGTAATTTTCATAGAATTAAAGTGTTTTTTTATCTAAGAAAAGAAATTGCAGGATAATTGAGATGTTCCATTTTCAAAACTCTGTGATCTCAGCACTTTCCTTGGAAACAGTTTCATTTCAAACATGAAATAAACATAATAATTTGAAAGTGATTAAATAGTGCCAGAGAGTATAAATAGCCTGTACACCTATTGAAATTATTCTTTTCTCATGCAAATAATTTTCAGTTTTTCATTACAGTCATAAAAGTGCAAAATAGGAATTCTTTTCTTATAAACTCTAAATTGTCATTCTTTTTCTGGATGTATTAATGACCCTTGAGGAAGATCTCTCACTTTTTTAATAGAACAGGAAAATAGATGGATTTACTTCTAAGCTTCATCCAGTTTATTTCATAACCCTGTATACAGTTGCATAAAGATAAATAAGAAAGTGACACAAGGCAGAAGTGATGGTGAAGGGGAAAAGAGTAACTTTTCCTTAAGCCAAATTTGCCATCAAGAATGCAGGAAAAGGAACTGTGTATCCATGGGTCACCTACGTTGACTAGAACTGACCACTTAACTAAGGTTAATGGGTTAAAACTGCAGTCGTATAGCAAGAATCACCATCACTGTGAAACCAAAGTTACAAGTAAGTCTGGCTGTTAGGTGTCAAGTTCAGCTCTCACAGATTGCCCAGTGTGGTCTGAGAGACAAGTTTTCAGATGTTCATCCATGCACAGAATAATGCACGTGTCACTCAGAGTCTGTGCTTGCTCAGAAAACACCTCTGTTAAGGCTTCAGAAGAGAGATTTTCCTGCCTAGAGGTCATGTGGAGTCTGTAGTAAGACTGGGATGTAATTTGGGGCATGGGTAAACACAGCAACATTCACAAAAGGAAATGTGTTAAGAAGGTAACAGTTTAAGATTCACTAATCACATAAGCCTAAGTCTGATAATTATTCTTATTGCAACTACTAATTTTTACAGTTTGAACTAAAAGATACGGACATGCAAGTCAGAATTGCTTGGGGAAATCCTATAGTCTGCATTACATAGGAAGTCAGATTAGATGATTTTAACACCTCCTTCATGACAGAAAAATTCATGACACTGTTAGATGTTTTGTTAAATTGGAGTCTAAGTGATAAGCAAAATTAATAGATTTCTGTAATTCTCTGGGTGGTCCTTCTGTAACATGGGAATATTTGTGTTTCTCTGCTCTGATCTGCTTGTACATGCAATATATATGTGCATGCATGGACCTAATGCTGATAAATAACCTCATTTTTAACCTCATTGCTTAAAAGCTCCTTAGATGATATAGGAGATATGCTTTAAATATTCATTTTATGCATAAAAGTAGTTCTTAATCAAATTATCCACTCTAGAGAAAAAAGCAGCCCCTGTCTGTTCACATGAATAAACCTTTGCAAAACCGGTCTCTAGATTTTGCTTAGAGTTGCAAAGAAGCTTAAGTGCTGAACATGTCTTCTGTGCATGTTTCTTTTTCGCCTGTTCCTGGCTCTATACCATCACATTTTCTTTGCAGGAAACATCTTTGCTAAACATCACTGTCAATTCCAAGACAAGAGACACATTCAAAAGCACAAGGAAGCGTTTTTTGTTACCATAAGTTGCCCGCAGAGGGTCCATTCATTCTGTTTGCTTGTTCCACTGTGTAATAGCTCAACTCAAGTATCAACAAGATAAGCTTTTAAAAGCAGAATATTCCCAGCTGTTGCGGTCAGGCAGCAGCAGGTTCCTATCTGAGGACAGCAGAACAATCCATGCACCCGCAGCGATGGCAGTGTCGAGGGGAAGCATGTGTTCTCTGTACACAGTAGCGAAGGGTCCAATAGACAGCAATTAGCACCAGCAGAATGAAGATGAACGGTCATATACATAACCTTAATAAAAATGTCACAGAAGAGAAATCTCAAACTGTATGGATCCATGCTGAACTTTTTTTTCTCTCTCTTTTTTTTTTTTTTAAGGAGCAAGACAGCTCCATTTCTTTATAGTCTTTTGCATTAATACCTTTCCCTAGTTTTTCACTGCTTTCTTCCTCCACGAGCAATATGGAGCTGCTGTTTCATGTGATAACAAGGGGAAAATACATTTTCATTTCTCTATTTTTAGAAACTCAGTCAGTCTCAGACTTCCATTAAAAGTATGTTTCACTCAGCCTCGGCAACCTGAATAGATTACTTGAATGTCCATATATCCCATTTTCATTCACTTTTGAAAAGAACTACACTAGAATTTGTAAGACTTTTTCCTGCTAAATTAGGGTAGCATTAAAGTGGGCACTGCTTGTTCTCAGGTTAGCTACTTGCATATTTGGCATGGCAATGAATATGATTTTCATCATTATAAACAACATTGTTGCAAATAATAGTTTTTAAAAGGTTTTGACAAAAAAAAAACTTTGAAGCTTTAATGTTATCTTGGCAATGTCATTTCCATTTTCAACCTCAAAATAAAATCCAAAAATCAAGAGGAAAAATGATAAAAGGATGCTAGAGCAGGAAGAAAATCTTTCCCTGAAAGGGTCATATTAGACTATTGTTCTCATTCTTCTCAAGTTGTTTCTTCATCTATCACTAACCAAAGGAGATCATTTTTGATGCTCTGCAAGCTCCGTTTGAGTTCTGAAAACAATGTTTTTATCCTTTTTGTCTTTTCTCTACTCCCCGTAATAAGACTCCAGGCCTTAGAATGTAACTCTGAATTTTGTTGATTAACAGAGAAAGGGCTGGAGATGACCTCATGAGGCCTTCCAAACTCCCTCTCACCGGTACACTGGGTCAGCTGTTCATAACTGGTATGATTGTCTGAAAGCCTTCGGTGAAGAGGACTCCACCATCTCCATCCTTCTTCTCCAGGCGAAAAAAAACTGACTGCTGTCCCATTTCTAAAACTAGAAATTAAAATACTAAGGGATATCAGTGTCCCACTTTGCAAGTGAGGCTCATCTCTTTTTGTCGTATGCACACGGAGAACAGATTAAGCCTTTCCTCTTTGTGACAGCCCCTTGCATACTTTCAGACTGTAGTTATGTCTCCCTCTGCCTTCTCTGGATTAAACAAAATCCTTTTTTGCCATCTCCACATCCTCTGCATCCATAGTCTTCTAGATTTTTAGTTATTCTACTTGGTTACCTCTGGACTCTCTTTTTGCTTCATTTGTAGCCTGCTTGAACTATGATGCCCAGAACTGGACACAGTACTCCAGCTGAGACTATATCAGTGTTGAGCTAGGATAAGAGAATTATTTGACATGTCTCACAAGCTACATTTCCACAGATAGGTCACAACTTTTTGCAATAGACAACAACCAAATTGCTGTCTCCTAGTTCCATTGATTTTCCAAGGGAAAGCTTGACATGATAATAAAGGCCAAAGGAAAACAGAACCCTTTTTCACAGGATTCAGTCCTTCCAACACTTAAGTTACGTGAACTGTTCTAACAATGGGAACATTCCCATTGAAGTCAATGATTATGTTCACATGTACCAAATTTGGTTGGATAACTAATGATTAAAAGACTGGGGCCAAGCTATTTCAAAGAAAACACAATGAAAAAACTGAAGCGGCAATCTAAACTTCTGCCTCTTGTGCCAACCCTTTCCTGTTGATCTAGTGTAGCATTTCTAAGGACAAGGATGTCAGTGGACAGGGAGACCTTGATCCAGTCCCTGGAAGATTTCTTGCAAGAAAGCAAGTCTAGAAAATCTTTATTTAGAGAATGAAAACATAATTAACTCAAGGGACAAAGTAAAGCACAGAAATACCTGCAGGAATGCAAGTATAGACAAATGCTATTATGAAATCTCATCTTCCCACTAGTCCCTCTAGTTTAGCTTTAGTGATGACAGTAATCCACTTACAGTATGCACTAAACTGTACTAAACTGTGACTATCTTCTTTTAACTGTGCTTACTTGTGGTCATACTGCCATATACCTCTCTAAACAGAAGGGAAACGGATGCGTGCTTACAAAAATTGTCTTTGACAACTTAAATGGAGTGAATAATGAATCAGTCAGACTCAAAAGCCATAGAAGTCTCTCTTCATTCTCTAACCCCTTACTACACACTCCCTCTGTGATCTGAACATTAACTCTAGAGGCTATTGACTTAACATGATTCAGGGGTGGCTGGTTTGCATCAATATTTCTAAAATCCCTCTTACTATCTTGCATATGTCAAAGTTTGATAAGAAGGAAGAAGGATGAAGCTATTTATTATTCAGAATGACGGTTACCAAAAGGTATTTAAAACCAAATCACAGTAAGTCAGTTTACATTTAAATCAGCTTAAACAAAAGACGCAGTTTGAAAACAATTAGTAAATCTGACAAAATTAACTTTGACCTTACAATCTTATAAATGCCAGCACAGCTTTTCTTCCAATGTCAGTGTGCATGCATGTCTGTGCTTGCATTTTCAGCACTGCTGTAATTTCACAGCAAAGAGCCATACCAAGATTTAACTCTCCAGCAGGAATTATGCTTCACTGTTCAGGAGCTCCCCCTGGAGGAAAGTGCTATTTCGTTGCTCCATTACGCTGAAAATCCATCTGTTCAGACAAGTTGGATTAGTGTTCCATTATTCTCATTATTTCTGGTAAGCAGACATCATCTCCCAGTCCAGCCTCTTGGTCACCCTTACCGTTCAACTCACAAAGTACTGTCTTTTTAGGTTTTTTTCCTAATTTCTCTTAGTCTTCCTCCAAAAAATCCCTGAGGTGAAAATATAAACTCTCTACCTTCCAACCAGCCTGGGAAAGGAGATTTCAGTAAACATACAGAAGACATGCTGGTGAATACGTCAATCAGCTAAGCCAGGAAACAATTCCCTTTCCCCCTGAGTTTACCAGTCCAGCCATTTGCACACCCTTACAAGCTGGTTCTTGTTCTTTCCTCTTCCTGTCCAAACCATCCACAGCCTTCCCTGATGTGACCAGTTTGCATGTCCTCCCTCTAAAAAGAGACAGTCCTTTCTGTAATCTGATCAGACCCAGCAGCCCAGTTTACCTCCTGGCTGAGCCAGCTCTGAGCAACAGATGGGACCAGAGCTATCCTTCCTAAGTGGTCCTGTGGCATGCCTATGGCCGGGATTGCTGAAGAAACAGCGATGATGTCTCTTTTGGGTATCATGATCCAGGGATCTTCCTAGCTATCTTCCTCAGCAGTCTAATTGGCAGTGACCTGAGCAGGCACGCACTGCCTCACTGGTCTTTCTGTTGGGATATTCCCTTTCTGACCCAAAGTTTCATTCATTCCTGCCTCATAAGCTTCATTTCTCATCACTGCCTTAACTGACAGAGACTGGAAATGTAGTTTTCAGCTTTGGCTTACTAGGATCAAAATCTGTAAAGCTGGTCCCCAGAGTTACCTGGTCCATCTTAATTTTCTCTCGTTGAGTTTTTTCCTTGTCCAGCCACCAAGCAGCAAGATCCGATAACTTGCTTGCATTTCAAGGTTCTCAGTTACTTGGTCTGTTGACTTAGGGAAGACACAGATTTTTGCCTTCTGTGGTTCTGTGCAGCTATTTGCATATTTCTGTGTCAGTTCTAAGTTCAAGGACCGGATCTATGCCTGATGGTTTATTTCCTAGTTGGGATGGCAAGGCTTGGGCAGGATCAGCACTGTCCTGGTAGTATTCCCCCTGTAGACCAGTTTTCCACAGTAAGGACTCATGAGGTGACAAGGCAGAGGGGCACTAAAGTGAGCTCTCTAATGGAGGAGATGGTGCCTGGATCCCTGGCCCTGCAGTGACACATTCCAGCACATAGGATTTGACCAAGACTAAAAGCTATAGGTGAAGTATCTAGGCTTGCTCTTCTTACTGTTGTAGATGGCTGTTTGCTGCTAAGCTTCCGCTGTAGATACACAACTTCCTCCATTTTGCCTTCTCATCATGCTCCTTTATTGTAAACTCCCAATTAGACACAAATAATCCTTTTTTTTTAATTAGAATCATAGAATAATAGAATAGCTAGAATGGAAGGGACCCTAAAGATCATCTAGTTCCATCCCCCCTGCCATGGGCAGGGACATCCCACTAGATCAGGCTGCCCAAGGCCCCACCCATCCTGGACTTGAACACATCCAGGGATGGGGCAGCCACAACCTCCCTGGGCAACCTGTGCCAGTGTCTCACCACTCTCATAGTGAAGAAATTCTTCCTTATGTGCAGACTAAATCATCCCCTCTCCAGTTTATACCCGTTCCCCCTGGTCCTATCCCCACAAGCCTTTATGAATAGCCCCTCTCCAGCTTTCCTGTAGCCCCTTCAGGTACTGGAAAGTCGCTATAAGATCTCCTCAGAGCCTTCTCTTCTCCAGGCTGAACAGTCCCAACTCTCAGCCTGTCCTCATATGGGAGGTGTTTCAGCCCTCTGATCATCTTTGTAGCCCTTCTCTGGACCTGTTCCAACAGCTCCATATCCTTCTTACATTGAGGATTCCAGAACTGGACACAACACTCCAGATGAGGTCTCACAAGAGAGGAATAGAGGGGCAGAATCACCTCCCTCGCCCTGCTGGCCACGCTTCTTTTGATGCAGTCCAGGACACAGTTGGCCTTCTGGGCTGCAAACACACATTATCAGCTCATGTTGAGCTTCTCATCAATCAGCATCCCCAAGTCCTTCTCTGCAGGGCAGCTCTGAATCACATCATCCCCCACCCTCTATTGAAACCAGGGATTACCCTGAACCAGGTGTAGGACCTTGCACTTGGCCTTGTTAAACCTCATGAGTTTCACACAGGCCCAGTTCTCCAGCCTGTCCAGGTCCCTCTGGATGACATCTAGTCCTTCTGGTGTGGCAACTGCACCACTCAGCTTGGTGTCACTCAATCTCGCTGTCAATATCATTGATGAAGACATTAAACAGTCCTGGTCCCAGTACGGACCCCTGAGGGACATCACTTGTCATGGATCTCTGTCTGGACATCAAGCCATTGACCACTACTCTCTGAATATGACCATCCAACCAATTCCTTATCCACCTTACCATCCACCCATCAAATCCATCTCTCTCCAATTTAGAGAGAAGGATGTTGTGGGGGACCGTGTCAAAGGCTTTACAGGAGTCCAGATAGATTGCATCCATCAGTTTACCCATGTCCACTGCTGCAGTTACCTCACCATAGAAAGCCACCAAGTTGGTCATACAGGACATGCCCTTGGTGAAGCCATGCTGGCTGCCATTAATGACCTCCCCATCCTTCGTGTGCTTTAGCATGTCTTCTAGGAGGATCTGTTCCATGATCTTCCCAGGCACAGAGGTGAGGCTGACAGGTTGGTAGTTCCCAGGTTTGTCTTTTCTACGCTTTTTAAAAATGAGTAAAATGTTGCCCTTCTTCCAGTCACCAGGGACTTCTCTTGACTGCCATGACTTTTTAAATATCGTGGAGAGTGGCTTGGCAACCACATCAGCCAATTCCCTCAGGACTCTGGGTTGCATCTCATCAGGTCCCATAGACTTATATATGTTCAGGTTCTGCAGGTGGTCATAAACCTGATCCTTCTCTACAGTGGGAGGGTGTTTATCTCCCTGGTCACCATCTCGTTGTCTCATGACCTAGTAGGAGTGAGGAGAGCCGTTGTCAATGAAAAACTTGTTCAGTACCTCAGCCTTCTCCTCATCTGTTGATAGGAGGTCACCATTTTCAACCATCAGTGGGGGTATGTTCTCTTTGACCTTCCTCTTCTGATTGACATACCTGTAGAAGCCCTTCTTGTTGGTCTTCACTTGCCTTCCCAAGTTAAGCTCCAGCTGCACCTTGGCCTTCCTGACCCCACCGTACACCACTGGGAGGTGTCCCTATACACTTCCCAGGTTCCCTGTCCCTGCTTGCACTGCCTGTGCAGTTCCCTCTTCTTCTTGAGTTTGACCCGCGGGTCTTGACTCAGCCACACTGGTCTCTTCCCTCTTCTGCCTGATTTCCTATCTCTGGGGACCGAGTGCTCTTGCGCCTCATGGAAAACATCCTTAAATATTTGCCAGCTCTGTTCCACTCCCTTGTCCTTGAGGACCGTGTCCCATGGGATCCTACTGAATAACTCCTTGAAGAGCTGGAAATCTGCTTTCCTGAAATTTAGGGTCCTGCCTGCCCCATATCCCTCTGGGCCTTGAACTCCACCAGTGCATGATCACTGCAGCCCAGGCTGCCTCCAAGCCTAATGCCACCGATGAGTTCACTTGCATTAGTGACCATCAGGTCCAGTATTGCATCCCCTCGGGTGGGGGTCTCTATTAACTGGATTAAGAAATTATCTTCAGTGTACTCTAGGAGTCTCCTGAATTGCCTATAGCTTGCCGTGCTACTTTTCCAGCATATATCAGGGTGGTTGAAGTCCCCAAGCAGGATGAGAGCTTGTGCATGAAGCCTCCTGTAGCTGAAGGAAGAAGACTTCATCGACTGGCTGTCCTTGATCAGGGAGCCTGTAGTATATACCAACCACATGGTTCCCATTGGTTCCTCAGTCTTTTATTCTGACCCACAAGCTTTCAACCTGTTTGTGGCTACTCTTCAATGACAGCTCTTCACATTCTATCATTTTCCTGACATAGAGGTCAATGTTTCCATCCCTCCTTCCTGATCTGTCCCTTCTGAACAGCCCGTAGCCTTTCCTTAGAAAGTTGTATATGCTCAGCCCCCAGATGCTCCTTCTGCCAGAACTTTCATATTCTTTCATATTCCCCTGATGCTCTTCCTGTCAGAACTAAAAGGCACTAAATGTTCTCTCAGCGGTTTTTTCTAAGGTATCACAGACTTAAATTCACATTTTTCTTATGCAGAGAAACCCACCACCCACCTTCCTAGGCTCTTAGACTCTTTCCATACTGAAATGTGGAAATACTCACTGGCATCTGCCAGCTGAGCTGTCTGCTGTCTGTCCCCAGCCATCTTTTTCAGCCTGCTCATAACATTTTGAGCGTGCTTCTTGATCATCACTCCTCCCTGGATGTGGTGGTTATACTACAGCAGGTATCTGGACCCAGTTTGCCCATTGCTGACAAGGGAAATTTAAACGCACCACCTCCGTTAGTCTGAGAACTTCATTTTTGAGTACAGCATGTAATTCATGCAGTTCATAAGAACAAATTGCCAACTTTGATTTATAATTGCTTTAAAACCTGCCCTTTTTATAAATATTGCTTTAGTCCTGCTGACAATTTTATTACTAATCTCTTAAGATAGAAAATGATCTTTCATGCAGGTTTTAAAAAAAATCCAATGTACAGGCTGTTTTTGAAGTTTAATAATCAATTTAGAGATTAACCTATAATGTAAAATGAATTACACTTTTCTTTCAGTCCAAAACCATATTTGTCCATGTAGTAATGGTCACTTACTAATGCTTTTGTTGAAAAGTACTATCCCTCTTGGCTCTGTTTATCTTGAGAAGACAACTCCAGAATATGGGCTTTCATTTAAAAAAAAAAAAAAGTCACTCTTTATGGCAATAAAAACGATTTTGAGAACCTGAACCAAAGTATGATGTCTTGCCTTCCATAGCCTGGAGACAGTGTAAAACTATAGCCCTGCTTTGTGAACCACTTCATTCATCTCTGCCTTCGCTTTGACTTGCTCATTTGTTATTTATTTATATGCTATAGGCCAGACTCTCTCCTGTGCCAGAGCTCCACTCAGTGCAGTTTGGAGATGGGTCGTAAGGAAGTCGTTACAGCTCTCCCTGGTTTCATGACTGCTCCTGGCCTCTGCATGATTTCTCCTGGTTGCCAGGCAGTCCTATGTTAGACCTCAAGAGAGGATTTTAATGGCACATTAACTTCATTGTGACTTAGGGACATGCCAAAACTGTGGCACGTGCTTCTTTTCCTGGAACATATAATTGTTAATAAAAGTAGCCTGATTTCGTAAAGATCCTGACAGATAAGATTTTGAGCCTTAATGGTGATTCATACAGTAAAATATAGGTGATTTTTGTTGAAGATACTTAATCCAAATACAGTTTCAGAATTGTATGTAGCCATCTATGACGGAAAATAATTCGCAAGTCTGTTCAGTACTTGGTGTAACTGAGATGTAGGCTTTCAGGAACTTCTGTAATATAAATATCACTTGTAAAGAAATGGCATTGGAATATACTTCCCAAAATAAAAGGTTAAAAGTTATGGCAGGATGGATACCACTGCTGCAAACCCTTTTTGCCTTCCTCTCACTTGGTAGCAAGCACCACTGACCAGGCTTTTCGCATACAACTGTGGGATGTGAGAAGAGAGAGCTGGAGAGCAGCTGCTGCATCCTAAGCTTATCCTACCCACTTCAGGTACTCCCGAGATGTGCCTGGTCACTATGGGCTCCTTCTGTAGTTGAAGGAGAAACATATCTCCAGAGGGCAACTCTAACCACTGTAGAGCATCACCTACTTTAAAGGGAGCTGAAAACAATTTGGATCCTAACATATGGGTTGCTGTGAAAGTGTCTAAGGTTAAGTGAAAGGGCTTTTTGACTATTTATCTCCACGTCTGAATACTCTTAAGGAAAGATAATGATGAATTTCCCCCTGTGACTTCCTCTGTGAATTAACTTGAGTGTTTATTGTCTTGCTTTTTCATTGTCCCATAAATATTAAATTATTTTTGCAACACACCTGTTCAATGACAGGACCTCATGAACTGATGGAGAAATGGGGTCCCAGGAGATGAAACTCATGAGTTTCCACTAGTCTTGAAGGCCTATTGTGAAATACCTGAGTCCTAATTTTTCTGACTTTTTTTTTTTTTCTGTGACAGCAGAGTTCCCTATGATTGAAATTGCTCATCCCAACTGTAGCTAGACCTGAGGTGTCTCCTCAAGCAGTGCTGTGCTAGAGGCTAGGGCAAAAGACGTGTGCTACCATAAAATGAATGTAAAGCTAATTTCTCGGGGGTACTGTCCCTCAGTCAAAAATAGCTCAGATAAGTCAAGGGACTGGAGAGTTACTGGGTGATGGGCTAGTTCACTGGCATGAAGATAGACAGATGCACATGAATACACTTATGCACACATACATAGCTCTCACCCACCAGTCTCATTTACTCAGAAATCCTTGCTAAAATAGTAGCATGTATTTAGAAACTTCTTTTGAGGTACAAGCGCAGAGGAATTTAGCTAAAGTTTCATGGACCACCTTCTAGCAATTTCTACTTACTGTCTGCTTGATCAAGTTACAATTTTAAATGATTTTTTTTTAAAGTCTGAGTAGGAAGACTTCTTCTATTCTCACTTCAAATTGGCAAAAACCTCTGATATACCACACTGGGACCAATATAGTTTGGCATACATCTTCTTTTTGAAGACTACTTTCACTGTGTATAGTTAAGCTATTTATGTTAACAGAGGAACAGAAAGAACTTGTTGCTTTTTATTTTTCTTGTGGACTACTATTAGCAGAGGATGAGACCCTTAGTCTGACTTTTCAAAGCAATAGAATCTGGTTAGATTTGAGTCAGAACAGAAAATGGTACGCACACCTGATCACCATGAGAGATCCATTCCCTACCAAGTCTGAAGTACCTTCTGTAAAGCATGGGGGCATTTTGGAGAAGAGGTTGCCAACATTAAAAAAAGAAAGAAAGAGTGAAAAAATATATTTGTTTCCCCAAGTGCCTGGCTCAGAAATGGCTGAAGTATTTTTCTCTATGAAACAAATAAAGATCAGCTTGAGGCATGGAAAATAACAGTAGAGGCAGTTAAAGTCTGACAAGGCTGTAAGCAGCCAGAGACAGAGTTTGAGATACCAGGAATTTTAACAGGAGACGCACAGCTTTGCCTCTGATAACAGTAATGCTCCCCTTAAAGCCAGCAAAGAGGTGGAATGGTAACTTCCAGGTTTGTCTCAGTGTAGATAGTTTCTTGCTGCTGCATAGTGACAAGTGGCACCATGTCAGTGCATGCCAGCTCACAGCTGTTGGGGATCAATCAGGGCACTCCACACAGAATGCGGACACAGGTTGCTTCTCCCCAGGCTTCCTCCCCGAGAAGGCTTGAGGAAATGTTATTAACAGCAGAAGTTCAAAGAGAAGGAGCTGTACAGTCTTGGTCTGGCTCAGAAGGACACCCTAGGATCCAAAAGAATCTAAGTATCCTCACTGCTTTAGGGTTTCTGAATTTCAAGTCCAGTAGGAAAAGTGCATCTCATCCTGGGACAAAACTGGGAACCATGCCAGAGGCAATGTCCCTACTGATCACATTAGATCAGTAATCAGGACTTCTTTTCAGTACTTACACTTTCTTTTAGACCTCTCACCTGGATTCCTATTTCTATATCCAAGGAATAGAAATTAACTCCTCCAGAGGGTCATTCAACCCAACTAAGGCAAGCAAACAAGTGGATCTCTCAGCCCAGAGCAGCCAGTCCCAACTTTCCTCCCACAGAGAACAAAGACAGGTATATTTCTTTTTGTGCTGACATTTGTTTCAGAAAGTTCAGAAAGAGAACTGAATGCAAAAGTATTTCTCAGGCTTACTCTTTCTGAAGGACAAATCTGTACCCAATAGATCTCCCACTTCGTGCCACAGAAGGTGTACTTCTCTCTACCAGCACTGCGCCACTGATCATACCAGTCCCAAATCTCTGGGTAATCCTGCAGGTATCATTAAATATTTTTGAAGAACTGGTTCCTAAGGTGAGAAAGGAACACATTTGTTGCCTGGGGTGGCTCCTAGGTTGTAAATCATGCAGCAACCCCGTGTAAATGCTTTATAGAGCTTTTAATGAATTGTGTCCCATAGGTGAAAGCCAACAGCAATATTAGAAATGGTGTTTGTTTTATAGCCTAGAAACTGCATTTTAAATGCTAGTATAGGTTTATATGACAGTTCTATTAAATATAAAATAGATCCATTACAAAGAAAGCCCTTTACATCTGCTTTTATCTGTGTCTAAATGGCATGCCCAGCTCTGCAATTCCTCAAATGAGACATTTTTAGAACTTTATTTATGTTACAGCCATAACAAACTAGCAACTCGAAAACTATAATAGGCACAAACGGCTAATAAAAGTGAGATTGTTGAAAAATACTTCTTAATAGCAATTTACTAAGGATCCTGATAAAACAGAACTGAGGTTCTATTTCCCTGGATGTTTGCCACTGCTGTAATCACAGCCATTTGGCAACAGGTACTCCCACTCTTCCATCTTCTGTGACAATTTCCCTCTGGGTAGTCTAAAAACCAAGTACCCTGAAGTTATCCTCCTGTCCTGCCATTAATCAGTTGGTGCCTACTGATCCAGAGGCACCCGTAGGGAGTTCCATTTTCTCCCCTCCCACAGTGCACTAGGTGACTTGAAGAAGGACGCATCTCATAGGCTTTGTCACTTGCTTGGCAGGGAGCAGGGCAGAAAGGCAGGTTCTGTCCCAGATGTGTGGAGGGTGCCCCGTTTCCTACTAAAACCTGCATCACTTCTCTGAGGAACTGATATGTTTACACAAACAGGCTGAGATGAACAGGTCAAACTTCCTCTTTATAGACTGAAAACTATTTTGCCCTGACCTCAGTTACAGCTCCCCAGGAGAAAGACCAGAAGATGAACTTATTTCTTCTGCAGGACAAGTTTTGTGGTATTTTGACAATGTCCATGTGGCCACTCATGTGACATTAGGGGGAAACTTCCTACCACCCAAGGAAAAGAGGCCTTCTTCCAGATGTGCACTTGTCTATATCAGTTCTACTCACTATCCAAGGGAGGCAAAGACGAAGCAGTGCGGTCAAGTAAAGGTCAAAGTCCTCAGTCTGATCTAATTGCAGGTAGTGATGAACATCCTTGAAAATAAATTGATGTCTTAACCAGTTCAGCATTACATCTACCTAAGGTGGAAAAGTTCTTGCCAATGAGTTTTTATAGCCCATGGAAAACAATCTATTTTAGAAAGGTTTTGAAGGTTTTTAGTAACAAATCAGCAGGGGCTGAAAACACTCTATAGTGCATTGGAAAGAAGATGGTGATATTGAAGGGAAAAACTTACATCATAGTGTCACTTAAGACATGCTGCGGAAGCTACGTGTTCATGACATTGCTTTAGGCTAATAGACCGAGAGGTGGTCCAAGCCCCATGAAAAGTAAGATTTAAAACCATTTGGGAAGCTGCTTACCCAGCCTCCCCAAGAAGGCTGCCAGAAGCACTAGAAATAGCACCCACGTGCCAGGAATCTCAACCCAGCTCCCTCTTGACTGGAATCACAGATTTCTGCAGTCTTACACTCTTAACTCATTCATCACGCGAGTTCCTAGTTTACTTTGCAATGGAGGCTATATATTATGTCCTAACAAATTCTTTTTTTACCCAAAAGAGATTTAGCAGTACAACCTGAACCATCTGAGACTGGTGTTATGTGTGAAATAGAGCACACAGAGTTTAAAAAAGAGCTTTAATAATACAGGTACAGGTAGACATACATGTGCATGTACAGATTAATGTATAAATGCAAGTGGTAGCTATTCTGTGCACTGTGAGGCTGTAGCAGTGCTGGGATCTGCAAATGCATGGTTCTTTGCAGCCTTGTGGCTGTCAGCATAAAGTTAGCCTTCAGATAGACCGCTATTGGCTTTGCACTACAAAGGAAAAATTTGGTCAAAGACTAAACAAAGGTGGGAAAAAATCTACCAAACTCCAAAAAAAAAAATGATGGCAGCAAAAGCGGCAGGAACTGCAGAGGCAGGATCTGATCAGGGCTAGGCTAATCACAGCACGCAGATTAGCCTGGCACATGGGTAGCAGGGCTTCCACTGTAAATGCAGACAAATGTTTCTTGTTTCTTTATTTCATTTTGAGGGAACCAAGGAAAATAACACAAGTATTTTCCCTAAAAAATGTTAGCTAACATGAACATTAGTCTAGTTTCACAGACTGTTAATTGATCCAGTAACATAGGACTCTAGTTTGTTTGAACTGATGCTAAGGGAATTAGCAAAACAGAAAGAGTAAGCAAAACCTGGGTTGCTTTATTCTCAGGGGTAGTCAATAAGACTATTTGTGTGAGCAAGACAAGTAAGATCTGACCCAAAGAAAATACATTTGGCAAATTCATATAAACCGGAAAGTCAGTAGCAGCTATTGAGAAATCATAGTCATATTTTCAAGTTGTCCTGCTGAGGATTGCCTTTAACCACATTCCCCTCCGCTTTCTCTCTCCCTCTTCTCTGAGACTTTTGTCCCAAGTACTTAATTGTGAGTGAAATATTTGTACTGGGAAGACATCAAAGGCAGTGATTTTAGAAATTCAGTTTTATATAATGCAAGACCCCTGAACTTTAGAGAAAGTTCATTTCATCAGCTATCACTAATCATCTGTGAGTCTGGTGCTCTACCAACTAAAACATAGTATTATGAATAATGGATTTTCCCCATGTCTGAAGTGTAAGAATAATTACAAATATGAATACAAGCAATGATCACGCTTTTTGTGGTTCTATTTTCTGATTTGGCAGTGAATTGCAGAAATAAATGGATACTTTTTCTTTAAAAACAAATGGGCAGTCTCTACAGCCAAAAAGTGTAAAATAAGTACTGGGGCTGGAGGGGGGTGGGGGAGGCAGGGAGGGATATGTGTGTAGGGAGGTGGGGATGTGAGCAAAGCATCCACTAGCAGAAAAAAAAGGCTCTCCACTCCTACATCTCTGGCATCAAAAGATGTTAATACTTTACGGAATGAGTCTTTGGTGTGATGACAACATTTTTCACCTTTACCTGAAGCAGATTGGTTCCAAGATGGGAGGCTCTGGCTGAGCTGGGATTCACTGTGATCCTACTGTCTCCAGCAATGCAGAACAGCCATGTGGTGACAGGGAAAGGAGGTGTTCTTGGAAACCTCCATCCCTGTCAGAGGTGAGCCTCCGTCGTCCTTTTCCGGCAGAAGAAACAGAGAGATATTATCACTTTTTGTAAATGCCATGCATTTATACAGAGTGTGATAAAACTGACTGATAAAATTGCATTTAGGACAAGAGCAGCCAGGGCCAACATCTCTCAAATTAGATAGAATGGAGACCATCAAACACAATCTAAAATTAATAGGGCCGTATACTTTATTTAATAAAAGGACAGTTATACAAGACTTCTGAAAAAGGAACAGCAGTGATTTAAAACACAATTTTGATCAGATTCTTAAGTTATATTTTCTATTTGTAAAGAGTAATCTCTATCTTGGATGACAGAAATAAGAAAAATCAATAGTGAAAGAAGCAAGATGAGTCAATACTGCAGAAAGGAGCATATTTCTCAGTTCTCATCTATGACAAGCTGGTTTTCAAATGAAAACCAAATGACAACTGCTCCCAGTGGTGTAAGGACATAATCTGCAGTAAAATCAAAGGAAGACTTATATATCTGCTGGACATGCCTCATACACAACAGAAATTCATGGCAAAATTAGATACTCACTACTCTGAGAAACTACAGGAAGAAGATTGCGCTCTGCAATCACCTCCCAAGTCATAATTGTGTGATATCGTTTTCCTGATCAGCTCTGTGGCATGTGCTTGGTTGTCTTCTACAAACTGAGATATCTCTGTTATAAAACCCCATCTCAAAGTAAGAGCTAGAAGTAAGTGATTGTCTAATATTTGTGGCTTTGTTTTGTAATGCTTTTCCATTCTGAAGGTATTCATGTATGATGCACATCAATATTTTCAATGTTTTCCAGTTTGCGGATTCCTGAAAAGTTTTCCAGTGGAAATATGGATACCTGCATGGGCAGTTTAAACTACTCCTGTTTGATCTAAGATTTGCTTTTTGCAGCTGCCTTTTGCAGATCCCACAGTAACCTTCTTTCCCATGGATATTCAAGACTTTTTGACCTTATGCTAAAACTCAGGTCTTACACTGGAAATAAACAAGCTTCAAAATACTTAGGCTGTGTTTATTTAAGCACTATGAATCTGAATATATGCCATAACCTTTTGCATCTGAAGTTTTTGAGGAAATAATAGGTTGCCACTTTTAATTGGTTAACAAGCATTAGGGACAATGTTGTCAGTCTTCTTTTCCTTTTAAACTAGTACAGTAAAAAATATTTCTCTGCACTTGCGGATCATGGAAGGTTGCACAAACTGAGTTATGCTGTCTTGTACTTCAGAACGGCTTCCAGTTGTATTATTTTTAGAAACCAGAACAAGAATAGGAAGAATAATATCATATGTATACACCGATTTAGACAAACTCTCTTCCCCTTTTCAAGATTTTTTAAAAGAGTTAGACATGTAGATCTTAGGTTAAGCATTAAGAGGATTAAGAATTAATCCAGGCAATTCTCAGACTGATTTTCAAAAATAAGAATGAGGAGATCAGAATGAATTTTATTCTAAACACTTAAAAGGGATGCCATTTATAACCAGTACTAGTGATACAGAAGGAAAAAAATCAGTGAGCAACAAGGTGTCTTTAAGTTCCTCCTTCTTCAGAAACTGCACTTATATTGAAAATGTATAAACATATATTGTGTTTATACCACCAAATGACTTCTCTCCTATGAGATCATGCCTTATTTAAAGTCAAGAAAAAGTTATTATGGAAAGAAAAAAGCATCTCAGAAAGAGCAAATCTCTTGACTTGATAGCACTTTATGCAGCTAAGACTAGATTTCAGCTCTCTGGATTCAGAGCCATGCTTTTTAACTCCTAGATTGTACAAATGGGTGCATTAGTCATATTGAGGCACTGTAACAAGATGAAATCACAAAAGCTGTGCTACAAAGATGTTCCTACAGTGCATTTCAGGGATGGGCCTTTAGAACTGTGTGTTTAATTCCTATAACCAAATTGTTTGAAAGACCTGGCTTTTTCACAGGAACACAAACAAGCTTTCTTACAGGTGTCTGGTAGCAGTATTCCTTTTCTGTGTGTACAGAGGAATAATCTGATGATATTTTTAAAATTCCAGCCTAGTTTTCTGCTTGCTTACAGGTGAACACCATAACGCAAAATAATTTGTCTGGATATGATTTGAGGACTAGCAGAGTGCTTATTGGCTCTTGCTTCTATGCATTTTGCCTTTGTCAAACCTTTCATGACTATTTGTTGTTTACACAATCCCGCCAGATGCTCCACCACCTTCTCTGAATAGTAACTGAGCCACCAGCTGAGGCTGACAGCATGCCTGACTATGAGGATATTACCAGCATCTCCCCCTTCTCACCACTCCACTTTTTCATTAATGGTTAAAAAACCCAAATGGAATGAAATAAATAAGCCTTGGTAAGTAGCTGGGGAAGTTAATAGATATCTGAACTGTTACCTCTCCTCCCAAAAGATGCATACTGAGCTACTCATTGATCTGGGAGGAACTCATTATAAAGCCAAAACTAAGCCCAACAAATCATGGAAAACATCTGCAAGTGACTTCAGCTGAAATACATGATGGGAGAGTTTTCTGTGTCCCAGATAGCCCTAAATTCAACTTTCACCAAAAGCAAAGATTGCTCCTGGCTGAAGACCACCATCTCTTCTTCAATGACTTCAAGCATCAGGGATTCAGAGCTCATGCACTAAGGTGTCATTCTCTCCGCATGCAAAAAGACCCTGCTATCTGATGGGTCACTGGAGAGTACTGTCTCAACAGCGTATGCCTGCTTTCCAGGAGTATTTTTAGAGTTGCAGAAAGAAATGTTGAAGGTAAGATGGCTGTGTACAGAGAAAGATTATATTCTAATAATCACTTCAAAGAGAATGGGGGGGGCGTAGGCATGTTTCTAATTTCTATACAAAAACAAAGGAAGTAATTTCCTTCAAGGTTTTTTATTTGTTTTTCAAATTGCGCAGTGCTCAACTTTTAAAATAATAATCATCCTTGACAGCCATTTAATAATTGTTAGTGATCTATAGCTTTATTATAAAGTACTCATCTAATGATGTATTTCCTTTACCCTAAGGGCCAAGTACAAAGCAGGGAAATTATCTCGGTGATACTTTTAATAACTTCCTGTGGGACTGCAAACTCTGGCTGAAGCTGTCTCTGCAAAAGAGTTAATCATGTAATTTCACAGATTAGACAACACAGGGTTACTAATAAGAAACTTCAGTTCAGTGATAAACTCTTTTTTTTTTCCAAGAATATTTTGAGAGGCCTGTAACCTTTGGCTGACACCCAATGAGGCTATTAGTTTAACCATGGGATGCACTACCAAATGTACAAGAGTCAGCAGAACTTTTCTTTCTGAAAATTGCTTGTAGCCCTCTGTGAAGAAGCTTTTGAAAACCCAGAAGGGATAGACGAAAGGGAAAAATCAGGCAAAAAGAGGTTGACTTATTGGCTTCTGATAATTGGCATGGCTTCAGCTTCCAGTTTCTTTTCAACAACGTCCTCTCGCTATAGCAACCCCGGATCCCATTTAAATGTCATGCTGCCCTCTGTTCTATAAACATGTATCATCCATCACTAAATATTTAGATCTGAATTGTTGGAGCTGAGTTCTGTGCCAGGGGTAAGGGGATTAATTCCTTTCAAGGCCCTCACATGATGGATTTTTCACTGAAGTAAACATCCGAGAAGAGCTCACACTATGGCCATAAAATATATAAATAAAGTTTAAAGTTTAATTAAGTCAACATTATTTAAAGTGGTTGTCATATTTTATGGTGAACTCTTTGTGTTTATTTTGTATGACTCCTCATAAATAGTCTCTCCCCTTCAGACAAAAGGCATGGCTGGGTTAAAGTTAAGGGTCCCATGTGTGGTACAGGAAGGAGGATCTCCTGGGCTCAGGGGATCCAAAACATGCCATATCGGGCCTTCTGCTATCTTGTGTCTTCCTAATGAGCTGAGATGTTGTGCAGACACAGGAAAAGCATGGCGGAGTTTACAACAGATGTGACACGGGAAAGTCCTTTGAGTGGCTATCAGGGCTCAGCAGAGGGAGGGCCTCATCCTGCCTGGTCCAAAGGCCACTGATGGACAGGCAGTGGGGAAGGAGACGTGGCTCAGAGGGGGCATCTTGAGAGGAGTAGTCCCTCCTACTTCCACCAGCAAGGGGATTGCACCAAGCAATTGCACTGGGAGAGTGCTGGCATTGTTCCTATTCCTCTCCTACCCTTCCTGCTCTTTAAACGAGTCCCCCAACACAACAAGGTATACATTCAAGAGGAAAGCGATAAGATATGCAGTCTAATTCTTTGGAACAGCAAGAGGAATTGTAAAAGTGAAAGAAAATAAGGGAAGAAAAATAATAAAAATTATTGCTAATTGATGTAGGGAGGTCTTGTAATGCCCAGATAAGGACTTCTGGATAGTTAGCTAATCGCCCAGATGAGAAAGGGTGAACCAAGTGCTAGAGCTCCAGGTCAAGTCTGGGGAAAATTTGCATTCAAGTTCTGCACTCTCTCAGCTGTTGTGGGCAGCTCCCGCCTGTGCTGACTGCCTCCACTCCCCATCTGTACATCAGAAGTGTGTTACATCTCCACTAAGGAGCCTGTTATTAGGGCAAACACAAAACTGTTGTGAGTTGCTCATATTCTTGAGGAACATGTGCTGTGTAATACTGAGGTATCTCTTTTTCTCTCTTTCTCAGGATTTTCTGTATCTGTGAAAGGGTACTAGAAACATTGCCAGGAGAGTGGAGCTCAAAGACAGGACTAGTAGCAGAGGTATTAGCCATGATAGGAGTTTGTCACTGATCTCCTACATAACTTAGAACAAGTCATTTGGTATTTCTGTTTCTTACCAATAACACCTTGTTTAACTTGCCACAACTGAAAGTTCCTGAAGGAGTGTTGGTGTTTTACACTGTGCATAAAATGCTCACACCAAAAATTTCCTGTCTCTGGCAACAGCCACCTATATCTGCTATCGTGCTTCAAACACTGAAGCAGAAGAAGAGCATATTCTCCATTTTGGTTCCAATTATTCCTCTCTGAACATCTTTTTCGGCAAATACATGAGAAGTCCCAGAAATAGTGCAGGCAAATATTATTCCTGTACTTATTCATGTTCATTCATCCTGTGTCTATCGTAAAGTACATATGTATATGTGTACACATGTCCGTATATCTAGACACATGCACACATTTTACTGATGCTCAGATATCCATGCTTAATCTATAAGCATGGGCACATTCATTCAAATTCAGAAGCACAGGTAATGCAATCAGTTCATGAGGGGAAATGCAAAGCATGCTTTGTCCACACAGGGCACATACAGAAACACAGACCAGACCTAACTGAATTTACCAGGCAGTAAATTCTTTTTGTAGCAAATGAAGCCACAAACAGCCATATGATGAAAGATCCGTCTGCTTTCATTCTGTATCAGTACTGATTACGTTGCCTCAAAATCTTTAGCATTAGGTAACACGATCATGCTGAAGGTAGTATGAAATTTAATGAGGTCTTAATCTACATGACAGGTTAAAAGCTATGAGGGTTTCTAAGGTTCTATGTGGTATAAATGGAGTGCAAGCTAATATTGTTTGATAAGATAGAAAGAGGCCCAGCTGAAGGGAAAGCATTTCTCTACAAGCATGGGGCTTTGGTTAGAACTGAAACCATTAAAACTAAAGAGACATAAAGAAATCAAGAAATAGAGACACAAAGAGAGAAGGGGAGAAAGCAAGCAAGCAAGGAAACAAGTAAAAGGTGAAAGAAAGAAAGAAAGAAAGAAAAAAGAAAGAAAGAAAGAAAGAAAGAAAGAAAGAAAGAAAGAAAAAGAAAGAAAGAAAGAATTAACTTCAAAGCACAAAAAGAGCAGCTCCATCATTCCAGAGCAAAAGAACAGTTTTGAGAAAAAAAAATAGAGAGGGAAAATTGTTTAATTTGAAGTTCATTTAAAAGCAGTAAAGAATTGTCAAAAACCAGTTAAGGAGTTACCCCTAAAGAGGGTTAATGGTGGTCAAAAGTCACCAGCGCTGCTTTTAATGGCATGGAGTGAAATTCAGCCTGTGCAAAGAGCTAACCGTAACTTGTTTATCGCACTCTGTCCTCCCTGTTTGCCAGCCAGCAAAATCCACTCATGGGGTCTGAGACTTCCTTTCTGATCTGCCAAAACTGGGAAATGGGAAACAGGTTTGATTGCACCACTATTCTCATGCCAAAGAAGTATTGCAGTGTGCAATTGTGTTCATGTCTCATAATAACCTGTTCTGTGCTTCCCTTGAGGAGGGTCCCGCCTGCAGGGGTACAAAGTCACCACCATGGGGCTCAGACACTGGAAAAGTCCCAAAGAAAGGACTAAGCAGGACTGGCATGTACGCATTGGTTTAGCCTCACTCCCCGATGCGGGGATGGACTTTTAGATTCCAAGCCACTGACTGCACTTCTGACAAGCTGTGTTTTACTCTATCATGCTGCCTTCCAACAGCCAGTCAAATGAGCAATCCATAATATCCACTATTAGTGCTAAATTCCCGTCCTCCTAACTCATTCCCTCACCTAAGTTGTCAGCTGCTTTGGCAAACAGCACAGCAGAAGCATGGCATTCCTCTTGCTGTTCATCTTAAGTGCATGCACGTAAAAAGTTTGTCACTTAGTTTATATCCCCAAGTACCTTGAAAACTGCGTGCTTAATGAAGCATTAATTCCATTTCTGAAATACTAGAGGTGGGAAGCAAATATATCAAAAGTTATTGACATATATTAAAAAAATACGCATTTTCTAATTAAAAATAAGACCAAGTACTATTTCATTACTATTTTTTGTTAGGATGGGTTGAATTTACAAGTAAATAAATATCCTATCTCACAACTATTACAAATGAGTGAAACATTTTCCCACTACTCCTTTCGTGGCAGGTGATGGATTAGCAAATGTCTTGTTCAGTCAAGAATGACAACGTTCATCAAGAGGACAATCCCCTGGAAGGGAGAAGTTCAAGTTATTGCTTTTCCTGATAAGAACACAAAGCTACCAGATGGGGAAGTGATGATTAGTCAGCCTCTTTGCCCAGTTAATGTCGAATTTATAGAAATGTGTGAAATAGCTCCAGTGAGGGAGCCTGACAATGACTTATCCTTGTCAAGGAATTCATCATGGACTAAAAGAGAAAGGAGTAGGTCTGGCAAAGCATATATATGAACACTAGCTCTCAGTTTGGCCTAAGTGCTAGTTGGCTGTGCTGTGGACATTAGCTTTCTCTTTTAATTTGACCAGAAATGTGATCATTGTCAAACATGTTATATATATTCATGTTGAAATGTTTAGTTTTGACAAATCAACAGTTTCTGACAACAAAGTAAAACAAAAAAAGCAATTTCACTGACAAATTCTTGAGCAGCCCTAGCAGTCAATGCTCCCAGAATTGCCTTTAAACAGCCAAATCATCCTGACAAGTATGAACGTGCAGTTCCAGCTACTTTAATGGAATTTGCGTGTGTAAATCACGGGGTAGAATTTGGCTCTTGGTCCAAAACACGCTGAGTACTTTTTAAAGAGAAATTCATTTGGCAGTGATGTAAGTCTTGCAGTTTCCCTGTTTTGTCTATGCAAGATTCCAGTTTTATAAATTGGAATGAATACATGAAAAGTATTTATAATTAGCTTTTACAGCAGTATGCAACTCTTTAACGAGTCAGTCAAAAACATCTCAGTTAATTGATGCTTACCAAAATAATTATCCTTCAACTGTAATTACAGTAAACTTTTATTACAGTAAAAATTATTATGATTCTATGTACTCGGATTTTTTCTGGTTTCACTGCTTTCATGCCAAGGGAATTCCAATGATTTCAGTAAAGTTACCCTGACATGCCACTGCGGCAGCAAAACAGTAAATCAGACTCCGTGGAGGAAATTCTAGTCCATTCAACAAAGTGGAAATTTTGCCACTGATTTCAAGGAGCCATATTTTCACTGTAGCTCTACAAAGTAATAATAACAACTTTTCTTTGTGAGTCTGTAAAAAAAAAAAAAAAATCTCTGTTAGAGTGACCAGATATGCACTATAGAATTATTGCTTCGTTTCTGCATATAGAAAAAAAACAAAGAACTTCTAATCTTGATTTTTGTTTTTATTCTCACTGGTAAGTATACTTTGGGCTACAATTACTTCTGGAGAAATCATTCAAAAAGGTATAAACAAGGTAGCTTGAGCATAAGCCTTGTCCAAGGCATCCTGAAATCAAAGTTTGGTGTAGCTGACCTAGATATTTCTTCAAGAGGAGTGTGAAAATAAACAGTGATATGAAATGTTTGGGTTTTACTTGTTTTTTGGCAAACAACCTGCCCTGGTTCACCTCTCACTTAATTGTATAAGTGCTATAAGCGATAAAGTCAGATCTCATCATCTGGAAATAATAGAATGAAAAAAATACTGTGGAAATTGTAACGGGGTCTTGACCATGAGAACGCAAGCTTGCAGATTATCAGTTGAAGTGTTTCTGGTAGGGACTGGGCTTCTCCAAGGTAGTGGCAGGAGATTCTCTGGTGTACTTTGAACCCAGCTTTTTTTGTCTACCTCTGACCAGACTCACATGCAGCAAGTAAGAGCAGATAAGAGCTCATGGAGTGTTTTAAGCTAAAAGCAGGTTTAACGAAGGACCCACTGGAGACCCTGTCTTAGAAGAGGAGACCAGAAAAGCTTAGCATGGTTCAGCAATACAATGAAACCTGAAAGACTGGGTGCACAGATGCACTAAAGAAGAAGAGAGGCAAAAATGTTAGGAATAAGAGGATTTTAATCAGGCAGAAAATACTGTTACAAGGAGAAACGGCTATAAAGAGTCCAGGAATTAACTTAGGCTTCAAGGCAGAAGGTGGTTTCTCAGTCAGATTTCCATGAAGGCAGCAGATAAAAACGGGAAGGTTCAAGGTGGAGCCTGGTAAGTGTATGCACTGACTATAGGAGATGAGTCTTGTTAGAACAGGAAGTCATTCTGTGGCACAGAACCATCCTCTTAGTCTCAAACTCCTCTTCTCTAAATCAGGAGTAGTTGAGCTGCAGACCCTGCTTCACGAAGCTGGTAATGAGGAAGAGAGTATCATTTTCTCCTCTATGAAAAATCACTTTGCTCTGATATCTGGGTAGCCTCAGAAAACTGTCTGCCACCAGAGGGGTGAGCAATTCCTAAGGAAACAGGTATGTCCCACCCGCGTGTATGCTCCACTCCTCTCTGTATCTGGAATGCCTCACATAAAAAGTGTTGACAGCTCTGGTAGGGATTTTACAAGAGATTGCCATTCATATTCCACAAGGACCAAAAGATCCACATGGGAATATTTAATATAAACATTAATAGTTTCCCACATCTTTGTTTAGAGAATAGCCTGAGGATTTCTAAACTTTAGGATCATATTCATTCCAGAAGAATGGTTTCACTTATAGCCGTATAAATCTTTCCTTTGCTTAAATGATGATTTTTTGCTTGTATCTAAATATTTAAATACAACATTCAGGTAATAAGAATGCAATAGGTAGTACAGGTAACTCTCATTTTATCTAGATTAATTTTACAGTGAAAGACCTTTATCTGCAGGGATGTTAGCTATCTACTGCTGTAGCACGAGACCTGCCAGACATCCAGGAAACATAGTGGGTTTTTTCTAACAAAACAAATTAAGTAAAGATTTCCTGAGATTTCAAGATCTGACTTGCAGAGAAACCAAGGCTGAAAAAATGAAAAAAGTTCCACTTCCACCAGGATTAGACTCCTAATAGCAGTGATTGGGTTGTGGAGCTTAGTGCTCTTGAAAGTGCAGCCTTGCTGCTAAGTGGCAGGGAAGGAGCTGTTAGATATTAAGCTATTTGGAGTATCTGCTCTGAAGCGTCCAAAAGGCCATTTCTCTTAGTTTGCCTTTGGGATATTTCAAATGCTTTTTTGGTCTACTTAGCACTTGTAAGCATTCCTAACTTCCTTAATAAAGCCTACTGCTGTATCACTCTTGTCACGGCTAGCCACAATCTGATACAGTACACACAACCTCCCTTGGAATTATCACATGTAGAGGAAGGGAAGAAAAGCTTTTTGTTAAGAGATAATAATACAGTACTGCTAATTTCTAGCATCCACACATCAAACTCACAAATGACTATGAGACTAGAATACCTTTTTTCTTTCTGTTCACATGTTGATTTCTGAGATTTTAATGCTCATATGTGTCAGCTCTTCTCCTCAGCCATGTGGGCTTGAATGCACTAGAAATGAAGAGTTAGTGGAAAGTGGAGTGGTGCATATCAGCTATTCATGAATCATTTCCCCACTCACACATATCTATATTCTGAGTTTCTATTTTCTTATCTATACACTCGGGATAAGTTTAAAGAATTCTGACGCTCTCTCCTGGCACATTGGTTGAACATTTGTATCCTGTTGTGTTCCTGGAAATAGAAAGAATGGATGAAAGATAAAGTTTATAAGTCACTGCAAAAAGTGGTGCCTGTTCTTCCACAGCTAGAGTTAATTCTTCTTCAGAAAATAACTGGTACCTTGAGTTAACGGGAGGAAATTTTGCTAAAATTTCCAGCTCATGACCTCTGAAGAGTGTATGAACTCAGGGAAAATTTCAAACAAAATTGATGAATCATAACTTTAACACCTGTATGTGCCCTGGCAGGTTGCTTTTAACACATAATGTTCCTTGCGTTCATTTATCGTTCTTTCAAGAAATTAATAATGTCATAGACTGTGCTACCAGCAATTCTTCCAAAGTCAGTGCCATGCATGACACCATCCAATTTAAGACACAAAGTCAGGAGAAGAGCAAAACACTCTTCCGTTTGTACCTCATGAGACCATGACAAAAATAAAGGGGGATCACTTCTTCGGAATAGTGAGGGAGAAGAAATTTTTGCATGCTTGTTGACTGCTAAATTTTCTTTCTGGGAGTTCATAGAAAAAACACTTTCATCTCTGTGTCTGCAGATTTAGTTTACTGCTACTGGGCTCAAGTTTCTAATGACAGAAGGAAGAGAGCGGAGCTGTTAGGATGTGAAGAGCCTTTCACTTTCCAGGTGAACTGCAGAAGCTAAAATAACTTTTTTCTTTTCTACAGGATTTATACATTATATTCGCTTTGGATAGACACATGAAGGGAAAAGAGTTCAGGATGACCAGTGTCTTCCCTCACCAATGCAGTCATTAAGAAGAACGAAATTTAAGTAGGTTGTCTCTACTTAATGTTAAGCAGTAGTTCATCCTTCACAAACAAGTCATCATTTTTTGAAAAAAGGATCCTTTACATGAAGAGGACCAGAAATTCTCTCTTAAGCTTTTGTACAAAGGATGCATTGATATGATTTATGCATTTCCTGGAATTCTTGAAAAAGCGGAATGATATTGTTTTGTTGTACTCTGTAAGAATCGGAAAAAAAAAAAAAAAGACCAGCAAGTACTCTAAGTCTATCCAGCTTGATGTTTAGACTCATTATACGATGTCAGAGTTGGGGGGGGAAAGACTTAAATTCCAGTTCATTAACATTTACTGTTTCAGTAATCAAGTGTCTTATTGGTGCCAAAGGCAAAAAGCCAAGATACAAGAAAGCATTCACCAATGGGGCTACGTTATAAAGCTTGCTCAGTATCAGAAATAACTGGTGTCAAACTTGCTTTGTGAAGCGAATCACAGCAAATATAATCTGTTGTTGTACTTGTTTCATTGTGGCTTAATTGTAGATTGTAATGGATAACTTGTGGCTTAATTGTAGTTTGTAATGGATATAGTACCTGTGTATTCAAGACTTCTTTCTCTTGATCACGTGCTTGATAAAAGTTTTGATAACTGGGCTTAGCTAGTTTGTTTGGTTTTATCCTTCCCTTCTGCAGCCTCTCTTCTTAGAGTCCTTTCTGGACTCTTAACAACTTTTACTCCAAGCACACTAGTATTTATGGTGTGCCCTAAAGGACAGTGCCCCTTAAAAACATATTCATAAAAGTTAGTACAATCCTAAAGTACAATAAGTTCAAAAGAAAAACAGTCTGGAAACAAGCTTTGAGATGAATGCTTTAAAGTCATTATCTGAGGTAAAATGGCAATCTCTAATGAGACATTTGTAATTTAATTGTGTCATGGAGAGACTATAAATTTCCCCCAGAGCCCACATCCAAGTTGTTTTTGTAATGAAGATAAAGTAATATGCATACCAAAAATCTTTTGAATACACTATAACTTCTTCCAAAAAGATAAAGAGGGCCTGTATCCTATTTGTGTCACTACACGCAATTGCATAACAGAGCTTACAACAAGTAGGACAGAGGGCAAGAGTTGGTCTATAATAATTTAATACCATATAATTCTTAACATTTCTCTTTTAATCACATGATAATATTTTGGGGATGGGTTCATATTAGTAAAAGAAAAGAAGAAAATTAACAGGATTGCAAATGGTCATTTTACAGAATCTTTCTGTGAGATAACGTTGTGTTTGATGCTTTCTCTGGGGAAGAAAACGTTCTAATACTGCATGGCTACTCTGCTCCTGCATCAGATTTCCATGGCTTCAGACAAAGAATTGTAAAGATTTTTACTCCGTAATCAATATCAGAATGCTGCTTACTCAATCCAAGTTCCTAAATAAATTAGAACAAGTCTTTCAGATCTAGAAAGAGATTGTGCAATGCACTCACTTAATCATACCCAATAAGCCCTTTGGGTCCCTCAGCTGGAATGGTATATTTACTTCTCTTGCAGATTTAAGTAGTTTTTTTTTGTGCTGTGATTCTATTTATTTAATTATTCTGGGGATAATCTGTGAAGTTCCAGCTTTCTGGGACAACTTTCTCAAACACTGAAAACTATGTAAAATGCAAGTGGCTGTTAAGATCAAAATTAAACCTCAGCAGATATGCCAGCACTAATTTTTTCATGCAAAAGTAGGAAATATCATAGTATCATAGTATAGTAAGGTTTGGAATAGACATTAAGGATCGTATGGTTCCAACCCCCTTGCCATGGGCAGGGACATCCCACTAGATCAGGCTGCCCAAGGCCCCATCCAGCCTGGCCTTGAACACCTCCAGGGACGGGGCAGTCACAGCTTCCCTGGGCAACCTGTGCCGGTGCCTCACCACTCTCATGGTGAAGAAATTCTTCCTAATGTCCAGTCTAAATCTGTCCCTCTCCAGTTTATACCCATTCCCCCTGGTCCTGTCCCCACAAGCCTTTACGAATAGCCCCTCCCCAGCTTTCCTGTAGCCCCTTCAGGTACTGGAAGGTCACTAAAAGATCTCCCCAGAGCCTTCTCTTCTCCAGGCTGAACAAGCCCAACTCTCTCAGCCTGTCCTCGTAGGGAAGGTGCTCCAGCACTCTGATCACCTTTTTAGCCCTCCTCTGGACTCATTCCAACAGCTCCATATCCTTCTTACATTGAGGATTCCAGAACTGGAGACAGTAATATAACCTGACAGTGGGAGACAGAGGAGGATGAAAAATATTTTAAGTTCTAATTCTACACTGAACATTGCAAAAATACCAGTCCTTATGAGAACCTGCTTTTAACTCTTTTCCCCTGTCATTTCTTTCACTCATATTTTATACCTGGGTACTGTGATCTAAACACAGTACTGGGAATAACCATTCTTTTGTTTCAATTCTCTCTTCAACATAAAATGTCTCTGCATTTTTAGGGAATGCTATCTCACACTGAGATAGCTTTTCAAAAGGCATTCTGAAATTTCTCATGGAGTCTGTAATGTCAACCTAAGAATCTGAAGCTGCCACCCTTGTAAGTGGTGTTCACAGTGGAAGGTCTCAGATGAGAGACATGAAAATCCTACTCAGAAGCAACTCTGGTATGTCTTTTTTCCATTTTTGAGCCATTTAATTTTTTTTACTCCAATAAATGAATAACTTGATATGCTTTCTGCCATTTGAACATGAATATTTTCACTGTTAAACAGTGATTTGTTTAATCAAAGAATCAGAAAAATAATCTCCATATGAAAGCTCTTTTTACTGAAAATTAGTTTTAGTGAGATCCCTTCCATGCTACGTAGATATTATGATTATTTATTGTGTAGCTATTTGATTTTCTATTCCAGAAAGTACATACAGATTGCAGTAAAACGCTATCGAAACCTGAACTGTGAGATAATTAAATCATTATGCACAGGGATATATGAAAACTGATAAGGAAAGACTGCAGATATTTGACATTTTTCATCTGATCCTTCATTGCCTAATACATTGTGGAGTCTTTTACAAGCATGTATAGGGAATACGAAACTTTGGAATGCAATCATGACCACAGTATTTCATATTAACTTCTAATAAAAATAGAAGAAAATACATTCCCATCAGTGCAATGTGCTAGACATCACACTGCAGTAGTTAAATGAATTTTAAGGCCCTAATTTTACCAGAAGTTAGGCTAGAAAATGCAATTGCTTCTTCAGGACTTAAAAATCTAGGAACCATGGAGTAAATGCTGCAGTGGGTTCAAGTTAATGCAGGCTGAAGTTCTACTGCAGCTGGAAGGGATGGGAATTTGCAAGAAATACAGTACGGTATACAACAGAAAAGGAATGGGTTGTTTCAAATAAAAAGTTGTGTGACTTGTTGCTAATTCCAAAGAAAGAGGTTACAGCTTGCAGATGAGGCACGGGCTGTAAACTATTCAGGATGACTTCCATTGCTCAGAGGGTATAATTAAAAGTATGAAGCAAACTGCCAAAATCTACAATAGAAATGAGTAGTGTACACCAGGTCAAAAGGGATCTGGACTCATTTCTGGAAGAAGAGACAGTGCACAGCTGTTAAATTGGTTTTTTAAAGGTGACGATGATTGGTTACTGTATGAATTGATTGATATTTCCTGGGCACGTTCTGTTAGGATTTAAAGTCTTCTCCTGGACCCTCATGTATCATTTTTTCTTTCTGGCAGCTGCATCCATCCAGGAGCAAATGTCTTCCATTGACAGGAAATGTATATTGTAGAATACAATTACTGCAGTTAACAGAGAGTATTTCTCGGTACAGAGGAACTTTCTAGTTTTTGTGCTGATGTAATTAAGATCAGGCAAAAAGGATGGGTAGCTAACTCCACCATTTTGAGTCTTGTCTCCTCTTTGATCACCATGACAGAGCTAAAATCTGGGAGCACGTATCTAACAAATTGCATACACACGTCTATGCAAATAATATCCAAACAATTGCATACACCTTTGCAGTCTCACTGGTTCTACAGTCTCTGTAGTGCGATATACTGTGTAAAAACTCGGAACAAGAGACAGGGATGGGAATAATCTGATCAAATGAAGCTGCAACTGCGCATAAATCCCACCTCAGTAACTCGCTCAGCCCAGCCTAAAACTGCACCATCTGAAACGGATAGGGACATGCGCAGATAAAACTAAAGGGCTTTCGAAAATCTGACGTTCACAAACATCTTAAATACTGTAATCCCCCCAGCCTGTAAGAAAGAGTTTTGCCACTTCAGTGACAGTTATGAAATCACTGGAACAACTGATGTGACTTCGAGAATTCCATGCTGCTGGCACAGAAGACAACATGCTTTGAAGGAGGAACTATTAGGGCAAAAAGAGACTACAAGCATTTGGATTTACTGGAGTAATTCTTGGAGCCCTCTGTACAAAGCTGAAAAGCTGAGGGCTAAGGAGCCTTAATGGCTCCATAACGTGACTGGAGCGCCAATTTATATGGGGTTGCAAATGGCTGCTGCACCCCTTTAGCAAGAATCTCTTCATGAGACACAAGCAGCAGACGTGGAGGAGTTTGCAAGACTGGATTGCACCCACTTGTTCCACCTCCTGTAACATGGAACAGCAACTCAGTTTCACAGTACCAAATTGGGGAAGCAGGATGTGAAAACTGAATTTTTTTGGATCCTGGACAAGTTACCTGGGACATTGACTGCAGTCTAACATGAAATCTACTTAGACCAGAGCAGCAGCGCAAAAAGGTCCAACCAAGGTTTTTTCTGGTTTTCTCACCAGCACTGTGGATCCAGTGCTAAGAGGCAATACCCACTTATGTCCTAGCCCCAATGTACAGGATCCTGGGAAAAGAAAAGTAACATGTGAAGGCATCTCCCGTGGCTAATTCTGGTGCCACACAGCCACTATATTTGATACCTCTTTACTCAGAGGAATTTGTAAAATTTAGGTCATATTAGTAATCCCAGCTATATATGGAAAAGTACTATGGAAAAACAGTTATGCTCCTTGGATTTTTTCAACATAGTCTGAGTCACTCTCATTAGATGTAGGAGCAACAGAAATAAAAACAGAAATTCTCACTGAAATAGACACAGAGAAGTCATCACAGCCTCAGTCTTCACTCCCTCCTAAATTTCCTTAGGCACAGTGGGAGATTGTCCATACCTAAGAGGGATTTTAGTCTAAATATTATCAGAGATGTAATAGCACTTCCAACATTCCAAAATTTTCCAGCTTCACATACCACATGCATTGCTAGTGGGCAGCTCTCCTTAGGGCATATTGAATTGCACAGGTAAAGAAACCTACCTGGCTGGGTAGAATGTACAGACACTGAATGCTCTTGGGGAATGATTTTTAAGGGACTTCCTGGTGTGTAGAATGTACTTCTGTCCCTATTTTAAACATCTGCCCACCAGGTCTTTGAATATACCATTACTGACTGGAAGAAGCCACCTCAAAGGGACAAACAACACAAATTACAAATTGTGTTGTCAATTATTGGGTGGGTGGCTGAGCACATCTACACTGGATTTTAGTGAACATAGCTGGCTTGAATCAATCAGCCTTCTCATCCTTGCCCTGTTTCCAGAATTATGCCTGAAAACAGTGTGTGGGTTTCTCTGCTTTTCATTTGTCATGTCCACAGTGTTTACTGAATTATTTTTGTAGTTTAGGATTAACCCCTCATGTCACAGATTAAATCTAGATTTCCTTGAAAATGTGGGGCAAACTTTCCACTAACTTGAATAGAGATGGGATCAGTTTCTCACTGCTGGGATTTGGAGGGGGTTGTTTTTTTTTGTTTGTTTGTACATCATTTGCATTCAGTATTTCCTGTCTGTAGCATATTTCTGGAACAATAATAATGCTTTGGTATGAATCTTTCAATAAGCTGTGGTGCTTTCTTCAAGATACTGTGCCTTGTTTTAAGGAAGGTGTTCAACTGAAATTTTGCAAGCCTCTCTTCTGCATCAAACTTGCCAAACTGAAGAACATAAAACAGACAACCTGTAAAAGAGACAACAAAGTACTGCAAACAGATTGAATGTTTCACTGGTCTTGCTCCTGTTTCAGGTCCAAGGGATTTGGCAAATCCTGTATCTGAAACACCTGGCCCAGTGCCTTGGCTTTAGAGAGATGTTTTTGTGTGTCAAGCCTCCAGGTTTCAAAATATGTTTGTGTCAGCACCAGCTGTATGTGGTGGTTCATGAATTATACATCGGAAAAGATCCTACCAAGTCCTCTAATACTTCAGGAAAACCTTGCAGTGAAAGATTTCTTCTGATGTGATTAATGCTCTTAATGGTCACAGGGAACATGAGTACTACTATAATAGTTACAATATCAGAGCTGGTATGTGGTAGCAGAACTTCACTTACAAAGACTAAACTACATGAATTAATCCTAACTTCTAAGTGCTTGGGTTTGGTACTCTGATATTTAGGTTTGTAATTATTCAAAACCAGGATTTCACATATTATTTTTTAATACAAAACTTCCTTAATTATTTGACCCCATAGGGCTAGTGTTTGGACAGCTTGGAGTAGTGGAATAACTCTGAAAGGGCAGTCTTAGCACCCTTGTCCACCTGGGCAGGGCATTGAGATTGGAAGATCCACAAGAATTCTCTAATCTACCTTTCCTTCTGAAAGGGTAATACCCCTCCTCTATCAGTTTTCAGGGATTTTTTTACTTGTACATTTTAATCATAATCAGGGATTCCATATTCCTACCTGGGATTTCCTGGCCTAGAAGCAATGTATAGAACAACGCACTTCTCCCAGGAGATGTCTGATCTGCAGACAGATTACACACATGCACTAAATTTGAGGCTTTCGAAGTACATTGGATTATGTGCTTAAGTGTAAATAAGCTGTATAGCTCAAGTGCAATTAAAGTGACACTGGTAGGAGCTGTTGGAGTCACAGGGAGGACTGGTGCAGCTGATTTGCTCTTGCACTACCCAAGAGGCCTGGGATTCTTAAGCATTAAGCCATTAGGCAAGAGGGAGCACAGATCTGCTTCCCCTGGCCTGCCAGATGCCCAGGAACCCAGAACAATCTAAAAACCCCTGCTGTTCTTTCTAGACTACACTTCTGAGTGGTAAGACAGTTTTCATGGTGACCTTGCCCACTGCAGTGCTCAGAGCCTCCTTGTTGGGCTGAAGTTTTTGGGGAGCTGCGGGACTGTGCCTTGGTTCCTTGCCTCCTCCCGTGTGAGCAGGGTTCACGTGTTTCTGATCCTGTTGGATAAAGTCCAGTAAAGCTCATGGTAGCTTCCTAGTCTCTCTCTGGGGTGAGGATTAGACAGATTGTCTTCGGCATGGGAGTCTCTCCATTTGTCAAGAGCACAGGAGGAAGAGAGTGGAGCTAATGCGCATTGTTCTTTTTCTATGTTTCTTCCACATGATTGCTGGCAGATGTGTCCTGTGACAAATCCTTGAAATATGGCTGTGCAGAAAGAGATGGGATAGTTCCAAGGGTAAAAAGCTTGTGCTCAGGAGATGCTGTGCTGTGACAGATTGCATGAGTTCAGATGTATCTCTATCCCATCTCATTTTTGCCATTGCTTACTTAAAGGAAAGCAGAACTGCTGAGGAAGATGGCTGGGCAAGGCTTGTTTCCTTACTCCTGAAACCTACGGAGCAGGGAAACACATGCTAGTCCAAACACTGACACTCTCCTAACAATATGGATCATTTGAGACTGAGGAGCGGAGCTCAAATGACAGAGATAGTTTGTGCCAGAAGTGCATTTTTTGTGAATGCTGAAATCCTGACATTCCTGGCTAGCCCAGTATAAATATGGCCACCCAAGTGCTGTGGCATTATTTGAGTTTGTCTGTGGAATAGCTGTTGTCTGGTTTCTTTGGTAACCCAGTGATTCCCTGAACTGAAAGAAAACCATGCAACTGCTCTCTGTGGATGCTGCGCAGAGGCCAACGTTACAAAAAACCCCAAACGTGCAGTGACCTTGTGAAAGCACACAGGCCTGCACATCACCGTCAGGGTATGGCTCACTAGCAGTTCTTGAAGGCAAGTGTGTGCACAAGCCCTGCACCAGAGTTGTCCTCTCCTCCCAGCCTGTGAGCTGCAGTGAGACCCAACCTGGGAAATGATCTCCCTGCCCTCCCTCTTAAAATACAATTTCTCACAGCTGTGTCCAGAGGAAGAGGCAGCACATATATACCAAGCTTGCACTTGGCTGGGGGTGTTTATGCTTTGTTTCTGAAAACTGGACTGGGCATGTTTAGTAGTGTGGGACGAAGCTTGGTTTGTACGATGCAAAGATGGCTGTGGGAGAAGATGACCTGAAGGTCAATATTGAGGGTCCTCCCTGGGAATTTTTTTTCTTGTAGTATTTGCAGTTTGTTGAAATCTGGTCCATCCGAAGAGAGATAATTTGCTGTACTCAATGCATTTCATAGAAAGCTCCAAAGAGAAGCTCTTGCTTTGCCAGGGCTACAGAGAGGAGGGACTGCGAGATCCCACAAAGGCAAAGAAAATGTCGTGATGTTCCCTTGAGATCCAAGGTAGGATTTTTAAAGAAGGGAAAGAGGAAGCCTCTTCTCTAGCAAGCTGTGGCAAAATAAAATACCAACAGCCTTCTTTGAACTGAAGACTAAAACTCAGCAGAAATGCAGTGGAGGCTGTGTA
Organism: Cuculus canorus; assembly: GCF_017976375.1. Classification (NCBI taxonomy): domain Eukaryota; kingdom Metazoa; phylum Chordata; class Aves; order Cuculiformes; family Cuculidae; genus Cuculus; species Cuculus canorus. Next base: position 42,965,765 of record NC_071403.1, on the reverse strand, counting down.
CCAGGAGCTCACAGGTCCTGTCACTCCTTTAGACACTCAGACAAGTTTTCCACACTGCTCAGGAACTTTTTAATCTCTCCATCCATGGTATAGGTGTCAAATATCAATCCACACTGTTTTTATGGATAGTGGATTGCACTACTGCACTGTCAATCCCCAGAGTTTTAGATAAAGCAGTGCAGAAACACTGGAGTGAATGAAATGAGAATTTTCGCTGTCTCAGCCTGGTAAGCAGGCTGTATTTCCAAACTATCAAAATGGTTCAAAAATGTAGCTGCTATTTATTTAAGGCCAAGTTGATTAATCCAAAAGGAGCAGTGCATACTTGCGACTGAACGACTTCAGGCACCCAAAAAGACATAATCTAACCCTAGATTATGTGCCAGCACTGCAACATGTCATTTAGATATGCCCATCTTTATGTACAGGGCTTCACAATTCTGAGTCTCTTGGTCATGAATTGATTACTCAGCCAGTGTTTACCTGAAGGGAGGTGAGAGATAACACCCTGCATTAAAGCCTGCACAGGCATGAAGAGATGCTAGCAGAAAGCTGGGGTGGTGCTTCTGTTCATTCTCACAGATCCCCTGGCTGGAGCTAGGCCAGTCTTTCTAACCTCTGATTACCTTGCTCAGTCCAATCCCACAGCACTTTCTGTTTGTTTAATGCTGTCCAGCAGCCTTGAGATAACGGGGATGTTGCTGGAGAGAATGGGGCCAGCTTGGGACTGCTCTTGTGGCTTTCCAGTGCCAAACAAATTGCAGCCTAGGGGTACTTCAAACATGTGGGTTCCTCAAGTGGGCCATGATGTCCAACACCAGTGGGTCAGGACTCAGCTGCAGGTTGCTTGGGGAACTCTGAGGTGCCTGCTTTTAAAGTAGCCATTAGCAAAGTCTAGCCTCAGAGGCTGAGAGGAGACCTTATTGCTCTCTATAACTACCTGAAAGGAGGTGGTGGAGAGGAGGGAGCTGGGCTCTTCTCCCAAGTGACAGGGGGCAGGACAAGGGGGAATGGCCTCAATCTCCACCAGGGGAGGTTCAGGCTTGACATCAGGAAAAAATTTTTCATGGAAAGGGTCATTGGGCACTGGAATAGGCTGCCCAGGGAGGGGGTTGAATCACCTTCCCTGGAGGTGTTCAAGGGACGAGTGGACGGGGTGCTGAGGGGTACGGTTTAGGGAGTGTTAGGAATGGTTGGACTCGATGACCTGGTGGGTCCCTTCCAACCTAGTGATTCTATGATCCTAATTTTATCATCTCAGGGCTGTGCTGGCCACTGAAAAACCTGGTCAGTGTAGAAAATGCTCTTCAGCTCAAAAGAAATGAAAGCAAGCTTGTCAAAAATATCACATGTATGCACTTATGCATGCACACATGTAGGAATATGTATAAACTTTCCCTTTGAGAGCCGTGTTGGGGATGGAAAGGTTTACAGACCTTGCAACAGAGCAGTGCCGTCAGGCGAGAAGAAAATGGAAAAGTGCAGCAGCTGCAAATCCTCATACAACATCTCACTTAAAATGTCATGTGTGCTACTTGGTTTAAATTGTCACCCCTCCAGCAACCACAAACAATGCAGAAACAGCAGATGTGTTTTCTATTTAGAATTAAACAGTTTATCTCAACCAATGTCATTGTTACAGAGGGAAAATAAATAAATATCCATGTTAAAGTAAACTTCAAAGGTACTTTCTGGCATGAATTGCTATTCTGAATCCAGATTTCACTGAGAAAACTAGGATTTGACCACTTTTTTCTTTTTTTTTTCCCAATAAGGATCCTGGCAGCTCAGCATGTAGTAAAACTTAGACTGGTTAAAACGATTTTTTGGCCAGATATAGCATCCAATAACTCATGCCATTTAAACTTAATGGTCCAGAAAATTTATGTAAACATCATAGATGCTTTTTGTTATTAAACTTTTCATTCAAACATTTCATTTAACTCTTTCTTAATGGAAATAAAGATGACGTTTTGGGCATATATTTACCTGTGTGATAATCCTGGAGTCACCTCATTGAGATGTAAAGATTGGCCACAATCTCAATGTAGGCAAGCACTCAGCAAGAAAAACAATAGCTGGTGTGAGCATGTTGTTTGCAAAAGTTAAGCTAATGATGAATTTGACCTTTAGAGGTCAAGGTCAATTTATTGTACAACTCTTAGTTTTGTAGGTCTATCACTTTGTACTTTGTAGGACCGAGCAGGATCTAAGCAGGGGTGACCATATGAATATTATTGAATGCTTTTTTACTTTGAAGAGGAGACACTTTGCAACGAGTGTTGTTGAGTGATGTGATTTGGATAGGCCTTAGGAAAATACAGTCCTTATACATAAAATGTGAATGAAAGCAAATAAACAGCTTCATTTAGTCACCAATGCCCTTTAAAATTGATGCTTATGTTTAAGATACAAAACCAATGCAGAACTCTGTCTAGTTGCGAAGATATTTTGACTAAATGAAGCTTGATTTGTTTCCACAGCCCAAGGAAGGTTCCAAAGCTGAATATCACTGTGTGTTCTTTTCTGTGTGAGATATGGCCTTCACCAATTCCTTTCTTGCGTTTGATTTGCAGCCAGTATTTTTCACCAGTCAGCTTGTTTCCAGATTTTATATTTTAACAAAGTGGTTTTGTCTTCAGGCAAGCAAACACACAAATATTCCTGTTACTCTTCCTGCCTAAAATGGGTAGAAGAGGGGTACAGCAATAACGTGTAAATGCTTCGTTGATAGTAGGTACTTTATGTCTTGGAACATACTCAATTCAATGTTTGTTTCTCCACAAATGTCACAGTCCCGCAACTCTGCAGGACTTTTCAGTGGTTAACTAGATGTCTGCAGACAATGCAGTCACCAAGACAGGCTCAAAGTCAGTTGTTAGTATTTCAGAATGGCTATGAGCTGAACAAGATGCTGTGCAACACACCGAGGTCTCTGTTTTGCATGTTTTCCTGGTGGTTAGGAATAGAAGGGATCACTAATTCATCTGGTCCAAGGTTTGACTACACGAGCATGATCAAGATTGATCAACATGAAATCTCAGCAATCTTTTTCACACCATAGAGAGCTGATCTAATTCAGCTGTGCTGTGCTTGGAGGGAAGGAACAGGGATCCCTCCCTCTGCACAGGATGACAGGCAATGGGAAGCAGTTAAGTGTTGCAAGGCATTCCCTCTGCCTCTCTAGGCAATGGCCTCTAAATGCAAGATTAAATCCCAGCCTTTAGTACAGGAGTCAATATATGATTACTTTAATATAGTAGTCAATTTAATTGCAGTGTATGGAGTAAAAGTGCTTTACATTCTCCCCTGACTCTGTTAGCTATCTTGAGGAGAGCTAACATGGAATTAGGCAAGGGCAGAGCTAGTTTCAAGGAACAAGTGTTCTGATCTCATCACTGGTACATACTAACAGCAGTAAATCTGCAAAAAATGAGCAAAATTCTTTGAAACTAAGGCATCAAGGCTTGACTGGGTGTTGGCCATCTTTGTGAATGATTTTCTGCCAGCCTATATGACGTGGGCATAACAGTTTATTCTGTCTGTCTTGATCCTCTTCTGGGTTATGTGACTTGAATATAGATCAGACGGACTTCTCCAAATGTGATATTGCACCTAAACAATATTTTGAGGGGCAGATATTCTGCATCAACATTCCTGAATCATCCCATGACATTCCTGAATCATCCCATGAGTGGAAAATTTTAATGTCTAATAACAATGTCTACATGTGGAATTACATAGAAATAGCTACTGTGTTTAGTAGCCCACCTGCATATGTGCCAAGATAATTTCCAAGCATAAATGATCCATAATAGGTTACATATTTACATCCCATTATTATAAAAACAAACTTGTACTGTTGAAGAAACGTGATAAAAATGGAACGGACAGAAATCTGTTACTAAAAGGCAACTGAAGAGCTTAATTAAGGGCATCACTGAACAACTAAGGCCTTTAGTTCTTAATATTGGTTTGAATGATCATACCTATAAGCATCCAGGAAGTCTCTCAGCAACTGGATTGTCTATGTGCATATATAATCTGTTCCTCTGACTTATAGCTTGGAAATGTTTTTTTTCTGGTATATATTAATACTACCCTGCCTCATAGCCTTTAGTTATTGACTAAAATGTGAGGGAAAGCAGACTGTGGAAATTACTAATGAAGAGGCAATTTATTTATTTTTTAAATGACTCTGCACATTTTAAAATTAATTTGTAATAACCTGGACACTTGATCAGATGAATTTGAAGCCAGCATAATATTCTTATTGATTGCTCTAATTTTCAGACAACCTTACTTGAAATAAATTCAGGCTATCATTCTTCAGGGATCTTGAGGTCAGACAAGAAATATTCCAAAGCAATAAGAAGTTCACACTAAAACAATGTTATCAGACAGGAAAAATAAATGGTAATGTTATCTGCATGTGAGAAAGCATGGATGAGTTCTTACAGCGTTACTCTGGCAAAATACATTTGTTTCTTTACTATGGAAATCATACTATTGCTATTAGCTTCAACAGAAACCAAACTAGCTTGTGACTTAACTGTTTCTGCTTAATAAAGTGAAAAAACCCTTTTAAGACCTAAAATATAAATAATAGTAGATTTGGTCCTTTTCCTTTTTGTGAGCTGCCTAGGAAAACCAAATTATTTGCTAAGGCTACTTTATTTTATTAGCTTGTTCACTACATTGAATTATGGAATTATTCATGCATCTTATACTGCTGTTTCCAGAGTTGATAAAATCCAGGATGCTGTGTACTTGATTGTTCTCTGATAGCAAATAAAACATCTGACATTGCCTTTATATCCTTTCCTTAGTGAACATGGATGGTAGCAAATATATTCAGCAGAAAAAATTGTGACCATAAAGTGGGCCAAACTTAATCTCAAATTAATTCAGTTTTATCTGAGCGTCTATACAAGCGAAATAATTGGTAGTAAGTCAGTAGCTCCAGGCAGTACTCCCTCTGTCTCCACACAGGGTTTATGCTTCTATGCAGGTCAATCATGTTTTGTTGAAGACATGCCGAATAGATAAAGGTATCTGTAAGGCAGACTTTAGGGATAAGACTACATTATTTTATTTAATCTTTTATTTGTTTTATTTTTAACAATTTTATTTATATTGTAAAACAGTGAAGTATTAAGATTTCAAAAATACCTTCACTAAGTCTTTTATTTTCAGTGAGTGGCTATCCTAAACTAAGGGCAAAAACTGCTTCACCCCTGCAATGTTATTTCTCAGGAATCATAGGGTGAAACCTTTGCTTTCTGTGAGGGAAGATAGGCTCTGCAGCCTTATGCCAATAGTGAAATAACTGCTTAAAGTTCTGGTTTCTTCTGAATCCTACACCCTAACTCATCTCGCAGCCTCATCCCCAGTTCCAGTCCTCAGTACCTCCCTTCTAGAGACTTTTAGCATCCCTCCCTGACAAGGCTGAGTTTTCTTCAGGAAAATAGACATCCCTTACATTGAAATGGCTGCCCAGTCAAGCCAGAGAGAGTGGAGCCCTGTGCACCTCTAAGCTGGGGGAAAAAGGCAGCATAGCACATGTACAGATGCAGCAGTAACTACTTAAGAGCATACTGACTATCTACACTCTCCTAAAAAGAAGCAGAGAACATAATTTGTTTCTGATTTCCTTTACAGGCAATTTTAGATAAATTAATCCAGACATCTTCAGAGCTCTTTTCCTCAGCTGATGATGGGAAATGAAAGGGACATGACCATTTTTGTTTAACTACTTGCCCTTACCACAGTAAAATTATTGGTTTTGCAATGGAGGAAAATGTTCTTTTCGAGAAAAGGGAAGACAAAAGAACTCAGGGGAGGTGTAAGTAAGGAAGAGAAAAAGAAAAGGGAAGAGAGACTCTGAAAGACTAGCATTAAAAAAGTGTTCATTGTAGGAGGTGAAAACCAGGGATGATGCATATGATGATGTTACTCGCCACTCTAAGAATAACACGTGGTTATCAAATGATCATATTGTTTGTTTATCAAATGACTGAATAAATTAAATTCCAGTGTGGAGCAGTGATACGGCTATGATGGTTGGCTTTTGTGACTTTGGCAGCTCAGGGTCATTAAGGAACTCAAGACAACAGCTACGTTTTCTTGAGAAGTTCTTTCACCAATGAGAAAACTCTATTTTGACTACTTAGATTGAAAATAGAAGAATTATTACCAAGATTAAACTATCACATCTCTCAGAATGAAGGTAAGCTTTGTTGAATTTCTTTCAGAATATGAATGGAAAGGAAAGGAGGCTCTAGCTGTGAAGAGTGAACAAAGGACCTGCCTCAGATCTCGGTCAAGAAAGGAATGAGTTGCCTTCTTCACCTTGGCTTTCTAGTGTCTGCTGCAGATGACTGGGGGGTTGTTTGACACTAAGTGCTGGTAATTTACTATGAGGTTTTCTGATTGATTTAACATTCACTGACTTTTTAGGGCGTGTTCTGACTGATGCATTTGGCAAATACTTACAGATGCAGTTGCACTTAAGAGATGACAACTTCAGCATATACAACTAGTGCAGCCATAGACCTTTGTTTTACTCAGGTTACTCTATGGTCTGTCTGAGCCCCTGGCTTTGTCACTACAGCCCCTGGCAAGCCTTTGTCACTACAGCTCCAAGAAACATTAGTAACAGCCATATCAGTCATGAAAGACTAGGTATGGTGTTAGGATTTGCTGTCTCTGGTTTAAGCAGGAAAGTTGTTCTCAAACTGAATTTAGAAGTATATGCAACTGATGAGTGTGACAATGGAATTAAACTTTTAGACTGTCTGGCTTGGCTGGAATTATTTCCAGAATGAATCATAGAATCATAGAATCACTAGGTTGGAAAAGACCTTTGAGATCATCAAGTCCAACTGTACCTGTCTACCACTTAATCATATCCTTAGGCACTGCATCTACACATCTTTTAAATACCTCCATGAATGGTGACTCAACCACCTTCCTGGGCCTGATAATCCTTTCAGTGAAGAAAGCTTTCCTAATGTCTAATCTGAGCCTCCGCTGGTGCAATTTGAGGCCACTTCCTCTCCTCCCATTTCTTGTTACTTGGGAAAAAAGACTACCACCTACTATGCTACAACCTCCTTTCAGGTCTTCCCTCGGCCTTCTTTTCTCTAGGCTAAACAACCCCTGTTCCCTCAACTGCTCCTCAGATGACTTGTTCTCTCCAGTCCCATCATGAGTTTTGTTGCTCTTCTCTGGATGTGTTCCAGGAGCTCAATGTCTTTCTTGTAGTCAGGGGCCCAAAACTGAAGACCAATGCCAAGTACAGTGGCACAATCACTTCCCTGGTCCTGAACAGCTGGCCGCGCTGTTCCTGATAAAAGCCAAGATGCTATTGGCCTTTTTGGCCACCTGGGCACACTGCTGACTCATACTCAGCTGGCTGTTAACCAACAGCCCCAGGTCCTTCTCTGCCAGGCACTTTTCCAGCCACACTTCCCCAAGCCTGTAGCATAGTATGGGGTTGTTCTGTCCCAAAAGCAGGACTTGGAACGTGGCCTTGTTAAACCTCATACAGTTAGACTCAGCCCATCCATCCATCCAGCTCAGATCCCTCTGTAGAGTGTCCTCACCCTCAAGCAGACCGACAGTTCCTCCTAGCTAAGTGTCATCTGCCAACCTAGTAAGGGTACATTCAATCCCCTCATCCAGATCATTGATAAAGATATTGAACAGAACTGGACCCAGCACTGAGCCCTGGGGAACACCACTTGTGACTGGCCTCTAACTGGATTTAACTCCATTCACTATGACTCTTTGGGCCTGGCCACTCAGCCAGTTTTCAACCCAGCAGAGGGTGCCCCCATCCAAAATGAATATCCATAACTGTTTTTTTTATCTACGTGGTTTCATGGCTGCTGTTATCAACCATTCCATCCAGGGTATGACCATGATCCTTGGTATATTTTTGATAGGAATATTGTGTGACAGACCATGGGGTACCTGGTATCTCTAAACCAAGAGCTGAGTCCAAGTGTGGATCCTCGCAATGACTTCTCTGGAGCATTCTCCTGATCTGAAAGACGTTGTCTGTTCATGTTTTTGACCTAAAGATGCTCTCATTACACTCAGTAAAATCTTTTAAGAGTGAAAGAAGTGTTAATTCCCATCTTGATTACTTCCTCAGCTTTAAGCTGAAGCACTCCAGCTGAGTTGAAAGGCCTGTTCACTGTCCTGTCTCCAGAGCTTACTGGAACCTGTTCAATTTATGAAAAGCTCTGGGGAAAATACTGTTTTATTGCAAATTAGACCACTGAGAGGGACACAAAAATGATGGGATGAATGGATGAACTTCGGATTTTACTAAACTTGGAATACTTATCTCTCACACCTCTATTAATTTCCATATTATCATTAATTTCACCATATCTTTATATACATAATGTTGAACAGTAATTGGCATCATTAATTAAAAACTAATGAAACCAATGACATTTCAGACTCTGCACACAGTTATTTGCCTAATAATGATTTGTTATTTCTCTGCGCATATGAAATAAAAATCATCTTTCCATCTGGGTAAATCAGTCAGGGACTCAATAATACAGAAATCATAGAATTGGCATGGAAAATGAAAAGGAAGGGGAGAGAGGCCAGAGGAAGTAGTCTGGTGTTGTTTAGTCACAGCGGCAACAACAATCCCACAGGAAGTATTTCTGGCCAAAAGGGAGAGGGGTGGTCCCCCTTCTACTGCTCTGACCCTTGCAGTATTGCAGACCTGTCTGCAGAATCTTGCAGCCAAGGAATATGCTGCTGAAGAAAGCCTGAGACATTGGAGCAAAGCAGTGAATCACACACCATGGTTGCGTTTGCACTGGGCAGCAGTCCTGCAGGCTTGGTGTCTTTGAGAGGACTGACAAGATGCAGATGAAAAGCAAGCAGCTTTCAAAATCCCAATCACAGCCAGCGCTAGGGACTTCACTGCTCTTTCATTTCACCATGATGTCTTCATTGCCGCCTCCCTTCTGATTAAATCAGATACCGTATGCTAACCAAGCAAAGAATTTCCATTTATCACTTACTAACAGAGCCAACATTAGACAAAACAGTCATCCAGATACAGATGGCTGCTTCCAACAAAACTTGACTACAGGCTTTGCCATGCATTTAGAAGGAGGACAATTCTTCAGCAAGGTAGCAGGGCCAAACTAAGTCCGTGTTTGGTTTTTAAAAGGAAAGCAAAATTATGCAGATGTAGAATTTGGGGAGGCCAGATGGATTGTATCTGGAAGTGTTTACCATTTTTAATATTTCGAAACCAGATGTTGATGCACAGGCATTGCTGGTTGCAGTCATAGGAAGCTGTGTTAGAAGGACACTTTCTAACCTTCCTTAAGAAATTACAATGTTTTGATCCAGTTAAGATCAACTATTAGTACAGAATTGGCCAACCACTGCTGTAAGCCGTTAAAAAAATGGGAAACATATGCTCAATAGAAAGAAAGCTATCAGCCAGAGCATTCCTGATCTTTTTATAAAATGTAAACTTAAATACTTTATGTATCCTTTAATGAACTGCTATGGAACAACTTTAGTAGTCAAAACATTTCACAAGATTACACAAATGCAATTTGTCTTTTATTAATATTTCCACAGAAGTGGTGTCCCTGGGGGAAAGGGCACAAAGGTGGCACATGCCAGGTGATAAATGTAAAGCGTTTCTGTGACAAGAACTCAATGCAGTTCTGATATTTGTAAGACTGATGGCATTTTGATTGTAAGAAAGCAACAGCTTTTATCCCTCAAATAGACTGTGGCTGTGGGGGAAGGAACAACTATATCTACATTATGTGACAACATCTATAAATATTAACAAGTATAAGATAATTGATCATATTTGCAGGGCGGACAATCACAGCAGTGCTCAGAAACTGTGAACAGAGTAGAGATTTTGCTATTGAAGCCCATTCTGTTGTTACATTGAAGGATGAACTCTGCTTTTCAGGGATTTTTTCAACATCTTGCAAAGCTGAGAGATCTGATCCTGCCCTGTTTTCCTACCTGGGAATGGCAATGAGTAGCAGACAAACACCTGCCACCCTCCTTAGAGCTATGACTTCTGTCAGAGAAAGAATGGAGGTGGTCCAAGATCCCAGAGCAAATCAATTGTCTGAGTTCTATGTGTCTTCCCTTCTTTCTATAAAATGAGAACAATAGTGATTTCTATCTCCTGCTACCTTGCCACTTTAATACAGACCAATAATGGCAAGCATTGCTAAGCCACTTTGAAATTTAGTGGAGCCAAATTAGCATCCTTTCCTTCAAACCATATTGCACAGATTGACTTGCTGCTTTGAGCAGATTGGACAGCTGGATCCTACCCTCACTGGGACAAGTCAAGCAAGTTAAAAAAAGAAAGACCTCTTGAAGGTATTTCTTAATGTGCTCTGGAAACCAAGGTGAAATCATTCTTGCTTACAGCAGGGCTCTTCTGCTAAAGAAGCGCTGAAACTGCTGCCTGTCCTTTCCACTTTGTGATCTGCCTGTATTCTTGCAGCTTGTGGAACAGTCACAAGCAGGTGTCGTGATGGATGAAGCAATCTGATATACGTGGTCTTTCTGGGTTTTCCCTCATTGTCTAGAGGGCTTGGAGGAAAGGTAAACTTAACAGTGATAGACACGACCGAACATAATATAAAGTGATTTGAGATAGATTTAGATTAAAAATCAATAGAATGGAGTTCAGAGTAAGATTATTTGTTCTCTTTCCTGCCCACATAAGTTGGGCTCAGTTACCTCACTCCTTGGCCATTTGTAGCTTAGGTAATTATTCCCTGGTGACTCAGGCCCTCCATCCTACAGCATAATCGTGGGATGAATTAACCATCAATGTACCCTATACCTAACAGAGGGTGTCTCAGAGCTGCTGTCTTGTTGTGAATTGTCCTGGTTGATTCACATTTTAAAAATGTGGTTTCTCAAAAAGAGCAGCAGTAGTTTGTTAAAACTTTGGACTCAATTGCTGCACAACCGAAATAACACTCCCCAAGCTCTCCTCCCCATTTAGCACAGCCTCCACTGTTTATCATACGAATTTGGCACAACCACAAACTGAATTATTTCTTTTCTTTTGTCTTTTCCCCTAGATTAGATATGTTTTGCACATGGGGCAAAGAAAGGGAATACCTCATTTGAGTGTATTTTAGCAACCAAATAGTTTAATCTTTTGTTCACAAACAAGCTGCTGCTTCTCTTCTCCCAGCCCTTGTTTTTGGAGGCTATCCCACATTTCAGCTCATGCTAACCAGAGCTATATTACATCTGGCACTGTCCCTGTGATTGCTCAGGCAGCTGGAACAAGTTAGATTGCATTGTTTCCTATTACTTCCTCTTGCATATCAGTTGCCATTGCTCCACCTCTGCTGGAGCAGTTTCCCATCTATGTTCTCTCCTTCTGTTCCCTGCAAACTGCCAGAAGTTTTCACTGTTTCTTCATTTCCACTGTGAAGCACAGAGAAGGCCAAATATCCAAAAGCAGATGCTTAGGAAAATACAGTATAGCTTTTGGAGCAAAGCAAGAGAGATTACAATAAATGCTACTGTACTACTGCATTTGGACGTGTCCATGTTAAATATGGGCACTTCTCTTTTCTGTGGAAGGACAAGGTGAGATGCTTTTCAGTCATTCTTTTTCCAGTTCACAAACCTGAACACTTCCAGACAGTGGCCTAAACCCCAGGTTTACCATTCATGTAAAGGAGAAAGTATGTTAGCAGAGAGACTTTGGCAGATCACTGTGAGGGGAAGCTCCCCAAGACCACTTCCTTCGTATGAAGTGCTAATTTTCTTGGGAGTGCTGATGTGAATCTACATCCCTGCAGATCCAGCCTGAGTAAGCCACCTTCTCTGTCTTCTTTGAGAGCTGTGAATGAATGAGATAATTGGTTCAGTTTCTGTGATGAGACACAGCCACTGGTTCACATTTCCCTTTTGCCATCACATGCAACTCGCTCCTTATCTGTTTGATGTTCCTGCTGGCCAGAGGCTGGGCCTCAGCCCAAGTGAGCTTTGCAGCAGGTGCTGCCATAGTTCAAGTTCTCGTTGCTCTGCAGTACTTGTCTAAAAGCCACTTCATCACCCCAGTTCATACCTCTGGGATACAGCTGGAGCTACCATGTCTGATGGTGGTTTTCCCTTGATAACACTCTGGACTGTGGGCTGGCAACTGTATTTTCTAATCACTATCATTTGTGGTTACAAAAGAGAGAATGCATTGCATTTGATATAGCCTGGGTAAAGTAGAAGATATATACATTTTTCATAAAGTACAGATATGCTCTAGCCATTAATGTCTTGTCCAGAACTGGATTACTATTGTTTATTTGTTAAGTGCCAACAATGTGCTCAGAGCTGTAGAAGACTCTAAGTGAAGACAATCCCAGGCCTCAAGAACTTGGATCTGAAATTCTCCAAAAGTCAGAAGAAGGTTTAGATCAGGTGTTCCAGTTCAGGCTCATCCCCATTATGAGGTGGTGCTGAAAAAATCCAGATGCTTGATAAATAATCACTGCATTTTCTCGTAAAAATGTAACATTTATTGTAAATGACTAATTTTTCTAATGAATATTTTGGAAGTGACGTCCATGTGGAGAAACTATAAACTGCAATAAATTGCACAGGGGCTGCCTTATGTTTCTGGGGGCTGAAAAGAATGGAAAGTCTTAGCCAAGATGATGAAAAACTTACAGACAAGCCAGGGAGTGAGTGTCGACATGGTGTAATCTTAGGCATCCATTAAAGGTTTCAGGCTACGTTATCTGTGTAAGTGCTGGACGGACATGGACTGAGGCACCAGAGCCTGTTCTAGCAAGTAAATATTAAGGCTGTGAGAACAGCAAACCCCATTTGATGGTATGAGGATCTCCCTCTCTAGCCATTCTCCCTGGGAAAACAAACAAACAAACAAAAGAAGAACATGCGTGAGAACCATGACCTACCATTTTTTGGTGAAGTACAGAGGAAGGTCAGCAAGGAAGTGGTTAACTTTCTGGTGAGTACGGTTGGGCTTTAGCATTCATTTCTTTGCCCAAAGAATATCAGTCCTGTCAAATGTATTGCTCGTGTATGAGACGAAATCTATAGCCATAGAAAAGTGGCAGAGAACATACATGTGCGTGCATGCAGCTTTTACCTTTCCCTAAACTTGCACCCCTTTTCTTGTGGTATTCTGGGTCTCAAACACTTTGTATTTAATGTGGAAAACACTCACGGTAGTTGACAGGAGGTGCACATCTATTAGATGTGTAACCTGCTTTAAGCAGAAGCAAAGCTCTAGGTATTCTAGCCTCTAACAATCTATACCTCATTACTACTTCTGTGACAAATAAATCCAGCTGACACATCTGGCATGATCCAAAGCCCAGAGAAAGTTCCCATTGATGTCCAAATACTTTTAGATCAAACCACCACCAGCTAGAGAATTAATTATATTTTAAATAAGAATTATTATTAAAACAAAAAATCCATCACTGTTTTGCACATCAGGGGAAACGCAAACACATGTTCTCATTAATTTTATTCAAAGTTTGTGTGAACATTTTGTTCAGCTTATTTTTCCTCCCATATCCCATTCTCTACCCATTTTCCTGAACAGGACACCTCTGACATTAGCATTAATGCAGCTGATCTCTGGGTGGAAAAATTACATACCATCATAGACATCTCTAGCCTGAAGCAGGGGGAGTGACACACCTGTGTACCAGACCTACTGCATTGTTTAGCATAGATAATAAATGAGTGGACATGATTTGTTCAACGAATGTGTACAATTGCAGGCAAATACTGTAAACCACTCAAAAGCGTTTCCACTGGGACAGATCCTCCTGTCTTTACTCAGACAAAATTCCCACCACTTTCCTGTCTAAACACAACCTTATTTGCAGTTCAGGTTTATCGTAGTCAGTCTGAAGGGAGAGGAGAAGGGGAGAGGTGTTGCTGGTGCTCTTGCACTGAGAATCAGGACTACGCCGGAGACAGAGATTGGAATGACCCCTGGTGCTTTGGTTGGGAATTACTGGCCTTCAGTTTAGCATCAAATTGCACTTCCACCAGCATCTCACAGACGGGTAAATGTGTTGAAGCAGCGACAGGCACAGAGCCTGCACCTACAGGCAAAGTAGACATCTGTCTCCCAAGTTTTGATTTGATTGATTTGGAATGGTATTTTCAATAGCTAGACGTAAAGGTACATGAATTTCTACTGTTTTCCAGCACACATTCGAGTTGTTTTAGAGCAGAAATTCATGCTACTGCCTCCTTTGAATGCTTTCCTCCTTCAGGAAAGTGGTCCAAGTTTGTGGTTAGGGGGTGTGGGCAGGAAGAGACACAGGCAGTTTAATGATTCCTGCCTGCCCTGTTGTTAATGGTGGTGCCAGGAATGGTCTGTGACAGCCTACTTGGTTCTCAGCTACAAACACTTTGGTATGCTTCACAGGCTCCCTGCTGCATTTGGGCTTGTCTTTCTGTATCATCTCTGTCTCACTGTGCTAACTTCTATCTCCGCCTGTGACCACCTCGGCAGCCTGGACTGTCATCTCCCACCTCTGGCTTCTAGGCTGCCTGTGGCCAGGTCTCTACCACTTTACAACCAAAATGTGTGTGAACCAGCCTTGGGGCCCCAGGCACCTTACCCCCCACTGCTTTCCCCACAGCCTCCCCAGAAGATGTGGATGAAGAGTGTTCCATCCACCAGGAGCCCCATGTCGGGAGATGGCAGTATAACCTCACCTCAACCAGCAGCCACAGCAAATACAACTGTGGCAGAACACACCCCAGTGACAGCAAGCCTTCATCTTCTTCTCCCCTGAAATATGCTCCACTATGTGTTGTATAATACAACTTGTGCTTGATAAAACCAATGGATGTGACACAGGAAAAACAACAGATGTGATCTATCTGGACATCTGTAAATTCTATGACACTGTTCCCCACGACACCCTTCTCTCTAAATTGGAGAGATATGGATTTGAAGGGTGGGCTATTCGGTGGATAAGAAATTGATTGGATGGTTGTATTCAGAGAGTAGTGGTCAATGGCTCGATGTCCAGATGGAGATCCGTGACAAGTGGTGTCCCTCAGGTGTCCATACTGTGACTGGTGCTGTTTAATACTTTCATCAATGATATTGACAGTGAGATCGAGTGCACCTTCAGCAGGTTTGCCAATGATACCAAGCTGAGTGGTGCAGTTGTTACACCAGAAGGATGTGTTGTAATCCAGAGGGACCTGGACAGGCTGGAGAACTGAGGCTGTGAGAACCTCATGAGGTTCAACAAGGCCAAGTGCAAGGTCTTACCCGGGGGTTGGGGCAATCCTTGGTTTCGATACAGGGCGGGGGATAACATGATTAAGAGCAGCCCTGCAGAGAAGGACTTGGGGGTACTGATTGATGAGAAGCTTGACATTAGCCAGCAATGTGCACTTGCAGCCCAGGGACAATGGGTATAAACTGGAGAGGGGCAGATTTAGATTAGACATAAGGAAGAATTTCTTTACCATGAGAGTGGTGAGGCGCTGGGAGGTTGTACAGGGAAGTTGTGGGAGGTCTTCAAGGCCAAGTAGGATGGGGCCTTGGGCAGCCTGATCCAGTGGGACATGTCCCTTCCCATGGCAGGGGGTTTGGAACTAGATGATCTTTAAGGTCCTTTCCAACCCATACTATTCTATGATTCTATGATTCTACGATAAGCTGGCACTGGAGGAGAAGCTTGGTGGCTGGTGGCTGGTGGCTGGTGGCTGGGGAGAAGCGCCAGGACCAGCCTTTGGCATCTGCTGAGCTGAAGTGATCAGTCTGTGCTTTGCCATGCAATGGGCCATTGTTCCCTCTTCACCAGCCTTCAGGCTGCTTGCACATCCTGCTGCCACTGCCCACTGGATGCAGATGAGGGCTGGTCTGGAGCACAAAGGCTCTCCACTTTCTGCTCCTTACACTTACCAGACAGCTGGATCAGGTTCTACACAGGCTCCAAAACAGATTGAAATGATTCGTTCTGAGCTCTGCAAATATTGATTGTTAAATCAATGCAGAGAGCATTGGAAATTCCCTTCTGCTGGTGAGCTGAAGACAGCAATTGCTGCTGCAGAAGGCACAGAGAAATGAGCAGCAGGCAAAATGCAGCTGGTTATAAATACTACATACAACCAGATAGATGCTTGAGAAGTGGAATTTCACATCCCCACCCAAACCTTCACATAATTCAGGTGTTGAGAATCACAATTTCAGTAATTGCTGCAATATCTGCTTCAGATTAAACTCTATGAAATAAAAGGGGAAGTGCGGACAAACAGCATACTGCACATTTTCATGGACTTCAATATTTTAGGCAAGAATAATTATATAGTTGTTCACCTGTCACCTGTAATGGTTTATCCCTGCTGCCAGGGGCTGAGTGATAGGAGAAACAGCTCAGGTTTTTCTGGTGGTTCAATAAGAAGCAGAAAGGAAGGCTGGTATTCTCCACCTCAACACCAGGCATGGCTTGAGAAGACAACTTCTTTCTAGTGGCATAGCAGTTCAGGAAAAGTTCATACCCCAAGTGCTGCTGCAGTAACCACTATATGGATCTCAAGCCCTGATCTGTACCAGTCCCAAGCCCTCTTTTAGCTCTGCTGTGTGCTTCTCCTGCCCCAGTTTCATTCCCAGAGCGTCCCATATTCTGTGTGCACCTGGAGCAATTCAGCTGGGATGAGGGACCAGACTTTCCAGCGTCTTCTTCCCCGGTAGCATGTCTCCTTCCTTAGCTGATCCTAAGTGCAGGGGATCCCCTCCCTGCAGCCACTCTGGTCTAAGGGACTTCTAGGGTGAATGTGGGAAAGTCTAAGTAACCCTCTAGCTTCTCTTTTCCTTCACAATAACAAAATTTTATGCAAAGGTCTTTCCTTCCTTCCTGGAAATATTTTTCAAAAGTAGGAAATTTATCTCTGGATTTGTCTTTTTTATCAGTTCCTTTTCTCTACCCAGACCTTTCAGGACTCTTCCACAGATAGTCTAAATCACCTTTGATAAAGAGATCTGGCATGTTTCTGTCCGACGTTAGTAATGCATCCATCTGAGACTGCTAGTCTGTCCAGAAAGTGAATGGGTGCATTCATCAGTGCTTCTATCAATGTTTTTTTTCATGTCTGAGCTGGTGAAACATTTCACTAAGTCCTATGCTGGAGCATCATGTTAAGATCAGTTCTACTTCCAAAATGAAAAGGTGTAATCTGATTGCCATTTGTGTCAACTTGTTTACATCAGGGTTTGAACGATGGTGAAGTCAAAGGATCTAGGGACCCATAAATTGTTCATCTCAAACTTGCATGGATGTCTTCCACTGAGGCAGTTGTTGAAAAGTTTGTTACATGCTACAAATACAAATTCTATCTTATGTTTCAGAACATTTAGATTTCTGCTACCATCAGTAAGTTTCAGTCAGATCCCAGAATAAATGGACAATAGAAAAACATGGCAGAAACTATGATTTTTTTAAAGGAACCCTGGAATGATTGCCAATGCAACACAGCAGCGCACATTGGTTTGCTGTTCTTGGCACCAGTGTTACCCAAACAATGAATTGTAGAACAAACTTCAAGAAGCCTGTATAGTTGGAAAACTTCAGACAAGAAAGACATTCAGTACTACTTTATTTTTCAGGAAACAATATATCTAGTCTTACATCTCTCCTCAACCCAATAGATGCTCTCAATCAATTGAAGCATACTGAAAGATGTAATAGAATAGCATTGGCAAAGTGTTTTGAAAACCATCAACTGTGAATAAGGCTATGACTAAGCTTACAGAGGTCCAAAGAATTTGAGGGTATCACATGCCTACGAGATCGGCCCAAGAACTCCATTTCACTTGTTTCTCCTAGAATGAATCAATACAGAGAAAACTTGTTACCTCAAACAGGCATCTAAAAGAAGACAGGGCCACAGCTCGCTTAAGGTTGCTGAAAATTTGTTTTGCACAAAATATCTCTATGAGGAAGATCATAGGAATGCTGGTTCTCCTTTTTAAGCCAGGGACAGTTCAGGAACTTTTTGTAGATAGCTGAATTATGCACTCTCAATATGCTATGACCTCAGCAGAAAGGAAACTCATTCTGTGAAAATATTTTGGGTTTGTCCTGGATTCTTTGAAAATCCAGTCCTGGTTTCAGAAATCTTATGAAACGTCTCCTGGGAATGTCTCTGTGGCCAGCTTGTTGCCTTGTTAAGCATGAGGTGATAAAGTTTCAGAGATCCTAATCTGCCCATTTATCTCTATCTGTTCTAGTAAATTGAGAGATGGAAAAGCCCAACACGCTGCAGTGCAAACTCTTTGGACCACACACCTGTCATCTCTGAAGGCTCTTTCTCTTACTTCTGTAGGCAACAATAGGTCTGGTCTGTTCTTCTCATAAATTATGTGATTTTTCTGAGACATAAATTTGGCTTACAGCAGAAGCATTTGCTCAGTCAAGAGCTGTATTGTAACAACAAATGCACTTATTGGAGTGTCTACCATCACTGAAGTCATCGTCTTCTGGCTGAGGCCAAATATTACAATGCACGTCTCCCCTCATCTCTCAAGCAAATCACAAGATTGCTTACACAACTCTGAGAAAACTTCTCTGCAGCAGCATGGCATGGAGTTGACACTTCTGTAATGTTATGCATGCGAGATTTCAGTTTATTGGATGACTTTAGAGACAGCAATTCCAGGACGTTTTCTCAAGTAACTCTCTCATACACTTGCTGCCGCTCAGTAAATGGGCCATGCAGTATAATCATCTCTTCAAAAAGCCTCCAAAACATTATTGCCACATCTAGGGAGATGTCTGACTAGTGCAAAAAGTGAACTGGTTCTGAGGCAAAATGGATTTTAATCCCTCAACCTCCAAACTTGCTCAACCATTATGAAAAGGTTATCCCTTCGTGTCCCTCAGACTTCAAGGGTCATCATCAGAGCTGGAATTCTACTTAAATCTCCGGATAAAGTGTTCTCTATTGACTGGAAGCAGCTAGTGCACACATAAATAAAATAAGAATAAAAAGAAACAGTCAACATTGCTTTTAAAAGGAAAATAATAATCCTGAAATAATGCAAGTGCTTGATGAGAATTAAGTAGGAGAAAGTTACTTTCTAAAGTGTAATAGTAACAAAAGGAACTAGAAAGTGTGTTAGGGATTAACAACAAAATAAATTGTAAAAATATTGCATGAACAGAGATACTCCATCAGCAAAGACAGAAAAACAGTGATGTATGTAAATGTTTTTTCTCCCATTCCAAGCATCTTTGCTGAATGCACAGCTATGCACTTACGGAGTATACAAAATAATTAACCTCATGAAAGATGAGAGTAGGAAGAAAGGGCCAGAAAAAATATAGTGTAATTGCCAAGTACTATTACCCTTTTCTTACATGCCATGCCCACTTGATAGAAGTAGTCAATAATTATCATTATTTTACTTTCCCTATATTCCACAATTTTTCATTCCCTATAGTACTGTGCAGACAATATTATATAATAATGAGACAACAAATTCATAAATGAGACAACAAATTCATTAACAGCTATAACTGTTTTCAAAACTTGTTGGCTGCCAACTAAAATTTTGAAGGAAAGAGCATGACAAATTTCAGATAAGACTGAGTTTTTAGATGATGAATAATAATACTATCAGGTCCATCAGTGCAGGTAGTTTTACAAGTTGCCAGCCTACTTTCTTAAACCAGTAGCTGCTGAAAGACCGGAAGAAACTTGTTCAAGATGAAGCAAAGAATCTTCATCTTTCCTGAAAAATTTTCCTTTTTTCCTTGAAATACCTGGTGCTGGTCCTTGCCAGAGACAGGCTAGACCCAAGGGATAGCTGGTCTAATCGGACCTGATAAGGCTTTTCATAAACCACATGGCACCTATCTAAGTTCTTCTGCGTAACTTTGGAAGAAAGACTGAAATGACTTCCACTTGTGAAAGCATCCAGAGAGCCTTGAAGCAGAAAAAAACCCAAGTTGGGACAAGCTTTAAACATCTAGGCCACAGCAGACTGCAAGAAGCTGGTGAGGAAGTTCAACTCTCAGTATTTCTAGCTCTGGATTTTAAACTGGCCTTTTGGTCATCTCATTGCTAGGCTTTGTCTCTCAGTAGAGATGGTTTTCTCAAAGGACAATTGATGTAATGATTTCCATATTTTTAAGGGCAATAATATCTTCTGCAGGGGAGATCAGTTTATCTGAAGAAATGACCACAAGCAGACAAGTAGAGAGCAGCTGTTTCTACAGCTAAGGGTTTGGGACTGCTGTTGGTCCTCCAAGCATGTACTCACATCTGTTAGAAAAAAAGCAGTCTACATGACTGTGACTCTTCCAAACCAGGCATTAATGTTACATAAGCTGCTGTGAAAAGGGAGGTATGTGGACATGGAAAGGTAAGCTGGACCATGGGAAAACTTGTGCTTTGGGAAGTAATCTACACACTGAAAAATCACCAAGGAATTCTGGATTAAGTACAAAGGTGGAGAAACGGGAAAGAAGCATAACAGCCAGTATCACACTACGCAGTCTACATGCTCTGTTTTTTCAGTTCGCTGCATTTAATGAAGCAAATATCAACACATTTCTTCCTTACTGTTCTAGTAAATCCCAACAGTGTGACAAGAGTTCTGGCTCCTTCTATTCAGAACATTACCCTAAAAACCACGACAATAAAAGCTCTGAAAGCATTGCTTCTCCATATAAAAAAGCACCATGGAGACTGATGGTGAATTTACTACTGTGGGCGACAAAAAAAAAAAAAAAAATGATGGGAAAACCAACTTCCATTTACAGCAGTAAGAGTATAATGGGATGATTTATCATGAAAAAATTTTTCTTCTAGTACCTCTCAATATTGAAATCAATGGTTAGCAGAGATAAAGTGGTTCCCCCTTCTAATTCAGAAACATGTGAAAATAATGTCACCCACTTCTTTGCACGTCTCATTCTCTAAAAAAGATTTAAAAGGAGCTATTGTCACAGGATGCAGTGGCTGCTTTCTTTAGGCAGATGTTCTGCTCTGTGGTGTTATTG
Source organism: Cuculus canorus (assembly GCF_017976375.1). Taxonomy (NCBI): domain Eukaryota; kingdom Metazoa; phylum Chordata; class Aves; order Cuculiformes; family Cuculidae; genus Cuculus; species Cuculus canorus. The sequence goes on along the minus strand of NC_071403.1, from coordinate 42,944,697 downwards.
TATCACCATAAGTATCACTGCTTTTGCATCACTGCAGGTATCACCATTGCAGAATCTTCACAGCATAGATAAGATTTCTTTATTAACCCCAGCAGTCAGTTTCAGTGTTAAGTGTCCATAGCTTTGCATATCGGAATGCAGGAGCTGCTGGTTCTGAGATCTAGAGGTGCAAGAAAAGAGATTAAGCTCAGGACTACCAGTGGAGTTACAAGGAAGGCTGAAATTGGTCTTCAACAAAGACAGCCAGCTGAAGGAAGTAGAGGACCACACCTTCTCCAGATGTTTACTAGCATAAAACCACAGAGTCTGATGATGTTTCAGCGGGAGGGTGGGTGGGAAGGAGGTACAAGACATGGCTACCAATTAAAGATATATATTCCACTTACTTCTATGAAAACGGTTAAATCACTAGACAGAAAAACAGTACCTCCTTTAGCAATTCCTTGTAAAATACAACCCATTTTCATTATAGGCCTTGGCCAATTGCTGTACATGGAGCAGAACAGAAAATTTCAACAAGGATAAAAGAAGTCACATGTGACCTTAGCCTGAAGAACAGATACTGGATTTAGCAACAGGTATGGGCAGAGAGATGAGCTTAGTCTGGGATGTGTGATTCATATCCTGCCAAGCAGTGCCAAATCACTTAGTGCCTCAGTTACCTATATGTTAGACCCAAATAACAGTGCCTTTCAGTAGGGAAGAAGTAAGCTGTGCCTCACTCCCTGAAAGCTCTCTCCCTTGGCTTGCTCAGTAGTAGAGCACTATATCTCTTTGTGGGGGGGTCCCATTCACGGCTTTAGCTTGTTGGGAAACTGAAGGATTTCCCTTTTAGGGTAATTTAATAGAAAAGGAGAGAAAAGAAAGGAAAAATTAAGATTCTACCTGCCTACTCTGACTGCTGTTCTTCTACAGAATTCGTGAGAGTAACCATGCTGGGACCCATCAGTAAGTAAACGTGCCAGGAGAAGGCTAAATTCATCCATGCCGTTAACACCTCTGAGCAGACTTCTGTGAACATGGTGAGGGTTGATGGTGTATTTCAGAGTGTGGGAACAAGTGACGTGTAAGAGATAAACAAGGTAGTTCTCTTGCAGAGCTGCCTCCAGAGTACAGCGTGTTCAGCCCAGCTGCAGTGAGGTAGGAGCTAGCTTGGAAAATGACATATAAACCACAGACAGGCAAGTGTTACTTTTCAAAAGAACTCTGCTGTTATCCACTTGAGTGGAAATGACTGAGTCCTCTTGATTTTTTTGCTGAGAGGTGCACATCTAACCACTGGATTTACAAACTACATGAGGAGATAAAAAAAGCTTCTCAGGAAGAAACCGTCATAAAAACGGAGGTTCCCATCACTTATACTGCTGTCCGGGATGGGACAGATTTCTGTCTTTTAAAGGAAGGATCCCAAACAGTGAAGTCACTTATCACTTGGGGCAGTAGTGCTACCTGGACTCAGGCAAACAAAATGGCTAACAGCACACACAGAGCCGGCAATGGCACAGCTGATGTCAGAAAAAAATGTTACAGTCCACTGGTATGCACTGCCCTCACTCCAGAGGCAGCAGTGAAGGCTGACCTTCGAAATGAAGAGGGCATCAGCAGCTATGAGGCAGGAGCCCAGCAAGAGTCCAGGCTTTCTGCTTCCAGTTCTTTGCAGTGGGACCAGCAGCACGAAGGGGACCAGCACCACTTCTGCGATGTGACCAGTAGCACAAATGGGATTTGCCTGAGCAGCTCAAGGACCTGCAGCAGCAGTACCCACCCGCCAGTGGGTTTCTTTTACGCCACCCACATCACCATGTGCCCGGGTGCTGACTCCTTCCCTATGTGTGCCCCACTACCGCGGCTGCCAGCAGCAAAGGGGGAGACTGCTACAATACGCTACTTATGGTGAATTTGGGCTTATTATTGCATGGCATTCCAGCACACAGACTCTGCAGCATCTTGTGGGGAGATTGCTGTGTGATGAATAGACTGAGAAAGGGCAGCAAATGGTATTATTATAACACTACATAAATATGTTTTTTTCATTTAACATTAAAACACCTGATATCCTTTAACAGTGTAAACATGTCACTTTATTAGGTTTGAGAGAGCTGATGAATTTAAAGTCTTGTTTTCAGCAAACAAGTGGCAGGCTTTCTGCTTTTCAAATGGAGATGAAGGAAAGAAACCTTTATTATGAAAACATATGGAGGAATAAAAGGGACAGGAGAAAGCTGTCGCCTGCTCTTACGTTTTATTTAGAGAGGGGAAGAGTCACCCAGGTGATATTGGTAGAAAACAGAAAATGGGAAAAATACAGGATGTAATCTCCTTGAAACAGTTGGCACAGTCTCTATGTTTTGTAGCTAATAAATTTAGCTTTCAGGAGGAAATTAAAGTAAGCCGCATTTACCAGTTTTTAAGAATGAAAATGAATGCATTAATTATGTATAATGTTACCATCTGCTACACAAGGCAATTTTGGCCAGGGATTGGTAATTTCTTCCTGGACATGAAATTTAAAAAACAAGGCTTTTCAACCATAAAATTACTGCCCTGTAAAAAGATAGATAAATGTCTAAGCAAGCGCCTCATTACTGTCAGACCAATGATTTGTTGTTTCATTTTACTGTTGCGTTTTCCTGGTTATTAAAGTGAAGGTTGAGTCAGCCTTTCCATTATAAATAAACTGCTTTCAAGGAACTGCAGTTTAACGAGAGAAGAAAACTCACTCTAAGCATTTAGGTAAAGTGAAAAATAAAAACACTAGCAGGTGCTTGGATACCTTTAGGCTGAGCGGTTCTTGACTTGAGGGTCCAAATTCAGTGATGATTTTTTTCCTCTGAGAATATGTTCCTCCCATCTAGGGCCCCTGATCCACTAAGAACCACCCTAGTCTAAAGAGGCTGTACAACCAACTCAGGGATAATCAGTAAAGCAATGGGAGCTAAACCCCTAGCTCCTTGGAACTGACCTCAGGGGTGATGCTGTGCTGGTCATTGCCCTCTTCCCACCAGGATACAGGCAAGTGAAGCTGCAGTGGGCAGAGCAGGAGTCCAGGTGAGAGGGGTGGGCTTCCGCCTTGAGAAGGCATTTGGGCAGGTTCAGCTCTTTCCCCTCTCAACTGGCTGTGGGGGTCAGGTGGCTACGCAGACTCTGTTTTAGCCACCAGGTGGTTCAATGTCAAATACAAATATGTTCTTCATCAAGACTATTCAGGACTTGTGATAAAACCCTCATTTTAGCTCCCAGTCAGTAACAAGAGAACTTGAGCTTTGCTAATTAACTTACCTCCATCAGCTGCCGTGTGTCAGTGATTGCTGAGAACAGGATCGTATTTCATAAATCAGTGTGCATAGGCTATTTGAGTGGAGCAGCACTCAGCACTTTGCTCCATTCTCCTCCTCTCCCCAGTTTTTTTGTCCTGCTTTTATTTTGCCTTAAGTACAAGTGATCATGAGGCACAGATATCATTAAAGGTTTCTGATAAATACTCCTTTACATGGGTGGCAGAAGTATAACACAGGGTCCAGTTATGGCTTGTAGCATAAAACCAAATCAAACTGAACACTTTCCAAGATAGCATTTGAAGCGAATGCACACTTATAAGCATAGCATTATAGGCTGTTCATAGGATATACTAGTGAGATAGAGGCAGAAGCCTCCCATGACACCAAAGCTCCCCAGAATGAAGACATGCGGCCTTTCTCTGGCAGGAGAGTTGCTCCTGAGCACGCTGGCAAGGATGGCAGGACAGCCTGCGGAGACTGCCCTCCCTGAACAGGGGCCCTGAATAAAGGAGATAGGGTCAGGTACTGTAGGGATATAACATGCTACACTAGCAGCTACTACACCCTGCGGTTAAAACAGGAACAAAAAAGCATTTCATTGTTGCTATCTCATTTTCTGCCAGCAGGAATGAGTTATGTATGGAGGGACTGAGCTGGCAGCTTGACCAGCACCTCCAGTCATGTCCAAAACCTTCCCTAAGCAAAGCACAGCCTAAAGGTGACAGATGATGACTGTCTAAAGGAGGTGCCACAGAGAGACCAACATAGGACCAGGAGTGTTCCTGCTACCAGAAGCAACCAGTTTCATGCTGAAGCAAGTTTCACAGAGCAACATGCATGCATTTCTCATCACTGGGACAGCACTCTGCATGGGTGAAAGAGAATTCTTAAAGTGTTAGAATCAGAAAATATCCATTTCCGTCCCTGTCCACTACTGCTCATTTCTACCAAATAATCTGTTTATTCCAGAAAAGTTTTAAATATATATAAACACATAAACAGAGATAAATAAATGAAACCCGTATTTTTAGCCCATTAGTGTGTTGCAATAATAGCAATGGATTAAATCAACTGCAGCTGATTGTTACTACAGTTTTACCATAACAGCTCACTATTTCCTGGAGAATTAATTTATTTAACTGTCTGCATGTGGCAGACATCATAAGGCTGTGAATTCCCATACCCTAATGAGCTGCTAAAAGCAAACAGCTTAGTTGCTAAATGGCTGGGATGGCTCTGGTGGAACTTTTCATATGGCTTGCTAAACATTCAGATTCTGATACCCTGGAGGTGGTGCAGGGCATGAGGAGTCTCTTGGGTCCATGGGTATTTTGATGGGGCACCAGGCCTGCCTGGTGTCTTGGGGAAGAAAAAGTGCTCCTCTGCAAGTTAGCTATGAAGGTACTAGCAATGGGGCTGGGGTGGGGAATGGAGAAGGAGTGGGGAAGGTGTGCAGGAGCATGCAGATAGGCAAGAGGTGACAAGGTACAGCAATGCCTGTCTCAGATAGAGATCAGGAGTTAGACCTGCTGAGACCGAATCTGGTACTTCTCCAGCAGTGTGTTTAAGATGTGCTGGGACCTCTTCATAGGCTACGAGTAATTTTGACAGCAGAAGAAAACCCCATGTCTCTCTCCACTCTTCTGGTTGCAATTAGATCAACGTGCCCTCTTCTGCTAAGACTTGTCCTTTTCCAGAGGGCTTCCACAGTCGTGAAAACCATGCAGAAATTGATATTTGACATTGTGTTGGGTTTTCTTGAGATACACTTTCTGTCCCACCCCATTTTGGGTGCAGGTCCCCAGGATCTGTTAGCAGGAGCTGCAAGGTGGCCTCTGGGAGGAGAGGACGGGGTCTGCTGCTAAATGCCAACAGTTTGCTTGGCTATCCAGGAGGCTCACAAAGATCTGGAGAAGACTCCAAGTGGACCTCACAGTGACCTGCCAGTACCTGAAGCAGGCATATAAGAAAGCTGGGGAGGGGCTTTTTACAAAGGCATGTAGTGATAGGACTAGGAGGAATGGCTATAAATTGGAGAGGAGCAGATTTAAACTAGACAAAAGGAGGAATTTCTTCATAATGAGGGTGGTGAGGCACTGGCACAGGTTGCCCACAGAAGCTGTGGATGCCCCATCCCTGGAGGTGTTCAAGTCCAGGTTGGATGGGGCCTTGGGCAGCCTGATCTAGTGGGACGTGTCCCTGCCCATGGCAGTGGGGTTGGAACTAGATGATCTCTAAGGTCCCTTCCAACCCAAAACATTCTATGATTCTATTCTATGATTCTATGATTCTACACATCATCTCCTTACACTAACCTGGCAAGCTGTACTCAGTGTGTCAGCCCTCAACCCCGTGAAAGGACATATCCATTCTGTGTTGCTTCTTCCACAAACCTCTCATGTGCCTATAACCTCTTACGTGATAGCCTTTGCTATCAGCTTTCTGCTTCTGCTCCTACTCTGGAAGCTCCTACTCTGGAAGACCAACTCTGCTCGATTGCAGCTCTGAAAAAGTGTATTGCATCTCCTGCCTGCCTAGTGCTATAAGAGGAATAGTTGCTCCCTATCTTGCTGTCTGTAAACAATGGCAGAGGGAAGCATTTGCAGCCCTGCACACAAAAGGGGGAGTGCCATGTCTGGTTGGGCTACTGCTTACAGCTGTTCCTATGCATCTTATTCTCCTACAACCCCATTATCCCATGTGGGCAGGAAAGCAGGGCTGCAGGGACCCTCTTGCCTCTGTGGCCCATGTAGCATAACACCACTGGATCCCTCTTTCTTTTTTCTTGCAAAAGCTGCAAGGAGCTGCCACACTTGAAAGGCTGTTTGGCAATGTAGCAAATTCACAGATAGAAAATTGTTGCAGCTGCAATGAGGTAACACAAAGGTGTGAAACCAGAGGCAAACAAGGAAGCAAAGAGATCAGCCTGCAAAAGTGCAGAGCTCGCAGGACAGTTGGAGGAGGTAGCTGTATAGAGTAGGAGTTCTTAGCACAAAGAACACAAATGAAGCTGTGCTATAAAACAGAAGAGATGCCCACACACTCTCCAGGGAAAATTCCCTTTGTGGATGCTGGTCTTTTCCTGTGTCTTCTCTGACCCCAATCACCCTGCAGCCAACCAACCAACTAACCGCAGATTCTCAGTTGCTAAATCCTTTCCAGGAAGATTTCTTTTTCCAGAACCCTTCACGATGGGTATAGTGGTTTAGTGCTGGGTAAGCACTATTTTTTTCATTTCTTCTTCCTTTCCCTTATCTTTCACTTTCATCTTTTTTTTTTTTTTTTTGATTTCAGAAACATTCCTCTTCACTATTGGACTGAACATTTTGAGTCAGAAAGGTAGAAACCACGATCCAAACCCAGACAAGACGAAAGCAAAGATCAGGGGCTTGATATGCCAGCTGAGAGCCATAATCACCACACTCCACCAGACTCCTGCAATCGCTTAGACTTTTTTTCTGGCTCATCTAGTAGGCTCCTGATTCACTCTTTCTCTAAATAGGACCAGAAACGTTTCCTTCATCAATGCGTGCACAGTCCCAAAACACATTTTGGTTTAAGTGAGTCAACAATTTCTAATATTTTCCAAATAGCTCCAGTTGTTTGGTTTTTCTTTTTTTATGTAGAAAAAAATGTGTGCTTCCTGGTGAAGGCCACAGCAGGTTGTAATGTGGTCTAGGAAAATTGGATCACTTTCCATTTGTTGTTCCTCTGCAGCACTTAATTTTCCCAGACACTGAGAGCACAATAGAAAAATCAAGTCTAATTAAACTCCATTCTCAGCCTGACCCGTTGATAGAGTTAATTTAAATCCTGTCCTTCATGCTTCTCTGCTCTCTTGCTTCATGTTACTTGAAGTGCGTATCTGAATTTCTAATAATCCATGTTTATATGGATGTTTGATGAGTAATTCATCTGTCAAATTTGAGAAATGGCTCTTTGTGTAACAAAGGACTTTCTTTGCTTGTCCATGTAAAAATTGATTTGTGAAACTTACTGGTGTTTTCTCCCTTTCTCTTTTCTTCTCCCACCTCCCCCAAAAAAACCTCATTCTTCATTTTTTATTAGTGGTTCCAAGTCAGAGGCTCAGCTGTTGGAAAATCAAGCCTTGAAACTGGTAACGAAACTAAGACACAAAACCGAACTATTGATAGGTTTTGACTTTCTCAGCATTTCTCCTACTGCCTGGGCTTTTGGCAACTGAAACAATTCTGGCAAATTTATGAACACTTGCAAAATGTTTCTGAATCCATTATATGTTTGGAAAAAAGAAAATGGATCAAATATATGAACCTTAAACGCGAATCCCCTAGAGATAATAATATAACAGCAAACAATGGAAGAGACACATAACAAGTAATTTTATTCTGAATTTCTGTTTGATTTTCCTTGGTGATTCACTATAAGTAATGAATACAGCTCATGAAGAGAGGTATTTCTGCACCCTAATGACCAAGGAATATTTCTCCACCCAGATCTGCTCTTAACATAATGTTTTTACTTTAGTGTAATGCTGTGAAACACCATGGGGAAGATTTATTGACAGCCATTTAGAGCACTGTATTTCTCAATAATGAGAAATGAAGCTAACTCTTCTAAGTAAAAAGCCCATAACATCTCATTTTTATCCTGATGTTGTAAATGGACAAGTTTTGAAATCACCCACAGTTTTTATGTGGAGGAAAACAATTTTCTGACTACCTTTCACCTCCCTTTCCAGATGTGGTACTGAATATTGGATTCCCTTCTCTAGAGTCACATGTAATCCCATCTGGGAGACACAACGTTGAAGCTATTAACTATGAGTCAGTCTGTTCAGTAGATGGGTCTCCTTTATATTTTGCCCACACTATTTTTTATGCCCTCCATTTTGTTCCTAAAATTGGAGTAGAAGCCAAACATACTACGTACCCACAAACACTGCAAACTGCATTCCTATGTTCCCTGTAAACAAGTAGAAACTCATTACATATTTTTAGTAAATTTGAGAATATGTATAATTTTATAATTTTTAGCCTGTCAATCTTTGCATCCAGTAACGTGTAATATCCCGTGCAATGTCAAGATGGCCATAGTCATCTATATGACGTTGCAAAGAGGACATACATTTTACCACATCTAATGATGGGCAATGGGAGAACGTACCCATTAAAAATAAACATCAGAGCAGTTTTAGAGAAAATGGTGTCTTTGTCATCAGTTGAGAATCATTACACACAGAACAGTTATCTTTGTAACAGACATAGAATCATAGAATCATGGAATCACTAGGTTGGAAGGGACCCACTGGGTCATCGAGTCCATCGATCAAGTCCAACCATCGAGTCCAACATGATTTCATCTAACTCCTGGGGAAAAAAATTGACTGTTTACAAGCTGTCTCTCATGGTTGAAGCACTCTGGTTACCAGTGTGGTTACTCTGCCACTTGCTACATAGCTCCCAAGATCATAATGTCATGCCTGTGTGTGCTGATTGGTAGTCCTGCAGTCCCACTTCTCCCTTGAAGTCTGTGCAAACAGACTGCAGAGGGACTGATCCCTTCAAACCAAGATCAGCACCTCACTATGACATGAAGCACTGCTCCCAAAGATTTTGACCAAGTTTCAACAGCATCAGGTTGGACTAGAATGCCTGCTTCTCTCCAGTAGCCCAGTCAGTCTCCTGCACAACCCGTGCTCACAAGAAAGATACTAGCATAACATTAGTTAGTGAATTGTCAAGGAAACTTAAATGAAAATACTACGTGTCTAGACCATTAAACTGGTTTGCTGTGCATTTTATTCCAAGGACACCACAACAAAAGTGTTGCTGCTCAGGCTGCATCTGGAGTAAGATATCTAGCCTTCTTGGTGAGGAAACCCTCAGTGCAAAGAAGAGGAAGGTTGTCTCCAGAGTCTGCATCCTGAAAACAGTATGAGTCAGTCTCTACTAGACCCCGTAGGCACAGGGTTGCTTCAGGCATGAACCGCAAAGGCAGCACAGACACACTTTAAATTAAAGATTCCAAGGTCACATGTAGTTACTGTAAGAGACACTGTGAACAGACGGTTTCAACCGCAAACTAAGCTACTTAACAACAGTGCAAAAAAAAAAAAAAAAAAGACATTTCCAAGTGTATTTATTGAGAAATAGTAAAGATGTACATAATTTTACAAGCTTTAATTTTAATTTACATTTTCTTGAATCATGGAGGCCCTAATAAACTATAATCTCCTAACACATGACAGAGACCCTTGGCTTAAATTATATTTCCAAAATGCTGCTATTGCTAGGATTTTGGCTCACGTTACCTCAGCTCCTCTTCAGAGATGCTAAATACTATATTCATTTAGTGCATATGCTTGGTGTCAATCCTGTAAAGCAGAGATGATTTTTTAATGGAAACCCTGGATTTGGATACAATCCCACAGCTAAAATCTAGTTTTCCGGGCCAAGTCCATATTCACCCATAGACTCTGCAATTCCAATTTTGTGCAGCATTTAATCTGCCTCAAGATGAAGGGTGGTTGTACACAGGATTTTGATTTGGCCTCATCTCCCTTGTCAGAGCTTGCACTGGAACATACTCCATCTCTGCTTCAGATGCAAATTCTGCTGCTCACACCGAATTCTTATGAAAACAGATCTGGGAACTAGGTGCCACCTATATCTTTGTGCACCATCTTCATGGACATCTAAGAATAAGCCTCAGTTTCAGTTTCTCCTGTCCTCTTCTGCAAATATACTGAACTGCACAGAGTTTTATTTAAGGTACTATCTTGTGACTGCAATCACACTGTATTTATATTCTGCAAGCTGACTACTCAAATGCTTAATGAATGTTGAAGTTCTGTACTGACTGAGAACTATTAGAGTATCAGCAAAAGGCGTTATATCCTATACTTCATTTGCTCAAAATACTTGCAAACATGACATTACACACGACTTCACCTCAGTGCTGACTACTGTGTTCGTGTAGGCATCCTGGAGTTTACATTTAACATCTCCTCTTGCACACAATTCTTTACACGGTCGGAGTATGGGCAACCTCAAGTATCTCCATGTGTAATGTAAAAAATCAAAAAAGCAGTTTCCATCTTCTGCCTTGAGAGACGCACCACCCACTGTTAATTCAGAGTGCTTCGGCTGCCCATGCAGTACTAGGGACTCTGCATGCAATATGGACCTTGCTCATTTTCCAAAGCTGAAAGGTAGCATGTTTGAAACTTGTAAGGAATTTATCACTGTATTGACCACATTTTTTAACAGAAATGATGAAAATTAAGGTCATATACTTCTCAATATGTCTTCATAAAAATCTCAACCTTATCCTCTACTCAGGTGCCCGACATGCTACTGAAATTCCTCATTCAAAAACATGGAGAGTTGCTCCTGTGTAATGTTGTGCAATCAAAAATGGATGAGCAAAAACATGTTGACCCAAACCAGAAGACACAAATGTGGAACACAACGGAAAAGCTACCCAAACACTGTTATGTTTACCAAAGTGGACTGTGCTCTCAAAATGGCCAATGGCATCACACCAGCAACTTCAGCAGCTTGTGTTGATGCTGAATATGCTAAATGTAGCATCATTTGTGCATCTGAATGGGGAGAGATGATTTAGTAATTTTTCCTTCCTAATGAACTTGTTTTATTTCCCAGCTGGGCTTAAACCCACATTTTTCCTTCTGGTAATGGCACCTGCACACTTCCGTCTGATTGGTAGGAATTTGTTCTTTTATACACAGCAGATGCACTCACTGTATGGCTTCCAGTGGACTAAGTAACTAATTAATATGGCTCTTAGTTCTCTTGTCAGATGATGTAGAAATGATGCTGAAGGTATTAAATACTTTTTTTTTTAGCTTTCAAGGTAGCGGTCCCCAGTATCAACCTCCCGACATACTCTTAACTTTCCTCAAATAATCAGTGGAATTATTCAGAATCCAAATAAAAACACAAACTTTCCTTTATTATTTTTTTTTACTGCAACAAAAACTTAAATGCTTCGGTGCAGCCCTGCTCTTTAATTTCTTTGAATTTCAGATTTGGTCATGTCAAAAAATATCAGAAAGGTTTTTTTTTTGTTTATCTACATAGTTTTTAACCAAAATTACACTATAACACACAAACACAGTCTTCTCTTTAAGGCACAACACATCATTATGCACATTCTGTTTGCCAAACTTATAAAAGAGACAATATTATATAACCCTCTCCCACCCCTGCCCCTCCCAAAAGAAAGAAAAATTGCATCCACTTCCAAAATCAGCTTCTAATAAAGTCACAGTAAATTATTTTCATCAATAATTTACACAAATTACAGGTCTAGACAGGATTGTCATTATACAGTCTGAGTGCATTCCAATTCAGATTTTCTGGGTTAGGTAGGCTTAAGTCTGGTTCAAACCTCAGTGCTGAGAATATATCCCATTTTGAGGAATGTTATTGAACACCACCTTGTTGGCTGGAAAACCCGTGTTGGTGCTTTGCCAGTTTGAGTCCTTTGTTCACTCCTGTCAGGGTTCACTTGGTGTGTACCAGTAACCTCCACAGTTTTAATTCATTTGAAAACGTTGCATATATAAGACCATAGAGCTTCCTTACGTAGCACTAACATTTTAACTCCATTCAGCAATCTGAATTCTTCAGTTTGGAATTTTTAATTCCAAGTATTTCTTCCCTTCTTAAGACAATTCATATGTGTAAAGCCAGAGGCATTGAATCACACATAAAAATTCAGTGTACTTGAAATATATATATATAAAAAAGAAAAGGATTGCCAACTTTAGAACACAGTTACAAATACTCTAGTTCCAGTGCTTGATGGAGAGCCAAGAGGTCCGAATGACTGGATATCCTCCAGAAAGGCATGTTGTGCTGTGTTTGTTAGAGGGGGGAAAAGGTCAGGAAAGATGAACACTGTGACACAGGATGCTATATGACACACGACGCTAGTCAGATTACCATCACATATTTTACACCACTGCATTTCTGGATTGATTTTTGCTAGTAAAGTACTGACAAAAATCAGACCAAAATAGATCTGAGCTTAATAGTTCAACTGAAGATAAAATAATTAGATAATTTTTCTTAATAGTCTCTTTGGCAAAAGGTTGTTAATAACTAAAGGCTATTAATTTACTTATTGTTAGCATGCAAACCCACGTGAAGGAGCATTAATAGGAAATCCCTTTCTGCATTAGACTTCGCAAAATACCGAATGATCAATAAGCAATAAGACTGTCATTAGAAGAGGCTTCACACAACACTGAAACAGAGTTTAATTACATTTTTCTCTATCTAGAGGGAAAAAAAGTCATCTCTCTCAGTAAGAAAATAACACAGTTCTGGTTTAAAAAAAGATAATTTGTGTTGTGGAAAGCATCAGTGTCTGTAAGAGATGCAGATATACGCACAATACTCTTTCAGCAATTTGTCAGAATAGAAAGAAATCCATACTTTCATGTTGTGTTCAGATCTATTTGTAATGTGATATATACATTCATCTCTCTGAATTCTCTATCTATCCATGCAATATAGCCAATGTTAAGAAAAAAGCATGCCAAACTGGAAAGTACACAATCCAACCACCTTTATTTAGCACAAACTATAAAAGACCCATCACCAGTACTGTACCTATATTAAGGAACCATTTGGAATGAGCATTTTGGTTATTTTCATTTTGTTTCCATTCCAGCCACAACACCAAAAGGGCACTTCACTTTGCTACTCCTAGCACAATAATATTTACATCACTTGTCTTGTGTAGACTTTGTGAGCCAAAAGCTTTCAGTTTGTGCACACTTCCAAGGTCACACTTGGAAGTATGGTGCAATTTATTAGTTTGATCTCTTTCTGAGCATTCAAACTTGCCCAATGGCATTTAGAATTGAATTCCTACCATGAGAAAACTGAGTATTTCTAAAGAAACACTTCCTTTTAAGAAACACAGATTTGGTAAACAATATCTATGTTGTGTTCTTTTTCCTTCTGTTGACACGTCTTTCTTCAAAAAAATTTGCACAGTCATTTAGATGTTTTTCCACAGCCTCTGTAGCGCTTCTCTTGAAACCTCCCTGATTTCATCATTTAAAGAAAGCCACTGTCCAATCACCACGTCATAGCCGTTTCAACCTTTTCTATTTATCTTTAATTTTTTTGAAGGTAGTCAGGTATTATTGTTGCAAGCATTTTTAATTTATTTTTTAAAATAATGTTGCATGTTTTTTATTTCCAAACTGAAGTGAAGTAAATGCTAGAATCCAAATGGTTCATTTTACTCTAAGTTTTGATCTCATCATGCTTTTGTTGCTTTGCATATATGGACTGAAATTGTCATTCTACCATTGGGCAACACTGGCAAAATGCAAACAGAACGGCTTGCATTAGTAGCTATGTATCACACCAACATTTCAGGAGACAGGTTACCTTTTTTGCTGCCTGTTCTTCTTCTACACCATCCCCAATTACAACATATACTACTTTTCTGCCAAACCTTTGCATTATTCGTTCAAAGCAACTTTCTTTTCCTGGAAGATAAATGAGATAAAAGTTCAGAGTGAAGTTACCTGATTAGCTGCATGTTCCTCATCTCGGCCATCTCCAATCACAACATAAGTTATGTTAGTGCCAAATCTGGACACTATACGCTCAAAACAGCTCTCTTTGCCTGAAAAACAATGCACTTATTCAAGTTACCAAGTGAGTTATGGTGAAGCCCTACAAAAGATAATTGCAGTGGTAATACATTGTTACTACTACTATATTTTAAAGCTCCCAGCTTTGGGATTTGGAGCTTAAACTGGTGAGAAACAAATAATTCTCTTAGTGACATTACGCTGCTCCAGGTAAAACTAAATCTCTGTCTTAAGAGTTACAACAAAGCCACTAAGATAAAAGAATTACCAGTGCTGCAAAAATAAGTAGGTTAGTGAATTAATGACTGAATTGAAATGTTTCTCTATTATTGTAATAATAAATTTTTCATGTAAAGCAGCAATTTTAATTCTGATGTATCTGCAACAAGTGAAGTAGCAACGGAAAACGTGATCAAAGAAGTAGAATTAGACAACAGGTTCCTGGAAGAACTTCCATGAAGCATTTGGCTTTTTGGGAGAAATGTGGAAGCAAGCAGGCTAAGTGAGTAACAGCAATAAACAGGATTGAAAGGAACCAAGCAAAGTCGTCTACTGATCTTTTCATTGTACTGCAGGCTCAGGTTTGCCAACAAACGCTTGTGTTTGTTCTATTGATCCTAAAACTGGTCTAATAAGATGGTTTAGTTGTTGCCAAGGCAAACTGTATTTAATTAATACTTTCAATTAGGGAGTTTCTCTTTGACATGCAACTTATACATGCCCCAGTGCAAAGAAATCATCGCCTATTGTCATCCCTCCCATCAACGTAGAGAAAGATTACTTCTTTCCTCTCTGCAATAGCTTTTTACCTTGTTTGTTATTATGGCTATCCCCACCCTAGTTTTTTCATCTCATCTCACAATCTCACGATTTCTAGGTCTCTGATTCATACTGCTCTTCTCTGGTTTTGTGGGTTTTTTGCTTGTTTGTTTGTTTGTTTGTTTTTCAGGTAGCCCACAATAAAAGCTTATGATTAGGAAAAGCATTGTGTGTGTTAACTGTTGAGTGAGGACCAGCTTTCAGCGTATGCAAGCAACAGCTGCAACCATAGTCCTGTGCTCAGCACAGAGCAGAGATCAAGATGAGAAGTAGAGAGACATCTTGTACCCAACAGGATTTTCTGTGCTCCTGACAGGAGCCACACTGTCCTCAGAAGGACCTGCTGGTGCAGAATTACTTCAACAGAGCCTCTAGAGACTGTGCTTCACTTCACCACCCCCTTCTGTGCTGTCAGCACTACATCTTAATGCTCCCTCCATTGGTCCGAGTGCAATCTCAATGACTGATTCCAACATATAGAGGCTGTATGACAGACGACATTCATTCCAGAGGCTGCTCAGTACCATTTAGTATTTAGGGTACGTTGTGCCTTGACTTAATTTTTTGAAG
The DNA here is from genome assembly GCF_017976375.1 of Cuculus canorus. Taxonomy (NCBI): domain Eukaryota; kingdom Metazoa; phylum Chordata; class Aves; order Cuculiformes; family Cuculidae; genus Cuculus; species Cuculus canorus. The sequence continues at coordinate 42,929,406 of NC_071403.1, read as the reverse complement.
TATTTGAGTAATTTCTGTCTAGAGGACAGCTACAGCTTATTAAAAGATGACTGAGGTAATAGTTTTTCCTGACACTGTTAGAATATGCATTGTTTTTTCATTCATGAAAATAATTTAAGAAAAAATTTATAATGCTTTTGAAAAATGAAGTGTCACACTTCATGATATATATATATAAAATGTCTGAGGTATAGAAATTAAGCATTCCTAAATTAATAATTGGTAAATCATGACATCTGCCAAAATCATTAGTCATTGTAGCCAGATTTCACAGTGGTGATAACTTTTCTTGGTTTACAAGAAAATTTTGGATGCAATTTCCAAAAACTCTACATTTCCAGACTGTAATACTCAACAGGTACCCAGCTGTCAATGGAATAGGGAAGCACCCTTGTGGTATCCATCAACACAGCTTCCATTGGTAACAGCTGTCATTACCATCAATGATTAAGAAGCATTGGTCTAGCTTACAAAGAGCTGAAGGTCAGAGCAGAGATTATTTTGGCAGAAGTTCTGCTTAATTTGATTTCACAAAACACTTTTCTTCATTATTTTCTGCACATTTTTTTCTTTTCTGCACCATACTTCGGAGTTGCTGAGGCTTTTAATCAGTATGGGGACCCTTATTCCGCCAGGCATCATTGAAAATAAGCTGAATTTGGAATTTATTGACATAAACACCTCCAAATATATGCATTGCCTATATCTTATAACTAACATGGTAAGTGTCATGGAAGTGACCTGGGATCCATCCATTACTGGCAAAACAATATTGGTAATGCAGTATAGTCAGAATGCATGAAAGAATAATTTTCTTACCTATTTTGGTTGCACTGTAAATATTTTCAATAGGAAAAGCTCCTCCTAGGCTATACAGCAGAACTTTTGCAAGTGCTGGGATAAGCTGGGTTGTTGTTACCAACACGTTTACACAGTTACTCCTAAAATCAGAGAAACAGGTTAAATTTAGATAGTTTAAAACCATTACCCATATGCTGATGAGGTGAACCAGCTGTGGAAAGCACATTCAGGATTCCTCCACATTTACTTTCACTCACGTAGCAGTGTTGTTCAGCACCATCACTTCCAAAAAATGCACATAAAACATTTGGCAAAATCCTTTAAAAAATACACAGGCCTGATTGTAGGAAATATTCCACACTGGTTTATAAAAAAAACCAGGCCCTTGAAGATGGGTCCACTAAAATCCAGACATTTAAAATCACCAACTGCATTTTTATGCTGAGAATTAATTGGCAGTAGCTACTAGCCAAATAAAAGTGTTAGGAGAACGTGAAAACATCATTTGTTACTCCCGAGGGGAAATAAAGAGCCAATACACATTTTTGCACAACAACATCACTTGCTTCATATTTCAAGAGTAATAATATTTCTGAGAAAAGGGAGAGATAAGTATAATCATCTTAACAAGCTAGCATCAAAAGTTGAGGATAAAACCTTGAATGGAGGAGTTGTACTAGCAGTGACACAACAGAAAACTCAGAGCCAAGCTACTTTAGGCACTGACAGACTGGAACGTGAGCTTGACCATAGCGTGAGCATGGAGCTTGCAGCAAATAGTTGTGATTTTTACCACAACTGGTTCTTCCACAAACTCCGAGCAAGACCTTAGGCTACTACTTCTTCCTTAGTGTATCTCAAATTTCCTGTTAGTAACATATAGGTAATGTTTAGCTGCCTCATGGACTGCTTCTAAAGATTTATAGCTCTGCTGCTATTTGAAGACAAGACAAAAGACTATTGTTTAACAGTCCTGAGTAACTGATAACAGCTGATAACTCACCCACCAATGCTCAAGTGGTCTTCATTGCCAAATGTCTTTTTTGAATGAAATACAGAGCTAAACACAATGGCTTACACAAATATTTCACTTTTTTTCTCTTGAGGTGCTTAAGGCACTGCTGAATAAACAGCATCTAAGAAATAAACATATTGAAAAAATTGCTACATTTAAGATAAGTTTTTCACATTTTTCCAAGTTTGTTCTTTCCTCTTGATCTCGAGTCTTTTCCCAGACATGTTCAGACGGCAAGATAGCTTAACATTGGGTTTTTTTATGGTTTTAGACCACAATTTTTGAGCTTTTCTGATAAGATACATATTGCATGACTGACTAAGCAGCAGCAGTGTTTACAGTTTTATTATTTCAAACAATATATTTTGTGTCTCTACTGAGAACCCATATTTTTAATGCAGTTAAAACAGATTTTCGCTCTTCTGAAAACTTATATTTATGCTTAAGCATACTGCTTTGTTTGGAAGGGCAGAAGGAAAATGGTTTTGTGTTCTGGGTTCTACACAGTATTTAGGTAGCAGCGTGAACAGGCACAAACTATGAAGGACAAAATGGAAATGTGGAGTTCACAGGATGCTGCTGCCCAGAAGATAATAAATTAAAGGCTGGCTCAGCATTCTACAATACTTTCAATATACACACAGGAACAGTTATCACATTTTAGAAGACACTTCATACTATCTTTAGTAAGTGCTGGAATTATTGAAAATTAAATCACTTTCCATGGAATTTTTCCTATGTTCTACCCAAAAGTCGTATTAGACCTGTTCTGTTCTTCAACGGCGCTAATTTATTGTAAACTAAAATGTCAAAAACCAGCCATTAAAAGTCCAAAACTAGAAACTTTTTTACAGTAGACTCAAATACATACCTTGTGCTGATAATGGATAATGATTTAAGTGCATTTGTTAGCCAGGAGTCTGTCAGAGCTTCCATCTCTGCTCTTAATTGCAACCATGCATCTCTTTTAGCAGGACCTAGAAGTCCTTTTATGTAAAATAGCAAGAAAAGAAAAAAAACAAAATAAATTCTGTATCAGTTGGAATGTATAGATTTTATGGTCATTGTTTCTATTTTAAATTCCAATAGAACTTGAAAAAACATCACAGAGAAAAATCTATTGCTTCAAGACTCAGTAAATTGTTCTCTGTTTTTATTTGCACTCCACTATATCAACCAATGTCAGAAAGTATTGCAGATACTAACAATTAGGCATCTGATTTTTTTTCTTCATCTATTCAAACTCCTTTACTACATTTCAAAGTACGCATTTCAGATAATTTTAAACTAGCTCCCACGTACATCACACTCTAATTATCAGAGGCAGTGACAAGGAGATTCACACCATCGGGGCCATAGGCAGATACCTTCATAAAAGACGAGACTTTAGAATAAAACTTCCTTTGTGCTATCTGTGCATGTCTGAAACTGCCCTGCTTATGACTCTGTATATAGGTGAATTTCAGGTTACATATAGGGAAATACATTTGTTCGCTGATGGCTTGCTTTTCATCTCCTGTTGTAGTCAGTAATGACAGCTTCTTTCAGAGCATTTACAGGCCTGAAGCGTCTGTACATTGTAAGTTCTTACATCTCAGCTAGTCCTTAAAAGCACTTTAAAAATCTTCTTTTGGTTATGAATAGTCAGATTTATAAAAATACTCAGTCTATTGAATGTCGAGACCTGAGTTCTTTGGAACTAAGCTATTTTAAATTTAGATTTGGTGCTGGAAGAGCAGAGAGGCAGGTTCCATGACCCTTAGTATCCCTCTTCTCTTCCACACTCCATATTCCCAAGAAGCAGCGACGACTGTCTTCAAAAATCTGAAATGGCACAACCTAAAAATACCTATTTGATGAAGCCTTCTGTTGCCTTTGAACAGCTACTTTGAAATGAATAGATATATGTGCGATAAACAGATTATTAAAAAGGCTAAGAAGCATAGGATGTACACCCACTAAGGACTGAATCTATTTCAGAAGCAGGATTTGTAGAAAAGAATAAAAACCTTAGTACAATGCACCACAAATCTGCACTCTGCCTGCCTCTTAGTGTGTTTCCCTATGCTGTGCTATTGGACTTCCACTCTTACTAATGTTCCAGATTTTATGAAATGTACAGCTTTATAACCTTAGATGCATTAGGAGATATAAGAAAATGCAGTAAAGGTTTGGATAATACTATTACAAGTATTCTTAAGATATAAAAACTCCATTCATGACACCAGTGAATGGCAAGGGAGGACAAGTGAATGCCAATCATCTGCTATCACCCTTTGCTCCCATTGCTTCATTCTGCAGCAAGTACAGACTCTGAACTTCTAAGAGAAAACATATATTTCAAAAAATGATTAAGGTAATGACTAATTCACTATCTGTATTAGTAGTACTTTTCCCATTTCTGAGAGACCGCAGGAAGTGAACATCAGTCTGATTTTGCTGAAGGTGAGCCTTACGTTGAGTTTCAGATTCCTTTGAAATAAATTGCAGATGAATTGAAAAGCCCATGCTATGGAATGGAAGAGTGGTCACTTGCACTCCTTCCTGGCTGGACTGGCTTCATCTTCTCATCAACTGTGGCTGTAGCAATCCCTGAAAACTTTTAAATATTCCATATTCTCACAGGCTCTTCTTGAGGGGGTCAGCTGACAAATTTCCCTCCTCAGAAGAGGGCTGTCTGCCTCTGCAAGTCGCACAGGACTCTCCAGAAGACATTCTATCAGTTCTGCTGCTTATTTCCTACAAGCCTGCTGGCATGGACGTGAATTAGTCCATGTATGAAAACAGTTAACAGGAAAGCTCTCAGCCCAAATAAGAGTCATATTTCTTGCTAACAAAATTAACTGTGTAAGCTACAGAGTCAACAAAAGGGGCTAGTGGTATGGCAGTAGTAGGGTGGGTTTTTTTTGCATCCATTGGTGAAAATAGAGCAGCAGGTACTCAGCAGAGACTTTAGCAGACAGGGTGATATCATGTTTTCATGAAATTGTAGGATGGAATAGACCAACCACAAACAATTTGGGCTGTGGAAACTGTACAACTTTTCCTAGAATAACAGCATATTTGAGGCAGAGTAAGCGGCTCAACCAATCGGTAAGGTATGCATAGCTGACATGGGTCTGAAGGAAAAAAGCAAGCTCTATGGAAGCCAAATGGAAGCCTGATTTGTTTCCCCACCTCTTCTTCTCCAGCACAACAGCACAATGTTGACTCTGCCAACAGTAGCTTTCAATAGCCCAAGGTCCAGACACACCTTTTTCTGTTCACTTTGTGGCTTCCAAAGCGCATTCCCTTGATGTGAATTTATCACCACGCTGTTAAACCTGATCAGAATTCTAAATTGGTTTTGATAATTAAACTCACCTCCTATGTTGTTCTTGTAAGTATTATACAACTCTTTTACTCTTCTGTAACGGAAAGCCAGCTTCCTCATCCAGTCAACCCCTCCTCTTACACCTGTTGGCAGACAAAGGTTTGCACTACTTGCAGCTGCATGGAAGCCATCAGTTGCAAAACTGTAGGTACTGCAAACACCCAAAATACAGTGAAAATAAATACAATGTATTCCTGTAAATACTCAATTTATTTAATCTTTTAAAAAAAAAATAAAAAATATGCTCTGTCTTACCTTAGGTCTTGTCCATTATCATCAGAAGAAACATCATCTATATGAACTTGATCACACTCCTGTTGAAAAAAAAAATACCAAATGATAAATTATCTTAGAAGAGAGTATGCTCTCCATATGCTTAGTATAGATATCGAAAACATGAGCGGTGCAGGCCATTAAGTGCACCAGAAGATGGCAGTGTATGTATATGTACAGCTTCCTATTACCACCAATTTCTTTAAAATGACACAACCTTCAACTCCTTCTACACTGTTTAAATTAATTAAAGCAGGCCTTCATAAAAATGACATATAATTTCAGTGTGATTTTTACATTAAAATTATTTTAATTGGGAAAAACCCCAACAAGTATTATTTATAGTCTCTCTAGCACACCAATATTCCAAAATCACCTGAGCATTATTTTCCCACTTCCTAAAACCTAATGATGATGAATCTCCACAGGCATGTCATTTCAGTTAGACTCTAGAAGTCTGGATGCTTATCAGATTCTTTTCTTGATTTATCCAAATGCCTTTGGCTGGAAAATCAGAGATAATCGAAAAGTCCTGAAAAATTTAATTATTTCCTGTTTCTGGAAGGGATGGAAGTAATCCCAGGAAACTCAGGTACACTGGAAAACTGAACTCCTCTCAGAGATGGTTTAATAATTGGATAGCTATCAAATATCATTTTCTGCCCACTGGTTATGGCAGAAAGATAGGAAAATGTGAGGGAGGCACAAATAAATAAATAACTCAAGCCACCATGCAACAGTAAATATGAACAGGCATCATACTAATGTTTTCTGCAGTTGCCAGAATTAACATCTTAACCAAAGACACACCTGAAATTCAGTGTACAGAGATTTTATTTTCTTGTAGGTATTGTTTTTAATATTTTAAATAGCTGAGGTTAACAAAAACCTGATATAATTTATGAAAAAGTTCAAGGACTATAATTTTACATAAAATTACTCCCCAATATTTTCATATAATTGAATCTTATCACTAAGATAAAATGAAGTTGAGCTTTCAAAATGCATAGTTCTGTGCCTCAAATAAAAAGTCGTCTGAGTCATCTACTTCAAATAAAGTTGCTGACAAGCAGCACTTAATTCAGACTCTCTATGACATGCAGAAGTACACAGTTCTATGTTTCCAACCTCAATATCCTACCAGTGCTAATTCATCCAGATAAAGGATAAATCTGAACAGGTGAGTGGTTTCCAAATGTGTGTGCCACAAGTTCCTAAAGTGTGAAAATGGAGAATTACCATTTCTTCTTTCTGTTTTTTTTTGCTCTGCACTGAGTGAAAACTATCCGACTTTTACCCGCATGAAGTGCGTAATTTTTTTTTTGTTCTATTTTAGGAGATTATCTTGAGCTGTAGAATTTTTTTAAAGAGCTGCTTTTGGATGCCAGTAGAAGGTGAAAAGACAAAGAAAAGGGGAAGTGACAGCTGAATTTACACGTTCATTTCTTTATCCTTATTTATTATTTACAATTGAGAAAAAAATACAACTATCCCCCGCCCAATGTAGGACAAGAACTCACAGATCAGACTAGACACCCCACTGGGCCAAATTCTAACTCTATGTTTTGCAATATCTCAGCAATATCTGGCTTCCTAATTATCTTCACAGATTTCCCTGGGACTGGTCAAAGTGCAAGAAAATTTTTGAAGTACAAAAATCAGTTGTGTGGGTCTGAAGGTGTATGAATTAAAGTGAGGGCACACAGAAGCCCTGATGGATAAGGGATGTCTGCCGCTGTTGATGTTAAGCCTTCCAGCTACACTATTCCTGCCTTAGTAATTCCAGATAACTGTTCTGCTGATGATTTCATCATTAAGTTAAATATGAGTGGGTGGCAAAGGCTCAGCTGTTCACTTTTTTTTTTTTTTAATCTCAGAGTTTGTTCATTGACTCCAGGAACAGGAGGTGAAGGGAATATGCCCTTTTCTGATTACTCGTCCCTTGTCCCTGCAAGAAGATTGTTCAGTTTCCAGACACATAAGAGGATCAAACCCAACAGCACTCTCCAGCCTCCTCCTTTTCTCATTTCCTCTTCTCCTCTTGGATCTATAGCTCACCTACTTACCATACTGGCAATACCCTTTTGCTGAAACAAAGCAAACTCATGTGCCCATTACTCCTTGCTTCATTTTACTTTGTTTTCTCATTTACTTATCTACTTCAACTAAAGTGTTTACAGTTTTCAAATTCACTTACAAGCTGTGAAAAAGCTTTCTGGAAAAAAAAAAAGAAAAAGCAGATGGTTTGAGCAGATTTAAGTTAATTCTCTACTTTTCTCAAAAGAAACAGGAAACTGGTAGTACAACCCCATATTTGAGTTTCCTTGTAAAAGAGACGGACCAGTTGCAGGGAGGAAAGCAAGCAAGCAAGCTGTCTGTCACTTTAATTGTTAAGTTACAATACTTTTTACATCAGCTACAGTACTGGCTATGCTTAAGTCACAGTGGCTCACTATCAGTGCAAGGTTAAAACTTTTCTGTTACTGAGGGTACAGGAGAGGAATTCAGGCACAATAACTGCCTTTTGCTTGAAGCAGTACTAATTTGAATCATATCTGAGTGCAGCCAATTATCTGCAGCAGTTTTTAGAGCTTGAAAGTTTGAAAGTACAGAATCAACAAATCATCCATAAAAGTTATCCTCCTGGGATGGACAGTAATTTCATTACCGAGTAAAAACAATGACTTACCACACTGAACACAAAAATGTCATTATTGAGAGGATATTCAGCACTTTGCTTTCTCAGACTACACAGAACACCTCTTTTTATGTATATGCTTCAGTCTGTGTTAAAACTATTTTGATCCACCTCCCAAATTTTGAGACCTGCCTAAATCTAATTTTTTGTTTTTCACTTAAATTTTGAATGTGAAAAAACTAATGACAAAACCTTATTGAAAATATAGAAGCATTATCATAAAAATAAAACATAATTAAGTTTGTTTGAAATAAATACTGTTTTTTAATCATCACACTGAGAGTGGAGGGGGATAATTGAAACTGTAAGATTAACGTTCAACTTTCTGCTTGCAATTTCTAGAAATTGGTTTTTGAGCCTGCACAGTATGCTCTAAAAGCTGTCTTAAAATTATTATTGAGATGGGGGGGAAACCTCCAATTTATTCCTTACCTGTCTGAAAATAGAATGCATTAGTTTGGACATTATTACTGAACTGAGTCCCATCTCTAAGCATTGTTTAGGCACGTGAACTTTCTAGAGCACCAGACTCCTATTTTCGTGGCAAAACACCAACTGCCCTCCCAAGCGATACTTCCCAAGCTAACTAAAATTTATACACTGAGAATGAAATAGTTGGAGAACAGCCTAGGCTGAAATAAAAATGCAGCTTGGCTGACTAGATCATGGGTTACTGGGTCAGCAGGGAATTTCTCAGCAGATCAGTATTTCTGCCTCAGCAGTCACTGCAGTGAGACGGATTTGCATAGAGGAAGGAAAACATTATTTTTGTATGTGATAGCTTTCAATAACTTGGTTGTTAATACTAGGCTCTGGTATGTGGTGTTTGCAACCAAGAACACAGGGAAAAAAGAAAACTTAAGAGGACGTAGTGACTGGATTCAATATTACCAGAATACACTGGTATTAGTACACTACAGTTGTCATGTCTGGAGCCACATGGTTTTTCATGGGATGAAGATGAAAGCAAGACAGAAGGTATAGAATCCGATGGCTCAGCATTAAAAAAAAAAAAAGAGATGATGAAAGGATAAGTAATCTATGTATTGAATAAAGGCCTATCTCACATCCTCCAGTAAGAATTGTAGGCCTTGTGCCTTGATGGCCATGACCTTCAGCAGGTCAGCACTCACCTTCCCTCCCCTGGAGGAGGATACAGAGAGGAAGACAAAGAATAAGAGATGGAGAGATGCCCCAGGTCAGAACAGGGAAATTCTCAGAATTCACATTACACAGCCATCATGAAGATACACTTTAATATTCAGTAATGGCCATGTGCTCTGCAAATGTATTTAAACAGACAGATTTATTAATCTGCATACAAAAGGATGCCTCTATGTAGTTTAGCACAGGATACCAGGCTATTATATCTTACTTGCTAAGAAGACACAAACTTATTGGACATATTGCATATGCCAGAATGTATGCATACAGCTTACTTCAGAACAAGAAGTTTGGAATTTTGATAATCTTACAAGAGTGTTGGTTTTGAAAGAAAAAGGAATTCTGAGCTCGAGAATACTTAATTGCATGTAGAAATCGGTTTCAATCAAAACAAACTCATTGACTTTTGAGATTCTCCAAGACAATCTCCAAGTAGTATTTTTTGATTTATCTAAAACTGAAAACTGGATACCGTTCAATCTCTGGAATGAGCTGGAGTATGAATTTTTGGACAGGATATTAATACCACCCTATGAAGAATATACAAAATGTAGTGATCCACCCATGACAGCTCCACCTGAGATCTACAAGGAAAATAAATAATGAGAGAAAGGAATGAAGCTTGAAAGGCCACAAGCAAGAATAAGGAGATACGGAAAAAGTGCAAAGCTCCATTTTGCTGAACTCTTCCACGTGACCTCAGCACAAGCTTTAAGAAATCTGGGCACATGCTACTGAATGGCTTTAAGTTCATTTGGGTGCCACATGAAATCTGAAAACACGAGGGTTCTGCTAAAAAAGAAATTTAAGCAATGCTTTGAAAAACTGATTTGAATCTATCCCTGATACAGGGCACCAAAAAGGGAACATTCACTGAATATGTTCGCATTGTCAAGCTATGACTCACTAGGACTGACTGCAGTAAAAAACTGATCAGTGTAAGCATGTTCAGGACTTCACTTTACTGTGTTTCTGCTGTTGGAAGGAGGAAGTGCAGCTCAGGTACAGGATGAAGTAAGATTCCAGTTTCTTGATTTAAGAAGAGCTAAGAATAAATGAGATCTGCAAGGGATGACAAAGACAATCACAGCTTGGTAACTTCTACTTTTCTTTTTGTCTATAGCTGACAACGGAATAGAAGTGCACAAGAGAAAAAAATCGAAGTCCCAGCGATTGGGAAAAGTGTCACTTATCCTCATTTTCTCTATTCACTCACTAGAGACTTTTCCCTGGCATTTTAAATAAAACTTCAAGGTCTTCCAACTGTCATTAGTGGCAAAATATCCAAAACATCTCTCCACAGAGGGAACTCTGTGATCTACTCTGAGTAAGAAAAAAAATGATTTAGACCAGGAAAGGTCTGAAAAGCCCAGAGTTTAATTTGAGAACCATTTTTCACTCTCTGTCTGGTGACACATGGTTCTTACGACTGTCACTTTCCATGTTAATAGATCTGGACTTCTGGAGTGAAACAAGAAGTCTGTGAAGCACCAGCTGACAGCCCTGCTTCCCAGACTGCTGTCCCTGCAGCAGTCCATCTGCCTCCTTCTAACAGGTGAGCAGTCCACAGCGGTCAGTTCCTAGGAAGAGATCTCTCCTTTTTCTGTCTGGATGCCAAATTTCATGCCCTGGGTACATTGTGACAAAACATGTGGTTGCCTGGTTACCTCAGGAAGAGACAACTTTGATGATTACATCTATCATAGTGCCAGCTTTCTGATGGTGCAGTCTTCGAGGTAAATGAAGAATATTCTTTTAAGCAAGAAGGAAGGGAAAGGGGCGAGGGGGTTGCTGTGGTCAAAAGTTGCATGAAGAGAAGTGCACAGTCTCTTGTGGTCAGATTATTACACCCGTTTAGAGCAAACAGAGAGAACTTCAAGAGAAAGAATGGTAGGCATGTGTCCCCCTCGTGGAAATGACTGCAGACATCTCTGCCTTTTCATGGAAACTGAAAAGATGGCCATAAGACAAAGAGAGGAGGGAGCAGTTTCACGGAAGGATTTTGGTGCCACTGGCAGTCATTGCCACCTGGCTAATCTCTCAGAGTATGACAAATCCTAAGTCTGGAAAGGCGAAAAAGCGTTAAATGCAACAAACACTAATGCACAGCAAAACCACAAAGTTAAAACCCCGGGCGTAACGGTGTTTATGTTACTTTGATTCTTACCTCTAAATCATTAAAAAATAAATGTGTATCAGCAAGATTAAAAATCATTTCTTCCATTCGCAGTCCGAGGGTCACTGCCATTGGTGGATCCTTAAAAAACAGAAAGCAAGGTTAATTATTCAAATACCTTTAATTCGTATCAGAATTACTTTAAAAACTGCTATATACAAAGTGTTTTGGAAAAGTGACACTGCAAGAAATTTCACTAGAATCCTTTCACTATTAAGTTACTTTAATACTACAAGAAGACACTAGTGAACCTGTGTGAGAATGCTTGGGGAGCTGGGGATGTTGAAACCTCAAGGGTTTTTAAAGATGAGGCATTTGTAACCTACCTAAACTGACAAGGGAAACCTGGGGGCCATATGTAAATCTGCATAAAGAAGGCTGTAAACAGGGAAGGAACTTACCACAAAAGATATAAGTAAGAAAATCAATATTATAAGAATATACTGATTTTTTTCATCCCTGAGCATTTTATAAAAATATAGAAGTAACTTCCCTGTCAATTTGTGGGCAGAAATAAGCTGAATCATGGAGCAGTAATACATTTTTCTGATGCAATGCACAGAGTCAGCAGCAGAGGTAGGAATTGAAATTACTCCATGTGACACCTAGTCCACTGCATAATACCTCTGATCTCTCGGCTTTTCTTTCCAATTTTTGGCCACACAGAAGTCCTTACGAAGGTCATGCTAAATTGGACTAGGAAAGGCAATCATCCCTACTAAAATGATTACTTTATAACCAATTATCCTACACTGTAGTAGTGAGATGTCATTTAAGTGGCCTTTTCAATTTCAGTGTCTCTGCTTTATAAAAATACAAAAGGTACTCTGACTCCATGCCCATTTCCCCAAACTGAGTTTTACTTTGGAGAAATCATCACTGCCTTGCCTATGCTTAAGCATATACTACTTACTTCTCACACTTTCTGCTGCTCCACTATTTACTTTCAAACCCTGTGTTCGGTCCTTCTCCATCTCAATATTTACCCTTCTTCCACGTAGGCACTCAATGATGAAATTCCAAACTCTCCTTTATGGTTTTATTGCAGGTATTCATTCAACAAAGTGCCTGTAACTGTTCTTCAGCATGCGTACAATCTATGGCACAATTCTTTAGGTTGTCCACAGGAATGGGAAAGCATACGTAAGTTTGTTTGTTTGCTACAGATCATCCCTTCATTTCTGACGAAAGACAGGATTCCTGTCCCTGGATGAGAGTCATTCAAAATGCTGCATCTGTTTGTGGGTCTGCTTTTACTCTGTTAAATCACTGTACCTCAGCAAGATACCAGAAATCTACTCATCTGCAATAAGTTTGTCTGAGAGCATTTAGCATACAGTAAATGTGAGATTATTAACTTGACTTTGCTAGGCCTGCTAGGAAAGACATTAAGCCAATTTGCATTACCTTCATTTGTTTAAGATAAGAATGCACATGGACAGTTTCTAATGTTTAGCTGACACCTGGTAACTATTTTTTTCATTTACTTAATCATCTGTCTGAGTTTGACAAATTCAGTTAACTTTTTATGTTTAACTTACTGCAATGGACTTCTAAAATAGATATGAAATGCTGTATTTTGTCTTTTAAATGCTGATTGATATTAGCGAGTTTTCAGAAATCCTTTCTTAAATACCTTGGGATTAAAAGTCTGAAAGTTTACCAGCCTCTGGCAATAAAATCACACAAAACAGCCTATGCTCATTTGTTAATATTAGGATCAAACTTCCCAATCCGGATCAGACATCCGCTGCTCTGTGACTTCACAACAAAAGAATAAAAAAAGGCTTTTGCCCCCAAGCACTTAAAAACTAATAGTAAAATGTGATACATGGACATATTTTGAACCTTGCTTATCAAAAAGACAGACTTGAAGGGGAGGATAGCATACCATAAACTGTAATGATCCAAAGTTAAACCAAATATTTCTGCCAGGAAATATTTCTAGTTCAACCCTTGAGCTGGTCTACACTACCTTTCAGAAGCAAAACTTAAATGCAGTCCCTTGTAACATAACTTCATCCCCTATGCCTTCTACAGTCGTGTTTGCCGAATCCGAAAGTCACGTGGATGAAGGCAGCAGCAAGTGCAAAGGTTACTTTTCCAAGGGGATGATTAAGCAACACACATTAACAGATTTGCAAAAACTCATGTAAGATACTTAGAACACAAATCATCAAAATACTCTGGACTCATGAGATTCCTCACAAGCCATAATGCTTTTATCAAAATGTCATCACATATAAACATGTGTTTCTCTCTCCTTTCTCTTGTGGGTTTTTTTCTGTGCACAGTAAATTACATTTTTTTTCTCTTCCTAGCTAAAATATAATGAAGAGTATTTGCAATATGCTTTTTTACCTCAATTCCACAAACACTAAGGTACGTGCATAACTTTAAGCACAGGTGGTAACTCATTATTATTTATGTAAGCTAAGTTATTCACTGGAGTACTTCCAAGACCGGAATCTCAGACTTTTGATTCTCAGACTTTTTTTTCCCCCTTCCTGGGTAGAAGCAGATTTAAATGCGGAAATCTGCTATAACATATTCCATTATAATCCAATTTATTTTTACAGAAACTACCAGCTATGTATCACAATTTCCTGCCTTGCCTAGTATAGTTGAAAGACATAAATGTGACAAAACTTTTATGATTTTCTTATTAGTAGTATTTTTGTAACCAACTATGGCCTGACTTTATTATTGTTAAAATGATATTTCCTATGTTCCTATTTTGACAAAGGCATGTGTAGGATATTGCCAGGTACTATATGTAAAATAAAATAAAACAAAGAAATTCATTTCAGCTAAGCGTGAAACCAGTCTGGGATCTCCACGTAACAACTTGTGCTAAGAAGAGTCACTAGAATTGAATTCTCAAGACATGAACAATTCTTCCTGTAATAAACTGGCTCAAACTTGGACTGCAACTGTTTAACAAGAATTAAATATTACAGCTCTTGCCATAGTAAGTTCATTCCTTCGCAGACAAAAATAGACAGAGAAAGCAGATTTGTCAGGGTCTTGTGGTTTTATAACGTTTGCACAACGTGGAGGAACATCCCAATCATCCTTTTACTGTCTTTCAACTGGAAGCAGAAGTTGCAGACTGACTCAAGTTGCACAAAGAATGGAGTGTTGAAAAGAGAGCAAGAAACGTGCAGCTGATACAGATTTCAGCACAGCAAACTGAAAAACTGAATAAGAGGCAGACTGAACTTCTGCCAAAACAGTATTTTGTGCTACTTTGCACAAGCATACACAAAAGAGGAAAAAATAATAATTAAAAAAATGGAAGTTTTCCCTAGATAATTTGCAGAATAAAGAAGCAGAACTCTTTGGCCCTTAGTGGCACGATTTTAGCCAGATATCATTAGAATGCAGAAGAAACAAGACCAGTTACAGCACTCCTGTATACCAAAATACTAACGTCTTTAGTTACGTTAGTATGAAGGCACTACACTGGAGCCAGACTGTCTGTCTATGGATTTCTGTACTAGACGGATCCATTCACGGGAATGCTTCCCGGGAGACTAGGTAAAAACATCCTGGGAGAACCAATTTTTAGATGTTTTGAGCAAGAGGAAAGTAAGTAGAACAAAGTCTCAAAAGCTCAGTGTCCACTGGTGGAAGAAATCTATTTAATATTGTCTTGGAAGGTCAGGTTTCAGTATAAGACATTCAAAAGCATTTGTTTCTTGGAAAAAAAAGGCCCCCCACTGGTTTTTATACAACTTCAGAAAACAAATAGATAAATAGACTGTCAGGTAGGCTCACTGCGACATGAATTTGTATGCATGAGCCTTAAAAACAAGCTAGAAAATACATGAATAATTCTGTAAGAATAGTTTTCAATGGTTGGCTGTCCTGAACAGATTTACAACAAAAGCAGCCTCTGAAAAAAAGTGGACATGCTTAAGTTAAGTACTAGTATTTTTAGCTTGAAGACAATTACGCAGGAATCTAAGATTTAATTTCAGCTTTCAATCTCTTGTAGGGGACACTTGTTTCCAGGAAAGCTTCATGTGGGTGGCAATGGAGGAAGACAATACATCTCTTAATAACCATATCTGGTGGCTAATGAAGGAAAACTCACACACTCCACAGAGAGTTCCTGTTCCACAATCTCTAGAAGGTGGTCAGAAAATGGACTCAGAGGTCTCAGACAACGAGGGAGTGAATATAGAGGGCAACTGGAGGTCATGAGAGACAGACTACTAAAAAATGCAAAAAAACCGCATATTTGTAAGTGATTTTGGGTGTGTCATTATATGTCCTAATGGTGACAAAGTTTATCTGTTTAATGGCTGGACAAACAGAGAGCAAGCAATAAAAACCTTCCGAGCCCTTTTCAGAGAAGCGTACCAGGTTAATGTGGCCTATGCAACTATTTTCTGTCACTGACAATGCTATCAAAAATCAAGTGTGAATTTATTTTGATTTTTGCACCTGGAAAGCACATTCTCCTCCTTCTTAGGCCATAAGGGAATTTCACTCTTTTTTAGCCAGTTGCACTTTGAGTCAAAACATTTATCTAGGCATTCTTGCCCTCTGGATTGACTTGGGAGAAATGAACAAATTATGAATGCTTGGAGGTAGACAAAACTCCAGCTAAATCAGCTTTAAATCAGGAAGACAAACTGGACTGTAATGGAACAAAGAATACACACTGTTCACAGGGAATAAGAATGTACCTCATAAACTTTTAACAGATGATGACATCTCCTAACACATGTCCTGTCACATCAACAAATCCTCACTTAAGAGCTGAGCATTGTAGAAAACTGTTTCTGCCAACTGGTGCTCAGCTGCAAAAACCATCATCAGCCACACAAGTCATAACAGAACAGCTCAAATACCAGTGTTCATAATTTGCTACTGCAGTAAATAATTAAAAATAGAAATGTACTAGTTTCATGAAGTGCAAAGCAGATGAACAAATGAGCTGAACAACGAGAGGTGCTCTTACTGCTTGGAAGCATCGTGGTTTCCTTGAAACCAAACAGAAGTATAGTGCAGTTTTTATTCTCTTTTTTTTTTTACGTTAGCTCTAAAATAACCCAATATAGCTCTAAAATAGCCCAGTAAAATAACTGCTACATCAAAAGTCAGACAGAAACAGCCACGGGTCGAAAACAGCAAGCCATAGAATATTACTTTGGATAAGTTTTGCATTTTAAATATGAAAGTGATGAATTGATCAACCTCTGGTCAAACCTCTCCCACTTCAGTGTAGTTTACAGCTATAATCTACCAAAGCCTAGATAAGAAGCAGCAATGTGGCCTGTGTTTCAAATGAGATGCTTACAGCTGCATCCAACAAACTACATCTTTCACTTAATCACTAGTTTTGTTTTTAACATCTTTATTATAATGGCTCCAATATAATTCTGAGATCAAAATACTATCACACCACGCAAAGTGCTGGACATGCATATACTGAAAAAAAAGTGTCCATTCTCAGCTTCAGAAATCCTCAGGCATAATTCAGAAATCTGATGTTCTCTTGACAAATACATGACATGAACCTTGATGAATGGATCAGGGCCTTCCAACGTATTGTGCGCCAATTAATGCCCCCATTGCCTGTCTCTACTCGAGAATGCTTGGTTTGTCTTTCCCTTTTCTCTTTTACTTCAATTGCCTGTTAAACTGTAGAATTCTTTTGAAAGGGAAACTGTTAGTCTTCTGGTACCATAGCAGCTCTCAGGTGCTTCTGCACTCATCCATTGGTCCTTCTGCTGGGCCATAACAGTGTGATAGCCTCCTCCACATGGTGCACCTTCCCTCACTGCATTCCCTGCTCAGTCTGAATTGTGGCACAGCTAAGAGATTAAAGACTTATTTCTGAATTTTGTTTTCACCTGCTTTCTGCAAGAAATAGGGTGAAGAGCTATGGAAAAGCAGAATAAAAGCTCACACATCAAGAAGTAGATGGGAAAGAACTGAAAGTAAGTATCCTTACCTGCCTGTATATTCACAGTAGCCCTACACCCTGTATCTCACCCCTTGAACGTACAAAGTGAGAACACTTGGTATAAGGACATGCCTTCATTTAAAGCAATGTTCACATTAAAGATTTGCTAATCACATTCAGAACATTGAAATACGGAGGAAAGGGAAAGCTCTATTTTCCTGTGATTTTTAGGGTTTTTTTATGGTTCCTTTTTTGGGAGTAACCTGACTCCGTTATACAAAATGGGCTAAAAAATACATATGGAAGAACACAGTATGCACAGCTGAGTATCTGTGTACTACTGCACACCTTTATTTTTTAAACAGGAAATCATCACAATTCAATAATTCAATATCACTATCATTTTATACTATCCTGAAATTTTTTCCTTTGTGAAGTGATGATATTGTACCACCTTTACAGGATGAACAGTTCTCTCAACACTTTTGAAAAACCTATGCACTCACAAGACTTCCACGGAGAACCTCGCAAATCATGGAGTATTTACTGTCATAGCAACCAAATACTCATAACAATCCAGACCTCAGTCTGGATTAAGACCTTGTTTACAGATGGGAATCATATGCAGACAAGATAAGGTCCACATCTGCTAAAGAGGTCATGCACCAAAAACTTACTGAAGCGCAGCTGTGCTATCTTTTCCCTCTCCCACGTCTAACCTCTTAGGTACACAGGGTGAGACACATCCCATCTTAAGTTGAGATAACACTTCAACAACATGCAAAAGTTAAAGCCCACTTATGATAAGCTCTTCCTTTATTCCCTTTCCTACTGCTCCAGCCTCCTTACAGTCAACAATATCTATATTTGAGTTTCATTGGCAATGACTTATTCTTTTCCCAAGTTTTAAATAAATATGGCAAAGGTAGTCACTGCAGGAAGGAAAATGTTTCCTATTTTTATTTTACAGTCTCTGGAAAGGAACACATTTCCCTGCTTGTAGGGATACCACCTATCAGTAAAAGAGAAAAAGAATTTTACTTACGAATTCCTTTCCTTTTGCTTCATGACTGTTCATGACATTTATTTACTGATGCTGATCTCATCAGTATGACTACATTAATTTCACTTGCCCTTGAGACACTCTTGGTTAATACAAGCCAACTTTATCTTCTGTCAGTACTGCTGGCTGTTAATATGCCGTTAGTGTTTCTAAGGACTCTATATGGAAAGTCCACTATAGCAACAGATGTGCCCTTAACCGACAGAGGTAATGGGATTTTTTTGAACATCCCTACCCAAAGTGAGAAACCAAGATGTTTCTGTTTCACATTTCTGTTGATGTCCCTAAGACAGCTTTCAAAGTTTTTCATAGATATTTGTGAGCTATAAAATGTGCTCTGTTTTTTCAAACTTTGTATTAAAGTTGACTTAGACTTTATTCATATTCTATGTGAAATGGCACATGAGAGATAAACATCCTAAGGGCACAATCAAAAAAGGATGAAAGGAATAACTACATTACTGAGGCAAGTCAGCAAGTTCTGTGGCAGTCTATGGGGCCACAGAAGTGATATAAATGGACACTCAAAAGTGACATAAATGTTCATGTTCAGCTAGGTTTCTCTCTTGTTTTGATAACTGTAAGTTAGAAATGGTACTAACAAATTCACTGTTGTCACAGTGTTTGACGAACATCAGAAGAGGAGTTTTTGACAGAGTATTGAAATGTGCACTGATTTGGCACTGGGAAGCTGCAAAACAAACAAGGCTGTTTTTCACAAGACGTAAATAACTACCCTTATCTTAGCATTCAAAAATTCAGATTTTTGCTTGGGCCTGTGAGTTTTCCTATTAGCTTTCTGTTTTAATAATCATGAACAGCTGTCAAAATAGATGGAGGACTGGCCCATCCATGCTTATTATACACAGGTCTGGCTTTGGACATTTCTAACCCACTGTCTGGGGAGGTGAGTGTGGAAATCATTTCACTAATACATTGTTTCTCACCTCCTTTTCTTGAGCATCTGATTCTGACTGGAATAAAGAGGCAGCAAATTTGAGCTAAACAAGCCCTTTGTCTGACATAGTATGGGCATTATTACATTCTTAAAAAGAAATACCTTTGTATTAATTACATGTGAATGGCATAACACCTAGAAAACCCACATCTGCACACGTATATACCAACAAGCTCCTTGTCCATTTTCTTCCCTCCATATATTTACCCTAATTTTTTGTTTTATTCAGGCCTTAACATTACCCCTCCTGGCAGTCTGCTCCTACCGCTATATGCTGATCTTCCCACCAGCCCCTTCTCTCTTGCCCAAGCACCATTCTCTTGTCTCCTGATGACACCCCAGCAGGGCGTGCTGCTGACTACGCAGGGGAGCTCCTGCTGCTGCAAGCTGCAGCTGCCTCTCTCTGCCTCTCTTGCTCTTTCTCCTGCTCTCTGCTCTGGAACTTGAACATCTTTTGGATCATATCAGAAAGAAGAGGATGAGTACAACTGTCTGCATGAAAAAGGCATTCACTCCCTAGCATTACTCACCCTAGAGCTGGCCAAAGGAACTAAAGATCAAATGGAAAAGCTGAGCAGTCAAAGAATAACATCTGCAGCTGGCATTGAAACAAGTCTGTCTCTTACTTGCTCGTTCTGATTCATCAATTTCCCCATAAAATCACCAGTCACTCCACTCTATTTCTTATTTCTTCCTCTACGTATCCGAATAGTTATTTCCACTTGCACATTGCCTCTGTTATCTCCCTGCAATGTCTTCTCCAACATACTTCAAGAATTCATCCCGGTTCCTCTATAAACTCTTCCTTCATTTGCAACATCTGCTTCAGCCCTCCTCATATATCATGCATATGGTCTGTGTCTCATTCCTCTCCTTGATTTTTTCGCATTAACCCTCTGAAAATGGGGTTTATCTCCCCCTACCTTCACCTAAGACATGATGAACATAGAAGGTGAAAGCCACGTACATATACAGGCCAGACAGCTCTGACACAGTGAATTTACATAGAATTTATGGTTCGCATACCTTGCCGTACTTCTGTGCATAGGACCCTGTGAGCAGCGAATGAAAAACTATGATTGTTTCATCCAAATCCCAAACAAATACGCGCTGAAAAAGAAGTGGGGACATTATTATTAAACAAATCATATCAAATTTCCACCACCATCCCACCTAGGAAGCTAAAAGTGAACTCAGTCCTAAAGTTTAACTAATTGTTTAACCAAGCAGGTTTTCTCTGAAAATGAGTCAGAATAGTATATAACGCATGACAAAAAGTCAGGAGGAGAACAACTTTTGAACTCCTCAACCATTTCTTATTTGTCCCCTAAAAAGCTTTCAAAACAGCTGCATAACACAGATTTCAGAAATGTGATGGCGGTCAAACATCATTATTAAATTAACTTAAAGATAAACAGTACTCGCAGATGCTTCTCTGCAAGTCTTACTGAACTGCTACATAGACTCATAGAATCATAGATTCATAGAATCATAGAATAGTTAGGGTTGAAAGGGACCTTAAAGATCATCTAGTTCCAAGCCCCCTGCCATGGGCAGGGACATCCCACTAAATAAGGCTGCCCAAGGCCCCATCCAGCCTGGCCTTGAACACCTCCAGGGATGATATGATACCACATGTAATATCATGCAGAATTTAAATAATATTGTAGGATAAAATGACATATTCTAACCAAAAAAAAATCCTTTTATTGATAAGGGTTTCATTTTACTGGCAAACTATAAAAGAAACAGGAAAACTGCAATGTAAAACGTTAGAATCTTTTCATTGGAAAAGTTAAATCCATTGAAAAGCAAAAATCTCTTAAGTTTCCATATAAAAGCAGTGGCATTTACAGTCAGAGCCTAGCGCTGCAGCCCACCCTGCCACCCAGGAAGCTGTGTGGGCAGCCGAGACCCAGCAACAAACTTGTCTTCTGCTGTGCCCAGAGCTGATCAGCAAAGGGGATACAGTGCAGGAGGCAGCACGTTCCCCCAGTGCCAGAGCTGCAGTGCTTCACGGACACGCACGCACACACCCTGGTTCCTCCTCCTCCTCCTGTCACTGTAAGGCAGCGCACTTCTAACACGGGAGTAATAAGACTATAATTACTCCGTTGCCACGAGGTCATCTGTGTTTTAAATCGTCACCCCATATATTAGGCAGATAAATTTCTTCACTAAGGCACTGATATTGCACATGCTTAAGTACAACCATAACTTCACTGATGTAAGTTGCCCTGTTGAAATCCACCGATGTTGCTGTAAGTGTTCTAAAGGCTATTGCCAGACGATCCTGCATAGCTACACTGCATTCATAAATACAAGTAATTAAGTTGAACAACATATTTGAGATTTCCTATTCAAAAAACCAAAAGAAAATGCTACAATTCTGAACACAGAAGTCTCACAATTGTGTGGTTCAATTGCTTGAGAAACTGAAAGATGCACAGTCACAGTCTTGTAGCTAAAAAGTGCAAGGATGAAAAAAATCTACTTTTCTGCCTAACTTTGTCATAAAGAACAGTGCTGTCTCATTGTATGTGCAAAATAGCAACTGGTATTTGTTATATTCAGTTAGTGAGACTGAGTCCATGATCTTTTCTAAAATGCCTTAAGCTATTTCCACAGCTGTAGTTTTCAAAATTTACTTTTCATCAGAAGAAATCTCCACATTAGCACTCATCAATTACTGCAGGCATACCTCCAAGTCACTGTCCGGAGGGGGTGATGGATTGTTCTTCCGCCCTCTACCCCGAGACTTTGACCCAGAACTCCTACATGTTCTCTCATCAAGATCTTTGATTGGCGTGGAGGGGCTCTGCACTGTTTCAAACTCCCCTGTAAAATCAACCATTCATGGCAAAATTAGTCTTGTTTTTTAAAATAATAAACTTCTTTTTTTCTCAGAGCTAGAAATGTCTGTATGTAAACTCAACCATAAGATGTACCTAAAAGGTTGGATAGAATGAGTGATAATGTGGTTTGTCTTACATAAAGGGAATCTGCAAATGCCACATACATTTTTGACTTTACCAAGGAAATGTTATAAACCTTGTCAGAATAACAGAAAGATTCAAATGACACATATGCATGTACAGACATATACAAATACACATGAGCAAAACCCTGACAGATCCAAGGAAGACATCTTTTAAAAGTGCCCCTAGTGAATTCTCAAAACATGAAGTGCCTTTTAGTTAAAGTAGTTAAATTCTCATGTTTGGAGTTCAGCTACACTTATTTCCAATTCCTGTGTTACTTTTGCCAGAAAACCCTTTAGCACATGTCCATGCACCAGAAGAGCCAGTCAACTTCCTGCTTGATCTCCTCCTCCCATGTCACCTGGTCTTTATAGTAGAGTTCACTTTTTTTCCAACGTTATATCTGTCCATAAATTGTCAGAGTAAAGTCATAATATTACAGAATCGCAGAATCACAGAGTAACCTGAGTTGGAAGGGACCCACAAGGATCATCCAATCCAACTCCTACCTCTGCACAGGACAGCCCCAAAATTTACACCATGTGTCTGAGTGCATTGTCCAAATGCTTCTTGAATATTGTTAGGCTTGGTGCCATGACTGCTTCCCTGGGGAGCCTGTTCCAGTGCTCCACCACTCTCTGAGGGAAGAACTTTTTTCTAATATCAAAGTTAAACTTCCCCTGGCACATCTTCCTGCCACTCCTTCGTGTCCTACCATTGGTCATCAGAGAGAAGAGAGCAGCACCTGCTCCTCCTCTTTCCCTTGTGAGGAAGCAGCAAACTGCTATGAGGTCCCTCCTCAGTCTCCTCTTCTCCAGGCTGAACAGACCAAGTGACTTCAGCCACTCCTCATACGACCTCCCCTCTAGACCCTTCAACAACTTTGTGTCCCTCCTATGGACACTATCCAGTAGTTTGATATCCTCTTCATACTTCAGCACTCCAAACTGTGCACAATATTCAAGGTGGGGCTGCAGCAGTGTGGAGTAGATCAGGACAATCACCTCCCTTGAACGACTAGCAATGCTGTGCTTGATGCACCCCAGGACACAGTGGACTTCTTGGCTATCAGCGCCCATTGTTGGCTCATGTTGAACTTGCCGTCAACTGGAACCCCCAGATCCCTTTCCACAGGGCTGCTCTCCAGATTCTCGCTCCCCAGTCTACATGCATATCCAGAGTTGCCGTGTCCCAGGTGCAAAAGATGGCACTTGCCCTTGTTAAACTTCAAGTGGATGGCAATTGCCCAGCTCTCCAATTTGTCTAGATCCCTCTGCAGGACCTCTTTGCCTTCAAGACTGTCAACAGCTCCCCCCAGGCTTGTGTCATCAGTGAACTTGGTTACTAAACCTTCAAGTCCTGCATTCACGTCATTGATGAAGATATTAAAGAGCACTGGTCCTAACATAGATCCCTGCAGAACCCCACTAGTGACTGGATGCCAGCCCGACGTAACTGCATCCACTATGGCTCTTGGAGCCCAAAACATCAGCCAGTTGTTCACCCACTGCATTATGTGTTTATTCATCTGTATGTTGGACATTTTGTTTACAAGAATATTGTGAGAGATGGTATCAAAAGCCCTGCTGAAATCCAGAAAGATTACATCAACTGGTTTTCCTCTGTCAACCAGGTAGGCAACCTTGTCGTAGAGTGAAATTAAGTTTGTCAGGCAGAACCTTCCCGTTATAAACCCACACTGGCTGGGAGCAATGACTGAGCTGTCTTTCAAGTGTTCTTCAGTAACTCCCAGAATAGCCTTCTCCATAATCTTACCAAGCACTGACAAGAAGCTGTCAAGCCTGTAGTTACTGGGGTCATCCCTGCTGCCCTTTTTGAAGACTGGGGCAACATTTGCCAGCTTCCATTCCACTGGTATCTCTCCAGATTCCCAAGAGCATATAAAAAATCATTGAGAGAGGTAATAATGACAGCTCTTTAAGGACCCTTGGATATATCCCGTTAGGCCCCATTGACTTATAGGGATCCATCTGGAGCAGCAAATCCTGCAGAAGTTCAGGGTTGTTAGGGAGTTTATCATTTGCACAGTCTTGGTCCCCTGGCCAAGGGCTGGGGGGGAACTTGGGGCAGGAGGGCAAGCCCATCATCAGTATTGGAGACAGAGGCAAAAAAAGTACTAAATGTCTCTGCTTTGTCTATATCCACGTTTATGAGGTGTCCATGCTCATCAAGTAAGGGGCCAATGTTATTTCTGGCCTATCTTTTGTTATTAACATATTTTAAAAAGCCCTTTTTATTATCCTTCACAGTGCTGGCCAGCTTCAACTCTATTAAATACAATATTTCAGTTACTACCAGAAAGAGAGCGAAGTCGTATTTATTGTATTCTGATAGTCTTTCTCTAATTATTAACTATTGTCTGCTGTTAGAAAGGAGATGTAGTAGAAGGACATTTAATCTGGCACGGTATAGTTGCTCTTAACATCTGCTACAGAATCTGATTCAGAATCTAATGCTGCATGTGACCTTACGTTTCTGGGCCACTGTGGTAATATTTGTTAAAAGTACTCATGATGACACATCTGCAGAATACATTAACACTTGGTACAAACAATTCCCAAGAATCACCTATGATGCAGCTGATTTACAGCTGGAATCCGAACATTATTCATTTTTACAGAGGAGCGCTAAGGTCCCCAGAGTCCACCAGGTAACAGAGAAAGCAGATAAAGGAGAGTGATTTTTTTCTGCTCCATTCTGAATTAGCACGACCACATCTTGAAAAATGTCTAGCTTTGAGGCCCCAAATACAAGAGAGAGATCAACAAGCTGGAGTCAGTCTATGTGAGCGCCACCATGACAATCAAGGGCCAGAACATACAGGAGAAAAGGCTGTGTGACTCCTCATAGGGGTATACAAGAAGCAACAGACAGAAATCGCAGCAAAGGATATTACTGTTAGATACAAGATAAAAAATCCTCATTATGAGAGTGGGCAGAGGTGCCCAGAGAGACTGTGCATTCTCTATCCTTGGAGATACTCAAAATTTGATTGGACATAGCCCTGAGCAACATGATCTAAGTTAGCTCATCCATGAGTAGGCTAGACCAAAAGACCTGCAGAGGTCCTTTCCAACATGAATGATTGAATGTTTCTGTGATCCTCCCTGAGACATTCACCTAATACTCCCTCTACAACAAAGAAAAAACCAATTCTAGTTTAGCATGCTCTAAGAAGAAAAAAATAGACTGCAGTCTCAATTAAGTCTATTTATAATGTAAGACAACAGCTGAATTCTTAATATCTTCCATCATTTATTTATACCTTACAATGAACCACATACAGATTATTAAAATAAACACACTGGGAAGATATATTTATATATCTTGACTGGAAAAATACCGTTGTATTTCTTGGAAGAACAAGATGTGAGTCCATAATGTCACATTCCTGAATGAGAGCTCTAGACATTGTCAGGAAAGAATTCAATGTTCAAGGGAAAGAGATAACAAGAAGGAAGTTAATTCCAAGACTGTTGGTTTAGGACATTTAACGGAGAAAGATATATCTAGCTTCCACAACCTTCTCCAAGGCACACTGGTTTATTTGATTGGATGACTGATAAATATTGAGTAGAAAGACATATTTTCATGAACTAGAATCCACACCCCTGTACCCTGAAATGGAAGGTGATGAATCCTCCAAGAAACATTAGGAAATCAAATCTGTTGCTCTCACTTCCTGGGAAACTACTCCAGTTATTCTGCTATTGCCTGGAAGCTCATACTACTTCTTTTTTCTCAAACTAGGTGATGACTAGTTCAATGCTGCAAGACTAATTTGTTCCTCTGCTTGCAAAGATCAGAGACAAAATTTCAGGTAGTGACTAAGAAGAGA
Organism: Cuculus canorus; assembly: GCF_017976375.1. NCBI lineage: Eukaryota > Metazoa > Chordata > Aves > Cuculiformes > Cuculidae > Cuculus > Cuculus canorus. Next base: position 42,903,125 of record NC_071403.1, on the reverse strand, counting down.
TTTTCAGAACAGCAGCCTGAGAATTTATTCCAGATATCATTTCAGGTATGTCTGTCCTAATTTGGATATGTGCATATAATACGCACTCCATAGTATTTTCTCTCAGCTAAAAGTCTTATTTGCAAAGAAACGACAGGAAAATTGAGCAGCAATATAATATCTATTGAATAATGTTTCCATGCTGTTTTCACTTTGTCCCGGCAGAATGGAGAGAGAGTTCTTGTTGACTAATCATTTCTATTCCCAGCACAGTGTTGATGTCCATAAGGACACTGCAGGCAGTGAGGCGATCAATTAGGTCACATTATTGTAGTTCTTTCTCCATGAGAAGAACAGCAAAATATACAAACATACAGCAAGATGCTTCAGATGAGAATCAAAATCAGAATCCTTGTGCAGCAAAAACCTACATTGGCTTCAAAAGAAGTTCTGAGTGTGCAGGAGTTCTGTACAAAAATATAATGCCCTATATTTTTCTGACAGTGTGAAAAAATATCACAAAACAAAACCCCAGAAATGAAAAGGCAAAAAATTAAATAAGTGAAGATGAATGTTTACATTCTTACCACAAAAATCTTCATATTCTTCACAACAAAATCAAGACTCATTTCCATATCGATGCATTAAAACATCTGTTCTCCATGACTGTGTTTACTCTAATCTACCAAAAATAAAATACAAAAAGTGCCCTGTTCTAAATCTTCTCTGAAAGGATGCAACAACTGAAATAAAAAACTTCAATTTTCATTTAACATTAGTCATTACCAGTTGCCCCAGGCTTCTGCTTGGGTCAATGCTGTATACTATTGCATAATTATTCATTAATCAGTACCGTAACTAATCACTGTACCTTGTAAGTTCTAGATATTTAAAGCGAACTTTATTTCATTATGCTAATCTCTAAATCAGAATGAGCAGCTGTCTCTTACTTGAATGCAAGGTATGCATCTATTTTAGAACCGCAGAAGTCAGTAGTGCATGTTTTTTTGAACAACTGTAGACTTAATTGCTTGGCTTGCCTTTTACTAACAGCAGGCTAAAGGAGCAACTGCATTTTCTTTCTTTCGTTTGCTTTAGAAATGAGGTTAATGCTGATAAAAGGAAAAGTTATTAAAAAAATTAGCCATGTAACATAAAAGAATGTGCAAAATCCTAGTACAAAAAGTAATGAAAATCTTGCCCTCATGAAGATTTCCTACTGCAGCTCATATAAGGCAAACCTTTTTTACTGCAATGCTTTAAATTTTTTAGCTTTTCCAATATCCAACACATGCCTAATAAATATAATTCACAGCCTCCTCCCACTGGAACTATAAGCAGCATCACAGATCCAATAAAGTTAGAGCAAAATGTTAAAACCTGAACATGGAACGACCATTTTGTCGCAGATGTTCATATACTGGTTCATGACCACCATGAAGCCTTCCATGCTGTGGAGACCTTGCAGCAGCTCCAGTTAGCAGGCAGGGACCTATAGTACCACTGTTACCAATGGAGGTCTTTCATATCCAAAACGTTGTTTCCCACCTCTTGCTTGATGTGAACATTGACTCCTCCCTGTTAAAATGCAGTTGTGTCACTGAAGCAGGAGAAAAGATGTTTGAGAAAGACAGGAGAAAAGCCTGCATATAGCCATATGAAAGTGAGTTGCCTAAAAATGAGGATTTTACCCAGGCTTCCTACAGATGTGTTTCTCGGCTAGAATTTTATCCACCCTACATTAAATGTACTCATGTACTCATTGAATATACCCAAATGTACTCATCTCCTGAGGCAGAACCCCTTAACGGTTCTCCTGACATGCCAATACAAGATGAAGTGCCTCTGGAGATACTTATTTGTTTCACAGATACTCTGTGGTAGTGGGTGCATTTTGAAAAATCCTAACGGAGTGCAGGCACAATACAAACACAGAAGAAAAGTCCCTGGGAAGGATAAGGAGTTGAGCCTTACAAGACGTGGCATGAACCCCTTCATGTTCTCCTTATGGCTTGACTTGCTACATGTTTTTACCAGTAACAGCAGCAAGCGGATAGCTTCAACATTAAAAACCCTTTTATGTCCTGGTTTGTAATGTGTTATTGCTTGTTATGAGTAACAGAAAGAGTAAAGTCTAAATGTTTGTACGTTTACCAAAGTATATTTTGCTTTTCTTCTTATGGAGAAAGACCTAAGACAATGTGACCTTACTGATCGCTCCACAGCCTTCAATGTCCTTACTGACATCGATTTTCATCTCATTTTCCTTACTCAGTCAATAAATAAAATTGTAACTAATATTAACTCTTGATAAGATGGGGCTTTATTATGAAAAGGAGGAATCCTATACTAGAGGCTTTCAGTAGTTATTTGAATTAATAGCTAGCGGAGATGGCAGAAGAGTGAAGTGCCTTGCTGTGTTTAATCTTAGGTTTTAGTTGGAGGAAGTCTTAAGGACTGAGCAATGAAGTCCTGTTAGACAGCAAGTGAACACAGTGAGCGCTGAAGTTCTGCAGCATGATCTCCTGCCTGAAGTGATCTGTAAGACACTGCAATTCGCTGATGGAAATTTATTTTTACAGTGACACAGAAGGGCACAGGCACGTCATGTATCCACAAAGTATGTGCTGCACTCCTGGCAGAGGGTCTCATGATCAGTGCAACACTTCACAGAAATAACGAGTGTGTAGGCAGATTTGTAAGTTCAGATGCGCCATCTACTTAACAGGAAAACAAGTTCATATGCTTAAATAATCCACAAACAAAAAAAATCCTTACTGCTTCACAGATGTAAAGCTTTCAATATTTATCCAAGCTGTCCAAGATATGTAAGATTCTTTTGTCAATGCTATTCATTACTAAGGGGGTTTCTACTACACAATAAATTTATACAGCATTTCCAAGAAACACAGGCACACAAGGGAGAAACAATACGAGAAACACTGTCTGATTTTCTCAAATAAAAATATGGAGGAATAATAAAAGAACAAAGAGAAGTACACAGAACGTACAATAATCAAAACATCAGCTGTGAGTACTTTCCACACTCTTTTAAAAATACTTTAAATATGATTTGTCTGTTACAGATATCCTGCAACTGTTGAAATTTCACTTGATTTCAAGTTACCTCTTAGCTTTTTTCCCCTAAGTTTGCATTCTGAGACTACTGAATAATTTTTAACTCTTTCATCAAAAAAAACCAAGGGAATCCCTATCTCCCCATATCCATTCCATACCATGCCATAGGACAAATACATGTGTGCATATGCACACATGCACACTTTAAAAATCGGTCTGAGGAAAACAACTTGCATGGAAAAATTTCAATTCATGCAATTAAAATTCTAACAGTTTTAATAAATTTAAGCAGCTTTATATAAAGTATGAGGCCTTGCTTATGCTTTTCTACATTTTTTAATTACCTTTCCTTTGTACAAATTCATAATTATAATACATTAGGTTTTCTACTACACTTTTCCGTGAGATGTTACACTTAATACAATGAGAATCAGGAAGATTTATGCAATGAGTTGATTTTGTGATTGAAGCTCACTTGCCCCCTATCCATAGCCTAATCCAAACCCCATTTGCCACTTCTTTTATAAATCCTCGCAGTCTGTGGGTAAGGCAGACTCTACCCACGCTGCATGAGTGAAGCCAATGTCCCTGGAAGAGATTGGTCTAGCAACACTGAGCCAGGCAGCTGGCAAGTGACAACTTCTCCCATAGACGCCATGCACAGTCTTAGTATGCTGCTTAGGTTATGACTATATGGCATAATATTGAGCTAGATCTTTAAGAACTTTCTATATCATAGAAATAATACAGTAAAGTAGCATGTTCACCCAGTAATGATACAACACTTGTCTGACCGGCCGTGAATTCCTAAAGTAACCCACTAAGTTCTTCATAGCTCTGCACTATACCATGCATAATTTCATATACATAGTTTTAAGCTTTCCTTTATTGCATTTTAGTCCCATATGTATATAGGCATATGTGCGTATATATATATAAATTAAATGGAAGAAAATAAATAAGTGAGATGTTCAGACACTTAGAAATCTAGCACAGAAAATAAAGTTAAGAAATCTGCATTAACATTTGTGTTTTCACAAAACTGCGAATGAAGCGAGTAAACGACTGTGAACTGGGTTACAGTGTTAATGAGAAAAAATTAAGAGCTGTCATTACCCAGCAGTGCTGCCTTAAGACTACAACTATTAGAGAACACTGTGTTTGTTTTACAGGATATGCACAAGGGGGCAGGGTTGGGCAGGCAAATTAAGACTCCTGATGTCTCCGAGATCTTTATTTTCCAGGCTTAATTCACTTCAGTGCTATTTTTTTTTAAAGATACTTGTGCTAATAACTGACTGCTCTATTCTTAGTTACCTAAATTTGTGAATTAACAAGCATGGCTTGTATACATTTGAACAAAGTGCATGTACACTTGCTAGCATGACTGGGGTATAATTAAATGAACAACGCTATCTTGTTTTAAATTCTTTACAGCAATACATAAGAATGTGTAGGTGGATATAAGAATGTTCCACTGCAGTAACAGGAGGGCTCATTTAATTTGTATTTAAAAATTTACTAAAGGTTTGTTACCGTTGTTTTCAGTACCATCAGACCTCTACCAGACTGCTGTAACTTTTTTTGAGGCTTTCTCCTTCCACAGACAACCATCTCGATCTTGAAAGAGGTTCATTTAATTAACAAACAAACTAGACAGGTTTCCTAACAGCTTATTTTGGCTACTCTGCATGATGAAGTTTTCTGAAAGAGATGTGCTTAAAATGTCAATATTCGAACAAGCTGGAAATAGAAATCTTGTGTTTATACAGGTATGGAATAAAATATAAAAATTGTTTTCACCTGAATGTAGATCTGTACCTGGTTGACTAGTCAGGCCAGGGAGAGAGTCCTGTAACTGGTATGTGGACGATGATGAAGAAGTGCCATCAGCTGTGTTGTTTGAGGTCATATATGCACCATATGTTGATGCTGAGTAATACTGTGCATATTGATTTTGGCCAAAAGCTGTGTATGATGGATAATCCTAAAACAGCAAATGCAGCAGAGCAATTAATTCAGTAGACTAATGAGTGATTTTTCCTTTAAGTATTTCTAAGTATGTAATTATATGACTTTTGCAATAGTTTTGGGTGTTTAGTTTAGATATGTTTTAATTTAATGTTATTTAACTTATTTTTTAAATTTAAGGATATTTAATAAAAGACTACAGCAAGGCTGATAGAGTATTTAAGTGCTAAAAGATGCAACTAGACCTCCACTCGGATTTTAATTGTTTTCCACAGAAAACAGCATTGAACCACAGTGATTCTAATTCAACATAACTGATCTAAACTAAAATAATATGCTATTGGAGTTACAAAAATCCTTTTGTAATTGGCCTACAAAAAGTTAATATTCATACCTGCTGTGAACTACTGAAGTTTGTAGAATTTGAAACAGAATTGTTTGCATAAATAGTGGATGATGGTGTAAAACTAGAACCTAAAATAAAAAAAAAAAAAAACTGTGAGAACTTGCATGTCAATAGAAATAAAATTCTAAATACAACATTCTGTGTTAAGATATAGATGAACTGGAAGAACAAACAACTTTTATTTTCCGTTTAAACATTAAAATGTTGTAATGAAACTAAAATAAATGAATGCTACTTCTACACACACAGGCATACATTCTTCTCACACCATGCAGAGATGGTATTGGCATTAAGTCATTACACTGATTGAGACAGAATTTTTCAATTTATTGTTGTCTCACTTCTCCTCAATTATTTTTTTTCTCTTTTGCCTTCATTTCCAACACTTATGAAACAGAAAAAAAATTAAAGAATAGTTTAATGATCTAGGTGTTTTTAACTGATGAGTTAAAATCATTTTAACTTGTTTTCAATATGTCAGATGATTCATACTGTAATGTGTAGCGTTTAGAAGATTAACCGTTGTACAAGAAGCTTAAAAAAATTCCAAATAAAACAGGTTATCAGTGATCAAATGGTAATAAGTGAATTAATAATTCAATAAGAAATGAAATAATAAATATGAATTAAGGAGACATTCTAAACAATTATGTTAATCCAAAGAGAAACAAGTATCACATGTTGTGCTACTCAATAACATAGAAACAAGGAAAAGTGACTTGTGTACGCTAATAAATACACCAAATGCTTCCAGTCCTGCCATGTGATTTCATACCACTGAAAGATGAAGGTGCAAATAGGGACTGCATTGCATGACCAGATCTACATTAACAGATGATCAAAAGGAATACATGTATGTGTATCAGAACTGGAAAAAAATACTTTATATTTTAGCAGTAAAAGTTGCTGCCAATAAACTCCACTTGCTGGACTTTACACAAATGAATGGAAAATATATCATAAATACATGGGGAGAGGGGGTTGTCATCAGTAGCGAGATGGGATGAGCGGTGGCTACTCACCTGGCATCTGATAAGAGTAGGGTGTTTGGCCTGGCTGTGGGGTAGAAAACCCTGGGCTGTAACTGAGGCACCCACTCTGCAGTGGCGATTGGGTCTGCGAGAGCCCACTTTCTGTCTTGATGCCTGGCAACATTACACCCAAATCTGTATAAGAAATTAATTTTCAACTGATTCTTTAAAATATTTTCTTACAGTTGGGAAAATAACATATAAAAAAAGATCAAAACACATTCCCACCGACATTGCTTTTACTTCTACGCAAGGTTAAGTAATAAGAGGCCAAATACCGTAAGTGGGTAAGCTGTACGGCTGTCCTGTCTGTGAGTAGGCTGTATAGACCGCTGGTTGCTGCATTCCTGAATACTGCGTTTGTCCGGCATAGGCAGACATTGTTTGAGCTGCTGGTGTAGAAAGAATGTGTGGATAGGGCCTAAATATCAGGAAAAATAGCATTACTGTGGCAACAAATACTTTGTATGTTGATTCAAGCAATAAAGTAAAGAAAAAGGTTTAAAGATGTCCAAAGGCAGTTCATTATTCTGCCAACTGTTCCTCTTCTGGGACTTATTCCATCCCCCACTGAAATAAGCTGAAAAACACTCCAGCTTACATTCTCTAGGCCATGGTGAATATTTTGTGTTGTCACATCACTACAATCTAATTCACAAGCTACTGCCTCCAGCTCTAGGTGGACCGTGCCACAACTCTGTGGCTTTATTTGACCCCTTTAAGCCAAGACCAGCATGCTTAAAACAGACAAACTCTCATGCTTTTTAATCCATTGGAAGGAAACTTGGACTAGAAGAACAAAGGAAATACAGAGGTGAACATTAAAGTTACTACATTATGTCCTCTGTCTATGGTTCTTCTTCAACTGACATCTAGCCTATGTCTTCAGTGGGAGATGGATCACACCCATTGAGAACAGCACGAAAAATACTGACAGCAATACTTTGGCAACCAAATGGACTTTAAACATTTGGAAAATATGGGCTGGGGAAATAGAATAGAAATAAAATGGTCTTTTATTTATGAAGACTGGGGTTTTACAGAGAGATTGAATAAAATTGTGTTCAAAATTTTTGCCCTCCAGAGTTGCAAAAACATACAGAGAAACATTTTTCTTGGATTATTTTGTAAGTCAAATAACACTTTATGGACCAAGAGTTGAATAAACACACCCTGCAGAATTATGCTAACTGAAACCTGGCCATTAAAAGCCATGACTAAATTTCACATTCTGGGGTTTTTTTTTTTTATTTTTTTCTTTCTAATTAGTTCAGTACAGTTGGCAGCCGTTTCTATCAGAAAAGGATTGCTCTTTAATTTAGATGCCTATAAATTATAACAGTAGATTAAAAATTCTATTACACCTTGTAATTTATTTGGCCAAAAGTGTCTGATACAGTTTGCCAGAACCTGTTTTAAGTGGCATGAGGGCTGTTCTTAGTTCAGGCACCTACCTTCTCTATCAGTAAGTATTTGCTATCGTGATATGAATGCCAATTTGTTTAAGAAACTTGAAAAAGCCTTATCAACTACAGTTTCGATCTTTTCTCTGTATCAAAGTCACATAGGTAGCTGTATCAACTACATGGAAACAAATAGATGGTATACTGGTATCAAGCACCCTTGTGCACAACACTAATTGCAGGACAAGCAAACTAATAGCCTGCCAACTGCAGCCATTTCACATAACATCTTTGGTGCTTTTTCCTAAAGTTCCCACTCCTGGATTCCTGTGATTGCCCAAGAGTCTGTTTTCCTCAAAAGAAAATGAAAGAAATTTTCTACTGTTAACAACACTCACTGGTTACAAATAAAAATGATGAGATCAAAACCTAATTCAAATTATTTGTTTTTTTAAAATCTTATGATACCAGAGAAGGAGGAGGAAAGGATGGTTCATGAGTGTGGAATGTTTGGAAGCCTTTGGCAATGCTGGTGCAGGGAGGGTCTGTGACAGGGTTACTCCTCAGTATGCATCTTGCACATGCAATTGCAATTTCTAAATATAACCTGTCTTGTTCAAAATATGTCTGTATACATTGCCAGCACTGTTAAGATGCTGATGTCGGAGAATGTAATAGTCTGACTTTTATTTCTTCTGTTGTGTGCAGTTATTCAAGGGTATTTCTTGTGCAGCAATACTGTACAGAGCAGGATCTGAGTCTGCAGCCACATGAGGAAAAAACGTTGGAGAGCGAGTTATAATGGAGTCAATACTGAGGCTGAAGTTTTTTCCTTTCTCTCTGTTTTCTCTGCTGATGAACATTTGTTTGCAACAAACCACAGAACTGCCTACAGCCCAGGTCAATTCCCTATAAAAGACTAGAAGAGGTGCAGACACTAACTTGGAGGGATATATCTGTGGAGAGTACTGGTGCGCTGATCTTGGGCTGTAGCCACTACTTGTTATTACTGCAAAACAGAAAACAAGAGTACAGCAGTTAGAAACATCATGAGACCAAAACAGCAGAACATTCTGAATACTAATGCACCAACATTAGCAGAGAAGCTTAGTGAAATGGACAGCTTTTCAACAAAGCTGATGTCACCTGAACTGCAACATCTTATTACAAAAATTTAAAATCTCACAAATTATTAATCATTGTACAGAACTCCTTAGTTGGGACAAGTATGTCGTGCTTTTTCAGTGTGACTGACATGTTTCTGAGTGTATTGCAGAGGCATATGTTTCATACCAAATCTGTGAACCACACACCATAGATCTTTTGAATTTGCAAGTTGTATTAAAATTGGTAGTTAAAAATAATCTTCTGATTTAACATATGGTATTGCACAGGATTGAAATAACATGCACATACTTTTAAAATCTCACATTATCAAGTTTAGTTTTAATACTGGGTATTTTATATAGGTGTAGTTAATTTTAGCCAGCTTAGGTGATGGAAGACATTGAATTACTGAACTGACTACTAGAAAACAAATCAACAGGTCAACTAGAACACAGTCATATTATATATAAAATAATATAATATAACATAACTAGAACACAGCCATATATATATTAACAACAATATTATTTCAAAAGTAAGCATAAACAGCCCTGTCCAGTAGCCACCAAATTTGTATATGTTTGTACAATCCACAGCTGCATTCTTCCAAGAAAGCTAACAGAACAATAGTCATATCCTATTAAAATTTCATTCAGAAGCGTTTCTCATGCTGGATTAATTCCAAGTGTTTGGAAGTTTCGCTTTCCTTTAGCCATCTGTCTTGACTAAGACAGATGTATTCCAAATATATATGTACTCTAAAGTGTTGATCCAATCCCTGCAAAGCAAATCCATACTGGGCAAACATACAGAGTGTCTTTATTAGGCCATCTGCTGCTCATTCACTTTTCAAAAGATTAAAGTAGTACACAACGAAGCACTGGAATTTCTTTAGTGTAATCAATCATAGTTGTACTTCAAAGTGTACCCTCTTCCTGTGCTGATTGTAATGGTAGTAAAAATGAATTTTCAGAATTATATAAATGACAAATAGGTTTAGGTTCTTAACTATTTTATGAAACATGATATATTTCTGCATCTCAGCCTAATTAATGTCTTTGAGATCTATTGCATTGAACATAAGCAGAGCCTCATATTTTTAAAGCCAGTTTAAACGCATTTCGAACATGTAGGAAAATACAGTAGAAGAAAAACAATTAGCTACTTTTTTAAATGTGCAGTTGAGTATAACTTGAAAATAATGAAGAATTGGATAATAATTTTTGGAACATGTGCCACCAGATTTCACAAAAAAAAATTGCTGATTAAAAAGATATAAAGGGTTTGCCTGTGATGGGAATCTGCTGAATTTAATTTTATGTGGATATTTTCTTTTTTTGTGAATGCTTTTCCATCGCTTAAGGTAAACCCACAGAATGATCCACTAAGTGTGCTTACAGCTATATCCAGAGTTAGACAAACCCATAGCTGTGTATATTGACATAAATGGCCCACAGAACTCTTAACAGATGCTCTCAGTTATTTAAGGCTCGAAGAGTAATTAGTCTTCCCTGTTGTATCCCCGTGACCTTTCTAAAGACAAGCAATAGCTAACAGAGTGATTCTGGTGATTCTAAGGGCAAGTGAGCTTTCATGATCCATTATAGGCTTATCAGGTCTTATTTGCCCGTACTGCTCCAATTTTTGTCTGATCATTTGCTGGATGACAGCTCACTTGATTAACCAGTTCGGTTAAAGCGCATTTACCATTCCACCACATCTGATGTAAACTACAAAAAATTAATTACAGTTCATTTAAATCACTTAAGCTATCAAAACCTGATGATCTTCAGCAAAAGCTGTCCTGCTTTTTAATTCTTTTTAATTCTTCCTGAATATACCTTTCATCAATTGAGACAAAAAAATAAAATACTTTTGGAATGTTTCTGGTTTTAAATTTTCCTTTTTTTTTTTTTTTTCTCCAATTTCCCTGATGATACTACAGGTTGTAGGGAATTAAGAGAAAAAGTGGCAAGTGCCCCCAGAGTAAGTTTTGAGCCTTTCTAATTAAAAGCCTGTTACTTTCACTCTTTCTCTAGTAGCTTGTGCCATTGATGTGTGTACTATATCTTAGACTGTGAGATGTTTGAGAAACACAGGTTGTAAGACCTATCATAAGAGTACATTATGACTGAATAAATCTGCGGATTACGCTTGTATCTCACAGATCAGACTGGTAATTCTAGGAGTTACTGGACTTAGACAATTTTCACTGCTGGATAGCCTCCTCGCCATACTTCTGGGGACTGTTGGCAATGGAGGAGATGGTGGAGCCATGTTGTAAAGGTTTTAGTAACATCACAACTTTATACAGCCATTTATAAGAATGGAGCTAGGCACTATTTTATATTGCTTATATTAAAAACAAAACTAAAAAATGTTTCTCCTCTGAAAAACTCAAATATTTCTAAGACTTCCCTACTTGAATTCACCAGAGGAATACTCTTCAAGACAGGTACACTTAATTTCTGAAGTGTCAATGAAAACATATTCCAGTCCTCAATAATGTTGATTCATATAGGTGACAAAAAGTTGAAAGCCAACTCTTACCAGTTATTCTTTTAGCTCAACTGGCTAAGGTGGCTGTGGAGAATTAAAATGACCAAAAAGCGTTCTAATAGCATATATTTGGTTCAGTATATTAACACAAGCTGGAATTTTGTATTTTTTCATTATACATCTGAAAAATTCTGTGCAAAGAGGTTAGGTTAAAAGGATCTCATTTAAATAACAAATCACAATGTCTACACACAAGGGAATCAAATGTAGGTTATACTGCCATGGAATTTCCTAACCACCTTTACAGCCTTCATAAATTGTTTTCCATCTCTTTTTTTTTGTGTAATAAATACTAAACAAAAAGGACAATGAGAACTTCAAAAGTCTCTCTCCTCACTCCATTAAAACGATAAACAGTTCTCAAATTAATCCAGTATTGTAAGCAATTTAAACATAAAAATGCATGCACTCACAGTACAGCAGCTGCAGCAAATTCACAGAATATGAAAACACTTAGCTCAAGGCTGTTCTGCAGCTTTCCACATCCTGTGAATACCCACCCCAACAGGAGTCTGCTGCTGGACCACAAAGCTTTGAGTATACTGATATTAATTACGAACTGTCATTCTTCGAAGAAATAGGAGGAGGAAGAGGGGTGCACAACATGACTCTCCACCTGATTAGCTCTTGCTAAGAGGCACAGTTTCTGCAGCTCTGAGGGATGGAGGAACAGGAGCCAGGAGCATAAACTGCAACACCGTGGCCTGGGTAAGGTCACAGTGGTGACTGTCACTTTAATTCCATGAGATCTCCGTGCTTTATTTTTCAACTTAAACACTGCATGGTGGGACTTGAGAGGTGAAGCTTCTTATTTAGCATATTCCCTTTACACTACTGGAGTGCAATTTGAGTCTGACACATTCAGTATCAACTGCAGTTTATCTCCAGGAGACTGTGAAGCCAGCAAGTCCACCTCAGAGGCATTTGTGATGCCAGGGAAGGAGAAAGACTGAGTGTTTCAATGCAGCTTTAAAATGCTGTAGTGCTCACCCATCAAAAATCGGGGTTCACCACAGTTACCTGTAAGTCCTAATCCACCACTCCTGCCCTACAACTCACAGTCTGCTTCACCATCACTTTCCATGTTACAGCTGGTCATCAGGGACAGAGCTGTCTACCTTACACCCTTTGGGGCTCACTGAGTATTCTGCCCATCCCCAGGACATTCCATGGGTTTTGATTGCCCTTGGAGCAAGGAAAACAATTTTAAAAGGCAGAATATTTGAAGGAGAGGATTTCTTCACGGCAGCTTCTCAAATGGCTCAGAGCAAGGATTTCTCTTTTCACCCATGTCTCATTTCACAATGTATTTAATAACATATCTAAATCCTTCCCTACTTAACAAAGGATGCTTTAGTCCTTTTAACCTGTGGTTGTATAAGACAGAGTAGGTGATATTCCCGGTACTGGCTTATATCATAGAATGATATACTCATACAATCATACAGTAATAGAATGGTTTGGATTGCTAGAGATCTTTAAGGTCATAATGTCTACACATCATATATATATATATATATATATATATATATGCATCCTCAAGAAATGAGCTCACACGTGGTCTGAAAAATGGAAGAAAGTACTAGCATTATCACTTGGTTGCAGTTGGGAATGACACATGTATGTAACTGATTATTAGGAGAAAACAGTGTTCAATGTTGGGCTTTGTTATACATTGTTTTCAATTGCAGCTGGTTTGTATCAAAAGACATCTTGCTACCAGTTAGTATTTATTGTCTTTGGCAACCCACTAAACTTCCCAAATAACCAATTAGGTTAAGATGTCAGAGAAATAATTTTCTGCTGAGTTTTTAGTGTTTAACACTTCTGCTGCAAATCTGAGCCAACCAAACTGTGCAATTTGCAAGTACAGGTACAGGGCAAGTGTGAAAGTAATGGATTCACTCTTTATGAAAGGCTCAATGCATTATCAAGGCAGCTCTGATGATGAAGACTGCACATCACCTACACAGGCAGACTTATGATTTCCTCCTGGGAATAACTATACTCATTTAATGCTTCAGTTTGTAGCCGAAACTGAGAAACAGGTTCGTAATTCATTTGCGTGTGCAGGTGGCTAATGGACAAAAAAATGATTGCATAAGGCTTAAATTCCTCCCTTTTTTTTCTTTTTTTGAAGCACTGATTGTTTCCAAATCTCCAAAGAGGAGAGATCTCAACACTCCTTTTGAAGTCAGTGGAAACGAACAGGTGAGTCGCACCTGGGAAACTAAGCTGTTACTTAGCTATCTAAACCTGAATGGGAGGCTCCAATTTTTGGCAACCCTTCAGGAAAACATTGCCTTAGCCACGTTTTACGCAAGGAATCCAACTCAGATGTCTTAAATACATGGCAGAAGCTGATAAAACTTCACCAACAATCACAAAATCATTTATATGGTTGGACATTTTATAATCTGTAATCATAACTAGTAAAATTTTAGGATAAAGTAACAACAGACCGAGAAAGAAAAGCTGATTTTTAGCTAAGTATAACAATTTTTTTAATGGAACTTGTTAAGACTTTAAGTTGATGGGGTTCCTTTCACTATAATCATAATGAGGATAATAAATTCTTTTTTTCTAATAAGAAATATTATATGCTTACTTTACATCTCATAAAAGACCTTTTCTTCAGGCACTAGGTTTGTTATAAATTTCTGAATAACCAACTTTTGAACATATCTGCATTTACTGATGCCTAAAAAACAACACACACTCAGTTTTAGAAACATTTTCATTACATGAAGCACTGTGATTTCTGAAATATTTTAAATAGGCCTTGACTACCTAAGTCTATCAAAGTACCAAAGCAGTATCAGTGTGCAGTGGCGATTCTTGGCTTCAGTGACATTTCAGTCACGCCATCACTGAACTGGTATTTTCAGATGCAAAAAGTATTCTCTCCCTTCTCCTTGTTAATATTATTAGCAGGATTCAGCATAACGATTAGAAGGCAGAACATCTGCGCTTTTCCAAAGTTCATTACCTTTTAATAATTTAAAGGAATCTTCTTAAAAATTGCTGTATATTTGAATTTTTTAAGAAGTAACTGAAACTGAATATATAAAGTAAAATATATACTTTATTTTCACGGCAAGAAAGTAGCTTATGGCAATCTGGTCACTATTATACCTAACAGACTACTCATAGTAATAAAAAGATTAGCACTTAAATATAATGCTCAAGATTTTAAATTTTACGAGTTAGAATGGCTGTTACAAGTAAAATCCGCATTTTTTTCCTAAAATCATACATGACTAACACTGAGAAATATCTGCAGCATCATAATAACATTACTATAAGAATTTTTGCATGCAGTAATAGTATCTATCTCCGACGTCATTAGAACTTCTTTTAGGTCATAGCTCATGAAAATTGTAGATTTTCACTTGAACAGGGAAAAAGCTATTATTTTTTAATATTATCATTTATTTAAATGTTAATTTATTGTAGTTCTTTAAAGATTGCTTCCATGCAGTGAGATGTTCATTAGTGAAGGTTATTAAATGCTACATTAAGTGCATCTAACAATACGTGATCTTATTATGGCTTTACCTGACCCAGTAAAAGTGTCAAGCGATCCATCTCCAGTTGTGGTTGTAGTTTCACTGCTGTTCATGGGTTCTGTTTTGACTGCAAGAAGAGACACTACATAGAAGAATAAGTAGACATGAGTTTACTTCTAAATTTATACTGGATTCCTCATGCCAGTTTCACTAGCGGTAGTCCAACTAGTACAAGCATGCAGTGCAACAGCTTCGGCTTTCACTCTACCGCCGTATTAAAACAATCTACACTTGCTCCATCTGGAATGACCATGCATCAACAAAGCTTTTTATCTGTGTATTTGTCTATCTACTGGTTTAAGCAACTGGAATATCTTCTGGGGAGATTTGAACCTAGATCTAATTGCTTCTAACAATTCCCTGAGAGTAGCAGAGAGGAAGGAAACATTAGCTGTCATGGGATGCAGCACATAACAAAAACAGTTTTGCCTTACAACTGAAACAATAATAATAGTATAGTTTCACGCTCATATAGAAGCAAATTACTTTCACAGTGCCAGCATTCTGCCTTTCCTCTTCCCCTTTTACAGAGTCTGTGGGGGGCTTTTTGAGCTTGGTCTCCAGCAAGCAATTTTCCATAAATGAAGACAGAAGTTTAAAATTAAAAAAAGCAAAAGAACCAGAGTAGGACACAAACAACAGGCACAAGAAGTCAGCTTCTAACTCAGAGGTTACTGAACAGTTGAGTCCACTCAGAACTCAATTTCTTACAGATCATCATACACTCTTACCATTGAAGCTATAACTGAAATCACCAAGGAGGCAATCTAGACTTTATAGTTTAATATGTTACCTGAACAGACCATCCGGCATTGACTTTTGCCATGGAGTTTGGGAGCTACCCATGTTGTAAGAAACAGTGGTACAGAATATACTGCAGCTTTTATGAGGTGTTTGACCGGCAAATGTGGAAATCATCAATGCATTATCACAGTTGCTTTGCTAAGGTCAGTTGGGTATGCGAGAGCATTTATCCCATACATATAAGAAACTTGCTTATAGATACCACAGGACTGGTTGCTGTCTGGGGGTGGAGAGGACCTGCATGGACCATTACCATGGTGGTATGCCAGTTACTGAAATTCCAAGGACACAGCTGGGATTTGTGGACAAGACGCTGCTGTGACAACCAGGCTGGCAGAGCACCCCTCAGCAAGTTTAATATATGCTAAGCAAAGGCATTTTCTGCCAGCTAGTTACCTGATGTCTCTGAGGGACATGAGCTAAGCTGACGAAAGCTCTCATCTGTCAACATCACTGCATTCACATTTGGCTTCAATGGTAATAGTAAGGGAAGTAGAAGAATTTCATATTCTAAGCTGGCAATGTATTTATGAACTATGGCTCAGACTCAAATCACCTAACTTAGGCATACAAAAAGTGCATCCTAATCTCCCTTTATATTCAGTCAAGAAAGAGAGGTACTTCCAGAGGGTGATTCAGTCCAACTACAGCCTGAGCTTCCCTCAAATTTACCACTCCTCCTACAGACTCTAGCGGAAAAAGTAGTGGATGATCTAAATGAAGGATTTGGTTTTCTCATGAGAAAAATGTCTAGCACACCACCTACAGAAACATTCTGCTATTCCTCCCTGTGCCTCTGAGCCCAATGAGGAATTGCATAGCTACCAACACAGCTGCCTGCAATGAGCCCTGCACGAGTTACACAGAATCATAGAATACAAGTCTCACAATATCACAGACTAATTTCCAGTCACACTGCTTAAAGGATCTTACTTTGGTAAGTCATATGGGATGCTGCAGATGTCTACGATGGCACAAGTGACCTATGCTGAATTCAAAGGGATGTCTGTTTAGATCAAGTAGAAACAGCTGAGAAACCAGGATGTATTTGTCTCTGCGACAGTGAGAGTGCCCTGAATTGTTGGGGATGCCCCAATGCCAAGGAAACCAAGTAGTACTTTCTCACAGAAGTTACACAGTTGTATCTTTCCTGTATATTAAATGTGTGAGATTACAAAATATTTGAATGTGTGTCTTAAATGTGAAATTATTTTCATTATTGTTTCTTTTTCACAGAACTGCCATACCCATATATTCTTCCTGCAAGCAGCAGGATATTAATTCAATATGAAATCAACAGGAAAGAATTTTAGCTACATTTTTTCAAGCCACTGTGCATTCCTTGTCATTTTGCTGGCTCTTATCTGACGATTTTTTTTTAAAAAGCTGTGACAAATTACACAGAATTAACAAAGTCATAGAGTAACCAAGCATTCCCATTTCTCTATTTAGACGAGAAAGATTTACTTTCATCAGATCAATAAACATCAAGAAAAAGCTTAAGGGTCATTTGTCACAAAACAATTGCCTTCACTGATCCTCAGGCCTCTCTGTCATGTGTAACACGTATTGTTGCCTGAAGCATGAAAAGTAACCAATTAACGTGTTTTCTGATTACAATATACAGCTGTGTGAATGGACTTCAACTGCAGACTGGAAAATCACACTAAGTTGGAAATATTTCTATTTTCCTCTTTAAAGATCTTTGTTCATATTTTACTTCATAAGATGCATGTCTCTCTTCTTTGCATAATGTGGACATGAAAAAAACCTCTACTTTTTAGTACCTTTATCTGTTTCTATTCAAGAATGTATTCCACTATGGTCCATATCGAGCTACAAACGCGAAGACACTCCAGGATGTGCCTAACTGCTTTATTTAAAAAAAAACTTCAGCAATTAATTGAAATAGTTGCTTTAGAACTGTGTCCAGTTTTAGTTCATGCCAGCTGAAGTCACCATCTCTTTCTTTCCCTGTCAAACAGAAAAGGATCTAAAACAAAGAAATTCTCTTATTTACTTAACTTGAGGAAAAACCATCATATTGGCACTGTGTTTTGTTCAAAAATACATGCAAAAAGCATTTTTATATGTGCCTGATTTTAAACAGTTCTACTTTGTTACATCCAGATATCCTGACAGTAAGGAATTCATCAAGGTTTTTCCTCAGTGTAGCTAGACGTTTGGACTATAACTTTTTTCTTTATGTTGCATGTCATTAAACCAAGAGGGGAAAAAGCACAAAGCTAACTAACAAAAAAAATAAAGAATTCTAACATCAGATCAAAAACCCAGAAACATTTATAGCCGAAATCAAAATAAAACCTGAAGCCAATTAAAAACACAGAATCTTCCCTATGTTTCCCACATGTGAAATAAAGCATGAAGCATTCTGCTTATACTGCTATAGAAACTGTTCTAGACTTATTGCAAAGACTTGGAGTTTAAACCAGTATCTTACAGTAATTCTTAAAAGACTATACATTTAATATTCCATTTTTTTAAAGTGTGGGTTAGTTTTAATATTTTTCTTACATATTGAGAGAGAAAAAATAAAATTAAATGCCATCTCAAGCTGAAATATATTTGAGTGTTGCTAACAGTGAAGACTGTACATGCTGACAGAGTAGAGCTACCACAATGGTCAGGAGATGGGGCACAGGATGCACATGGACAAACAGAAGAAGCTGGGCTTGTTCTGCCCTAGGAAGGAAAGGCTGAGGGGAGAGCTAATTGCTACCTGCAGCTACCCAGCAGGAGGAAAATTCTTCACTGTGAGAGCAGTCAGTCCCTGGGACAGGTTTCCAGAAAGGCTGTGGCACCTCCACCGTGGAGATACTCAACACTCAACTAGATGCTGCCTTCAGCAACATGATCTAAGAGCAAAACTGGCTCTGCTCTGAGGAGAAGTTAATTCTTCTAAGATGAACTCAGCTCCAAATAGGCAATAGTTTCTAGAATATAATTTCTTTACTTGATGAAAGGACTGAGCAGACCAACATGACTACTACTTTGCCCGCTTCTTCTTTTCCTTAAAAACCTCTCTGTGTTAAGGACTGAGAACAAACACAGAGTTTTAGAGGCAAGAGATGCATGAAGCAGGACAAGCAATAGCTGCTAGAGCAAGAAAATCTGACTAAAAGCTCACATAAAACAATAAACCACACGGCTTGTCTTAAGAACAATTTTCCTCTTCCTTTTAGTAAGCTTTAAGTGTTTTCCTAGGAGTATACTCAACTACTACTACAGATCTAAATATTCCCCATTTTGCCTATGGAAAAAAAGTTTTAATGTAAGGACTTCCACATTATATTTCCTCACTACTGATAATTAGTACTTAAATCATTAACTTTCACATTTATCAGAACATGCTGAACAGTTAATTGAGGTGATAGATTAAGCTAGCTCAGTCTTTCCTTACTTTTAAATTCTTGTAACTGAGCAGGAGCACTCACATGGAATCAGTTCTTCTTGTGCAAACGATCTTTTGTGCTCAAGTCTGAATTTCTGGGGGGTAGATTCTCTCTGGATACGCGTCTTACAAATGGCAAGCTGATTTTGAGGGTTTTTTTAAAAGGAAACTTTTTGAGCTCTTCCTAACCTTAGTTCAAACCTGCACAGTTTATGCACCTGTGTAATGCCTTATGGAGAGTCATGGTGATGCATGTTTACACCTATGATTAAACTCATATGTACAGCAACACCGTCACAAATATAGTTATGATTAACCATTCTAACTCATAAGAATTAATAATACATGAGAGGGAACTAATAAACAAAAACAACAGCTTGGAAAATACGTAAAGTGGCAAGTTCCATGTACTAGCACACTAGAAATAGGTTTTAATTAATAACGAAAACAGTAGTAGGAGTAGTAACAATAATGTCAACCTTGATTTGTGCTCAGGTAATCATGCAAAGTTGTACCTAAAAATAAAAGAAAAACAAATGGGCATTCTGTAGAAAATCCATTGGCCTGACTTTCAGCAATGCCGACTACCAGCAGTTCCCAGAAATCTTCATGACCACAGAGCATTCCCAGTCTTTCAGAGTATACAGACGGTTAAGCTAACTTTAAGTGGTTAAATTCTCCTTGCTCATCAAATGACTTTCAAAGTACGGTAAGATAACTACGTATCCAACCTCCTACTAGATTTCTGGCTATGGGAAAGGCCTCTGAGAAGGGGTGGAAAAGAAGTGGGGAGGGAATCCATGAAAATGTGCAAACCACGGTAACAAAAGAACAGAGCAAACCAGGAGAGATGTTACACAGCAGTCACAGAGACACCACACCACACACATGCACTGTACCAGGGTCTCTCATACTTGTTGCAGAAGAGGGAGTACTGCAACTCAGCAACCAGTCTGCAGTATTTAACACAGTCATGTTGTCTCCTGAGAACAGGAATGGTATAATGGTTCATTCTCCCAATGTCTGTTCAGTGTACGTGAATAGTCTTCAAGGTAAATAACCGTTCTTGCACTCTGAGCCAAGTCTTTTAACTGCATTGTATTACTTTTATGAGTATTATTTTAACTGGTTTATTTATGCAAGTATAATATAGAGGCATCTAGTTATTAGTGTTCTTTGATGGTACGCTTGAGGTTTTCCCTTCTGTTTATGCCAGAATAAGGATTCTATTTAAAATATAAATAGGTTGAACCTTAACAGTTATGACTCTCTCTGCAGAGCTCCGTTACCCTCACAGGCACATACAATTTTTATTAACATTGATGGATTTTTTTTTTAAACAGGGCTAAGTGAATAAAATGCTTTACATTATGGCTAGAAAGAACAAACTGAAAATTTCTTGGTGCCAGCTGTTAAAATAGATGGCAACGTATAAACTCCAAAAAGAGGGCAGAAACTCTAGCTTGATTTGTATCCATGGTTCACTCTCACGGACACTAACGGGAACAGGATTCCACCTCAGAATGTGATACTCTGCCTCTCGCTGCTCCAATTCAGCTATGGCAATATTTTTTATCTGAAAGTATTGGAACAGATGGATGGTAGTTCTGTCTCTACCATAACAGATGTGGCAGTAATAACCAGTAAATTTTGAGGAAAATCTAAAGATCTCTTTATGACCAACTTTCATTACCTGCCAAGAAATGGAATTAGCATGTTCATCATGTAAAAAAATTACCTGAGCCTAATTTTGACATCTATTGACAGAGCTTTTAAATTAAGGTAAATAGGTGTAACTCAGGGTCTAAGAGTAATCAGCAATGAAGTATGATGCAGAAAATACAATCAATTTCAAGTTACCAACAGGTATAACCAAATCTTATATATATAACACAAATTGAATTGTGTTATATATATACAGAAATTGTGTTATATATATAAAACAAACCAAACATTCCAAAATTTTTCTCTGTTTCACCTTTGCACAGTTATGCCTCTTACTTCAACTGCTGACAATCAAAGTGTTGTTGCAATTAGTAGATTTACATTGAGCTGCCATATTTTCATAATTCTTGCTGGATTTAAAAATGGGCTTATGCTCATCAATCAACTTATGTTAAAAAATGCACATGACTAAAAATTAGCCAAAACTTTCCATGTGCCCGCAGTGTGTTATACTTACCTCCCGTTCCATTTGTTGTCACTGACGTGCTACTGAGATTAGGTTTCTCCAGTTTGGAACTACCTGGCGCATCAGTACTTCCAACAAGATTATGAGGACTTGCTAGATCTTGCATTTCCATAGACCTGTTAAAGAAGAAAGTAACAGTTGTGACACTATCCATAAGAATCTTGTTTTTCTGTAACAACTTTATTCACATGGAAAGTTTTAAACGCAGTCAGATTAACAAATCAATACAGATTCCTTTAAGGTCTTTTTTGCTTTTTACCAAACCTAGGAAAATAGCTAACAATTTGAAGGGAACAGCATCAACGCTGGTATTTTTCACTTTTCCTTTAGGTATTATGAAGTAAATGACACAGGTATACGAAACTGCTCAAGGACCTTGTGCATGAGGGAATGCATCTATATGGATGGACAGGTGGAGGGATAAATAGATAAATGCACGTATATAGGTATTTATTAGAAGAAAACGGAGAAATTAAGTGAAAAGTCAGTCATAACACAAAAAGTCAGAATAGGAACTTCTCCCTACCATTATCTGTATTCCAACCACCAGCAGTCACTGCATCCACACTAAATCATAAGAAAAGACCATACAGCTGAATGAACAGAACTTTCATGTACATTTGCAAGATTTTTTACTCTTACAAATGCATATATTCTTACTAGTGTATACGATCTTTTTTTTTTTTTCTTCTTCTGAGTAGTTTATAGCAACTTCTAAAATTTCAATGGATTTAGACCACAAAGCATCACAGTTCTACTGGGGGACTTTGGATGGCTTTCATTCAATGACAACAAATCTGCCTTTCTCAAAGTAAACAAAGCAGACTAAGGAGACAAAGCAGACAAGGAGCATTTCTCTTTACACCAGTAATTGCAATCCAATTTGCAATGTGTGCTCACCTATTCTTTGCTTCATTTATAAATTAATTACACAGATTTTTTTTTCCCGAAAGAAACATTTTTGCTATGTATAAGCAAAGTTTCCAGCCCATCTGCAACAGGAGAACCATTTACCATATGTATACTGCAAAGGCCAACAGAAAGATTGTCTTACAGACCTCTAAAAGCCCAATTACATTGTAGGAGACTGAAATGGCTAGGAAAAGAGACGAACAGTTGGAATAGTTCAGTAAGAACAACCAATGCCGAACATTTGTATTATGACCAGGAAAAATAGTGGCAAATTGTTAAGGCAACACCCAGCACCTTAAGCATTTATTGCAAGTTTCACTTTGCCTATCTTCCATGCTCCACACATCCTCCTATGAGGAAAAGAACCCCTCAAACAAAACTCCTCCATCTTTCCATCAAATATGAGTGTCTTTCAGAATCTATTTTTCTTCCCCAAGATAAATAAAAGGAAAAAAACCTACAGAAGGAAAATGTTTCCCACTTTGTGCTCCGACTTCCATTGATCTCCTAGATGCTTTAGCTTGCCTCTCATTGCATTCATTTAACCCAAGACACAGATTCAGAGCTTTCATGTCTTGAATACGTCCTGGGAAATATAGGAAATACATCTCAAACGTGGAAATGCACCAAGGCTTTACCCAAAGGCAGATGTATCAGAGTCACCTTTAATCCATCAGAACATCCTGAGATGTACTGATACTCCACTGGCAAGGCAGACTCCTCAGCAGCAGCCTGGATGAGCAGGGTAAAGCTGATATTGTGGAAGGCCATGCATCAGCGGGTAAGAATTTTATGGCCATATTCAAGGAAATGCGAAGGCATAAACTAAGATGTGAACTCCTTTGACCTGTATTCCTTCATCTAATTGTATATACAATTCTACACATCTGTCAGCAGTGCATTATATTTACTGTCTACTGGAAATGTGATCAGCATTAGACAAAATAAAATGAGCTCAAATGGTTTACTAGTCTGTCAGTTTTTGTTTAGTAGTTTCTGTACAAGGATAGCAGCTAAAGGTTAAAAAAAGTCTCTTAAGTTTCCATCTTGCATGTATTTAAGGGAGCAGGAGAATGTTACACAAAATAAACAATGTGTGTTTCGTTGCATATACAGTGCAATACTCCCCACATGTTCACTTAGCGGTTTAGGTGTCATGATTTCCTGTCCAAGTATTTCTCTGTTGAGCCCAGAGATACCTAATGGGCAGTTCTAGCTTAGGAAGTTCACATATGCTCTTTTAATTGTTTACCATAAATATTACAGTCATTTTTCTTTTCAGATAGGCCTATATCACGGCCACAGATGTAAATGCTTCAACAATATTTCATAAGCAAAATCATTTTTCTACCTAGTTAGTCTATTTAAGAAGTATCCATCTCAAGCACTTTTTATACTCAGAAGAATTAGACTTTCTTAATTGAATCAGATTTTCTTAATCAGAAAAATGAATCCGCTGATTTTCATTTGCTTGGCAAAGAATATAAAAATCAGACATTGTAAAAGCAATAATTTTAGTTCCATACCAGCATGGTACCTTTTGTGTAGAAATGCATTTTATTAGCCTTATATTTGTTTTCTACAACAAAGGGCATCCCAGCCCAGAGACATGGCAAGATAATTAATTAATGTTTTTCAAAGTAGTAGATTTACAAAAAGACATTTTCTCTTGGTGAGTAAGAGATATCTTGCACTTATTGGTAGTCTATTAAGGATAAAAATATCCAAACCAATAAAAAGTTTCACAAAACCATGCGTATACATTATACTTATCCTGGGTGCTCTACCCTGTATGAACAAGTAAAGGGATTATTTTAATATATCCCTACGTGATGTATTTATTCAAGTGCACATTTTACCTTCTGTGTAACAGATGTCATTTCACTCACCGTTCTGGATGCATTTAGTTTACCTTTAGCCTAAAAAATGTTCAGGAAGATGTAACAGACCTAGTAAAATCAAACAACTTCAGTGAATGGAGGATTCGGGAAAAATGCTAAATAAAATGGATAAAATAATTCCAACATCTTGAATTCATTTTGTCAAACTAAATGTTTATTGGAGTCCTGCTTTCACTGACTTAATCAGAAGCAGGTTCTGGTACGGTATGTTTTCCTGCACTAAAAAATGTAAAAAAGAGCGACCTCTGAAGGACCAATTAACACTTCTAAATTTCTGTAGTTATTTATAAAAAACCCCACGTTTTCTATTAAATGTAGTGTGTTTCAATACAGACAGAAGAAAGCCTATTGTTAAAGCTGCTTAAAAAAATAATATTGTACAACTTTATTTTTCATTTTTTTGTTTCTCTGCTAGGCATCTAATTGTTTGATCTTTAGTTTTCCCCCTCTTGCATTGCCTCAGACCACTTTTTAGAGTAATTATGTAAAATACTAAATTCTATCAAAAGATAAATTTGGAGAGGGAACTGATTATTTAATAAGAAGATGTTTTAATTTTCTCTTGACTGTTTGTTTGAAGAACTTTAGCATTATTCCAAGCTCCTGAGCAAAAACCTGAAATCTGGCAAGATGGATTTGTCTTTTAATATGCTTTGGCTACGCTTTAAGTCTCTGAAAATTGGTATTTGCACGTGCTTACTGGATCATTTTAGAGGCTTACTGGAAAATTCTCCAAAACATCCCAGAACAGCCTCCCAGATCCTTGTGGACTCCAACTCCAACCTGGACGTGGACAACCACAACAAACTGAAGCAGATTTATATATAAAACATGGCTGTGTGTGAATCCTGGGCATTCCACAATTTGATCCCTGGCAAGTGACATCTTGAGAAGCAGGCTAAGCAGCAGCATCCAAAGAGAGAAATTTTCCCCCCATCTTTACACGGGCAGGCAAACACAACTTGTGATGCACGACAAACCACTTAAGTGTACAGTCCAGCATCATAACCCAAGTCTGTATAGTAAGGTTTAAGTATGGCTAATTAAGATTGCCCAATTTGACAACTGCATCACTGTATTTCTGTATAGCATTTGTTCACATTATTTTAAAGGTAAAAAGTTCAAGCCTTGCTTCTAGGGTTGTTTTTAAATTTCCTATTTTTTTTTTTTAATTCTCATTACAATCACATACCCATTTTTGCACTGCTTTTCTTCAGCAGAATTAAAATGCATTTCCAGAAAATCTGGGTTGTTATAACTCTGTTCTCCATTTGCCTTTCCAATTAAACTATTATAAATGTGGATTAGGAGCTGGGTCCTTCCACAACTCAGAACTCCACTCTTTATTCATTAATTCTACAAACAGATCATATTTAGATAATCTTCTTTAAAAAGATCATATTTTAAAATGTAAACTTTTTGCTACATAACTTTTTGCTATAGACTTGTACTGTATTTCAAACTTTTTAACTGACAAGTTTGAGAGAAGAAAATAATTTATCAAAGATTTATAAAAGAATAAATACCCTAATGTGAAAATAAAGTACTTCAAATCCTAGTGTAAGCAGAACATTTTACAAATACTAATACCTCACTGTGCAGAATTTGAAGTAAATCCAAAAGAGAATTGAAAGGACTAGCTAAAGTCCATTTGAAATTAAATAATTTAATTTAATTTATAAATTAATTAGAATAACTTTTTTAAAGTACCTTCCTTTTTGAAATTCTCTTATAGGAAATTCTCTACATAATTTGCTTTATCAGAATCTTCACTAAACTTCATCGTGGCAAAAATCCACATTATCTGGGGTTTTTTTGGTTACTTTCCCCCCTGGTTTTCTTAGACCCCTCCTTGTAACCCCAGTTCTTACATATCCAGATCTTCCTAAACAAACCTGGAGCCTTGTCCAATTAAGATGTCAGTTACCTTGCAGTTTCTGAAATTAAACAAACAGGGAATTCCCCTTTTATTTAAAACTACCTTCTAGAGCAACATGAAAAGTGGGTAACAACAGAGCTGTTCAGACTTGGCTACATCTGTTTCCTACTGCTGCCAGCTCAGCTCTCGGACCACAATTTTGAAGACAAGTGGGGTGGTTTTATTTCCATTTCCCACAGAACATTTTTTAGACTGATCTTTCAGCCATGTTCTGAACATGACTAGTGAGCCCTTCTCGCGTCCATATGCAGTCTGAGCTCGGTTGCACAAGGGTTTCGCACCAAGAAAAAAATAAGGATGGATGCACATACAGAATAGAATTAGTCCAATGAAATCTACATAAAATCTGCACCTAAATTTAAAACAATCAATAACAATCGATATATCCTGTTTATAGAGATTTTTCCTAGTTTTATTTTTTCAGAAAACTATATTTTACACATTAGAATCACAGTAAGCACAAGGATTATTCACGTTTACCTGCATGTATACAAATTGTAAATAATACAATTAAAAAGAAGTTACACCAACCCTTTAACAGTCCTCAAAAATTATGGTGCATAGGTAAGAAAATAGGTGGAGAGCGAGGGATTCTGGATAATGGAGAGGTTTCCAGGAAATACATACATGTATTCAAATACATGTACATAACACACAGATATGTGCAAACTTTTATAATTCTTTGGTGCTAAATATCTACATATACATGTGTAGAAGTGTATAAATAAACAACCAAAAACTTTACAACATCTTTCCACCAAAAACTTGCACAAATAGTTTAACACAAGACACTGTCTAAAAATACTCTTCAAATGAGTGAGATTTCCAATAATTACACTAACCCTCAAATACAGGGTCATTATGTTTTCTTGTCTAGGTGCTTTTATGCTACGTACAGCAGCCTATGCCATTTTTTGCCACTGTATAAGGTAACCAAGAAACAGCAAAACGGATGAGATAAATCTGCTCCACTGACATAACTGCCTCTCTTGTTTTCCTAGGCTTATCCACCCCTCCTGCATATCTCCCCATCTTAATAGAGGGCTAAAATAGCAGACATCTTACTATTCTAGTCACAATCTCGCAAAAGCATACTCCTCCATCATTTGAGTCCTGGGAGGTTGCCAGAACAAATAATACTGATGGACACTAGCATGACCTTCTTACTACTCTCCTTGAGGCCACATTTCTTAACTTGTAAAGTGATCTGATACAGTGCTAAGAAGCAGTTAAAAAATGCTCTTTAGAGTTTTATTTTATTACTTTTTTTTTTTAACAACCCAGAAAACAAGTGCTAAACTTTTTGCAACCATTTGGGGATGGAAGGTGGATCTTTCTGTTTCTCATTGTTTGGTATGTAGGTTGTCAACTTTCATATTAAAAAAAGTAAGAAGGAGCAAAACTAATGCCAGATTGATACTATAAAAGAAAATTCTCCTCTATCAATCTAAATCCGAGGTCAGATAGATACTAACAAAGGTAGGGAACCTTAGTGAAACAAAACATTAAAACATTATAGAATTTTTCTACCATGTTAAAAAATACCACACTGGTAATAAATAAT
The DNA here is from genome assembly GCF_017976375.1 of Cuculus canorus. Taxonomy (NCBI): domain Eukaryota; kingdom Metazoa; phylum Chordata; class Aves; order Cuculiformes; family Cuculidae; genus Cuculus; species Cuculus canorus. The sequence goes on along the minus strand of NC_071403.1, from coordinate 42,875,299 downwards.
AAAAATATAATTGGGTTCAGCTTTGTAGAACTGTAAGTGTACAGTAACAACTGTAGTGGAGTCATTATGAACATAGATGAATCATTATAAGCTCAAACATCATCATGCAGCTTCTCAGTGCATAAGTGCAAGCTTACAGGCAAATAACCTTTTCCCAACAAATGCTAAAAGACCGTTGTGGAGAGGATCCTTCTAGTACAAAGTGACATTAATTTGAGAAAAACTCAAAACTGTCAGATTTTTTTAAAATAGCCTTTTCAATCTCAACAATACTGCTTTTCTTGCAAAGGATGGGACTCCTTAGGTAATCCTTTGGGGCATAAAGTGGCACTGGTGGTGATTTTATCTCAGTTTTGCTTTCATACCTATTGTCTTTCTCTTGGCTATTCAAGCTCTAATTCCAGGAGAAATAAAAAGCAACTCATGCAGACAGTATTACTTTACAGGAGCTGTCTGACAGGCAGCCAGCATCAGTGCTGGGGCTGCACTTGGTGCAGAGGACTTGGCTGAGAACGTGAGCAAGCAGGTTCAGTGACAAAGGCCAGCATTGTAGGATGCGTTGTTATGCTATTCACAGCTAGTGAAAAATGTTTCTTTTAACAGCACTGCAGTTTCTCCCCCAGCCCCACTTCCCATTTTCCCAGTAAAACTTCTGCTATCAGCCTCTCTTTTTGACCCTGTGCCACCTTGGGATCCTCTGTGCTTCCTGACGAATATCAGACATTTTTTGCCTTTGTTAAATCTACGTTTCTTTCATTTCTCACCATGTGAGAAAACACCAAAGGCCATGTTTTTTTTTAATCTAGCATGTGGTATTGCTATAGTAATAAGCAGATACTGCTTTACTGAAAGGGATATATGCATTTCTTCTTTGAGGGTCCAGAGAGAGAATATGACTAAACAGTGAAAAATAATTGCTTACAAATTGAAGTTTATGCTGGAAAAGAAAAACTGACATTTTCTTTTCCTGTCTGAGAAATACAATGAAGGTGAAAAGGTTAGGTTTGCTCTGGTGATGACTAAACACAGCAATGAATTTAGAAGGCTCAGACTGTCATGCTGTATAATTGCTGAAAACTATTATTTGGTTAAAAGTCAGTAACTATATGGTTTTCCTCATTTCTGATTGACTGAGACATTTTATTTCAGTTTAATGTCATTTAATGTGGTTTCCATAAAACCACAAAAAAATGTCTATTCTAGTGCAGTTCAGCTGGTCACAAATCCACATTAAATTGTTTTCTCACTGCTTTCTGATTTTCATTGGGAATGAGTAACATTTGTCTACACAATTAAAAGACAATATAAAATTAATTTAGATTTCCACACTTGTGTATAGCATAAAATAATTTCTAGGAGCCACTTCTGGATTCTCCTATTGGATGTGTAGTCCATTTGTCCAAAGCCAAAAAATGAATAGATAAAACCCAAGACAAATTGCAGGGCCAGCAGAGGGGAAACATTAAATTATTGACCTCAGCATAAAATTCAAGCTCATCCTTGCTATACTCAAGAGACTTCTTCAGTTACAAAATAGAGGTCTACACTAGCAAAACGGGCAAGCTGTCACTGAAAAGGTAGATAACAGGAAGCCTTTTTTTCTGCATGGCTCCCCTTCCACCTCACCTTTCCACCCTACAGTTTGGGATTGGTTTGACTTGATGAAGGCAAATGGTAGTTTTATATTGGAAATTATTATAGTCTGATGTAATAAATGGATGCACACATAAAAAGCACAACTACATGGAGCAACACCTTCTAGCCAGCTGGATCCCAGCCTTTGAGTTCTTATTTCTGGGCTATCTGAATGTGACAGCCACAAGTTTGATGTGATACTATTTTAGCTCAGGGTCTATTCTCCAGGCACTGGAGGAAGTATCTGGCAAGAAGTGGTATCTGAACAGATATTTCCTCTCTTCTCAAATCAAAAAACAGCTAATTACAGAAAACCACACCAAAAGCCAGACAGAGAACGTCTAAACTAATAAGAAGTGAGGACCAGAGACTGGTGGAATACCAGAAAGAACAGTAGGGAGCTCAGTTCTCTTGGTACACATACAGGCTGGCCCATCCTAAACCCAGGCTGTACATAAGCATGGCTTACCACCACTTGGCATGCACCAAACCCGTGTTTAGCACATTCCCAAAAGCAGCAATAATCCCATGCCACAGCTTGAGCTCAGACTACCAGAAGCCTGGCCACGCAGGACACAGCCCATGGGCTCATTACACAGTTCCTAGTCCCAGTGTGAACAGAAAGTATGTAAAGGTACAAAGGAGGTTAAACTCATGTTAAACCTGCTACTTAAAAAAAGGTAACCAAAGTAGTTTTTTAAGTAATTGCATGAGCATTTAAAAAAATCAAAAGCACTAATGACACAGCAGTTCCACAGGGAGCTGTCAAATATACAACTTACATGAAATACAGACAGGTTTACAGATACGTAAGATCTAAAAGCAGGTCTTTGGATTACAGGGCCACATTTTCAGCGTAGTTCACCCAACAGCTCCCATTTCCACTTCTGATCACTTCCAGATGTGATCTGCACTTGCAAATTCTGTGGTTCTTACAACATGATGAGCTGTGTCATAAACAAATAACAAACACTTCTGTGGAGATGGCTGAAATGCAAACAGCAAGCCTGTGGCCTTCCCTCCTACACACAACTTCTGCTGAACAACTTTTCAGGGTTTGCTGAAAAATCTGCTAGGAATTTCAGATTCCTTTCTGCACGCCTGAAAGGTGACCTGGTCACAGGTACGAAACAGGTAACAAACCCGATGATGGGAGAATCTCACTAAGTTTCTCTTTGGTGTTCTTAAGTCTAGCACCTTCACTCTTGAATGGGAGGGAATACCCTCTTCCAAACCACACGTTAATGGCAGACTGAGATAGAAAGAAGCATCAAAGCACAGAATGTTCTCCAAATCCCTGGCACTCACCCACACCTGAGAAAGAGGAATTTCTAAAGATAAATGTATATCCCATCTTCCAACTACCTTTTTCAGAAAGAAAGGGATATAATTCCTCATACCCTTTGCTAGTGTGCTGGAGAACTGCTTTGGCAATGGGGGAGCTCTTCCCTTTATATCTGATATACCTCTCCAGAACCCTTAATTCTGGGCTTGTCTGTGCAGTAGCTGGAGGTACACTTCAGCACAGTGGAATGAATGTATTTCATTCTCTTCACCTGCCACATAAAAACCACCACCAGTAGAAATTGCACAGCTGGGATACTTGAGTCCAGATATTGATGCCTGATACATATCTGTGTTTATTAATTGCAATACAGAATCACAGGATCAGAGAATCGGTTATGTTGGAAAAGACCTGTAAGATCATTAAGTCCAACCCTAAACCTAACACTGCCAAGTCCACCACTAAACCACGTCCCTAAGTGCCACATCTATACCTCCACAGACAGTGACTCAACCACTTCCCTGAGCAACCTGCTTGACTGTTCTTTCAGTAATGAATTTTTTCCCAATACCCCATCTAAACCTCCCCTGATGCAACTTGAAGCCATTTCCTCTTGTCCTATTGCTAGTTTCTTGGGGGAAGCGACCAATGACACCCACCTTGCTACAACCTCCTTTCAGGTAGTTGTAAAGAGCAATAAGGTCTCCCCTCAGCCTCCTTTTCTCCAGACTAAACAGCCTCAGTTTCCTCAGCTGCTCCTCACAAGACTTGTGCTCCAGGCCCCTCAACAGCTTTGATGCTCGTATATAATACTAATTATGTTATGTAGCAATACCATTATTAATTGAAATATAGTAACATCAATTTTATTCATGTAAGACTATATTTAAGCAAATCAACACTGTGAAATCAAAGTTGAAAGGCTAGAAATTTTACTGTTGGCTTCAATGGAGCCTGGACTGTATGATGTAAATATGAATTCACATTTTCATAACAAGAGAGCAGAGGGTGTATTGTGTCTGACTTACCCTGAAAAAAAATGTCTGTTAAATTTCAAACTAGTTATTGGAATGTGGTTCTTCATCAGGGACTGCCCAAGGGAAAAGAAGCTCTTTCAGGTGTAGTGTATTAGAGTGATTGTAGCTCATTTCAATGTAATTTCTTTAGCCACCAGTATAGTGGCCTGCAAGAAGTTCATCCATCTCCAGAAAGGGTAAGTTATGATGACAAACTGCAGAATACAGGAGTTACCAAAAAAGTTTTCATGCTCCATTCAAACTTGACATTTTAATGCAAACACTCTGAATCTTCTCTAGGTTTTGGGGGATTTTTTTGTAAATACAAAATACATAGTTATTGGCAAGCAGTCTTAACATGGGAAACTTAAACACATCTCACTTTTAACAGCAAAGTTCCCCTTAAAAGTTAAACCTGATCTGAGCCCTGGCTCCCAAGACAAATATTCTGTAGGTTACCTCATGTGGAGCACATTATGTTTGGCTCCAAAACATTTTGTGTCAAGAGCAATTATTTCTGTTCTCTAATCGCAGTCACAACAATGAGCTAGGTTTAGATTATAAAATAAATCTATACAATTTTCTGACTGCTTGGTGCTTTAACTGCATCAGCATCTGATCATTCCTGTTAAGTAATAAGGTGTAGCTGGGCATAACCATTCTGGATGGCAAGGTACATTAGATGGTTTGCACACATTTATTTCCTTTTCATTTTGTCCAGGAGACCTTATTACCTGCACATGTGAAAGAACAGGGAGGTTACTCGATCTGCTTTTAATAACCAAGTACATTCAAAATTATTTCTGTTATTCTGAGCAAGAGAGAGAATGATGCCCTGATAACATACTCATGCTGACTGAACTTTACAACTGATATCAAATGATTACACTTTATTTTGCTTTGCCATTTGATTTCCCTAAGTCTTTCTATAATTTGAGGCTTAAAACATGCACACAGGTTTTATATACCTTTTTAATTTGAGGTGAAGTAGGTGGTTTCTCTAAGAGTCAATAAATTCGTGTTGCTGAGTACTGTAGGGCACAATCCCCCTCAAATTATCCCCTTGAGCCACAGGAAGGGGCAGGTATCAGCTGCAAATCTGTCACACCTCCAGTTCTAGATCAGCCTGCATGCCGTCACCCCCCTGTGGCGAGGGGATCCCTGTCTACCCTGGCAGAGACACAGGAGCAGGGCACAGGCAAAGCCATGGCTCCAGCCCCTCGTTGGCCCCCTTACACAACACACATGGCAGCACGGAAAGAGCCTCTCCAGTGGAAGCCGTCCTTTATAACTCTCTGTGCTAAAGGCCTGGCTTACACCAAATGGTTTGACTTCACTATGACTTCTGACAGTTCGCCTAGCCTTCAAAAATCATTCAATACCCACTTCTGTCGAAGTCCTGAAGAAAAAGCAGGAAACAAATTCTGAAGAACTGTTTTTTAAGTTCATGCACATCTATATCACAGATTTAAGACCGTGACTTTACTGCAGTTCCCCAGTGCTGAAGAACCTGGTTTGTAAGACAGGGCACTTAGGTAGGAGATATTTACTATAACGACTGCTTTTTGCAATTCAATTATTTTTCTTTCGCAGCAGATTTTTAAATGTTACTGTTGTGAAACAGTATATGATATATATATATCATATATATGTATAATGATGAAACACAAAGGGGAATGAATATCTTTCTCTATTACTATTTTGAGAAAGTCATGAAAAGCAAATGTTTGAGAGCACGGGTTTTTTTTCTGTTTAATTTGATCTACATAATTAGAAGGAAAATAAGACATAAGCCTGAAATAACATAGGAATAAAACATGATCTTATGTATAGTCACCTGCCAATTACTTCTACACTGAAAAGCAAATAAAATCCCCCAAACGCTTAAAAATTAAAGTGACAGAGATTCAGTTCTAAATTTAAACAGAACTAACATGAAATTCACTGAACAGGATGTTCTCCCTCTCTGCCCTCTTCCACGCTCATGCCACGCAATAAAGAATTCTGCTAAAAAGTCAAGGCATGAAATTGCTTTATTTATTTGGGCACTGCATATGCCTTTCTCCACAGATCTGTCAAACATACCTTCCTACAGACTTGCTGCTTCAGTCCTGGGCCTCTCCTAAATGGCAGACAAGAATCCCCCATGAATTAGATTGAGACCATCATACTCGTTTTCGCATTTAAACAAATCCAGATTGGAACTTTGGTTTTCAAAAGTGGACGGTTAGTGGACAGCAACTGTATTTCATGCTTCAAGGGGAGGTAAAGTTACCTCTGCTCTACAAATTACATAAAGTGATTCCTCTCAAAATTTGACAATAATATGGACTGAGAACACAGTAAATTATACCACTTGGCAGTTAAACTGGAGAACTAAGTCCAGCATTGCCAACAAAACTCAAGACACACATTTGGATATCTGGAAAGCTTTGCAATTTCTACCAGAAAGAAGCCTGCACAGGCATCTTAGGAGACTCATAAAGAAGCTTATCAGCTGGAAAGGAGTGTGTAAATTCTGAGGATCAGATGAAAGTTTTTTGTCTTTTTTTTTTTTTTAAAATAAAAACATTCAAAAGGAGAAGATAGAACAGACAGACCATCTGCCATGTAACCACATAAAAGACCCCTGGGCAAATCCAAACCCATTAGCAGAAGTGCTTGACAAATCTGCCAAAGAGCCAGATGCTGCTTATGGAGGAGCCTCTTCCCCTACTTGTCATCTGGATCCTCTGACTTCTGTTCCCAGTGGAGGACACAACGACTGCTGCTCAGACTACGCTGTGTGTGGGGAGAGCTGAAGCACAGAATCACTGTCTGATAAGACTACTGTAACATATAGAGAGGAGATCAAGTTTGAAACGACAAAACCATTTTAACACACCTGTGTAATGTATGGAAGATGCAGATGTTAGAAAACAAAAAGTGAACTTGCAATCAGTTTATTTGCACATGGTCTCTTTTTATATGGGTTTTTTTTTAGTTCATTCTATTCTTGTTTCCTACCTTCTTTTTTCTAGTGATGGATCAGGATCTAGTAGGATGACAAAGATGTAATTTTTGACATACTAAATACTAGCACAGTGTGCCAACTGCATGGCACTAGCTAAATGGATACCAAATATGTAGAATGACTGATGGTATTAAAATGTGTCTGAACAGGTTGTGAAATACCTACCCAAGAACTCACACTTAAAAATATTTGAGGAAAAACATGATTAATTTAAAAAAGTAACTTGTAGCAATATCAGAAGAGGGGGGTTGGATCTAAGTGGTCAACTTTTTAACGTCTGCATTGTTCTAGGACTACGTTAAACTGGATTTAAAATGTAAAGCAAGTGGAAACAAAAACTTTTCTATTCAGACTCACCAATGGTAAAATATATTTGGAGTATCCAAGAGGTCAAAGAAGCTGGAACAGAGTCGGAATTAGTTCTCCTGTGTACTGCTGTAATGTGATATGACAGAGCAAAAAATAGACTGAGGGAGAAAGAAAGAAACAGAGCTCCTTCTCATTGTGATTGCATATGCTGCACTTGAAGAACAACACTGTCATTTTATGGCTCAAAATCTGTTTCAATTTTAGCATAAGGCACTAAGAAACTACTGGATTAAGTAAAAATACTTGCAGGTATAACCTTAGGTTATTTTCTTTCACTCAAAAATAGTATTTAGCCTACTCCAACACATTCCTGAAGGTTCAAAAAAGTGAAATGGTGATGCATTATTTAACAGAGAAATACATGCACTCCTTTTACTTGTCTTTGAAATCCAAGAAGGCCAGGTATACCAAAACGTGCCATGACTTAAGGTCAAAATGGGGGGGGAAGGGGGAAAGGAGGTAGGAAGTAAGAGCAGACAGGGAGAGGGAAGTATAACGAATGCTCATCTTTTAAAAGCCAATAACTTGGACCTCGCCCACCCACTGCGCAGAGCAGCAATATACTCACTTTAAACAGAAATTAATTTCATCCAGGCCAGTGACTGCTAGACTGACGTCTTGGAACTGCTGGCAATTCAAGGGCACTCTGCAGCAACCTAACAAATGATGGCTGGTCTATAATGCAGCATGAAGAACACACATAGAGGTGAACTGAAATACCATCTATCTACGTAACTGGATATAGCTTAGGCTGTATGCTGGGCTACTAGTACTCACATTATTATCTGGCAGAAATAAGCTCTGTCACAGGCAGTGGGGAGGACTCTGGCCCTCTCACCTGCACTAGTATCTGATCTGTCTAAAACAGATGAGTAACAACCATAAGCACACTATGCCCCTTGGATGGCTTCCGTTCTGGTCCCTCCATATGCTTGCAGTTCCATCTAGAGAAAGTGGATGGGAGAGAGTGACAATAACCTTGCAAATGGACTCAAAATTGGATTTAACTGCTGCCATCTGCATGTATGTTACACTGTGCTACCTGGTTATCCAGTATAACATATATTGTTATCGGGTTTGCCTGGTGTAAATATAGCTGCCATAGCTGCCCAGAATATGCTGTACAACAGCACCCAAGTATAAAAGGGATGATAAAGGGGATGGGAGATACTGATGGAAGAATTGCAGCACGGACTGCTGTACCTGTGATGATAAGAAGTTGTTCTGAAATGATGACTACTGGATCACATAGATTATCTCAAGATGCTTTCAAGAATCTTTGATTATAATATACATGTTAAATTTTCTGTGTATGTTTTTGTTTACAGGCTCCCATTCCTTGTTGCCTTCTTTTCAGTTTTTCAGTAATACCTTTTCTGGATTTAGTTGTTGGGGGGTTTCTTGGTTCTTAACTGCCATTAATACTTAAGTTATTGACAAAGCTCCACAGTTTCATTTTTGTCAGCCTCCCCAGACCTTGCATGCATTTAGATCGAAGGGCACTCACTATTCCATTGCTTATGACAGCAAAACACAGGTAACAAGATCAGCATAGTGAGGGTTGTTTCATGGCTGGGGTCTGTTAAATAACTCGCACTCATGAGCAGGCTTAAAAATCACAAGGCACTTTGGAAATCACAATTTTGTCAAAACTACTAATTATACAAATATATGGGGCGATTCAAGTCCTCCTCACAATTAACAACAAAAATTCACATAAACAAACTTCCTTTCTCTGAAGAAGGGCATATGGAAGAAAGAACAATGAGAAGAGTTTAAAACAGATGTGGACACAGCAATATCCTGGGAGTCACCATCACTGTTCATATAACAGTGTATAAACTAGGAATTACTCAGGATGATGGAAAAATTTCTCTGGAATAGCAAAAGGACCTAGATTTATGCTGATTACAAGACGCTGGTTCAAATCCCCACTCCAAGAAACACGTACTACTTGTAGCACGTGGAACGGCTTTCCTAACTGCCTAATTTTTAGGACATTTACTTAAGATTTGTAAGGCATAAGGTCATACCCATTGAATAAATACATATAAAATATCAACTACTTTTTAATGCATATATTTTAGTATTTGTTGAATGACAACTGGAAAAAAAAAAAGAAGTCATGAAATATATAACAGTAGGTGGTTCAAGCCGTTATTCAATAGGATTTTAACCATTTTCAAAATACACGTAAACAAATGGGAATGATAGCACATTCCTAATGGGACAGCAAATAAAATAAATCCTTAGTACATTTCAGTATGCACTTGAACAGGATTTTGTATTACCTCTTCTATCTCATGAATAGGATATATTCCTAGCAACAATTAACAATAAATTCAGACCTTCTAGAATAGTATGTTTGTCTCTTTCTCAGAGACCTTTACTTCATTTCCAGTGGTTGGTTCTTACACTGGTTGGTTCTCACACTGGTTGGTTCTCTAAATCATTAGCAGTGGTTGGTTCTCACACTGTAGTAGCACAAACCCAAGCTCTTATCTTTCATAGCATGTGCTGCCAGACAAAAAGAACATGTACTTGCACTTAGGGGTAACTCTCAAATCTCCAAATTACTTCTACTAACACTTCTTTTAAAATCTTGGTTATCCTTTTTTTTTTTTTTCAGTCATGTGATATAAATTTCCAAAAAGTGATCAAAACTTCTTCGGGTTTTTTTTGCTTTATTCCAAAGTCTGACCCACCATTGATTTGGGTTAATGGGAGTCTTAACACTGCCATGATCTGGCATGGGATCACAAAGAGAAAGTATTACTAATACAACAGAAAATATTTTATGCCTGATTTTAACAAAAAAACAGGCATTAACAGACCTGAAATACAAAAAAATCTATTAATTTTATTATTAAAGCCACAGGGATCTGTTAATATAAACCATTCGAATACTTCCCTGTGATGTCATCAGTTACCATATGTTTGCACTCTAAATAGATTATTGTAATTTCTGTAAACATATCAAATATATTTTTAGAACTCTTTGGGGGCTTTATCCAGAGCCAATAAAAACCAACGGGCAGACAGTGACAGCTTCAATTGGTCTTGATTAATCAGAAGATTGACTTTCTAAAGTTAACGAATGAGAACACTGATGTACAGCGGGCAGAGAGCTACTACACAGACTGATCTAAAAATAGGAAAGACGTGCACAGCCTGAAAACTGTGTGTCTGAAAAGACAACGTAGATAGCAAGGCAACATACTTCTTGCAGCAACCATCATCATGCAATTGTTGTGGATGTTGTGGGTCATTCAGTTACATGTGTCTGCATACTCATCTACTAACTATATTATTTTGATTGACTCAAACTGTTTAAGTGGCATGCGGACTAAACATAAGCACCAAACCTTTAATAAGTAACAGATTTGTATAAAACATTCTCCTGACTGCAAGCTAAGCCTGTGTGTCCCAGAATGTAGTCTTTATGAGAAATCTTATTCCACAACATAGTTATTATATAATTGGAAAATTGTGATACGCTTTTTGCCAGCCGCTGTCTTGACTGAGAAGTCTGGGCTTGATCCTGCCAAACATCTCTCTTAGGTGAAGTGTTTACAACTCTAGTGGCCTCACTGACATGAATGCTATATTCTGACAGACATATACTACCCCTCCTGTTGACTGACTTTTTCTTCTAGTTCCCAGAATTACTTGTGGCAAGCTTTCAATTTGAATTCTACTTACTCTGTCTTTTCATAGAAAATTTGCATTGCTGTATCTATTCCTCCATAGAGTTTGCCCCAAACACAAGAAATACTAGCAGCTAGTCAGAAAGTGTTTTTTTCCTGGACAAAGAATATTTTTATATTGCATGTATTCCCTTCTGGAACTGAACAGTTTTGCAGAAAAGCAGAATCTGTAAAATCAAAATAAATGCTTTCATTTGCCTTTGCTCATATTGTGTATCTAGCTGGTTTTCCTGTAATAAATCAGCAGTGCAAAAGGTGATTGCTGGTGGAGTCTGCATGGTTCCTCATGAGAAAAATGGATATAGTAAGCTGTGTTCACAGTCAATAGAAAGAAGATCAGATAAACGGCATCCTGGAAGTGCACCTACTTCAGGGTAAGAAAAATCTCCCCTTCAGAGTCTAAATCAGAGTCCCCTCAATACCTTATTTCCTTAAATGAAGCCCAATTATAACATCATTATGAGCTACAGATAATTCAGTGTGGGATGCAATGGAGTTACACTACTCTTAACTCAGAAAAGCATTTACATTACTCTCTAGCCAAGATAAGCTACATATGGTTCACAGACAACAAATCCTTACCCTTCTAAAATCCCTTTTAAGACATGGATGAGAAGAAAATGGGGGTGGGGGGAGGGGTTATGAGGCTGAACAACACATATGAAAGTTTGCCAGTCTGAGCTTGCCCACTTTTACTGTACAACCACTATTTATTGTTTCTATTGTAATTGCTGAAACTTTAATGACAATTTCCACGGCTATTGCTGGCTTTTCTTGTTCAGCAGCTCAGTCATAAAGCTCCTTTTCACCATGTAACAATAAACATTTTTCATTTCTTGAACTGCAAATGAATGAGAAGGTACTACTGATGTCATTAGGAATAGGTATGCAAGGGGTCAACTGTGTTCAGTCATGACAAGGAAAGGCATGACAGCTTCATCACAGAATCAGCCAGCTGCCTGTAGAGCTAGGATTCAGGCTGAGGAATTACAATGTTAGATCTGCTAAATATGGACAATTATATGCTATTAAAATAAAGCTAATGCCTGATGGAAAGCATCAACCATCATCATCCCAAGACAAGAATGTAAAGGTCTAGTTGAGGAAACTGGCCAGTGAAAGAAAAATCTCAGGTGCATTTTACACAGCCCGAACTGCTAAAGACAAAACACTTTTGATGATCGAGTTGTCCAGAATAAGGTGCAGAAGACAGGTATTCAATACCATCTATTTACTTGTAAGTGCATTAAGGCTGGTAATTATCTCTGGACGTGTACACACATTCTGTACTCCGGGCAATGAAAACCATGAGTAGGTGTCAAAATGAGACCAGTGAGAATATGTGAAAACCTATTTCTCATTCAGAAGTTTTAAGAGAGACTTTTAAGATGAAGGAACAGAAACATGAATTCGTATCTTTTAAATCTTACTATGTGGTGCACTTTTGAGAGGTGTGGGTGTGGAAGAACAGAACAGTAATCATCTGATGAACAGCTGCAATCCATGCTAAGAACTTCACTGAAACCCATGTTAAAATGAAATATTGCAGACCTTTTTAAAACACATAAAAAAATCCCCCTGTGCTTTTTTTTGGACAACCTGTTTATCTGGCAACTGTGTGTGCATGTGATTCAACATTTACCAGTGATCATCATCAGTTAATTCACAGTTCAGTAATACAAAGGAGCAAACTTCGGCTAGCTGGTACTAATAGCTATAATGCACCTGATTACACCCATCTTGCAGCATCTGATAAAGTTTTAAAAATGAGGATTTCCTTCCGAGTGGCTTCTTTCACCTTTTATTTGCTTTTAGAAATAAAGAAAAGTATATACAGAAAAAGACAAGTCAGGAAGAGTGAATATAGTTTGAGATATCAGATCCACAGGTTTGTAGTAAAAATTATGCATCAAGAATGGAGGGTTTCTTACTCCACAGGAGTTAGCTTTCACTTACTAATGCAAAGATCCACTGCCCTTCCATGAATACACTAGTGATCTCTTTTTGACAACACTATGTATTTTCACAAGTTAACTTGTCACCTTTCATTCCAAGCTTACAAAAATACTTGTTAAAATCTTCAAGTTGTCCCTTTTTTTCCCCTAGATATCACCTTCACAATATAAAAATCATGGTTTATAGAAGGAAAGTATATGACATTTTCCTTTGCCTTTCAGGAAAAAAAGAAACAGTGTCTCAGCTGTCAGAAAAATCCACTCATTCTTCTTCAGCCTCCTACCCTCTCCAGAGAGTAAAAAAGCATGATTTGTTTCCTATAACCAGTGGACTTTGAGGAAGTGGCAGAAGACCCTCCTAAATTCCCATCTGCAGGGGCTACTTCTCCCTCCCCTCATTTCTCTCCCTATTTCATTTTATAGCCCAGAAAAACCTATTTTTTTTTTTTTTTGTCAGATATCAGCTTTTAATGTGACAGCCTTAGAGTGGAACCTCTGACAGGGAAGGGAGGAGGATTTGAGGACAGCAGAGATGTGGTCATCAAGTAGTCTGTTGTCTCAAAGAAAGATGCTACCCTTGCATGTGCTGCCAAAATGAACATGATGAGTGGGAATAGAAGCCAGGGCCTACGATCTGTCATTTTATCAGACTTCAGAATCACATGTATTCTACCGTTTAACTAATTTCTGTAGCAAGGTCTTGGGGTATGAGTCTATCAGTGCAGCATACAAGTTCTGAGGCAACAAAATGTTCCTTTAAATAGAACCCAAATGGCTTATTTAATTATCTGTGTAAAAAGGGAGCTTGTTAATTGCTGCACACAGGTTAACTTTCATGCACTGCACTAGATTTCAGTAATTCAGTAATGACATTACATTTAATTTAGGAGCATATTCAAGACTGGTACCATTTTAAAGCATACCCACCACAGAAGAAAAATAAGAGTAATATATGTTTATAGGCTCTCAATACAGGAACTTCTCTCTTCCTTAAGTCATTAGTGAATTTCATTTAAGGTCAGTGTGCCGGAGTAATCACCCCTGCAGGTGTCACCTTTCTCATCCAGACCTTTAGAACGACGGTTGGCAAGTTCCAGCCTGCCTCGTTTCCCACACCAGAGGCTCTAGAAAGCTGCAAGCATTTTGCATGTCTGGACGGCTATCAAGACTTGCAGAGTGAATTTGACTTTTATTGTAAAATTATGAAGATAGAATGTCATAATATTGATACAGCCATAATATCACCACAATTAGATATAATACCACCATTTAGGTATAACATATAAACATGTAGGGATAAAAGGAAATATTCACAAACGTTCATAAAGATCTGGCAAAATAACTTCCAAGAAACACTGACATAATTTGTAAGACAAACTCATTTGTGAATCAAAATTTATGACAGAGATATTGAAGTCATACATGCTTCCTCTTGTGTTTACAAATCACCTATCCACCGCGTCTTCAATTCTTAACTCCACTTGTCTTTCCATCTGTGCAGCTTACCTGTCTGTTAAGGCCACAACCATTTTCTATAAATAAATTCTAGCAATGGTTGATTTTTACTGCATGTATAGCCGGATACTTCTGGAAAGCATTTTTTGATACACTGCATACGTTACTAAATTCCTTAAAGAAATTTACTAGTCACATCTGCAGCTTGAATGTTCCTTTCTATAAAACAAACCAAGGCCAAGCAAGACAAAGAATCTGCTGATACACACATGTCACTCCAAGAATTCTCCTGACAAAGTTCCCACACCCAATTTAATTACTTCCCTACTGTAAAAACACTTTCCATCTGCATTTATTGTAATAGTTTCAAATCCAAAACCAACAGACTATAAAGCTAGCTAAATAAATGAATGCTATTGGCCTTAGGTCCCAAGCCAGGAGCTATTCTGTAAGGCTGTGTGTCTCCAGCATTCATTTTTATGCTGATGTTTCATTTTATGTGTAATGTTTTCACTTAAGCCTTGTTTAGAGAAGAATTACCTTGCTCCAGGCTTTAAAGTTTTACGTGCCACGCGGTACCCTCTAGCGCCGCTCCAGCCAAAGGTCTGTCAGTCTCCTCTGCACGACCAGTCTTTACACATTGAGAACTGATGAAAAAAACCCGCTTCAGGCTGTATATACAGCACTGCACAAGCTCAGGCCAGGAACATTAATTCCAACTGTATCTGATACACGCTAAAACTGAGGCTGCGGAGCTCAGAATCAAAAACATTTTTGTTTAGAAATGCACCTTAAAAAATAAAACTACCAGATTTAGGCTCCAGATTGACTATTCTTTTAACACGGGAGAAAATAAGTATTCTATTCCTCAGGCTTGGTACCAAGAAGTGAACTACTGCTTATAATAAACTTCCAGATGTGCAAAGGTAATGACAGTACATTGTATTCTGGGTCCTTGGGATTGTCGCAATATTCTGGGTCCTCGGGATTGTCGCAATATCTGGTGAAACTGCATCAGACTATGGCCTTCAAAATTTTTAGAGACTTGAGATATAACAGTCTCATTTGCGCAAGCAAGACACTTTAAACTATGGACACGCACAAGCGTTTTGCTAAGTTGGGATTTGCCATGACGTCAAAGTACTTGGAAAGAGCTTGACCTTCATAATAAATTTTAATCCAAAGCAGCAGCACACCAGATATATTTTTCATTTAGAAGTTATTAAGCAAGGACCAAAGAGCAAAACATGCCTCCAGTGAAACCCAGGGCAAAACTACTACTGACTTCACTGGAAGCATATTTGGACTTTCAATTTTGTATTCCCTTACACACATTCTGTTCTTACCAAAAGAAATGAAAGAATGTATTAGTAATGTGAGCTAATCAAAGAAATTCAGTTGTTGCACAACATGGTTCAAGCCACAGATATGGTGGCCTTCAATATTGCAGGTGACCCCAAAGGATCCTACTGCAACAGTGGCACAAACGTATAGTTAAGGATGGGATTGGAGGGGCATACCTTGAACTAATTTCCTTTTCTGAGTTTTAATCACAATGTTAGTATGATGCTGGGTTGATTTGTGGCTCTCCCATCACAATTAAAGCCTCTTAATTTATTGTGAAACTGAAATAGGTCTTCTAAACAGAAGCAAGACAGACAGAAAAAAAGTGCTGCAAAGCATCAGAAACTGAAGAAAATAATTCATTGTAGCTCAACAGCTTACTAATCAACATGAAGATGAATGCTTAATGACACATCTGAAACAATTGCTACTTCGCCTGGTCAAAATTATTCATACACATACGTATATGTGCAAAACATGGAAGTTAAATCCATTTCCTTTTTTCTCATGTACATGAAATTAGAAAAGATTGTGTTTGAAAAGTTTCTTTATAAAAAATGTATGGCGTCTTCTCAACTTATGAACACAGTGGTATGTTTTTCACAGGTGAAAACAAAGAAGTTTTGACAAAGGTGAATTTTCCCAAATAATGACTGAATTACCTACACTTAAAATAAACTATATTATCAATAAACTTCAAGACTCAAGTATGCAGAATAAACAAAGAAAGTGAAACTTGATTACACAGATTTCCCTACGCTATTTAGTAGTTTGGCTTTCTGACATTGAGGATGAAAAGGAAAAGTACCCTTCCAGAAAAACCATTACAACTGATCCAACCATTCGTTCTTCACAAAACGGGACTCGGTCTCTGATGCTACATATCCACAGCACAGCTCCACCTTGTGCCCCCCACCACGCTGCAGTCAGTTGACGTTTACCCTCCGGTATTGTACCTGGGATTCTGCGGCTCTGAACCATCTGACTCTGTACACGGCTTCTTTACCTGCAAAAGCAAATGAGTGCCAGTTACTCTCACTTGAAACAAAACTTCCTCGCTTACAGTTCACGCACTTACAGCGCTTAAAGCGGACCCAGCTCTGCTCGCCATGATCTCTATAAAATACTTCCCACATTTTACAGCAGCAGTATGCAGTACTAAACAGTGTGTTTCATTATTATCCCATGAACAGCTGCCAACTGCACTTCCCCAGGCTACATCAGTATGTAAAATGTTCAGCTAAAATAGCTTGGGAGTCGTCTAACTAGGAACAAAGAAACCTAAGAACCAGGTTCCCCACTTCGAAATGAGAAAGCCATACTGTTCTCAGCTCGGTGAAGAAATGTTTTCCCAATTGATACTGCTTCTGTTTCCTGCTAAATCTCACAATAATAAACAGCAGATTCTGGGGCAAAGCACAGTGTTAGCTAAATAATTCATAGGTTAATTTTCATTTTGTGAATCTGCTAACTATATGTTAACTATATTTTCCTACTGCATCAGTGAACATATACACTGCTTTCATTCATATTTGCAATATATAATTCCATAAAGGGTATTCCAACTTCCAATTTCATCTTTGCAATTCATTGCTGTTGGCAAATTGAAGGTAAAAAAATGCATCACTTTCAAATAAAAATAGAAAACTATTTTCTTACAGACTTTGGGATCTTCCCAATTTCCTGCAAAATTTAATTATACCTTCTGGTAATCTACATTTCTTGTACTTCTATCAGAGAAAAAAACATTTTGCTCACATGTGTGGTAATGGAGAATCCAGGTCTGTGTGAGAGGTTTCAAAACTCAATTTTTAAAGCCACTTAGAAACATCAGAGTCACTCAAACACATTCAATGTGACTGACACAATGCAAAGAACATTTCCATCACAACCAGCAAGTGTTGTACTTTTTTGCTACTTTAAAAGCATTTCAGAGAAAATAATTGTTACTGTGACTCACTTCTATTGAAATAATTGGCAAAACACAAACTCTAACAGAAAAAGGATTAGGCTGATGCTAATTATTTTCCCTAAATACCTCAACCGAATGTCATGCAACATCACACATAGGTGCCTAAGTACAAGCGTGATTCTACAGATAGTCATTTTTATTCTTCATTTTTCATTCTAGATATTGAAAAAACAATATGGTTGCACACACAGTTATTCATAGAAATCAGTTTTCAGTAGCAATAATGAAAATTTCCCCATGATAATAACTTAAAACTGTCTTTATTATTTAACAGGTGTCATCCAAAACACTAAAATTATAGCAAACACAAAGGATCTTCTAATTATATTTTGCTTGGGCTTTACTAAACTTTTCTCAACCTATCCAGTTATTCACTTTCATCACCACTGATCTTCCCGCTCTTGGAGTGTTCATGGCTCCTGTTGTACTACTTCACAGACTTTGTAGTCACAGTGTGCCACAGAGAGACGTGATGGTGCAGCAGCTCAACAATGAAAGACAGCAAAGGCTCACATAAACTCGAAATTCACAGTCACTGTTTCCTAAACATTCAGCTGCAAACATCATTGCTATAGTTTTACCCTCATTATATTTTCATTAAAGTAACGTTATATCTGAAATATAGTAAAATATTTCAGATAAAAACACATGGTGAAGGACCAAGAAAAAAGCCTGCAGTGTGTGTCAATATACAAACAAGAGAAATATTCATTCAAATTAGTGTATTGAGGGTCAACATCACAGGCTACTGTTCAAAAAAGTAAATTCAAAATCATTCAAAGACACTGAAATTGAAATAGCCCTTCCTTGAGAGGAAATGTGTACTTCCAGAAGCAGATTGTCTTAACTGAGTTGCAGATGGACTTGGTCAGAAAAAGAACCTTTTCATTTAACATACAATTTAAAACAATTAGAAGGACAATGTATTCAGAACAACAAAATAAAAATATAACATAATTAAAATTAATTCAAAATATGAATGCATCTAATTTACTTAAATCCTAGCAAAGCTCCTCCTTCTTTGTCCTTTTAGCATACACTCCCTTTCAGGCTATTTTTGCTGTCTTCCTGTTGTTAAATTTACTAGCATTTACACATTCCTTTTCAATTCCTAACACGATCCAAGCACTTTTAGCATACACAACATATTAAGAGCTCTGGCTCTCCTGGGCAGGGATGAGAAGATCTTCTTCTCCTGGTTGAATAATAGCTGAGTACTCACAGGCGAGTTGTCCTATCCCTGCTCATATTGCTACTCTATCTTGCTTTGACCAACTTTGCAAAGTAATTGAAATGGCTTAAAAAGCATGCTCTACCTATGTGGTGAACATAAAAATTCTTGAAGAAAATCTGTTTGAATGTTCCAGAGAGTACCAGAAAAGTCAGGGACCAACTGTAGCAGAAATAGACCTTCCGTGCAATGCAACAAACTTGGGGGGGAAAAAGGTCTCTTGTATTCAAGAATATTGCAATCAAACCAAAATATTTTTAAAAATAAGTATTTCAGCTTAGTATATAGATGATGCAGTTCATCTATGATCATTCTCTGAGGAAATGTGCAGCATAAGCACACATTAAGGACTTGTCTTTTCCTCTGAGACTAAATGTAAACTTCATTGTGTATAATAATGTTAAATATAATAAGAATGTTAGTTCTTAAATGAGGAACAGGTATGTGATTTTCTTTCAAGTGGCCACACAGAATGACTAGTATGTCTGGTTAACGCTACTCAAGTAGCAAAAAACATTTTGCTATTCATAAAATTATGCTACCCTTGAAGATGAACAGAAAGTCACTGTAAAAACTCTAGATCAAAGACTAAATATTGTTTCCTTTATCTTCAGCTTAACTGTTTTTCCTCTTAATCTGCTTTGTTGACTGTTTTCAAAATAATTAACTTCCACTAACACCACATATATTTACGTTTTCATGTGTTAAATGCTATGAAAAGAAGCTTTTTCTTTACTCCTCCTCTGTTTTGCTTTTTTTTAAAATTTTTTGTTCTCTTTACACAGGTTTTCTCACCATTTTTTGTTCTACATATGTTGAGAATCATTGACAAGGGTGGTCAGATACCAGTTTCAGTTTGGCAGACTGCACTGAAATCTCCTACCCTCGCTGCCTACTATATCATGTTTGAAATGTTTCAGCTAAAAGATCTTTAATTCCGAATTTTTGAGAAATCATGCTGTTGTGTTCATATTTTAGAAGTCATGCCAATATGCTTCAGAACAGCTTTAGCACTTGCAAGTTTTGAGGCAGAAACGCAAAACTGGAAGTGGAAGGAGTCCAAGGTGTAGCAGTACCCAGGAATCATCATCTCCGTGAAATGGTCCCCAAATTTCTTTCAGCTTATAGTAAGCAGACTCCTGTTGTAGTCTGGCTTCTGAATTTTTGAAGACCCTTTCTGCATTGAATACCCTACATCTCCATCTCAAAGATGCTGGTGGGGAGTAAAATTCAAGATTACTTCTCCTGAGTGTCAGGAGCACCCGTGACATTAAGAAACAGACTGATATTGGTTAAATTGTCCCCATCTGCTCTGTCAGTCCCATCTCCTGCTATGCATGTGCCTGGGCAATATCCTGAAGCAGCAAAACCCTGTAGACTCAAACACAGGGAGGAATAGAGGAAAGAAAGGAACAGGGAGAGGTAGTGGAAACTGGGGGACAAAAGAAGAAAGGGATCTGCAGGGGGCAAAATTAGAGGAGGGCAGAAGCCAGGTGAAAAAATGTGGTAGACATAGGAGTGGAGTGTGGACAGTGGAAGAGTACTGGGGCTGGCTGGGGACAGCACAGCACAGTTTGCTCTCCTTTCCTCTAATTAGATTTGGGACTCACACCATAAACACATCCCGAGCATTCATCAAATATCTGTGAAACTCACTAGGAAAAGTCTTTAGTGACCAGTCTGCCCAGACTAACAGGCTAGTTCTGCTACAACAGCTGCACTGCAGACCTAATTAACGATCCAAGCTGGGAAACTCTACAAGTGGTCTACAAATGTTAATAGTTATCCAGAAAAATTAAGGTCTAATTTGACTCAAACTGGGGATTAACAGTCAATATTTTACACAATTTCTGCCTTCATCTTTATACCGGTTCAGCAGATTTTAAATATGCACACCGTAAGTGCCTGATACTATCAGGGCATTGTGAAAAAGAGATGCATTTATTAAACCCTAATGTTCTTAATTTAATGTATATGAGAAATACTTATATGACAAATTATTTTATATTAAGAATGGACTTTGGATCCTTCACGTTTAAGAAATATAGACTGAGAAACATCGAAAAAAAATCTAACTACACATTCACTGAAAAGAAAAAGAGACATCCTTTGGAAAGCCTAGTATGTCATGTAATAAGAGCTGCATCATAATGCATAAGAGAGTGGATTTCTACAGGCCATATTACTCCTGGCATTTCCTTGCTTCTGCTGTTTTCTTTTGCAATATTAACATCCTTTTAACATGGTTTTATTGGACCTCATGATGGTATGTCAAACCATGAACTGATTCTGCTCCATGAGGTGTTCTCGCACACACACTCATGACATTGAACTTGTAATGCAACACAGGTAAGAAATCCCTTCTAACACAATAAGCGCAGCTGGAAAATCTTACAACATCAGCAGTAACTTATTCTGCTGAGCTCCCTCATCTACTGCATCAAATATGGCCTTGAGCATCCCTCCCAAACTGGTAGGTGCGCAATTGGGTAGAGCCATGCCTTCCATGCTTTGGTCTTGAGAAGGCAGCTCCACATGGTAGAACTATGGAAGCTCTAACATCAAGGAGACAAGAATGAAGAGGGAAAAGTACTCTTTGCGGACCCAAAGACATCCCAACGCACGTGTTTGTGCTTCCTCAGGCTGTGCTAATGCTACTTCTGATTGGTCTGGAGTGTGGGCAGAGACAAGTGTATTTCTATTGTCTGGATGCAAACTATCCCAATAGAAGCTCACCAGCTTCTACTTACTGTTCAGTGAAAGAGACCATGCCTGTGGAATGGCCCCAGGAAAGGATGCGGCATTCAGGGGAACAGTTTGATGGAAATGTATGAAAAGAATATGGCTCAGAATGTTTGTAACACTGCATGAGAATGAATAGCGAAGAAGTAGCTTCTCCTTAAAATATTTTTTAGATGCTGACTTTGACAATGTTTACATATAGTCTCATAAACATCTTGACAACAAAGTCATTAGCACAGAGACTGTCTGTAGAATGCCTAGCACAACAAAGACTTCCTTTGCTACCATGACACCCTTCATTTCTACCATAAAACAAATAATGACATTATTTTGATCTACAAAACCAGGGCAATGGCTAGCTTAACAATACAGTGCTGGGATTTAGTAACAAATTGTAGCCATTCAGAAAATGTATAATAACCTTACACACTATAAAGATTTTTTTTTAAATATGAACATTTAATACAAAGTGAAATGAAAACATGTATTCAAAATGCAATCTCAGAGTTACTCACCACAAAGTCTTAAGTAAGTTTCTGACTTAGTTAAAAACTCAAACACTGATGCTACTGTTCAGTGAAAGACCTTGAAGCGACAGAAAATTGATTTTTTTTCCCCTGATTTTTCAGTGTGGCACTGTATATAGCTGTATTTTAACTGAATCATATCCTAAAGTAGATTTATCATATCTCAGCAGATCTGAAAGTCATTCTAATCACAACGGAAGAATGACGAAAACCATGCTATAGGAATCAAGTTAATTTCAAAGAGAAATCAACAGAATTCACTAGAGTGATTTATTTCACTAATAATGCAATATTTTTTTCCAAAATTGAAGGCTATATGAGCTAGTTTTCAGTGAAAACATGTTTTCAACTCGTCTCTTAAAATACATTTATGTGTTCCATAGTCTCTTCCATTTTCTTAGTAACAAAACTGTTATGCTGTCAACTGAAATTGACAACTCTAATCCAAATAGATCAAGTTGGGATTTTTAAACAAAAGTACAGTGTAAATTACTTATAAGGTTTGAGTATAGAAGCAAGACTGCTGAAGTTGATCTTCGCATTTTATGCAGTAAAGTAGATGAGACTTCATATTTAAGGAGATCAATGTTTCCATGTCTTTAAGAGCTGGGAGGAATAAGAACATCGTGAATATTGCATGGCAGCTTCTAACATGTAGCACAGAGCAGGGCTGAGAGGAAGGGATGGGAATGGGGAAAGGTATTGCTGTTCCACCATTGCTTCTTTCTATTTTCCATGCAAACCTTTCCTAAGACAGACATGTTCATGACAAAAAGTATCATTGCTGCACTCTTCTCTCTCCCACCTCTCCACAGACTAATAAAGCAGTAACTCTGGTCTGCAACACTCTGTGGTGTATGTCTAACTTGCAATGAAAAATAATCCAGAGGAAACACATCAAGTATCAAATAACTGCACTTTGGGCACCTAAATCTATCTAGGTGTGTCACCAGAAGCTTCCTTTACAGCTAACAGAAAGACACAGATGTATTTCACCTGACCTACAATACTCATCTATTTCAGACAGAGAGGAATTACGCCCAGATGAATTGTGAATATCATTTACTACTCTCCACTGACTGTTGAAGAAGATAGGTAATGGAGAAAACACTGAGGAAAAAGAAGAGTGTTGCCAGAGAGTGAGGGAGTTCCTAGTGCCTCCAGCTTGCGAGTTTCGTTACATCCACTGTGAAACACTGCAATACTGACTATAGCAATGAAGAGAGATGGCTCCTGCTGAAGTTTTGTGCTTTATAGCCTTGGTGTCTTTGAACGAGTAATTAGAGCTATCACTTACAAAACATATACTAATTCACTAAATGCTTCCACTTTTTGAGTTTACACTCTTCATCACTGCCACAACCATTTAGATTTTTCATATAAACCCTTGCAGAGAACAGTGTGGATAAAATTCTGACAGGAACCAGACTATAGTCAGGCCAAGAAGATGCAAAGCAGCACTGCATTTCCCCTAGATCTTATTTCACCTGGCTGGGATGATAAGTAGCAACACACTATAGCCCTTACTGGTGTGCACAGTACGTAGGAAAAGTAAATAGAGATTAAATCAATCCATGTAAATGTCTTTTTTATGCTTACATGGAGGCCAAAGTGTTTCTTTCAGGAACACTAAAAAGTCTTAGCATTGATACAAGCCTTTGTGCTAGTTAAATCAGAAAGATTTATCGAATACAAAACTGTGTTTCTATTGAAAAGTTTTAGAGAAGGAGGTCTCATTAAGGCGTATTTATAGCATTAATTGATAAAAGCTGAGACAACCTTAACTCAGTTTTCTCATTTGCAGGCTATCTTTGCGATCAAAACTTTCCTTCTTTGGTACTTTCTAACTGGTGGAAGGATCTCCTACATGTTTGTTTTTGCAACCTGATTAATAGGTTCACTCAGTTCAGAACTCTAAGCTTCTTTCAAGTCTTTTATACCTGCAAACATTTTTAGAACACATTTTAAATTGCCTTTGGCACAAGTGCAACTTTAAAAATATCAGAGGGTGTGACAGTCAAGTAATAATTCAAGCAACTGCAACCTGTCAGGCACGATCTATTACATTTTGAAATGCATTTATACATGCACTGTAGGAAAAAATGGCGTGTTTTTTTTTTTTGTTTTTGTTTGTTTGTGTTAGATGAAAGAAGGAAATATATTCCCTTAACTTGGCAGGGCAGGCAGGGCAAATGCCACACCACAATAGAACTTTTTGTTTCAGCCTGGGTTACCTAATAGCTTAATGCTCATAGAACACTTTCCCCTGCCCCGCTGGGAGGATGGGCCACCAGCCTGGCTCCCTTCCCAGGAAAAAAAAAAAAAAAAGAAAGAAAGAAAAGGAGCTCACTCCCCATTCAGCAGTTGCAAAGCGAGGAAAGCTCCACCAGCCTGGAGCTGGGAGCAGCTCATTTATTGTCCAAGTCAAGTTCAAGAATAACTACAAAAGCACTAGCATTAGAAACATCTTGTTCGCTTTTTTCTCTCTCACGTGGTCTTTTTCTCTCTTTCGCTTCCTCTGTTTTTCTCTATTTAAAAAAAAAACAACACAAAACACTACAGACAAACCTGTGGCCTTTTGCCTTTTCAAATCAGCTGTATGTGTCATTGCAGGTGAATTGGCAAGTTTATCCTTGGTGCCTTCCCGGTATCTCCAAACTGGAAATTAGCTAGAAGACACTGCTCTTAGTCTGAACATGGAAAAATGCTTCCTGTTTTTACTCCAGATATGGTCCCATTAACTCCCCTAGATTTGTTGTGACCACACCATCTTTACTAAAGTGTTTGCTTTTTAAATCTCAGCATTCTCAGATACCATTGATCTCTTTTCAGAAGAAAAACATACCGAGGTGCCTGAAAAAAGCCACGCTGTGCAATGCTTTCTAGATTTAATCCTGTAATTCCCCAGTTCCACAGAAATTTCATAAGCAAACTAGGGGCATCACAACTGCTTTAGAGTTATCAGTTAATATTCAAAGGAACAGCAAGTGATCTCCCATTATATGCATAAAATTCAGTGCCCCCTCAGAAAAACCGAACTTATTTTCTTTCCTCCCACTTTTCAAAACTAACCAGGGCCAACAAATGCAAAGAAAAAAAGTAAACTTTGAAGCTAAAATTTAAAGCAATGAAAGTCAGGAAGTTCAAAAGTTAATGTTCCTATGGCTGTGTTAACTTGGCCGTGTTGCAAATACCTCCTGCAAATGCTTCAAGCTATTTTGTTAAAGGCATATAGTACTGTGCCATAAAGCATAATAAAAATGCTGTTTCCTTTTCATGTGGAAAGCATCTTATACAAGCAACAGTACAGTTTATTTCTACTAGTAATGCCAATTCTCTACCACAATTCCAGTATCTCTGCCACCAGGTGACTCTCTTTTCTGAAGGTGCCGGTGCCTCACTGGGCCGTAGCTTTCCCTGAGCTCACCTAAAAGCTTGCATACTGACCTCCCCAGTAACAAAGGCCAACTTCTCTCCCGAGTCTTTTGCCTCACCAGAATATAATCTCTTTCTCCCTTAAGATCAAACAATATTTGCCACAGCTTCTCCATCCCTCACTTAGGGGAAATTTAGACAAATGGCCTTGCCAATCACCTTTCTGTCTTCACCGTCCTGCTTTCTACCTAGGAGTATACCAATACCCAAGTGCAGTAAACAACATGATCCATCAAATACTCATCTTCACCACAGATGATGAAACACATAAATGTAGAATATTCGATTTAGCAGAGAAGCCCTGTTTCCTCTCCTGGTACTCTTTTGTTTGTCTTTCTCATTTTTCAATATAAGTATTGCTAGGTGTTAAGATTAAAGGAAATCAGCCCCCCAAACCCTGCTTTACCCTTGGTCAACAGTCTCTGGTTTCCACGCTCCACTGAGAGTCCCCTCTCAGGTG
Source organism: Cuculus canorus (assembly GCF_017976375.1). Lineage (NCBI taxonomy): Eukaryota > Metazoa > Chordata > Aves > Cuculiformes > Cuculidae > Cuculus > Cuculus canorus. The sequence continues at coordinate 42,849,153 of NC_071403.1, read as the reverse complement.
CTGAGTCAGCCTTGAGGAAAAAAATGTCTACAACCACCAGCTTCATTGTGCTGTCTGTCTTGTAGGAGCATATTCAGCAGAGCATTCTTTATCCCAGAGATAAAGAGACTTTTAAAACAAAGATTGTTGGTTTGGACTGTATTGAAAAAGTTCAGGCAGTGTAGTTTAGTGGAAAAAAAAGACAGATGTAATGTGTTCACAATATCCTGACTTGATGTGAGCATTGTTGTCAAGCAACAAAGTCTTCATAAAAGTCCTGCTCATTTAATAATGAATACCTGACTCATATCATGGTCTGATGGAATGAGATAGAATAGTTTGGATATAGTGAAAGCATTGTATGCAGATTCAGCTACATGACAGCTTGGTTTATTGATGATCCAAAGAAAGGTTCTAAGTGGAGACTTGAACTATAGAAGACAAGACGGTAGATAGAAGCTCTTACAAGCGTAGCTACTCATTCATCAGCACCACTTTTACCCTTGCACAGACACACTTTTCTGCACTATTTGTCTTATCCCAAGCACATATAGCTGCAGCTATATAAGCGAGATGTAATGGTAGGATATCAGTGTATTACCTGCAGTATCTGCCAGCACAATCCATGCTGTGTGACTAGTCCAGCACATGCATGTCAAAGAGAATCAGAAGAAATGCTGATCCTTGTAAATGTCCTTAAGAAAATTAGATAAAATTGTGCTGTACTGCACCTTTTCATTGCAATTTTTACCATGTATCTATTAAGAAGGACTCAACTCACTAATGTGTCTTTTGAATATGTCTTCATCTCTCAGGAGAGATGACTGTATTCAGTGGACAGTATTGTATATGTCACAGTATCAGAAAGATGAGAAAATGTAACTGACTATTACATGTTTAACAAGAAAAAAAAAGGAAAATTCCTACGCTAAATGTTGTCAGGACAATTTTGCCCTTTCTGACTAAAATAATCAACTGTTGCTTATTATAAGCAGTTGTTCACTGCTTTCCTTCACAAACCTGGAAGGTAGGAGTACCCCCGTGTTGAGTGTGTATACTGAGATCGGGGAATGCAAAAAGGCTATTTGTGACTAACTGCAATAACTGCAGAATAACTGATAACTGTCCCACCTAGGCTTGCATGGGCTTCCACTGGTACCTTCACCTCACTTCAACAGCAGTGACGGCAACTGCAATGGCTAGCAGGCTACGGTGTATTCAGTCCTTCCGCAAAAAGCATTCCCTGATCTTAGGAGTTGGAAAGCTTGGAATAAACCTACAAATATTTAAGCTTAAGTCTAAACAGGAACATGGTGGTTAGGCCCATCATCTTCAATGAAACAACTCAGAATAAAGAAGATAAGTATGTGAATATGCTTTTCTAGGATGGGGTACTCAATTAATGCCAGAAAGCAACAGGTGGACAGAGCAAGAAGACAGGTTGTGGGGAAGATGAACAAGGTAATATGAGTAGGTAACATGAACGCGATTTTAGCTCGGCACCTGCATACCCATTATCAGGTGGCAGAGACCTGTAGGCATTGTGGAAGATGGGAATTACATGCAGAACATGTTAAAACACTTCAAATAAAACAATTTTTAAAAAAAAAAAAAAAAAGGCAGCACCCCTGCCCACCACTACCACCCACCTGAAATGTATAGAAATGACTACATTTCAAATTAAAAACAAAAGTGTATTCAAAACTGGTCAAAAAGTAGAAGTATAAGGCAATTAGCAATTGCACATCGCATTCCACCCTGAAAAGTACCAAGTAAATCGTCTGTGTATTTACAGTGAACAGCTGTCCTTCTTCAGTTTCATACATTTTTGTTCCTCATTACTAAAGCTATTTTGTTTAGCACTGTAGCAATAATTTCTAGCAGCTGTTGTAACATTAATAAAACTACATCAGATAATCAAAAACCGTGGCAACCTATGTGAATTAAAGTAAGGATGTAAAAAAAATTATTTGTAGCTCAGACAACTTGCTGGTCAAAATGAAATAATCAGTTCTTTATAGTCTATATGTTGTCTAACTTGCAAAAATTATCATTTGTTTGAGGAAAGATAAAATGGCACACAATTATAGTATAAAATCTCACAAACAAGTGGATATAAACTAAAGACCTATTCACATGCATTTGTATCATCATATAACCAAATTTACTTTGCTTCTGGTTATTTTAGTTTTCAGTACCTCTGGAACACTTCAACAAAAGTGAAGAAAATGCTTCTAAGAAATGAGTCTCTTTTTCTAAAAGAGTAGGAAAAAAAAGAATAACAATTTATCAGAGCCAAACCACAGATAGAATATTTTTTAATAAATGCATAGGAAAATATGATACATGTAATGTACGCATAGTTACTACAAGCTAGTAAACAGTGCTGAAGCAAAATCCTATTTAGTAAGACTTTTTAATAGATATGATTTAAATTTAATTACTCAAATATTAATGAACAGGTAAACTCTGAGAACATTTATCATACAACATTGATCAAACGCCTATTAATATCATAGTGTTAAATTGTCATAAAAAGCGGAATTATTAATTTACAGAGTTACAGCATATGTTTGCTTCTATGCTAGTAACAACAACAGCCACAATTAGAAAACATGTTTAAAAGATGTTTTACTTGTTTCTTTCATTTGCTTTATGCTATAGATTTTAACACTACCCAGAATTGCAATATTTATGGTATAAATTACGTAAATTTCAAAACATCATCTAATAACATATTTTTCATTATTAGTCAATGGAGACAACATCAGAGGCAGTATAGCTCTTAAACTGTCACAAGTAAGAACCACTTGATAGATCATATTTCAGCTCACATGCAAGTAAATTCTGGCTCTTTTTTCATGTTTGAAAATTTGACTGGTTTGCCTTAGTATAGTACTTTCCATACCTAAATAATTTTTCAGATTTTTTATTAATAGTGCTATACTAAAATATATAATTTTTACATACTTTAAAGTATGTTTTACTTTTAAAAATGCTCTATAAACAAAATAGTTTAACTAGCTTTCCAGAAGCAATTAATTAACTGGTTGGGTTTTCTTCTTTTCAAATTCATACTGTTTTCTTTTTTATTTTTGCAGTCCTTCAATAAATTCTTTAACCAACAGACTTGGAATAAGAAGTTGTTCCAATATATTTTGGATAGTTTTATACATACATCTCAAGCATTAAATAAAAATAATTTCTTCTTAGCTTAGGAAAATGTAACAACAAGATTCTCCAAGCTCTGAAAGCAATTGAAACAAAAATAGAGACATCTTCACAGTGAAGGATTAATTTCATCCAGCAAGGTCAACGGTCAGAAGTAACAATAAAGTATATTGCGACGCATCTGCCGTACTTTCTCCCACAAGAGTCTACATGTTTGACCCTGCTTCAGACAAACAGGCAAGTACCCTTTGTTTCCAGCTCTACCATGCCAAGTCTCCCGCATCTTTCGACCCCCCTCCCTTCTTTCCTGTCTCCCCAACCTGATCCTGGAATGTTTTGGCCACAAGGTTAAGAAAGATTCCCCCATTTATCACGACCTGCCAAGCACAACAGGGTCACAGTCCCAGCCCTAGTCCTACCGCTTAACTAATCCAACCTCAGCACAGGCTTGAAACTTCAAAGATTTTTTGCCACAGGCAAAGAATAGTCCCTATTTGCTTTAAAATCCAAGTATCAATCAAGTTAAACTGTGCTTCAGTGGAGCTAACGTTTTGAATGTTCAGAGCAACACATATGTTTGGTTCTTAGCTGTGACTCCAATTAGAGTGCAGGACTCACCTGGAATAGCAGTACAAATATTTGAAGTACAGCAAAAATCTAATTATGAGATGATTCATTTTATCCAGAGGAAAATCCTTGATAAAAACTGTCTAAACATGCATGCAAACAGACAAGAAAGCAGGTTTGTGCATCTGTGCAAATAAATATATACAATATATATAAAATCTCTGTTTATGTGAAAGCACTTCAGATTATTTTACACTCCAAAGTTTGATTATCAGTTATACCAGATGATCAGCCACATTTTTATAATTGTAATGTTACAGATTTACTATGAGAACACACAGGGAACTTTGCTTTAATATTTAGGAAGCAAATCTTCAATTTACTCTAGCTAAAACAACACATAAATTCTACAGTTTTAGGATACTGCCTACCACTGTTTGTTCAATCTAGCATAAACAATAAAATAATCATGCTTTTTAAATCAATCCAGGTTCTTCCATATCTATTTTTAAGTATATCCTTTTGGGGATAAAACAGGATGATTTTTGTAATTAGTTTTTTAAAATATCTTCACATTTTCTTCAGATCTTTATTCCTAATTGAATGTTGTCTAATTGTGTATTAATTCAGAGCAATTATTAACTATTGCATAGAGAAATAAACCATGTGTGACCCTAGGATATATTTTTTGTTAAGCTATAACAGAATTTTTTTAATATATTTTTCCAGCAGTATAATTGAAAATAGAGTTCATTAAACATAAAAAGCTAATAAGTAGCATATTAACAGAACATTAAATTCTACCAACTACTCACATAGTTATTATACATAAATGTAATACCGTCATGCTCTCCTTTTATTTAAAAATACTGAAATATTATAACATGTTTAGATTTTAATCCCTTGTAAATAACATTTACTAAATAAATTTTAAAATTCAAATTTAAAAAGATAATAAAACGCTTACTTAGGCAAGCACGTGAACGAGACAGTATGCAGTACGGTTTTTCACTTGCTTCCTCTATTTTACAGTATCAAACACAATCTGTTTAAGTGTAGAAAATAACCTCGACTTCTATTTCCTGTAACAGATGAACTAGCTTCCCTATATACACACTCTCATGCGTATACATGCATGTGTGATCACAAAAACATACAGATATTTCCTCAAAGCCAAATTCAAGTTCTTTTGCTTGGGAGTACCCCCATACAAGGTTGATGCTACTTGATTTGCTGTACCACTTCACAAGCTAAACTAATCACGTTAATAAATCTAAAATTATCTTGGAAAAATGCTTTGGCAACAACTATATTTTTACCTCAGGAATTTAAAATATTACTTCCTTTACATATGCTTTTTTGAATTTACATTTGATTTACTTTAGAAGATAAAGAAATTATGTCACAAAAGGCAGTGAGATAGTTAAAAGCTGCTTAGCTGAAATGTTTTTCAGAAAGCAGTGAACAGTCCAAGAAAAGAAACGTAACTGGATCCTGCTGCTCGCTGCTTGCCAGACCCCAGGCATAAAATCGAAGAACTTATTTGCTGTAATAATTTATCATACCTTTCTTCCAAACAGGTTCCATACACATTAAGGTTTCCTATAGCAGTAAATCGCTGTTTACAGATGAACCAGACCAGGGACTTTGCTCGCTGCACTAGGACAACAAAACATTACTCCCAGAGTAAACCCCTTCAGCATTTCACCGAATGAAATGGACATTTAAGAAGCACTAATCATTATGCCAGCTCCCATCGTGGCCCTCGGAATGCTGCATAATAAGCAGCACCGCTGCACTTGCGTGCTATGTGGACCCCAAAGTAGCAGACGCATACGGACTCGCTGAAGAAGTAAGGTTTTAATTTAGTCTCAAAAAATAAGCTGTGCAATAACAAAATGCACTAAGCAGTTTGAAACAAATTCAAAATGAAGTAAGATTCAAATACAAACTCTTAGTGCCAACTGACAGATAACATTACAGAAAAAGTTAAAGTGAACCGTGACGGGGTAGGACTGATGCTTTAGCGCAATTATACTGCTGCATTATTTGTTTCAAACTTATGTCTAATCAACTTAGAAACCAACTAAATGGACTTGGATGAAGAATTAGTAAATTAAATTAGTTATACTTGTATCCACAGTTTTTGCAGTTTAGGGCTAATTAATTTGAATGCAATTTACATCTAGACACCTGTCTCAGCATACTGGCCTTCAAGTGTCTCTCACAATAATGTATTGAATAACATTGCAACAAACTGCTCACAGGTTTGACAAAATGCGACATCCACACTGTATTACTGAATGCCAAATTTCATTTCTTACAGCACTTAACAAGTAAACTCTCGTCTCAAGAAAAAACTGATCCTGAAAGAGCATCACAGATTCAGTCCTATGACTTACCTAAACTCCTTTAGAGCCACTACGAACAAATGCACTGTTCCAAAAACAAGTTTGAAACTGCTACTACAGAAACAAAACCGAAAATTCTTTTTCATAATAGAATCTGACTGTGCAATGAATACCCATTTTATTTCCCATTTTATCACTAAACTTGCAGCAATATCACCAGTTAAAATCCATCAGAACCTTACCTCGGTTGTCTCTGAAGAATGGAAAAGGATTCCCGAAATGTGCAAAGTCAGTTTCCAGGACAAAACAAAACAAAGCAAAAAAGAGTATCTGATATGTTTAGCGCTATTTAACTGCCACTTTTCAGCAGCTAAGGTGTGCAAACAGATTTTTAAGACCAAAAATCTTTCACATCGGTCAGCTAGGATTTTTTAAACTTGGAAACACCGAAGACACTTTGTTCTTCCTTGGACTGTCACAACGAGCCTTGCACAGTCCGGTTACTTAAGTTAACTAAGAGGAGATCTGGATAGTAAACAAGCTTGGCTCTGTCCAATGGCTTTCCACACCCTTCTGTTTATAGTAAGATGACTTGTATTCAGAGGTCACCCCATCAACAGCTCCTGTCTTTCAGTGGGTATCTAATGTGCTGCATTTATCCCAAGGCTCTTTTAATGAAACCACCTTCCTGGTCCCTGCTCGCCTGCTGTCGCTATGACACATCTGCTCCTTATTGTGCAAAGTCCCATTAAGTGTTAAAATATACAGAAAAGATGTACCTGAGCATATATTCTGCAATGCTGATGTTTATGGGCACAAACCTCATCTGTGAATGCAGACAAAATGAAGACTTTTTAAGATCAAAGGAAGAATTTTGCCAGCAATATTCATCTTGTGAATAAAAAACTCAGGAGGAAGGAAGACGGATGCCACTGTTTGATCTAGACTTTAGAACTTTTACAAATACTCCCCCAAAGAATAATGCATGTGCTTGTGCCAGATAATATTTACTTCAGTATGTTAACATGCTGAAAATAAGAGATGAGGAGTGTCCTCGAGCTCTGCTGCAAAATGACACGGAGCCAAGAAAAACAGGGGTCAAGTGCCAGGACCCCATTGCAAACACCAATTCAGTTCTGAGCTGAAGAGTACATAGAGTTGATAGCTTTAACAAAACACAGCAAATATGCAGCAGCATACAGTCTCCTAGCTCTTGGTTTTTATGCATACAATAAGCTACTGGTTACTAGGAGGTTGCAAACCAACTGGCAATTGTTATTTACTTCACGTAACATTGCAAACCAAAAAGCACAAAGCCCAGACTCGCATTTCTCTCCTCTATTGAAAATTACTCATCACAACAGACATATCTAAATTAACTCTGTCTTAAAAAGAAGACAAGAACATGGTATTTAGCATTTTTCTTCATAAGTCTAAAGTCTCATAAAAATAAGAATTGAGAACTGTTTCCAAATTTTGACCGATCCTTTTTTCCTCACTTCTTAGCCACTGAGCAGCTCTATGAAGTTCAGACTTATTTCACGTGGAGATGTGAAACTGAAGATGGCACTCTCTCCCCATGCAAACACAAACTTGACTGCTGCTCAGAAATGCTCTTTGAGTGAAAGTTACACCTGCAGCACATTTTCAGCACCAGTTTTTGTCACCACTACAGCATCAAAATGACAGATAGCAGCTTGGCCCTGTTAAAGCTAATAAAACATGACTGATGAACTGGGCTAGAAAGCCACGTCAGTTCAGATTAGAATATTTGTGCCATCATTTCACAGGTCCCACATTTTATTATTAGGATGGACTGTCAAGACTGTAAGGGCCACTAATAAATACATCCATCCAAGTCCCCTAATGCCTTTTTTTTTAATATATTTAAGCCCATTTATGAAGTTTAAGTACAAATATTTTTTCATCTGAAATCTCATTTGATTTTTATTTAAAAAGTGTGCTTAGGCATACAGTATACTTCCTTAAATAGGTGCCTGTCAGGTGCTATTATCTCATGAACTGAAATCCAACTAATCCTCATTTTACTACATTATGTGGCATAATAAAGGCCTCTTTGACAATGAAAACCCATTGGAGCATACATAAAGTACTGGGAAGAGCCTAATCAGCTTTCAGAAGTTGTTTGTGATATTAGTATTGGGCATAACCTCATACTTAACTGCTGAAAACAATACATCAGAAGGTCTTCACCCAGTAGCTCCAAAACAAAGCACTCATTTGCCCACCCTGCCATCACTTCACTTCTGTTCTCCTGTCTTCTGCCACAGAATAATACTTCTCTGCTCCCAAGAACGCAAGGGCCAAGTAAATTACCGTCAGCCTTCCTCATTCCTCCCAGTAAAACAAGATGGTTTTATCATTTGTCAGGCCTGGGCACCTAGAGGCAAAGTAGTCTCGTACACATTTAAAGGTGTTTATTGCATATTGGTGATAAAAAGCCCCTACGCCCTAATTCTGTGCACATAGCACTAGCGTCAAAGAGATTGTCAGAGAAAATAATGGCGTAAGCAGCACAAGCTCCTCTCTCAGGCTGAGAGGGGAAACCACTGTCTCAGTATCCTTGCGACTGATGACCAGCTCAGTCTGCAAACTGAGATTACCAAGGAGAGGTTTTATACGGGCAAATAAATCGGAAGTTTCTTCATTCCCTTTATTTACACCATAGTCCTAAGGACATAAATGTGACAGAAAGGAAAACAGCAGACATTAATGAATAAAAATTGTACTCATTTGAGAAAATATGAAAGCATGAAATGTTAAATATTTTGAATTTCTTAATTAGTTCTGCAACCAAAAGTGTTTGGTTTAGGGCCACAGTAGTAAAATTACTTCAGATATTCGTTTTCCTTTTCTACAGTTTGCTTTATATGTTGTTGTTCACTGTTTTCCTGCAATACAGAAAATACCAAGCAAAAATGAAAGCTTACCAGCACGCCTTTATATTTTAAGTAATGTCACAACTAACAAAATATGGAGGACCACATAAGCTACAGTTACTTCTACATCCCCAGCTTTGTAGACTAATAAAAATAATAGAGGAGGTATGAAAGATTTCTCTACCTTTTTTTTTTTTTCTTTTTCCTCTAGGTGGAGAAATTGGAGGGAAGGAAAATGCTCTATTTATATAAACAGTAATATCTTTTTAAGATACTAATGGGAACATATGCTTCCCTTGAATACATTTTTGCAGTTACTCTTTTTTCACTATTCCTCAGCTTTCATTATCTCATGTGAAGTAGTTCTCCAGGTACATTAGAGGGAAAAACACACAGTAGCAGTAGGCTTTGTTGCCATTGAGCAACTTTGTCTAATACATTCTGAGAGCCACCACATAACCACTCCACATATTAGGTCAGTATGTTTTTCAAGTAATACAGTAATAAAAAAATCTAGTGCAAGAAGCAGACACGCTTTTTGAGAAAAGGCTGCCTGTGAGATTTCAGGTTGGTCAACAGTTTCATAACTGGAGATCAAATTCAGTGCCAAATAAATACTTTAGTGGACTCTGATCTTGCATTCAAAGAGGGTTTGAAGGTGCTTTGATCAATAGGACTGTGCCAGCCTCTGACCCTCCCCTCCTCGGGGCCTCTTGGCATTTCCCTGGCTGGCTGACTCGCTCTGGCGGGTTATGGCAGGCTCTGGGGGTGTCAACCTTTACCCAGGCTGATACAGCAGAGCCTCCAACCAAGCAAGCTTTTACAAACAACTCACTCACTCACTCAAACTGCTTGAAGCTTTTTTTGTTTTGTTACAAACCGTAAGAAAGAATACATTCCCAGATCCAAACTGCCGTGCTTCTTCAAGAAATTTAAATTTATGACCCTCTCTGAAACTTCTTTGTTGTCTCATAATGATTTTTTGTTTACTCTGAGCTTTGTTTTTGTTTTTGTTTACTCTGAGCTGTATCTGTGGCAATTGCATAAATCTTATGGGAAGACAAACAATCCTTTGAATTTCACGTCATGATTGCGTCCTACCTGCTCCACGACTTGTCTGTAAAATCAAGAGAGTGAGACAAATGAAATTATTACTATTATAACACTTCTGTCTATAATCAATACTGTATTTACCAGACTCTTCAGCCACTATTAATGCTGTGTTATGTTCTGCCTGGGCACTCCCCAGCCGGCAGCTCCTCAGAGCAGAGACCATGGTTTCATCACAGTCCTAATCACCTTCCCTCTCCTCATTCTTGTCAGCCTTGCAAAGGGTAGTTCTCAGACACAAACAACAACAAAACGGCAGATGACAGCTGGATTTCAGGGTATGCACTGTCTTCATTACTGAAATTGCTACCAAAACCTAAAAAATGTTTAATTAAATCTCAAAAAGAATTCAAACCCAGATGGAAGCTAGCTAAATTCTGAGGTCAAAGAAAAGAAACAGACATCTGAATATATCAGGATCTCAAACAGTGATAATTGAAGAAGTTCATAAACATAAATAAGAATTAGATATTGTAAATATAAATTACTATCATCAAATACAAATCACATTCCTGAAAGACTTTTAAAACATCAGATTTTTTTAGAAGTTTTGAAGTCTTCTTAAGTTGCCGTATGTTTTCTCAGCACTCACATTTTGCAGCTTTTTTCTGCAGCCTTACATGTAACTCTGTAAAATGCAAATATGCATCTTCATGTCTTTAACTTGAAATATTAAGCCTCCATCTTGAAACATTAATGCCGTAAAAAGCCAATAAAATTGTCACAATGGGCAACACAGTATTTTCTGCCTCAACATCCCCTTCTCCATTTCTTCCACATCTTCAATGAAATTTTCTCCAAAGAGTACTTATTTATATTTCATTTGAAGTGTCTCTGATATTAATTCAAATATACGAGAGAAAAATAAATTCCTCAACTTTACACATCAAGTTCAAGGTACAAATTTTGTGAAGAGTATATAATTTCTACCATAATTTCTCCTAAAGGGAAGTTGTCATATAATGTCTTATCTTTCAAAGGTATTCAAGGCAAATATAATTCAAGCCCTCGCTAGTTATTACCTGGTTTTATTACCACATTTTCTACAGCTCCAATCAAGCTGAGTAATGTGTCACTGCTTAGTGCTAGGCACAAATATGATCTCAACATTGAGAGCTTAAAGTCTAGTTTTTCTTATGGGTCTAGAGAGTCAATTCCCGTATAATCTTCCAGGTTTATTTTATGACCAAATAAAAAGCTTATTTAAGTAAGTACAGGAGAGAATTACAGTTATGTGAAAGTTGGGAAGGAGTCTCAATATTTTAAACAGCTCTTGAATGCTGCAATGGAAATAAGAAGTCAAACTGTTGGGAGCTTTTGACTTGAACTTCCGTTCAGCAGACCACATTTTCCACCATTTTAACCATTATACATTCAAAGACACTCATAAAACCTATTGAGCATCTGTCTGCTCTTTGCCAGGCTTCCTATTGTAGATAATATTCAGTCTAAGTAAACAAAATGCTGTCCATTTACATCTCTCTTTTCAGATTGGTACAACACTCTTGTACTAAGCACTTATTTCAGCTTTTTCTCTGCTCCTGTGACAGGATCTGCTCTCCTCCCTCCTCCTTCTTCCCCCTCCCTCAAGGACACATGTACTTCATTGTACATACTCAGAAATGATAGTTTGAGGAATGGCATTATAGATTTTTTTTTTATATAAAACAAGGGCTCTCTCGTTGTTTTAACTTCTTGTTTGTTTTGAAAGCTGACTGACACCTCTATAATAACCGTGGACCTCCTCATCAGAAAGCCAGAGCAATATCAAGCCCAAGACAAACCAAAGCAGGGATTCCTAAGCTGTGGTATGCAAACCACTTCAAGGCACTACTCTTGTGCTGGGGCAGGCAAAAGCGGGAGCAGCAGCCACAGATCCTGACCTTTCTGGGCACAGTGCTAGGACTCACATTGTTTATTTTCGCCTGGAGCAAAGCCTAGCGTGGCAGGGGAAGTGCTTTTAGCATGAAGGAAAAGATAGTGTTTAGGTTCCGACTTTGGAGACATGGGAATTAAGGAATGGCTGACTCACACTGAAAAAGATCATCCATATACAACTCTTTTCTAGCAAATAACTTCTTTTAGACTATCATGTTAACGGCTTAAAAAAACATTTTGACTGAGGACACCTCCCTTAAAAGGCTGACATGTAAGTATGTAAGAAAAATTCCATTGTCCATTTTTTTAAATATAAACTTTCAAGTAATATGATATATTTTATTTATGCATTAAAAATAAACTGTTACAAGTAAGAAATTACAAAACAAAAAAATGCAAAATTTGAAGTTTTTTAATTGCCTGTACAGAAATCCATTAAACAAAACTAAGTTAGATTTGGTTGTGAGTGAATGAAGCTTTTAATTCATAAATTTATGGAAGCCAGTCACTTTCTATAGAAATGGGTTTAACTGTAGAAAAACCTTGAAAGGGAGCCTTCAGTGAAAATTAATGCCCTTCATGAGTTACATAGGATATTACAGAGAAAATTGTTGGGCTTCTCCATGTCTGGTTATGGAAATTTCGGAGAGATACTTAGCTTACCTAGGCCAATTAACTTGGTCTTTACTGGAAACAGCTATTCTCAAACAATTCTGAGACACTGTTATAAAAATGTCCCTTAAAATTTTGGACAAAATATATAAATTGATTACTTTTTTTAGTACAAAGCCTTTATATAAATCTTTCTGTACAAGAACATTTATGTTTAGGGTCACCAGTTTGTTAATAAAACACACATACTCTGGAAAGTACTGTTGAGCCTCTGGAAAGTACTGCTGAGCCATACTAACTATTCAGGTCTCAATCAAGAGACTAACGGCTAGCTAATTAACAAAAAACCTCAGGTATCAAACAGAAATAAACAAACTTCAGCCATCTTTCTCCCAAATTTAAGGATGACACTGTAACTGTTACATAAATTAGTATTCCAGATTTTTAGGTGTACATCTGTTGCTAAAATCATTCCTTAGAAATTTAATTTACTTTTAAATTTCTTATATGCTTTCTTGATTTGAGTGAGATCTCTGTCCTTTTTCCATAATGCTTACAAAAGATTTATCAAATATGGAGCTGCTAAACTTGTTCCTTTAAATGTATATCTTCTACTAATCAAAGGAGGACTTTCACTGAAGTTTCCATTTTTTTCCTTTGTTGGTGTTGGCAGCTTTACCAGTGGGAATTACAAAGAATTTCACAGCCTGGCAAAGGGAGGAAGTGACATCTCTGTATCACCAAATTATGCAGCCTTCAGCAGCTCACTCCTTTTTCTGCTGTGGTACACTATAGGCTTTTATTCCTTTTTCCTCCAGTGACAGCTTATTGCTTAACTAAAATGCAATTCTCCCTCTCTTGTTATTTTATTTAATTTACTCTTTGTTTTAAGCTGTTGCATCCTGAAGCCTAAGTTATTAGTCGTCTGCAACACAAAATAACGTAGGGACATACTCTATTCTCTAGAGGCATTCATCAATTTTGTGTGGAATGTACCACAATAATCAAGAGCAGAACATGGGTTTTTGCTTCCACAGATAGTTTTGCCAAAATATCAGTGTATGAAGCTGATCACTTACAAAACTCCAGGATCTTTTTAAGTTTACAAAACACCTTAAAATTCTACATGGTTTCATATGCAAGTATGAAAGTATCCTTCAGTATGGAAGGATGCAGGCAGATTTACAATTGGAAATACAACGGTATTAATTTTCTCTTATGACAACACTCTCCTCTACTGCAGTGTCACTATAAATCTATCCATGACATAGTAGCAAAATTTGGCCCTTCCAGTACTTTTTTGCCCAGCATTTCTATGCATAAAGCTTTAATTCACTGCATCCGGTTTTCTTCTCATAACATTTGCAATTCTGCTACAATCAATGGGGTTGCACTGTTGTAAGTAAGAGCAAAATTTGGATCAGGATACAGATTTCAACACTACCCTACTCAAAAATATAGTGTTTCAAAGGTTTTACTGCAGCTTCAAAGGTGGATCATCTTACAAGTGTCTAGTGCTGGAGACCAAACATCCTTCATCTTCATAACCGATTTCTCAGCATCTGCACAAGCTTTGGGAAAAATTACTTGGTTTAAATAGTAATCTCTATTTCTGGACACAAGTGCAGAAATGCAAATAAGTTGTTTCACATACTATTTAGACTTACATACAAAAAAATGAAGAATCAAAGATCACAACTCATAGTATTTCATAACAAGATTCAGAAGCTTTAATAAATCAGATTTCTGTCACTGTCATGAGACATTAGTTACAGTGATTAAAAATCAGTAACAAAAAAGCAACAATTTTAGAAGCCTACAATGAAGTTTATTTTCTTGTATATCTATAAATTTATTTTCCTAAAAAAGGCCTCTAAAAATTTATATTATGCCCTAGATAGGGAACTTTGTATTCCTTTTCACCAACTGGGCTTTTGATTATGTCCACTAATCAAACAGTACTTTTTCAAGATTGAAAATAAAAGGTAGAAAATTCAATGCTTTTACTTTGGAGAAGGAAATTAACTGAAATGCACACAAAGTGAAAGAATTTGAAGAGAACCTGGTAACTTTTACAGGTCAAGAAAATTTCTGTCTGAACTGGGAACCAACCCCAACCCTAATGGAACACAGACGAATAACATTAATAGCGTTTCCTTGTAGTACGCCAAAGTGATTTTTCTCAACTTTGAAGGCAATGTAGAGATTCTTGTCATTGGCCCCACAAATCCTTTTTCTTCTATGTCATACACACACAACTGTATTCTGATAATTTTGAGAATATAAGAAAGTGGTTTCGAGAAAACATTTAACCAAGGTATTTCTTTTAAAATATTTCTTTCTATGCCAATAAGAGTATTCAACATAACCTATTAAAAAGCATATGCATGTGCTTATTTCTTCTCATATGAATTGTTTCACTGGCTTTAATAAGCTTAATTACAGTGTGCAGTTGGCATACGTGTAAATCACCATAAAATTTGAATATTGTTGTACAATTTCTGCCAGGTATTTCAGGTCTCTTCTCTTTTCTAGATTTGTAATACTTCTTGTTTTCAGTTAAAAGACATCACACTGTAATATGTGCAATGAGAAATAAGACTTATTCCTCACGCATATTTTTAGAGATCTACAAACACCTTCAGATCTTACTAAAAAATTACATAGTGCATAGTATCGCTTCAAAAATTTTAAACAATTCAAGCACATACAGTCATTCAAGTTGAATCCACTATAAATATCTTCAGTTTTAGCAAGAGTTCAAGGGAATATCAGAAAATACTAAGCAATATTTTAAATATCTTGTGGTGCAAAACAGAAAGAAGAACCATGCAAGCTAGTAGGTAAAATATCTATGTATTGTAAAGCATAACTATTTCACTACAAGAAAAATTGTATCATGTATTCTGAGTCCATAGCATTACTGATTGGCAAAGCCATGCATGCAGGGGTTCTGCTGATTTAGCCTCAAAACAATCACATCTGCACATCTCATACTCTGTTACTATATGTAACTGTAGTTCTGCTTTCTGTTAGCGCTGTGAGTGCCCAAGAGCTGTATTAAAAGCACTGAGGGATAAAATGAAGTTTCAAAGAACCTCCCAAGTGTACTTTAAAAACTTAAATAAATGCCTGGCTGTGCCTGCGCAGAAGGGCAATGTAGAAAGAGTCACAAGTCAAGTTCTTCTCACAAGAGTGCCCTGTTTGAGAGGGGAGCAGAGATAATCAGCATTAGAAGAGGGAACAGTTGTGAGGTTTTTCCCCCATGAGTGCTCCAATCCAGAGTTGGCTTAGAGCTCAGTTTAGAAGGCATCAACCATGGTATCTCTGCCTTCAGTCTCTAGTCCAAATCAGATTACCAGATTATATTGTAGGATTATACAGGATACAATGACATATTTATGAAAGTGGGCATTACTGATGGTTTGAACAGTAGATGCAAGAGTGCCTCCATTGTCCCATGAAATTATTGAACAGGCTTCAAGAACAGGGATTTCAATCTTACCTCTGTACTCTACGGATTTGTTGGTAGATGAAATACACACATTCATATCTGACCAAAATAACATTACTTAATATTTGCGGGTAGTCTCATTTTTCATGAAATAATCTTAGTCATACAAAACCTAAGATTTAGCCTCCATGTTCTCTAGAGGCAATGAATTCCGAATCTTTATTATGTGTTGGTAGAAAAATATTCCTTTTATTAGTTTGAAATATATTTCAATTTCTCTTAATACTCCCTAAATTGCAGCAGTTGACTTACAGTCTCTATCCTAGTCATTATTGCATATACATTACTGAACTCATCTGTCAACAATATTCGTCGCAGTCCATAAAGGAGGGTTGGGCTTTTGAATATCTTTATTAATTTCCATTTCCCATATCTGAATTCTGTAATTCTTCCAAATCCATAGCAGGCTGAGTAAACAGAACTGCACACAGAGCATGGATTTCCCTCCTTCCCTCCCTCCTGTGGTAGCACAGAAAGATCGGTATAGACTCAAAACTGACCACTAAGCAAGCTAACGTAGCTTTTGTGTGGGGACACTTATTCTGTCCTACAGAGTACCAAGCCCTTACGTATTTAAGGGAATATTTAACAGGGAAGTAGGGTGTTAGAGCAGACGGGTCTACTAACATTTAGGAAACTACAATACAACTCTACCATTTTTTTCTGAATAGTTAGTAATAAAGTCTAGCAGCCCACTTCAGAGAGCAGAACAGTCCCGAGACTCTTCTAACATGCAACTCAGCAAACCAAGACCCAATTTGCTGTTGCAGAGGCCACATCTCTTCATCAGTTGACTTCTAGTCTGAGTTCTTGAAAGGGGAATTGCAGTTAGGTGGGATGAACCTGAACTTTGTTCACTAAATACCTACATAAACTTAGATGCCTGGAGCAGTGGGGTGAACTCTCCTTTTTTCATACTCAAACAAAGAATTTTTTAGTGTAACCCGAAGATTTTGCTTCAGTGAAAAAGAAATGCAACATTGGGAACCTTGAGGTTGATACTTTAGTTTTCAGTTAAACAAACGCTGACATTCTGGTTTCTATAATAAGATTTGCCATATAGACACAAAGGGAGTGATGACCACAGATTACTAGGTTAGTTTTGCAAACTCAGAGGGATACATAGTCTCAGAGCTGGTTGTTGAGAAAGGAACACAAATAGGACCTGGAGGGACACCAAGTTGAAGAATAAACTAAGGAGCTTGAAGAGGAATTCTGGGTGGGCAAGTAGCTTGAGACAGCTACTGTCTCAACAAAATGTAGGAAATCAAATATAAAAAAGACCTGACAGATTGTTTCAGAAGAGCATGCTTGAATGAACAGTTAAGCTTGATCATTTGGAAAACACTAACTAATGTGTTCCATTTGACACTATGTGAAAAGATCATAAAGCTTCCTACTGCACGAAACAAATTATCTTACTTTCCCTGAATCTGTATCACATGAACTTCATTAGCTTACCAGCAGAGATAAAGATGAAATCAGGGGGCTTAAAGCTGAAGTAGGAAAGATGGAGTTTTTCATTAGGATGCTATTTTTATACTAAAATACTGCACAGATTTCTGGGGTTTAAGAAATCAGCTGAATAGCAGTACTGCAAAATTAAGTTGGACAGCAATCATTTTTTGAAGATTAGAGAGCAGATCCAGAGAGCTAATTCAACTCAAAGGTAATTAAAAACAAGAATGAATATAAACAGTAACAAGGCAGAAAATAAAAAATATCAGATTCTTAGAACTTACACAGGAATTTGGGCACTAAATAATGCAGGTTTTTCAAAGTTCCGTTTCAAACACAGAATTTTTATAGTCACCGATCACACTGATTAGACTAAATAGAAAGGCAAACAATTAATTTCATCCACATAAAAGAATTGGCAATGAAGTCTGTGACTAAAAATCTCAAAGATCAAATATTTTGATAAAGCACAATTAAAATTCACAAATCCTTAACGACATACAGCCTGCTATCCAGAAGCAACTTACAGATTTTGCCTCGATGTTTGAGTTGTAGAAAGTTTGAAAGTTACCAAGTTATGAAGAGCTGATTGATCAGCTGATTCATGTGATTTCAGTGCCCCTCCAACTTTCAGAAGCTCATCTGAAAGTCAGTGAGGGTAAGACTGAAAATTCTGCTGAGGAAGAAACGAGGCCTGATATCACTCATCCAAAATATTCAAAGGTGTGGTGAATATGACTATCTTTCTACAAGATTGTCTTGGTACAGATGGCCAGTTTGTTTAACTTTCTGTTATAGTATCTAGAAAGACTACTACAAATAGTTAAAAATACCAAACTATTCCAAAAGACTTGTGTCTATCATATGGGAAACTGTCAGAGGAACCACATTGTAAAGGGTACGTATTTTCTACTACTAAATAATTGGTATTCACTGTGTGTTTAAAACTTACATATTTTTTAAGCATTTTTAAACGGTATTTGTACTTATGCCATTCTATATTAACACCAAAACTTTCTAGAATTATTCAGTGAATAGGATTTTTGAATAGTGTTATTGAGTTATTATTAAATGCATAACAAGAACTTCTACTCTAATCTCAGACATACATAGAAGGAAAATCTTATAACTCAAGACTAAAAAGTAAACTACAGAATCATAGCAGACCAAATAGGTCATTATTTTATTATATGTAATCCATAAAATGTTGGCAAGTATATGTTTTTCAGCTGCACAGAAGTGATCTTCCTAGACACTTTAAGTATTGGTTTTCCTATACAGGGAAATCAAATTTTTCTCTCTTTAATGTAAAGGAATTCAATTAAGATATGCAAAAGCAGGAAATAGTCTCTTTTCCAATCCATATAACAAATGGAAAAAATAGAAGCTGAGCTTTACTACTTAGAAGTAATTTTTGAAGGGTTCTGGTACATAGAACGTCAAAGGTGTCCAAGCAAGAAAAAAACTATTTCTCAATTCAAACTATTTTTTTTAGAAGTCAGCAATTAATTTCATTTGTAACACCTGAAAATCTTTCTGTATACCTTTCAACACCCTTACACATCCACATAGCTTTGAAAATCTCTCCCCATGTGATGATTTGTTCACTTGGGAACTGTGATTAATAATTCTCTTGTCTAACAAATGCATGAATTTTTTTTTATATATTCAAAATATTTAACATTGTTTTATTTCAATAAAATAAATGTTGCTTTTCAGTATTTGGGTGGAATTTTGATTTGCATCCAAACCACAAGTTGACTCAAACAATGAGTTCAGATTTAAATTTCAACAAAGTAAGAAATGTGCTATCCTTATTTGAACAAAATAGAAACTGATATTCAGAAGCTGAGTAAGCCCATAAAATTGCTTTAAACATCACTTGCTTGTTTTTAAGGTGTCGTGCAAAGCAAGTACATGTTTCATGGCTATACTGCCAATGACAAGTTTTCTAAATAAAAAATAATTTTAAAATATTCATTAAAGGCAAGATAAAGGCCTTTTTTTTCTGATGAGTGGTTCAAATCATGGTTATTGGTGCTTTGAATAATTCTGACTTAAGCCAGAAAACCTTGGGAAGTAGAATGACTTGAATTAATGCTAAGAAATTTTAAGCAAGAGCTTAAAACTGCTATTCTGAAGGTCTGATCTTTCACCACTGAAGTCAAGAGTAGATCTACTACAGATCTCATAGGCCAGACCCAGAATGCTATGCATAGTCTAGGGTGCATTTGTCCTTCTTAGCTTGGTTTTTAGTCTCTTAACTCTTGGGTTGGCAGAACAAGCCTTAAGACTGAAATGAGTTAATCTAGAATCACAAAATTGCTAAATTTATATCCACACCCCTTCACAAATTGTAGATTGTCTTCATATGTATTATGTCTGAATTTGAATTATTAAACATGTTTGAGCTTACAAAGGTGTTGCTGATACAGTGAACAGTCAGCAGAGAAGCTGAACAGGTAATGCAGCTAAAGGAGCACACATTAATAAGTTAGCTATCCACTCTTATAGTAACTTACACCTCCTCCTGGCTCTTTGGTATGTAAATTAAACTGACAAAAACCAATTTACATTCATGTGTATACATCACAAAGTGGGTGGAAAACTAGATTAGCTGAACTTACAAATTCCAATTTCTTGGCAAGTTAGGTATCTCACCTAAGATCTCCTTATCCATTTATACATTAGGAAATGTGGACAAACCAATTATGGAACAGACACAGACTCAATGAGATCAAAAGCAGATCTGTGCGCAAGGATGATAAGCCTAATGAAAACATGGTTTCAAATGGCATATTTTAAACTCAGTAGAAGCCAACTGGGACTTCAGAACATGGAAAAAAAAATACAGGAACAAGTCCTAATGCATGGGGTTTATGTCCACCTGCTAACTAGGGGGAGCAAACTAAGGAAAGGCTAAGTTGATGACCTGGGGGCTGTTCTAACTTTGAGCCAAGGTAATTAGGGGACTGCATAATATTAAGCCTGTCCTGCGTAAGAAGACTACTAGAAAGTTCTACAGAGCTGTGCTCATCCAAGTCAATCATGTCCAACTGGCCAAGGTTTAATTTAACAATGAAATTAAACATTTGCGCAGATCTCAGTATGTGCTTGAAGAAATAATGAGATGGAGTGTTAAATATATAAAGACTAGCCAGTATTACTCTCAGATCTGTCATCTATTGAATGCATTTGGGAGAAGCTAGACAGAAAACTAAAAACCTTTAAAATAAATCCAGAGATCACTGAAATCTTGCAGTAATTCTCCCCAAAAGCTGGAAATGAATTGGATCAGTAGACAACTTTGCAAACACATATGCACCCTGGTGTGGGTGCACACCCACATTCAAAACCAGACTTCCTAACATCTGCCAGGCCACCATGCCAGAAGTGAGTTTTCTTTTTTCTGACTGGATAGTATTATTTTTATGTGCAGCTGTTGAACAAAATATTCTCTATAGCTCTTGGATAATAAATCCCTTGAACACATATAAGTGTGTGTGTGTGAGTGTATGTGTGAAACAGTGACTCTTCTTTGAATGTTTCCAGCCTGCATTCTAATACTCAACTTGTTCCAAAGCCTACAGCAGTTACTTGGAAGACTCCTCTAAGCACCAGTGGGCTTTGGATCAGCTCCTGCAGAACAAAGCCAATTTGAACTCTGAATGTAATGCAGAAATATATGTAGGAACCCACCGAATACAGAATAATAAACCTGGCTGCTAACACTCAGTGGAACATCCTGCATTTTAACCCAACATAGTAACACACAGGCTGACTGGCCAGCACCAGAGAGGCTACAGCTCTCAGCTCAGTGGCTCAAAACGACGTGAAATGTGCTCCTCTAGTAAGGCATGAGGTATTCTGTTTGGAGGAACATGCAGATCCCAAGTGAATACACCCTGTGCTAGCAGAATGGGTCACACTGCATTCCTGGAATGTGTGATCTCCCTGCAGTGTTTTTGGAAAATCACACTACTGTGCTATGCTCAACGAGCTTCTCAGACATGATCTTTGTTAACGTAAACTTTTCTATAGTGAACAATTCTTCTTGATTTTCTAAACAAACTTCAGATAGCAAGAAATTACTATGCTGATGCAGAAATTGGGATATTCATTTCTGTGAAAGATAAAAGGGGAAGCACCAACATCTTTTGTTTTGGTATTAGAGCTAATTATGACCATACTGCAGCAAATGGGTTCTCAGCCATTTGCAAGTCTTTGCTTAAGAACATAAGAAGACATGTTCAAGATAACAAAAAACTGCACTGAGCCCAATATCCCACCTTCATCAGATTCTGAAAATCTGTAAGAACAGGGTAACGCATGGTGATACTTGAACAAACTACTCTCTAATCCTGCAGCAATTGTTGGGCCACGTTAGCTGAGAGACACTAACCAGCAGACTTCATCATCTAATAGTAGGATCTTTAAATGTTAACTGTTTAAATTGTTATTTTAAGAAGTATTTTTTCCTTGATGTCATCCAATTCCTTCAGACTGTTTTATTCTTTGTTTCCTGTCTTCTATCCAGAACTCTATCCATGTGAGAACCTATCCTCTCCTCCTAAGCCTGTTAAGTAGCCTCAAAAGCATTCCACGCAGAACACTACTGCATGCCTTTTGGAAATGTATGAAAAGCAGATCAGCCAGATCTCCCACCTCTTGAGAGAATTCTAAAACAACAGTGAGGTATCAAAACCCTCTGCTGTCTTGCTTTACACTGCATAAAGAGGAATTCGGGGGACTTATAAGATACTCGCTGAATGAAAAGTTAATTTTTAACTATATATAGTGGAAGGATGTCTAGGGGAAGGTGGCCCCACCCATGGCCCATGGGTTGGAACTCAATGATCTTTAAGGCCTCTTCCAACCGAAACCATTCTATGATTCTATGATATACCAAACACATACTATAAACACATATACTGAGAAATTAGTAAGATTATGATATTGCAAATTTAAATCTTCTGATTTTACTAAAAAACAATAGAAAGAAAGCACATCAAGAAAGGGACCTTGAGTCCAGTCCATAATGTCTGCAGAAGAAGGAATTCCCTCAGCTTAGACAGAAGAGTCTCTTCATGTGTTTACTCATTCCCCCATCTAATGAGGCCCAGATATGGGCTGTGCTATCAAGGGAATCCCGTATGTGGTAGGTGCTACCGATACTCCTCAGCATCAACAACTCTTTTTCTAACTTTGGTCTTTTTATTCTTTCTGAAGCAAAATTATTTTTCAACAAGAGACAATAAAGAGAAACCAAATATTCATGGAATGCTGATATAAAACAAATGACAGTTCCTTCAAAACAAATACAGATGGCAGGTAACACGCATGTACAAGGAGGTCAAAGAAATAATCGCTCTGTGAGCAGTGAATAAATAGCTCCAGCCTTCTGGAACTAGTCTGCTTTTGGGAAGTGAGTGCACAGTGGTGTTCTGCTCATTATTGAAGGTAAAGCAAAAGGGTTCACTCCTCATGTAAGACAATCATGACAAGGCTCATGGAGCATTTGTAGCTGATATCTGTAGGGATCACTTCTCCTACACAAGCCATGCTTCCCACATAATCTTCTGTTATGACCAAGCAACAAAAGTCTTTATAAACAGCATCATGATACACACTAATGTAATCCACATGAAGATGGATATTACAGCAGAACAATGGAGAAGCTGCACGTCTGTAAGTGCACATATACATATAAACATAGGTACGACAGCACAGACCAGCCCAAAGTCTTTCACAGCCTCAATAAATTATATTTACATTAGTTACTTCTAAAATATACTTATGATAATTAACTACTATAGATGAAAAAAACCCACAACTTATTCCTGGAATAATGAAGCTGACTGGTTATATAATGACTGAATGAAATGAAATTTTAAAACATCAACAGTTGCTCATCAACAGAGACAGGACTAATATTCTTCCTTAACATTTGAAAAACAAAATAAACTCAAAAAAACCTCAAAAAACTCAACAAAATAGAGACCATGATAGCACAGCTCCACAAAAAACACTGCTCTTCTAAAGTAGGTCCTTTCTTAGAAATAGAGCAGACACAGCTTCCATTTATTATTTATGGTGCCTTGTGGCCATGTCAGCTTCTGATTAATAATTAAAATTAATCTCACTAAGGCAGATTTCATTACAGGATAATTTAATTAAATGAAGAATTGGCTCCCAGATGTCACCATTTGTGCTGTTTTTTAAAAGATGCTGCTGATGACACAGATTTACAAGGTTTCAGTTCTAACCTGAAAAGCAGTATTATTTAACTGCTTTACAGCGATTTTTCTCAAGCAAGGCACACAACCTGAAATATAATTCAGATAAGGTTAGACAGGTGCTTCCAAGTATAAGTAGGGGTGTATATGTGTCTGTGTAAAACATGACGAAGCAGCAGCAAGTCAGCTTTGAATCTGTTAAAAACAACTCCAACACCAGTACTTGTAAGGATCCTACAGATTAGTATTTTAAGCAACTACTTCTTCGTAGTATAAAGCAGTTGAGACAGCCACAAAAAAAATTATTTCAGATTGGTTAACAAAACATTACTTTGAATTGCTGAATTCAGTGTCTTAAGATTTAAAAGAACCAGAAAAGACAGATGAATGAAAAAAAGAAATGTCACTGGTAGCAGAAGATGAACCATACTTCGCGCTACCCTTTTCATAACACTATATAAGCTTGCTCTTGCTAGGTAACTAAAAAAAAAAAACACCACAGTGGAATATCAGCTACTAGGGATTCAGCACTATTGGAACAAACCAGAAAGAGCTAATGAGGTTGTTTCATAAGCCATAGCGCAAACAAAACAAAGAGCAGAGAGGAAGCCAAGTACTGACACGATATTGATAAAAAGGCTCAAAACAGTGGAAAGGCATTTTCTCTAACATTTCTCCAGTGTACCATATCCTACAGAGATAGGTTATATTCTACAAAACCTCACAGATCTTTTTAAAACTCTTCAGTGCAAGGAAAATCAAAAAAAAACCCTATGAAACTGAATTATAAGAGCACACCATGCCAATCTGCACATTTGTGGAGTGACGGTGCAATTTTTAGGCAGCTACCTTTGCCTAAGGCATTACCAGCAGCCTGCTTTCAATCTGCTGCATTTTATTGCTTTCCCCAAACACTGTTTACTGTATGAAAATCACCACACACTTTGAAGTTCCTGATCACCAAATGATACATGAATGTATTAGACAGTGAGAAGTCCTGGCCAACACTGTCACTTCAGGCAACTGTTCACACCAGAGATTGCTCCAAATACAGACAGATGCAAGTTCTCCATCACCATGGAAAAGCTTTAGTACTGATATTTTTGATTAAAATAACCATCCAGAATACTGTGAAAGCTGAAGCTGCACCTGACTCATTCAAACCATTTGCCACAGGACTGCTGCTAACAAAGTTGTCATCGGAAAGGGACAAGCCTTCATGGCCAACTCTCTGTGGGACAGCTCTCCATGGGACAACTCTACATGGGGAAGGTTAGGGTTCAGGCTAGGTTTTAGAGTTAAGGTTAGGGTTAGGTTTAGGCTTTGGTGCTCCCAGCATAGAGTTGGCTGTGGAGACATCCTAGGCTCACCCTCAGTGGAATGAAGATCATTGTTCCTGATTCTGTTGAATAACAAGCAAGTAAGTACTCAGTTAGGGGTGTTAAGGTGGCTGTTTTGATCACTAGATAATCTTACTGAACAACCAGCAGTGTTACCGAAATTGTAACCAGCTTAGTACCACGAGTTGTACCAAGAAAAGATGTAGGTATTTAGAACTAACTAGACTCTTGAGGTCTAATTTAATTTTGTGGCTTCACATGCAACACATGGAGGGAGAAAGGCAGTGCCAAGGAAGTCAGTGTGCTGTTATCATCTACCCAGTGCGAAATGCAGAACAGACAAATCGAGCTTGATTGTTAACATGTTGTTTGTCAGTTAGATCAGCTAGCCACCACTCTATATCTTAGCTGCCTGGTCCCATTAAGCTCTCAGTCTGTCTGATACACAGCAAGAAATTTAACATAAAAGGTGCTCAATTCTCATGTCCCAGAGAAATGAAAAAACCCACAGACAGACACACATATAGACACAGAATTATAGACTGCTTTGGGTTGATGACCTGAAAGATCATCTAGTTCCAAACACCTTGCCATGGGCAGAGACACTTTCCACTACCTCAGGTTGCTCAAAGCCTCATCCAATCCAGCCTTGAACACCCCCAGGGATGAGGGATCCACAACTTTTCTGGGCAACCTGTTGCAGTGTCTCACCACCCTCACAGTAAAATAATTCTCCCTAATGTCTAATTTAAACCTACCCTCTTTCATCTTTAAACCACTGCCCCTCTTTCTGTCACTACACTCCCTGTTAATGAACTCTTCCCTATCCTTCCTGTAGGCCCCCTTTAAGTACTGGAAGGCTGCTATAAAGTCTTCCTGAAGCCTTCTCTAGGCTAAACAAGCCCAACTGTCTCAGCCTGTCATTGTACAGGAGGTGCTCCAGCCCTCTGATACTCTTCATGGACCTCCTCTGGACTCACTCTAACAAATCCATGTCGTTCCTGTGCTGAAGACTCCAGAACTAAACGTAGTACTCCGGGTGGGGTCTCATGAGAGCGGTGCATAGGGGAGAGTCACCTCCCTCAAAATGCTGGTCATATTTCTTTGGACGCAGCCCAGGATACAGTTGGCTTTTGGGGCTGCAAGCGCACATTTCCAGCTCATGTTGAGCTTCTCATCCCCAAGCATTTCTCTTCAGAGCTACTTTGAATCCATCCTCCACCCAGACTGTATTTGTGTTTGCTTAGCAACTTCACCTGCCAGTTCCCTCAGGACCCGCAGATGCAGCTCATCAGATCCCACGGACTTGTGCACCTTCAGACATACCCAAAAATGTCTTAACTTCCAATGTCCCACAAAGTCATAGAAGACTTCATTGTTAAAAACTTAGTGCTGAGGACAATATGCAAAAGTGAGACAGGTATCTAAAGTGAGACTGAAGTAGTGCATGCCAAAATCTAAAATTGCACACCTCAGTCCTCCTGCTTATTAGCTGTTCTTCTTGACATTGTATCGTTGTTTCTGTACAAAGCCAGGAACATCATGTTGAAAATAAAGGCACATATATAACACACAGGTAAGTGATTTTCTACATCTTATTGTTGCCTTTAACATAATGTACAAGTGAGCAGATTAAATGCTACTCTTTCTCTTCTTTCTTAAAGAAGCCTTTAGCATATTTATTTTGTACTTGCCAGACTATATACCCTCTATGGGTACTACCTTCCATGGCCGGGAAAAAGAAATTAAACTGGAATGTGCTATTAGGTGCTTAGTTCTATGACAGAAATAAGATACAGAACTGTTTTCTATCAGTTTACTGCCAGACCTATGAACTTAAAAGGTCAGAGGTAGAAGGGGAAGAGAAAAAGCCTGGGCTTTCAAATCTCTATCTAAAAAAAAAAAAAACAAAACCAAAACAAAACAATAGCTCATTTCACCTTTGTTAGGAGCTTTTAATCCACTAAGGACATGGACTACAATTTCCTTTGATTGGCTTCCTGGAACCAATTTTATTTTATACTATTCTATGAAGGATGTAAAAACTTAATTATTAATGAAGAGGTGGAAGTACATTAGGTTGACACCAAAAACTTAAAAAACAAGGGTGAAGATTTTTATTTCAGAATCTTTTAGTTATCGTGCTAAAAATATGGCCACTTCATAAGGATGAATTTACAGCCTGAAATTTTAGTTCAGGAATGACTACAGTTCTTTGGGAAGTTTTTTTCCCACAAATGTGAGTTTGAGTCAGGTTCTTTCCAACAGACCCTTGCCAGTTTTACAGGAGTTAGGTGAAGAGTTAAGGCTTTTGCCATTTTTTCCTCAGCTGGGAACTTAGGGTTCCTCATTATCACAGTCTGATTCTAAAGCTACTTTAATTCTTAATGCATTAATCACTTGTGCTTATTAAATTATTTAAAATGTGCTCTGAACAACAGAGAAAAGAAGAATCTTCCTTTGCAGTTAATGAAGCAAAGGAAAGTTCTGGTTTCACAGAACTTGAAGGGCTGAATGGTCACTTAAGGAAAGATGCCCTTGAAAGTTTTTTTTCATGCCTTTTACCTTATTTTTCTACTTACAGAAGAGGGAAATAAAAAATGGGTGAAATAGTAGCAGAAGAGTTGGCTTCTCATTATAAATTTCTTCCCAACAGGAAATCATTATTTTTCATGGTTCTGTTCATTCATAATGTGTTATAACCATCACCATATTCAGTACGTCTTGGGCCTTGAAACACAGGTTGCAAAAGCATCATCACAGCATCACATTCCCTTGTATAGGGAATCTGCACTTTCTCCACAGTTACCTCCTCATGAAAAGCTGTAACGCAGGCTGCAGGTGGAAATACCATGAGAAAGGAAGAACTCAAAGTCCCTTCGCTGGTACTAGGAACAAAAGCTACTAAGAGCGGTTTCTAGCAAAGGATAATTGTAAATATGAAAAGAAAGGGTCAATGGGCATGGCAGGAAGACTGGTGCTTGTGTCAACCCTTTGAACAACCTGTCTCCCATGGGGCTGAAAAGCAGTGTCCAAACCTACACGTTAACAGCTGCTAAACACCTTCCTTGCAGAAAATATTCTTTATGGGACTAAGCACAGCAATGGTACTGTTTAATCAGCAAGTACTACCAGTCTTCACAGAGAATACTCTATGTTATCACACGGAACACAGGAATCTAGGGGCAGGGTCTTGGTCACTGGCCTTTCTACATTTTTCCCTCCTGCTCCCAAGGCTAAGTTTCTGTCCTACGGGAATCGCTTTAGCAAAGGTTATGAAGTATTAAGCATTGATCAAGAAAAAAGAAGCCTAAGACATCTGACCAAGCAATGAGATAGTTAAAAATGCTATTAATTATGCAACTGAAAGACAGCTTGAAAGAAACAGTACAACTATGAAATGAGCTTAACCACAAAGACTACAGAATAGCTTCACAAAAAAATAGAAAAGTTAAATGAATTTACCAAAATAAAAAGTCAACTTTTTCCCACTGATCAAAATATTATGTTTGACATATGCATTTTGTATTATTTTATTACATTGCCAAGTATAAAGAATATTTTCTGCTTCATGAATATAGAGACAAAGCTTCTTGATTCTTGTGCATGATATTTTTTTTATTAAATACTCAACAGAGATCTCAAAGGAAACACTGGAACCTACCAGAATTCTCATAAGTGACAAATAACTGCAGACTGCAGAATTCATGTTATTTGAATAACCTTCCAAAACTAGACACCAAACAAATCCTGAAATGAATTTGTATTTTATGTATATACACTACTTATAAGGTACAGTAAATATAATAAAATCTGGGATTTTGTGATTTGTGACTTTTTTTTTCTTAGTAGAGAGGCAACAACACTAAATCAGCAATATGTTATTACTAGACATTATAGGAATTATCAAGAGTGAAATCAAACTTATTGCAGCTGTAACACTTCCAAAAGAGAACAGGAATCTGGGTCTGTGCCAAGGAACACACTTTGGGCAGTTGATCACGTGATTTTCAAAATAACTAAATTAATTAATAAATGCAAAGATAAAATTGAAACCGCACTGAATATCAAAAGCAGAGGGTACAAAGGTGATTTCCAGATTGAGAAGGCGGCTTTATTTAATTTCTTTAACACCTGCCACGGCATCTAGCTTTCTAATACAAAATGCAAATATACTTTCTATCAATTACAACCTGAATTTATTCAAAACAAAGGGATTTAAGTGATGAATACCATAAATATAAATCCTGATCCAGCTCACAGGCAAAAGCACCTTAGCAAAAACTGAAATCATCTAGAGCAGGAGGAGACTTCCAGAAAGCAGGAATAGCAGAAAAAAAATAGTCTGTCTTCTAATATCCACCCCCAGAATGTCCCAGGTGGGAGACTACAGCCCACATGCCAGTCACTCTTATGGGCCTCAATTCATTAAGCACTTAATTAATCACATGCTTACATGCTTTTCTGAATCAAGTCCATGGTACCATAGGAAATGGGTATAACAGACATAAAATGCAGGAGTAAAAATAACTGAGAACTTAGCTCCATAAAATACGCTTTCATTTATGTACTTCTGTATTTTTAAGATATGATGCATTGCTTAAAACACAGCACAGCTAAGAATCCCCCACTGTAAAATACAGCATGGCCAAAAGGAGACACAGGTATAACTATATCCCAGGACCCATTCAACATCTCACATGCCTAGTCCACTGCATAGAGTGCTTCTGAAGTGTTACAGTACCCTTTTTTGAGTTATTTTCTAGCAGAAGGACATATTCACACATATTGATATAATCGGGATAAACGGTGGGTGGCCAAAGACCTATTCGTCACAGTGGTTTGGAGCTACTGATAAATACCTGTTTAGAATTAGCAAAATCAGGGAACAGGGAAGGAAAGTGCTCTGTATGTGTTAATCATGCACAAGAAAATGACTTCGAAAAGGTCATTCCTTCTTTTTCACTAGCAGTACCACAGAGTAAAAATTTTCTGTTTTCTCTTCCATTCAATGGTGTACTCTACGAGAAATCCAAAGCCGAAAAAGATGGTGGCCACCAGCAAACAAGGTTGCCCAGCAGCTGTTTTGAGCAAAGCAGGAAGCTGACTGAGGACACACGCGGGCCAAGTGGATTAAGAGCCGCTAGCAGGGTCTGAAAAATACCGAGTTTTGATATGCTGTCATATCTGAACGTGATTATCAGCCAGTAGGAAAACCTGGTGATCTCCACTGGAGAAAAAAAAAGTCTAAGAATGGTAACTGCGTGTATGTATGGGAATACCAGACCCCTTATTTAGTTTCAAGTAATTATTCTGCTAGAAAATGTTACTTTTTTTACCTAGTTCATGTTTTCTATCACTTAAAAATAAAATTAAGCTAACTAAATGTAATTTTTAATAGTAGAACTATCTAGAACATTCCACTGAGAATCACAAAGTTTAAATATACTCTGATGCTCATAAGGGTTTTGATCAAAAGATAATGCCTAGATTCGGAATCTCCCTCACTGCAAAGTAACTATAATTTTAATATAGAAAAGTGAAATTAAAAGCTGCTGTTTCATCCCTTAGCAAGTATTATTAACGCTGGAAGTCACCAGAAACTTTAGTAAGCACTAATCACTTTAAACTTTGGAATTAAAAAGCCAGAAGCTACACTAACTCTCACAACTTTACTAAGATATTTTGCAATCCGCTGATTTGTCAAACATAATTCTGTGAAATGATCTTGAAAGATAAAAAAAAGCCAGGCTAATGAAATCTCATTTTCTACTTATACTTACTGAAACATAACCTCATGCAATTAAACCAAAGGAATAGTTTTCAAGTAGGCAGCACACAGAAACTAAGGATGTGCTGGTCAGCTGAACCCTATGTAACGGAAAGGTCTATAACCTGTAAAGGGGTGCAGATGTATTTCAGGAGGGAAGTAAGGTTCTTTTCAAGTTGCAACAACATGACAAGGAGGATAGAATCACAGAATCACAGAATCACAAGGTTGGAAAGGACCCATTGTATCATCGAGTCCAACCATTCCTAACACTCCCTAAACCATGTCCCTAAGCACTTCATCCACCCGTTCCTTAAACACCTCCAGGGAAGGCGACTCGACCACCTCCCTGGGCAGCCTGTAATATCAGAGTGCAGCAAATTCCATAGACCAATTAATGCACTGCTACCACAGAATGACGTACGGTTTCTGAAGGCTTTGATTTTCATCATGCAATAATCATTGAAAGACCTCTACGGCATTGCATACCAAATCACAAACTCATGCAATCACCCAGTGATTTCTTTACTGTGTGCTTTTATTCTGCAAAATAAAGATGCCAAAGTTCTTTGAGTATGAAGACGGAAGACTATCATGGGCAGTTTCTTTCCACAGCCCTCAAAACCCACGACCTCCTATTGCCATACTATTTACAGTCTACAGAATTAGCTGGGTTGGATTTTATATTTTCATAATTTCTTCCTTCTTTCTATCAGTTTCTCTTACAAGGTGATACACATACACAGCAGGAATTTACAGATATGTGCTGGGCACATGCACACACTCACCCCTCATTACAACACAAACAAGTATGATCAAATCTCCAAAAATTTACCAGATTTTCTCTCATCCTCAGATTGAATTTGCTCAAGTGACAAACATTTCCAGTATGAACTGCAAAACACTGGCGTATAAGGTGCACACACCTGTTAATTCCACTGCATAACACAGTGAGGGGTTTGTAGACTTTGTTTTCACTACCTTGTATTTTGTTTCTTTGTTTACTGCTGTTTTGGGAGTCAAGAATTTTCTGCTGGATTAGCAGATGTTTACTGGCTCATCAAAGTTCAATATTTAAAATATTAACATATTTTAGTATTTAAACGGTGAATTTTTTTCATGCAACAGGTGTTTAAACTGGTTTATTAAAAAAACCAAAAACTCTTCAAACCATTTCCAGTAATTTTTACACCTTAAATATTAACACTGACAACAAGTATGAAAAGTGTATTTCTTCATATGATATGGGGAGATCTTAATTCTCAGATGAGTTCTTCCCCTGAATACAAACAAACAATTTTAAGTTACATGTAAATGGAACAGATCACTCTAACCAAGGGCAGGATACGCCGTAAAACTGTGGTGGCCCTGTTTATAATCTGCAATTGCCTTCCTTCGAAGAGAGTTTGCAAATTACTAAAGTCCCAGGGAAGCAATATCTCTGAAGTCAAAAAGTAATGCTCATCTTAGGCACTTAGTCTGCTATTCAGTATATACAGTAATAATGCTTTAATTGACCACAATTATTCAGAACAGTCTAGTGTCAGATGAATGGGGTAGGTCTTTAACTGATGGTAGAAAATTGTTTATAATATTTCTTTCTAAAACCACACAATAATTTCAAATTGTATACATTGCATATTAAGTAAGATAGTTTTAAATTCTAGAAGTTTAGCTATTATTATAATATGTACAATACCATATTAGGCAGTATAAAATAGTTCATAATACATGGCTAAGTGTATGTGTAACGACGGTCGCTGTTGTCACAACTAGAAGACCTCTGCTGGCATGGTAACAGTTATGCTTCCCACTTAATACACATTTTCTGCTATCAATGTTTGCTTTGCATGTGTTTAATACATGTAAAGATTTAGTCATTTATCCATAATTATAAAAAGAGAGGACTGTACATTTGAATAACATGTAAGTCTTTAGAGTATCTAAACATCAAAATTCAAGCACCTGTTTCTTTATAAGGGCAGAAAACGGATGTCACGATCTGCTGGAACTATACTATAAACCTCTTGGTAGTAAGAGAGATGTTGGATGTTTTTCAAAACATACCAACTAGAGACAGGATCCAGTATATGCAGGAGTACAATGAGACTACTAATGAACCTTAGACTGCTATTTATCATAAACTAGATTCTGGAAAAAAATTTGCCTATTCCCAAAAGATTTACTCAAATATATTTTGAGCAAAGTGAGCTTCTATAGAACAGGGAAAAAAGAAAAACAGTAGACCATTTAAACACAACATTCCCATTAGCTTAAATGCACTGCTAAAGAAATTCTATTTTTTCTTCTACATAGATGACTGCATTCTATTCTCTTAAGGTAGATGGGGATAGAAAGACGGTTAGCTCGAGCTGACACAGTATCTCCCATGCTTTCGTATTACATCACCTACAAAAGCTTTAGACTGGAGTACATCATCAAATCCAACCATAAACCTAACACTACCATCTATCTTCACCACTAAAACATGACCCTAAGTGGCACATCTACATGTCTTTTAAATATCCCCAGGGATGGTGGCTCCACCACTTCCCTGGGCAGCCTGTTCCAATGTTTCAAAAACCTTTCAGAGAAGTAATTTTTCCAAATATTCAATTTCAGCTTCCCTTGGTGCAACTTGAGCCTTTTTTCTCTCATCCCATCACTTGTTACTTGGGAGAAGAGACCAACACCCACCTCACTACAACCTCCTTTCAGGTTGTTGTAGATAGTGATAAGGTCTCCTGTAAGCTCCTTTTCTCCTGACTGAACAGCCCCAGTTCCCTCAGCTGCTCCTAAGACTTCTTCTCTAGACCCTTCACTAGCTTCATTGCTCTTCTTTGGATGCACTCCAGCACCTCAATATCTTTATTATACCAAGAGATCCAGATAGAACTCTTTAATGCTTGTTGTGCCATAGTAATTTACATACCTTTCCACCGAAAAGGTGTCTCCTTTGTTAGATGTCACTTGTGTGAATGCTGAGTAGAACAAGCAGAGTAGTTACCTCCTGTGTTCTAGTACATTCTGCTATTAAACTTGTCGGTAGTTAGTAGCTTCCTTCAAGCAACTAAGATAAGTGCAAAGAAAGCTGAAGAATGGCTGCAAGCCCACATGGCATCTATCTAGTTACGTATCCTTTCAGTGCAAGACAGTGCCAAATACTACATACTGTACAATACACTTACTACACTTTTAGTATTCCCTTTTTATTGATGCAGTATAGTCTTGGGAAATTATTTAGTCCATCATTGTCTTTTCATTTGGAAGGCAGCTAGAATTTCTCGTTATTTTTAAGATGAATCTTTTCTCCATCTCTCCTTGTTAAATTGACATGATTAAGTTTATGACTTACAGGGCATTGTAACCTCACAGTATGTACAATATGTTGTCAAACAAGAAGCCCTTGGAATGAAGTCAAGTTCCAGTGGAACTTATAGATGTCAAACTCACAAGCACAGCTGAGTTTGGCCTTGGGTAACTCATTCACTGCATTTCTCTAATTTAAATGGAGGCATTTTCTTGTGGAAAAGTCAAACATGCAAACCTACAAGGTGACATTACTAACATTTCTAGATAAGAAGACGGCTTAGTCTTTTCCCCTAACTGGACTGAGCTTGTTGTAGACCAAGAAGTGGAAGACAATGGCAAAAACATGGTTTTGGTCTTCACCCGACGCACAAAAATGCAAAAGTCTCACCACTGTAGCAGTAGTCATAGCAGAGACAAGATTCCTCCACAGATCTTCATCACCATCATAAAAATATTATTCTTATGGGCAGATTTACATGCACACCTGTGCTGCCTACTTTGTACTATGGCATCTGCTAAAGACCATTTTCCAACGCCAAATTTCAAGGGAAACTATCTACCCTTCCCTGAGAGAGAAGATTCTTATAAACTGCAGGGAAGGGTAGAAAAAAAATTTAAAATAAAGCAGCTAAAGGTATTCCTTTATTTAATCTAACTAGTCTGTGCACCTAATAAGTTATGGCATTTTCATGTTTTGATATAGCAGCACTGTAAGGTATAAAACATGTAAACAGAGCTGTTTAGCAAAACCAACAGCCAAAGAGCCGTGTCTTTGAACTGTATTATTGACCCCTGCAGGCAGCCATGCCACATTTCACACTTCTACGTTACTGTATACACTTGGTAAAATTATCCTCACAGTTGTCATTTACACGCTGGCTACTCTCTTCTCCCATGGATGCTATTTTCCATCTTTTGCTCTCTTTCAGAATTAAAAATTTGTAAGAAAATCACCCATAACATATACATTCCTATTCATCCTTTACATTGAAAATTTCCTCAATGAAAATATAAATCTTTCAAAAAGAAGTGAGCTAGGTATTACATACGGCATGAGTATTATATGCTAAAAGAAATTGAGAAAAGGGTTCACCTTTCCCCTAAGCCATGTTCTATATCTGAAGTTAATTCATGAAAAAACAGCATTATGTCTCAACAGCACAGTGTAAAGAATATTTGTCATACACAAATGGTTATGGGCAACACTTAATACACCTGCTATAAGCTGAGAAGAATACTGCCCAATACATAAAATTGTGTCATTCAGACATGTACTTCAGACATTGTTTCTTATCTCTCCATAGCAATCCTTTCCTTTAGAGGAATTAACACATGCCATTGCTACATTGCCTTGTTACTAAAATGGTAATAAGTTACAGCAAATTAAAGTTGTCATACTGTTTCAGTAAAATAAACAACCTGGCTGATGTTTTCCACTTTAACTAGGAGTTACAGCACACCCTCGCTTAGAAATAATTTTAAAATTACAGTGCTCAAGCAGTGATGGCTCCAGTAATTTTTTTCCATTCTCAGGGGCAAGGTAACCAGCACAGCATAGACACAAGAAGTAAACCATGCAAACCATACACAGCCAAAACTCACAAACTGAGTCTCTTCATTTGAACAATAGTTTGAAATACTCATAAAGAAAAAGAAACTTAACTCTATTTTCTTCCTCTCACTACCCAAAGAATGGCTCAACTGAAAGAAGACAAAGTCTACTGGAAGGATACCGGCTACTACTAATGGCGATAAAGTGACAAACTCCAAAACCAGAAATGTCCACTTTCATAGAATGGTACAGAGAAGATTTCCAGTGGGGTTTATCAGCTGTGTAATTTTCTTGCTTTCTTTCTTTTTTTTTTTCTTTTTCCTGAGTTTTATGGTCTATTCATTATGGAAAATATTTTTAGAAATACACTCTTGATTAGATTGGATTGTGAATGTTGATATTTTCTCTCATCTTTCTCTGAAACTATAATTTTTGAGAACTGCAAAGCGCTCAACTGGAAGTTTCACATGTTTCAAAATACTGCATATTTCCTGGTTAGTCACTGCATCCTGTATTTACTACAGGCCTCCAGAGTGTCCCTTGAGACTGCTGGAAAAGGAGAACAGCTAGTAGGTCAGCTCCTGTTCTTAGGACACAGCAGATGGGTTTCTGTAACTGGTGATTTTAAAGAAGCCACGTTCCAGCCCTTTTACAACTAGTTGGCATCCCTCCTCATGTTAAAACGAATGCAGACAGCAAAGAATAATGCACTGCTTCTGAGATAGTGACAGTTATTCATTAGGTCCACAGTCTTACTGGTGAACAGGGTGAATTTTGCAACACGATTTGCAGATCCATAATCACATCATATCTGCAGCACGGACTGAGTATTATTGCAAGATAATGGAAGCACATGTAGGCATAAAATTCTACAGAGGTCTTTTTGATGCTCAGTATGCTCTTCATAAACATCAGAATTCTATTTATCTGTGAAGGGATATGTATTACAAGCTTATTAACCATTACAATCTGCTTTTTATCATTACATTTTTTAGCTTGTAGACCACAAAAAGATTTCTTTGTACGATGAAATATATGATTTCCTATACACCACAGAAGATGAAAGTAGCCATTACTGTGATCTAAACGTACCTCTTTTTGCCCTGTTTTTTTTTAAGTACTCACATAAGCACTTATGAATTTTACAGCTGCATGATGCAGAAATAATTATGTTGCAATCAGGCTCTATACATGTATTCAATTTTTGTAAACATAAAAAAGAAAGATCAACAGGTTAACTATAGCTGCATGACTACAAAATGTGTAAAATTACAATATTCTAAATAATTTTAAGTCTTCTTTTACCGATACACAGGCATTTAAATTAAAATATAAAGCAGGTCTATAGACTTCCCAAGCCTATCAACTGCAGTCAAATGAGTCACTTCTTCAAACCCAATTGTATTTGGCAGATGTCCTGTTAGGCAATTATTCAGAGCCTTACTCATCACAGCTCAACACCAAGACTTTCAACAGAACTCTTTACATGGTTAACGTCCAAACCAGAAGACATCCAATAGCATCAGAAAGTAGCTGAAGTGTACCATTATCATTGCAATACATCTGCTACCATATGCATATTCTAAAATAGTTTAAATTATATGCACTTAGAGATTTTAAGTAACTAGCTCAGGATAAGATTCTCAAAATGTTAGCTAATTCTATCCTGTTTAAATGAAAATGAGATATTATTTCAACCTGGAAAGTCCAGACCAACGTTGACTCTTCAGGGAAATCTTACCAGTACCTGTTAGCTTTTGTCAAAATTAAGTACTATTGAACTCTAGTTCTAGTAGGAAAGAACCTAAGAGTTTATGAACAATCAACCAACAATGCATCACATAACTGACCATGGTCCACAAAGACTACTTCGTTTACTGCTAATTTAATTTTGCCATTATCTCCAAATTAAATTTAGCACCTTACAAAAAAATTAAAAATTTTCTGCAATTAATTAAATTATGGAATCCTTAAAAGCAAGTCATGCACAAAACTCCGTATGGTATCAACTCCTCGGAAACTTACGGTTTTCAGTTGTGATGCTCTGAGGGTATGGTTTAAATTGTCATTTCCAACACTTATTAATAAACACATAAATGCATTCTATTTGAAATAGTAAACTGATGATATGAAGGCCGTTGCAAGTTCAAAGCTATGGGAAAAGGGCATAAAATTCATTTTACTTTTATAAATCTTCTAGATACAGGCACCACGTTAAAGAGCTACAAGTTAAACTAAAGCACTAAAGAAACATGACAACTCACTATACCAAAGCTATTTAACTTGGGTAATGAATTTGATAACAGGATAAAAAGCAGGATGTTCCAATGTCTGTAGTCCACCAAAGCTCTAGCACCATTACAAAAACCATTACAACTACGTGGAAGAGAATGTACCGAGAAAGAAATAAACAAATACAGCTCTTAAAGTTACTCAGCATAAATTGAACACATTCGTAGAACTTGAGGTTAGTCTGAGTAAAGAACCACTTGAAAAGGAGATAATCAACACATAACGGAAGATGATAACAAGAACTCAATCTATGATTTGGTGTACAAGAAACTGATTAAGTTGTATATAAAGGGAAACTGTGGTTGGATTCAACCTCCTGAACAGTTAGAACACTGCATGCAGAATCTGACTGACAGTATACAGCATTCACTCTTGCTGTCTGCTGTACTGCCCTGAGAACTGAGACTCCTGTGCCCAACGCAGTGAAGGCTGAGTGAATCTGGTCCCTGAAATAAGTGAGATTAAAAACATCCCATGGTGACCAGCAGGCAAGCAAGTGAAGTTCAGATGTCCGTTATGGGTCAGGGTCCCTCAAGACCAATACCTGCCATGCTGTTTAAATAAACGCAATTAACAGTGGCTGATGTAAAACACAGGATAACAAAGTAACTGTTAAGTATAGAACACACTGCTCTCTCTGATAGTAAAGCCCACTGAAAAGATAGAAAGACTCCATGGATTTAATTGTGGAATTATTTTAATTCCCTTGTTTCAAAAATTGTCATAATATCACATTTACTTCATATCTGAAATAGAATAAGCTAAAAAGGAAAACACGTTCCACTACAGAAAAGGATATTAAACTTTTCAGATTAGAAATTGTATCAGTCTCAAACACAGGAAGAGAAATCTTATCTGCCTATTGCCCAGATACAACTCTATTATATAATCTACTGGTGTCAGCGAGAGAACATACCATAAGTCCTAATGCATTTGAGACTTGGGCTTATCCAAAGGCACCTGTGTAAGCCACTGCCTGGGGAACCTCTTGACTTCACTGAAACATAGAAATTTTACTACAGGTGGCCTAGGTTTTCCAGGGTAAGTAAATTTTCTGGAAAAAAAACCCTTCAGTTTCAGGTATGAGGTTCTTAAAACACTACAGGCCTACAGATCTTCTCAGAGTATTCCTCTGCCCTGTTGTGACAAACAGTTTATTAGTGGCTCTGTTCAACAATGTTCTGGTCTGTTTTTTCCTTAAAGCAGTGTCAGGATGCAGTTAATATCTATACACAGAGATATGATAAAGTAGGCTTGTTGTGACATTTAAGTGAAGGCTTGTTCAGTCAGCCCTAGTCTTTGCTAAAATAAATTTAAGTTTCTCACTTAGAAGTTGCCTCCAATACAAAACTCTTGTCTCTCAGTTGAAATCCTGCTTCGTATCTGCGTTGGTGGACCTCTTGGATTAAAGCATAATCACTGCTAAAGTCCATGTGGGCATGCTGCAAACCATGCTACAGCAACAACATTCTTATCTGTCATCAGGTGTTGCTTTGAGGAGCAAGGAGGATGAATCAACATTAAAACACATTATTTTACTTATTAATAAATAACAAAATAAGCAACACAAGTTTTTCATTGTTTCTTCAACGGGACAAGATTCTTTTCTGAGACAAGTTCTGCCTGAAGTTATGAAACAGAAAAACTATTTCCATTCACTGGAGCCAAAACATTTCAACGCTTTTAACTTTTCATCCCCTAGGTTTCTAGAGACCTAACCCAATATAGAAGAGGACAGGGGTGTGTCTGTGGTTTAATGGGTCTGCACGTGCTCAATGGGTCTGCATTTGTTCAATGTGTCTAAGACTTACTCTATAAAAGATTAAATTAGATTCTTTATCTAGATAGAGTCATTTTATTATTTAAATATTTAACACTTATGGCTGTCATTCTTCTCTTTTTTAACAGTAGTTTACTTGCAAGTCAACCACTCAGATACTGAGGTAGTTACTTCAGGGAGAAGAAAGAAACCATGACCGTTATATGATGCTGAACAAATACTAGCCATAGCCACAAATCACTCAGAAGTACATGCTAATAAAATATTTCTGAAATTACTGCTTTTATTTTGTACTGTATTTCCAAGTCTTTTCCAAAAAAAGTATTTAAGCACGTGCCTGACTTATAGCACATGAGAAATCCCATTGATTTCAGTGGGCTTACTCACATTCCATATATCCCACACATTCTTCATCACACCGCTGCATCTGGACTTTTTTCAATAATCAAATGTGAAAAAAACAAATATATGTTGAGTGTAATCCATACTTTTCACGTGAAAATGTAGATATAGTCATTTAATAGACATGAAAGCACTAGGTTTTTAACCTCACAAAATGAAAAGGCCAGAGAAGATTGATTTGTTGCCATTTTGTCAAACATTTTGTATGCATTACAAAACTCTGACTTCTTTTTGTTGAAGAAGAAAGTATCTCTGGACATGTTGACATCACATGGACTCAGTCAAAATCAGAAGCCAAAGTTGATGTACAACGACCAATCTAACAAAATCGTATTTTCATTTTTGCATTCACAGATAGGACTGACATGGACGTTCTTGGAAATTTCATGAGTAATTCTAAGATAAAATATAGCATTAAAATCAACTAAAAGTATAGCATTTACAAATTTGGCATTTCAAATGCTCAAACAAGTATCATTTCTTATAAGCAAAATCCATGTGCAGAGCTGTACAGGTAGAGGCAATATCTTTTATTATTATGGTTCATAAGTTCCAAACCTTACATATACATACATATACACAAACCCGTTCTTAAATGAGTAAGCCTTTGTTGAAGCTCCAGAGAAGGTCTAAGTTGGCCCACTTTTCAGGCCTTAAAAAGACATTTTTGTATCTGCAAGGTTTTTTCCTTCTTTTTTTTCCCCTAGTGTTATTATCTGTTATAATATAATAAAAGTCCACTTTGATATCCCCATAGTATCAGAGCTATAACACCACTATTAATATAGAATTCCATGCTCTGGGAACCCTAGAGCCCTCTATGCAGAAGGCAGTATCTACTCTGAAGGTAGTCGATGTAATTTAGGGAAGTAGCAGTTTTCCCAAGTAGCTTAATCCCTAAAATTCCAGTCTAGGGCTTCTCTGGAGCCTGGAATACCATTAACAACAAACTATATACCAGTTATGTGCCAGTCCTTGTCAGTACTCCAGGGACAGTAGGTGATAACAGAACATATTTCATTTATTAGTTTCCCTTGTTATCAAACACAGCCCGCAAAACGCCTTTCCTTTTAAACTTCTGATACTAAGTAACATCTTCAAAGAGACAGATGTAGAGCTGAACCAGAGGAGATGTGACAATGCTGATCACAGGAACATTTCTGTTTGTTTGCCAACCCCTCTTCTCACCTCATCTTGCAAGGTTACATGCCATGAATGTTATTCTCTCTCATTGCCTTGGATATTTTTTTAAGAGATTGCCTATTTAGCTTTTAAAGGAAAGTGCTTTGAGATAATAATTTTAATTAACTCAGAAAGAAGTGCATATTTCTGTTAATGTGTGTGTCAACAGCAAGCATTTGTATCTTTGACGAATGCTAAACTATTTCTCCAGTGAT
The DNA here is from genome assembly GCF_017976375.1 of Cuculus canorus. Taxonomy (NCBI): domain Eukaryota; kingdom Metazoa; phylum Chordata; class Aves; order Cuculiformes; family Cuculidae; genus Cuculus; species Cuculus canorus. The sequence continues at coordinate 42,807,532 of NC_071403.1, read as the reverse complement.
ATTCAATCTTATGAAACTTGAATCAGCTCAGTTTATTCCATGCGTCAAAATGCATTATCTGTTTCTGAGTTTTGTCTCATTTTGTCTGTCCCATTTGGTAAATGGGAAAAATAAAGCATATACACAAACCTTAATGTAGTTTGGAAAAAGCAACTTTGACTTTATCACTGGTGGATTACGGTATAAAAATGACAAGAGTGGTGAAGTGGAAGCAGGCAAAGTGATTAGAAAAACAGTATTTGTGTGTTCACAGAGGCTGTTATGCCACAACTAAAGGTCTTGCAGCAGGGAAAGAACAACAGCGATGTTTCTACTTCAAATTTGTTGGAAGGTGAAAGATTCAGCCCTGTTAATTCTTTATACTTTCCTATTAGATTACAGACAAGGAATTACGGTATAACGCTTTAATAATCATCCACTGTATTTCAAAGAGGGTGATAAATTTGGCTCATCTATGGCAAGTCTGATGTCTGAGAAAGAGTGATAAAATACGTCAGCAACTCTCAAAACTGCTATGAAATATACTTTGGAAAAGACACACTGATTTTCTTTTACTTCAGCTGACTTCAAGTTATGGCATTTTTCTTCAGTGATCGTTTTTTGTTAAAGGCAAATAATCACTTACTAAGGTAACTATTTATGACTTGATAAAGTTGTAGTTTCTTCAGAAAGTATTCACTTACTGATATTTAATATAGTTCATTGATTTCCTTACAATGAAATAGTTGTGTATACTGCCAGCATTTCATGACCAGAAAGTAGCATAGATAACTTACAGAGGTCTCTTTCAACCAACATCGCTAATTTGCAAGATGAATTATTTGTAATATTCCAAGTGCTACAAATATTGATATCACAGAGATACGAACCACAATGTGCTATTCTGCAATACAGAACAATCTTCTAAAGTATGACTGACATATAAAATTCAATAAAAGAGTTTAAAATATTTTCCATTTCACTGAAATGGGCTTCAGCTGAAGTTCCGAGGGCGCAAGCAGGCTGCCCACCCCAGAGGTAGGAAGACTAAATGCTGCAGGCATAGGGCTCATGCGACAGAGGGGTAGCTATAGCTGAAAACTGATCCCCAAGGGGATCACATTTGACACCTTCACATGCTAAAACAAAACAAAACAGGGAAACAACACTGCCTTAACAGTTTGCCAGGGATTGCCCAGCTGCAAGCACAGTTTAAATCCAAGTTACAGATATGACTGTATAATCTGATGAAAAACAAATAACTTACCTAGGGCACAATGGGAATGGCTGTCCAAATGTCACAAAAAAGAAAACCTGTTCGTTCAGGTTTAGCCTCACATCTGCTAGTGTTCTGTCCTACAGCACTGCAATCTATTGTTTAATTCTAGGTTCAAACGAAGTAATATAAATATGCACGCTGTTATATAAAAGGGCCAGGGGATGAAATTACACCAGTTTCTAATAAGACTGTTTGAAACCCTAAGCTAGCAAGTCAGTGGCCAAGTTATTTCTCTTCCACTAATACAGACTGAACAGCAAATAACAACTAGAAGAACATAAAATAGAGTGTAAAACTAGTTCTCAAAATCCTGTGTGTATCTGCTACACCAAAGCACAGTAGACAACTATTTAGGTGCCTAACAGTCATCATTTTATTAACCACCTCCAAGACTAGTCTTAAAAACTTTCTCCTGATTGCTAGCATCTTCAAAAATACAGACCTGTAAAGTTTCCTCCTCTTCCATTTCAAAATTAAATAGGATTTTTAACATGCATCTTTTGAAAAAAGTATTCCTAGTTAGAATTCAGTGAAAATCAGCATATTTATATTGAAGTGTAGTAATAACAGTAACATAAAATCTAAAGTGTTTTACTATATCTTCTACTTCTTTTATTTAATGTGTATGAAGCCTAAGGCAATTACAACTATTACAATTATATTTTTACCTATCTACATTTGTCTGTTGCAAAACCAACTTATGTGGCTTTAAGTATTCTTTTACTTGATAAGTAGCAGTCTGCACATTGTAACAGACATCATACCAAAACATAAAAAAAGGCTATTTAGTTATTTTCTTCTGTCTGTAAAATACGTGTCTTACTATTTTATTCTTTTTCTTTCAGAATACCATAAACTGAACCTTTAGCAGAAAGTTTCCTTCCTATGCATGGATGGATGAGCATGTTCTGCATCTGAACTGAAATGAAAAAAGAAAGTTGAGAGTGCTTTAGGACACATGCATATCCCCCAGAAACACAGTACCACAGTAAGCCCCATCTCAGCCTGATCCATTCCAGCTGCAGAAACCTGCTGGATCTCAGCTGCACCTGATGGACCCCAGCTCTCCTCTGTGTTAGACAGTAACTTCCATCATTTTCCTGCTGATCTTCAAAATAAAGCTATTTACCTATGCAGTTGTGTGTAAAGACAGGAAAATTAAAGTATAATAAACTCTACTCTGATTCTGACTCTTTTTATCACTATGTAATCTACATTAAGACTTGCTTCCCCCACCTCTGCCCCATGAGACTAGCAGTCAGAAGGCAAGGAAAGAGTGCACAACAGACTTCTCAGCACAGAGGCTCTACAATACAACAAGCAGGCAAGGAGACTGACATCTGGTCTATCATTGCTTAAGGATTTAAAATTAAAATTAATAAATCACTGACATAATGCAATAAATTGTGTATATATTACATCTAATCAAGTTGGTATCTCTATTCAGTCAAACACAATTCTTTTGAAGCTTGGAGAACAGGGGTGCACCTAGATTCCTGACACAGCATGTGGTCATGCAGTCACTGTTCTGAGACAAAAGTGGACAAGTTTATTTCTTATATGGCAACAAGGATCCTGTGGAAATGCTCATTACAGTTATCATATGACTTCTGCCAAACTGTCACATAGTTTGAGGACAGGAATCATAGAACTAATCATTTCTTATCAGTGTATTTCAAAAGAATAGAGTTGACAACAAAAGCTCAGGTCACAACAATAGTAATGATCTCAGAATTACGGAGAAGATTGTCATGATAAAAGCTATAATGAAGTCCATCGAGGAGGATGACCTAGTCACATAAATTAGCATAATTTCTTTCCTTTAAAACAAAACTTGAAAATTAAACTTGTTAACTGTCTCAAGTAGCTGTGCCTCGCCTCCTTTTCCAAGGATGAAAGGCTCTTAACAGACTGCAAAGGAAAATTAATTCCATAAAGGAATCTCTCTGTTCAGAAAACTTCAACTGTCCATCAAACATACCATCCAACAGCAAGCACCTTCTAACCCAGCTCAAGAGACAGGCAGTCTTTTCAAGTAACGAAGGAATAGATATTCAGGGCACAATGCCAGCACAAGGTTGAGCACAGGTATTGCATTCATGCTTACTCTCACAATCTAATGTTTGCAGCAGTGTGTAGATCCTCGGGCTCCTTGAATTTCCATGATCTAAATCTTACGCACCCAGCTTCCAGAAAGAAATTCTGAATCCAAAATGAAGTACCTAGGCTCCTTGAACATGTCAAGAACCAGAAATCCTGCATGATGAGTAGAAACTGCCTAGAGATCAGAACACATTAACCACTACAAAACACCAAAGCAGTATAAGCAGAAGGGATGCAGAATACACATCTGACACTTGCAAGGAGCTTAAACCATCAAGGCCTCGTCTGGAGTACAGCCTCTTCTACTTGGGATCTCTAAACCACAGTCATGACCCATATCTTTTAAAGAAATAAGTCAGAAATATTTTCTTTTTTCTATTCTGTTTTTTTTAAAGTTAGCTGTGAGAGGAACTGAACCATGATATTAATGAAAACGTTTTTGAAGTGAGGAAATCATAGAATCATAGAATAGTTAAAAGATCATCTAGTTCCAACCCCCTGCCATGGGCAGGGACATCCCACTAGATCAGGCTGCCCAAGGCCCCATCCAATCTGACCTTGAACACCTCCAGGGATCGGGCATTCACAGTCTCCCTGGGCAACCTGTGCCAGTGCCTCACCAGTCTCATAGTGAAGAAATTCTTCCCAACGTCTAGTCTAAATCTGCCCCTCTCTAGTTTATACCCATTCCCCCTGGTCCTATCCCCACAAGCCCTTATGAATAGCACACCTCCAGCTTTCCTGTAGCCCCTTCAGGTACTGGAATGTCGCTGTAAGATCTCCATTGAGCCTTCTCTTCACCAGGCTGAACAAGCCCAACTCTCTCAGCCTGTCCTCATAGGGAAGGTCCTCCAGCCCCCCGATCATCTTTGTAGCCCTCCTCTGGACCCTTTACAACAGCTCCATATCCTTCTTATGTTGAGGATTCCAGAACTGGACACCATACTCCAGATAAGGTCTCACAAGAGAGGAATAGAGGGGCAGAATCACCTCCCTTGCCCTGCTGGCCATGCTTCTTTTGATGCAGACGAGGACACGGTTGGCCTTCTGGGCTGTGAGCGCACATTGCCGGCTCATGTCGAGCTTCTCATCAACCAGCACCTCCAAGTCCTTCCCTGCAGAGCTGCTCTCAAGCACGTCATCCCCCAATGTGTACTAAAAACGGGGATTGCCCCGACCCAGGTGCAGGACCTTACACTTGGCCTTGCTGAACCTCATGAGGTTTTCACACGCCACTTCTCCAGTCTGTCCAGGTCCCTCTGGATGACATCCCATCCATCTGGTGTGGCAACTACACCACTCACCTTGGTGTTACCCGCAAACTTGCTGAGGATGCACTCAAGCTCACTGTCAATATAATTGTTGAAGATACTAAACAGCACTGGTCTCAGCACAGACCCCTGAGGGATGCCACTTGTCACGTATCTCCATCTGGACCTTGAGCCATTGACTCATGATGATTCAGTATCTGCTCTAGGCAGATGGGTCTCACAATATCTTTCCCCAGGGCAGTGACCAACATCTAGGTGAGATCTTAGTCTGAGTGCACACCTGGCTGAAAGTAGCAATGAAACGGGACTGTTCCCACTCATTATGTTGAAGTTCTGCCACTGTTCAGCAATGATTAAGAACAACAAACTCATATTGAACTACGACTTTCTGTCACACAAACAACAGTGTAAGGACAGCAAACCCTATCTCCACATGCAATAAAGCACATATTTCACCTTAATTTGTAATCTGTAAGAGTGTTCTAATATATTAGCATAAAGCTATGAGTAACTATGAAAAATACTACAGAAATTAGGCTATGATAAGGTGGTAAAATGTCTACTAAAGCATGCACTTATCAGGCATCCAGTGGTGCAAAAATATTTTAACTACTACAAAAACATATTTTTGCCTAAGCTAGACTGGTTCATCTACTTCCTATTAATAATCATACTACATTTACTGCACAGAATAATTGTTTCATAGACTATGAGAGAGGAATTTCTGCTCAATCTTTTACGACCTTTATAAAACTTTACGAAATTATGAAGCCATGTAGCTTTTATATGCTCTAAAGTTTTGGTTTGGAACAGTTTAAATAAATAAATGCAGCTGTCCCAAGTAGTGCCACCATGGTGACTCTAAGACACTGTTAAGACTTTCCAGTTCTCTACCATTTTAAATCTGCAATAAAACTTTAGTCCAAGATAAAGTCTCAGATAGTAGCTGCCAGTCAGGAGCAAAGTACTCCTTATTAAAGAAAATTAATGACATTTAAAAAAAAAAACCATGCAAGCTCTTCTCAGTTCCTTGCACTTGTGTTACCTATAAAAGTCTCTGCTATAAAAAAAAATATATCAAAGCTAGTTTATTACATGGATAACCTCCCTAAGCATGTCAGAAACAGAAATAAAAAATTCCTTTATTGATCTTTAGTACACTGAGTCCAAGCTAAGGCTCATGGGTACCATGATACTTACAAAATCTGCCGGTATTGTGATGACTAGAAATTAAGATGTTAAAACCTATACTTTGGATGGCAAGCCCTGCCAACTTTAAATTTAGCTGGAGCATGCTGCCTCCTCAGAACTGCAGCCTGGAGGTAAGAAAGTCTAAAAATCACATGCTTAAAGGAAACGAAAAATTAGAAAGAGAAAAGGTGAAGAAATGTCCATCCTGTTTTTCTCACTTCTTTCATCAATGACAAGTGGAAACTCTCTCTTCCATGGGATAGGGGGATATACTGCCAGTTCTCACAGTGCCCTTGAATTTCAAGAGAGTCTTGAAACAATTCACATGTCATTTGCCACAGTCTGACCATCTGAAATTTCTTGTTCACCTGTTTGGTTACTCTTGCTTTAGCAGACCACTATGGATATAAATTTTGATACAATTATTTGAACAAAACATACCACTGTGCAAGATTTTAATATTTTATTCTTCCAATGTACCTCAATTAACTCCATCAGCCCTCCAACGCTTGCAGTTCTGCAAAATCCTATACAACTATGATCTTTTACACTCAACAGGTAAAAAAGAACATTAAAACCTCTTATTTGATATATGAACTGAAAACAGTTTTGAATCTAAAAGCTCAGAAGCTTTGCCAAGATCTTACTATAATTCTCATATCCAAATTAAAATCCCGTCAAGCAAAATTTGAACAGAGTTCAAGTTATTCCATTCAGTTTAGCACCATTTGTACTTACTGACTGTTCACTTAGATCCTGAGAGTCTTCCATGGAGGTTGTTCACCTTTCTTTTTCCCCACAAGCAGAAATTATCGTCCCTTCAATTTACAGCTCAGTACTCTAAATTAAAAAAAAAAAAAAAAAAAAAAAGGAGAAAAAAATTAACACGTTATTCTCTGGTTTTCACTTCTCATGCAAATCTGCAACACACAAACACTATAACTGAGGCTATGGTTTTACTAAATATGCAGCAATGTTCCCATTGACTTCTATGAAACCTAATTTCACATAAAATGTTTCAACACTTCCAGATTATTTTGGGAAGCTATCTAAAACACACCAACAGAAAACAGGAACACAGTTATGCAATAGTTCTTCAACTCCTGTAAGAAAAAAAATAGTTACAAAACCAAACCAATAAAAAAGCTAAAATGTTAAATACAGGCAGCTGTTTAAGTACACAACAAAAGATAACCCTTGGGAAAACACATTAGAAGGACGATAATGGAAGTGTCCAACAACACTGCTTAATACACATTTAATGATAACCTCTTAGTCATTAAGTGTCTGGCAGAAAAAGGTTATTATACAATTATCAGCATGAAGTCCACTCTCTAAGGTCCATTTAATTCCTTTAGGATTAAATAAAAAAACACAAAGTGGTTTATAACAAGCAGCACCCTACAAGGTGCTAAATGACAGGCATTACCCTAATTATCTACTACGTCTATGCCTTCACTCACAGAGTGAATCACTCTCATCAAATATTGAGATCCTCAACAGGAAAACTGTATTTTCTAAGAGTTCCGCATATGAATGATTACAATGCCCTTAACCATAAAGGCCCCAAATTAGATTAGTATCTCCATTCTCAAAAAACATCCACTTCAGAGTTACACAAATCTGCATAATTTAGAACAAAAAAAGTGCCAGGGATATTTCATACATGGAATAATCATAATATTATCAATCAAAGCTAGTGTTACATTTTAAAGAAAACAAAATATGTAACACTATGTAAGCATATAAATTAAGGAACCCTAACAACCTGGATTTGTTTATCAACAAGGCATCTCAGCAAAACATCACCTAGGAGTATGCCCAATAACATATACACATTATGGATCTTTGTTTTAAATTCTGACAAGAAGGCACTTGTACCTTACGATACCTCCAACGTGCATAAAAATAATCACTTATTAGAGGTTAAACAATGTTTAGTTCTGTTGGGACTTGTAGAATATGTGAAGGAAACTGGCGCTACAAGCCTTGGCACTCGCATATCACTACCCACCACCCTCTGTTGCCCCTTAAATACCTCCTCTTTTAGTCTAAATGGCCATTTACTTGCTACACCTCCACTTAGTCCCGAAAACGTTAACTCCCAAAATTTCCTTGTGTTTTGCTTTAGGTATTTCCCAGAATATATACACAAGCACATTTACAGCCCCAGTTCACTTTCTTTCAGTCTTACCTCTATTTCCCCTTTTCCCTGCCACCAGATTACACCCTCCTGCTTCCCTTCCCTTTTCTCTAAGTTTCAAAAACACTTTTCATTCATATTTCACTAATTTTTGTCTTTGTCTTGCATAAGGAAAAGACCAAACGCAAGCAAATTGTGTTGCACAGATTTCACCTTATCAGAAAGCTGAAAATAATTCCTGTCCTTTTAAAATGGCTTCAGTTTCCTCTCCATTTCAAAGGTATCCAAAACATTGACTTCTTCATCCATGATGCCATCACCAAAATAGTAACAACCTCCCATGGTTTTTTTAGTCACCATGGAGCCCACATCCTTGTGTCTGTAGATATCTTCTGCAGTCTTTGTCCAATGGAGACAAAAGCGGACTAGAAAGGCTTCTTTAAAACATTCACTATGGGTAAATTTCAAAGAGGAGCCTAGTAAGAACAATTTTTTTTTTACAGAAAGCAGCTCTACATGGTATTTGCTGCGGCAGTCCCTGCCAAAGGAGGCAATCCCAAACACACAGGCGAATTTTCACAACTCATCCTAAAATATTCCATGAATAACTTAAACACAAAATCTGCTTTAATTTAATTAAGAGTTTGAAGTGTGTTCATGCTATTGCATTAGTAAGATTGCCTGCCGAAAGATATGGTCAAGAGCTCAATCGTTAAATACGAGATTTGGAACAAATCATTTGACCAGCTTCTAAGTTTACTGACCGAAAGTCAGTACTTGGCTTGCACTCAGACATCAAATGCTCTAATTCTGTCTGTTGGTCTTTGAAGGTGACAGATCCCTCACTTTCTGGCTCATCTATGGCGCTATACCATTACAAACCCATGTTCACGTTTTTTTCCGTATTGATCATGATCTTAACCAAAGCACACTGACAACAACAGATGGATGTCACATTTTGCCTTAAAAAATAGTGTACAAATATTTCAAACACATCCTGATCATGTATGTCCAACAGTAGTTTTACTATTAAGAACTGCATATGACTCACCCACAATATGTGTGTGGTGTCCCAAAAATTCATGTGGATGTATCCACTGGAACTCATCATTAAATAAGTCATTCATATTAGTCACCTTCTAAAAAAGACTGACCTTCATGAATATTTGAACTCACTTTTCTGAATTGCAAGACAAAGACAAGCTTGTTTAATATTTACAGAAAAATACAACACGTATCCTTTGCATGAACGTGCTATACAATAATAGTTTCTCGGCCTCTGTTGTTTATCTTCACACTGCTTCAAAATTCAAACACTCTTATGGGAAACAGAGCTTTTTTAACAGAATTAAAAATTAATATTTAATCATTATTCTACATATCAACAGCTAAATCCTGCTATATTTTGAGCCCAGTTAAAGCAGCTGATTATAACCAACTGCTAACACAATGATTTTTATAATGGCACTTAGACCAAATCCTTTAAGCTTCAGTTTTATAAATTTGTAAAAGAGGAGAAAAAAAACATAAGAGAAGTTAGTGATTTGAATAAGACCAACATACTCCCTAATAAAGATATAAAATTAAAGGATAATAGTAACCTCGTGCTGTTTTATGAGGCAATAATCCAGTTACCAATTCAACCTTGCAGTTTATTCCGTCAAGAGAACTAGATTAAAAACAGAGGGAGGGAGGGCACTTTTACCTGTACTATACTGTAAGTGTTTCTAACTGGGTTTAAATATTTTTAAAACTGTTGTTAAAAGTCTTAAACTCACTGACAAGCCAGAATGAAGAAAAATGCCTGGTTTTGCTCTTGATCCAGTTCTTGCAGATGTGGCTTTAAAACTGATGAAGTGTTTTATGCTCCCAGATAAAAATTTTACCTTCCTAAGAAATGTCTTAATTAGGAGGATTCCTGACTTTCCTCATCAACAAACGCATTTAAATCTATTTATTTATTTATTTATTTTTATCTGGGGGAATAAAACACTTAATCAAATTTAAACTGCAACTTCCAGGACTTGACCATGAGGAGAAACATGTGTTTCCTCCCAAAGATACACCTAGAAGTTAAAAAAAAAATAAAAAAAAAACTTGAGGATCTGCTGTATACCACTTTGTAAATGGCTGAAAATGTAAGACAGCAAGAATATGATTCCTCCTTTTGCAATAATTTCTTCAGAAAATTAGGATTGTAACAAATAAAAAACCCGACTGAGGCAGTCTCACTTTCTATGGGACGTCTAATAAGATCCTGTGCGGCAGCTTTCCTAAGGTCCAGACAGAAAATGAAGCTTGGGGATCCACAGGTAAAAAACAGCCTTAAGGCACTTGACATTTCTCAAGAGTATTTCAGAGGCTGCCCCAGGCCCTCTGTCAGCCTGACGGAGAAAGGGAGCTCCAAGAAGAGGAGTTTGGCCATCAGACAAAAATTTTCCTCCCTTTTACTTCAACCCCAAAACTGAGGAAGAAAATCCTCTCTTGGTTCACCAGGAGTTGGTCCTCTTAAATAAAATTATTGTGGTGCTGGTCCTCACTTTCTACCATGACTTTTTTTTTTAATATGATAATCCCCTTGGGCACATTGTCAGATTCTTTTCATTATTTTTCAACTGAAGAACACCTGTTACTATTGAGGTTATACCATGGTGATGCTCTGGCATGCCGCTCTGGCAGTATAGTACAGGAGCTGCACAATCCCAGCAAAATTTACAGGATTTTTGCATTCTGAAATGCGTCAATAAGATGCCTAGAGAATAAACAGAAAGGATTCTTCTCTGGTTAACACAAAGAACTAATTTCTGTCACAGTCACAGGTTAAAAGTCAAAATACCAAGTGAGAAGTGGTTACAAATAGAACCACTTCTCATTTTCTACTGCTCTGCTTCAAAAACTCGTGATGGTAGAAGCAGTTAGTGCTTATAACTGCAACTGAATGTATGCAGGGTGTGCAACAGTAAGGTAACAACAAAGGACCACAGCCCCCAGGGTCTGAACTCTTCCAGCAAGCCTCTAGCTGGGTTTGCATCATTCCTACAGATCATTTGAGGGGAGTGAAGCATATTTGAGTCATGAAAGGCTACGTAAGGCATATAATAAAAATCCATTCAAGGAACGAGTGCATATGTGCTGCAGTTTCACTAAACTGGATGGTTTTATGCTAGTTGCTTCCTCATGAACTCATTTGAAGGAACCACAGAGATGCCACAGGCAATAACAAACAGGCACCACCTAACATTCAATCAATTCCTACTTAAACAGACATTCTTCTAATTCTGTGCATGCATATCACCTGTAGTCTCATGAAACAGAAAAAATACCACCTAAATTATACTAAAAGGAAATCAAATGCTGACTTATTAGAATTTCAACTTAGCCTATAACTACAATAAAAAAATCTACTTGGCACAGTAAGAACATACTGCTTTCTCAGTCCTTACTAGTATCACACTTGGAAAAGAAAAAAGATCTGTGCCTCAGATGAGGAATGAGACTGATGTGCTATATAATTTAGCTTTCTTCAAAACTCAAGCGAAACTATTAGCAGTCAAGTCAGTAAGAAAAAAAATATGAATGCAAAACTTTTAAAAAAGAAATTACAACTGTTAAGACTTTCTAGAAACCAGACATCACCGTCTTTGTTTTGGTAGAAAAAGAAGATGTCAGCATTCTCATCCCATGTTGTAAGGTAAAATGAAAATTCAGCTCTTAACGTAATCTCAGAAAAGCTACTGCCTCATATATTTCTCATGATTAATTAATTTCAGCTTCATAAGCTTTTGTGCTTTCTCTTCTACAGGTGCCAAGTTTTCTTGAAAGGAGTGTGAACCCTAATGAAAACAATTCTTTCGTGGAAAAAACAGCAAAAAACATTATCATCTATTTGTATACTCAACAGAGAGCAAATGACTATCATTTTAAATTCCATAAACATAATAAGTAGTCTAAAAAGCAAGCAAAGCCAGTATGACCTAGTCAGGGACCTGTATTTCTTTCCTGAGGAAAACTGGCAGAAGGAGAAAAAGTATATACATTTTATTATTATTTTTAGCTCTCAAATTTTTATTTTTGCATTCCTTTTAATCAGAAGGATTCTTGCAGGAAGTAGAAGTAGCTTGGGAACTTTGCACACATATTTAACACATAACATGAAAAACTCATGTTGCATAGTGGAAATAAATATTGCTCCACAGTCTACAGAATTAATGGAAATAAGGGATGCCCCTCTTTGCCTTCCTCCTCTTCTAATATTTTTTTCCCCAGGCCCTCATCTCTATAAGGTTAGAACTGCTTCTCTTTGGATCAATTTGGTTTCAGTCCACTTTCAGCTTGTTGAGGATGAGAATTTTACACTTAGGAGAAGTTTTAGAGCTTTCTGGAACCTTTCGGAGCAGTCTCGGGATCCACTCCTCCATCTGTTAGTGCCCTGCAGCATGCCGAGCTCGCTCCCTGCCCGGAGCCCTTGGTGCGCAGCCCAGAGGACACGGTGCTGTGCCACCTGCCCATGCAGCAAATCTGAGCTCTCAGCAGGTCCAGCGGCCCCTGGTGGAAGGAAAAAGCATCCTCGCTGGGGTTGGCCGCCTGCTGAGCATCTTCTACATCAGTTTGCACTTGCAGATGGATTGCGTAAGAAGAGAAAAATAGAATATTCCTTATTTCGAATTATCAGAGTCACTCCAGGAGCTCACACAGTAACTCATGGAACTTCCGCAAGCTTCTGAGCACAGATGAATTTCCTGGCACTGCAACCACACAGACCTTCCCGCTACTTATTTACAAGGAAGGAATGCAGGAAGAATTTCCAGGATATGCTGAAAAGGAAACCTCTGTCCTTGCCCTCCCAGCAAAACACATGGGTGACAGCGTAGCAGCTAGATGGAGGGAGCTACACAGGGCATCCCTCAGGACCTGCTCAGCACACTCATCCTGGTACAGCATTCAGCGTGGTGACACATATATGCATAAGAGCATGCATATATCTAAATGGCCTATAAATATCGAGTATATATAATATGTATATTGAGTGTATGTAATATGTATGTAATATATATATACTGCCTATGCAATATATTTTCTAATGTATATAGAAATCATGCTTCTGAAATAAATACATTTCAAGGTGCAATGTCAGACATTGATAGCACAAAAAAAAAAAAACAAACAACAAAATAGGAATTAAAAGTTAAACCCTAGTATTCCATTCCATCATCAGGACACTCATAAGCCCAAAGCTTAATTTCACAAAAGAACTAGGGTCTGTCTGTTATCACTGCTGAAGAGGGATAGATCTTTATCAAAAAGAAACATATATACCAGTAATGGAGGAGCGGGGGGAGCTGGAAACTAATGCAAAAATGCCACAGATAGAATTATACACTTACAATTTTAATACAAATTCTTCCTGGTAACCCAACCCAACTATCTTGATAAAACAAAAGTATCCTGTCCGTACTGGGTTATCATGAACAGGGAAGAGGTCTTCAATGCCCATCGGTCCTTTATAGTCCTATGCTCATCTAGCTTCCTCTTAACTTCTCCCTTCCCTGAAAAATTACACATCTATAACTGGGATAAAACTTATTTCCATCTTCCTTTCTGAGCATCAGAATTCACGCCAGCTTTTAAATACAGCAGTCAAAACAGACACAATTCATGCCACCAAACTGTAGTACATTGAAAACTCCCCAACATTCAAGTCAAATAATTGGCTTTCACGCCAGTCACTATAAATTTGTTACACACAGTGCTGCAAGTTCTGCATGGCCTTTGGTGAACACTTGTATAATTGTCAGCTTAGTGCAGTTTGTTTCCTTGACATGAACTTCCTGAAGGGTGATATTGCTTGTGTGACACTTGTGGACACTTTTTCAAGAAAAATTAAGATGATAGTCTCACTCTGCATCAGATATGTCTGACTTGGAAACAAAGTCACACTACCACAAGACCGTTTGGTAGCAGTCAAAAGTATGCATTAAGACAAAAAAACAGAGCAACACAGACTATGAGGTTTCTGGCTCAGTTAGGTATGTAAAATAGGTAAGAAAAGGAAAGCCAAGAGATCTGCCTGTTGTCCTATTATCATCATACAATAAAACAAGTGGGGAAACAGGAAAACCCAAAGACTTCTTGGCGAATGGTAAATAACTGCAAGCACTGTATTTCATTTACTTTAGGTAAAATAATACTTCAAGGCAGCGTTTCTCTCTCTTGCAAAACTGGGTAGCAATTTTACACGTACCCAATTATTGCTAAAACTGACACCCCTACTCTTCCTACCACTCCCATCCCACACCTGTGCAACAAATAAGAAAGATTAGCTTTAAGAATTTCAGAGTACAGAATTATAAAATCAGCAATTCCTCCTTTTACCCTAACATTGCACAACATGCCGTAAAATTGCTAGGATTGAAACCAGATCTGTGAACCCACTGATGCTTGGGGGCTTCCCAACTGTGAGTAGACCACTTCTGCTTCGATAAGGCATGCAGCTACAAAGACCTCTTCTGACTCATTCCAGACTAATCAACCACAGATTATTCCAGCCCAAAACAAATAAAACAAATTCGGAGACTATCTCTGGCCTGGATTTGTAAACAAATCTAATCTAGAATCCCTCTGTGTTCCCCTAAAAATAACGGGAAATTGACGGCATAAAGAATTAAATGTGGTGTTCTCAAACTGATGATTGATCAAACCCACACAATCCTTATCAAAAAGAAAGACGGTTATTCCCTGGGGCCTGGGGAAAGTAATATGAAGATGTCACAGACTGAATCATACTCTTTTAGAATTTTAATAAAAAAAATCAGTTTTATTTTCCTACTAGCTGGCCATCTCAATGTTTTGAACAACTAGATTATTTAGGGGAAGGATTTGGTTTTTTACTACACGGCATAGTTTGGGTAATTTCTGAGATATTTTCCTTCTCTTTTTTTGTAGAAAATACTTGACAACAAACCAAATAAAATATTTCAGTTCTTCATAAACAAGGCACTGAAAACAGAAAGGCCTATGCTTGTTTAGCCAGAATACTTAGAGACACTGACAACTTGAACATATTATTTATTATTTATTATTTCCTCTCCCACAAAAAACATGTCAAGTTTCCCTTCCACACATTAAATAAAATCATCTTGTGACACAAAAACTAGCATAAAGTAACAAGAAAGGTTATTTCTAAAACAGAAACCCTACTTAACATTTTTTAATTTAGGAGGACTTGAAAATTATCACATCCTCCAGGTAAAAGCAAACAGCAGTTTTACAAGGCTAGTTAAATTAACCCAAAGAACCCAATCACACGTTAAAATTAAACCCATGACAGCATAATCCTATATGTTTTAAAAACCCATGCCACAGTTTGAAGAGTGTATTCAGCAGTTATGACTAAGCAGTGATAGTTACTGAAGAAGTTCAAATACTCGTGAAGAATCCTACAAACATTGTGATGAAGGAGGAAGCTTGCAGCGGGTCCTTACTTTTCAGGTGTCAGTGTCATTGCCCACCCCTGACTGGCAGCTGCCATCCCCCCCACTGCAAGTGTTTCACCTACAGTTCTTCAATGGAACATATTGAAATGTCATAAAAAAATATGAAAGCACAGCCACCGAAACCAAGCATCAGTACTTTGGTTCTGGTTTGATAAGAGAAGTGCAACATTTTTCTTAAATTAAAGTTGACAGTAACCTTTAAATACTGCATCTGAGAAAGTGTTCAATTCTCAAGGAATTACTGAACAATGGGGGGGAAAAAAAAGAATGAAAAAACATCCCAGAATAAGGAACTCCTGCTTATACCAGCACACAGCTCAGGCGGTTTCTGACAGAACAGAAGGACAATTATTCTTCATCAAACTTAACACTACTGCACCGGGTCTGTCAAGTTAACCATCTGAAACCATCAGAATGCAGTGAATGAAAAGTAGCAAAATTCCTATGTAGCACCTTTGTCCAGTAGAAAGAAAAAACTCATATAAGAAGTGCTGTGTTGTCTACATTTTTTATGCTGATGATTTCCACAAAAGCTGTCTGCACTCATGTCAGTTCCTTACCCATCAGCAGTCCCCGTGAAGTCCATGGAACAGCTCGCTATCCCACAGAAGACAAGACAGAAGAATTATACTGAGAGACAACACTAAATGTGCAATACAAATTGTGAAAACCAAGTACTCCCACATTTTAACAACCGCTTTGCTAATGGATCCTTTACCAGATTTTCTTTCCTCTATTTAGGTATTTATTCACTGTGATCAAACTATGCTACATTCTCCTCTAGTAAACTAAAATCTGCTCTGGAAAATATATTTTCCAATTGTTAAATTATTCCTCTGGTCTTACATCTGGAATTTCTCCAATTTTCCAAGCTTCCTTTCTAAAGCTAAAAGAGGGCACAGCTCTCTAGTGGTAGGTGCACCCATGCTACCTACATCGACAACGTAACCTCTCTTAACTCTGTCTGCCTGGTACTTTGTTTGAATTACTACTCCTTCTTTGTCTATGAGACCATTCGGATCATTTGCTATGGCCTCCAGTTGTTTTCTTAAATAAACCACCGACTTGTAGTGAAGCACATACGGTTTGCTCGCTCCCAGCTTGCTCAAAGAATCAGACTACTCTTTAGCAATCTGCTCTCTTCGTTATTTACTCTTCCTCAGACTTTGTAGTAGCAGTACCATAGGCATTACAGTCTAACGACAGAAGTACAAGCGAGTTTGTAAGAAGAAAGATCTCCTTTATTAGGTCAGAAATTGATCTATCAAATGCATTACTTCTTCTAGAATTCACTTTGTGTCACGGGTAAAATAATAAATAGATTTTAATTTCATGACTAGCGCCTGAAAAACGCTTTGTACTAGTGTCCTCTTTAAAGACTCATTAAAAAGTATTTTTGAAATCTCTGCTTTATTTCGCTGATTAATCAATTTCATTTGTGCCGAGTTAACTTCATAGCCTTCAAGTTTATTAATCAAAGAGTCACATCAACTCAAAACCCTTACAGAACTTATTAGGTCACTACTCTTATCTCTAGAAATGAAACTTGTACTCACATCAAAAATAATATTGCTAGTTTGGCACGGTTAAGTGTTGATAAACCCATGATGTGGTATAGCATGCATATTTCAGTGTTATATGGAAACAACACACATTTGGGACACGGTAGCATGCAAGTTAATACTTTGTGACACTGGAGACAAATAAAAAATTAGTTGCCATTAATTAAGCACTTCCCTACAGTGATAGCTAAGTAATGACTACTTCTGAGAAATTATCGCACTTCTTTCCCCAGAAATAGTGGTAAAAGAACACAGCCTGTCATGAGCCCTGCAGCCCTCGGCAATGATGTTCTCCTTGTAGTGCAGTCACATTCTGCCTGTCCCCTGTGAGGTCAGCTTTTGGACAGCAGTGCACAGACCTGGAAAACTTCTGTCGTCTGCCACCACACTTGAACTCCTGCCTTCCTTTGTGAATACCACAGCTGTCCTCTCCAAATGTACCATACCTTACTCTACTGTTTTAACCTGTACACGTATCTGCAAATTATTTGCAGTGACTTTAGTTTTAGTTTAGAACACGACATCAAAAAAACCCTTTTGGTTAAAGATCAAGAGATGGGTTTTGTAGACAATGTTTTCATTCTGAAAAATTCCACCTATCCCACAGGCTTCATCCTGCACTTCAGTTAATAGAGGTGGCAGATTAGGTAACAGAGACTGTGTTTCCACAGCTATTTCTCCAGCACTGGTGCCAGGTTTGGCCACACAGGTGCTGCCACTCATTCCGACCTTTGCCTTGTTGCCAGCACAGCTGTCTGTGAACCACAGCAAGGAACAGATCCAGCTTAAATGAGTGGCTGACAGAAGAGGGGTAAAGGGCTGCTTAAGAAGCACTGCCACCAAACGTGAAACCATTGCTTCACACTCCTCCGTTCTCTGCTGCAGAAAATAGATGGATGTAGGAAATGCAGATACAGTTGGTCACACACAGCAATGAGTCACATGTAGATTACTGTTATTACTGCTTATATGAACCAACACCCCTAGCAAACTATGTAAAAACAGAACAAAATTATGGCCCTCTTTCTTACAGTTGAACTGCTGTAGGCTTAGTCCTCATCTGACAGCACCTCTCAAGCTGCAGTTCCAATCCTGGGCTGCCTTCAATGCAGATCTAAGCATGATCCCAAAAACGTGGGTAGTTTCACCGCTATCAGGGAGAACTCCTTTCATTTCATTTGTCTTAAGCCAGAAATATGACTACTAGGGAGAAATTAGACTACAGTTCAATCAGAAAACTGGAAAACAAGCTGAGTCATAGTTCCCAAGAAACTACTAGGAAACACATCAGCTGAACATTTTAGCTGGAAGACCCTACCTTTCTCCTCACAGGTGATCCCCAGCCACAGTGATGCACAGTGAGCTCAGCCCTTGGACAGGGCTTTGAACACAAAAATTGCTTCTCTGTAAGAGCAATCAACTGAACTAAATTAATATGAACATTACACAAGCTCCTTCTATCACACTAGATTAGAACAAACATAAAAATAGGTGGCTGAGTGGAAAAGTACTTTAATCTCTCCACATGGAAAATCTACTACAGTTCCAAATCTTGCCCTGGGTAACCTGGAAATTTTATTTTGGAGACCCTTTCTCAGAATACAATAATTCCGTTTGTAAAACCTCTATACTATTCAGCCTTATTTGTTTCCAGCTCCCTAATTAGGAGCGTTAAGAAGACCAGAAAAGGAATGAGATTGAGTCTAAGATGCGCTGCTAGAACCCGGCAGAGAAAATGTCCATAATCTGCCTGAGCTATGCTTGGTTTTCTAAAACCATGCCTAAGCTGAGACCCTCAGGGGAGACGGAAGGAAGACCTCACATATAGTGTGATGTCAGGAGGCATAAACCAGAGTGTACAGAGGCTGGTTTAGCTGTTCTCACTTGGGAATAAGGTGAACTTCATTTTCTGTGAATCTCTGGGAATATACTATAGTAAATAAAAAGGGACATCCAGGTGGGATTTAACATGGTAAACAGACTTCACATTGAATAGGCCTGGCATTCACCAGACCATTCATGTTTACAACCAACAAAGTTGCCTAAAAAGAACATAGCCAAATAACAATTGTCCTTTTCAGGAATATAATTATTGTAAAAGGCATACGTGTGGTTATTTATAAAGTGCTATAAAAAAAGTTATATTCAAACAGAGGAGCATGAAAAAAAGTTAAAATGAAAGAAAACATGAACATATAATTTGGTCATTTATTCTTAATTCTCCTTTGCTTAGCTCTCCTAAGTATTGCAGGATTACTCTTCTGTGCATGTGATCTCACACATATGAAGTATTCTCAATACCTCCCCAAAAAAACAGACTGCGCTAAGAATAGAAGACTAGATACTCATCTGGCATAATGTGAGACCACTCCAGTAATTTCAACATTCCTACTCCAATTTGCAACAGCTAAGGATCTGGCACAAAACATCAAGCTAAGTTTCCAATTACCTCATGCACCAGCATTGATTTCAATAGCTATATACACAGAGCCATAGAGGAGAATTATTTGAAAAGTTGCAAACTCAGCTCTGTGTTTCTTTTACGTTTGTGGTGTAAATCAGACCATCATAATTTAATGTGCGGTTTTGTGGTTAAATTATATATGTATCAAGAGCAAAATAATTACTTGCTGTATTTACCCAATTAAAAAAAAAAAAAGCAGCAACTTTTTATAATGCTGACAACGTCAACTTACATTGTGTCATGTCACAACAGTAATAAATTCTAATGTTGCCAAAAAAATCTATTACGTATAAACTTAAACGTGCAAGTAAAAAGTTCTCACCTATATGAAAAATAATCTTCTACACGCAAATACTTTGCAGGTTGCGTTGGGAGGTTTTCTTGCAATTTGCTGCTCCAAATGAGTCAAATTGTATAGTTCAGCCACAATAGGAAGGAACTGTGTTGTAAAGACACAGCATTCACTCAGCCCAGACAGACTTGGTTCTTCAGAGACAGCACTTAAATTACATACAATTAAACAGCCCTACAAAGAGTCCTGCAACATTACCACTACACTGTACTTCAGTGGACAATAGCTTAATGAAAAATCATCATATTTTCTTAATTCTAGGAAAGGGATACAGACCCCTAAAGGAATACAGCACAGAAAACCTTAAAAATCCTGCTTTTCAAATTCATAGTAATTACACTCAGAGTTCACGGTCTAGTACCTGAGCCTAATAGCTTAAGACCAAATGTATCCTAGTCTCACTGGTATAATGGACCTCTGAAAGTTCTGCAGATATTCACTCCTCATTATAATTTTATCATGAAGAAATTGAAAATAAAATGCTTAAACTTTAGTATTCCTCAGATAGCCATTAGCATTTGACATGCTCAAAAGTCTGACACCTAGCCTATATACAGTCCTGTGAGTGAGACTACCCAGTGATGTATTTTGATATAAGATAATCAATCATCAAAGTTAATTTACTGTTTAAGAATAAAACAAAAAGTATTGGACACATTTCTCAGGTTTAGAGACAAAAGAAACTGCTTTAAAATAGTTTTCACCAGGGTCCCGTATTATAGGCATCCCAAAAGGAATCCTTCTGGCAGTATTACAAACTCTAATGTGGACTGAAAATGTAAGTCTTACTGCTTTTTCAAATAAATTTTGTTCTTTACTTGACAGATAAGCACTCTTCAAATCTGAGCTTTCGCACTGCAAAGTGCGTCCAAGTTCCTTTAAGCACTTCTGATTTAATGACAGATTTAATAACATTGCAACGCAGAAGTGTGGACTTGGCCAAAAAAATTATTTCATAAAACCCCCATTTCTGTACAGCAACATCTAAAATGTCACCTAACACGTACAAGTAAAGAAGAGAATTTTTAATGTATATTGTAAAGCCTGGGGCTTCGATAGGTAAAACATCCACTGACTTTAAAAGACCATAAAGATAATTTATTTTTAATAACCATTTTTATTTCATTTTAAAAAGAGTAGCAGTTTATGCCTTCAATGGAACCATGCCCTGAAATCTCAGGGGTGATTAAAGGGCCATGCCAAAGCTGAAAGGTTTCAAATATCAAACTATACTATTATGTCAGGGCCAGCAAGATCAATTAGTGCTTTTCCATGACAGAAAAGGTTAAGTTGGGCACACATTTACACAACATTTAAATAGTAAAAAAAAAAAAAAGAAAAATATCATATAGTAAGTTAATATCACATATTAAAAGTTCACTTATAAAACTCTCAATCGATTGCCAAATACCAAAACTTTTTTTCCACTTACACAACATAAATACTGCTTTTCTAATGCAAAATGGCAAGAAGATTATAGGTACATTAGACAGTAAAAATAACATTGGATTTCAAGTACAAAGTAAAAACCAAAGAAATCTGACTGTTTCTGCTGCTAGACGTAGTTTAGTGCCAAACTTTCAAAAAGCTTTAAAAATACTTGATAAACTTGACAGATGTCTGCTGGTCTGATGCCCTTACTTGCATTCTTCTTGCAAACCCTGATAATACTAAAAATGAATGATAATGAGCAAATAAATCTATCCCATGTTCAACTAAAAGACAAATAGAAAATTACAACAAAAAAAAAAACATAAATTAAAAATACTAATCTGTAAATTAACTCATCTTAAATCTGGAGAGAGCATATGCACACCTTTTGCAATTAAAAGCTATACAGAAACATGCATACCAGGAAGCACAGGAACTTACGTTTCAGTTCTTAGTATCGGAAGAATACTCCCTGTAAGTACAGGTATAGTATAAGTTAATTCAATACCTGTTAATACATGCATTGCTGCAGTAAACATAGCTTGAACAAAGTACCAGGTTATGCTACCAAATAAAGTCAGTGTAAGATCATAATACAAGTTCAGGAAATTAAGAAAACTTAAGCAAAAAAAAAAACCACACAGTGTGGGAATCAGTGATTTAGGTCGTAATTGCATTATTTTGAGTAAAAGCAAGGCATGATTAAAGCAAGATTACTTTTGTTCAATGACATATTTCAAAACGTCTTTTTTTTAAAGCCCCTTTTGCTATTTATTTCTTCAAGGAGTGATCTGAAATATTTACTACCAGACAGTACCTAATTTTAGGTTTTAAGTGCTTTAACAGCTCTATGAAATATGATCAGCAGCTGCAATACAGAAGTATGTTGAATAAACTCTCCGTATAAAAAGGGAGACCTGTTTTGCCCTGAATTTGTAAAATCCCTACTTTCAAGAAAGAAAAAGATAACACAGAAAAAAAATTAGTACCTATGTCCTAAAGATTTTGACAGAAATTCCAGTAATTTCTCTCTTCTTTCTGAATTAACTTTCATATTTAATAGACAAAACATAGTTTAAATTTTAACACTGGAAGATTTCATTGAACACTGTGCAATACCACCAGGTCATTGAGTAAACAGACAGGTACCTTCCCCATACCAAACACCAGTGCTTAACATTAATTAATTCTAGAACTGAAAGGTAAAAGTTGCATAAAGTTTCAACTGTAGCTCTCAAAGCTTGCATCAGAGGCTAAAAATATGCAACAGGATTCTATCTATAGCTGTATTTCTAGTTGCCTTCCTTGAAACATTTTAACTGGGAACTGCAGTTAACTGGGAACCCACTGGTTTTCTATTCATTCCCAATTTCTTGTTTAGAATTTATCTATCCCACTGGCATTATCCATACAGCAGAATAAATTTCTATTGCAAAGTGTTGTGAAGCCATTAAAAAATACAAATCCAGCCAGAGTAAACTTCAACTTAACTTATGAGCACTTGCAACCACATACACATAATAATTTCTATCTGCATATGCATTATCTGTACAAAGACACATAAAAGATTAATCAACGTACTCCTCTTTCACTTTTATTAAATTTGATGGAAGAACATTTGGTAACATAAATATCAGAATTTTCAAAAGAAAGCAAGAAGAGCTGTTTTGGATGTAGCCCACCTAAGGTGAGATGTCAAACATACAGCAAGAACCACAGGGAAGAGAGAGAAATGTCAATCTGTATTTCCACTTTACTCACAGCATGATACATATTGTAGGTATGCAAACATTTGTTGTTCGGCAGCACTTCCAGAAATACTAGAAGAGAAAAATCAAACCCACAGCAACTTCGCGGAACTTCTCTTTGGAGTGTTAAGGATACGAAACAATGATATAACCTGAGCTTTAATGTCAAGTACACTCTTCAAATAACAAATAAGCACTGAGGTCAGACCAACAAAAATATTTACCATACAGAAAAGATGCTTGCCTTGTATACTTCAGTAAACCATAGACTAGCTTGGGTTGGAAGGGACCTTAAAGACCATCTACTTCCATCCCCCCGCCCCGCGATGGGCAGGGACACGTCCCACTAGAAAATCTCAGCTCTTGAAGTTTAGCTTAGATACACTTTCTCTTCTCAGCAAGCAAAACGCGTAAAGCAAAATGCACAAAAACTGAAAATACCGGTTCCTTACTGTTCTAGCATGACTTCAGGCTTACACTCGCATCGGCGAGGGCTCTCCCTGGTCTGGTACCGAGTGCCTCTCCGGAATTTTTGTAAATAACAGCTATTTCACATCGCCACCCGCGAGATAAACGCGCAGCTCCGTGTGCTCCGCTTTAAATCCTGCCCGCGGGATAACGGGAAGGCAGTTCCGTACCTACTTGGCTCTTAGCGGCAGTTTCATAAATGTAAATGAAACTTTAGATGCCAATTACCGATTGGCAGCGGCGCCGCCGTGGGATCCCGCTCGCCCTTCTCGATGGGATCCCGCGGGTGGGCGCTCCCCGCAGCCCGGGCACGGGGAGAACGAGACCGTGTGAACCCCAGCCGGTGTTTTTTCCGCCCTTATCCCGTTTGGGAAGCGTCTTTAATGACGGCCGGAGAGGTACATGCATGAACGGCCAAGAGCCCACGGGGGTTTGAACGCGGAGAATCCTGTTTCACGGATCGAGTCCACACACACAAACACTCAAGCAGAGGCTTCCCCACGTGGAAACGCTTTGAAACGAAAACACAAGACCTCGCATCGCTGGAGGAAAAGTCCTCCGCGCCAAGCGCCAAGGCTCTCCTGTGCCTCCATCCCCCGGGGGTCGAGGTCGGACAACCCGAAAATGCACCGTTTTGTCTTTAAACCGCAATAAAAACAAGCCGGGACGGAGGGGGAAGGCGGGGGGGGGAGGGGGGAAGGGAAGGGCATAAGGAATCCCTCGGGGAGAGGAAACGGCGAGGAAACTGAAACAACGGGCGGCTCTGTCCCCGCTCCGCACGGACACGGGGAGAAGCGGCTGCAGGAGCCCCGAGCTGCCCCGGGCGCTCCGGCGGGAGAAGGGTGAGCCAAGAGCTCCCCGAGCGGCTGGAGCAGAGCCGGGGCGGCACCGACCCCCTCCCGCTGCGCCGGGTCCCAGCCGAGCAGCCGCCCCCCTGCCCACCCCCAGCCGAGACTGGGGCTTCGGGAAGGGGTCGGTACCCTCCCTCCGCGCTTTCATTCCGCGCTGGCTCTGGGCCGCTAGAAAAACTTTGTTTGCTCCCAGCTTCCCACCGAGGCACCGCCAGCCCCGGCTCCAGCCCCCGGCGATCGGGCGGCGGCTGCCCGGGACCCCCGTGCGGGAGGCGACAGCCGGGAACAGCGCGGTGGCAGCGGGGCTTCCCCCAGCAGCCGGGGCGAGGGCAAAGCGGCAGGGACTGTCACCTGGGAAGAGGCATAAAGTCCGGCTGGACGGGCAAAAAGTCACCCCGTCTGGACGGGAGAGCAGTTTGGGGTTTCTTGCGGCTAAACTCGAGCGGGGCCGGGGGCAAAACCCCGTCTCTGCCCCGCGATGGGCGGCTCCGCTGCTTCTACCCAACCCGCTCGTTTCACGGCAGCTGTGGGGTTTTCTTGTCATCCGACCGACACGAAAACAACGCTAAATGAACCCTCAGTACACGCGCGCACCCATCTCCACGGACACACGCGACAGGGAACGGGTTTCCTGCAGCTCCGAGCAGGAGGGTGGGAGGGAGGCTCGGGAAGTCAGAGGGACGCTCACCTTCTCGCTGCCGGGATACGCCGCTACCTTGATTTTAGGGCTGCTCCTTATTTAATATTTATTCGCGCCCCTTCTCCAAGCCGAGGTTCCCCTTTCGCACTGTTCTTCTGGCAAAAACAGGACATCCCCTCCACAAGCCCCGTCCCGTGTCCCCCCCACCCCCCTTTCTCCGCACACAAATAAAGCGCAACTCGGAGCAAAACGGGAGGGGAGATTCGGGGCGGAGGGGGGGGTGGGGGTAGATGGAGGAGGAGGAGGAGGCTGGTACGGGAGAAGCCAAACACTCCTCGCACTTCAGCGAATGCAACTAGTTGCCTCTTGCGCACAGGCAGATGAGAGCCAACAAGGGCACGGGTCCCAAGCCAGAACATATTTGACTGACACTAACCCACTCGAGTATAGATACCAAAGCTGACAGTTCACCTTTTCCTTTTGTTTTTTTTTTTTTTTACGATAAACCAACACAGTAAAAAAGTCCTGACTTTTAGGTATGGTTAGGAGTATGACTGGTCAAGCGCTGCACGGCAAGACCAGTTGCTGTACTCTCTTATAGGATGCGCTTGTCTCCTTCCTCTCAAGCTGATCAGTGCGGATAGAGACAAAGTCTTTTCTTGCTTTGAAACTGAACATTCCTTTCTGCTGGAAATTCAGCAGCTGTCTTTGGTCCTCCTTGCTATCTGGTGTGGAGAAGTAAAAGAAAATCATTAAAGTTGCATTTCATGCTCTTACCCTTCACCTTCTATTACCTGCTGAGTATTATTTCAGTGAGTGGATTGGGTGGCTCCTGGTCAGACAGCTGCAGCTGGTCCTTCTACCAAGTAACTTCACTCTCCAAAGCGTGTAGAGTCAAAAATTCAAAAGAGGAGGGAAAATAAAGCTCCTGTAAATGGAGAGAGATGTGAGAGGAAAATCCTGATTTTCAGAAGTACTGAATGTCAGAAGCTTTTGAGATCAGCAGGTCACATGAAATGAGGAAAAGTGGTACAGATCTGTGAAGAGTTTTTCCTACCTGCCTTCTATTTGTTTACTTTACATCCAGTGATGCGACTTAAAGCATAACTTTACTCAAGCAGTCCGACTTTGAATTTCATAATTTGCATTCAACAAACTTTTCTAACATCGTCATCTTTCTCCTAAATAATTTCAGACTTAAGATGACTAAATCTCCATGAAAACAAGTCTATAAAAACCCTGTATTTACTGTCTTGGGAGAGTTGCCACTCAGAAAGAGAACAGACTTGGAAAACTCCTTTGACCTACACAAATACAGCTAGAAAAACACTTAAATTAAAAAAGCCCCCAAAAGCCAGCCTTCAAACTGACATAGTGTAGGACAAGCCAGAAATACAAAGTGATTTTTGGAAGTGAGAGTTTAAAGAGTAACCAACAGCGGGGAAACTCAGATTTGCAGGACATAATTGAAATTGACAACCCTGCTGCAGAGTAACACGCTAACACAGGCTCCTTCTGTACAGGGGCATGCTAAAAACTCCTTCCTTTCGAGAGGACTTTTGTGAACAGCAGCAGTCTAACATGAGATACTCAAGCACAATAATGAAGGGTTCTTAAGTCTGTTTTCCTTCCACTTCGGTGAAGCAAATTCCTGTTATGGGGCAGAGCCCTACTGTAACGTGAGTTGTTTGAGTGGACATCACTTTAAAGCAAGCTTTTAATCATCTGTTGCACCTTCTCTTGAAATGTAAGATACAGATGACTTGAGAAGATTATGTATGATCTTTCTTTGCTGTAACGTTTCAGACTGAGGAGGAGTGGGAGAATTGCACTGCACTTACGTGGTACAGACCCAAGGCAAGTCTTCCGTTAAGAGGCCTGGCCTTGCTGTCATTGCTATTTTGCTTTTCATTTTGGTGAGGGTAGGTAGGATCTTGTACAAAACTAATGAGCATCTGGCCTGAGTCGTGTACCAAAGGAGGTCTTCTAGAAACTGATCTCATAACCAAACGCTAATTTTTCAAGTGATTTATTGTAAATTACTTTCAAGGGTAGGAATTAGATGATAATTTTGGTTAAATCAGTGCCTTTGGGACGAAGTAGTGAGCTCCGTGGACGTGATTTCAGAAGGTGGCAAATCGAAAATCTAGTAAAATATATCAAGTCATAGAAATGATTCTGTATGACCGTATAGAGCCCTGCATGGAGGTCATGCTAGAAATAGTCTTAACAGAGCCTAAGGAAGGACTATAGGATCCACATTTACACAAGAATAGAAGAATAATACCTTATCCATTTAAAGCAACAGAGGAATGTAAGTAGGCAGGTTGTAATTATCTAGATTGGTATTTGGCCAGGCACTCCTACACTTGCAAAAACTACACTGAGTCTAATGACTGCAAGTGCTTGATATCCTTGATTTTACCTCTTATATGAATGACAACACTTGTGTTCACATACTTTTTTGCTGAGTCAGCAGAAGAATGTTGTCCTGCACAAATACCAGTCCATACAGTAACTTGGAATTGCCTTGGAGGTTTTCCGTGTAAATACTGTAGCTTCAAAACTACTTACTTTGTGAAATCTAATGTGATTATGGCCGTAAGTAGTATGGTTCCAGATAATCATGCTTGCGTATGTTACTATAAACAACATGGGCTTTAGAATATTTATAAGTAATTTTGAGATGAAACCATATACTTTTACATTGCACCTCAGTGACAAAAAGGTTTTGTTGTCGTTGTTTAAGCAAAGGGATTACATTTAGTTATCCTGAGAAAATCTAATGACAGCCACAATTCTGGCAACATATCATTTTTATGATTTACTGAAGTGCCAACCAGATGTCACATCTAACTTAGGTACCTGTTGTAAATGTTGTTTTACAAAAGCAGGGCTTTGAAATATAGTTCTTTATTTTCAGGTTCAAGTATGAAATCCAAAAGTGTGTTAATTAGCCAAAGTTTGTTGATCTGTGTACTGGAGGTTATTATTGGTGCTTCATGGCTTCATAGTCATAAAAAGAGAGAATGAATGGAGGTACTTTTGCCCTGGTTATCAGGTTTCAGGTTTAAAAAGAAGGTGACCCACCCTTTTCAGTAATTCAGCATGCAGGGTTCAGCTGTGGATTCAAAAGCAGGTTACAACTGGCCAGTCATTGTGGACCTGAAGTGCCAACTGTGCCTCTGAGTGTGTTATACAACCTTTCTTTTTTGTTCGTTTTCAAGTATGCCATCATTTCAATATCGTTTAGATTTTCATTTTTTTAAATCCCCAAAAATCTGACCTCAATCATAAGGTTCCATAGCTCCGAATAGCTAAGCTTTTCTACTATTTTATTTTGAGTGCCTATGTTCAATACTTCATCACATAGATATGTGCTGCCGACAGTGCCAAATACGGTGCCAGGGGTGCCCTCAATTACCTTCAGTGCTTACCAGGAGAGGGCTCTGTTCTGCATCCCAAACACAGATAGACGTCCCGCTGAAATTAGTGCAAGTTTTCTCTTTAAAGCTTGCTTGAAACAAAGCTAGCTACAAGCAAAGGAAAACCTGCGTTTTTCAGCTGCATGTGCAGACAGAATGAGTTGAGCATGATAATTTTAATTTGCATCCTGCAATTACACCAGAATCTTTCTTTCCTTCCTGAGAGAGACCCACACTGCTTCCAGCAAGATACCATTTCTTCATATTTAGAGGATTTTCATGATATTTAATTTAAGTAATCTATGTACCATAAGCAGAGAAAATGCAGGGCCGTACTTTTTTGTGTGTGTGTGTGATGGTTTATGTCTTCCCAGTCACTGTGGGGCACAAAAACTGTGTCTGCAGTGATTGAGCCTAGCAAGCTGATCTGTTAGCTTGCTTCTTGGCTTTTGCTCTCAACAGTTAGTATTCTACTAAAAAAGCACCTTGGTGCAGTTCAGAGTGTGGTAGGCACCAAGGACCATTCCTGGTGCTTTGTCTGGTCCAGCCATCCTGTACTGGCAGATAAGAGAGTTGATAATGAAAGTTTTAGGCTTACAGAAACACTGCTCTGGGAGATGGCCTCAAGGCGGAGGAGCAATCCCAGGACCATTTCCTAGTGCAGATGTAGCTTGAAAATGTCTTAGGTATGTTCCAGAGACAGCACTGTGTCAGGTTGTCTGAGAGGTGGAAGATATGTCAGGGCTGGTGTTACCTCACCCCTAGAGCCTCTGGCACTGGGGGAGGGCTGAGGGTGTGCCCCACGTCTATTCATGTTTATTCTGGCAGTAGGGTCTTCTTCCAGATTTCATTTCATGGCAAATAAAATAAAGAGCAATCCTCAGATGATTTATAAAAATGTGAACATCTAAATCTATTTCATTAAATATTAGTTCTACTAGTTAGTGTAATTCCCTTGTACTTGGCTTTTTAATCAGTTTCACATTAAATGTAGTTTCCTGACTTTGTGGTTACTTTTAAGAATTTCAGCCATCTTTTAAGATGTCCCTCTATTTATTTATACCCATGTACAACATTCTTCCATAGAATAATTCTGAGATGGCTACCATACTATTTCTATAAATCTATTTTTATGGTACATAAAACCCAGCATTGTTAAGATAGTTTTTGCTTACATATATAGGTAGCATAAACTAAGGACCCGATATAATAATTTTGCTGTTACTGATCAGAAGTGCCCTGTGTTAGAAAATACTTGTGTTTGTTAGTCAGTTATCAGGCATGTTGGGGTTTCCAGCAAAAATGATGGCAAAGCATTCATCAATGTCGTTGTCAGCAGGATTGAGCTCATTATGTAATAAAATAAAATACAGATTCATGCCAAGAACTTTTTACTACACTGTAACATCATATTGTTGCTGTATTGCATTATAATATAATAACATATTCAATAAAGAATAATTGGCCATGAGCTTTTTCACATCTTTAATAGAAGTTAAAATGTCACTGCCAAATGATGCTACAAATGACATTATATATTACCATTACACTAAAAATAAATTTGTTTCTTCAGGAAACATGATTGAATTTGATTCTCCTACTAGTATAAGATTAAATACTAAGCTCAGGCAGTTTCACTCGTTTATTTGCAGGTGGTGTGCAATAGAGGAAGGAAACACAGAAAAACTATAAAATGAAAAGCAGAGATCCCAAAAAATTATGTCAAAGAGGGTTTTCAGAAAACCTGTTTTATTTCGAAGTACAAGTTTCTTTCTCCTGTTAAAATGTTCTATTCAAAGACTTTAGACATTTCTGAAGTTGTAAATTACAGCTTCAAAAGCATGTATAGATTTAAGCTGGTAGTTTAGTTGCAGCACTGTAAGTATGGTAATAGGCAGAAAGCCAGGCATAGCACTTAGAGACCTTTATTCATCATTTTCAGAAAGTATTGCAGTGTTGTCTTGTGTTGGGATATTCCTGACCAAACTCTTAGGTGTTAGTTTTTGTGAGGACCTCTTCCTGAATCTCAGAGATATCAATTAGAAATAAACTGTTGAAGTTACTCGAAGGATATTTAAACAGCAGTTGTAGAGATATGTTTTGTACATGGCTGTGAGTTAATCCTAAGGGCAAGCTCCTTATTAAATCTTTCTTTATGTATTGAAATCTTAAAGACATCCAGCAAGAGTTAAGTTTGTTCCATTCTGGCTGTGAAGTAATGTATTCTGAAAGAATCGTTGGTGTTCATGGCTTATGCATTCTACCAATGAGTCCAGCCTCTTCATGTAATGTATTATTAGTTTTTATTATTATCCCTGCCTCAGGATCCTACAAGCTAGCACCACGTAAGCCGCACAAAAGATATAATAATATCATTCCCTCTAGAATGGTCATCCACTAGTTGAAGTCAATGGGAAGAAATATTTCAGTTTTGATATTAACTGAAACATACTTTGATGTGTATCTGTAGCTTTTGAATGACCTATACTGCTATGTAAATGAAACTGAAAATTGAACTTTATGTAAAAAAAAAAAAAAATGTATACATATACTAAAAGATGGCAGCCTGTGTTTCATTTTCTCAGCCCCCTATCCTGTTCTGGGAAAACTTTTCTCCACTTAGAATCATAGAATAGTTAGGGTTGGAAGGGACCTTAAAGATCATCTCGTTCCAACCCCCTGCCATGGGCAGGGACACCTCCCACTAGATCAGGCTGCCTAAGGCCCCATCCAACCTGGCCTTGAACACCTCCAGGGGTGGGGCATTCACAACCTCCCTGGGCAACCTGTGTCGGTGCCTCACCACTCTCATGGTGAAGAAATTCTTCCTAATGTCCAGTCTAAATCTGCCCCTCTCCAGTTTATACCTGTTCCCCCTTGTCCTATCACCACAAGCCTTTATGAATAGCCCCTCTCCAGCTTTCCTGTAGCCCCTTCAGGTACTGGAAGGTCACTGTAAGATCTCCTTGGAGCCTTCTCTTCTCCAGGCTGAACAAGCCCAACTCTCTCAGCCTGTCCTCATAGGGAAGGTGCTCCAGCCCTCCAGTCATCTTTGTAGCCCTCCCCTGGACCCGTTTCAACAGCTCCATATCCTTCTTAACGTTGAGGATTCCAGAACTGGACACAGCATTCCAGATGAGGTCTCACAAGAGAGGAATAGAGGGGCAGAATCACTTCCCTCTGCTGGCCACGCTTCTTTTGATGCAGCCCAGGGTACGGTTGGCCTTCTGGGCTGAGAGCACACACTGCCGGCTCACGTCAAGCTTCTCATCAACCATCACCGCCAAGTCGTCCTCTGTAGGGCTGCTGTCAATCACATCATCTCCCATCGTGTACTGAAAACCGGGATTTCTCTGACCCAGGTGCAGGACCTTACACTTGGCCTTGTTGAACCTCATGAGGTTTTCACATGCCCACTTCTCCAGTCTGTCCAGGTCCCTCTGGATGACATCTCGTCCTTCCGGTGTGGCAACTACACTGCTCACCTTGGTGTCATCCGCAAACTTGCTGAGGGTGCACTCAATCTCTCTGTCAATATCATTGATAAAGATATTGAACAGCACCGGTCCCAGCACGGACCCCTGAGGGACACCACTTGTTTCGGACCTCCATCTAGACTTCGAGCCATTGACTACTACTCTTTGAATATGTCCATCCAACCAGTTTCTTACCCACCTTACCGTCCACCCATCAAATCCATATCTCTCCAGTTTAGAGAGAAGGGTGTTGTGGGGGACTGTGTCAAAGTCTAGATAGATCACATCCGTTGGTTTACCTGTGTCCACCGCTGCGGTTACCCCATCATAGAGAGCCACCAAGTTGGTCGGACAGGATTTACCCCTGGTGAAGCCATGCTAGCTGCCATTAATCACCTCTCTGTCCTCCATGTGATTTAGCATAGCTTCTAGGAGGATCTGGTGTAATAAAACCATATACACATTCTGAGCTTTGTGTGTTTATGTGTGTGTATATATATGTATACATATATTTCACACTTTTGAAGCAGAGAGAGGGACCGATTTAAAATGCCTAAAATCTTGGGAAACATTTGCCTCGGAAACAATTATTTTTGTTGAATACTATTGATGAGGTGATTACCTAAGAACTCAGTGGTATGAAATTGAAGAGGAGGAAAGATCATCAGTAACAAGTGAAAATAAGTCAGTTTTCTCTATGGATTGTTTATACAAGAGTGATTGTTGATAAAAGACCTTCAGGTGTTATGGGTACATGGTGTGCGAAGTGAAGTAACACTTTTACTGCTCCAAGCTTTTGAAGACTGCATAATTTATGGGCAATTTACTCAACCTTTGCAAACAAATAATAAAATGTTATAGTAATCCTCATCCTTGTGTATCCTGTTAACACTGTTTTTCTTTTCTACAAAAAAGAAGGTTTCTTTACTTTCCTCAAATTTTTAGTTGGTTTGGGTTTTTTGCAATAGAGAACAACTTTGGAAATAACTTCCGTCTATTATGGTTGAAGTTTAATATTACATACTTGGGGCAGATAGAGAGGGGAAGTAATAAATGAATAGCTTCATATCTTAGGTAGAATGAGCAGATTTCTTTACATCTATTTGAAAGTTTAAGAAGTGTTTTGTCATGGTGGAAGCATTTCAGGAGAAAAAGATTAACAGACAGCAAGTGAAGTAGTTTGCTCAGGTATCCAGAAACCTTCTTACTTCTCCCATTTGGTATCATACGTAGTGCTATAAATGAATAGTAACATCAAACAGGATTTCTGGAAAGGAGAGGTACTGCTGGAGTAGTACTGTCTTATAAACCAGAAAGGTGTGAGTCAGAAAAAGTATGAGTTTTGTTTTAGCAATTATTCTCACATCAAATGATCTGGAAAAGCAAAACAAGGCTGCCCTAAGATACATCTAAATGACGGGTAGGAAGGATAAATGCAGCTGGTTCCTTGTAGAGGAGGTAGATTTCCTCCATCAGAAAAAAGAACCTTAGCCTATATAGGTAGAAATGCGGGTTGTTTTTTTAACCCTGATGTCACTAATATTTTTATGAAAATTAGAGTAAGGAAATATAATCTCTAATTTTAATTTTGGTAAGTATTTGTGAATTAAAATTGTTAGAGGTTTTAATGATGAAAAATAGGCCTGAGGAACAGATTTAATTAAGGCCTTCAGTAGGAGGGAGTTCTTGGTCTGAATTCTTCAGAGGTTCTGCAGTAGTTGCAGGCGGTATTATTGTCTGCAAGAAATGCCCATGGAAGGAGGACTTACACTCTTGTAACAGCTGAGTTTGGTGACATTTATACTGTTGAGATAACAAGGTGTTGACATTGGCCCATATTTTTTCCCCTTGTGATCATGTTCTGTTTGAAGTGACTCAATATGTATGATATTTGTATTGCAAATACCACATCTGTAGTTCGCACACAAATGCTTGGGAGATTTATTGTTCATGTTATATTTAATTCTCTCTATATATATATTTACAGTTAAATTTGAGTTTTGAGGCACTCCAGTAAGATTAATCGATGGCTTAATACTACTTCATATTTAGTAGAATTTCATTAGATTAAGGCACCATTTGCCTTATTTTAATCTCTTGAAAACTGACATACATTTTCTGTTGCATTTCTCTGGATTTTTTTAGTTGTTATTCTGACATCTTCCACTCACATTTTAAAAGAATTCCATTACTATTGTTGTAATGAAGAAGCTGCATTTTATTAAAAGAATAGTCAATAGATTTTTGAGGTTTTCCTGGCATTTAGTTATACACCAGTGATGTAAAGTTTACACCTTGGAATGGGTATAAATATTTCTGACAGTATTTTACAGAAGACAAGATAATATAGCATGAATGATTCTTTTCATGGAACTGTACAGTAAAGTCTGAGTTTGACAGACCTTGCAGTGGTACAGAGCTTTGGTTACCCACGTACATCATATAGTGAGGCTGTTAACAAATTCTCTGTCTACAATAGAAGTAGTTGGTGAACATTGTCAGTGAGACTTATTCCACCACCACAGCAATCCTAAGCTAGTATTTGCCCTTGGTGCTTGCGCAAGTTGCAAATACTAAATATATCAGAAAAGTAGACATGCCAGAAGTCAAGAAAAGTCGAAGAAGAAAACCACAGATACGTAAAAGAAAAGAATCTTTCAAACATCTACAGGTTTAGTGGCTGTTTCATTCTACATGTTGATCGTAGTTATGCTAAAATTACTGTAAGAGGAGGGTATGTTTGCAGCATTAGAAGTCTCTAATCTAAAAAAAAAAAAAAACCCATCTTCCATAACCTGTGATACAGGCTTCATGACCTCATGATGGTTATCATCTGGCAATGTTATTCTGGAAACCAGAAACTGATTGCTACCCTCAGGTCCCATCTCTCATGCCCTGTGTTGGTGGGGCTGAGAAACCTGTGGGAAGTATACACTACTGTCACTCAGCAGTGGTCTTTCTGGCTGATTAAAGAGGAGCACTGACAAGCTTTGAAAAGAATCCTGTCAGCCCGCATCAATTAGAACAATGCAACATATTACATGGGTCCTGAGGAAAGGTTTTTAAGGAAAGAATAAGCAAAGGTGTTCAAGTAAAGTCCCCACAGGGGTAGTGGGATGATCCTGCAGAGGCAGCTAAAGTGATGCTAGATATGATGCTATCTTTCCCTAGCTTCCATTTCAAAGCTTGAAATGTATCACAGATTTATACAACTCAAATTAATACTGCCGTGTGAAAACAATAGACACTTCCAGATTTATTCTTACTTTGGGAAATCAAATGCATATCAGTCCAGGGTGGGGCTCTGTTATATTGGGTGTTATATGACCATCTAATGAAAAGGCAAGAACTTTCCTGCAGAGCTTCAGCTTTAAGGGTGTAGAAAAACAAACATAGACCAGTTAAAGTACTTCCCCAGGGTGAAAC
The DNA here is from genome assembly GCF_017976375.1 of Cuculus canorus. NCBI lineage: Eukaryota > Metazoa > Chordata > Aves > Cuculiformes > Cuculidae > Cuculus > Cuculus canorus. The sequence goes on along the minus strand of NC_071403.1, from coordinate 42,772,230 downwards.
AATTCCTCAGCACCAGTAGCTGCAACAGAAGGTATGCCTCCTCTAAAACTATGTTGGTCCTGTGGCCCTGTACCTTAAGTATGAGGGATATAATAAGTAAAAATTTTCATTCTTGAAATGTTCGGTCATTGTTTTTTCTAATTTTCGGAGTTATAGAATAAGCTGGACCTTCCCTTTTTCCAAATGAAAAATTATCTTCTGTTCTGTATTCCCTTCTGAAGTTTCATGGCCCTCCAGGCTACATTCCTGTTACAATTGCCATTAGCTACTGACAAATATATATTGGATAAGACTGCACTTGGAGTAGAAGAAAACAAGGACCATTTGTGATACAAGCACTACAGCTCTGTTAAACTAAATAAACTACCATGCTGTTAGTGAATGGATGGACAGTGCCGTGTACCTTTTGGCTACAAGTAATGATTGTAGCCTTATATAAATTTGTATTAACTGATTTAATGAATCACAAGACTAAAAAAAATGTGATTTACATAGGTTGACCAGCCAGCATGTCTTGACTTGAGCCACATGCTGTGGCATACTTCAGAGTTACGAGAGAGAGATTGCTCTTCTGATTGATGTCCATTTCTGCTGAAAGTTTACAACTAAAACTGACAAAAGGCCTCTTCCTTTTTCTTCAAACATGCCTCCTTTGAGGTACCTACCTTTTTTGAGTCAGAATGAAGACCAATGGCACAGCTCATAGAATGAGAAACTGTCCATATTTAAGATAGGCCTCATGAAACTTGGGGCACTTGGCTCCATTCATCTTGTATTTCTGTTTGAATGATGCAGGAAAGAGGGTAGAGGGTTAAATAAAATAGAGCAAAACAAAAAGCCAGCAACACATAATTTTTAATGTGGAAAGAAACTCTTGAAAGCATAGAGTCCTAATTATTGGTTTACTCTAAATTTTCATTTATCCTTTGTTATTTTATGGACATCAAAGGCTCAGAGTGAATTTCAGTCTCCATAGAAGTCTGCTTTTTTTTTTTTTATGAAATATAACAAAGATGATTTCATACTAGGACTGTTCAGCTTTTTTTTTCTTTCTGTTTCCAAACACAAAAAGCTGTTTCCATCTATGCTTCTCTTCCTTTTTTCTTCTGTATTTTAAAGTTAGATACTTAAACACAAATAGTAACGTCACTATGAATTGTTTAAAATTGTTTAGAAGCTGTTCAGCTCACTGACATTGCACTTTTACGTAAAACGTGTATGCCATCTTTAAACAACTGAGAACCTGAAAGCGTTACTTGCTCATTGTCAATATTGCATATAGCTGTAAATGTATACAAGTTTGCAGTCAGCAGAGCGCTGTAGGAGCCTACAAAACATATACTAGCTAAAGGCTCCTGTTTATCTAACAGCTTCTGGTATTGTTTTTATATCTATAAACTAACTTTTAAGTTCATGTTTTGCCATTCCTTCTCAGAAAAAAAAAAAAAACAAAAAACAAAGGATATTTTTTAATAAGGCAAAATAATGGAGACAGGTTCTTTAAAATAATATGTGAATGCTTAGTATGCCTTGTACTGTGACTCTCAAATTGCTTTGATATTACAATGCTTCTTAAATACCTGCAATGAAGAAAACAGTGATCCTTTTATTAGAGTATGAGTATCAACAAGAAATGCAAGCAATTAAAGCCACCACTCTGCTTAGATATCTTTCTTCACTGCTTAAGTAATTTGGTAAAAATGTTGCATAAGCAGTGCCATTCCAGTGTTCAGCTGTGGTGAAATAAGATCACTTTTACCTCATGTCACAGTGGTCCTTGCACTAGGGTCTAGTATTATAATTTCTGTTCCCAGCAACTACCTTCACCAGGCCCCAGGATGCAGGACTAATTCTGGCAGAAGGTTCAGCAAGGTGAAGAGGTCTGAAGAGGTCTGGTAACTTTTCTGGAGCGAGGGACAGAGCTACCGCCCTGATAACCATACCAAGATGGCCAGTCGTCCTTTGCCTGTTATTTGGAGAACAGTGTACTCAAGACCAAAAAAGTGACAGTGGACTGTGCATTTGGAAGATGAGCAGATGCTGATCAGTAAGACCCTGATCTTCTAAAAAACCGAGGCCAGACAGTTCAATAGCTTTAGCTACTTTAGCTCTTTTTCTGTGAACGTCCAGATTTCAGTTAGTCTTCTTAGACTGTCTTACAGAAGCACAGCAGAATCTGGCACAGGAGATAATTTCTTCTAAACTTTTACTTTATTGCTGATTTTTTTCCTTCTTGGAGTATGTTAACACCATAGGACCACACCTCCGTTAAAGGGAGCTCAGTGCCATGATGGAACTGTGAAAACAAACTTCAAAGATAGATCATTAGTGTTGCAAAGGTTCTGCAGTGATGGATTGCTCTTCTCTCTTTCTAGTAAGCAAGTCTGAAACTGCTATGAGTTGTGAAGGGAAATATGTTCCACATTAGAAAACGACACTGAAACCATGAAGACAAGTTCTAGAGACAGTGTATGGCAATTTCATTAGTATGTGCTTGCAGATGGAGAATAGGATGTCCGAGCACAGAAGGGGACTCTTAGTTAGGTTCCAGGGAACACTTATTTCCTAAGTATCCTTAATACTGGTGAAACTTAATTTATGTAAGAAACCAGTAACTTGCATAGTGATTTTTTCCCCCGCTATATATGATCCATAATACTTCAAAATGAACCAACAAAAGCAGGAACCACTTACAAGGAATCATCAGAACAAAGGAAACAATGTAACGTAGCAGCTCAGAAAAAAAGAAATTGAAACCCCACCACTGTACATATTTAGAAACACAGGGCAGAAAGTCCTAGGCCACATAAAAAGCAAAGGCAGAAATCCCATTGACTTCCCTTGGATCAGAATTTCACTCACCAGGAACTTCAAGTAGGCAAAACTAAACTATCTCTATGCTAGCTAGGCCAGGAAACAGTAATTGACACTTGTGAAAGTGCCACCCAATTTATGCACTAGCAGATGTACAGTGCCAACTTACTGTGTGCTTTTGCTAACATAGATAGTTGTAGATCCTTCCCCGAATTATATGACTAGTGTAATCAGAGGCAAATGTAACTAAAGCCAGAGCTGCAGCAAAACATCTGCATGAATAATTTCTGCAGTCCAGGATTGTTTCTGTAAGACAGAAGCAGGTTATGCTCACACAAAGCTTAGCATAAGTTCTGTGTTTTCCAAAGAAGTGCATAAGTGCATAGACGTGGTGTTTGCATAATGCAGAACTTCTGTCCTCTTATACAAGTGGCGTGTTTGTTATCTCAAGAGCAAGAGAAAACTCAAAGCCCATCATTATTGTGGGCTATCTTAAGTACAGGTGAAGTGGAGGAGCACCACTTACAAACATAACTCTTAGAAGAAACACCTCAGTCTCATCATCTCAAAGGGGACTTTAGCTTTGAGGAGAACCTCCTTCTCAAAAAGGACTTCCACTTTGCCTGTCATGGAAGTCTGCCTAAGTTAGCCCACAGTAATGACTGGTTTTATAAGAAGAACAAATGTAGGCAACAGTTTAACCCAAGATCTCCACTGAGGCAACTGTGAGTTTTGCCATTTCCATTCAAGGGAAAAGTGTTTAACACAAGGCTGGAAAAAATGCAAGAGTATAAAAAGCTTTAGCCATCAAATTGTACGTATCTTATTGTAGTGGACTATTAAATATTGTAACGTGCAAATATCTTAGCATTCATTAACACCCAAACTACGAAATCATGGTGTATACTTGTTATATTGCACAGAAATCCACTATCTTTATCAAAATCCACTACATAAGACTGGATGTAAATACACTGCTGTATAACTAAATCTTTTAATAGAATATGTTTGTTGTGAGTTTATTTACTATGAAAAATAGGCAAGTGACAGAAGAAAGGAACTAACAAAAATGTGCCAGTTAAGTCCTTTCACGTCCTGCTTTTCTCAGATTTTGCCTGTATTTTGTCTGCTTGCAGAGCAGTACTGCAAATACTTCTCTGAGTGAGTAATTTCAAATTATCATGGTTTGCAGGCTAAGACTCTTTTGCTGTGTGCTGTAGGCAGGGGGTAGGCTTGGCTTTGAATCCCATGAGCTACCATTGGCTCCATAAGCATCATAAACTCTGATGGCTTCGTTTTACTTCCCCAGATCTGGTTATTCAGTGCTGTAACGTTTGCCACTCTAGTACAACTGCGTCATGTAAGCATGCACTGTATAGCCTGTAAATTTATTAATTGCAATACTGAGCAAAAGTCAGAAAGAGAGGGGTTTAAAAATAAAATCACCATGAAGTGCTTACCATCTATTAAAGAGACGCACATGGTGAACATTCCACTGTATTTCAATACCGGTGTTACATCTCGAATACAATCACACTAATAGGAAACCCTATTAAAATATTTTCCCACCACACAACCCTCCATCCGGAGACTATTTCAGACAATGGTTTCACTTTTTTAGTAATGATATTCTTAGCAGTCCCGTTTTTCTAAACTGGTCCCACAGATATCTAATTTTTAGTAGGATAACAAATATTATTTTAACATATCAGAATTTTTAAGCAGAAAATTTCCCTCCACTTTTGCAGACTTAAGGGTACTCTGTCACCATATGTGTTTCCATGCATTTTTCTGACTACTGTATTCTAAAACTAAACAAACTTTGTCACACCAGCCTTATCCGTGACAGATTTCCACTGCCTGGCATTGTTTATGGGCAAGAAATAGGCAGGCTGTTTTAACCCATCAGAAAGTGAGCCTAATGAATAGGCTTAAAGCCTCACCTGTTTACCAGTATTTTATTATTTGTTAAACTGACTCGTGGTCATTCTTACTATAGCAGTGCTGTTCTCACCACTGTGCTCAGCTAACGGCCTATCAACATTTCCAACAGAAAATCTTTTTGAGAAGTTGATGACTTAGCTGTGAAAATTTACGGAGTGGTGCTGATCTAAAATACTGATTCCCAGATGCATTTTGAATGTTTTTATTATGTTTTTAATACATATGCGTGTATACAAGTGCTAGTGAGGAATGTTAGTAGCCTTATTTAAACTAGATAGACATTGCACAAATTTCAGCTCCCTCTTGCTTAGCTGGTGCACCTCAGGCTTCACAGGCAACACCTCTATTATTTCAGTTGTCAGGTTCTTTTAAGCAGCGAGGTGCCTTAAATAAAAAACGAGGGATCTACTATCCACTTGAAACTGGGCCCAAGTATGCTCACAAGGTTCATGAACATTATGACAGGCCAATTCGGACAGTGCTGCCAAATTTGCAGCCGTTGGGAACTTCCTGATGTTTATTAGTCATATTCCAGTGTCATGCGGTGTGCAATATGAGCTGCTTCTTGCTGACTGCAAACTCCAAAGTGGCGTCATGAGCCCTCTGGGGAACACAAACATCATTCGTTTTATTAAGGACCTGGCTGGGACCCATCACATGTTCTGCCCACTTCTTATTTAAGAAGAAATATCTTTGTGCTCTTTCCTTCCCTCTTTCTTTAAAACTTAAGTACTGTGATCAGTTCTGAATACTTTCCTCCTGCTACCAAAAACAGAGCCTGTCAGGAAACTTCTTCAACTTTTATTGGAGCGGAAATGTTTAGGAAAATAATATTGAACAGCAACCACAATGGTCCGGTCTGACTGAAAGGCTGTACAGATGTGTTACAGCAAGTACATCAGAAAGCAGAGGCAGCTGGTGCTAAGAGCAGTAGAAGAGTAAAACCCTTTTGATGTCCTTTCCCTGGGTTAACATTTCAGTACAACCGAATGGTTTTGAAAATATCAGTTTTCATGACGCAGCTAAGAAAACAAGTGTCCTAGGGGTACCATGATGCCCCAAATGCCCACGTTCTCCCCAGACGTGCCCTGACATAGCCCAGGTGTGAGCTACTGTGGGTCAAACCCATGCCAAACCCAGCTTACCTGTACGGGGCAATGGCTGGGTAATGCTTAGGCCTGTACTCTGCCACTGCTTCATGCAGATGTAACTGTTGAGCTCCAACTCGGTACCTCAGGAGATGGCCCTCTGAATCACTGAGCAACAACTGCTGTCTGCTAAGAAGCACACAGGACTGGCTCCGCAGAGGTTGGCTTTGCTGACTTCTGCAGGGCACTCAGCCCCTGTCTTTGTGAGTTTAATCTCAGAAGAGGTTTCACGGGAAGAATCACCTCAATACTGAGTTTTCCGATATTGTTGGAACAGACTCAGTGTGGTTTATACTGATAGTTAAACTGTCTTTAGCATTGCCTAAATTGCTTGTATAGTCAAAATCCATTAATGACAACATATGACTGTTTTAGATAGTAAATTATACTTAGGGGCACTAAATATCACAGGGTCAGACCCTGGATATAAAACTCATGAGATGCAATCATCTCTGTCTTGATATGCTGTCTCTGATATATACAGTTTGTGGTGCTTAATACAATTTGACAATCAAAGGAAATAAAGTGGGACTAATTATTATATCTAAAGCACATTAAAAATATATCAAGGTGCAGGTAAAGAATTATTTTGATTTTCTGTCTAAATTATTTTTAAAAAGATAATGCTCTGAAATGCATTATCTCAAACTCTTTATTAATTTTCAAAATGAGATTCAAGTAAGCATTCACCTTTCTTGCTTGAATTTGATATAACCTTGAGGATGAATATTCTTAATTATTGTTAGTATTTATGCGCGTAGAAAGATAATTCAATGTTCTTATAGGTGCTCAGGATATTCAATTGCTATGCACTTGTAAAACAAAATATAAATAAGCACTGGAGTCAAATAGGAAATAAAATTTTTGTTCCATGCAGTACTATTTCAATAAAGAACTAAAATTTTATAAATAGTCCAGAATAGTCCAGAATCCAAAAATTTCCAAATAAAATTTTGCTCTACATAACTGAAATTTCAGATTTGAGAAATCAAATGTTGTAATGAGGATTAAACTACTCCACCTTAATACAAAGTAAACTTGAAAATTGTGCTAGAAGAGACTCCATGAAGTCCCCTAATCCAGTAACAGTAGATTTACATAAGTGCACATGAGGCCAGAAGACTGCTGTTAAAAGGCTCAATCCATCTCCCCTTAAAGTCAATAGAAAGAATCATTTGAATGGCGGATGAAATGTGCTGTAGAGTTAGCTACTGTAAAGTAGTACAAACTTACTCCAAAATGCTGGCCATATTTTAATAATACAGACCCATATTTTAGGAAGGGCTACTTTGGAGTGTAAATGAATCTAGTGGGAAAGCCTTTAGTTCATTCAGCTCTAAATACCTACATGTAATATTCTGGTATGCACTTTTTTATGACCTTCACATTTTTCCCTCTAGAAGGATTGTCTGAGTTGACTAAAGGAGTAAAAAAAACATTTATGATGGTGTAGGATTTCATGGCTAAACGCAAAGATCATTCATTGCGCTATATATATATGTATTTCTCTTTCATTCCTGAGTTAGAAAACAGCATAAGCTCATTCGAAGTTCATATCCAAGTTCTTTTCTTTTTTAAGATGATGTCCTTTCAGTGATATTTTACAGTTGTATTTTTATTACATATTTTGTTGCTGCTGTGTGTTTAAATATGTTTTGGTAATCCTCAATACGTGGCTTTTGCTGATGTGAGGACTATTACATGAGTAGATCATTTAGTTCCTTATTCAATTAGATAAACCATGGCTCAGCAAAATAGTGTTCCTATAAAAAACGGAGTGACACATCAAACCTTTTCTGCCTGGAAAGCAGCAGCTTTAGTAAGGCCATTGCTTAATGTTAGCTGGCTGAGCCCTGACTCTCAGCCCAAGACTACAGAGATGACAAAAGACTAGGAACCAAGTAAGATATCATCAGGTAACACGAGAAATAAGCTCCACTTGGCATTTCTTCAGGTACTCCATGTCACATCAAGTAACATGTAAAAGAGGGCCCATGATGATGTTTGGGAATTTGCCTTTGTCAAGACGCTTTTTAGTACAGGGTCTCATCTAGGGCAGTGCGTCTCTACTACAGCAGAGCCTTTTATCTTCTCCATGACTGCATTTCCCAAGTGCAAATAGGAAGTAAATCACAGCTGAAAGCCAGCCAGGATTGTCAAGAACATGGATCTTGGAACTAGAGGGCTTCTCCCATGTGGTTCTGTGAGTGTATAATATACAGGTGATTCAGAAAGTAGAAACTTACATGGCCAAACAAAAGAAAAAATGTTTATTTGTGAGAAACCAAAGGAGGTAAAAGAAAAGCAACGTCAGTTAAAAAAGATAATTGAATAAATAGAGAAAACAACTGCTGAGTTAGACTGTCAGCTTTAGCTCGCAGAAGTGAGAAAAGTTGAGGTGCTCCATTATATCAGACTTGCTTGGACACCTTTACTATTTCAGGCAGCCGCACAGGAGGAGTTGCAGTCTTACCCTGAAAGTGTAGCAACCAAATGCTCAATGCATGAGCATCATGCAATACTTCAACCACAAGCACTGGGAACCCATTTGAGTTAAAGGCCCACATCTTGTAATCCCAGTTCATAAGCTATAAATAGACAATTGATCCACGGAACAAACTGGATGCCTTCTGTTGTCAGCTTTACGTTAGGAATAAATTTTTCATTTTCTGCCCAAATATTCAAGGGTACTTTATCAATTTTAATTATTTACAGCAACATCATTTATTTTTTTAGGAATAAATAGAGGATGGAGCTTAATCATGATTTCATAGATTTTGTGATATTTTTCTACCCTTTATTTTTTCTTATTCATAAAATTCACTACATTAATTCCTATTTAGTTGTGGGGGTTTTGCACTCCTGATTGCTTGCTTTTCAAATCTTAGAACTGTTTTGATATTCTTGACTGCATGCAAGGCATTTTCTGCAAGAACCTTGGACTTTGGCACAGTCTGAATTAGTTGAAAACAGATCTTCCAGATACACAAGAGAAAGCCCAACTGGTTTTTAGCATTTGTGGACACCACCGATGGTGTGCTTCATACTGTCAATGTTCAGTGCCTGGGCACTTTTACAGGGAGAAATAAGAAGTACTAGTTACCTGTTGCTAGTAAGAAAAAAAAGTAGGAAGAACAAATGGGTAAAATTTAAAGCCATTCAAGTTGAAACCCACATATTTTCAAATGTAAGAGATGTTTGTCACTGGAACAAATTCTGACAGGAAATAATACCTCACCATCTCCTTATATCTTTCTAAACAAGTCTGGAAGCTGTAGTCAAAAACATTTTTTTAATTATGAATTATAAGTACATGAAATGATAGAAGTTATGTCCTCTTGGGGTCATCATCATCCCTCATTGTTCCTTTTAGATTTGAAGTCTATAAATCTTGCATGTTTGTGATAATGTGAGTAATAATAATTTGACTGGTCTGTTCCTGTGAGAATGAATACTTCAATACAACTAAGTTTGTTTTGCTTTGTTTTATTGGTGGCATTAGTTATTAATATTGAATTTATTTAAATAAATGAAAAAATTATCGGTTTTAATGCTTTTATGTAATTTACTTGGCTAACATCTCTCCCCAACTTTGCAAGTTGTCTGAACATCATTTAGATGGAAAAGATAACCAATTACAGGATGTAGGATGGCAGAATCTTTCTGAAGAGGAGGGAAGGCTTTATGCCTGGTTCTATATCACCTGGGTTTTGAATGTGCAATACAACTACAGTGGAGTACTGGTGGGATTTTTGGTGTAAAATGAAGTTCTGAGCCCAAAAGAGACCTTGCAATGATCAGATAGTGTTCTAAGGGAGATTTTCAAGGCAAGTCTGAAGATTAATGCCTAACACAGTACTTCTCAAAGAACAAGACATGCATAAAAGAGGTAGAAAATGGAGTGGTGTTCTCCCTTTGCAAAAAGGGAAAAGAGCACTGAGAGCTTTGCCCCGAGACACATGGGAATTCAGTAGTGAGCTATAAGCAGAATCCACTCCATGCCTTAACAGCAGCCCTATTAACCAGCATTATTGTTATTCTTTCTCTGATTACCAACAATTACAGCAGGCCTGGAAAGAAAACTAAGAGAAAACAAACAACCAAGTTTATGTCTGGTTTATTTTGTCTATTTCAGTATAATTGCTACTACAATGTACAAACTCTGACCAGTACATAAAAAGTTTTAATGATCAGGACAGAGGGTTACTAGCTTAAGAACAATTAAGCCATTACCTCCTAAGTCGCCTGTTATACATTCACATCTGGAGGGAAATTGTACTCTAAATACCAAGCCTGCAAAGGGTTTTTTGGCAACACTGAGCAGTGCTGTGCCTAATCTCAAGCATCCTAAGGCTAAAGCCAAAAAAGAAACTTTGGCCCTGTAGTTCTTTCTGTGGCAGTGCCTATGAGGCAGGCACCTCGCTCTGGAAGTGCAACGCACCTGCCTGCCTGTCTCAATACCCAGAGGAATTCACAGCAGCCAGCATGCTGTGCAGGGATGGGAGCAAGCCTTGAGGACATGGTGTTTCTTAGGTGTCAGTAATTTCTAGGGCACAGATGCTTTACAGTAGCTGCAGGACAATGGGATTCACAGTCTCCCCTCCTGGAGTGAGACGTTTATGTATTTTTTCTTTTTTCTTTTCTCTTTTGTCTTTTTTCTTTTTTTCCCTTTTTCTTTTTGACAACTTTGAAAGACCAGAGATATTTCGAAAGGAGGGAATTGGATATTTCAGGACAGCCAATAGGCTTGTCATCCGAGATGGGCAGATAAAGGGTATAACTAAAGTTGCATAAATATTTCAATCACTACTCACCTCTTTGGTGGCTATTGTTCTTCTAGACTCGAATATTTAAGGGTATTAAAATACTGGCTACCAAAACAAAGCTCAATTGAGAGCTCAGTGAGACAACAATTAATTTGCAAATCCCAGCGAGCTTCAAGAGCAAGTAAATTATCCTATTGCTTAGTCCTGTAAAAAGAGGACTTCTGAGCGTACCCAACAGCAGGGTTTTAGTAGTTAAAAGATGTTAAAATAAAACATTTAAATGAGATTAGGCAAAAACTGAGAAAGAGATTGAGAATCTCTGTGGCAGTCTGAGGTCCTGGAGGATGCAATCAGCCATCTATTCCTTCACAGATGTGACTGTAGCTCTGTGGTACTACCTATGAATTTCTCACATCCGTGTTTAGATCTGAAAGCTGGACCTTTAGATTTGAGTTTTTCACTGAATAAAGAGAAAAAGTTCCAATCTCTCCCCTACCCATTCCAACTAAAATGTGGATCGCTTTAAATATGTTAATTCTGATTTAGTAAATAATCAGCCAGGATTACCAGTTCTGGGCTTGGGAAAAAATTGATTCAAGCAAACAAAATCACAGAAGTTCTTTAGAAATAATTAAGAAAATCTATAAAAAAGTAATGTGATCCTTTCATTGCTGCTTTGTTTTTGAGGGTTTTTCCCCCACCATTTAGTACCTACTTAACTTACACTGACCGATGCTTCTTGGTGAAGAAAGAGGAGCTGGAAACTTACATTAATGATTAAAAAAAAAAAAGATCTTCTTTAACTTGCGTGATTTTAGGGTTCAAGATCCCTGGAAGAACACTGAATATGGTACTAATAGTGATGCAGGCTGTATTTTATTTCCTAAGGGTGATGACTGGTACTACTCTCAAGGGAAAGCAAAAGCAAAAGGATGCTATGAATGCAGGTAAAATTGCTGTGTTGAGGGTGAAATTTCTGAGCCTGAGAGAAGGCTTTTGCCCTGGAGCAGGTGAGAAAGCAGGCATCACTTTTCTTACTTTCTTGGACAGTGGGCCAACCAAGCTGTCTGTGTACACAAGCAGTGTTGTTCCGAGGGCAGGGGAAGGCACAGAACTGCATGTCTTCTCTTACTTAACTGGGTTGCTCCTTGGATTGGGAATACATGCCCTAAGAAACTCCTTGAGTTGCTTCCTTACTTATATTAAGGCCCTGCACTACCCTAAATCAGCTGAAACCTGTAAGGTACAAGCTGGCTTTTAGTGTTTTATTACAAATAACACAAAAGGGAATACAGAAGGGACATCTTCCCTTCTGTAACCGTGTCATTCCTTCTGCTATTAACTGGAGCTGCTAAAGAGGGAGGATAAATCTCAGAAAACAGTGACTACAGCATGACACGTGCTTAGTTTGAGGTATGAGACAAATGCAGTGTGCCTTTTCTCTCTTCGAGGGCCATAAAACAGTTAAGGGAGATGTTATTATTTCCCAGAGCCATTAGAAGTGCATCCTAAGGTCCAGAAAACATCTTCTTTTCACTGCATATTTGTCTTAGTACCAACTCCAGTGGAGTTCTAGTTCAATGTTTCTAAAACTCTGAAAGGGAAAATACTCCTGCCTTTATTGCTATTAGAAATTACCAGTGATGTGAAGATGGACGGTAAGCCATAATGGGAGTTGTAAGCATCATGCTTTTCCATCTGTGATAAAAGAATTTAATTGTTTATAAGTTTCACGGAACAAATGAGAAAGTTTCAAAACTTTTTTTTTTTAATCCCACACGAAAATATTCAGGGGAATGGAAGGTTTCCACAGGAACATACCAGTTCAGTACAATACTATTTCTCTAGCCCTAAATTTGATTTCTTAATCAAAACTAGAGAAAAACTGAAGGAAGTGGTGGGAAGAGAAAATGCTAGAAATCCCAGAATAGCAAAGAGCAACTTAATCAGACACTGACTTGGACAGGGAAAGCACCAACTAAAGGCTGTGCTCTACTTAGATACTCATTGCGTAACCTAGAGAGTTCCACCTAGAGGGGCTTCTTACAGAATAAATAGTGAACTATTATTTAAGGCTGCTCACTTTCAGATAAAGAGGATGGCATAAAAGGAAAGGAAATTGTCTCTCCTACGCATCTTGAGCATCCAAACCAGTATACTGCTATGATGGGTCGGTTTTGACTAGCTTTTCGTTTACCTGTTTTTATCTATACAGCTTCAAAGAATCTTGATTTCATGGGAGGATTTATGGCAGGAAAATTTATGAAAACTGGACAAATTTCATGGGACAAGAAGTGTGTTTCCTGCCCAACTGTACAGCAGGTGCTTATTCTTTAAATTGAGAATTTATTGCAGTGCGATAGTCGGCAGTATGACATTCTTTTCCTAATACTAAACCCAAAGGTTTCCCTACAAAAAGAAAAAGCTAAGTGAGCCTTATCAGAAACTAGGACTGTCATAATTATGATTGTCAGGTTCCTCAAAATTAATTACAACTTCAAGCTGTGACAGAGCCTAAAATAGCAAGAGCTGCTGGTGATCCAAAAATCACTCACAGCATGTCCAAGCTAGTATTTGGCAGAGAGCATATGCAACTTAAAAAAAGAACATAACCCTTTAGGCCCATGCAAGTAATTAAGCTCTTTGTAGAAATGTCAGACCATAAGTATTAAAAGAACTTTCAATTGTTTACACACAGTTTTCCTCTAATTAGTGAGAACTGATTTTAAATTTTCCTTCTTCCTTTTTCAAATAAGACCAGATGGGCTTAAGTTTGGTGGGCAGCTGTTCTGTTCAGAAACAAAAAGAAAAAAAAAAAGAGGTGATTCTTGCCAAGTCAGACCCCATGATTCTTATAGTGAAGGGGGTACAAGTAAATGCCAATCAGCTTAGCAGCACTGAAAGATACGTAAGGAACTTAGCCTGGGAGCTCTGCTGACGACGTAAAACAAGAAGACATTTCCAGAAGTGTCTGTCAAACAAAGTATAAAAATAATCAGAGACTGATGGCAGAAGTTACTGACACTCTAGCTGATATACAAGTGGGTGAAATTCAACAGCACTTTGACAACTTTAATTTTATTGTTGCAGTGTCTCTTGCTAACGTTCTATGCATTGGTCAGTGCAGTGGTCAGTGAGGTAAAAATATACAGTATGGCTTGTTTGATGAAAACTACTTCAACATGCTAATCGGGAGGATATTTCTTTTGTCACACGAACTGTTAAATCACTGCTGTCATTTTAACTTGTGCTGCCTCTGCCATCTCTCCACTCTATCTTTTATGTGAAGGACAATGACTTACTCTGCTGTCTCCATCCACTCTTCCTGCTCCTCTGAACCAACAGAAACATGTTTTAAGGCGTGAGTGAGTGTGATGACCCTAACACTGTCTAACTGCAAATATGTCAGTAGAATGCAAGGCAAAAGCCACCTAGATAATACTCGACTGCATGTCTTTGCTCCTGAAGTCTTGAATTCATTAGAAGAATGCTAAGCCAGTCACTTGACTTTCTGTGCTTCATACTGTAATTCGGAACAGCATTGGAGAATGAGGAGGCTACACTAAATGGTAGTTGTTTGAACTCTTTGCATAAGAAAGCACTTATATAAATGCCAAGATATAGACAGCCTGTTTATAAGAGAGAATAAATAACATGAAATATAGTGATTATATTTTCTATTTTCTTTTATTCTTGATTTTTTCAAACATCTTCATGCAGTCCTAATAACAAAGACTAAATGTAGAATCTTATTTAGATTGTTTGTTATAAATGTGTATCCTCAGAGGTTATTATGTTAGTCTGACTTATTTCTGGAATATAGATGAGTTATCTTTGTTCACTTTTCTTCTATTTTCCCTTGCATCTATTGTCTCTCTTATCTCTTTGAATTGGAAGCTCTTTGCAGCAAGGACTATTGTAAGGTGTCTCTGGTACCTGATGAGTCAATCGTAATTTGGTCCTGTTGGCTCTGCCGTAACACATAGTGCAAAAAGTTCATCAATTTAGCATTTAGATTTACAACTACAGCCTGACGGAAACTTACAATCTGGGAGACCACTGATATTCTCTTACACTGGCAGAGCCTGCAGAAAAGTGTTCCTCTCAGTAGGTAAAAGCAAGAATAAAAGTTGAGAGAATGTGTGTGATGTCAGTCAGTGCTGCTGCAATATAAGGCAAAGACAGAAGCATACATCTCCAAGAAACAAGTAATAAATGAACACCAAGAACATCAAAGTAGATCTCATTTTATCCCTGTGTTGATTGCAGTCTGTGAAGAAACTGCTAATGGCTACATTTCTCTTCAACTCCCATTGAATTTTGTTCCCAGTTCCCATTTCTTCATAATATATTCTGACAGTTGTTACACCCATTTACAAGAAGGGCCAGAGAGAGGATCCAGGAAACTGCAGGTCTGTCAGTCCAACCTCGGTGCCAAGAAAGGTCATGCAGCAAGTCATCTTGAGTGCCATCTCACAGCACATACAGGACAACCAGGTGATCAGGCCCACTCAGCGTGGGTTTATGAAAGGTAGGTCCTGACAAACTAACCTGATCACCTTCTATGACAAGATGACCCACTTGATGGATGAGGGAAAGGCTGTGGATGTAGTGTACCTGGACTTCAGTAAAACCTTTGACACAGTATCTCACAGTATCCTGCTTGAGAAACTGTCTGCCTCTGGCCTGGACAGGCGCACACTCTGCTGGGCTAAAAACTGGCTGGATGGCTGAGTCCAAAGAGTGGTGGTGAACAGAATCAAATCCATCCGGAAGCCAGTCACAAGTGCTGTTCCCCAGGGCTCGGTGCTGTGCTGGGTCCAGTCCTGTTCAATATCTTTATCAATAACCTGGATGAGGGGATCGAGTGCGCCCTTAGCAAGTTTGTGGACGACACTAAACTGGGAGGATGTATCGATATGTTCAGGAGTAGGGAGGCTCGACAGAGGAATCTGAACAGGCTGGACCCATGGGCTGAGACCGAAGGGCTGAGGTGTAACAAGGCCAAGTGCAGAGTCCTGTACTTGGGACACAAAACCCCTGTGCAGTGATATAGGCTTGGGGAAGAATGGCAGAGAAAGACCTGGGGGTGTTGGTCAACTGCCAACTGAACATGAGCCGGCAGTGTGCCCAGATGGCCAAGAAGGCCAACAGCATCTTGACTTGTATAACAAATAGTGTGGCCAGCAGGTCCAGGGAAGTGAATCTGCCCCTGTACTCAGGCACTGCTGAAGCCGCACTTCAAATCCTGTGTTCAATTTAGATCCTCTCACTACAAGAAAGACATTGAGGTCCTGGAGTGTGTCCAGAGAAGAGCAATGAAACTGGTGAAGGGGCTGGAGAACAAATCTCACAAGGAACAACTGAGAAAACTGGAGTTGTTTAGCCTGGAGAAGAGAAGGCTGAGGGGAGACCTTATTGTTCTCTACAACTACCTGAAAGGAAGTTGCAGAGAGGTGTATGTTGGTCTCTCCTCCCAAGTGATAGGTGACAGGACAAGAGGGAATGGCATCAAGTTTAGATTGGACATTAAGAAAAATTTCTTCACAGAAAGAGTTATCAAGCACTGGAAAGGCTGCCCAGGAAGGTGGTTGAGTCACCATCCCTGGAGGTGTTTAAAAGGCAGGTAGATGAGGTGCCTGGGGACATGATTTAGTAGTAGATAGGTACAGTTGGAGTTGATGATCTCTAAGGTCTTTTCCAACCTAATGATTCCATATTACTTGCTGTATCTTTCTTTATATATGTAAGAGTAAGCAACACTGCTGAATATTAAAATCAATCCAGGACATACGGAACAAAATTTGGCTGATGACACAAAAGGAGGCAAATAAGGAGCTCTTGTTCATTTCACTACTAAAACTGCAAAAAGATGGGATCATCAGGATTCTCCATGTAAGGTGGCAGCTGAGGATAGGTTGTGTTTCAAGGCATCTTGTGAGATTGGAGTTTTGGCCTGATGAATAATTTGGTCCTTTGAGGGACTAACCACAAAAATATTAAGCATTTGCACAGGCACAGGTGATGATTTCTTCTCAAAGTTTCTTCATTTGGCCTAAAAATACAAATAATACACACAAGTTCATAATGTGATGAGAAGGTGATCAGCTGAAGCAAACTGGTCATTGTCCTGAATGAAAGAATGGATACTCATTGACTCATAGAATGTCCTGAGTTGGAAAGGACCCACAAAGGTCATCGAGTCCAACACCTGTCCCTGCACAGGACACCCCAACATTCACACTGTGGGGCTGAGGGTGTTGGCCAAATGCTAAGGCTGTGTTTAAAACAGTAGAGTCAGTCCTATAGCACAGAATAATTACATGACTTGTTCTTGTGGTAAATGGATGTAGCTGTGAATGCAAAGATCAGTCTTCAGAGTTTCTTCATTCCTGCTTACATTTAAAATGTAGTATTATAGGAGGCAGGATTTGGATTCATTCCACCAACTTCAGCACAGTTTGGATCTGCTCTGGAAAACATGTCTCACCAAAGGCTCAGGACGGTGTTAAAGGGCTGGCTGTAGAGTATCTCCACTCTGCCTGGCGAGGGTCAAAACTAGGGAAGAAAGAGACTACTCAGTCTGCCCTTATCCTTAGTTTGTCTGCAGAGCCTTCAAAGAAAGTGTGACCAAACCAAGCCCGTTTCACACATATCGCTGAGAAGCAACAGGATAGCAGAGACTTTTACTCATTAGCACTCTGGCCTGGGACAGACCCAATAAACCCAAAGGAGAAAGCTATGTATCCCAATTCCAAAAACCTTAACCGTCCAACTCACTTGACATCTCATTGTATAGAATAAAAATAACTTCATTCCAGATATTGCCAAGTGGTGCAACAGGTAAACGCCACCACAGAGGAGAGTGTGCTCTCCTCAAAGCCTGTATACAAAAGTTTCCTTTCAATTCCAGTGGTTTACCTTGCAGGACACTTGACAGAGATGCTGTTTTGCTGACATGCCAATGGAGTTTGGCTGGTTTTTTTTGACTAGGGAACTGTCTTTCCCTCAGGCTTCAGAGGAAAACAATAACGTATCCTACCAAGGATTAGGGAAGCCAGAGGGCTAAGCAATAGCACACAAATATCAAGAAATTGACTTTGATGTACTGGTTAGGACTTTACAGGAATTTCAAGGCCAAATCCTATGAATCCTGGTGCTGGCACACGGAGGAAACTTTCCCTTGGCTTCCTCACTGCTCTCAACCACTTTTGCAGAGGCAATACAGGCAGCAAGGTTGTTGGGCTGCCATTGGCTCCTGGCCAGCACCTATGCATGAGCCCTGTGCTGAAGAAGATGGACCACAAATGGCTTGCTAAAACTGCTCCTAGCATAACTAACATACTCTTCACTCTGAACTTCCACTTCCATAAAAGTGGTTGGTCTTGGTTCTTGCTGTATTTGTTTACTGATGCGTCCTGTCACTAGTGGGCTCCACTTCCAGCATGGCCCATGCTCCTTTGTATGGCAGCTGTACCAGTTTGCCTACTTTGTTTTGCTTGTTGCCTTCTCTGTAGCCGTGGCTAGAGGAATGGATGTTGTTGGGGGGACATCTCCTAAAGCCATCTTTCCCATCTGCAAAGCCTGTAAGTCTTCCTGAGGCACATTTCTTGGCAATTTCCTTCATGACAGGCTTACTTCAAGGATCTGGTGCCTTGTGCTCTCAATGTGCTGCACAATGGCTTAGGAGACTGTTTTCTTTCTTGAAAGTGAGAAAAAACTGGACTGACATTGGATTTTATTTAGTTTTATTTTAATGCAGAAATGGAAATGAATGTTATTGTAGCACTTGGATCATTTGCATGAACACATTGTTCCTGTGGAAGCTATATAGTTGTCCAATAAAGAGAGAGTGGATTGGGAAGCTGTGCTTTAAGATTAGTAATGGCTAAATTACAGCAACGGTTGACAGTTGTGTCTGCTTTCTATCCTAGTAGTAAGGTACCTAGAGGACATAACTAAGATTATGTCCTCTTAGAGGATTAGAAGACGAAGAAAATATATGGAGAATAGTCTATATTCCATATATTCCGTATATTCGGAATATAGACTACATTTAAAAATAAAATATTGCAGTATTAGCAGAGCAAGTTCTGCTTAGGAAGGCTTTTAACAGTTATCAACAATTCTTTAGAAAACAGCCACAGTTTACATGTGCAGCCAGTTGCTTTCTAATTGCTACAGCAGGCTTCCACTGGGAAGAACAAAGGAAATATTTAGCACATCGTAAATTCTTCTGCGGCCCTGCCGAGTGGCTGGAGTTCAGATTACACGTTTATAACCAACATTTGAGAGCAATTTCTCCTCCACTTTGAGAAAGTGGGTGGAGAAGCTGCTTGACACTTTCTACAAATGCCTGAAGTAATGTGTGTCTGAAAGAAAAGGAGGAGGGGGGGCATGGAGGGAAGGGTGTTTAAAAATTCTCTTCCATTTGTCTTTTGATGCAGACTTGCAATGTACTGTAATATATTGAAATGCTCAGAAAAAAAAATGTTGAAAAACAGACGTACGTTCCGTTGTTGTTACTGTTATTACAACTACCAGCTTCCATCTTCACCACTCTTGATGATGTTTTGCTGAAACCTTGCAAGCTGATCAGTATTTGCTCCCACCAATGCTAAGGATCTTGCAAATTCAGCAGGGGGATGTGCTGGAAACTGGATGGGAGGTATTAGTCTCCCAGAGTAGCTACTTAATCATGTCTGTGTCTGGTGAATGAGGTGTTGAGGCTCTGACAGTTGTAAAGATTTCATGATCTAGCAGAAAATATGTTGGGGCCCTGGCCAACTCAAGGCTCCTTTTACTTTCAGTTCTAGGTGAATTCAGATGTTCCTCGAGTTTCTCTTAGCTTCACACGGATAAAATATTCTCCATTAAATGTTTTTAATGAGAAAGTAATGTTACTGCCTACTCAGCAGCTGACAGTAGCAAGAGAGGTCAGCAAGGGAATCTTCTGTGTTACAGTTATTCACTGTTCCTAAGCAGATTCAGTGCTAACCCGTAACTTTAATGAACTTTTCTTTAAATAGAAAAATTGTCTTAGAACTTAAATCTTTCTACTTGTTTGTCTATACTTACTTTGGCGTGCTTTTTTGGTGTGGTAATGGGAGTGTGTGTGTCAGTAGTCCTGTCTGTCAGCCTTTATTCCAGCTAAAAAGGGACAAGGGCAGATGTTTGCCTTTTCTTCCCCACTTTCCCTCCCCGCCAAATAGACTTAAAAAGCCAGCACACTCTGAGCTGGAAAATTGAGACCCCCCCCCAAGTTCCTGTAGCCAAATGAGAAAAAAAAAAAATATGAGGGGTTAAGTACTATTTTTTAAAAATCACATTTCACCGTTCTTGATGGTGCTGAGTCTACATCTTTTGCTACATGTTTTTTTACGTTACTGCTCTGACAAAAAATTCAGCAAACATTCATGTATTCTATCTGAACAGCTTAGTATTGATGCATCAGAGATACTGACAGTATTTCATTGAAAGAAGAACACTGCGTTTGTCCACGAGAAGTCCTCCACCAACCTCCAAGAGTATAGGCTTCTCTCAGTCACTTGTATAATAATTTTCTGGGGATGTATTCCCATGTGAGTAAAAGCAGCTCACAGTCTAATCATACTTAAAATATGTAGAAGATATAGATATGCAAGGAAAACTGTGTGTCTGTAATGGAGGGAATAAAGATGAAAGGTGGTCTTGCAGATGTCGCTAGAACACAGATAGAAATCACAGTTCCTGCCAGGTGACACCTTAACTTCTGTGTTATCATGGTGAGTTTAGCTATAAAATGTTATAGTCACACTAATATATTAGCTTAGATTCAGATGTTTATCCAAATTTCTTCAAAGTGAAAATCATTAAGTGTATCCTTTAAAAAAGAGAAAAAAAGTCTGTTAATTGCATTAAAACTTCGTTGTGTTCCTTGTCAGCTCTTTCAAAGTAAAATGGGGATAAGTAATGGAAAACATCCCAGAGAATGAAGACAAAGTTAAGATGTAATACTCTCCAGTAACAATAAGGTACATCAATTATTCTAAATCCTAAAAAACAGAAGTAACTAAATTGTTTAAGCCCTGCCTTTAACTTCAAGGAATCCTAGTGTCCCATTTCTGAGACCGACTACTTTTTTTTTCTGGAATAGACATCTATGGTGACTGGAGCAAAGCACTGGATACAAAGCAAAAGGCTAGGATCTGTGTTGACAGGAACTTGGGTCTCTAGCTAAAAGCAGCCACTGGTTTACTATGGTCTGGCACCATCACTCTTACTCCATAAAAATTAAGTAAGATTAGCTAAACTTTTAAATATAGTTTAGAGGCAGGAGATAGAGCAAGCTTGCATCATTAGGAGGAAAATCCCAGCACCTGGCCATTACTGGGAGATTTAAATGCTCGAAGCAGCAATACAATGGAATGACTGAGGTGCTCCATAGATGTCTGTTTCTATTTATGTCTTTCTATCATCAGCTTCACACTTTCCACGCCCCCTCACATTACTCCTCTTCCACTGAGTAAATGGAATATTTCAGCCATGAATAACAATGTTCTTTCACTAACCTAAAAGTGCTGCACAATGCCTTCACACCTGCAGCATTTATAAATTGCAGGTCCTGTGGTCATGAAAGGAACTTAATAAGCACACTTCACACGTGAAATAGCTGTAGGTTAGAAGCAGAATTTTCTGCTAAAATCTGCTGGATTTTATCATTACAAAACATGTAGTTTTCCCAGACTTCTGCTCCTACAGCCCACAGCCACAGCAAAACTATTTCCATGGCAGTAAAGCTATCTAGAGGGCATATTTACTTTTATAGTCTGTTGCCAGTTTAGTAATCCATGTTTATAGGAAATTGTGGAAGTGGTTTGAAAGATTACAGAAATATGCAGACTTGAGAACTGGACATGGAGGGGCTGCCTCTACCTTCTTTAAATAAAATGACAGATGGATGAGACCTTGTATCACGAATACAACTGGCTCTTCAACAACTGATGCTATTGCCACTCTTTTTCCATTCATGATTCATGAGAACTTTCCTTCTCCTTCCCTGTCTCTCCTCATTCTTTTCTTGTTGTGAAGCACTTGGGTCTCTGTTGGGAGACCCAATACTGCAAATACTTCACGTGTGTGAAATATGTTTTTAATGTGCCTTAACATTGTGGTATTTACTTGCCTAAGTGGAGACTGTGCTGATGACCTCCTTTTGCTGATCTTGTAGGTCCTACCATTTTCACCTGAATGTCATGTAAGGCAGAGCGCGAATCTTTTGCAAGACGAGGTAACACAGGCTCATTTCCTTACGTTCAAGGCATGACACAGGACAGTAATAGAGACACTCAAATGTTCTACATTTAATTTTCTCAGCTGACCCTAAATTTCTTCTCCTTTGTCTGTTCTGGCCTTTGTAGCTATGACTAAGAGGAGATTTTCAAGCATTGTGAGGCATAAGGGTGAGGGGCAGGGGCTCTTAAAGACTAGGAGATGTGGCTGCATTAAGAGAGTCACTCTCTCTTGAGGGCTGTATATCTATGTAGAAGATCATCTCAAATAAGAAGTGGAGCCTGGCAGGGTAGAACTGAAAAGGGAAAGCAGCAACTGCCCATGTGCACGTAACATATATGTGCTCTGCAAGTGCATGTATGCATGCATGTTCACACAAAACAGAGAATATGTATTAATTAATGGATAAAATATTTATAATATACATACTGAAATGTTTGGATTTACAACCATAATCACACAATATTTGAGTATGTGTAAAATGTACGTCGCATTTGGAAAATAATTGCCTACCATCCTTAGTTTTTAACTGTTACGCTACATCCCTGCTGGGAAAATATGACCTTGCAATGGTGATCTGCAAAGGACATCCATAGTGAATGAATACACCCATACAGAGCCTGAGGAATTTGGAGGCATTTTAAATAGCAAAATAGTGAGAAAGAAGAGACCTGCTGATGCATTCATGGAAAAGTGGTAAAAAAAAAAAAAGTTTTTCCTTTATGTTATTGCTGGTTTGCCTCTTGGCACATCATCCCAGCTAACCATTGTATCCACAAGCAGCCCTTGAGTTTTTCCTCCCAGGAGACACTGTACAAAGCTGTTAACGGTCATAAACCAGTCAGCCAGGATACAGAGGTAAAGCACAGTCCAGTGAGAGCTGTGGAAGACTTGTACAGGAAGGGAGTTTACTGTCCACTGGGCTGTACCAGAGCTTGTGAAGGTACATCTGCTGATCAGAATCCAGGAAAGTCTCACAGCTGGTTAGTGGGTCAGATGTTTTCATGTCACATGGGACTTTTGGAAGCATTGGATCCTAAGTGATCTCGTAACTTTCAGAAGCCTCAAGTCACCACTGTCTGCATGTCGGCTCCCTTTTGCTGTTGTCATTCCTCCAAAAAGAAGCTCTTATTAAATGCTTTGTGTCTTGGCATAACACAGATCCTCAGACCACACTTATCCCATGACCAGTGATGAGTGTGCAGTTTTATTGTTAGAAGCAAACCACTTCAAAATACCAAAACATACATTTTGCACATATTTTCAGCTCTCTTCTGTGTGAACAGTAAAATCTCCTTTTGCCTTTTTTTTCCTTCCTTCTTTCTTTTTAAGTTTTTAAGATCTACACGGTAAGATCTTTGGTAGTTTTTATTATAGAGATGAATGCTTTTTACGTTTAAAGTCAGTAGTTGTGTTTTGACATCAGTTCTTTCTCTCACAGGGCCTAAGAGTTCTGGGTGCTATGTGCTCCCTGCATTATTTATGATGTCACTGACACCTAAAAACGGGCATTTTTCTGTCCCGGTTTAGGTGTTAATGACATCATCATCTCCTGCAGTGGAAACAAACCTCTAAAATTTAAGCCTGGATATGTAAATTGAGAAGTAGCTGCTTTTGAAATATTTTGCTTTAAAATGTAGTATTTAGTCTAGACACAGATTCTGCTAATGACTTGGGATCACAAATGTTCTGTGTATGGGAGAATTGTTACTAACCTTTAAAAGAAATGAAAAAAATATTAAAGATTATAAAATGCTTTTACACAAGTGAAAAACAGAACTGATTCTTAAGTAAGTAGGAGTGTAGTTGGTTGTAGAAAATGCTAACTGACTGCCTTATAGAGCAGTCTAATTCAGGGTATTTTTTTATTAAAGTTTATCGAGGAGATACAAACCAAGATCACCTGAAACCATTTAACATTTTGAACTGTGGCCTCTGAAGCAAGTGATCCTATGGCAAAACAAATTACTCAAATAAGAATAATTGGGTTCTATCTCCTGAAAGTTATGTTTCCAAAATATACTTAGCTTAACCTAACCTCTTGCCTTGATCCAAGTGACCGTAGGAGCTTTGGAAAAATCGTAAGCTGATTTTTAAAAATCAACATATTATCTGATGCTAACTTGTCACATTTATCGACTAAAGTAAAGCTACTTATTTGACACACTTTCTTTATAGATTTTTTTTACAAAAATACTAAGTTCATCTGTCTGCACGGCACAATCTCATACCCCTCGATGCCAATAAAGAAAACAAATCCAAAATTACTAGACAATGCCAATTCACGCCAAGACCATCTCTGAGGGTTTTGTCACCCATGGAACATGTAGCCCCATCAGAATCAGGATTCTAGATTTGAACGTAGGCTACTTGCACCTGGGACAGCAAAACTGTAAAACGTAATCACTTTTTCATTCTCAGATGACCTAAACAGGACTACGATAATTTAAGTACAAAAATATGGGCTTCCATTTCATGTGACAGGGTTATTACATCCATTTTGGTCATAGATTTGTGAAAACATTTTTAAGGTGATTACAGGCAATTCCGTAATTTTCAGTAGAATACACAGTGAATTAGATGCAACATGGATGCTGCTTTTGTATTTCTCTTCGTACCTGTGCTCAGTCTACTAACTTTTCCAAGAAGACTTTAATGTAATGTACATATATAAACTTTTCTCAGGGTGGAAGCCAGCAACCTGATGGATAGAGAGTCAGGTTAGGAAGTGGGAAGCAGAGGTTAAAATCCTGTGAGATAAAGCCAGGAACCAAACCTTGGTCACAGGTTTCTTTGGTCAATGGTTGTATGACAGTGTTAGGGTATGAAAGAAACACGAGAGTGGTGGGAGTCCTACTCCATCTATTCTAAAGAAATACAGAAAGTGCTACAATGTTTTATGGGTTACTGTTCCTTACTGCTGTGCTTTGGGAGTCACTTTATGCAATGTATTTTAATGAAACCCTCAAGGAATTTAGCAGAGGTTTCCTGGATGCCAGGCAGGCTTAAGTGTGAAAGTGGAAGTGAGCAGCTCAGCTTTGCTTGTTAAGAATGAGACATTTTCTGTTTATAGACCAAATAAATGTTTTCAAGTTCTTAGGCATCTTTCAAGTTACCAGCTACAATACCTCAATGAATAACTCGGAGAGAGTTTTCAGTCCCAGTATTGCATCCAGTTATCTACATTTTTGCCTAAGTCCATCTTCAAGTCCCCAAGACCTTGTATGAATAAGCACAGACCAAGACAACACTAATGTTTGGACACAAACTTCATTTTTGACAGTGCTTATTTTATTATAACTTGGTGCAAAGTGACACCTACTGTCCCTCTATATTTGTATTGTTGTCTGGAATTTATTTGTGGTGGATTTATGTTTGTTTAACACTAAAGCCGATACTTGTGTAGAAGCATCTTGAAAGTAAAGAATAAAGAAAAATATATCTGTGTACATTAGCCATTAGTATTACTATCACTCATGGATATCCTCACAGCGACTACGTGCCTTAAAGATTCTGGAAGTTGATTGATTGTTCCCAAACTACTACATAGTTTTAGTTGATTGACCACACATATTTGTTGCCAATACGTCTGGCTACCTTTTAGGAGTTAGTGCATTGCTGGCCATATTACAGAAACAGATTTTTAAGGATTGGAATCAGATTTGGCAGTAAGGGGTTCAGTTGCAACTTCATAGATGATCTTAAAATTTCATTTGACATAAAAGAAAAGTATTTGCAATGGAAAAATAAGGGCCTGGATTCTATTTAAAATGACATCCCCACTTGCAACCTTTCTTTTTTTTGTTAAAGTTTTAACATAAGCCCCCTCAGGGACAGTGCTTGCTGAAATTTCTGGTATTTTCCCTGTTCATTTGAGATCATCTTCCTAGGAATGAAGTAACATCCTGTCAAAAAGACAGAAAAATATCTGTTCGAAATGTCTAGTCATTAAAAGGTCTCTTGTCCTTTTCTTTAGCTTTTTCATTTTTTAACGAGTTGTTTATATATCTCAATGGTTTGAAAAGAAAGATGTGTTTTGTGTAATCTTCCATGTAAGCTTGTTTCATTTTGCTTATCAATTGCTTTTCCATATTTTAAGATATAGATATGTTTTCATGGAAAAATCATCAAAAAAATTGTAAACACTTATTGTAAACACCATGAACTTCCAGATAAAGTGGATATAAATTGCAGTAGGTAATAAAATCCCAACTTATAAATAAGCCACAATTTAATTGTAGAATAACAATTAAAACTGTGTTGTTCTGCTTTATTTTTACTGTAAGACTTTAAAATCACCAGCATTACTTTGCATTTCTTCACTGGAGCGAGGATCTCATGCCAGAGAAAGATCTTTATTGTTATCTTTATTGTTATCTTTATTGTTATGACTTTATATGGAAGTGGTATCCGTAAATATCCTAATCATACACTTGAAAAAAGAATATACAAATTCTCTTAGTTGGGAAAAATCTGGTGTCTGTGAAGCTCCCAAAGGAAAACAAAAAGGAATACAAGGACAAACTTGCTTTTCATATTCTTTCTGGTGACTGTGGTTAGTTGTGAGATGTTTGTGGTTTTTGCTGATTCTTCCTCTCTTCAAGTCCTGCTCTTGTTTGCCTTACTGTTTTTAAATTAAATATAGTCAAGTAACTCATCCATAACTGACAGTGCTTCTGTCTGCATAGGGCTTAAATACTGTTTAGGTTTCATTGTTATCCTCTATGCAGAGTTGCATGTCATCAGGCAGATCCAAAGATGTGCTTCCTAGGGCTGCAGAGCTGGTGACTACCATAAAGTAGCATGAAGCGGGGCTGGAAGAGAGGACAAAAGTAAGAGAAGAAGACAAAAAAGGTGAAAGAGAGTTTGGATTATCTAGTTGGGTGCTGGATTTATCCTACTGTTATTTATAATAAATTTAAGCTAATATTATTTGTTGAAAATTCTTCTCAATTCTCATATTTTGTTGATTTTGACATAGTCATTTAAAAGGGCTGAGTTTCATCCAGTACACCACAGTACCCAATACACATAAACAGACCTAATCTACACACAAATAAATTTTGGAAGTCAACAGTTAATGTATGTTTATAGAAACATTTTTTTATTTATCAATATTTTTTTCACTTAGAACCACTCTCTTGTGCTCATGCTTTTTTGGAAGTAATCCCAAGTTTTCAAGCCATTGCCTGGCCATAAGGAAGCTCTCGAGAAAAAGAGCCAGGCAATGGACTACACTTTAGTGAGATAAGTTCTAATATCACTGCCACATTATAAAAGTATCTAGTGAAAAAAATCACATAGTAGGAAGTCAAGAGACCTCTTTGATTCTCTGGCACGTGTATTAAAAGATATATTGGTATGCTATAAAATGCTACGTGAAATACATTATACAGTTCTAGCATTTAAGGATATAAAAATATAAAGTTCAGAGTATGCAACCACATATGACATTTCACATAGATATTACTAAATTAGCGAAGTGCTATGGTTTTAATGTGTACCTACTCTTTTCTTTTTGTTGACAAGGAGACACAGAGGTCAAATTCTGCTCTTAACTGTTCAGCTTTTCCATTGTTATTAATGCGTTGGTATTTCCTGAAATATATTCTCTGTGTACTAGTGGTAATGAAAAATGTTCATGAAATTTCAAGTAAAATATAATAATGCATAATGGTCATGATATTCTCTTTGTATCTACAGTAATTGTGAGAAAGGGACAAATTTAATAGAAACAGTTCTGCAGAAAAGCAATTTGCAACTTCATGATGGAATTTTCAGTTTTCCTCACTCAAGTTTTAAGTGATTTTAAGGAGAGAAATGTGTGTTTGAATCCTATTATGTGAATTATATTCACCAAAATGATCCCCAGGACTAATCCTGCATAATCAGTATGGATCTGGGGGGTGGGTTTGCAGGAGGGAACCCGCCTGGAGGAAACTGGGTGAGCTTTCCTAGCAGAGGTTGGAACTCTGGAATGCAGCAAGGCCACATGTTACATTTACATCCCTTAACTGAATTTTAGTTCCACAAGGCTGTGTGAGGAAAGAAGTAGGAATATAGTTTCCTTTACTGGTCTTGTCTTCACAGCCATCACAAATGGTCACAAACTTCTCAGCTTCGAATCCCAGTTGTCCCGATGTGATTCTACTCTTCTCAACCCATGTAGTTATGACAGTGTAGCATGGTGCCTGAATCAATAAGCTATGCCACGGCATTTAGTACATAGGGATAGGATTACATGTAAAAGTGTTGCAAAATTGGAAAGGGTAACTGCTTTTCTTTCTACTCACTGATCACTGTGGAAATACCATAGCTGTTTTGACATTTTTATGAGAATATATGAATGAATTCCTTGTTTGTTTGTTTGTATGTCTCTTAAATATCATAATGATAGAGTCAAGGGTTTAGGCTGGGTATTTTTTTGTTGGTGGCAGGGTGTTTGTCTCTTAAGATCTGAGAAACAAAGCTGAAAAAGCATCAAACCATGGCTTCTATGAGTTTTTTTCTCTTGAAACGTGAATTATGCTGTAAAACAGTGAGTTCATTACTCAAAACACAGAAGATTCAGGAACAGATTCCTTAGAGACCACTGAGAAGAATCGAGTAAATATATGTTATTGACTGCTATATTGGTCCCATGCTCATCAGACTAGGTATTTTTTAAAGGCCATTTATAGTTTAATTTATGACCGATTGTGCTACTTGTATTGTATTTAAAGGTGTCACAGACAGTTTGGACGTAATTCAGAAAGTAAGCTATGTTTTTTTCTTTCTCTAAGAATCAAGGAATGCACTTTTCTTTCCTTGATGAAAGATCCTGGCTCAGCAGGCTGAGCTGCCTCACAAAATGTATATATGTCTGAAATATAAGAAGCTTGCACTGACAAAGGAAAAGCCAAAAATCAAATAAAGAAAAGGCAGCTAGCTTGATGAAAAACTGGCACGTTCAAATTTGAGGCTCAAATTCAATGTGACTCATAACCATGTGAATCTTACTCTGTTTCAGAACTGAAGCAGGTCTCAGACCTTGCAAACAGAACAATTCTGCCTTGATTTACACATGTGCATAGACCTGCTTCAGTCCCCGGAATTGTTCGCTTGGGTGTGGAGCTATGTGTGGACTAGAATATGTGGTTAATGCCGTGGAAAAGCTTTCTGATTTATTTTTTTTTCCAATGAGATCTCATCATGACAGTTTTCCATCTTTTGGAAAAGCTACCAACAGGAACTGCTGTTGGGTATCATGAAAAATAGTTCCTATGAAAATAAAATTTGGATAGGTTTCTCAGCAACACTGCCAGGACTCTTTCTGCAGATCTTTAAAAACACACAATTGTTTCTAGAGATTTGAGAGAAAGGTTTCAGTAGAAACAGGGCATCCGTGGTTTCAGTGTCTTACTGCACTGGGAGTTGGGAGAACAGGGGCAAAGAGAGGGAGAGTTAAGAACAGATTGTAATAATAAAGCCACACAATAGTATTACACATGGAGTTTAACGTTAAATAAAGATTGCACAAATTCCTACCTGTGAATGCTTATCCTAGTGTTTGTTACACTTCCAAGTGTGAAAGAAAAGCCACAAACATTTATCATGATTGTCAGTAGGGCCCCCTTCCGTACCTCTCCCATGCTCTCCGCTCCTTTCCCTGCTTTTCAGAGCTGTCAACATCCATGCTTGCTCAAGCCTCCATTTCTGGCTGTTAGTGTGCTACAGGATTGTTTTACATGGCCTGCATGAGCAGAAAGAGCTTGATTTGAGGAGGCAGGGAAAGATTTTTAGGAGCTGGAAACAGTCCGTGCCCTGGCAGCCTTCAAGGTGTTCTCCTTGAGACTCATACCAATTGAATTAGCCCGGCATACACTGAGCCTCCCACATGCAGCAGCCTCTACCAAGCACTGTGATTTTAGGGAATGCCACTCTCCAGCAGCCAGCAGTGGACCTATGCTGAGAAGCTGCTCTGCACTGAAGTGAGAGGTCCCTTTTTCTTCTAGGGAATGTGAGAAACTTCTCTTATGTCTTAGCAAATTCTTAATGTGATTATTTTGTATTTATGTCTTCCTACTGCGTTCTTTGCTTTTTGTTTCTTTGGATTCAGTCACTTTTATTTGTCTTATTTTATCCTTCTTACAGATTATCAAGGATGGTTCAGTGACTATTCTTACATTTTCCTACAGTTTATCGTATACTCAAATACGTAATACAGCTCTCTCAGAATCTATCAGCAGGGGGAGTGCTTTATGAATAAAATTATTAAACCTTATTAATTTTAGCCCAAATATCAGTCATTTTCACAAAGAAAATGCCTTTTGGGTGTCTGAAAAATCTGCACTGGGGAAGGTGGGTTTTTATGTCATGAGGACACAAGTGAGGTGGGACTAACTCTGGAGGGGAAGTGTAGGTCTGTGGAAAGGATTTTAAGAGCATCCAGGGATGATGAGGACCCACTGGAATTCTGTGTCATTGAAATGAAGTGAAATGCGAAAGAAACCCAGCAGCAAAGGTGCATTTGGCTTCTCTGTTATTTCCAAGGAGTGCATGTTTCGCTAGTTCCCTTTCTCTCTCACAAATGGCAGCCATGAGGAATAGTGTTGTGCCAAGGTGACCCCTGGGCAACTTGAGCTCCCAGGTACTCCTTGGCCCAGTACCTCCATGAGGCCATCCTGTCCCACCTCACAGCTTGTGCCTTAACAATGGCACCACAGCCATGTGACTCCAGCCAAAATCAGGTCTCCAGTGTGATGAAGCTCAGCCCAACACTTGCTGGGTAGGGTTTCTTCCAGCAGAACCATACGTCAAGGGGCTTAGGGATGCCCTAAGCTCTTCCAAATAAATCCCACAAATCTTTAAGCAACCTTCTAATTGTTCCTGGAGCAGTACAATAGATCCCACAGTGGTGGCATCTCCCATTCACACATTTCAGTTTCTAGCTTCAGCAGCAGTTAAAGGAAAATGAAGTGTGGATACTGCTTTCAGACTGAATTCTTTTCAGCACCTGTGAATGAAGGAAGGGGGTAGTTAATACTTATTCTGGTTGTGATTTTTGTGATGGAGCAAGGAGGAGAAGCATGTGTTTAGGATTATAGAAGGCTAATGACATGACAGTCTTCAGTCACTGTCAGACTGAACTACGGAACTCCATTCACAGCTAGGCATGAAGGAATTTCTTTTGTTTTTTTTTCATTGACCAAAGCAGCCTCTGAGAAATCTGCATCACTGACCCTATTTTTAATTATGGTGATTACTAATAGATGATTGCACTTGCAGTCTCAGTTCCTGTATTTGACACTCTTGGTATTTCATGGCTTTAACTTACACTGCTTCACTGCCACGGGCCTTTTTTTAACAACTACACAAATAGAAAGTACATGTTCACCCTCCTGTGTGGTTTGTGTTGTCACAGCACAACAGCAGACATTGTCCACATTTTGAAGAAAGTCTGATGCAGAAATTGGCTATAAGAGTAGCCAGTATTTCAGAGACTGAAATGGATATCTCCTAGTTGCACAAAGACATCTACATGAGATATTCTAGGGTTATTTAGTTATTTTTTGTAGCTTTCAATGACTTACCTGTTTAAGGTTCAGTCACTCTCTCCTGACCTCTGCTGTAGTTTCCTTTCAATATCTGACCTTGGATTGTATGATAGTACTTTTATATTTGATAGTCACTGCAATAATCAGACTGTGCAGACACTCTTCCACATAAATAAACGTCTCTTAAGTATTAACAATTTAATTTTATTTTGCATCTCTACACAAATTTCTAGAATATTTTAAAAGGTACTGTACCTTCCATAGCCCTTTAAACCCTGTGGATAAGCTATGAAACCTGTATGTGCCACCTCCAGCTCTGACTGTGACCTGTATTGTGGTCTCACAGAAAAGAAAGATGCTGTTTATTGTGACACGCATTAAATTCTTCATTTGTCAGGGAGGATTCACAGATATCCATGCATTTATACTTCTTCAGTGTTAGTCATATGCAACAGGAGTAGTTTCACTATCATTTCCCTTCCTGTGCTGAGAGCGTATAGGTGTTATCCCTTGCCTACCTTTATGTGACTACAGTGAAGAAAGAAAATTCAAAATGTCAGAGTCAGCTCAAACTCCCAGAGAGATTGATCATGGGACTGACAACCCACCACTGAAGTTTGGTTCAGATTAAATAGAATCATTTTGTAACAGATTTGTCTATAACAAAGCTTTTCAAGATGGGGTGCTGTAAAACAATATCATGATGCTTCTGATTCTGAGCTTATGAAAAAGAAGAGATATATCATTTTGGATGCAGATTTGTGGAGAATGGGTACTGAGGCTCCTCTCTAGTTTCTGTTTATAGAGATAAATCATGTACTTTTTCTGTAGTTTGGTCCTTAGTCCCTTCCAGGGTCTACTTGTATTGAGTAGGACTAAAATGAGGCTTCCTCCAAAGCAAGAACTTGAGGT
The DNA here is from genome assembly GCF_017976375.1 of Cuculus canorus. Classification (NCBI taxonomy): domain Eukaryota; kingdom Metazoa; phylum Chordata; class Aves; order Cuculiformes; family Cuculidae; genus Cuculus; species Cuculus canorus. The sequence goes on along the minus strand of NC_071403.1, from coordinate 42,739,839 downwards.
ACAAGAGGAATGATAATCAGAAATTCAGTGGGATGGGTGAAAAAATTTTTTGCACCTTGCTTCACCTTCCTTCCCAGGTTTTTGCCTTCCTTTCATATCACTCTTGGAAATAAATTCAGAGTCAGACAAGCACAAGAGTCTCATCTGTGGCATTTCTAGCCAAGGCACATTGTCAGATGTTGAGTGACAAAGAGACAATACTGATGGTAGTGTAAACACACACTGACAGTGGCATGTCATAAAGACACATACATTTAGATTTGGGAAATAATTCCATCTGACTCTTTGCTCCCTATTTTGTTTCTGGTTTCCTTTTATCACGTTTGCATTTTGCTCCTAATTCAGTATTTCTTCTTTGTATTTTCCCCAGTCCCCCCCTGCTCTGAAAGATCACAACTTTCTGAACTAAAAATGAATATTCTGGTCACATGGGTAAAAGGGGAGTGGTGCCTCAAATTAGTGAAGAAAAGCCTGGGTTTTTTGTGTAACTTGCAAAAATGTCTGTGCCTTTTATTTCGATGTTGATACCTCTGAAAGCTAAGGATTAAAAAGAAAAAGATGTTTGTTCAAGATGACCAAACCTCCTCCTCTTTTATACAGGGGAGCCAATGTAAGGTGAATAGCCCTAATGGTAGAGCACAACTGCAATTATCTGTGTGGAGGCTGCATAGAAATATGGAAGTGATCTTGAAATCAACTATACTGAAGTACCACAGGCCTGAAGCTGGGGAATTAACTGACTGATTGTTCAGAACCCAAGTTTAGCATAAACTGCACAGAGAGGCCACTTCTGATGCAACCAGTCTAGCAAAATAGGAGTAGCAGTCATGTCTGGAAAGTCTGGGGCCACAGTCTCTGATGCACGTCTGTCTGTTGGTCATGTATCACAGAGTTGCCTTTACCCAAGCAAGCCTTATGATTTTTATTCCCCTGCAGGACTGTTGAGTATTATCAGTTTAAACACGATTTTCTGGTTAATAAGTACTCTTCATGCTGCTGGTAAGGGCCCCCCAGGGCCTAAGAAAGACCATTCTTTGTTTTATAAGAATCTCATAAAAGTAGACTGGTCGTTCTGATCACATAGACAGATGTGTGCCGTCCAAACGCTCCCTAACCCCTGCAGTCCGCAGCGTGCAATTGAGGAGTTCAATAATATGAACCTCACTAATCACCAGGGTGTCAGTTCAGGTCAAACTGAATGAGACGTCCCTGTATTAAATATGTGATGGAGTTCCGTCATGCTCTGAAGTACAAAACAGCTATGCTGTTCTACAACAGCAGAGGCAGAAAACTAACACTAAAAGACACTATGCCTTTTAAAGCATCAGTGATGGAACCTCAGCATTTCCAAGGGTGAGGCTCTTTATCCCTATTTGTTTTGTCCCTCTTATCTAAAATATCCAAATTGGCTGTTCATTCGCGAGTTTCAGCTTTCATTTTTAACTTGTGCTATTAAGAAATGCATGCAGTTTTCAAAGCAAAACACATCAGGGTTCTGGAAATCAGATGCTATGTGTTTAGGCATCAAATAGCTCAGAGGACTCAAGTAGAGTTCACTCATGTACTTTTCCCTTCTTCTTATAATTCCACTGAGTGCCTGATGTGACATATCTTTGTTTTACCTTTCCTCAGTCTTTACAGATAAAAATTTTCCACTGTCAGAGCCGCTGAATGTCTCTGTCACCTCCTCCATCTCTTCACTGTCTAGACTTCCTCAGCTGGGATCGTTGATTCACCAGCTACAAAAGTCTTCTGTTAGCCTTCTGCTCATAAGCATTGAGGTTCATCTTTGCCTGCCTGCCAAACCTGATGCTACTCATACCCCTAAGCATACAGCACCCCTCTCAGCTATATTAACACACGGATACTCTTTCCTTTCTATTGCCATCTCTTCAGTCCCTCTTTCCCTACTCACACAGAACTGTCCTTGCCTCTTTGTTCTCTATTTGACTACATAAATCTGGTAGATGCTAACCTTTTGCTTTCAGAGTCCTAAGCCACGGGTTGTTTCTCTACTATTCTTGCCAGCAATTCTCATTTCAACTTTCCTCTTCCATCTGTCTCCACAAGAAGCAGTTTGTGCGTGGCCAGTGAGGAGTGAGTGTTGGTTGGTGTTTTAAAAGAATCTCAGACAATATTACTCTCTGAAGTGCCTCTTGCCTTTTCAGCTATTCTACTTACTTTTGTATGGCTGCTTCTGAGCTGAGGTGTCTACAAGACAGTCCCTTTATAATTTGCTGTAATATTTTACAGGGCTTTGAAATGCAGCTTGGAAAGTGGTGACAGTAAAACCTTTTCTAGTACACCAAGGCCACTACAGGGAATGCTCTACTTGTTGTTAGGCAGACACTTGGGCTGAACTCAACAAGGCATTTGGCTAAAAATTCTCACTACTGACACATCTGTTTCATCCATCTATTGTAGAGGGAAGGAGAAGCAGGAGGAGTTGTCAAGGAGACAAATTATAAAAAAACCCCAACACCTCAAATTATTATTTTAAATTATTTGTGTTGATGTGAATGTAGAAGAAGATTAGCTGACTTTCAGGAATCACTGCACCAAAATGACAATGATGTATGAGGTGGAAAATGCTTCCTAATACACAGAGACAATCTGTTCCTTCTTCTGCTGCAGTGCTGTGTGTAACAGAGAAACACCCAAGATTCGGCTTACAAAGCTGAGACAGAAAGTACTTTATTTTTATTCTTCCACTGCTCTGCTCACAGGCAGACAATGGAGTACTTTCTCCAACCTGGACCCCATTTACGAACAGACAGAGCTATTTTTTTACTTACATGTCAATTCAGATGTCTTAAAAAAAGTCTCCTCCAAGTGTAGCGCACTTAAACATAAAGGATTTAACTTAAAAACAGCAAAAAAAGAAGTTTTGAATCCAGAGGACTAGAAAACACTAGAAGGGCAGTATTAGAAACTAAGGTATTTTTTCTGACTATGAGACAAAATATGTCTTAAAGGCAAACTAGACTAAACTATTCTGACTTATGTAAGAGAAAGGAAATGAGAAATATTTGCCGTGTGCCATCTTACTCTTGAGAGTACTCACTGGTTGCGCCCAATTCACATTTTGTAGGAAGCTCTCCGTATGATGCTGTTGCCAAGATAGTGACTTGCTTTCCTGAGAGTTCACATGATGGGAGGTATATAGTGTAAAGTGAAGTTAGAAAAGGATGTCAATGGAAGCTCTTCAAACCTATAGTCCTTGATATTTTATTTCACACATAAGAACGTTTTGGCAGATGGGAAAACTGATGAGAGCTATTGCTTATCAAATCTCCTGGTATCTTTCCCTTAAGAGTCTCACCTGCAAGACAGACTTATAAGACAATGTCTTAGGAAATTCATGAGAACTTGCTCTCAAGCCTGTTGAAGCCAGAAGTATTTCCATGGGCTGTGGATCGGCCTGTGCACTGGATAGAAAAGATCCTTTCATATATGCATGTTTTTATGGTTGGTCAGGCTCTTGACCTGACTACTTAATCTCATGGTGCTAGATGACATGCCCATGTTAGTTCCTCTGAACATCTCCTTCTCTGGTGACAGCTCATATTTTTCTGTTTGTCCCAACAGTAGAAGGGGAGAAGAAAATTAATGACATACATGTCCTTAGGCGACGTTGCATCAAAGTTAATTTGGGACTGAACCTCTTTACTTTTTGTCACTCTGATGCCTGTTGAAGTAGCTCAGAACATAATTTTTAAGATTTATTGTACTCTTTGAGGTTTCTTCTTTGAATCTGTATGAAGCACTTAAAGAAGTAGCCATTTACGATGGTTGCTTCTAGATGGTATAGTTGATGTAATGATTTCAAACTTTTTTTGTTGTTCCTTGCAGAAGAAGCCATTTGGGGAAGAAAAAATGATGTTTGTCAAATGGCTGTTTGGCAAATAAATTATGCTATTTAAATAAGATGGTTTTGAGTCAGAACTTCTCTGCAATAAAATACAATTCTACCATTTACAAGACTTGTAAATATAGATCATGGCTTATATCTCCCCATTAAATACTACAAAAGAGTTAACAATGCAGAGGCAGTGACATGTTAGGAACACTTGGGCTTTATTTGAAACTGCCATACTCTTTATGGTTGAGCCTATGAGAAGTAGCCCAAAATTATTTCTTACAAAGAGATGGCAAGACAGCAATGAGAGTTTTGCTGGACAGCACTAAAGCTCCAGCTGTGTGGGCAGAAGCTCCACTTGTTAGCTCAAATTCAAGGTACTGGAAATCTGGAAAAGAAAAAAGGCTAACTTTGAACTTTACATCAACCTATAGATGCTTTACAAGCAGTATGATATGTGCCCTGCTTTTCTAGATGTGTGTGTCTAGCCTTTTACACTCACTCTCTTTCATTTTTCTGTAAACAAAATTTACAAGGATGTGCATGACATCAGAATCATAGCTGCTGCTCACCTAGTATCTGTTTCTATGACACAGCTCTTTCTATTCCTTTATGTCTCTATCTCTTGCTAAATACATATATGTCTTCATATATATATATATATATATGGATATACGTGTCTTTATATATACTTAGAGAAAAGAGCAAGACAAGGAAGTCTTGCATTAATAGAATGCAGATTTTATTCAGGACTACTTTTTAGTTACTGCGTCTGTTTTCTACATTCAAAACATGAAACAGATCAATTTCATAAGGGATTTCCAGGTACACCTGTTTCTTAACTAGAAATAGCAGTACATGAAACAATGGGATATATTTCTCCCTAACTTTGAGTAGAAGCTACTACCCAGATTATACCCTGAAATGTAAAGGATTTCACCTTACTAAAAGTTTTGTCTCATCTAACGTAACTGTAAATTACTTATGCTCTTCTCATTCAACTCTATATTTCCCTTCTGAAACTCATGTAACTTTTTACTTGTTCTATTGAAAATCCATTTTGATGTTACATGTTATCTCACAAGCTGGGTAAAAGTGTGAAGTATTAAAAGTATAGTCAAAAGTTTTGTGATAGGGAGCATGTTTACAGCAATGTTTTAGTGGCAGAGTATGCCTTTGTATATTGATATCGCTACCCCAATGGTAGTACAACACTTTCAAAATGTTTTCTCTCAAGGAAAGTTCTTCATTATCCTGAATAGAAGTGCTCTGAGATACAGCTGGCACACCATAAACAGAACGGGGCAGTCGATTTCTGTGGTCTGTATACATTTGTCAGTGAGGACCTAGAGCTGGTGTATGAGCAATATTTGGACACAACAGATTAATGATACTTGGCCATGGTACATTTTCTTATGTCACACCATAAGAAAAACATTGGAAATGGGTTCAATACTTGTGTGACATCCTTTATACTTCATTGACAAGTGGGACATATGCAAAAGCTGCTTCAATTCTGGGAAAGAAATAGGCATTTTTTGCATTTGTTCAGACATAGGACTATGAAGGGAATCAAGTATATTGAAAACATTTCCAAAAATATGTTCTTCTTATGGCACTTTTCTGTCCCTTTGACTCTCCTGTGCGTCATGATGATGAAAGAATGGTGAGTTGCATTGGGATCTCTGATTGTCTTTGCCAGGATGACCCTCATTCTTGCTGTATGGGCAGATGAGGACTCTTACAGCTGGGAAATACTGAATCTCACCTTAGGTGGTCATCTTAAGCTCGTTTCATCTCTGTCATCTTTAGCAGTTCTCTGTGCTGAGCTGTCTGACCAACAAGAATTTTGTGCAGGGGCTTTTTTGTTCTGTTCTCTTTTTTGCCACCAAAGAGGGGTCCAAAGAGCAAATCATTCTGCACAGCATTCTCTACTGTTCTGCGAGGAGAAAGTACAAACTGCAATGAGATTTATATGAGTGGAAGCTTGCACATATAGAAAAATGCAACAGTTATTTAGAGGTATGCCATACACCTCAAAAGCTCAGGTGGATGGAATGGCTTTCCAGGATCTGGGATTTACTGCTTCAGAGGCAAGGAAGCAATTTCATACATGGATTACACTGCTTCAAATTTAGAATCTATTTTTGAAAATAAGGCCCTTGACAATGTTAATTACTTATATATAATCCTTGAAATTATATTAGTGGTAGGAATTAGAACACTACTCACGCAACCTAATAGAATTATAACATTAACATTCCTTTCGCACTGTTGAACTATCACTGCACTCTAAGAGGGGTGATACATTCTAAAAAGCCTTCGAAAACATGCAAGTCAAAATAAGAATCAAGGTGCCTAACACCGAAGGAACAGCATCTAGGAAGAATAAAAGAAATAACATTTCCTTCATATATCAATTTCATAATTGGGTAAGTTTTATCTTCTCATCTCTATTTCAGTTTTCCTCTTAGATTTAAAGGAGCTGTTAATTCTGAAAGAATCTGAAGTATAAAGGAGAAACCAGGAGGTGGACAGGTGCAAATGACAATCAACATAACCTTCATCAATGTCCTTTTTCATTAGTTTGCAAAACCATTAGAAACATGTTGCAAAATTCCCATGCTGAGCTGCCATGTTGGCACGGTTCACTGGCTAACGCTTTTAAATCACAGCAAATCCAATAGGTTATTGCATCCTGATACTCTTCATTAGTGAAATCCAACAGTCTGATGCTGTCCAATGAATCTTCTAAAAATTGCTAAGCCACTTTTATATCCAGCAAAGGGAATCTGAGGTGCTCTGCTCATAAGGTTCCTACATACAGCACCACAGATTCAACTAATGCTTGTCCCATGGTGATAAATGCAATAATAAAGCTGGATATTTAGAGACAGTAAAAATAATATTTTAGCAGCTGCTTTCACCTTTTTGTATCAAATGATTAGTAGTATTTGGAGCTATAGAGAGTGACCACATTACAGCCATAATAGTCATTACTGATTTCGGTTGAAAAAAAGTATTATGTCACCAGGCATACATTACTCCTTGTGCCTTATCTTAAGGAAATGCTAGTTAGTTTGCCCTTACATAGACTTCCCTTTTAGTAGAACCACTGGGGAACTGTTTCACCTGTTGCAATTACTGTCATTCCTACTGCTTTTTGGTTGTTAGTAGCACAGTCACAGAGCTGAGAGTAAAACCTGTGAAGTCCCGTAGGCTGTGCAGTTTATCGTGGTAGCATGGACACCAGTTCAATATGTAATCTCAAAATTATTTCCAGTCTCGCTTTGCACAGTGATGCATGGAATATATTTCAGCTCTTCGGGTGAAACAGGCCATTCTCAAAGCAGTGCGAGCCCATTTTCCCCACTGCCCTTAAAGACCTAAATGAGAGCACTCATTGTCTCTGCACCAGTGCTTAGGTCATTATGTACCTCTTGTACAGCAGAGAAAAAAGACCGTTAGCTTATGATGATCTGGTCATGATTGTAATATTTGCTATTGCCTTTAATCATAACTCCATTTTTCTAAAATCAAAAGTGATATAATTTAGTATGTGTCCCTGGCTAAGCAGTGTATATTATACGGCCATTTTAAGACCTTACAGATGGGCACAAGTTCAATAGTTTGGTTTTTTTTTCCCACAGTTTAATGTCTCAGCAAATGATAGAAGAGACATATTTTCCTATATCACACTTTATCCTGCAAGCATTGTTTGGGAAAGGCTCATATGTCTCTAGACTCGCCAATCTATTCCTGACCCAAAAACAGGTGTCTTGACAGACTCCAAACACTTGTAGACCATCATTAAAGCACTGTGAATGGCACATGTGAACAATCATGCAGCCTTTGCCACTTTTTAGGCAGTTCTGCTATGACAAGAAAATTTTTATAAGCTCTCATTCCTTTCAATGTTTTCATAATTAAAGATATAATTTTTAAGATGCACCATTATATCAACATAATGGATAGTTTATAAAATGAAAAAAAAAAGAGGTATGACCATATTTGTGGTTATGTGGCCTGACCAGTACTATTTGGAACCCATATCTTCTTTTTTTCTGTCTTTGAATCACGTATATTAAGCAATGATGAGTGTGTTCATAGTATATCTATGAATACACTAGGAATTTTCATTGCCTCTTTGAGAATTACTTTTCAGATTTATCATCAGTTTTAGGACATTGAGTCTTTAAAAGCATGTGTCCTCTAAATCTAGGAAGGGGATTTGGGAGGAGGTCTAGAAGAACAGCTACATCTTCTTCTAAAGTTCAAAATCCTTGCTGAACTGAGAAATTGAAGTTGTTTCTGCCAACATCTAGTTCCTCTTGTGGCAAGGCAACAGTGGAATCTGATCAGGCAACGATCTTAAAAAAAAAAATCAAGAGTTATCTTATCTACCTGAGAGAACTTCTATATATAGATGTGCTTGGTTGCAGAACACACATCTTCACAGATTTCACATTATTTTTTCTTAATAATAATAGCAGCAGCAGTAGTAGTAATAATAATAATAATAATCATAGGATCATAGAATGGTTTGGGTTGGAAGGGACCTTAAAGGTCATCTAGTTCCAACTCCCCTGCCATGAGCAGGGACATCTCCCACTAGATCAGGCTGCCCAAGGCCCCATCCAGCCTGGCCTTGAACACCTCCAGGGATGAAGCAGCCACAACATCCCTTGGCAACCTGTTCCAGTGTCTCACCACTCTCATGGTAAAGAAATTCTACCTTATATCAAGCTTAGATCTGCCTCTCTCCAGTTTATACCAGTTCCTCCTCATCCTATCAGTATGAGCCTTTATGAATAGCCCCTCTCGTGCTTCCTTGTAGGCTCCTTTCAGGTACTGGAAGTTCACTACAAAAACCTCCTAGGAGCCTTCTCTTCTCCAGGCTGAACAAGCCCAACTCTCTCAGCCTGTCCTCATATGAAAGGTGCTCCAGCCCTCTGATCATCTTTGTAGCCCTCCTCTGGACCCATTCCAACAGCTGAATCTTGATTGACTCCTTTCATACTCATATTTTTTTAAATGAGGGCACGCTAGTGTTACAGACTATGATTGACCAACAGAGTATGTAGAATTTGTCTGGCTTTAAGCCCATGAGCAGTGATTTTGATTTTGAAATGACTGAACCTTTAAAAGAAAAAAAGAAGGAATTACTTCAGCTACAAAACTATCCTACTGTCTTTGCTTGAAATCTGTTGAATTGGGAAGATCAGGAATATACCATGTGAAATCCCAACCTGACTGCTCATTAACTTTGATGTTATCTGGGTTTTTATCTACCACTTTCTAAGGAGAGTCTGAGTCTTCTTATTAAGTAGGAGGTATACATTAACATGGATCTATACAGTACATTGAGTCCTTATACCAGCACCCTGTGAAACAATTATCTTGTATTCTTCCCATTAAGTCTTTTAAGGCTACTGTAAGCATATAGTCCAGTCTTGAAACTGGGCGGTAGGGATATAAATTTGAAAGCTTAAAGTTAGTATGGCTATACCATATCGTGTATTTCCACCAGGTCTTTTCTTCTTTACATTGAGTGAAGAGACGTGATCAGGACAAAACCAAGACCACTGTACTTGTTTCATTGAATTAATTTCACCCTGGCTACGATGAATTAATGTGTAGATTACTTTAGTTTAACTCGTTAGAAAGATTTAATAGTAGGAGAGATTTGTTGACATAATGTAGGTTCAGGTACTGAATAAATTTCAGTAGACTTATTAAGACAGAGACTTATTACGGAAATGGCACTTTGCTCACCTTAAAATACTTATCTTGGAACAGTTGTTAAGAAAAGAATGACTGTGTTCAAAATTATGGATAGAAATGATTTTTTTTCCCACTTTGATTTGAGGTCCCATACTGCATCAAATGAGAAGCAGATGCTGATGATATAGTTATATTCCATAGGTTGTACAAGTATCATATTTGTACAAAACAAACCCAGAAAGGCTTGAAAAGTTAGTTGCAGGGGAAAGAGAGGAGAAAAATGGCACATCTCATCGTTCTCCTCTCTGCTTTCATGCTGTTTCTTAGCTACTGAATGAAAGTGACTGGAGGATATGTTAACAGGCACACAGCTGTAAGCCCTTTAAAACAGGCTGCAACTTAACTTTATTTTGGGAGGTTATGGGATAAGTCAGAACCTGATCTCCATTACAGCTAGATTCCAGAGATATGATCTATTTCAGCAAGGGCTCAGAGCAGCCATATTATTGGAAGTGGGTGAAAATCCACCTGGATTTGGCACTTCAGACATGCCTAATTAGAATTCTTTAAAAGCTGTAATGATTTTTAGAAGGCTACAGATAGACACTAATAGTGCAATGATTCTGTAACATATCTGTTCCTGGAAAGTGCATATGAATTCTTTCAAGATTACAGCATCATTTACAAGTTCCATACACCTCTTGACTTCAGGGGAAAAAAAAAATAAAATAATAAAATTGAGGGGAAAAGAGGAAAGACTGTGTTAAACTGCTGAATTTCTGCTTTGGAAACTTATAAGCGAGAACCTGTACAAATTCATAGTGGAGAATCATCATTAGCAAAAGTCTGTCTTGCCAGACTAGAATTTGGAACACAGTTCAACTTCTATTTCTGCTCTGGACCTACTATGCAATAGACTTTCTTAAGCAACTAATCAGGACCCAGACCTATCTCACCTAATTTACCATTTAGAAAGGGAATTTCTGCTCTAAGCTAGTTGCTAGTTCCCTTTCTAGATGCTGCATCAATTAAATCTTTTGTAGTTATATGTCTCGATAGTCTATTCTGTGTAGGTGCTATTTCTTTTCTGGGGCTTCTTCCAAAACAAACCCTGAATGAAGAGAGTGCTTTGCCTCAGGATTCACTCTGTGCAAGATATATATGGCATATACATCAGCAACCTCTGTTATTTTTGTAGAGACATGATTACAGAAGACCCGAGATCTCTGTCTAGGAATAAATGCTTAACTTTGAGACAGCTAATATTAAATGTGATGAATTGTAACACTGGGTCCTTACATGCTTCTTGCATTGTAAAAAAGGATTAACAATAATTGTCTGTCTGTCTCAATTTATTAGCATTTGACTCTGACCTTTAAGTGCTCCTGTGTTAGACATGTGCAGTTCTGTGCAATCACATTAATACCAATTAAATTAAACTTTACATATCTTTCGTCTAAACTACAGAATCATACAGTGGTTGAGATTGGAAGGCGTCATTTGGTCCAACAACCTTGCTCAAGCAGGGCCACCTACAGCTGGTTGCCCAGCACCGTGTCCAGGTGTGTTTTGAGTATCTTAGGTTCACTGCTGTTGATTTTCCTATTACTAGTTAAACAGAGTTGTTCACTTAATATTTATTTTAAGATACTGTGAGGTTGGGTTTTTTTCAAAGAAATATACAAAAGCTTTAGCTGAGAACATTCTTTTTTTTTTTTTTTTTTGAGGAGGGAAATGATTTTATTTGCTACACATGACAAGAAATAGTAGATCTGGATACAAAAAACAGACTTGAAGTCCATGATGACATTGCTTTGCCAGGTCCTTCATTAGCCCTCAAAAGCTCTTTTTATCTGTAACAATTTCCTTCATATGGGCAGCATTTTGTTGTTGTTTTGTTTTTGCAGTGCAATGGATTAGCTTTCCTATGACAGTTTTTTGAGGGCATCTTCAAAGGGGAAAAAAGAGCTAGGAGATTTGAGCCAAATTTGCGCTATACTTTGCTGGTACCTTTCTGAGTGTGCTCACAGCGTGCTAGCTGCTGGCTTGATGAAATGCAATACAAACCATTCTCCACAGCTTATTGCAATAGTGGGGCAAGTGTCCAAGCCGCTATGTTAATTAAATGCCACCGATATCTGTGGAAAGTTTTGTGCCTCTGGTTGCTGAAAGGAAAAACACAGAGAAACTTAGAAATCATCACACTTCTTAGGAGATGAGCAGAAACTTCATTAGCAAAATACTTATTTGCCATGTTTTCCCATGAGAGTTGGTCGGTGAGAGATGCATCCAACAGCTGGCAGTTTTATTTTTGGAAGATCATCATTTTCTTTCTGCGGTTCAGCATCTAACAGACAGTTGCAAATTTTTATTCCCCTAAATTCTACTGAATTTGAGAATCTGGATTTACTCATATGGCTCTTTCCAAGCAGCTCATTTATGTGAACACCAAATAATATAACAAATGGGACAGTCAAGAAAGAGTGCGGAGAAAAAAAAACAGGAAAGCAGTGTACCCATACCACCACCACCCCACTGCTCTACCCAGATTCAGATTTGGCCAGAGATGAAATTGATAGCTCTGCAGGAGGAATGTGGGAATAATGGGCTACCGACACTATGAATGAATTATGCACTGCAGGCACAGGGCTCCTCAGCACATTGCTGTTCAAAATTTTATTTTTATGTGGCACATATTTAGAAAATTGAGGAGCGCCTTGGAAAGTTGGGACAGCTGGAGAGCGTGTGTGGGGCGCCGGGGGAATGCCGGGGCTCCACCAGCAGCCTCTGGCCAAGCGGGTCTCCAACATGCCAGCCAGCCCACCACCCCAGGAGCAGCCCCCGCTGCCTCCACCGGGACCAGACAGATGCTATGAAAGGGCTGGCGTTAAGTGCTTTTTGCAGGATATTAAACCAGCATCCTAACTGGTAAAAAAAATGAATTGTCACTGACATTATGTCGGCCCACTTGGAGCCCCCTCTGCTGCTTTCCTCAGTCTGGTAACCATTACGCACAAAAGATCAATATTCTCCTCAGTGCTGGAATTTACGTAATGATTTCCAATAAAACCTATTTCAGACTGTTCTGGCTACGGGACAGAAACAAGCCACAAAATCTAATGCACTTAAAGCCTTTTTTTTTCTTGTCTTTTCTTTCCTTTCACCCCCCCCTTTCTTCCCTTTTTTTCTTTTTTCTTTTTTTTTTTTTTTCTTTTAGATGACTTGAATAATGGAAGCTAGATCAAGTGATAAGACACTTGCAAGCACACAAAAAGGAGGCATTTAGGCCCTGGCCAATCTGCTTAGCTAATGGCTGTAAATTGACACCCGCAATGAAATAAAAATGTCTTGGTGCAACTGAATGGCTGCGCAATTGCTACCAACACTCACCCCCATCACCCCTACCAACCCCCCACCCCCTCCCCCGGCAGCCTCAGTGATGGGTGCTGGGGAACACACCCTTCCACATCACTTTTCTTCACTTTTATTTTCCAGCTAATGAAAGATAAGTTTCCAAAATGGAATGAAGTAAATACTTCATGATTGTTTTTCGGCAGAAGTCTGATGTCATTAGAGGTGGTGAACAGCTCCAGCTCCCAGTAACTGTAATTGACACTCCAGGTGCTCAGCATGTCTGAAAATCAGGTTTCTCATACTCTTCCAGTTCTTTTTTTTTCCTACTTGAAAGCTTTTCTATCTCCCCCCCCCCCCCCCCCCCCCCCCTTTCTTCTGGTCTTTGCAAAAGAATCTGAAGGGTGTAAGAAGATGACTGGTACTTGAGGAATGAAATTTCTGATCTATTATCTGTTGGTGAAGGAAATAATTTACAGAGGTGAGATAGATAAAGACATACACATATATCTTCCAAATTGTCATAGTTTCATATTTTGCCTTTTGCCTTGCTATACTGCCTAGTTTCTTTGTGTCCTGTAGTGCAAACTTCAGACAGAGGAAAGACTCTGTCCATGTGTGTGCTAAGACTGGACTACTGTGGTTAAAATGGTTTCCCCTGGATCTCCCTCACAGCTTGCAGTTGTCTGATTTCAATCAGTGGCAGTTCTTTCCACATGTCTAACCATCAATCTTCTCCTGCTCCTGGATGAGTGTGTCACAGCATGGAGCATGCTCTAGTTAAAAAATAGACTGTACTGCAGCTCTCCCTCCTCAGTAGTTGATAACTATTCCTTTGATATTTTTATTAAAAAAGAAAGAAAACATATTATGTTATATGTTTCTGCAAAAAAAAAGAAAAGAGGAAAAAAGCCTGAAGCACACTGAAGCTCTGGAGGCTGTAGGAAGAGCAAGGAAGGAGTTCAGGATTATGTGGTTATGATGAAGCTGTTGCTTAGTAAGTTACAGTTTGTAAAAAAGTTCTCTGGACATTGTGTGAGTCTTCAGTGTTCATCTATTTCACATCCCTTCCTTCCCCCACAGTGAATGATAATTGCTATTTGAAAACAGAGCTGCTTAGAGATGGAGGGGGTTTTGTACAAAAATGAAGCCAAGCATGTCATAGTCCCTTGGTCTCACCTTTGGACCTTCTGGAAAGGGATGAAGGAAGAAATAAATCATTATGTTAAGGGAATGAATTAGCTTAAGTTGATCTTGGCCGGTTTGCAGTAAGAAAGAATATGATTGTAACAGGAGTTTAGCTTGGTTACTAGTTGAAACAAGCAACAAATCAGCTATTGTGTATCTTAAAGAAACTTATCTCTGATGCTCCAAGCGGAGTAAAATGCCAACACAAAGAACAAACCTGAGCTCACCAAGAGTACACAATAAGGAAGGAGATAAGATAAAAAGCATAAGAGAAATCTGAAAACACAAAGGAACTGTGATGTACATACAGTGGGAGTGATAAGATGCTATAATGAGATTTATGCATGTTTTAACCAATGTAATAATGAGTTCTATGTATGTTTAACCAATGTTTCCAGCAGTCTATATGAATATGTATGTTTAACCAGTATAAAAGTCCTGTAACCAGTCTCAATTGACACATATAATGTGAAATAACTCCCTGTGTGTCTGGTGTAGTTATTTATTAAAGCAGTACCTGCTTAATAATCAAATTGGCATTGATTATTGAATTTGGCCTTTTTCATGGCATCAATTTTGGCAGCCCAGGTGGGACAACCTCTGCTCAGCTGCACGACCCAGCAAGTACAAGAACCCCCCTGGGTACCTCTGGGATCTTTTCTCAGAGGGGTTCCTTCATCTGACTGGATTGCTGTGGGAGCAAACAAAGACCATCTCCTGAAAAGTTATTCTTTAGGTTCTTGCTCTTGGACCAGTAATGCGGAAGACTTTATAAGTCGTGGTGACATGTCCCATGCAGAGCACTGTGTGACTGGTTGCAGTCCCCTTTGTGTATTTTTGTGGTAGAGTTATGTACAATTGTACCTGGATTCTTGTGGAAGCCTAGGTTTTGGTGACAGGGGTTAAAGTTCCCACTGTCCTCGGGTCCCCACTGATAATTGATACAGGAATTGTGCAGTGTTTTGGTTTTGAACTTGGAAAGTGTAGTAAGGAACTGAATAGTGATAAATTACTTTAACTTTGGTATACTTCATAACTGTGTGTGTGTGTGCTTGAGATGTAGCACAGCTACGGAGTGTGGAGTCCTGATTCATGTTTCCAATATCCCACAAGGATATTGGATTGTAATTGTAATTTGTAGTTGGATTGTAAAGTGATTGTAATTTTGAACTAAAGTTGTTGGAGAAGAAAATGACTCAGAATAATAATCCCTCAGTTTATTTGTGTCTACATTGTAAGCACTGTCACTTGTGTCTGATTGTCAAATGTCTGCATTGTTGGTTAAATAATTTACCAAGCTAATTGAATTGAAGGGAAAGATTTAAATCCAACTATCAGTATTGGGGGAGGGGGAGGAGACACACCATTAGTTTTGAAAATCCCCAGTAATGGACCAGAATGGTTTTGAAAGGAAGATAGATCCCATTTGTCACAATTGTATAGTGATAAAGGACTAATTGTTTGAAGTTAATAGGATTTGACAGATAGTGGGGTGGGAGGGGTTCAGAGTAAAGAAGTGCCTAGGAAGAGTCCTTTAGGGTGAGTACTAGCACATTGGAAAAATGTAGGAGGACCACTGGGAGGAACCATGAATAGAAGAACACTAATAAAGTACTGTAACCAAAGGTGGCCTATGTATAAATTGGATGATGGGGAGAAATGGCCCTTTAATGGGACGTTAAATTATAACACTGTATTACTGCTGGTGTTATTTTTAAGGAGGGAAGGAAAATAGATGAAGCCACATATGCAGATATGTTTTTCATTTTACAAGATCATCCAGAATGACAACAGGACTGTGGGTTTAACATCCTTCCGCAGGATCCCTTAGTTCTGTCCCTAGAAAAAGAAAGGGGAAGGAAAATGAAAAGATGCTGTTCGGCATGTAGCATTGGACAATGGTGTTTGAAGGTGAGAGAGCCTAAAGAATGGGAAGAGACAGTACATCCAGAGGATTTAGGAATGCCTCCCCTTCCCCCAGCAGTCCATCCACAAAGTACAGAGGGCAAGGATGAAAATGAGGGGGGAGCAGGGGACCCCTTCACCCCAGTCACTGCGAGGACTAGGAATAAAACTTGGAAGGCTCCAGAACTTTTTCCGTTATGGGTGGTGATAGGGCCAGGAGGCCCAGGTAGAGTTGAAATCCCATTTTCCACAGCAGATCTGGATGCTTGGAAGGAGGCAGCCAGAAGGTACTGGGATGATCCCTCTGAGTGGCTAAACATTTTGAACTGATTGCTAAAAATCAGGACCCATATTGGGGAGACATTGATTTAATCTTATGACAAACGACAGAAACAGAGAAACAATTGATACTGAAAAGTGCTCAAACCCATGTACAGGCTCAAATTACTGGGTGTACTTTACAGGGAAATATAGAGGAATATGTCCTCCTGACAGACCCACATTGGGATCCTAACGATAATCATGATTACAGGATGCTGAGACGGTATTGGTATTGGATAAAGTTAGGACTGGAGAATGCTATTCCAAAGGCATTGAATTGGTCAGCATTATATGCTGTAAAACAGGGACAAAAGGAAACCCCTACAGAATTTTTAGATAAATTAAGGGAAGCCATGAGGAAGTACACTACCCTGGATCCTTGCTCAGACATAGGGGAACAACAGCTTGTTTCTTTGTTTTTGGGCCAGAAGAAAACTTCAGAAGCTGAGAGAGCCAAAGATTAGAAACATGGAGAAATTGTTGGAGGAAGCTTAGACAGTTTTTAGGAATAGAGAAGATGCAGGCAGAGGAAAATTGACTGGAGTGATGGCAACAGCTACAGTTGCAGACTGAAGCAGAGGGGTATAATATATACAGGACAAGGCAGAGGCAGACTCATAAGTAACGGGAAAGGAGCAGGAATGAATGGGATTAAACCAATGTTCTTATTGTAAGAAAGAGGGACACTAGGAGAAGGAGTGTCTGGAAATTCAAAAGAGATCCCAGGCAGTGATAGCATCAACAAACGTGGACTGAGGGGAACCTGGGGCATCTACCTTAGCAGATCCACTGGTTAAAATCTGGCTAGGGGAACATGAGAAAGAAATTGAATTTTTGTTGGATATGGATCCTTCCTTCTCTGTTCTAAATCAAGAATTGATTCCTGTAAGTAAAGATTTTATTGGAGTTATTAGAGCCACTGGCCAAGAGAAAAAAGCATTCTTTCAAGAATCTATAAAATTTAAAATGGGAAAACAAATTGGTGTACATCAATTTTTGTATTTGTCAGACTCTCCTAAATCCTTGGTAGGATGGGACTTGTAACAATTAGGGACGACAATAGAGTTTAAACAAGGAACAATAGAGTTTAAAGTGAAAGAGGATAAGTTAAATGAGGTGTTAAGTTTGGTTGTGATAACTCCCTGGGTAAATCTTGAAAAACTTCCAGACTTGTCACTAGAGATTAAGGAAATCATTGACCAAGTCCATTCAGGGATATGGGCTTCAGGAATTCCAGGAAAAGCAAAAAAATGCTACCCCTGTGGTAACAGAGCTCAAAGAGGGAGCAAGTACTGTTCATTGGAAGAGGTATCCTTTAAGGCTAGAAGGTCGCAAAGGAATAGAGGGCCCAATTAACAACCTTTTACAACATGGACTATTAGTGTAATGTGAATCTGAATATAACGCCCCTATTCTGCCACTTAAGAAGTCAGACGGAACCTACCAGGTGGTGCAAGACTTTAGGGCAATTAACAAAATTGTTAAAGACCTGCACCCTGTTGTAGCTAATCCATATACATACAAAACTCAAGGATAGCCAAATTTGGTTTCCAATATTAGACATAAAAGATGCATTTTTCTGCCTGCCTCTGGCTAAAGAAAGTAAAAAATTGTTTGCATTTGAGTGGGAGAGCCCCACCACTGGCAGAAAAACACAACTTACCTGGACGGTGTTGCCTCAAGGGTTTAAAAATAGCCCCACCATCTCTGGGAATCAACTTGCTTGGGATCTTGAAACATAGAAATCCCCTCCTGGAAATGGGACTCTCTTGCAGTATGTAGATGACTTGCTGATTGCAAAAGAAACAAGACCTGAATGCATTCAGTGGACTATAAGCCAAGTTGAATTTCCTTGGACTAAACAGATATCGAGTCTCCCAAGAGAAAGCACAAATAATACAAGAGCGAGTGACGTACTTAGGGTATGGGCTGTCAGGGGGACATTGAGAACTGGGAACCAAGTGAAAAGAAGCCATCTGTCAGACTCCACTCTCACAAACAGTAAAAGAACTCAGGACCTTTCTAGGAATTAGAGGTTGTTGACATTTATGGATTTACAATTATGGGGTGATGGTAAAGCTGTTATATGAACTTTTAAAAAACAGATCTCCCCACCTGGTGTGGTCTAAGGAAGCTTAAAATGGAACTTACGAGAGCTCCAGCTTTGGGTCTACCAGACGTTACCAAGCTCTTTTGGCTTTTCTCTCATGAAAAGCAGGGAATAGCTTTAGGGGTCCTGGCTCAACAGTTGGGATCCTAGAAGAGGGCCGTAGCTTACCTCTCCAAACAATTGGATGAAGTAAGTAAAGTATGGCCAGGATGCTTATGAGTGGTGGCCGTTGTAATACTCAACATCGAGGAAGCCTGAAAATTCACTTTGGGCCAGAAGATGACGGTATTGGTCTCACATATGGTATCTGTTGTATTGGAACAAAACGGAAATCACTGGCTTCCCCATCTAGGTTTTTGAAATACCATGCCATCTTGATCGAGTCAGATGATATAGAAATTGAAGTATCTAACATTGTGAACCCAGCTTCTTTTCTCAGCAGAATGACGACTGAACTGCCAGTACATGACTGTCTTGAAACAATTGAAGCTGTGTATTCCAGCAGACTGGATCTGAAGGAAGAACCTCTGGAGGATGTACAAGATTCCTGGTTTACAGATGGAAGTGGCTTTGTCCAACAAGGTACCGGTAAAGCTGGATATGCAGTAACTACTAAGGACAAGGTAATTGAATCCCAGCCATTAACCTGCTGGGACTTTGGCTCCGAAGGCTGAAATTATTGCCTTGACCAGAGCTTTAGAACTGACAAGAGGAAAGAAGATAAACATATAGACAGATTCTAAATATGCCTTTGGAGTTGTTCATGCTCATGGAGTGATTTGGAAGGAATGAGGGTTATTGAGGGCACAAAGAAAACAGATTAAACATGTTGAAGAAATACTTCGTCTATTGGAAGCAGTACAATTACCAACTAAAGTCGCCATCATGCACTGTAGAGGGCACCTGAGAGGTAACAACCAGGAAACAGGTAACAGATTGGCTGATTATGAGGCTAAACGGATGGCAGAAAGAATGCAAGAAGAGCAAATTTTAGCTCTAATTCTGGGTAACAGAACAAAAACTTGGAAAATCAGGAAGATATTAGATATTCCAAGTCTCATCGGGAATTAATACAAGAACTTGGGGGACAGGTCCAGCAGTGCCAGCAGTGGGCACAAGTAAAAGATGGTGGAATTATTGTACCTGCTAGCTTGGTTTGGAAACTTGTCAAGAGGGAACATAATAAAACCCATTGAGGACCAGACCCCTTATATAAATTCCTAAGTCAGAAATGGATAGGGAGGAATTTATGTACCACTGTTCAGCAAGTGACTCAACAGTGTGAAATATGTTTAAAGAATTATCCTAATACAGGAAATCAGGTACATTTAGGAGCACCTAGGAAAAGAAACACACCTGGAGAGTGTTGGCAAATTGATTTTTCTGAACTCCCAAGAAAAGAGGGGTACAGACACTTGTTAGTATTCACGAATACCTTTTCTGGATGGCCAGAGGCCTTTTCTTGCAGGACAAATAAGGCAAGGGAAGTGGCAAAGGCCTTGTTGAATGAAATAATACCCCCATTTAGGGTTCCTGTGACTATTTCATCAGATAGAGGCACTCATTTTTGTGCAGAAGTAGTACAACAAGTTAGTAGAGCATTAGGGATCAACTGGCAATTGCACACTCCATATAGATGC
This sequence comes from Cuculus canorus, assembly GCF_017976375.1. Lineage (NCBI taxonomy): Eukaryota > Metazoa > Chordata > Aves > Cuculiformes > Cuculidae > Cuculus > Cuculus canorus. The sequence goes on along the minus strand of NC_071403.1, from coordinate 42,719,741 downwards.
CAGGCAAGTGGGCAAGTAGAGAAAATGAATGATGTAATAAAACAGCCAATGATGTAATAAAATATGCCAAGAAGCAAATTTGTATTGGTATCAGCCTTTACCTATAGCTTTACTCAGGCTATGTGTAAAGCCAAGAGCAAGAGAAAATCCGAATCCTTTTGAAATTTTATATGCAAGACCGTATCATACAAGGTATAAAGGAGAACATTTAAACCAATTAGGAAGATCTTATCTCCAACAATATGTCTTTTCTCTGGGAAAACAACTAGAGAAAATTAATAATGTTGTGTTGGGGACAAGGGCTATCCACTCGTTTAGCCCTGGGGATTGGATTTACATTAAGAATTTTTCAGGCAACCCTCTCAAGGAGAAGTGGAATGGACCATATCAAGTACTATTGACCACCTTCACCGCAGTCAAGGTCAAAGAGCAACTCACTTGGATCCACTACTCCCGAGTAAAGAAGGCCCCAGAAAAACCTTGGACTTCTGAACCTCTAGGACCTTTAAAGCTGAGACTACAATGACAATAGGATGAAGAATCCACAAGTGTTGATTCTAATAGCTGGTATTGTTAGTATTGTAATTGCTTGGGATCAAAATATATATCTGCGATTGGTACAAGAAGTGGGTAATAGTGTTAACTTGTCAGATTGCTGGGTATGTGCAGCTCTTCCCAGAGGAAATATGCAGTTCCCTTTCTTTGAGATTCCAATAAGTTATAGTAATTGAAGATGGCCATTTAGTGGCATGGGCCATGGATGTCAGCAAAAGGGAAATTATATCAAAGGCCCTCGATTTGAATTGCAAAGCCTGGGAAATGCCACCTTTGTAAAACGAAACGATTCTGGTGTCTTAGAAGTAGGGAATTTTCAAGTAGATTACACTTTCTTGAACTGGACCATATGTTCAGTTGACAAGTTCAATTGCTCAAAGGGATGTCGAAACACTGCGGGCTGTAGGCTACAACTAATGATAGGACTTAGGGGAAGTTATTCCAGTGGTTATTTACCTGAAGGTTTATGGTGGTTGTGTGGTGATGGGTGTGCTAGGAAAGGGTTACCAACACATTGGAATGGCACATGTACTATTGGTTATCTGGTACCCCTATACTGAATTTATAACCACTCTCATACCCCTCCAGGGATACTATGCATCCCCTGGAAAAGAATTGGTCGCAGTGTAAAGAATCCATTAATAGAGTGGCCCACAGGATATCATAGTTTTGTTAGGTAGTTCTTCTCTCAGTTGGGAGTAAGTGGATTGGAAAAGGCAATTGTTAATATCTTAGCTACTATAGAAGAAATTGAAAACTTAACAATAGATGCCATACATAACTTACAAATAGAAGTATCCTCTCTTAGTAAAGTAGTATTACAAAATTGAATGGTTCTAGATCTCTTAAGAGCCAGAGAAGGTGACGTTCTTATAGTAATAAAAGTAAGTTGCTGCTCTTATATTAAGAAGGAAAAAAAAAAACCAGAAACAGACTTGGATGAAATTTGGAAACGAACTGATATAGTGTATAGGATCTTGCTTGACAACACCTCATATGGATTTCAGGAAATCTGGGAGAAGCTTACATCCTGTTTGCCAGATCTGAAGTGGCTCAAACAGATTTTTGTAGGGATTATTATATTAACAATTTTAGGTGTCATAGCCTGTATAATGTTTAGATATTTTTTATGATGTTGTCAAAATTCAGCAGAAAGTTATAGTGATTGGAAACAAAACAAAATCAGACATCAAACAGAAACAGGAAAGTATTTTGCTAAGTCCTTCAAAAAAGATCGTGTCTTCTAAAATTGCAAGAGAATTTGCAAAGGAATTGGAAAGGAAGGGGAACTGAAGGAAGGAATAAATCATTATGTTAAGGGAATGGATTAGCTTAAGCAATAACAAGAATAATAAGAATTTCCTGCCAAACTAACCTGATCGCCTTCTATTACAAAATGACTCGCCTACTGGACGAGGGAAAGGCTGTGGATGCAGTGTTCCTAGACTTCAGTAAAGCCTTTCAGAATCACAGAATTCCCAGGTTGGAAAACACCTCCAGGATCATGGAGTCAAATCATTCCTATCAACCACTAAACCATGTCCCTGAGCACCTCATCTACCTGTCTTTTAAACACCTCCAGGGATGGTGATTCAACCCCCTCCCTGGGCAGCCTCTGCCAGTGCCTGATAACCCTTTCTGTGAAAATTTTTTTCCTGATGTCCAGTCTGATCCTCCCCTGGCGCAGCTTGAGGCCATTTTCTCTTGTCCTGTCCCCTGTCACTTGGGAGGAGAGGCCAGCTCCCTCCTCTCTACAACTACCAGCACCCTCCTCTCCACAACCTCCTTTCAGGTAGTTGTAGAGAGCAATGAGGTCTCCCCTCAGCCTCCTCTTCTCAAGGCTAAACAACCCCAGCTCTCTCAGCCGCTTCTCATAAAGACTTGTTCTCCAGCCCCCTCACCAGCTTCGTTGCTCTTCCCTGGACACGCTCCAGAGCCTCATTATTCTTCTTGTAGCGAGATGCCCAGAACTGAACACAGTATTCGAGGTGTGGTCTCACCAGTGCTGAGTACAGGGGCATAATCACCTCTCTGGACCTGCTTTGACACAGTTTCTCATAGCATTCTGCTCAGGAACCTGTCAGCTTCTGACTTGGACACACGCACGCTCTCCTGGGTGGAAAACTGATTGGATGGCTGGGCCCGAAGCGTGGTGGTAATCCTCACTCAAAGTAAACCCATCTTCTGAAAAGACTGAAGCTACAGAGGGTATGTGGAAAAACTTTACTTTTAACAAAGCACTTTTCCATGGCAGAGCTCAAAGCACTTTATAAAAGAAAGTAAGATTATTATTCTTGTTTTGTGAATTGAAAACTCAGGCACAAGGAGGAAAAGGAAAAAGTGGAAGGAGTCAAGTGACTTGGGGAACTATAAAAATATTTTCTCTAAAATGTTAGTGTTGTATTTAGAAGGCACTCTATTTAATATCTCACTCAGTAATGAGCTTTTACTCTTCACATATTGGTGCCAATGAGATTCAGCAGTTAAAGAAAGATTGCATTAATAGAACAGAGTTATTCAGGCTTGAGCCTGTTTTTCACATATGATGTAAAAGTCCATTTCATTTCTTGTGCGGATAGCTCGGATTTAGAAAGCAAGTGAAAGGGAAAAGCAGACAGCTGGGAAATAGTCACATTTAAGAAAGGCAATTAAAAACTAACCACTTGTGTGACATAGTTATTTCTTAAGGTTAATTAATCTCTCACTCTTACATTGTCACATTCTTTTTTCAAATCAGTGATCTGTGAAATCAATTGATTCTCAAATCTTCATGTATTTTTAAGAGCCATACTCCATGACAGTAACAAGTCACTAAGCCTGGAAAACTCACTCACAATCACACAATTCACTTTCTCATGGAAAACAATGTGATGAAAGCCATAGGAAATAGTTACTGTTAAGGCAGTAGCATGAACAACTATCTTCAGGATGAAAAAATTGCCACCAACACTATTAATTAATAAGAAAGAGATTTGATGGCCTATTTTACTTTTCATTGTGTACTATGTTGGCTCATTCTTTTATGCCACATTTTATGTTTGAATACAATGTTATTTCTATGCAAAATAGCATAGCATGCGTTATTCTGTCTTCCCTTTTATAGGTAATGCATCTCAAAATAAGTGAATACATAATGAATAATTAATTAATTGGCACCTTTCTGGCATAGATTTGTGGCTCAATAAGATTCAGTTCTTTAAAGGGTATAGAAGAAGATACAAATCATTGCAAAGAAGCGAAAATTGGTAGTTAAGAGTAATAATGAAAATGTACCCATGCTGCACAGAAATCTGGGCTGATTGGTAAGTCTGGCTTCACCTGTCTCACTGCTAAATACCACAGGAGATTGTTAATTAAGACCTTCCATTAAGAATAAAAAATATACATCAGTTTTACACAATGGTTGACAGTCATTACGCACAGCATGACTCTGTGCAAACAGAAGAGCAAGAACTCCCAGGGCAACACAGAAGCTGAGCCAACAAATACTGTCCTGGATGTGAATACTGGAGAAGACTACCAGGTAGAACCAAAGGAGTTTTACTACTGCAAATTATTGACAACTATTAAGATCGTTACTGGGTTGTCTCTGTCCACTTCTGATGTACACATTTAGGTAGGATGTTGGCAATTTAGAAAAATGTTTAGAAGAGAACTACAAACACAACTTCAGTTACAGAAATGAGAGAAAAAAGCGTCTTAATTTAGTCACTAGATAGTGCAGATTAAGAAGTGATAAAATAATGGCCTGAGGATACTTCAATAGAAAGAAAACTAGATAATCTGACTTTTCAACTTAACAGAAAAGGTCATTATGGGTGGAAGCTGAATATCTGTTCATTCAGATTAGTATTCAAGTATACAGCCCTTTTCAATGAAAGATTTTAACTGCTGAAAAAAATCTTTTCTAGGAAGACAATGGATTCTATCGCCTGTGAAGTCTCCAAATCAAAGTCTTTCTGAAAGCACAGTTAACAGTTCAGGCAGCAGCGTGGATTTCATATTGGGAAGACCTGGCAAAATTCTTTGGTCCTGTTTATGAAGGAGGTCAGGCTACATGATTATTATCATTCTTCCTGGCCTTAAATGCTATCAATCTATGAAAAATGAACTTAAAGTTAAGTCTTGCTCTGAATCATTTTACATTCGTTTGACAGGCTGCCCAGGGAACCGGTTGAATCACAGTCTCTGAAGGTATTTAAAGAAATGGAAAAGTGGCACTTAGGGACATGGTTTAGTGGTGGACTTGGCTGTGTTAAGTTTACTGTTGGAGCTGATGATCTTAAAGGTCCTTTTCAACCTAAATGATGAAATGATTCCATGACTTCAGAGGAATCATTTAACGTTGTTACAATTAAGCATGTGCTCGAGTTCTTTGCTGATTAGAGGAGGACTTGCCCTCTTATAACTGGCCACGTGCAAAAGTGCTTTCTTGAAACGGTGGCACAAGTCTTTGTAGGTCATCAAAGGTGCAAATGAGAAAATCCCTCACGTTCGGGATTTTTTCATAGTTTTGAATTCAGAACCTACTCTTTTGCTTACAATTTTTTTTTTTTTCCCCAATGCAAACCCTTGTGTACAGTGTAACTGAGCTGCCAAATGGCACTGCCTCTTTTTGGCCTGTTTTCCTGCTCTAGTACTTAACGACAAGCCTGAATGAATCAGCAAAGTCATCCCAAGTACATTACAAGGTTATAAGGAGAGGACCTTTCTGTGAAGACAGAAAGATACTCACCTTCTAGGAGGCAAGACACTGCTTTAGGAGATGTGATTAGCTCTGTCAATCTACTTGAACAAAGTATTAACAAAACTATAGCTTTTATTCACATAAACTGTAAAAGACTGACTCAAATCAAATTGGTGCTACATGCCATGATTGTTGATGACTTTTCTGTCAGAAATAATAGCATTTCAGGCACTAAAGCTATAATGTTATAATATCCTCATTCATGCAGGTAGGTTCTTCACTGTAACAGTTCAAGAAGATGAAAATTATATTTAATGTAAGGACTTCCTGACCTAAAAAAAATAAATTAGGCCTCCCTTTTCAGTATATGTTGTGGTTTTTTTGACTTTAGTAGCCATGTTTTTATGCAGCATTTAATTAATTTCAGTCTTGTAAAAGAAATCTCACCCCATACCTTTGATTTTAAAAGGCAACAAACCCGACAACTTCTATGATAAATATTTCTATGCTTCTTTAGAGGATAACTCACTTTTTTAAAAAATATGGAGAAGTGTATTAGTCAAGTCCCGAATTTCACGTTAAAAATGAATAAATCACCAATGAAAAGCAATCAAGTATTTGGTACTGAAAAGACTTACTATAGCACAAAAATGAAATACAGACTGTGAAATACAACAGGAAGTGCTGATAAAGTTCATTATCACTTTTTGTATTTTCAGCAATTTCAAAAGCCAGAGAGAATGAATAGAGTCATATTTTATCTCAGTCTTCCACTTTGCTTTACAGTTCCTGCCAGGCAACTTGATCTGTAAGGCTGAACTGTAGGGGCATTACTATTAATTTAGATATTCATCTTAGCTGCAGTATGCAGTGTTGATTCCTTGTTAGGCTGAATGGTTAAAGTGAGCTTTTGCAACTTTGATTTACATCTTGCAAATTTTATTATTTATAGTGATTTTGCCCTAAAATGTTTGGTTAGAAGAGTTCAGCAAAAGTTAAAATGACTTAAGCCTAGTGTTAGATCATGCATGCCACACAGTGCTCACTTTCACTTCTGGAGAGCTTGGTTCCATATTTACAACATAGACCACAAAGAAGTGCAAGTCAGAATTCAGCCTCATTTAAAGTAACCCACAAATTAAATCATTTGACACACAATATAAAAAATGGCTAGACGCTTGCATTTTTCAGCTCCCTGCACAGTGCAAGCTTTGAAATGGCTTTCCACCACAGGAAGGGATGGCACATCATGTCTTTGATGTCCAAGTCAAACAGATCCCCTCAAAAATGTAAGAGCGGAGGATGACTGGATTCAAGTACTGCTCAGTAAACATTAAAATTAAGGGCTTCTTTTGAACTAATATCATCTCACTGATCCAACTTTAAAGCACAGCCCCACAAACAACTGAAAGAGGACAAAGAACCTGAAAACTGTAGAAATACCTGAAGGGGAAAAGTGTTATGCCAGCTTCACCATTAAAGGGAATGTAGTCAGGATTTTCATTCAGCCCAAGATGATATCTCGTTTCTGTGACAGTCTTGCACTGGACTTCGCTGCAGAGATGTTGAAAGAGTAACAGTCTCCTCAGCACTCCCTCATCCTGAAAGGAAGGAAATTAAGAAAGGAATTAATATTTTATATGCTAAACCACCTACCTGGAGACACTAAGCAAGACTTTTGTTGTCTTGGATAGTTGGATATAATTCTGATTTTTCACCTCAACATTTCATTTCAGACTTGGCCACAGGGGGAAATTCCAGATTACATTGCTGCTTTTCTTCAATTAACAATAATAATAAAATAAGATTTGGAAATGTCTCCTCATTCTGTGTTTATAAAGTCATTATGGAACCAGCCTAAATTATCAGAGTCAAAGAGAGGAATCTATTCCTAACATTATACAAGGAAAGGAAGGAAGACTGGATCATTGCACAGAGTGTTTGCCAATGACTTGTTAGACCTAAATTACTTTCCTAACATGATCAGTGTGTAATTTTTCACAGATCTAGTGACCTATCACTACATGGTGACAGACATAGAGATATCTTTCGAAGGATATCCTATAGGTGAGGTAAAAAGGACATGACCTGGCATAGAGGATTCCGGTAGAAGGGTAGCAAAATGCATTTATGTGAGCTTTCTTCTTGCCACTAGATCTCTATCAATTGATTACACATTTTCATCTTAGCCTTTTTAAGTGTATAACATAATCTGGTCTTTTTTTTTTTTAGCAGATCATTTCCCTGTTTCATTCAGCCCTTTTTAAAGCAAACCTGCTTCAGCACAGAAAGCCACAAAAGCTGTATTTTCAGGTATCAGACACCCTTTCCATGGACATTCACCTGGCATTTTTACACCTTGGGCTATGCATAGTGGAAGAGTGTAGGAGTTCATAATGTCCTCTTTTTGAAGGGAATGGTGTTGCTTTGGCATATTTTGCACGTCACTAAGCTACTGGGCATACATTCCAAGTAAGTTCAAATGTCAGAGTTTCTACATCTAAAGGGCCACATTAAAGAGATCCAAAATCAGCCCAGTCTTTTTATATAAAGAGCAGTAAAAGCTCTCAAACTTAACCTAATAAATTACTGTTATAAAAACAGTTTTATGTAATGTGCAGAAGTCTAAGAAAAACTGTTTTAACAGTTGCATAAAAGAGACATTTGCAAATCTGTGCATATAAGTTAACATTATGCATTTTTCAGGTAAAGGGAGAAAACAAAACAGGCTAAAAATTGCCAAAGTACAATGCAGAATAATGATGTCTCAGTTTCACTTCCATCCAGTCAACTACCTTGAAAATTAAAAGACTGGTCTACAGAGTTCCTTTTAGCAGTTGCATTAATTTAACTTTGGAAGTCAAGTACTAGGAATTAAGCACTGCACCTGCATTTTCCATGAACAGCTGAAGGAGACAAGAACAGACAATGACTAAGCAGAGTTCTCCTGAGTAGTTCACCGCATACAGAAAATTTTTACTTCATTGCAGTCAATGGGATGCTGAATTTAACGAGGTCAAGATTTCAATCATGTTTATCTTAAAAAAAACTCAGTCAAATCGGTGAGATAAAGAATCTAAGTATTTGTCAGAAAAGATAAAGCTTTGGAGGGCTGAGTTTATTTGCAAAACAAAGTTTAATTCCACTACTAGTTTTGACTGAAAAACAGGGTTTGATAAAAAACTGTAAAGGATTGAAGTTGCTGCAAAACCCAATTTTTTCCACGCAGAGTGAATGAAGGTTAAACTGAAATCAAGTAGTGAGTTTACCCATCTGAAGATGATGTTTCACTTTGGTTTGTGGAATCTTTGTGTTTATGTAAATGATCATTTATTTCATTTCCCTGTTTGTCATTTTCCAAAAAAATTCTGTTCCAGTTTGATAAAAATTGGTGACCTCCTTTTCTTTTTGATGGGAAGACAGAACCTTCATAGAATTTATATGTGATAACACATATAAAATCATAGAATCACAGAATCACTACGTTGGAAAGGACCCACTGGATCATTGAGTCCAACCATTCCTGACAATCCCTAAACCATGCCCCTCAGCACCTCATCCACCCGTCCCTTAAACACCTCCAGGGAAGGCAACTCAACCACCTCTCTGGGCAGTCTGTTCCAGTGCCCAATGACCCTTTCTGTGAAAAAAATGCACCTGGAAATGTATTTTTCCAACTTAGAGCTGAAATTTGCAAAAGCTGACTCCTGAAGCTAGACATTTGATTAAGACAGAACAAGATATTCAGTAGTAAAACTACAAAATAACAATAAGAAGGAGTTTCAAAGTTAGTAGGTATGTAGTTTAAGCTTGAATATAGATGGTAGGTTACAGTGAAGAGAAGGTGACCTTTTATGCTTAGACACTAAAGCATGCACCCTTGTAAAGGCAGTATCTTACCTACAAATCCAGAGTTGACTTACCCAGCTCTTTTGAAAAACAACATTTTTTCTAAATATCCTCAACCCAGCCTCATCCTGTACTCCAAAGATTTATGCAAGCACCTTTTTTTTCTGTATTGTCATTTCTGCACCTGATTTTTAGCAACTTTTTAATAAAATACGGTGTACAGCCAATAACAGACGTTCTATAGTTCTGCATGCAGGGCTCAGCACAGCGGTGTCCCTGTATCTGACTGGCACCTTGGCCAGGGTGCAATGCAAATATTAAACATATTAAATGGCTGGGTTAGCCATTGCTGTGATTGTGCTGTGATCTAGACACCTTCTCACCATTCAAACATTTTAAAAAGTTTCCATTCTTTTTAATGCTAAGTGTATTTTAAACACCTGCCAGACCTATTCCTTTCGATCAGAAACTATATTTGTAGGTGTCAACCAAGCCCATGCAGGCCACCAATTATAAAAGTACTGCATATCATTATATTGTTTTCCCTTCTCCAGTGGAAAATAGCTTTAGCGTCTCAAATATTTCCCAACATTGTCCCATCTCCAGAGCAATGAGCTTTCTGTGAGGAGACCCGAAATGTCCAGTTTTGCAGAGGAAATGGAGCTAGCACCTCATACAGTCTCCAAACACTGGAACTAATTTGGATTTCTCTCCTCATTCATACACTCAGTCTTCTCCCTCCACTCTGCCCCACCTGTTTTCCTTTTCTACTGAAGTCATACAATGAACTGATGACTGAAGATTTTCCCATCCCCAACCCTTGCAATTTCTTTCCAAGTCAGGGCACAGCAAGGTAGCTGCACTTAACTGTATTTTGATTTTGCGACCAAATTCAGCACTGTACCACCCCATACAATTCACAGATGTCAGTGAGACTACATGAAAAGGAATTCAGTCTACTATTACAAAGGCCTTGATTTGTTTTCCCAGCTAACTATAAGCACTAATTGTCTAGAAAACTTCCATTGCATTTGTGCAAAAGCCCCAGAGTACCCGGAATTTCACATGGGAAGAAAATCTGATGGGGAACTTAGCAAGAGAGAGTGCTTTGCCCCAAAGGACATATAGTACACTCTCTAGAAGGAGTGGGAAAAAAACCCAAACCCAAACCCAACAAAAACAAGACAAAGGCTAAGAAAGGAGATCAAAATACAGGGAGGTGACATATCGCAGAAGGTAATGACAAAGGCAACCTTCCCGGGGCCAATGTCCTTACTTCTCCACCCAGTGTGTGGGTATCGAGAAACAAGATTCACTTGCATGTGACCAGAGAACAATCAAGACAAAAAACTCACAAGCCAAGTGTTTTACAGCTGAATTTTTGCTTGAATGGCAATGAGCTGGGACAGTGTCCCATGCATTGCTCAAGGGTAAGGTAAGTGCTAAGGATGGCCTGAATGCAGCACATGCCACATCTGTTATTTGGCAAGGGGAGGCTGCCGCATCTGTGGTTTTGCCACCGGCTCCTCAGACCAAACACGTTCACTACAATATTCCCCTGAGCAGCAGCTGCAAGAGGATCACTTAAAATTGCATAAAGCATTAATCTGAACTCTGAGACAAGTTTGGTACCGCACAGTTGGACATAAGCCAAAGTGTCCCATGTACTAAAGGAGAAGGGGGAAGGGAAGAAGAGAAAGAAAGGAAAAAAGAAAAGACAGTCCTGTCAGTGGTTTTAAGCTGCCACTTGTTTTTTTTTTTTTTAAATGGAAAAATTGTTACAAATGGGTTCTTCAACATATGTTAATAATTTCAATACACTGGCTTATTGCCAGTTAAGCATCAGTCCTGGTTTCTTTGCTTTCAGTTTTAACTGGCAAAACTCATGAGGTCATTAACAAAAATGGACATAAACTTTTTTTTTTTTTTCCTTGCACACTATTTTGGAGCAACTGACTCTTCCGAAGACTTTTATTTAATAAAACCTCAACTCCTTTTTTTTTGACAGGTAGATGTATTCCTCAGCAAAATCTAGTGTTTCCATTATAAACAAAGCAACATGTGAAGGACTTGAAACATGTTACATGGCAAAAGTAACAAAATCACAAACTTAAAAAAACACTCATAAATGTTCCGTAACATTTCATAAAACTACACTACTATTTGCTTTGCGAAGTAGGCGTAAGTGCAAGAGACAAAAGCAGTACTGAAAAAAAAACAATTGAAGAGAATGTGGTTTGATAAAAATATCTACATATGGAAATGCTGATTGAATGGTATTAATGTTTGATTTGGCCCGAAGAGAAATGCAAAATCCACTTGAAGAAAGAGTGCTGTTTCATGCATTTTTGCACAAAGCAGCATCTCCCACACTGTGAGAACCACACTGAGCCCTTAATCCAGTGTGCACGCTTGCTGTAAGTGCAGGCGGGGAACACAGGCTCATTTGAAGAAAAATTGCTTTATTTCGCACGTGGGAGCTAGTGTCATTCACCCCAAGGAGTGGAAACATAATTGGAGCTGCCGTGAAAATAGTGCTTGTATTGGTCACTAAAGGTGCTAGTGCTGCTGTGCTGTTGAGCCCCAAATGCCTGGGATCTTTCCTCCCTATGTGCTTCCCGACCAGCCCTTGACAGCCAAGCCCATCGCAAAGTCCTCTGCAAGCACTGCTCCCCGTACCCATCTCCAGGACTAAGCTGAAGGCTATGCTATGCAATATAGCAAGCGAGGGGGGAAAAAGGCTCTCCTAAAGCCTTGGATCTTCTCTGACTCCTGCTTCCCACCTGCCATGTACACATAGCAGATGTTGCTGGTTGGGGCATGCGTGGCAGGATCTGACAGAGGAAGTCAGCACCAAAGTTCAGAAGAACTTACGTATTATGCCTATCTGGTTCATCATACCCCCATAGAAGCTGTCCTTTAGTAAAGTGTCTCCTTCTCTGGAGATATTCAAAACCTACCTGGACACGATCCTCTGAAACCTGTTCCACGTGAACCTGCTTTAGCAGGGGCGTTGGCGTAGCTGATCTCCAGAGGTCCCTTCTAAATTTGATCATTCTGTGAAAAGAGAAAATAAGTTTCACAACAGCAGGCATAGCCTCTCTGGGTTATTCGTACATATGACAAAATAAGCATTAAATAAATAAATTGATAACTACATCTTTGCATTCAGCAGCACTACCAATATGCACAAGTAACAAGGCTGGAGAAATGCATGCTCTTATTACTTTTATCCTTGTCCTCAATTCCCCCACTTCCCTCATGTTGTTTAGTTCGTGCTCCTATTACATCATGTCTAAAATTAGATTGCAGGATCAAGCTTTCTTGTGAAATATTTAGCACTACTTTCTTTAGGAAAGACCAGGAATTCTACAGGAAAGGCCTTTTTTTTTTTACTACTTTTTATGTGTGAGCCTGATCCTACTGCTGCCAAATGAAAGGATTTCTTTTTCTTGGCTTCAAAGGATATTGGTCTGGGCCATGCAGCCAGAGACCACAATATGGCATATTTGTTACATAAAGGAAAATGTATTTGCGTGTGTATATAAATAGCTGATTCGCTTGCTAGAGAAGATGAAATCATGCTCAAAGATTTCTAATTAAAAAATTACTATTCAATTGGAACTGAAGTCCTCCTGTGTCACAGCAGCCCTGCAAATTATACTGGAAAGAGATACAAGGACACATCTTCTTAATCCAAAGGTGCAGACACCATAGGAGATACATAAGGATATCCAGATATAATCTAATATCCAGGGCTCTGTTACACACAGCTATGCATGCACACATGCAAATGTATGCACAGTTTCCAAGAAAGTTGTTGATAATAGAAAATACAGTTTAGCTAGCTAAAGAGTGCAGATGAGTATCTTAATGATCTCTTCCAACAAACAATTTTCACAGCTCCAGTGTAATTACATTAAGATGTTTTATTAGGTGGAGAAGGATAGAAGAGAAATTAAAACTGCTACTTTAGGGTTTATGTGACTTCAGCTCAAATCTGAATTTTTCTCAGAGTCTGTTGTGCCTCGGATTAAGTGCCTGTGTTCCATACATATTTACAAAATGTGAATGTTCCCCCTTCCCTTAGACAGTTTGTGAAAACAGGTGCTTAAAGTATAATGAGGCATTTTTAAAAGATCCCTATCTTTGCATGGTCTGTTCAATTCCTGGTTGCTTTTCTTTCACCTTCAAGAGTACAACTGCTCCTGAAGGTCCCCCCTAGACCTTTTGTGTCTTCTAGATCCCCTCAGCTGATCATGGTAACAACAGGCCACAGTAACTGGTGAACCTAAACCTGAAAAAAGGTGGTGGCCTTTTGCTTTAGTTTTGATTATCTCAAAATGCGTCCATGAGAAGAGAGCTATTTAGGTAAAGTTCTAACATATTTGTTGGTCAGAATTTACTTTGTGTAACTATAAACCTGTGAAATTGGATTGGCTAGAGCTATGCCTACATCAGAATTTTGGTTGCAGGCAGCAGCATGGTTTTGAAGTGTATACTTTGATCGAGCCCCTTACTGCACATTGACTTAGTTTGCAGAGCAGTTGCAGTGGGATTCCCTTAGAGGGAAGCTGGATTCCTTTAGAGGGAAATGAGATCAAAAGCAGTACTACTTCCAAGCTCAAATGCTTTCCAATCCCTAGTGGGGACATAATCTTGCTAACTCCAGACTGGTCCTCTGGACTTCTCCGAACCACAAGCATGAGCCACAGCAACACCCCTGAACTGCATGCGGTGCCAGTATTAGGGCCTGAGGACTGAAGCTGCTTTGATCTCCTGGTCTGTCCCTGTTGAGTTACTTGCTAATGCTGACAACAACCCAGCTCTTAGCTGGTCAACTCAACCCTAGCAAAGGCAAACCATCTTCCTTATTTGAGGCAGTTATCCCAGGACAAGGTATATAGAAAGGGCAACTAGCTTAGATGTACACAGTGAAATTTGGTGTTGTGACTGAAGACAGTCAAACCTTGTCCCACATACACAATTCCAGATATACTCAGCAACAGGTGAGGAACCAGCAGCAGACTGCTCACATGTGGTGCACAGAAGGAACGATGCTGCAGCCCTCAATGCATGGCAGGAGGGAACATGACCCTAAGGGGAACCTATGCTCCCCTCCTCCTAGGATCCCCCCACACAACTGTGATACAAGTTTGGGTCTGGACTTGTAGAACTGAATGCACCTGGGAAGAAGAAGGGCCTTATCCATTTCTAGAGGTTTAAAGGATCTGCTGATTCCTGATACCTTCTGCAAAATAGACCCTTGTAAACCACAAAGGGACTACTGCACTCCTTTCTCCAAGTTCCTTACATCTCTCCATATTTTATTAAAAAAGAAGAAAAAATCCTTCAAAGAAACAAATGTTTAATCTAATTAGGGACATACGGAATATAACCACATTAATAGAACCTCTTTCATAGTAGCTATATAGAAGCTACTCTCTGTGAATCTCATAAAAAACATACAGAATAAAATGTCTTTTTTGGTTTTGCTTTAGAATTTACTGCTGTGTTTCAAATAGAGAGAAGTAGTTTTATAGTCTAATTTATCCTGTGACCAGTTGTGTTCTGTTTGAGAACTTTTACATTACCCATTTTCTAGAGCTCCAAGAAGTCACCGTAGCAGTTGCCAAATATGTAAATATTGCAGCAATTACACTTTCATTTCCCATGAAAAAAGTCCTTGTAAGGTTTTGAATGGTTGCCGTTCTTTGGTGCTGAAAGTATTTTTGAAAATCCAGGCAAAGAATTTTTGTTACTCCTTACCGTAATAGGAGTTAATACACATTCTAAACATTGAAGTTGAACAGAAAAAATTATGATATATTTGATTGATTATTTTATCAAAGCATTCCTTTTCTGATCTCAGAGGAAGACTGAAGCCAACCAGAAATACACCAATGATTTTGTCATCTGTCAAAGATTTATTAGATAACATGTTTCACAAAGAAAATCTATTTGTCACATACACTTGACTAATCTATTAAACAGACATGACTTCAAAGGATACGTAGGTGCAATAACCGACTCACACAGAACAAGTGGCAGGACTGGGACATAACACTTGTGAATTTAAAGGAAGTGGCATAAACATATGCTACAGAAAGGAGAGATATCTACATACATGGGAAAAGGCGAAGTCAACTGAATGTGTATTCTGGCTATGAATAGCTGCATACTGGTTCTGGCTATAAATTTTTAATAGATATGCTGTTCTGTCAAGATCAAAAGTTTCTGAGGAATGTGCTGATTTTAAAAACATTTTGGTTCCAAAGTGAATGACAAGATAAATGTGCTTTTGAGTTTTACCACGAAAATACATGTTTTATTTTTCACCTTATATATTGGAATATACAGATTAATAGCTGAAATAAAAGGAATTGAAATTTACAGTTTTCTTGACCTAAAAATGTTTTTAACAGCTTGGTTTATGGAATATGTGGTTCAATACAAATAAAAATGACACTGACCCTATAGCTCCGGAACCAAGAGTAGGAAGAGAGAGACAAAGAGGTGGTTATAGAACATGTTCTAATCTGTCACAGTGAAACAAGTCTCATCTTGCTCACTTCACTCAGTATGACTGGACCGATGTTCAAATATAGATGTTTTCTTAGGCTCAGTCAGAAAATGTCAGTGCACAAGAGTGAGCAGTAAGATAATGTCAAGATTCCTGTGAAGCCGAGGAAAAACACAACAGAAACTTTTCAGTTATTGACTGAGGCTTACAGTGAAGAGATCCCAAAAATCAAGTCAGTTCTCAAAGGAACCCATTTTTTGTCAGTAGAAGATGTGAAAGCAAAAACAACAGACATCTTCAACAGCCTTTCAGAAAATTATCTGCAGAATTGCTTGAACCTTGGCAGCATCATATGCAACTGTGTGTCAGCTCAGAAGGGGAGAGTTTTCATAGAATCATAGAATGGTTTTGGTTGGAAGGGACCTTAAAGATCATCCAGTTCCAAGCCCCCTGCCAGAGGCAGGGACACATTCCACTGGATCAGGTTGCTCAAAGCCTCATCCAGTTTGGCCTTGAACACCTCCAGTAATGTAGAGTACATGACTTCTCTGGGAAATTTGTGCCAGTGCCTCACTACACTCACAGTAAAAAGTTTCTCCTAATTTCCAATACAAATCTACACTCTTTCAGCTTAAAACCATTACCCATCATCCTATTACTACAATCCCTGATAAGAAGCCCCTCCCCAGCTTTCCTGTAGGTCCGTTTTAAGTACTGGAAGACTGCTATAAGGTCTCACCAGAGCCTTCTCTTCTCTAGGCTAAACAAGCCCAACTCTCTCACCCTGTCCTCATATACGAGGTGCTCCAACCCTCTGATCATCTTTGTGGCCTTCCTCTGGTCTCATTCTAACAGATCCATGTCCTTCCTGTGCTGAGGACTCCAGAACTGAACACACTGCTCTAGGTGAGGTCTCACAAGAGTGGAGTAGAGGGGTTGAATCAGGAACAATTTAAAAACAAGTGAAATTAATTAAAACACTCAGGCTTCAAAATCTGTTTGATTTCCTGTTCAATAACACAGCCTGGACGGGTGATCAATATTTACACTGGTTCCTTTGTGAAAATGTTTCTTTTTAGATACCAGGATCTATGAGTATATTTGCAAGTTTTGCATTTGACAATAAAAATCTTCCTGATATTTGTTGCCTAGATTAATAAATAAATATTGTTATTGTGAGGAAAAAAAGGGAATATTCTGAAAAGCTTTACATATATAGGTTGTTTTAATGCCATGATTTTAGCTCATCCGTCTTTCCACCTACTTCAGGATCCCAGATCTCTTTTTCCCTTTCAGAAATGCAAACTTGCCTCTTTAGATCACATGGATTCCAGCTTCTGCAAAGATCAACACATAAGGCTGGAAAACAAACCGAATCTGGAAAACGTATGTGAAATCAGAAACTGTGGCCTTCAACAGAGAGGGGAATGCCCTGCAATGCTTAGCTTGTTATGTTTTGCTCTTCACACTCTTCTAAAGATCCATGCCTCCCCAATATCCAAAAGAAAGAGGCATTCAAATCAATCCAAGCAAATGCCAAGTAATAACTTCTAATTTCCATATATGGCAGTGAATAGGTGAAGAGACGGCAAAGTAGTTTCAAACTTAGCTGCTGCTCGGGGTAGCTAGAAGTCTACATATGCCTCCTGCTCCTGTAGACATACCTGGATTTAGGTCTTTTGGAAAACTTTCATTGACACAAGATACTGTAAATTGCAGGCTTATTATAATGCTGGAGCCCTGGTGCCTGTCCCTGGGGAAATTACCCTGATTCATCTGGGCCAGGGTTTGAACACACACCTTTTGGATAGCAGCTTGAGCAGATTAAAGCATTAATTTATCCAACTGCCCCAGCTACTGTGCTTGAAATTTTAGGGCATCAGCTTAGTTTACAAGGCACAGCATATCTACGTGCTTTTATTTCACTGCTGTTTTATAGCAGGGTATTATCTTGTACAGTTCTCCTTATCTACACTTTTAATAGGTGTTTATAGTTTGTGGCAAGCAAATAAATAAAACACCCTTTTAGAATTAGAAAACTGAAATGTAATACATATAAACCAATCAAGGCAATCCTACAATCTGACAATGATTAACCACAACAGCAGCAAAGCAAAGCTGTTTATATGTATTGGAATTTACAAAAAAAAACAAAACAAAAAAAAACCCCAAACCCTTCTAGCAATCTTTTTCATAGTTTAGTAACCAAAACTACTAAATATAACATGTCTTAGATTGAGCTGATTGTCAACAATCAAAAAGATTTTATTTGCGTGACCTTTGAAGTAATTTTATGTTGACTGTGCAGCATACGTGCACACTCCAGAGGCCCTTTGGCAGGAGTACACTCTTAGCTTGCCTGGGTGTGCTGCCTGCATGGTCGCTCAGTTTTGCCTGGAATGCTGTGGTTTTGCAGTTCAGATGCAGTACGGTGGTGGTGGTTTGGGGATTTTTTTTGTAAATGAATGGAGCTCAGGAAAAGCAAATCATGAGTTTGCGTGTAAAAGCACGTCTGGGAGATTCTGAACTAGAGTAAGATCACTAAAATAAGAGCAACTTTTCTACCTCCAGTCCTCTTAATTGACTGCCTGAATATTTTCTATCTGAAAACAATTTATTAACAATAAGTTCCTTCACAAAAATATGCCAATTACCATGAAAACATATTGAGAAAACAATTGTGTCTGTTCTGTTGAATTTCAGTGTAAAAATGAGTCATCAACAGCATTGTTCAGAAGTTACTAATTACCAGTTTGTCTAGTTTGAAAAGAAGTCTGGAGGGTGACTTCATTGATCTCTACTGCTTCCTGAGGAGGGGAAGTGGAGAAGGAGTTGCTGATCTCTTCTTCCTGGTATCTAGTGATAAGATGGCAATGTGTACTCGCAGCCTCAAAGGCCAAACGTATCCTGGGCTGCATCAAAAGAAGCATGGCCAGCAGGTCAAAGGAAGTGATTCTGCCCCTCTGTTCCTGTCTTGTGAGACCTCACCTGGAGTATGGTGTCCAGTTCTGGAATCCTCAACATAAGAATGATATGGAGCTGTTGGAACAGGTGCAGAATAGGGCTGCAAAAAAGTCAGAGCGCTGGAGCACCTCCCATACGAGAACAGGCTGAGAGAGTCAGGGTTGTTCAGCCTGAAGAAGAGAAGGCTCTGAGGAGATTTTATAGCAACCTTCCAGTGCTTGAAGGGGCTACAAGAAAACTGGGGAGGGACTGTTTACAAAGGCTTGTAGGGATAGGACTCGGGGCAATGGGTATAAACTGGAGAGGGGCAGATTTAGACTAAACATAGGAAGAATTTCTTCACTGTAAGAGTGTGAGGCACTGGCACAGATTGGCCGGGGAAGTTGTGGATGCCCCATCCCTGGAGGTGTTCAAGGCCAGGTTGGATGGGGCCTTGGGCAACCTGATCTAGTGGGACATGTCCCTGCCCATGGCAGGGGTGTTGGAACTGGATGATCTTTAAGGTCTCTCCCAACCTGAACTATTCTGTGATTCTGTGATTCTATGATTCTATGACTTACGGGAATGGTTAAATCTGTACTAGTGGACATTCAGATTGGACATTAGGAAGCATTTATTTAGCAAGAGTGTGGTCAAACACTGGAACAGGATTCTAGAGAGGTGGTTGATGCCTGAGGCCTGTCAGTGTTTAAGAGGAATTTGGAATTTGCCCTTAACAACATGCTTTAACTTGGTCAGCCCTGAATCGGTCAGGCAGTTGGGTGGAACTAGATGATCATGGTAGGTCCCTTACAACTGAAATCTATTCTATTCTATTCTATTCTATTCTATTCTATTCTATTCTATTCTATTCTATTCTATTCTATTCCGTTCCACAGTAGTCCAGTGTAAAATAAAACTAAAATAAGGGTAGAACCTGTTATTCAGAATTTAATTTTCAAGAGAATATCACATTCAGTAGAGTAAGAGAAATGGAATAATAAATGGACACCTAGGTCAATATGCTGAATGTTTTTACTTCAGAGCATTTCAACCTTCAAAACTTTTCCACTTGTGCCGAACTTCAGGCAGATCAGTAATTCTGACTTAGCTACATTCTTGGCAATGTGCAAAACTTTAGATGTGTCATGGAAAGTTGTAAAAGCTTTTCTGCTCCTACGGCTGTTAATACTACTCTGCTTCCTGGTTGTGATGGACCCTGCCTTTGCGAATCAGAGATTTCCAAAGAATATTAGTCATGATATTTCCAGGCCTTGCCAGAGAAATATCAAGTTCTGGAAAAATCAAAATGTGTTATTAAGCTCTTTTTAGCACTGCTCAACACGTGTTAGTAGTGTGGATAACCACCACGCATTGCACTGAGCTTCATAATATCCTTGGGTTTGTTTAGTGTCATTGCAGGCCTTGCAGACACCAGTGAGAGGGAGAGAAGTAGCTTGCGGCGACAATGCAGAGACTTCACACTGGACCACAATATGAAAAGATGTATTCTCTGCTGTGCAGAGCGCTTTCTGTTAGCATCTTGAAAATCACATCATTTCTTCTTTCCATCTGATTTTCAAAATATTTTCAACCCAAATTTATATATGTCTTTTATAACATAAAAAATGCAGCACTCCTGTGTTCTCAGGTACACTCCCCAAAGCGTATGTTGTCCTGCCCTTGCATCCCACTAACACTATGGGCTGCCTCTCACATGTTCCCTTTCCCTATAAACTGGTTTTCCCTTGCCAATGTCTGCCTCTGCTCTCTTAGGAAAAAGTAAAAGCAGCAGACAGTGGGACTGACTTGGGGAGATGCAAAGCTGAGGCCCATCAGCAGCTTGATCCCATCAGACATCCCTCAGCTGCAAGTCCATGAATGGTTCAGAAGGGGTATACCCCAGGACACATAAAGGCTGAGAAACAGCAGTGGAACAAGCATCCTTGTCAGGGATGGGTAGTCTCTCTCTCCCAGAGAAAAAGAAACTGGAAAAGGGAGAAAAAAATTAAGTCTGTTCTTGCTTGTAATACATTGTGGGATTTTTCCACGCATTTAATTGTGAGAGTGCCACCTCTGCTAGGTATAGTATGCTTGTGATAAAGCAGTTTACCCTTGCAAGGCAGCACAAATTTACTTGGGTGACCTAATCAGTATTTCTTCAGTATTTTGATTTCAATGCATTTAACTTTTCAGCCATTTAAACTGCAGAATGAGACTGTCCATGCTGCCAACTGGATGTGCCATTGTTCAAAGGACCTTGGAGTGGAAAATTATATTTCTGATACTTATATGTGGGACAAAAGACAAGGTAAATTACTTTTTTTTTTTTTAAATGGCTTGAATATTTACCAAATATGGGAATGTTCAAACCTAAAATTACAAATAAACAGTTTTTAATAGGAGGCTTGATGTTCGAGAACATCTGTTGGTTTCAAAAGGCTTTAGATGTACAACAAAGGAATAAATATGTATGTATATACATATGTATATGCATAGATATAGAGATAAGTGTATCATTGTATAAGTTCCTACATACAGAATATTCAGAATTGCATTTAGCCAGAGGAGAACAAGGAAAGTATGGTGATAAATGTTTTTGATGGCAAATGGTTTTCACGTCTTCCCACTCTTAGAGATGTTTTGACCCTCTTCTGGCATAGGATTTACTCAGTTTTTATTCCATGCTTTCTTCACTAGACTCCTATTCAGAATGCCTGCTTTGAGTATCTTTACTAATACTTGTCAAGGATGTTAACTAATTAGTTTTATTGCAATGCAAACATGCAGAGGATCAGATGCAGTCGGGAATTTAGTAGCAGATTTTAAAAAATATTCTCCAAAATAAGTGCCCTCCCCACTTTCTGACAGTACAATTTATTGCTTACAAAAAGCTTTTACACTTGGTTTCTGAAGCCTGGAGCAGTGACTTCAAACAAGATTTTCCTCCTTTTGGGGGTTCTTTGCTTTCCTGCAGCTGTTGTTGTAGCTTCTTGTAGAAATATATTTAAAAAATAGACACTTACATGTAACTGCTCAAAGCATCTGGAATGACAGGGTGGGCATATTACAGTAAATGGTGTTTAGAAATAAATATTGTGAAAACAAAGAAAGCCACTTAGGAAAACACTGACAAAACCATACAAATATGCTGCTTATCTATTTTGTCTATTTTCTGTCTTTATGTTTTGGAGGTTTTCGCAGAAAACACGTGGCCTTCACTTCCAGGCATATGATATGTAGTTTCAGGATTCTCCAAATGGAGGGAGTAGTCTGAAAAACTGTGAATATAATTAGATATGGAATACTTTTAACAGCTGGAGGGATTTCACACTTACAGCCCAATTTACAAAACTTTGGGCTTGACATTGTTTCAACACTAGCACTGGAAACAATAATTTCCCTGGCATTTTTTTGGCTCCTGAAATTATTTATGTCTACGTATATCAATTTGAAAAATCACACACTTGCAAAAGGAATACTTTCTACCTGCCTAGTGATAAATGAGCAATTTTAGAAGTGATGTCAGAAAGAAGTCAGGAAAAAAAAGTGATCCTACATAAGCCGCATGCTTAAAAATTACAGCTAATTTCTCTCCCTGTTTGTAAAAGGTCTTGTGGAAGTTTCTTGTGTTACTGGAAGTGTTTCAGACAATTTTTTTCTGATACTATAATGGAGTTAAATTGTATGAGATATATAAAGGAAAAATTATTAGGAGGTAGCTAGCATATCATATATGGTAGCTAAGAAAGCAGATTTACCAAGTGAACCGGATGCCATGTCTAAGATGAAATCTAAAAGAAATGAGAACAATAACAATACAAGGAACAGAAAATTATACATGTAATTTTCATGTCTTGGGTGTGTTTTAATAGCAGAATAAGAAGTCTATATAGACTGTAAATTATTTTGTAATCCCAGCCACTCTTGCTTTTATAGCTTCTGTGAGTGATTTTCTTTCACTTTGGAGGCTCTAGAATTTAAAAAATTCACCTTATCAGAGTAAGCTGAATAGCAGAGTGTTCTTCCCAAAGACAGAAGGTTATGGCTCTCACTAAACCAGTATCTTACTGAATTGAGATCTTGACTATGTAGCATTCCAACACTGTTAAGTTCATATTTAAAGAAAAATATATGTTCTTCGATAGTCCATAGATTGCTAATAATGATACAGAAAAATCAGAGTATACTAATGAGTTTGATTTGTGATTATACCCAAAACAGTGCTTTTCAAATCATATGCCATTCCTGAAAAGGTGTATCATGTAAGGTTCTGACAGTGCTGCATACTTATGTTTTGCATTACATAATAGTTCCCAAAGAGTTTTTATACAGTGATACAATTGCATGCTCTGTTTGCTTGAAGGGAGAAAATATTCGTTTCCCTCTCTTAGGGCTTGCAGGCCAGATTCATGGCTGCAGACTTCTGGGTTACAGAAATTTATTTAATTTCCCACCTGCCTCACACCTATAGCAACTCACACCCTGCCCACTATTTAAAGGAAACATTGCTCACTCGGTCCATCCATTAGGATCTAGCCTAGAGGCTTTGGAATTCAGACATGCTTATAACAGGCATTGATTTGGTGACTAGACAGCTACCACAAGGTATCAGCATTGCTGAAGGTCATTTAATGCCACATACCAAGTAATCACCCCATAGTGAAAACTTTGGCTTCACCAAGCCTAGATGGGCTTTGCATTGGAAACAAGGTGGAGAGAAAACTGAAATGCCTTCAGTGGTACCACTCGATGCACACTGCCTGGGCATTTTTTGTCCTTTTAAAGAGTGCTGACCTCTCCTCAAATTTTCAGCCACAATGAAGTTTCACTAGGCTATTGCATTATGAATAAAATTAGGTTTTCTCCTAAGTGCACAAGCATATTTCTGTTCTTCCCCCTACTCCTTCCCTCTGGAAACAACCTCTAAATTTTGCAAACCAGAATGTCATAATGAAAAAAAACCCTACTATTCTAATGCATTCCTTTGTACTGCCAAAACATCTACCTCTGGCATTAATCAACAAGAGGGCTTACTCCAAATTCCAATTAATAACAGCAGCAAATGTGGACTGTAAGAATTCATCACTACCTCAAATATACAGGAAGGAAGACATTAGGACGAATTCCTCATTGATCCTGGTGTTTAATATATAGCACGTATGTTAAGAATTGCATCTTAACACTGGCATGGTTCAAAAATAAAAATGTTTGGGTACTCTGAAAAGACTTGTATTTGAATACTTATTGATAGCAGGACAGTTTTATTGCTAGAGAAAAGTTTCTACAAAAAAAATCCATAAAGGGTTATTAGGGTAAAATAAATACAGGAATCAGCATTTAATTTGCTTATACCCAGTTCTGCAAAAATGAAAAATTAATGAAGGCATATATTTATAACTCCATGCCTGTCACATTTGAATTATTGAAATATTCATTTATTCATCTGATCCAAAGTCCTCTAAAACCAGTCTCTCCTCAGCCTCTGCAGCACATGTATAAAATCAAACAGACAGATAAATCTTTACCAGATTTGGTTGTAAATAACTACACTTCCTGCTCCACCCCATATCTAATAGTTTTAATCTTTTTCCATGGGCCTTTGCTGACATTGTTTTAAAAAGGCACTTCTATGAACTCCAACAGTGGTTGAAAATGAGCCTCCAAGGTCTGACATCCTGTTATGGCAGCTTGAACTTGGGGGACCCCTCACCTGTGTCCCCCGCTAGTGTCTGCCAGCTCCTGGTACCCACCCTGACTGTGCCCCTGTGGACTTGGCATGGAAAATCAGGGCAGCCTCAATGAATTTTCTCACTGCCTCGCACGCACACCCTTGTAAAGCCTACTCCTTTTCTGGTTTTATTTTAGCACCTGTGAGGGGGAAGGCAAAGTACAAGATATTCACATGCCAAACAAAGAATGGATTGAGTGTCAGCCTACAATTGTCTCTGCTAAAGAGACAACATCAGGAGGGTGAGATTAAGCGCCAGGAGGAAATATGGTCGTGGTATTAATAAACACCTGTCTGGTATTACTGTACCTGCTGGACTTCTCCCAGCAAGATAGTTAGTCACTTAAACCTGGCAAAACAATCTCCTAAGCCTCTTCATGATATGACTTACAAGGTCAGTTTGAACCTGCTCCAAAACCTGTGCTGGATACCCCACAAACTCCAGACATGGGCCTCTGAGTTAAGGAGAGCTGGCAGTTTCTGTCTCTTCCTGGGAGCTGGATCAAGAGAGAAGTACACTGTAGGGCATGAGGTTTGAGGGCACAGCTGTTCCTCTGCCCTTCGCAGCGTCATAGAGGCAGGGGAGAGGGGCCAGTGAGGTCCTGGGCACCCAGTGCTGAAAGGACCCTTTTTCTTGCTTGAGCGCATTGTGATCTGAGCTAGCTGGAGTGCTAAAACTCACTGGAATTATCATGGATGCCCTTCAGTTCCTCGAGGAAAATCTGTGGGACTACTTTAAACACAGGATCGGGACCCAGTTTGTCTGTCCAGTCCCTTTAGAAGAGCAACGAAGCTGGTGAGGGGGCTGGAGAACAAGTCGTATGAGGAGCGGCTGAGAGAGCTGGGGTTGTTTAGCCTGGAGAAGAGGAGGCTGAGGGGAGACCTTATTACTCTCTACAACTACCTGAAAGGAGGTTGTGGAGAGGAGGGAGCTGGGCTCTTCTCCCAAGTGACAGAGGACAGGACAAGAGGGAATGGCCTGAAGCTCCGCCAGGGGAGGTTCAGGTTGGATATCAGAAAAAAATTCTTCACAGTAAGAGTCATTGGGTACTGGAACAGGCTGCCCAGGGAGGTGGTCGAGTCACCTTCCCTGGAGGTGTTTAAGGAACGGGTGGATGAAGTGCTGAGGGACATGGTTTAGGGAGTGTTAGGAATGGTTGGACTCAATGATCCAATGGGTCCTTTCCAACCTTGTGATTCTGTGATTCTGTGATTTAGTATAAAGAGGTTGCTTTCTTGACCTGGATGCAGCCCCCATGCTAACCTAGCACTGCTAAAGCATGCTGCCCTCCTACTTTTAGCTCACCATGCAACATACCCTGATTCGATTACATGAATAACACTGGCCCATTGGAAACCATCCAGCCATTAAACCTCTTGACTCGGAGTTTATGCCTGAGATCAGGATGAATCCTAATGCTTGTGGAGTGGAGATTATCCCACATTTGCCAACCGTGGTACGCTGGTATATGCTGAGCACAGCATACATGGGTCACAATCAGACCCACCCCACACACCCAATTCCTATAGGAATTCCTATAGGAGGTGCAAAGCCTCAGCCAGGCTATGCCACCCAACTACACATGCAAGGAGCCTAAAAAGCTTTTTACATTTGCCTGATGAACCGTCATTATCCCTTGAGAAATGGCATGAAAAGGCATCTGCAGAAATTGAAACTAGCAAAGGATGTAGGTTAAGGCCAAGGGCAAAAAATTCCCACTGTTTCACCAGATCCCAGACTTTACCCATTACCTCCATACTTCCTGTCCCACGTAGAAAATGCTGTTAGCCCTTCTTCCTTCTGCAACTGCGCACAGCAGTAACACAGTAGTTCCATGGCAGGATATTCATGAACATGGAACTCGTATCTTTTGTCTCCCTGCACACGCTTAATGTTTTTGTTTCACTTGCACATGCGGTCTTTCAGGTTCTGTTCTGCAGGTTCAAGCCCACAATAACTCCCCTTCATCTACAGTCTAGTAGGCTGCAGCAATTGTAATAAAATACCTGTGATCTTCAGCAACTGCAATAGAACATTGTCTTGAGATCAATTTCCTTTTACAATAAAGTCTTGGCTTTGTCTCAGTATTTATGAAGTGGTGGGAGGCCATTATCCATTGAAATTATCTCTTTCATATACTATACCATAAAAATATGGCCCGCTATGTGTAGCGTTATAAAGGTATGTGGCTGACTGACTTACTTTAACCACCCAAGAAGAGTAATAAGTTCAGTAATCCTCTGCAAATGCATAGCCTGCAGTGTGTTATTGCAGCTAGTGTGTGGTGCACTCTACAAAAGCAAATCACAAAAACAATTAGATTTATACATTTACAATCGTTGATTGATACAACCTTGACATAAATCACAGAGTTAGAAAAATACACTGCTGGATTAGCAAACCACATTATAATAGTGTGGCTTGCCATGTCATTTCACTGAGATATTTGCGATACCAACAAAATCAATTAGAGTCTTAAGTTGCTGTTGTTACAGGGCACTATGAATAGACTACACATCTAAATTTTTAGTGTGAGCAGAACAAATGCAACCAGGTTATAACTTGGAAAGATATCTCAGGACAGATTCTTGGACTAGTGTCTGAGAGCAGCCAGCCCAGTGGGTTCTAAAACTGCACTTGAAGAAATAACTTTTATCAATGAGCCATAAGTGTATTCTGATGCCAATAATGGACAGAGGAGGATTTTTTTTTTAATAGTATTTATAACAGGCTAATTTATATGTTGTGGAGTAACTATATTGTGTTTGTAGTCCTCTTCATCCAGTGTCTGGAGGGACAAGGGAAAAAGCTCTTCCTCAAGTGTGTGTCTTCACAGAAGTCATCTAAGACGCAGAGTGAATGTCCTAGCAGGCTTCAAAGTAGGTTATCAGATTGCTTTGAAGTTTGGCCGTGGTCCTCATTACAACACAGCCAACACAGCAACTGGGACATTATTAATCAGAGGAGCATTTCTGCACAGCATTACTGTTAGTTCTCCTTCACAGTGTAGCCCCCATTACCCAGAGCACAGTACCTTCATTGTAACCCTGCCTCTCTACAGAAGTGAGCAATCAGTGGGAGTGTAGACTGAAAGCCTTTCTGGACCCACAGTTAAATATAGTAATGGCAAATTAGGTGGGGTAAATTCTCTTTGAGGCCATCATCATACCTAGAGAGGAAACAGTAACAAAGATACTGATGGAAGGAGTAGATACCTTCCAAAATAGTAGTCCTACTTTCATTATAGTTTATGCCAACCCAAACAGCAGTGTTTCTTATCAGCAATCTTAAGGCTATGAGAAGATAGCAGGAAGGGGATGGAGCAGAAGCACTGTACGCTGGCTTCAGAGTGCTTTGCAATTACATGAGAATGTTTTAAAACACAAGTTGATAAAAAAAATCAGAAAGTTTATCCTGACCAAGTCACCAATTATCCAGCAGTTAGAAGGCTAGCCTGTCAGGATGTTGCTACTTTCAATTGTGTGAACCAAAGTTTTGCAGGAGGAGATAAAACCATTGCTAACAGAAATGATCAGAAGAAATAGCACAAGTGGATATTTGGAAATTGCTGATCTACCTGAGTGGATAAGCAGCTCTCTATGGCAACACATCTGAGGCCACATCATCAGCCTTTAAAACTGTCCAGATCATTTACAATTCCCAATAAGCATCTATGGTGTTAAAGATCAGTCACAGCTTTTGACTCCTGGTTTTGAGAGCAAATAAGTTGTTGTTGAGAGAGAGTGAGACAAAAACTATGTGAGATAAGAGACTGGCTCTGTTTCCACTGGACTTAAGCCAAAAAAGGAAGGATTATAACTACTAATACAGTACGGGACTTCGAGATATTCTATCAGCTGAAGCAGAAGCAAATGTAGTCCAGACTCAAAATGCTAAAAAGAGGTAACTAGCACCGCCTGACTTTCAGTGTCTGAGCAGGAGTTCTAACCTTTTAATGCTAGCTAAACATCTTTCTCCACAATTGTGCTTCAGCAGCAGGAAATGAACATTTGAAATTTGGCCTGCAGCTTGAGGAAACAATGCACTTTTCTGCCTTTCTTTTGTGTCTGTGAGAGTACAGAACCCCAAGGAAGGGGAAGGATTTTACCAGTAATATTTATTACTGAGTCAAACCTTTTCATATTTGCATGCTTTGAGGCCAAAACCACAGCCAGAATAAATCAACATAGCTCCATCACAGTTGCATTGCTTTGCTCTGCTGATGATCCAGTCCAACAAGAGTAGGAGAAGAATAAAAATAGACACCTCTCACTGCTAGGAATAGACAAAGAGAAAATGTTGCTTATGAAGTGTGTGTATTTTCTTAGTACTTGTTATAATAGAAGTCCTGCAGATCAGGCTTGACTACTTGAGAAGATGTAGCATAGGATCAGTTAATCTAATAGTATTTTGAGGAGTAGTTTATCAATGGGTTTCTTTACAAAACAGCCCAGTAACTATTTTATATTCTACTCATTCCTCTGAGTCTGCATAGGATAGAAATCCTGCAGCCTTCTCTCTTTCAGTCCCCTGGCTTCACTACCCTGGTTAGGAACCTGATGACTGTAATTTGTCATTGTAATCCAAAGTGAGCACTCAGTTCTTGTTGAAGACGATATTCTTAATATGATTTGATAGTCTGCATGGTGCCTGAATGCCAAAGCACAGCTGATAGAGATGTTCTCTCACCATCCTCCACACACAGATGTACCTGAGGCTATTTGAAGAGGGTAGTTCAGATAAGGGTGCAATGCAGCCATTTCCTGTAATGTAACACAGTCAGAAAGATCCCCCAAAGCATTTTTTATCTCCATTTTTTATAGAGACTTGTCCTGACTGCTTTAGCCAGGTTCCATTTGTGGAGTTTTTTTATCTTAATGACAGTCCCCAGTGTAATATCAGGTTTCTCAGCAGTATTGCTCAGGAATTGTGAAAGAAGTTTCCAAAGTTTGTGGAAACTTAGGCCACAAGTCCCTCAGAAACGTGAACTCTGGCAATTTTTTAAAAAAAGCTATAAACATAACACATCTCTGGCTGCAAAATCAGTGATTTTCACAGCTCAGATAGACTGCACACAGACGACTGGATCTCATGATCAAGGCCATGATGGCCCCTGAGCTGCCCCTCTGCGGGTCAGCGGTGGCTTGGCTGGAGCATTTAGCACCCCACAGACCTCAAAGGGGTGGGGGCATTCTCCATCCTAAAGAAGTGTCATAAAGCTAAGCAGGAGTGTTTGTGGGGGTAGTAATCACTCTGATATTCTTCAGAACCATTGTCCAAGAACTGTGCTAAAAATAAACCTTGAGTGACACTGCAATGAAGTCCTACTTTGTACGTTGCTCGTATACTGAAATATCTTCTCTTGATCTTTGATGGGACATATTTCCCATTTTGCTCATCATCTTTAAGCCAATCTGTGAGCTGTGGGCAAATATGTCTTAGGTGACAATGGTAAGTTCACTTGGTTCTTTCAGAACCTGAAAGGGTACTGTTACCACACAGATCTTCAAATACCACACTATGCCTATAAATTAGTGAGTTTCCATTTACCTGTTCCTGTAAAGGAAAAAGCTCAGATAATAATATATTGCAATCAGGTTTCAGGATTTGGCTACCAAGTGCTGTCATTTGCTAAAAGAAAAAAAAAAAAAGATTAAGTAAACAAATTAAACAATCGATTCTGAGGACATAAACTTTCATTGAGGGGCACTGCAGTAGCCAGATGTAGGCATTTCACTGCCAGAGGAAGAATAAATTTTAGGTAGGCTTTTACTACATGAGGCACACAGCTTTACTTTCTCTATTTAAGACAAATAGGCAAAGCCTGCCTTTGTACCATAATGCTACCACTCTCTTGGCAGCAATATTAAAGCGGTTCCCTCATTTTGTTCGATATTAATACCAGATTGCATTCTGAAATGTCATTTTTAAAATAGAAAGAAAGTTAATTGTTTCTGAGAAATTTTAATTGAGGCTGATTAAAGGAAGCAACAAAATATATTGTCTACTAAACCTCACTCCTTGTTTTAAGAGTGACCTGTAATGGACTCCTCAAAATCATTACATGATCCCTCTAAGCATTCCAGGTTTTTCATTTGAAATTCATTAAATGTTTGTGTGTCTGATTTTGGGGGGCTTTTCTGAAAAGTTTTATAGTCACAGCTGCACTGCTTATGGATAGGTTTATAGTGCCTTGCCCATCAACTGGCCCACATGTCCAGTCCAGTTTGTTTGATACCATACCTTTCACAAGCGTTCAGCAGTTCTGGAGGTGTTCTTATAAAGCTGCCAGTAAATGTACCAGCTGGACTCATTTATGTACATGAGCAGTCTCATTCCAGCTGATTTACAAAAAGCCAGTGGCAGTAAATCTGTGGTCAGTCCGTATATGTACTTTAAAGTATTTTTTTACACTTCTGAAAAGAAAATAATAAAATATTGCTAAGCTTTTTAGTAAGTTATATGTGGTCTTCAGAAGAACTTGAATACTCTGTGGTGAACAAACAACGTTCTGAGAGTCCCTTTTTCTTTGCAGTAAATTCTTTATACTGTGCAATTAAAGCTGTTAGAAAAGTCTGCTCTCTTAGAAGCACACTGATGGACTGCATTTTCACAGAAAATCATGTGAACAAATTGCTCATTATTTTCTTTTGTGACTGTTGCAGGTGCAACACAAATAAAGGACTTCTTGAAGGCTGGAAACACCTTCTTCACATTGCCCAGGGAGGACTTCTAAAGGAAGGAAGGGGAAAAAAAGAATAATCATTAGAAATTATTTTTTTCAGCATCTCCAGATACATCCTGAGAGAGATCCTCAGTGTAATGAGAAAGGGTGTCAAAGAAAGGGAACCACTTCTCCCTGACCACCCTGTCCCACCTGCCAGCACCATGCTGCCTGGAAGAGACTTTGCCCTCTTTTCCCATCCTTTTTCCAGATCTACCCACAGTTCTCCTGTGCTGTGTGTGGATGTCTCAGACCTGACCTCAGTCAGTGCAAGGTTTTATTAAAGTTTACCAGTAGAGATTCCAGTCAATTTCATCCAAGACGCTTCCTGCTATGACGGAATTTACTTCAGCGCTTCTAGTGAGAGAAAGATCCCCATGATTTCTGTTTCTGTAGCATAACGAGAGCTTTCAGCTAACCGTGTGTGTTATGGCTACAACTCACTGGTGTTTTCTACCAGAGCTAGTTTTCAAATTAAGTATTTGACAGCACGTCTACTGAACACAAGCTATGGCTTCGTGCCAACATTGGACTTCCTTGCTTTGTGTTTTACCACAGGAATATTTACAGCATGTGTCACTTTCTCCTCTGCTACCCTTCAGACCAGTCTCTGCAGCTTTTCCTGTGAGATGAGTAAGTGAGTGCAAGTTCAGCAAGGAGTATAGCTTTAGTGGCTATCCTTTTCCAGCCATAGTTCTGCTGCAATAAAGATACTAATGCACACTATTAGTATCTGTGCTCCTACGCAGTCATAACACACTTTTCCTCTCTAACAGCACAACTTGCCTTCTTCCTCTCTTACCTAGAACTTGTTTTCATGGTTACCACCAACTAAAATAAAATGGTTACAAATTCCCCGTGGTACACTGCAAAATATAAGAAGCATTAAGAAACGAAGTTCAGAATTTCCTAAAGCAACCTAATACTAACTTTGGTTTGGGGACTTATTTTTTACTTTGTTAAAATGTATTTGGTGCAAACAGCTGTTCCATGTTCTGGGAGCTCTTTCCAATGCTTCAAATTTCATAGCAATTAACAGTTGCAAGGAACAGTCCTGTTACATACAGTGCTGTTGATCCATAAGTCTTTCCTAAACTCAAAGCTTGCAAGTCATGGAAATTCATGCTCTAGGAAGCTTGGAGCCAGGATGACCTGAAGGCACGGATTTTACACAGCTAGTGGCTAGTGGCTACTAGCTGTGTAGCCAGCAAAGCGACCTAGGTCAAGGGCTGTGGCCAAGCCTACAGATCCTCAGGCGTCTGCACTACTGTTCATGTTTCACAGTAATCCAGTCATTGGTTGCCTTCTGCTCATCCCTTGCACATCCAGGGAAAAATTCTTTTCCCCCAGCTTTCCATAGGAAGGAAAGAAATGTCAAGCTGAACAATTCACATTTCTTAAATAGCACCAGTAAATATGCATCAATTAAAATTCTTGTTACATGGTCCATTCATTAGAAGTGTAGGAGAGGTGGTAGGGAGTTGTTTGTCTGTGTCAACATTTCATTTCCTCCAAGCATAACTTGGCAACTAGTTTCATCAGGTGGAGAACACATTGCCTACACATTGCACTCACATTGTGTCCTAACAGTTCAAAAACGTTTCCAACATTACTGCTTTTCTTTACTTCCTACAGAGAATATCAATAGGATTTCATTCTCTCTTACTTTTTTAAACCAAGCTAGTTGGTTTTAACATTAACCTCCTTTTATTTAACTTTCTGCCACATTTAAAACATTTGACCTGAGGTATGGAGCTAGACATTTTATATCTTCTTACTAGTGTAATGTTGTTTGGGGACTAGTTATATTGTTACAGAGAAATGCAATACAAACTTATGTGTATGATATTAAGAAGGCAGTGTCTAGACAGAGATTGGGTGATTCTAGACTTGCGTCTACTACAGGGACTGATAGAAAAATGAAATCTCTTACTAAAGCTCTCATAGAAAACCACATAAGCATTAATGGCTTTATTTATGGTGCTAATATTTTAAGCATAACATAATTGTGACTTCAGCCATTTAGAATAGCAAATGAGTCAGGACTTGATGCATGACTTCTACAAGAAAATGCAATGGATTGTCTTGTTAGTGTTTAGGTATTTTTTTCCTCGCTTTAAAAGAATACCTCTTAATCTGCTTATATTTTTAGTAGAAAGGTAATCAGCTATGGCTAGTACTGATAATTTATTCTTAGTTTAACTGTGAATTTTTAAATGCTTATGTGGTGCATAAATTAGCTGCTGAAAAGCAGCCAGGAGTGGCAGGTGAACGTGGCAGGGTATGTCAGAAGTGACTGAATTTTGGAAATGGGATGGCTGTCTTAAAATAGATGAACATCATGAGTCATGAAGAGATTTCAGGGAAACTTTAACTCCTACTGTTGGACAGTGAGGTAGAAATCTCTGTTCAGCCCTAAGCCTGAATCCAGAAAACAGCATGTTTGTGAGTACTGGAAAAAGTCAGTAGAACAGGCTGTCAATGGCTTTGCGCTTGTTACATTGCAGTGCTTTATCAGAGTATATGCAAATACTTTGTGCAGATACAGTAAAAAACATTGATTTTTGTGTCTTGTGTTTAAGAGGGCAAATTCTGAAAACCCAGAGAAACTATGCTATATTTGAACAGTTCTCTTTTGTGTGGCCGTATGGACTCTGAAAGAAATTGTAGATTTGAGGAACCCAGAAATGCCCTTAAACTTGTTTATGTTTCAGAACTATTGCAAGAATATAGCAGGGGCCTGCCTGTCCAGAGGCCAGGTCTTACAGAAGAAAATTAAAAAAAAAAAGATTTAGAAAAACCTAATATGAATAAAATGCAAGGGGCAACTTGCTCTGAGATCAGCAGGACTTTAACTTAAATATCAGTGTGGTAAAATCTATGGTCAGCATTTTCAGAAGGGGCCATCAGTTTAAGGTATCTTCCAACTACCTAAGTACGCGAAGTTCAGCATCCCAGTAGCTGCATTTGAATCCCAAACCAGCAGCTGCATTTGAATCTTGTTCTTCTTATTTCAGAAAATTCATTGTGCTATAGGAGCTATTAGATCATAGTTCTGTT
This sequence comes from Cuculus canorus, assembly GCF_017976375.1. Classification (NCBI taxonomy): domain Eukaryota; kingdom Metazoa; phylum Chordata; class Aves; order Cuculiformes; family Cuculidae; genus Cuculus; species Cuculus canorus. The sequence continues at coordinate 42,685,668 of NC_071403.1, read as the reverse complement.
CATCATTATTACTGACTTGCTAACATTTCTCTTATGCAACTTCTGCTGCAATGGATGTAAGGTTTATTATTATGACATAATCTGGAGAACATTTGAGCTTTTTTTCTTCTCCTGGCAAGAAAGTACTCGCATTTGGGAATGGAAAGATAACACAAATGAAACCAGACAAGGATCATTACATTTGCTAATCTGAAGTGAGAGTTTAATGTTGTACTCTGAACTAGTTAAAAAAAAATGCAGGATTTTAGTCCATTTTCAGAACAACACCTGCATCTGCTGAGGTGTGGAGAGAGTGAAAGGATCAACACTGATTTTCCAGTCTCTTTTATGGAATAAAGGTAGTGCTGTCATAATTTGCAGTTTAATGACTTAAGGATTTGCATGTCACTACATCTTGTCGACTGTCACTTTGTTAAAATCAAAGTGTAAGAAAGCAAGAGAGGGCTCATTAACTACTCCAGCTTCTTGGTAGTAAGTCATGCCTTTGATTTTAGCTTTTTATTTAAAATGTAAAGCAAAGTTGCTAACTTTTGCTAGACTATAAGGACAAAGGGCTCCTTCTCACTCTGGTGAGCAATGGAACAGTGAAATACATTGAGGCAGTGCTCTCTTTTATTATATTACTCATTTCTAATGGGACTAATGGGACTAACGGGTTACTGGGCCCGGTGCCTGGTGAGTTGAGATGAGTTCAAGGCCAGCCGAAAGGTCCTCACTTGTATGCTGCTCTTCAGCTTTGTGGTCCAGAACATATACTGGGCCTTTCTGATGACAACAGTTACAATACAAAGGCATTTGTAGGATCCGGGATGATTCCCACTGCTCCGCTGTTTGTGAAAGATGTTCTCTCTGGAACTCAGCAATGCAGATGACACTGCCACCTGGATTCCTGCATTAATAGAATCATAGAATGGTTTGCGTTGGAAGAGACCTTAAAGATCATCTAGTTCCAGCCTCCCTGCCATGTCAGTGACACCTCCCACTAGACCAGACTGCTCAAAGCCTCATCCAACCTGGCCTTGAGCACTTCCAGAGAAGAGGCATCCACAGATTCCCTGGGCAACATGTTCCAGTGCCTCACCACCCTCATACTAAAGAATTTCTTCCTAATGTCTAATCCAAATATTCCTCCTTCTAATGCAAACCCATTCCCCCTTATCCTTGTAAAAAGTCCCTCCTCAGCTTTCCTGTAGGCTCCCTTCAGATACCGGAAAGCCACTATAAGGTCTTCCTGGAGCCTTCTCTTCTCTAGGCTGAACAATGTCAACTCTCTCAGCCTGTTCTCATAGCAGAGATGCCCCAACCTTCTGATCAACTTTGTGGCCCTCCTCTGGACCGATTCCAACAGTTCCATATCCTTCTTATGTCAGAGATTCCAGAACGGGACACAATACTCCAGGTGGGGTCTCATGAGAGTGGCGTAGATGAGAATCCCCTCCCTCGACCTGCTGGCCGCGTTTCTTTTGATGCAGCCCAGGATACAGTTGGCCTTCTGGGCTGTGAGTGCACATTGTTGGTTCGCATCAAGCTTCTCATCAATCAGCACCCCCAGGGCTTTCTTCTCAGGGCTGCTCTCAATCATGTCATCCCTCATCCTGTACTGAAACCATGGATTGCTCTGACCCAGGTGTAGGACCTTGCACTTGGCCTTGTTGAACCTCATGAGTTTCACACAGGCCCACTTCTCCAGCTTGTCCAGGTGCCTAAATAAAGCTGTGTAATGCCAAGATTGTTGCACAATTGCAAAGCACTGGCTGTAGGTCTTGGGTGCCCCTAAACCTGAGAATGGTAACTACAAGGATCAATCAGGAATGGGCTGCAATGTTTGTGGATTGCAAATCTCATCCAAAACCAGCTCTCACAGCACAAGCACTGGCATGAACGAATTTATATATTGCAAGCCAAAAAAAACCCAAACCAGAATAGTCCTTTTGCTTAGAGGTACAGAGATAAGAGAGGGCAACCCATATTGGTCCCAAAACTTCAGATGAGATCCAGGGGACACTTCCTGAAAATGCAGCTTCTTGATTGTCTTAAACTAACTTAAAGTGTGTTTTGCTGCTGGAAAGTGTGCCACTGCCATTTCGCCTGCCTCTGCCCACATACTTCCATGGCCCCAGCGCAAGGGTGCCTTCAGGTTACCACGCTGTCTCTGAGGTTGCATTGAGATCTGACGTCTCTAACTCCTGTTCCTGTCTTTGAAGATTCATAAATTAGATGTTTAATCAAGATGACTAATTGTAATGTGACTTCCTATGAATTACCTGCTGTCTTACATCTAACCTTCAGAAGGCAAATATATTGAAGGTATAACTCAGATGAGACAGTAACTAGTAACACTAAACGAAACACACTGGGTACTGTCTAATATTCAATTCAGCTTAAAGCATATTTTTAATACACTAAGAGGAAAATGATCTTTGTTGTCTCTGTTCCAGTTTCAGTGTGTAAATTACCATACACTGAAAATCATACATTCTGGTTGGAAGACACCTCTGCCATTCTGGTCTAACCTCCTTCTATAAGCAGGGTTGTCATAAAAGTAGGGTTGCTTAAGGCTGTGTCCAGCTCTTTTCTGACCATTTCCAAGAACAGAGACTCCATAGCCTCTCTGGGCATCTGTCCCTGTGCCTGACCACTTTAATGGTGTTATTTTTCCTTCCTTTCATTTGAGTGGAATGTCCCTGCTGCAATTTCTGACAGCACCCTGCCGATGTGCTTTTCTGGATCCATCTTTATAGTGCCCTTTAGGTAGCTGCAGGCTTCTCCAAGCTAGATAGATTCAGGTCCTCACCCTTTCTTCACATTATGTGTCACAGCCCCCTAAACACATGTGTAAGTGATCAGCTGATCTCTACTCAAACGTGAAAAACATCAGGTGGTTCATTACTAGCTCTCAAATGAGATTTGACACAGAAGTAGGTAAAGAGCCCTGGAGACTGACCATTGCCACACAGAGGGACATGTGGTAACGCAAAGGTGGAGAGTGATCCTGAGTATGTTCCCCAAGTTCTCTTGTCTTATGCTAACCCAACACCTGGGCCTTCCACATTGTCACCCATTCCTACAGCACCTCACAACTGCAGGAACAGATTTTTCAATGTGCTCATGGAAGAAGCCTTTTTTGAGAAATATGTGGGGCAGTATAGGAGTTGCCGACGTGAATTTGGGCAGGATGAGACAGAATTGACACAGAACTGCTGGCAGGCTAAAATTTTACTCTGATCAAGCAGGGATGTCCTGCCTATAACCTCATTTGACCTCACTGGAACATTAAATATTAGAGAACTGGAAAATCCTGAACATCCCCATAAATATTTCGCCTTTAACCTGTTGGTAGGTCTGATTTTATTCATTTTTAAATAAGACCAAGTTTGCTTTATATGAGGAGCTAATATGATAACTAAGCCCATTTTCAGCACAAGAGTGCAAATGTAGCTTTCATTGTTCTTTCCAAGGCTTCCAGAAGAACCCCACTATGCAAGAGGCATTCAACACAGCATTTCAAGGGATTCACCATTAACAATCATGGCTATGGATAAAAGACTGGTTGGCAAGTGATACTCTGTCACCCACTGTTGTGTCATATCCAATATCTTACTTTAAGGAGGCTTTAGGGGAAATAATAATAATTTAGAGAGGAAAAAAAATTAATAGAAGTAGAGGTTTGGCAAAAATAAATGTTTTATCAGGAATGGCCCTTGCCAAGCATAACATTTTCTCAGGAGCCAATCTTGGCAAAATGAATGTTTTATCAGGAGCAGAAGTTTGGAAAAAGTAACATTTTATCAGAAGTAGAGACTTCACAGAAAACGCCTTTTTATCAGGAGTGAGGGCCATGGCAATTTAAAGAGAAAGGTTTGCTGAAAGCGGAGTTTTATCAGGAGTTTTGCTTGAGGAAAATAGTGTTTCATGAAGGGCAGGAACTTTCCAAAAATAATGTTTTACTAGGGGGAGGAGATTGATGAAAATGAAATTTTATCAAAAAGAAAGGAGAAGGGATGGATTTAGTGGAAGTAGTGTGCTAACAGCTTCTACCTTCCAAAATGGGAAGATTTGCTCCTGGAAAAACATTATTTGCACGCTGTGCTTGCCCTAGCTAAAAAGCTAAAATGCTGGTTTTGAAAAGCTGTGCTGCTGATAAAATGTTATTTTTGGCAAGCCCTTCTCTCAGAGATGTTTTTAGAAAGCTCTCTTCAGAGACAAGATGTGCAAATTGACTATAATACCTGCAGCAGAGCCAGGTACCTCTGTGAGCCAGTTTTTAATGTTTATTAGCTCTCCATGGCTTCCCTTCCGCCTTCTGCTTTATGGTTACGGTGTTGATGCACAGCACTTTGGACAGTGAAACACTGTTCTGCTTCCAAGTGTAGGCCTCTTTCATCATTTTGTTTCTCTCGACTGCTCACTGACTCAGACTGGTTGACTCTTCTCCAAGTGTGTGTTATACAGCCTTTCCCACTAGAGCGCTCTCCCCACGCCTGGAAGATTGCTTACAACTTTTCTCTAACTCCTGCAGTCAGAGTTTTGACACCACTGGGCTTGAGATGTCTCTGAATGCAGTGAAGGACTCAGTGGCAGAAGCCATGTGGGAAGATCTGTTTCTGGTGGAAAGAGGCTGATCATAAGTGACTGAATCTCTTGAAAAATACACTCATTCTCACAAAAAGGGGCAGGAGAGTGGAAGGAAATGACAGGTTGAGTCACTTAATACATCTCCATATCTCATCACATTTCGAAGTCATGCTGTATAATACATCCAACTGCTCCCCAATGGAGCTCTGGGCAAGTATCCATGTCGACAGTCTCCCATATGTGTTTCCTGGAGGTAATATCACTATGAAGAAACTAGGACCATGGATGAATATAGGACTAAAGCCTCTTAACAATTTGTTGCTTGAATACAACTGTTGAGGTGGCATGTAATAAACCAAAACAGGACATCATCAATCACCATGACTGGATGGACCGGATAGTCCTTGGGCATTGCAGAAATTTGCAGGGTGTCATCAAAATCACTCACTATTTATTTGCAATGTCGTTGAGCACCAGTGGGAAACCATGAGAAAGGCTGACTCACTAGCTATTTTTAGGAAAGGTGGCAGGTGTGAGCTGGTTATCACAACCCACTCTGTTGTCCTTCCTTTCAGGTATGGTAAGACACTTGCACCAGGATTGAAATGGCTGACTGTTTTGAGAAGAGGGGCTCTGAAGCTGATTTCAACTTGAGCTCTTCTTTCAAGGCTACAAGAGACACCATCCCGCAAAGAATCAGTGAATGAAAATGAACAAGCATATGTGGTGCAGGTCAGCTGACAAGAGGACATGGGTCATGCAAAGCACATGAAAACTTCCATAGATCTGACAAAGAAGACCTTAATGTTCTTATAGTCATAAGGAAGAAAGCATGTCCTCTAGTGTTTCAAAATTTTCCCAGTCCACATTGGTTTTTTATCCAGGCCCAACAGAAGCATTTCCACATACAATTGTTGTAAGTTAATATCATTTCATTAGAGTGATTGTGCTTCATTGTAGCCAAAGACACTGTAGTATAAGTGATTGACTTATTACTTGTACTATGTCCAACTGTACATATTTGTGTTACTGATGATTTGTCACTGTATGCCCTAATAAAGTGTTTTGCTATTTTATGTTTTTACTCTGCATGTGAGAGTCAAGGGATTGCCTTTTAAAGGCAAAAGACTCAGTTAAGATTCATTTTTTCCATGGGTAAGAGTATCTAGGTAGTGGAGACTTTTAGAAGAAGTCCTAGATGTTTGAATCCATTTTCTTGTAACTACCCACAGCAACTGGCAGAGAATTTACACAGGAGAGGGTCAGGTGGGTAATTTCTCCTTTTACTGCTTAGTAGCAGAAAAAACTGAGAGGGCTTGAGAAGTATGGGCTTAATAGGGAACGTTCAGAAAAACTACACCTGTATCTCTGAACACCTTAATTTCACCTTAAGTTCAAATGAAACTGATTGTCCAAAGAAATTCTTAACTGAACCCATTGACTAAATTATTTTTTTAACTTGAGACTCTAGGAAACCACTTTCAGGGAAATCTATTTGTACACAGTTTCCACCAGAAGCAGTAAATTCTTTCCATTAGAGATTTTGCCCAGGTGATGTTGACCCAAATTTACATTTGGGTTTGGTGACATTTCTGCACGTTTGCCCCTACTGGAAAGTTTGGCTTAGCTCTTGCTGACACACTGTGCCCTTTGACTCCCACAGAAGCGGAACATTCCTCCAAGGGCTCATGTGCAGAGTTAGGATGTTCCCTGCTAGCGTTATACAGGTGTAAATTGCCCCTGGAGTAACTGCCCTGCCCATTTCAGCATCTGAGCTGAAGTATCCCTAGAGAGCACTCTGCTCCGCCAATGTGGCTCTGCTCACAACAGTGCTTACTCTGTGCTTCCCTTAAACAGGCAAGAGAACAACAGGTGCAGCAGCAAAAGGGCATATGTCCCATTTTTTTTTTTCTGCTGGGTTTTTCAGTTATTATGAAGTACTTATTAATAACATAGGACTGATGTTGGTTTTACACTTGGTTTCCAAAAGACATTTTGTGATGTAGTGAGGGTGATCTGGCCCTGTGCACATACTAACTGGTTGGCACATACTATCTGGGCAGGCACTATTTGTTTCAGGTTGCAGACAAAAAAATAAAGAAAAATTAAAAAGAAATTTATTCTACGCATGAGCCTAACGCCATTGCCAAGTAGTACGTCTCAGAAAATGTTTGCAGGGCTCATTCCTCACATAGAATCTTTCTGTGCATCCCCAGCTGCAGTCCCTATCATAGTCTTCCAGGAAACACCGTGACAGAAGGACTCGCAAGACCTTAGACCTCCTCACTAGAAATGACTCTCAGCCTAATGCTGTGTGTTTATTATAGTAAGCTATGTCGTTGACCTCAGGGGGACAAGGGCCTGGCTCCCGGCTATTGAAATTATCACTGATCTCTGTCTGAATAGCCACTGCATTTACAGATAGGCAGAAGATTTTAACATCCACGGAACAGTTGAAGGGAGAATTCGTAGTAACATTTAAAAAACCTTCATCTTAAAATTCAGCCTTTGCTATGTTTTATCATAGTGATATCTGAATTGTTTTCAGACTTCCAAGTCTCAAATAATAGTAATTCCTCTACCTCAAAACATGTATTTTTCATACTCTTAGTATCATAATACCCTGCAATGCAAACATTATAATCAGAAAGTTAAAAGAATTTTCAGGATTAGGCTCTACTGGACATGACTGTTGCACAGTATTTCTATAACAAGCATAACATGCCGTTTAGCAGAAAACGCAGAACTGAGCAGTATGTATGTATAATGGCATATTTTGCAATGGATTGCTTAGCATGGGTTGGATGGTGTTTTGCCTTGAGGTCGCTGCCGGCAGCAGGGCTCGGTATTCCCACTCTGCAGCCCCCCGTCTCTACCCCAGGCAGCAGCCCTGCAGCAGACTGTGGTCGTTACGGAAAGGGTGGCATTTTTATTTCAGTTCCTTTGAATTCACGTGGTTTGGGGTGTTTAAGTGAGACCATTAGTGTTATTGAACTTAGCATTTGGTGGGTTTTATATGATAAAGGGGTTATTACACAGTGATCCCTGTATGTTTAGGTCAGCTGTGGCAATCAATCAACAGACACTTTGCCTTTGACAGCACATGCTTCCATAAAAAAAAATTGTCTGGCAGAGCCCTGTTAGCTAGTAATGACAGAGTAACCTCTGTCAAGTAATGTACTTGATAAATTTTGCATGTGCTGTTGACTGACAGAAGCTCCATCTTCCTGTCTGACCAGCATACATAGGCTTCAAAACGCACAGAAACCCCTTTCTTCTCCCCAAAAGGAGTGCCTGAAATCCATGTGGGTAGAGTCAGAACTGCCTCTGAGGGGGGAATAAAACAATGCTGCACAACTGAGAGCTGCTTTTACGCCTTTACAAAGCTAAACTTGCTCTTTCCCCTTTCCTTGCCTCTCCCTGTCACTCGCAATCACCTGTGACTTGCTGGCTTTGTGCGCCTGGCCACGCAAAACACCCGCCTGGGTGATCAGTCCAGGCTGAAGCGGGAATGTCTCCTTCTGAGTCCCACTGGCCAGGGCTGCCTGTCTCCAGAATCAGTGAGGCTTCGGTGGTCGCCCTTTGTTTAGTCTGGGCAGAGGCGGTAATTGTCTGCAGCTGGGTCTCCTGCTGCCTTGCTTACTGACTTGCTTGTCTTGGTTAGCTCAGAAGGCACAGCTGCAGTGCAGTGGGTCCACAGAGGCATCCCAGATTTTTCTAGCACCCTGATGTTTCAGTATGCTCTGGCAGTGGGCAGCAAACCTGGGTGGCTGGGTCCACCCTCGACAAGCCCTGCTTGCTGCTACTGGCAATACAAGTAGCTTAGGTGGGCCTTGGCCATGGTAAAGGCACTGATGTGCGAAAGCAGACAAGGGGGGCTGGGAGCGTTCCTTAGAGCTTGGCGTTGTTCACCTTGAAGACCTTGGAAGTTGATAATGAAGGAGCCTGCTAGCAGCAGTTTACTGGTAAGTAAGCACTGGAACGCAGAAAGGTGGCTACATTTGGCTCAGGAGTTTGAAAACAGCTGGAGGAGACTGAGTCTGCGCAAAGTTCAAAAACAAATATATTCATCCTGAGGAAGACTTCCTACTTCATCCCTAAGACCCGGGACCACTACCATCAGGAGGCACTACTCAGGCAAAGATTGCAGCGAACTTTCCAGATCTAATTATAATACAAAGCGGGGATAGGGTATGAGTATGTAGTAGGCACTTATACCTGTGCATGTCTTTACACTATAAGTAGCTGCTTGTTAAGCTATATGGTGTGCAAGCTAGGAGGAGAACCCCCTTGCACCCCAGCACTGGAAATAAACATACCTGCTTTATAACTCATTTTGGGTTATAGAGTTTGATTCCGCAAAACAGTACCTTCAGCACAGAAAGACTTATTGATGTGCTTTTGTCAGGTAATAAGTCTGCCAAGTTCTTTACTTGAAGTGTCCTGACCACAGGCAGAGGGGTGCAAGGGGATTTCTAGCCAGCCGCTGTTCCTGGTGTCATCTCACCATCACGTCGAGGCCAGGGAGCACAGGGGGCATTCACCCTTCCTCTGTCAGCTGATTCTTCAACACCTCTTTATGTTTCACCATAGATACTGATGGCTGTCTTCAGCAGGTTATGAAAAAATTAGATTTCCATATGGCCAAGCGGAGCTCACATGAAGGAGACTTAAACCCTCTTGCTCCCCGTTAACCACGTGTATCTGTTTGTTTTGGAAAGAAGGGGATTTCATCATTTGCTTCCACAGGGGCACAATCTGATTATGTGGGATTAAGCCTGAAACCCACCCTAATCCTAAACGCACCAATACATAAAGACTGTCAAGTGAGTGTGTGATCTCAGCTCCCACACTTGACTGTATGGGGCAGACTTGTGAGGGAGGACCTAGCAGCAACTCCACCGTCAATTACCATATGGACTAATTGGAGTGTAATTTAAAGGAATTCCAAAGCCCACTTGTCAACAGGTGTTCTTTAGGGTATATTAATCCAAACAATCCTGTTTATGGAAAATGTTATTTAAAACCAACACGTAGGCTCCAATAATAAAGTGACACAGTTTCTCAGCAATTGCAACATCACTCAGTGAAAGCAGGCAAAATGAGAGAATATAAACCAGGACCCCAATTGCACCTGTACACATGAGTTCAAGCCATTGCATTTAGAAAAGACAGTATTTTTTCCTCTAAAATGCTGCTTTAGTTTTCATATAGGTATGTGCTAATAGCAGCAGTTCTTCTGGGACTATCAAAGCCAAATGTGTACTGAAATAGAGTCTAAAATGCTATCTAATTGTGAATTTTCTAGCTCTGTATGTTTCACTTGTTGTGAGCACACTTTGGGCTTTCAAGCAGAATGCAAAATAATGACACAGGCAATTAAAAACATTCATCGTCCAGCAGTAATTAATTCAGTGAAGAACCAATATAGAACTTACTATAGAGTAAGTCTTCAAAATATATTCCTCCTTTCTTTCTCTCCGACTTAAACTTGGAAACCATAGGAGAGAAGTTGCATGTGGAAACTTTAATTATGAACTGAAAAGAATATCTCTGCAATGAATAACTATAATGAAAAATGCTAAACTTGGGAAATGTAAACAATATAACAATTCAAACCAGCTTTAAAACTCTGGAGATGCAGAAGACTTAAAGATTAATATTTCTTCTGGAGCGATATGGAAATCTTGATGACATCATTTTATATGGTGGAGCGTGTGGTTGCACAGAAATAGTGCTTCATTTATTCACAATGGGAAACATTTTCATTCAGGACTTTTGAAAATCATTATTTAAAAAATATGAATGTGAGGAATGCATTTATAGTAGTTTCTGATGGAGACAGATCTTCTGAAAAGGCCAATTTCATTATTTTCCTTGCTACATACAACATTGAGAGTGTACATATGATTAATTAGGCACATTCCTTTTAACTATTCATTTTGTGGAGCCTGAAACAGTGAAGAAGGATGTTGTATGTGAATATTTTCCCATGAAACATAGGCTTGGGGATAAAACTCTCGTTTTCCTAAAAAAAGTATCAATAGCATGAATATTTCACCTTGTCTAATTAAAAGTTTACTGTTAAGTACGTGTTTATTCTCTCTCCTGTTGCATTTAACATTTTACAGAAAAAAAATCAATTAATTGCCAAGGTAGTCTCTGCTCTAAACAGTCTTAAGCAACATTTTGAGAGAGTTATAAACTGTTCTTCCCTATCTTCAGTCTGCAGATGTGGTTAGAATACAGTTTTAAGCAGGATGAAGGATTAAACAAACAAAAAATAATGAAAAGTCTAAATATACACACTGTGCAAAAGAATGGTTGAATACATTTTGCCTTGTGTAAACTTCACCCAGCCTATGTGGGTTTTAACATATTTCCATGACTTTAAATAAGAAAACATCTTAAAGCATAGCCCACGGGAAACCCAAGCTTGATTAGTTTTACCTTTTACTACAGTCTGCAGAGTGTAAAACACAGCACATCAGAATTGAATTTGTCATCTCCAGACCTCACAGGAATTTTAGGAACTAAATAGTTAGGAAGCATCCTGGTACTTCTCTTTGCTTTAATCATAGCAGAAGTTTCAATTTAAACATTCAGGAAATCTCCCTTATTTAAAGCAATCAACTCATTGCTGACAGAGTCTGGCTTTACTGTGTTTAATTTTTCAGCATTATGCAAAACTTGATAGGTTACAGCCAGTGCGTGAACAGGTCCTCTCCCTTCTTCTCCTTCCCAGAAAACATAAAAAAGACCCCAGAACTTTTCAGTATCATTCTCAGCCCTAGACATCATAGTATGTGTGAAAAAACAATGGGATATTAGTGCAAAACCCCAAATGGAAAATGTACATAATAACTATTATGCTCAAGGAAAGCCTTATCTCCAAATAGCTCTTCTACATCTTTCAGCTGCAAAGGTTTAGAAATAAATTTTTGGTCTAGGTATTTAACTTCTTTGACACTTGAGTGTGCCTCTTCTCATCTCGATCGTTGTAGATTCACAACACATTTCTAAGATTGCAGACTGCTCTGGATGAAGGAAGAAAGCACTCACCTTCCCTGCAGTGAGGTGGTGTTGGTATAAATTAGGTTGCAGTTTCAGAGAATGAACCTGTGGTGAGCTTTTAGGCAGGCTGTCAGGTCTGACACTTTAGGATAAGCACTGACGATTGACCACAAAGTAAGATGTAACTCCTGATTAAAGACTGTTGGTAGTTTGGTCTGTAAGTAGGTTATAGTATGTCATTTCCATGCTTATTTCAGCTGATTAAGTATCTACAGCCAGACCTCATTTGGAAACCAGAATCCAGAGAGATGATGTTTTGGACCAGTCTCTTCCAACTCTGAATTACACAGACCAAAGTCTGTGAATGTGAGTCTATCACAATTTGCATGAGCACAGGTCAGAAGAGCTCATGCTCAGGGTCAGGGAAGGATGCTCTAAATCAAGTAGCTTTGAAGAACACCAATCAGTAAAGTAAGTTTGAGCTATCTTCCCAGCATATTTTCCCACAGCACAGCAAATGGTAATGCTACTATATACAGTTGTTCCTAAAGCTGCAAAGATCAGTGCAGTCTGACAAAACTTCAGCTCAAAAATTTAACAGCTTTCAACATCTCCTTCCCCATGCTCTGCTTCTCTCATCACTTTCTCCTGCTGTCCATCCACAGCCTACTGATCCACAGGTTCACAGAAGACAGTCGAACAAGGTTTCATCCTGCTCTTCCTCTACCCCATGCCTGTGCCTGTACCTGCACTCACATGGCAGCACATGGTCAAAGGTTGCCCACAAATCTTTGTGTGCAGTTGTCTGGAGGGTTCAACACATCAGGTAGGAAACCGCTGAGCTGCCGCCTGCCAAACTATGGCAATTGCATTTTTCCTCTTTCCTTCATAAATCTTTTAATAAGAATAAGCATTTTTTTTTCTTTTCAGCCAATATCCACCCTGTGGGGTTTTTTTCCAGCACAACACAGTGCTGAAACCCACAGAGAGGCAGAGTGAAAAGCATACAATGCTCCTGCTCACAGCAACCATACAATACTTCTGTGCTGCTCAGTTTTACTCAGGCAACAACAAAGTTCAGATGGGATAGCAGCTCTTCATTTTCTGGGGGTGGGGAAGGATGATTAAACAGGGTGTTTTGTTTCAGAATGCGTGCTTTTTATTTCACTCATTTTAGTTTGGGTTTATGTGGCTTACTGAAGCTGTCTAGATAGTTGGGAAGGTACTTTGTGGAGGGAGGGAAGGTGCAGGAGAAGAGGTTAGGGAAGAAGCATGCTTGTTTTCTGAAGGATAATTCAATTTTATCCAGCTAAGACTAAGCAGAAGTGGTCATATTAAGTACTAAGTATTTACAGAGAAGTATTTCACTGGATGACAGTGTCCCAGTAAAAAAGTACCTATTTTCAGATTCATATGCACTTCCTAGTATTTGCAGAGTCGATGAAAACTCTCTGTCTTGTCTCTTTCTCATCCGTGAACATACTTACCTCAGAAAGATTGATGAGCAATAATGCTGGAGCCTCCATCAAAAAAGAAATGTCTCCGTCTTCTTAAATATCTATAGACACTTTTTGGCCCAATTCACCTCAGCAAACTGTTTCAGTTCCCACAAGTACTTCTGCAATATAGATTGTTTGGTTTTTTTTAAATATACTTTTTTATACTTTTCCTCAATTTCATCCAGAGACCTAGATCCAAATGCAAAACCTAGGACCGGGAACCTAGGAGGCATTGGTCTAACTCTTTGAAAGACAAACGTATCTCTGTATCTCCCAAAGCTGTGGAAAGTTTCTTGTTCTAGATCCAGAAGATTTCTCACTTTCTAGTGGTACTGGAATTGTTACAAGTGCTACAACATAAAAATCAATCAACATAATCACCGATATCAAAGTCAACATGGTAAAATATGCACGAGATGCATAAATAGTGGTAGCTTATGCAAATTATAAGAATGCAGACCCCAAATCAGGAAAAGTTTCCAGCAGGTTGACCACTCAGACGTATTTCTTTGGTACCACTTTCACAGTTTAAAGTTGGACTGTCCTTGACGCTACCTTGCATGGGGGACTTGTGCTTGTCAGATCACAACTAAGAAGGTAAGGTGAACTAATCAGAACAGCCGTTAGCTCTGTACTGAGCTGACATTTCCTAATGTGAAATTATGCAGCATTTCTCACCTTGCAGTGGTTCTGTCAGTCTTGTTTACAGATGCAGTGGATTATTTCTTGATGCCAAAGTCGACGTATCTTACAGGCTAACATTTCTGGTCAGCCTGGGATCCACTTGCAGAATTTGACTGCTGTGAATACACATCTCTCTTCTCACCTTTTGCATTGTTTCCGTGCCAGCTCTTCAGCTTCTGTTTGTACCACCTAAAATGCAAGTTAGTATGGTTTTCTGTTTCCTGTATTGTCCCTTTTTCCATTTGGTGCAAGTTTATTAAATAGAACTTTACAAACAACACTAGATCATCCTAGTCTCCTGCTACCTAATGGATTGAGCATAGCTACAAATAGAATGTAACAGTGGTATAAATCTTAGACTGTGCTTCCTCTCTTGCTACTTGGGACCAGGTTGTGAATTCATATGCTTGTTCAAATACCTCTACTGTCTTGTGTGCCTCTTCTTCACACAGGAAATGGCTGAATTCAGCATTGCTTTACTTAACCTGTATCTTTAGCAATCTTTAGCTCTCTATCCTATATAGGTAGTAGTGTCAAATTGAAAGGTGTGAGTCTGATAGAATAAAACAGATCTCAGCAGAAGTTATAGACAGAATGCATATAGTACTAAGAATCAAGTCTCCGTGGAATGCAGATTTACCGTGTGGTACTTGTATGAAGAAATATATCCGTATTAAATAACCTGAGCTTTAGAAAGAGAAAGCTGGAGTCTTAATAAAAGCCAAAAAACCCCTCACATTGTAAAGATGGAAATCTCTCAACACCAAGGCTTATGGGGTCAAATTCCAATACTCTCAATAATTATTATATAAATCTGGATTAAATTCTCTGAAATGAATGGATTTGCTTTATTGCTACAACTGGGGAAAAAAATTGTCCCCCTGGATACCTGATGTTAATGTATATCTATCCAGCCAATTTCAGAACAAAAGAAATATCTGAGACATTATGTGCAATCTCTTATAATGATTGATATGCAAGAAGATTGATAGGTCCAAACTTCCAGTTCAGATATTGCATTTGGATTCCAGAACAATATTTAGAAATTTATTGTGATTATTCAAGATTTAAGAGAATATTGCCTTTAAAGATGTATAGAGAGTGGTAAATCATATTTTTTATTTTGTCATATTCTTTGCTGTACAGAAAAAGATGTTTCACACATTAAATGGGCAACATCAAGACATCATATAAGGCAATTCAATCTGCAATAACCCAAAAGGCAGTGACAAAGCACAGAGAAAGCTGAAAAAGCAGGGAAGAGCTATATTAAAGAGGAGGTCATAACATAACAGAATGATGTTATGTCTTTGGAAGGCCTACTGTAATACTTTCAGGTACCTATTTTAGGTTTCCTTAAAAGAAAAATATACATTACCTAACAGATTTTCATTACTTATGTAATAAATATAGTTAGGATAAAAACACAAAAAGGATATCTGGTTTTCTTTCTGTACAGGGCAGAACATGCATTGGCTTACTGAGTGCAGAAAGAGATTAGAAAATCTTCTTGATAATAGACTTGACTATCTGTGTAATTTATTTCTTGAAGTATTGAAACCCGACTAGACCTAAATTAAAAACCAAAACCTACTTTCTTTTTTCAGTTGTGTATTTCTACATTTTCAGCCTATTGTGGGACAGTTAAAGCCAATTGTCATAGGCCTTGTTCAAGTGAGTTGACCCGACAGAACTTTCCACTGACTTCAAGCTGTAGTACTCAACACCTCTCCAAAATACATGCTCTGAGGATCTTGCCTGAATTAAGCTGTCTTCAAGAGTCAGGTATACAAACTCCCTGTATAAAAGTGGAGAATTAAGTTAATGAGAAAAATAAAATAATTGACTGAGTTTCTGGATTCCCTTCAGTGCCAGCAGCAGTAGAACAAGTCCTGAAATCCCAGGAGACCAGAGAGTGAAGGATTTCTCAGCTACATGCTGAGAAGCCCATCAGACACAAACAAAATGGCAAATGGACAGAGAGGTTTGTGGAAGTAAGGCTGGGGTGGACTGCACTTTGGTCTAGAGGGCGAACCTCAAAAAGACTGTGCCCTGTGCCTCTGGGGAAGGCAATTCCCTAAGGATTAAATTTCCTCAAAGGCATCTTTCCTTCAACTGCTTTGGCTGTGAGAACCGAGGTGTATGTTTGAGCCTCCAGGATTAACTCAGGAAACAAAAGAACCCAAAAGATAGGGGCATCTGAAAAATGTAGTCATATTCCTCTATGCACCAACCTTTGCCCAAGGGGTCCATATACTAATAATTCACTTTGTAGTAAGACAATCTTTGTTAAGGTCAAAACAACACTGGGAAAAAAGTATATAAATCATTCTTAAACTGAAGAATAATGTCAAGCAGGGGAATAAATATAAATGGACACATAAATTACAACTGCAATATATGTATAAAATCAGCCATACAGTGTGATTTATGAGAGTATAACCTATGATCCCATGGTTCAAGATGTCAGAAGTCCCAACAAGCATATATAATTATAATAAAGTTGGGTTTTCCAGGGTGAGCTATTTGGAAAACATATTGTTATTATTAGGTTGCTCGTGCATTCACTGGATGTAAATCAATCTCTTCACTGTAGATGTTGACAGTGGCAGTTCTGGACATGACAAAACTTTATGATACCAGAGCCTCAGCAGTCCCATCTGCAGGATTCATTCATTATTCATATGTTTGGTGGGTTTTGACCAGGACAACTCCCAAAGATGGTCACTTTTTCCTGTCTTAGTGTGACCTTCCACTTGTTATACAGTCTGTGCCTTTACTCCTTACGCAATATTAATTAATTAATTGATTAATATAAATTATTAATTTTCTTATTACTGGCTAGAGATATTACAGTGTTATTAGCTGACTTGAAGGTAATGAAACATGTAGCTCTCTTATTTTATTACAGTGAGACCTTATGCTATGTTTGAGAATGGCTTTGGGGAAGACCAGTACCAACAGTCTTCTAAGACAATGATGCAATTTATTGCTTGAAGGATCCCATTCACCGGGGCACAAAAACACTCAGCAAGGGCTGCAGTTTAGCCCACACTGATAACCCAGCTCACCGGGATGAGCACCTTCGGCTTGTCAGTGTTATGAAGCTTTAGGCAGGGGGTTGTACAAGATGAAATACACATCTCTTTGTGGCTCATTTTTATAGTTGAGGTTTGGAGGCAGGATGACACATCAGAGGAGAGGAGAGGAGAGGAGAGGAGAGGAGAGGAGAGGAGAGGAGAGGAGAGGAGAGGAGAGGAGAGGAGAGGAGAGGAGAGGAGAGGAGAGGAGAGGAGAGGAGAGGAGAGGAGAGGAGAGGAGAGGAGAGGAGAGGAGAGGAGAGGAAACATGTTTTCAGTGTTGTTTTTCCAAAAGTCCTTACCAAGGAACAGTCTGTTAAATACTTCCAAACTTTTCTAAAGGCCAGATTACACTTCAGATTTATGATGAAAATACATTCTTTTAGCTCAACAGCATACAATGCTTGGTCCAGTGCCCAGTGTAGTCAATTTTCTTTCACCTAGTGCAACTTTCCTTTGTCATCAGGCAAAACCCTTGTTCCTGACATAATAACGTATTTCTTGATGTAGTGGTTCTCTCTCCTATATGTATTAATTTTGGTAGAAGAGTTACGTTTTTGTTTTTTCTGCAGTTTCACCAGTGAAATGCATGAATACAGAGTGAATGAAGCCGTAGAGAGAGCAAACTAACAAAGAAAATCTTTACATGGCCTTGAAGAAACTTCATTTACTCCCCCACTCCCTCTCTTTTCCTTCCATTAAATAAAAGTTATTTCTTTCTTCTAGTTTCTACTTTAGTTTAGAGTGCTTTTAATTTTTTTTTAAGGACAGTTGTTTATCATGCTTTGAAGGTTAAAGTTGGACTTAAGCAGCTTACCCTGTAGAATGAAATGTAAAGTGAGGACTTTTTCAGCACATAGACAAGTATTTTATATACTGTGATTTTGGTGGAAGGTTATTTTTAAAGCACTTCATAAAGTAACTCTGTTGTGACCGGAAATTATTTCTAGAAGTCAACTCCTAGCTACCTTCTCCCTCCTGCTGTCATTTATACTTTATAAGTTCAATGAAATAAATACTGCTGAAAAAACCCCATATTTTTGTCTTCACTAATAGGAACATAAGAACAAATTATTGAACGTTAGTGAAGTTTCACTGCGTTACCCATGTCCTTGTCAATCTTTCCGGTATTTGGAGTTTCTTAATTTTACTGTGGGTACGGTCATTTTCTTTCCCTTATCTTTTAAAACATTCTTCCAGCAACACAAGCTGAAGGCAAAGGTAAAAATTGTTGAATTCTCTGTGAAAAATGTCATCTTATTTCCATCTTTCCATTCCTTCCTAATCATGATGATTTCACTCTTCTGTAGTTCAAAACCACATTTATGGCTACCAATCAGTCACAGGCTTTCAGCCAAGTGTCACTCATATCTTCAGCCTTCTGCGCCACTAACGATCCCTAAAATCCCTTTGGGATTACAATATTCACACCTTCACAACTAGATAGCTGAAGAAAAATAAAGTGGGCAGAGCCTACTGAATTGTTTTGGTATTTAAACTACTTTCTTGCACTGAGAGTGCAGGCATATCAGTTCCACTTAAAAGAAAGTTGTTCAGTAATGAAGACATTAGCATCTCACTTCAGCAGAATGCACTGAGCTGTCAGAATTTGTCTGATGACTCTTGCTCCAGTTTTCCTTCGTCGTTGTTCTTTTGTCTTCCAACTTCCCTTCCACTCCAACAGTTGGAGTAACCCAAGGTAAGGGCTGTTTCACAGATGCCAGCCATGCTGGTGGGAGTTTAATATCTTCTGTCATCTCAGGCATTGAAGTGAATGGATAAAAACATGGTCATACAGCAGAAAGAAGTAAAAGAAAATCTCACTTGCAAGGAGTCCACAAATCTCATTTATTCAAAACCTGGTCTAGAGTAGGTGCAGCTTCCTATGATATTTCATAACACACAAAGGCATAGCTAAAATTATCTCCGTTAATACAATCTTAAATTTCCCTCTTTTAATTAGAGCAAAGTAAGGCAACGCGTTTTCATGTGACTTCACGTAATTCTCTGTGCAAACATTCTACAAACCTAATTAACCTGAATAGGGAAAATTTTGAGAAACAGCCAACAGAAAACAGAGCACTAAAACAAACTTTGAAAAAAAATATTATGAAGACTGAAAGAATTTTTGGTCCTTCTAGAGTTATTTAACAGCAGAAAAAAGCAATTCTGTGCAATAATTTTTAGATTTGGGCGGCTGATGTATTTTGGGAGATGGAAAGTACAACAAAATCATGTACTTTAAATGATGTAAAAATAAATGGGTCAGTGCTGAAATGAGAAAGACTCGCTTTCTTTCTGCCGTGTCCATTGTGACTCCCTAGATATTATCTTCTGAGAAGGAACCACGATCCACACAGTGGTTTACAGTCAACCCCCTCCCCCCCAATTAGACACAGACAGATACTCTGCTGTTTTCATTATTTCATTAAATAAGTCTAGAGCTGCTGCAACCCACTTTGCCCAAGGAAGGATGTGTTTCTCTGCAAGTCTTGTTTCCTAGCTTTATTAAACTGTGAACAGAAGAATCATGCATGACCTACACAGTTTATAAGGTCAGCTGGGTTACATCACTATTGGTATGTGAACCAGCTGTCAAAAATGCAATAACAATACACTGGGAGATTACGGAGCTGGAGGACTCTAACGTATGCAAAGTGCAGAAAGTGATTTTTTAAAGAGGTGTGCACTGTCATCAACATCAGAGAACAGAGCAACTGAATTGCTTTAGTGGATTTTCAAAATGTATGTTGTAGCACTAAGACACGTGCAACATTCTTAATTCAGACTTTTTATTTAAAAACTACAATTTTTGTAGGATGTTATTCATGGTTTCAGCTTAGTAAGCAACGGAGTCCTGGTACAGATTGTCAGTGTTTTTCGTGTCACATTAAACACCATCTCCAGATTATTCAGAAGTACATACTAGTATCGCAAGCCAAATACCACAAAACAAACAGTCAATATCTCAATGGTAGTTCATTCAAAATATGTGACAATTTGTGACACATTTGCAGACTGGGTGTTTTGATTAATCGCACAAAGACCACATGAGTAAACTAAGAAAATTCTAGCATACTACTCAATAATTCAGTGTAGTAATAATAATCATACACCGCAGCGGAGAGTTCAGTGAAAATCAGAGGCAAAACCAGAGAGTGGATGTGTTAATTAGGCCAAACTGAAAAGACTTTTTTATCTTGTATTTAGCATTGTCACTGACCCATCATACAATGTTAGTTATTGGCTTTTGTCCAGAGAAGCGCTCAAAGTGGGTGCTGAAACTTCAAGATGAGTTTTCAGAGTTCTGGGCAAGCCTTTGCTATGTTAACCATTGCTTCAGAAGGGGTGGTTTATCTTATGCCCTTAATTGTCCTCTTGAAATGGGACTTTAATTTCTTAATTGTTCACAGACTCCTAATTCAGCTTTCTTAGAGAAGGTTGCCGTTCTCCTTTCAGTTCCAATCTTCATCAAGCTGCTGTCTTCTGGTAGTTTTTTTTTTTGTAAATGCAGTAACAGTAAAGACACTGTACAGAAATCCTTAATGTTCTATCCAAACTCTGTTGATCCTTTTGGGCAGTGTGTTTCCTGTACACGCACATATCTCACTAGCAGTTGTTCCCAAATACATCGAAGTCTCTTATTTTCAGGTTTTCCCAACTGCTTTCCCATGTCTTTCTTTTTTTTCCTACTGACGACCATGTCACATAAAAATGTTGTCAGATTAACTTCTAATGCCTTTGAAATGTATCACAAGAGGAGGAAAAAAGCATTTCAAGGGACTGACTTGTTGCTTATGTTAGTCTGTTACTTTTTGGCAAACAAGTTATAAAAACAACTATGGTTCTTTGAATTTCTGTTGTATGAGGGACACAAATATGAACCTCTACAAGAAGTACATACCTTTAAAAAAACTCTGCTGCAAACTGGAGATAGACTAGTGTGTGTGCACAAAGAACCAGAGCTCTTAATAAGAAAAACATGCACTTTTAACAGAGTATTCAATTTAAAAACAATTCAATTTAAAAACAGCATAAAGCAATAAACTAACATTGTTGCCACATTAATGATTTTTAGCTACAAAACCCACAGTATGAAAATAAATGCCAAGTGCTTTACCTACAGTAACTTGCTAGAAATTTCAAGTCCTCCATTTGAGCCACAATGAATGAATGATAATGCAAGGCATTAGTCATACTGAATAGTTTGTAAATACCATGTAGAATCAATTGCTGGAAACTCTGGTAAATATAATAAACAAGAAATGCATTTATAGGAATTAGGTTGGCTTACTGGCAGAAAGATGGGTTACATTTGTAGGTGTTCTTTGCAAAGAATCATTCAACCAGCTGTAACATGTACATAATTAATATTAATATATGCATAAATTGCTAATGTTTATATATGGCAATGAGATGTACTCTGGGGAAAAATGAAGTTTTATAACGTATTTGTCATTCAGTTTGCTTTGTCAAATTAGTAAATGGCATTCACTCATTTTAAAGGTCAAGCTCTTCCAATAGTGTTGTGTGGGTTTATGCAGCATGTTTACGTAGAGCATTGTTTTGCACACTGGGATTTTGAAGACTGTAAAAGCTGTCTAAGAAAAGCAAACCTAATGGCAGAGGAATCAACTTCATTGTGCAGAAGTTCTGTATTAGAAGTCTTGAGAAAAGATATGAGTGTTAGAAAACAGTAAGATTACTATTTCTGTATCAGTAAGACAGAAAATATGTCCAGATCATAGTGTTATTTATCATGAAAATACAAGATTAATTTTAGAAACTCAAGATTGATAGTTTCACCAGAGAACCCTGGAGGCTTTTATCCCAAGTAGTATGCCTCAAAAATATTTTCCTTACAAACTGAATTATACTTTTCTTATCTTCACCTTAATCTTCCTGATTGTTCCCTCTTGCATCACCATGATAATGTCACTTTCTTTCATTCTTTCAGTTTTCTAGCATTCGTAATATGTTCTCGTGTCCACTCATTAATGATCTGGTAGCTCTCTCAGGAAAGTCCAAAGTTGCTCACTGTAGGGATACTACCAGCTTTTTTTCACCAAGAAAAACACTTCAGGTGTTAACTTTGGACTCGTCTTCCAAAAACACTTGCCTTGTCTAACCTTGTGATAAGTAGTGCGAATATCTATCAGAAATACCACCGTCAGTATTTATAATGACAAAAACTGGAAATCTTTAAACAGAGTTTTTCACACTGGCCTTCATCCTACATGATTCAGAGAATATTTTTTCTGCAGACAATTGAGTGAAACGTGTCAGATTTTTTGTATAATGAGGATAAAATTAGTATCAAATTATAAGACTGCTTTTGGCCAAAATATTGGGAAGAATAGAATATGTTAAAATTCTAAAAAGTTTTTTCTGTGCAGTATTTTCATTTTCAGAATTGTCCCTATATTCAAAAGGAACTGCAAGGAAGGAGAAAAGATTAAATTATCCTGAAAATGGTACAGCAGGGGGCTGAAGAAAACTTCTAAGGTTTCTAATTTGAGTCATGTGAGACGAAGAGCTGAACTGCATTCCCCAGCTTCCCAGTGGAGGCCTGATTCGGCTTATATTTGTGTACCTCTTACACCTGAGTGTCTCAGCAGCAGGAATGTGTTGATCCTCAAATGTTCTGTGGGAAAGAGGAGTATTAATGTCCCATTTTACAGATGGGATTGTGGAGCAGAAGATGGGAACCAGGCAGTGCCCCTGGTTCACAAATGCTGCCACTGACGGAAAGCATCAGTCCTTCCTTCCTCTCATCCCAACCCAGCACCGCCCTCCTCTGTGTACCAGCACAAGCATTTGTACCACAACCAATCAGATCCTAAAGACACCTTCCTATCTTAAATACGAAATATTTTCTTCTTTTATGGAGGGGAAAATGGTTGGGCCACTTACAGCACATGGGTGCCCTGCCTTGGGTCTCTGTGTGGCATCTCTGCTGACTGCGCTATTGCTTTTGGCAGCAGCTCTGGGCCTCTTTATCATGGAAAAAACTGTGATAAGTCTTCTGTGAGACTAGCCCATGTGCTTTGTGCAAAGATGTCTCTGATAAACCAAGTGCACCACAGCTGAATCTCTCAAATTTGAGGCAGTAACTGGTGGCTGGATCAACCTTCTCCTCAATACTAAGCTGAGAACCTCCCTAACTTGAAGTATAAATTTCTAGAGCTACAGAGGACTCAGCAGTAGCCAGCAAAAATTTATTAAGTGCGTGGGTAATATGAGTAATCTTATTAACATCCTTGCAGGACTACCTCTAGTATTACTAAATTTACTGTATGCCAATAATATTTAAACAAAGATCTTTAGCTGATCTTTTATTTTGTTAATAAAAGTCAAAAACCAAAGGACAAAGGGGAAAAATGGAGCCTGTTATAGCAGCTGTAACTGGAACTGTTTCAAAATATTTGAATTTGTAGCTCCGGGTATAGACTACAAGACAAAGTAGCAGCAGTTATAACATTTCTTCTTTCTAAGGCAGAAAGAAAGATGAGCTGGAAAGAAGGCAGTATATACTTGCCAGCATTTTATTGGCAGATACATACTCAGAAGCATCTCTTCTATCTTATGTTTAAATTGTGGGCATTTGGGGACAGTGACCTGACTATAAAACAGCCCTGTGTAACAGTATGTCTTCAGAGTGGAGTTATTTTTCTATTCTTATTTTAGCTCTGCGTTTTACTCCATTTGTCATGCCCACAGACAAACTCTGATGCTGTCAGTCCCTGCAGGATGATGAGGTTAAAAAGAGAGGTTAGAGATAGCTTTTCCCCCTCCTTAATCTTTCTCGTTTTCCCGGTTTACTAGTGAAGACCTAGCTCCCAAGCATACAGGCTTTTCGGAAACAGCTAGAGCTCATGGAGTCATCACATTTGTTCCTTGGCTGTTGGTTAGTGACCATAAGCGAGAAGACCCCTCTCCAAGGCCATGCCATTGACATCACTACCCACTATTTCTTGCTATGGAGCCAGATTACTTCATTTGAAGCGATTATGGTTAGTCTACATAACTCAGCTATTCAACAGTATTCTGGGTCATCCCAACCCCCGCCTCCTACTTCCCTCCATGTGCCCTAAAAAAGCCATTATGCCAAAGAGTTAGGTTTGGAACAACACAACTTACTGCAGTGAGAAAGGATTAGGAAAGATGTACTGTGAAGGCCAACAGAAATATCTAGGGGAGCACAAGGCTAATGAGAATTCATTAGCCTAGCGTAGCTTGGCAGCCTGGCTCCTCGCACCTTGTCTCAGCTAAAGCTGGTACTCAAAGCCAAGGGCCAATATACTGCCTGACTATGCAGTGAAGACATGCTTAATGGGGCTATTACATTTTCCACATAAGGGAAATCCACGACTATTTATATCCAGCTTAGTACTTCAGATTCAGGCAGAATACTTCTGAAACTACATCCATCCAATATTAATAGCATCTGTGTTGCAGATTAACTATCACATTGTGTTTTTATTTAAACATCATCACTGAGCAATCACTCACTAAATTATTTAGAGGAAACAACAAAAAATTGGTTTAAGGTCACAAGAAGGATGTCAGTGGGCCAGTATTACCAAGCATTTTAAAACCTGGAAGATTTCATTTTAAGAAACTGTAATAATGCCTTTCTTTGGCATATGTAATTCTATATTTTATGTTTATGAAGATGGACATTTCTGAAGTGTTTAATGAGCAGCAATATAGTTGCTCAGTTAAAATGCAGAGACTTAGACCAATTTTGATATTATCCAGTAAGTAACTCAGTGCCATATGCTTCTGTAGTTTGACTGCCAAAGAATGCAGCAAGTTGCTTTGGAGGCTGTCTCCAAACTCCACAGCTCAGCCAAAACCACGTCTGTGGTACAGAGCTATTGATGTCCTACCAGCGTGGAACATAAAAATGGCCCCACAGAGAAGTTACACAGAGGCTCTGCTAACTCCATTGAACCGGATGTGGCTTGGAGCAACGAATGGAATCAGGGCAAAGCTTAACTATTAGACATGCTACAGTGGATAAAAACAGTACAATCTTGCAAACAGTGAGGTGCTTACTCCTCTTGGTTGCCAGACGACCTCTGTTCCCCAAAGCATAAGCCACATACTAAACTTTCATGCACTGTCTTAGTGCACATTAAATGTTTTGGACTGGGAAATGGCAAGAGAGCCATTCCACTTTTAAATTCTGCTACCTACCTCTCATTTCAGCAGATATAGGTGACTGAGCTAGAAACACATGCATGAAGGTTAGGGAATGGGAAAAGGAAACAAGAAATTAACATCATCAATAACAGATGAATATTAACAGAAATTAAAGAGATCTGTTAGCTCTACACATGCATTATTTAATTTGATACAATGTTTATCTCTTAGGTATGGTATATAAATCTTTACTTTTTAATTGTTTATCATACTGGGTCAAGATTAAGCTCCCATTTTGCTCTGACTTAATTGCTTCCAATAAACTGTGACAACTAAGCACTTCTATTCCCGCCTTACATTTTTAACACCACAGAAAATAGTTCTGATGTTCAGTAATCATGAGGAGCCAAAAAAATTCCAGCATTTTCATTCAGAGTCTGGGTACTCATTGATCAGCTCTTCAGTAATGGAAGCTCCGGTATAATCTAAAAAACAGACCCAAAGGTGCATATCAGGACCTCCTGAAGTCACAGTACCCACAGCACTGTAATTCTGCAAGGACTGAGTTAATCAAGAGATTAATTACAATAAGAAATTGCTTCATTTCTAAATCAGTTCATTTTGCTGTAGTAGTGCTGATTTGATGGTAGAAGTGTGATGTGATGAGGGCTCTGAGCTAAAAATTTTGCTGTGTTTTTCTGGCTGCATTAGCTGTTCTATAAAGGATGAAGCCTTTCTACAAGTTTTTCTTTGTTAAATGAAGACAGATAAAAATCTTCTCTCTCCTGTCAACAGAGTATCTGAACCTCCTGTGCTTTATATAATAGAAAACAACAATTAAAATAAAATTTACCTCACGCATACACCAGTCTTAGCCTATCTGGACATTTTCTATATAATTTAATATTTTTGGCCTGAAACCAATAATGGTTGAGAAGAGACATAAATGGAAACAAAGGAGCAACAAATCTGAAACAGATGTTAGGAAACACTCCCAGTACAGAAGAGCTGATATGCTGAAAAGCTACCTGGGGGCAGGACGTTAAAAGTCGCCTCTCAAGAAAGCCTGTGAGGAAGGGCAGAACAACGACGGAAGGCTTGATCCAGATACCTCCTCTTTCCCCACACCTTTCACTTCACCACTTCAGGGAATTCTGCTTTTCTTACACAACACAATTCTGTGGCCCACTCAAGCCCACTTTAAAACAGAAGTAAAAATGTGAGGGAGAAATTTTGAGTGAATTTCAGATGAAAAGAGTAAGAAAGAATAAGAACACCGTGGCATTCTTTTCCCTTCTAAGAGAAAGAAGTAATTGTGGCCCAGGATAGGATTCTGAGGTGATTAAAATCTACCAGCCAATATCCATCCATGCCACTAGCACTTTGATCATTATGCAGGTAATTTTCACAGTCTGGAAGATACGTGGGGAGTGAATCTTTAACCAGTGCTGGTGACTATGTTGATAGCTATGCAACATATAGTGTGGTTTTTTAGGATTCTCTCTAAAAACCCCAAATTATTATCTGTTGAACAGGGTACCAACTTTGATTAGCTCCCCCCAGCCCATACAGTTATCTTTAATGAGTAACAAAATGCATCCTGTAAAACACTTCACTACTATTGACCTAATCCTTCAAAATCAGATGAAAGACAAGCCTAGCAAGGGTTAAAATGCATCAGAAGGCAACATGGATTCCTTTGTCAGGGACCTCAGGATTCAGTCCTGGATTCCCACACTCAGTCTGTTGTGCTTACCTTCTCAAAGAGGGCATTCACATATTTCTGTCTCTTTTTAAATGTGGACAGAAATACACAATTAATTCCTTCAGGAAACTGGAGGGGCTGTACTGTGTGGTTCAAGGGAAGTTTTTCAGTGCTCCACACTCTTAAGTCTTGTGGTCAGTCCCCAAACCTTGTTTGTTAATTCTCATGGATGTGTGCTAAGGACGGCAGTGATGAGGGTCAAGGAAGGGTCTGCATTGCTGAGCCTGGAGGTAGTCTGAATAATGAATTACACTATAACGCTTTTGACATATGAATGAATGCCTTAGCAGCAAAGTTCCTGATCGTTGGCTCCAGAAGACAAAACTCAGGCAACTCCAATTTACTGGCATTTCTAGAGAGACCACTTCTATTCCACTCTCCCAGTTAGTAACAGGAGACAGTTGTTCTTGTCTGGGATAGACTTTTAACCAGTTCCTGTTCCTGGCCTGAGTCTGTTCAGAATCATTTCATGCCTTCATGGGACAGGGGCAAAATGCAGAACCTCTCACTACCTTCTCTTTTACGAAGATTCGTTGACTATGTCACTTGCCACTGAGGATGGGGTAACTCAAGGAAGAGATGATTTGGCAGCTAGAAGAAGGTATCACATTTGCAATGACTTCTCTTGCTCTCCATTAGATGGGTGCATGTGGCTTTAGAACAGACAAAGACAGTGTGTTCTGCTTTTTCTTCATGCATCACACTCTTCAGCTTTCTGATGCAACATGGAAATCTGCTGTAAGGAAAGGCATCAATGCCAAATGTAGATTGATTACTTTAGCATTTCTTCGCCTCTGCCTGCTGCATGAGCTAGCAGTGTGGGTGATTTGACAGCATGTGATGCATCATGGTCACATTCTCTTCCCTCCATACTAGGGCTGCTTCCTCTCCTAATTACTCTAACAGTTATTTTATTGTTTATGATCTAACTTATTTCTCATTTTGTGTTTGCAGTTACTGCTCAGTAAGAGATCAGGCATTAAAGAAATGATAAGGGAATAAAATACAAGAGATTTTAAAAAGTAGCTGTTTTTTGAACCAAAGACTCCAGCGTGTAGTAGTTTCGTAAGTACAAAACTTCAGCTTTACAGAATATTAGATATGATAGTATGTTGATACTTGGTCATTAGTATGGTAGTACTGTCTTTACAGTGATTATTAGTATAAATATCATTTGTATTTTTCTAAAGTTATACCTACTTTTATCTAGGTAGAAATATTTCTACTTTCTTCCCAAAAATATTCTTGTCTAAATTACAAAATTCTGTGCTACAGAAGAGACACAGCATCAGAATTCAAAGCCAAAAAATTCCACGTCCACAAGGAAAGCCATTTATTATCTTGTGGAGCTCAGCCCACTAAGCAAAACATTTGTGTTACTCATAAATCATCAAGTAGCCAACATGCTTAGAAACTAATGTAGTCGTGTTAAACCCTTCTGCAGACCCTACCTTTGTGACTGTCACAGCAATGAAAATACTCTGCAGCTGTCATGTGAGTGGACGACACAACTGATGCCTGGAAGGGATATGCTTTAATTACGGAATGTTAATTTTTTTTACAGATAATACATATGTAGCCGGTCAAGTAATAAGGGTGTGTTAAAGCAGGCTTTGCATATACACTGCATGATGCCCCTTCAGTAACTAAATTATGGATAACAAAATAAGAAGGCTCCTAGTTTCTAAAAATAAGCTCTTTCCTTACTAGAGCTATTTGCAGAGATTGTGTGTGCGTGCACTGCTGGCACTTTGGTGGTGGATATTGGTATGGACTTCTTCCTAACTCCTTCAGACTCTTCCTTCTAGTAGCTCATGCTCCTCCTTTGAAATCTCATGCAAGCTCCTACATCTTTGACATTATCAGTTTTCTTTGTTGTTTTGTCTTCTGAGCCAGCACATGCTGACTTATGAGGCAGCAAGAGGTTACTAGGCCATAGCTCCTTACAGGGATATGATTTTGCTGCTGTTCTGGTGTGGCCTGTTAATCTCAGGATTATCACACCTTCTGCTCTTCAGGCCAATCTGTCCTGCTCTTTGGAGAGATTACTTTGATTGGGATTTGCTCCATGTTTGCTGCTGCCTTCATCTGTTGGTTGCTTCCCTATTAAGACTTTCTGTTGTTCACATGCTTTGCCTCCTTTTAGTCTCTCACGTGGGGCAGGTGCCAGTTGAGACACTTATTATGTCCTTAAGCTTCTGGCTTTGCCACCTTTCCCCAGGAGCCTCCGCCTACACTGCCATTGCCTTGGGCTTACATCCTCCCATCTACCCTTTGCCTGATTTACATGTAGAACTTGAATCTGGCTCAGCTTCAGTGCATTCATCATGGTTACCTGATGGTTGATCTAGTTCATCATCGTATTAGTCTCTTAGGACACCCACTATCTTACCATTGCCTCATGGGGAACGGAGGGAAGGTTTTACCTCAAGACAAAATGTTGCGCTTTATGCCAATATGCACAAGCTAGGGTTATCACTCTATCAAAGTTCACAAGTAGGTTTCAAAGAGAAAGAGGGAGAGCTGGTTTTCACTGGCACAAAATATAAGCATTCAAGTTAGGTTGTAGGCCAATTCTCTGCTGAAACTGACTATGGAGAAGACAATTTATTCACAATACCTGGGATGGAATAAGGGTCCACAGAGCTCCCTTCCTTGCCTGCCCAAGCTACCTAAATCACCATATGAATCACCAGCAATCCTGGCAGACTGCTTCTCCTTCCTCTAGGGTAGGCAGAGGCAGGGATTCATAACAGCAGCGTGAGAAATGATCTGCTGCTCATGCTTGCAAATGTCCAGCCTCTGTAGCTTCTGGAAGCCCTGGAACCACTCCGTCCCTTGTTTTTTCTTTATGTAGGAAAGCTGTGAGCTATTCTTTCACTCCATAGAATCAAGATTGCAGTCTGACCATAAATTAATTAGTATTTTCAGTATGTTTCAAACTTCTTTTTCAGTATGGTTTCAGTCACCTGAAAACATAGTGAAGGTGTGGATAATAATGAGGGAGTGACTGGCACAAGCTTCAAATAAACAAACAAACAAATAAGCAAGCCAAGAACCCTACCAAAGAAAACACAAGTTAATGTGCAATACCCTAAATCTGCTCTCTAGAGCAGATTGATTAGTGGTCTCCAGGTTTTCACATTCAGTGCCACATGGCATATGTAAGCCATGACAAGACTCTGAGGAATCAGAGAAGCTGGAGTCTAGCTGGCATACGAAATCATTCCTGAAGTGCCACTGCCTGCGACATGAGTGATCGTTCCAACATCTTTGCTTGCCTTCAGGACTTTTTTCTAACAGGTGCAGCAGATGAACTTCTCTTACAGCCTTCTTTGCAAGTACAAGACCAACCCACCACCAATCCAGGATGCCAAATGACAGAGGAAGGTGGCTTTGCTCATACTAGCAGAACTTGCAGCATTTTTGTGGATAAGCAGTGGCGACCTGCTCTTCTGCAGAAGGAAATGCTGAACGCTATGATTTACTGTCAACATGGGACCGGAAGCACAAAAGACTTGCTCTTCCCCGCAGGTCTGTCCTGATATATGAACTCCATTGGCATTCTCTGGGCAGAGAACCACCTGGAGTTGCAAGGCAAAATGCTACAATTGGGATTTGAAATTTGTTGCAGCTCTGGAGTGTTCTATGTGCACCAAATCCTGCAGTGACCTGACTAAAAGAGTGGGGAAGGATTAGCTCCAGCTCAAATCACATCTTCCATGGGATGATGCCAAGGCGGGTTGGTCAGGGTGGTAGGAGTCACGTCTTGGGCTCTGGTCTCAGGTAGGTGGCAGGGAGCCAGTACCAGCCTGCGGGACAGTCACTCCTCTCCTCCTCCCCAGTTCCTGACCCTCATCCCAGGGGTCTCTGAAGACAGGCAAGGCAAGCCAGACCACGGAGAGCAGGATTAGGTAACGGTACACAGAAATGATTCACAGTTCAGCTGTTTAAAATGCTGAAGGAACAAGGATGTAACTCTCCAAAGAACAGATAATAGTACTCCCCAATAGACTCTGTGGGTGGTTTAATAAAAGTTTTACCTGGTCTTCAGTTTCTGTTAGTTGCTGGAGTTATGCGACTTTTTAAAAAAACATCCAAAAAGTACTGACAACTATTTTGTCATTTGCTTTTTAAACAAAGACCGAAAAATAAGGATTTTGTTTGGAAAGAGGAGATGGTGGTGAAGATTTGTTAGTTTAGGTTTCTGATTTAAAATCACTTGCGCCAGAAGCAGGAGAGGAAAGAAAACTACCTACATTTCCTAGCTTGGAATAATATCCATAACTACCGAAGAAATCCAGAAACAAGGGTTTGAGCCTCAGCAGACTGAAAAACACTCACCAGTCTTTCAGGACAACTCAGCACATCTCAGATATGAGAGGGAACATTCATGATTTCAATGGCATGCAGCATTTTACAGACTTAGGAGCTTATTTTACCCTGTCCTTCCTAACAGCCTTCTGAGTTAATATAATGGCTTATTATCTGGGCAGACAAGCCTTTATGAAAAGTGTTTTCTTTGCTTTTGCTCATGAATTACTGATCGAAATGAGCAGCTGGCAAATTAAGTCACCCTGGTACTTGGGGGGCAGGGAAGATGTCTTCAACTTCAAGTTTAAGATCTGTTTAAAATTCTTTAGAAGAGATTGGCTTTTCTCTCTACTGTTACATACCAATCTTGGTTCAGACTTCATCAACCACATTTGTCCTCCGGGACTCATCTCCATTGAAAAAAACAATGATGGAAAAGGCAACAATATTGGATGATCTGGTTACAATATATTTTTGTTTTCATAATTGCTTAAACATGGCTCCATACTGTAGCGTAGACAAGAGCTAACTTGATTGTGGCTTTGAGGCTATGGTTGGAGGTCTTCATTACAGTAAAATATTGAACTTATGCTCTATTCTTATTATGGAGATAATAGCCACATTAACATAGACAAATGTCTGTGTTTAAAGACAGAAGAGGTTTGATTCTTGTGCCAGGAGCTGTGCAATTTTTTAGTGACACGAGCCTATATTGATGATATCCCTTTTAACTCTGACGATATTTGATGCTGGTGGTATATTTCTGCAGTTGTTTTCAGTAGGAGTGAGTTTTTGATGAACCACAAAGAAGCAACAATGAAACGCTGTATTTACAGTCTGCAGATAAAGTTAAAACTGTATCATCTTCTTCAAAATTTCTTTTCCTTTTCCTCAGTACTGCTGAAATTCAATAAATGATTCCTCCTTAGCAGATATTAAGAACGGTTACAAAGGATACAACCATCTGATAACACCAACAAATATCTTGTTCAATCATCAGGTAGCACTGAAGTAGGTCTCATTTATATCAGAGTCTGAATCTGAGGCAAAGGATTTAACTTTGTAGTGTCTCATCTCCCCCTTCCCAAAAATGTGCAAGAAATTTTAATGATCCCAAATTCACTGCTGTGAGTGACAGATCAGATTTGGAAAAATTCTGAAAGTCGGGGGATTTTTGTTTTGTTTTTAACCCTTGCTTTTATCACAAGTTCATGTTTCCTACAGTGAGATTTAGTCCTTCCACTATAAAATAAGACATCATGATAAAGAAAGAGGAAAAGGAACAAAGAAAGAAGAGAAAAAGGTTTCCTAAACTTATAGTATTCCCATAGGACATCTCAGCATCAGCTGGAAAGTTTCACAAGCTGTCCGTGAACATCAGAGAGTAAAGGCTCATTTGAGCTGTAGCTTTGGTGAATCAGTCTGCTCACACTTCATCAGGAGTGTCATGGGATCCTGATAAAATCATAATGATGCTGTGCACTGGGTAGAGGAGAACATAAATAAGCTACTTAATTCTATTTCTTTTAGCATTTCTTTATATCATATGCTTGAATCATATCACACCAGCCCAGCCTTTGTACTCAGAGAGTACCACTGAACTGGATTAGGTAATACATTGAAAATCATATTTCTTGTAGTGTCTTTGGGTTTTGTGCATGTGTGTGCATTATTTCCCCATGAATGTGGTTTTGTATATGCAGAAAATAATGAAAAGTTGCTTCTCCCAGTCATTTTGCTATAAATCAAGGTCATCCCCTGGGAATCATTTGCTATAAAAGCTTGTGATGAACAGAAGAATTTATATGCAAAAATCCAAGAGTATTGTGGAAGTGTTAAATCACTCTTTTATTTTAATGCAATGGACAGCGCTCAGTTAGCAGTAGGCGAGCAGGGCACTGCTTTCTCCACTAAGAGCTCCATGTTAAATCAAAACTTTGATTTAACTTTTCCTGCCAGAAAGGGAGCTAATGAGAGTTACCAGCCCCCACGCCACTCCAAGCAGCAGAGCAGAGGGCAATGTGGGAAACACAGTGTAGCTCTGAGCATATAGGAGATCACTGATGGACCTTGCTTCAGTTTCAGATAAAGGCACCCTATTTTATTTGGTTTTTCTAGATGATGAACATTAAAGGCAAAACCCCTAACTAACCTCAGGAACACTACTGCAAGGAAAGATGTGTCCTTCAACAGCATGAGCTGTGTTTCTCTTGCCATGCGTAGGACAGAAGATGTATTGCCCGTGCTTGTCACACTGAATACGCAAGTTCTTCATGGAAGGCCTGTTTGTCCAAGATATCTGTAAAATACCTGGTGTTGTTCCAGTATGTGTTGATGAACTATCAACAGTAATTTTGCATTCTTTCTCTCTATTGCTGGCTATCAAGATGCTTGCGTAGAGACAGGTATGATACTGTGTACCCAGGTCTCTTATATACCAGACGAGTGACTGCAGACCCAATATCCTGGATACTGTTTACTGCTTTCAATTAATTAGCACAAGTTTTTGAATGTGTTAATACATAAATGTAATTAATAACTTCCTGCTTCACAGTTCTGATCTGTGCCCTTGCTACATCCCAGTGAGCAGCTCTCTCCTGTGCAGTGTGTGCCCAAGCAAGGCAATCAATGAGAGGAAACCAGTCAGGCATATTGCCCTTTGTTCACATACTTAGATCTGGCACTGACCTTGAAAAACAGAGGAAAGTAAAGAAGGAAGATTTTTTTGTTATCCACATGAACTGTTCCATAATGGTACAGTTGATAGGTCGGATGCCAAGGGGCAGTTCAGAAAATGCAGTAGGGGATCCCAGAGAAAATGGGGCCATCACTTTTGGGTAGCAGCCCACAGTTAGATCAAATTATGCTGATCATGAAACCGTATCCTTAGACAGGAACCCACAGCTGCAATTGCAGAGTGAGTCCTGGAGCATGCGTGGAGCAACTGGAATATTCTGGAAATGCATCTGGGGGAATTCAGGAGTTCACAGCTGAGCATGTGCATAGTGCTGAGTCAAAGGTCTGCAAGTTGGCATCACTTGGGAAGATTTTCATGATGATGCCAAAAGGTAGCACACCGCTGGGACAAGAGCCTTAGCTGTATCAAGTTTCAAACTCTGACAATATATTGGTCAAAGTGGAGGCCATGAAAGTATATGGGAGTGTATATTCTACCTAAAGAATAACTGAAGAAAAATTTAGGTTTTTTTACTGCCACATCCCAGGAACATTCATCATGACAGGTTATACACAAAATTTCATTTGGAACCATTCAGTTTAAACAATAGAAATTTGTATCACTGGAGAGAAAAGCAGTGATCCGTCTGCCTGGTTTCAGATGCCACCCACTCTGTCTGCTGCGGTTTCTGGTTACGCCTGGCTCCCTACTCTCCTGCTTGAGCGGCTGTTGACCACCAGCCTCGAGACATGGTCACATCCGTCATGCCCTGGAGGCCAAGGACCTCAATGGGAACAGAATGTTATCCCAGAAAGTCATCCCCTCCCCCTTCAAGTGAAGAATCAAGCATGAGCACAAGTCACCTTTTCCCAGGCTTTTAATTTGTGGCAATTACATTTGTCCTTATCCTTCTTCTCAGTTCATCATGCCATGCTTCTCCATTCATCATCCTCTCAAGCATCAGTCTGATATGATTTGATCCTGTCACTGTAGATTAATAATGATGGAAGCAAGTATTGCCTTTTAATACAGTTATGGTAAACTTAATTAAAGGGAATAAAAAGCCCCATGGAGATCCGTACAGCTGAAAATATTTACTCATTTTCACTGAAATAGTAATATGGAGCCCATTGCTTTCCTCACATTCACTGGATATTGTTAGTTTCCCGTTGAACTTCTAACTGTCTCATTAATACACTGCAACTGACTGAGCAACAGCCACAGCTGTTCATTTTATATTCCAGGTGTCCACCCACACACTAAGACAGACAAAATAATTAAAGAGGCATCCCCTTGGGTATGACTACACTTAAGTGGACTCACTGCTCAGTAAGAAGAAAGAGGAAAGAAGGACAAAGAGTGGACTTTTCCACTTTTCCAGAAGAAGTTCAGTAGATGTTGGCTGGGGCTGAAAAAGGAGGCATGGTAGGATCAGCATAGGGAGAGACATCCTGCTCCCCATTTGCTCTCCCCCTCCTTACTATTGTTGTTGTCTCAACACACACCTCTAGACTTGTATGACTCAAATATTTCTATGTCCTCATGGCAAATAGTAAATTATTCTGCTTTGTGTGATTTTCCTCTTCCAGTCTGAACTGTAAAAGGGAACTCAGGAAAAGAAGTCTAGAAACAATGTGATAAGTCATCACAAAATATCTGACTGCTCTGCCTTCCCTTGCAGTAGGATCCCTTTATGCTTTTCTGCACCTAGAATGAATACACATCTGCATATAAAAGATGTCTCACAGGAACAGAACTCAGGCAACTGCTCCTTGAATTTTCACTCAAAGCACTGTTAAACCACATTTTAACCTACTCTTATATGGCTATTCAGATAAGTACTATGGAACTGGTATAAATGACTAGAAGCTTACCCTCTCACCTCTTAGCTGGTTCAAGGGAAACAAAAGGTACATTTTTTACAAGCCATTTCCCACTATATCAAAAGGTGCTGTGGCTGGGTTGCCACAGAACACACAGAACACTAGGGAAGCAGGCAGCATGATACAAAGCTAGATGAAAAAATACATAGGAAGGAGGATACGGGGATTAAATATATTGAGGAGAACAGTGTGGATGAATGCTGTTTCTACACTGAACACGGCAGGTGTATTTGTCTTAACTAATGATAAAGTAGAAATGGAGACTGACCCAACATCAGCAGTTTCAAAGTCCCAAACACACATTTACATTTCTTTAAAACACAAAACTACTTAAAATTCAGTGTTTATTCCGCTCTTGGAATGATGAAAGACTGTGAAATATGAGTACACAGACTTTAGGATATCTGAAGGTACTCCTGTGGTTTGAAGACTCTGGTATACCAAAGTCCCCATGGATGCCTATAATGGTCCTTCTACATATTGCATGTCTAGTATCTGTTATACTCGGCAAATTTAGCACTGGTATATCCCTAGCATGCAGGCTGAGGTTTCAAATTACTGGTGAGGCCTTCTGCTTCTTTAAATATGGCATTAAGAGTACCTTAGAGTTCCGAGCAATATCAGCCTTTTTTAGATCTGTCCATTCATCATAATATTGTGCTGGCATTTGTTAGGTAAACTTTATTGACAGACACTCGTCTTTATCCTCTGCATGGCTGGAGGTCAGCACTGGTGGAAGGTAATGCTTTTTTAATTAGCTGCTAGGGTATTAAATTTCCTTTGTGTAGATTGCATGTTGCATTCCTGTGAGTCACTATCTGAAGAGACCCTTTGCATTCACTATTCAGTATAACACAGACAAGTGGAAAAGAGTCATAAAAGATTCATGACAGAGATGTTTATGAAAAGTCTTGGATTTGGATAACCTCCAGGTTTTTCAGCAGTGGCTGTAAGACAAGAAAAACAACATCTTTAAAATAATGATAGAAACCAATTAAAAAACATGCTTCACACTATGTGCCAGGAATCACAAAACCAGAATACTGGCTATAAATTGTGGATGTCATCTCAAGTCCTCTGTAGATACTGATTTCTCAGCTAGAATCAAAAGGATCAAAAAAATTGTGTGTAGATAGGGACAACAAATCAGGTTTTCAAGATGACAATAATCTGTAGAATACCATTGGAACTGGGTTTTCCTTTACCTCAAATCACCCAGTGCATATATGGGCTTTGCCAAGTGCTCTAAAAATTTCTGACAGTGCTTCAACAAGGTAAGGATACTTGTTTGAGGAAGGCACAATACATTTGAAAATTTCTACAAGACTTTCCGATAAGCTTACAGCAGAATAGAGATGAAGGGAAATTGCAGAAGAAATGGAATGACATGGCATCTATGTAGATTCCACAAAGGTGTGCAACAGGTTGTCCACACTCTTAAAACTTACATAGAGTCATTTATTGTCATGAGAGTAAAAATACATGAAGTGCTGCTACTTGGACTAAGCTAGCCCTACAATAAAAATCCATGTGAGACTACAAACGTCAAGTTAGTACTCAGCTAACTGTGGCTTAAGAAGCAATATTAGGATCACTAGTGGCAGCTAGCACTGAAGATGTTCTTCAAAATAAGGTTTACTAGAACCCCACAGTGTACTTTATATAGGAATGTAACAGTGAAATTTTGGGAAAAAAGTCCTCTTTCTTTTCTGGTTGGAAGTTCTGCCTACAAAATATTATCGTAACTAAGTACTTGCTCCTGCAACAAATTCAATAAAGCTATAACTGAGGCAGGGACTCATTTACACCTAGATTATCCCTGCAACTCAGGCAAAGTGGAACAAAATGAGGCCATACATTCTGTGTATATAAACAGTGAGATCTGGCCTCGGTCCAGGTGGCGTTATATCCCATAGCATGTAGAAGTATGTGCATATGCTATGTGTAAACATTCATAAATATACTTCAGATTTCCCTTCAATAAGCGGACTCTATAAGTGTTTTCATTTGAACTGGGGAATTGCTACTTAGAATAACACCTCCCAAGATAATGTCCCAGTGAGAGAGAGAGGCATAGGATGATGATAAATCTTGCTTACACACAAATTAGTTTGTCTGTAAGGAAAAGGGCTTTGCAGACAGGACTGGAATCACTCTGATCTCCAGCTAGCTCCAGGTGGTCTTAGCCAGCTTATTAGCTATGGGGCAGAAAACTAAACGAAAATGCTTAATAATATCTGGGATAGTCAAATAATGTTGCAAATACGATATTTTGAATCAAGCCTACAGACTGTTTAGAGAAATTAATAAATTACTCTTTTTCCCTAAGAATTTTCTAGGTCAATGATGCCATGTATTATGTGTCATCTCTGAAGAATTTCTGTAAAATATCCCAAAATTTTATCTGAAGTTGAAACTGTTGCCTCACTTTTTCTTTTCATGCATGCACACACAGACACACAACATTTATTAGCAGAATCTATGTGCAAACTTCTAAGAAGTTTAACAAGTTGCTTTTGTTTGCATGTGCATATGATGACAGGAAAGGAAGATACAGAAGGGATAATAATCTGTATGTGTGAATGTTCAATTTTTAAACGGAGATCATAGTTTTCAAAACAAATATTAGTTGCCTATGAAAAAAATGAACAGAATTGTTACTTAATTCTCAGCTTCTCCATTGTTTTTATAGGACATTTCAAAATTTTTAATTTCTTCAAGATGGTTTCCTATTGAAATGATTTTTCTCCTACTTGCTTTTCCTAACTTGTCTTCTTTTGTATAACATGATGACAAGTAATAACAGTCATAGGAGCTTGCAATAATTTCTAGATCCTTGGTTATTCTCTGCACGTGTTTACAGTGTACAAACTGTGGTGTCTGCATTTCAAATTTTCACTTTTTTTCTGAAAATGAACATAGACTGCAAAATTTAAGGCAGCACGTCAGTGATAGAGCAGGATATTTGCTGGATGTCTTTACCCTTTCTTCCCGTAGCGATTTCAGTTTGGGAGAGAAGAAAAAAGAAAAGTTGTTTTTACTTTTCCATCACATTTAATTGGCCTGTGGAAAATGCAGGAGTCTCTCTCTCAAGATTTATAAACAAATACACCATTATGTTTCTCATTAGTTTGAAGAATACCTCTATAAGTGGTAGCTGTCAGATACAATAAGTGCCCCCCTCCTCTTTTGCTTATATAATAATCCCAGCATTCAAAAGACTAATCACTACACACTCATCTACAAAGCATCTTATTTCCTCATCAAATTTCCCTGCTGGGCTTAGCCATGCTTGTCAACTTCCCAGATCCTCCTTTCAATAACTGGCTTATTCTCAGCATCTTGCCAAAATGCATTCCTAGGAGTAAACCACGGAAGAATGAAGTTCTAATTTCTTTATCTCACTCAAGAAGAGGTTTCTACACATGCTCCTGGGAAAGGTCACAGGTAATTTTTGCTGTGGGTTCCCTGGAAAGAAGCAGGCATGTACAGCATATTGGGGCCCTTTGTCTATAAATACAGATGACCACCAAAGATCACAGAGAAGAAAAAAAAAAAGATATGAAGAGAGGAGAGTAGGAGGAGGGAAAGGGAGAGGGAGAGGGAGAGGGAGAGGGAAAGGGAAAGGGAAAGGGAAAGGGAAAGGGAAAGGGAAAGGGAAAGGGAAAGGGAAAGGAAAGAAATTGATCAAGCAGCTTGACCTCCTATGTTGTCATTAATGTCAGCTTCAGCTCCTAAGTTGTGCTGGACTGAGGTTCAAAGACAGAAACTTCCCCGTCCTCTATCCCTCTGCTGTTCTCTCTCGGTCAAACCTCCTCTGTCACCCTAGACAGGGAACCAAGGTGAACACTGATGTGTCCAGCTCATACCAAACACAATACAGAAGGCCAGGCAGCTAGACATAAATGGTCACAGTTTATCGGGTCTTTGGAAATGTGGCTTGCATGTTCTAATGCACGAATGAAGCATCATTCCATAATCACTACTCTTCTGCTAGTTTAAACAATCTACATTGAGTTGAATTAGTACAGCCACATGGAAAAAATGAGCATTTACTGACTTTTTCTACTTTTTTTTTTTCATTGACTAAGTGAATTAGAGATGGGTTATTAGAATCATTTCATGAGAGTTTTACTTGTGCTTTCTTGTAAAGACTAAGCTTATTGCTTTCACAATCTTACTTATTCTTTTCTCATGTTTTATTTATTACTAAAATACTCATTTATTGTATTCACATATACGACGTGCTACTGAAAACAGAACAGAAAGCAGAAGGAAAATCTATAGCTTTTGAATATTGTTTCACCTCCTACTTGATGCCTGTCATGGGTTTCATGGAATAAGTTCTGGATCAGTTGAATAACCTGATGAACAGCCATTAGCAAATTAAGCCTCAAGTGCCTTCCTTCCCCATAAATACACCTGTGGTAGTTTTAAACATAATGCATGAGTTGCCAACTCTAACGTGAAAAATATTATTTTCTCCAAATGACAGTATGTAAAAGATAAAAGATGTTGTGCTGCTGTATTTGTTCCGTAATTTTGACTTCTACCTTATTCGTTTGTCCTAAATTCCTAGACAGGTCCTGTATACTAGTCTATTATATCAGAAAATAAATGACTAATTTTATCCATCCGCAATAAAATAAACATTCTCTGCAGCTCTGCTTTAACCCTACCAAAGGAAAGAGAATTCTCTTCATTAAGCCAAATAATCATTTGGATCGGAACTTCTCTGTTTTACCGAGAGTGAGTCAATATTATATTCACTATATAACCAATGATCTGCTTAGAAAGTGAAGATGATGGGTTCTTATGATCAGGAATTTGTGATTTCTATTACAACAGTTACTCCCAAATCTTGACATTTTATTCTTCAGTAGGATGAGGTTAGCTCTACAGAAAGCGGGGATTAAAAAACACACTGTTTAGACTACATATGTGTGGATAATGCTTCTGGCTGCCAATCCATTTGGAGGAGACAAGATATAAAAGCTGCTACACTGTTGCTGAGGTTTAATCAAAAGAGCGGTGCAGAGGCAGAACATCTCCTTCACAGCTAAAGAGCATTCTCAATTCTCCCTCTCTCTTGTTCTTATCTCCCTCTCAGGTTACTGCATTTTCTGTTCCCCTCATGCCATTGAAGTAGTGCTGAGGACAAGTGAGATAATGCTTGGCCCAAATCCAGGCAATCATTTTGGAGTAATTAGTTTAGGCACTGCGCACCGAACCCATAGTTTTTTCAGGTAGGTATCAAGTGGCTCACGTTACCCGATTACCTGCCCGTATTTGGATGGCCAGCCCCAAGTTTCAGTTAAAGCTTGTCCCCAGATAGCAACTGAGGGTTTAATTGAATATGTCAGTTTGTTCTGGGAAATCTCGTTCTACTGCAATGAGTTATTTCTCCTCCTGATACTGTATATGATCTCCCTTTTGCTGTTCTACTTGTCTGGCACTTCTAGCCCAATAACAAATTCTATGCTGCAATGACCTTGGAGCTACTGTTAATTCTTATATTGCTTCTTGTTTTGGTTTGGGTTTTATTTTTTTTTAATTATTTCAAGAGATGGGAAGAGTAGTGCGTATTGTGCGGGACAAAAACTTCTTCATCCTGAGAAACCATGGGCACAAGTAGCTAGATGTGCACTTTTCAGGTGGATGCTAGGGTTTTCAAAGGTACATGCAGCGAGCATGCCCTGTTTTCCCACTGATTTTCAAAGAAATTAGGCGGTTGTCCATCAGAAACACACTTTTCTTGCATTCGATCCTCACATCAGAAATGCAGTATAGGGATGGATGACAACTGCTGTTGACATGCACTGTATGAAGA
This sequence comes from Cuculus canorus, assembly GCF_017976375.1. Classification (NCBI taxonomy): domain Eukaryota; kingdom Metazoa; phylum Chordata; class Aves; order Cuculiformes; family Cuculidae; genus Cuculus; species Cuculus canorus. Next base: position 42,644,199 of record NC_071403.1, on the reverse strand, counting down.
CAATTTCCTTGCTAGGGTGACCTTTTGCACTACTTGCACTGCTTCCTGCCCCATCCAATGCTTTCTGACCAATCCTTTCCCACTCATCTCCTTGCACCCCTTTAGCCAAAATGTCTATAAGCCAAACTCCTCTCCTCAGTGCACATTAATCACCAATGGCATTTTCCTTAAACCCCTTAACCTACACACCTCCTCTCTAGCTACAGGCAACTCTGCTAAGGGCAGGAAGGATCTACATCTCCTCCTCACCCTCACCTTGTCTCTCTGCTCGGACTGGGAGTGAGGCTGAAGCTTTACGTCAGCTGTGAAGGTAGCCTTGTGCTGTGGGTATATATCCACCATGAACTGGGCCTAACAGCTTCACAAAGACAGAAGAAGAGCTGTTGGATGCTAAGGGCTTCCAGCCAGTACTAGCCTGAATCAGATACCGATTGGCAGTCTTGAGGTGCGTGGCTCCAATTTCCCATTACCAATTCCCCTGAGCTGCTCAGTCTCCCATGGTGAAAGCTCTAATTTAGGAGAGATCCTGTAGGGCTATGTTGTTCTTGTCCTTTCTGCTTTGTTTCTAATTTTCAGAAGCAAGTCCATGGAGTCTTGCAGCCAGATGCTCACTGGCTCTCAGGTGAATAAAAGCAGGCATTCTGAGAATAGTTCAGCTGAAGAACTAAAGCTGTGGTTTCTATTTATAATCCTAGAAATCAGAGGAGATGACAGTATTTCTGTCCTGTTTCACCTAGCTGATTAGCTTTGCAATCAGTGCATGAAAGAATTTGAATTCAACAGCTACTCAGAAGCTTGAATAGCATAAACCAAGCAATGGAAATAAAACAGTAGAAAGATAATTATATTTCTTTAAACAAATGATTGCAATGGAAAAAAAAACCACCAAACAAACAAAAAAACAACCCAGAAATGTATTTTATTCAAATTTGGGTTAATAAGTGCCAAGTATTCTGGCAAGAAATGGTCACACACTGTTAACACACTGTTGTGCATGAGGGACCTTGATGATTTCAGTGTTACTTGATGTCTTTAGAAGGCCAGATTCTGGACTGGCATGAATGGATCATTTCCTTCAAAGCTGGCAGAACGGTAATGGTTGTAACAGCTGAAAGTCTGGCTCTGCACTGCATCAGCACTATTATTATTGCAGTTTTCATCCAGTAAAACTAAGTAGATCAACATACTCATGACTGCCTCCATTTTTTTCTGCAGTGTGGGAGAAATTGGATACCACTCTCCAGTGGACTAGGGTTGAGGGACAGGGTACTTTTGCCAATGGAAAGACAGTGGGAGGAGAAAGGCATGTTTACGATGGAGAAATGTGGGGAGTTGGGCTTCCAGCTGCCTCAGCAGCAATTAAGAGAATAAAGAGGAAGGAACAAGCTCTTTCGTAAGTGATTGTTCCATCCTCCTGGCCAGTGGTTGCTGCCCCCGCACCCTTGCCCCATGGCAGCCCCAGACAAACAGTGCTAAGGGAGGGCTGCGTGGGTCTGGGCAGCCCCTCCAGGCTCAGTCTCCTCTGCCTACAGCCCAGCATCAGCCGGAATATGGTTTAGTGGTGAACTTGGCATGTTGGGTTAGTTAGGGTTGGACTTGATGATCTTAAAATTCTTTTCCAACCTAAATAATTCTATCAGTCTACGATTCTGTGATTCCATGATTCTATAATTTTATGAAAAGCACACCAGGTAAACATTAGCATCATGTCGATGGGTGCTTTTATTCCACCACATACCAGTTGTGGTGTGAGCCTGTCCACTGTTGGCAAAGAACAAGTATCCTTCCCTGCCAAAGGAGCCCCACATCTCGCCTATAAACCTCTCCCTTCCTCGCACCACTGTCTCTCCAAACACCATCCAGCAGCTTAGCAACCTGCCCATCAGCACTGGTGTATTCAGCACAGTCTTTGTGCAGAGGACAATTACCTACATCATTTCCCAAAAGCTTAGTGGCATGAAGTGAAAACAAGTGTGAAATAGAAATGGGGAACATATGGTTGCCATACAGCATTACCTGACTCGAAAGTACCTCTTCTTTCATCCAGTAGCAGCCTTTATATTAGGGATAAGAAAAAAAAAAAATGGGGTTTACGTCTGTTAGAGGAGAGAGAAGGTCCCAAGCCAAAAATGAAAAAGTTCAGCTTCATACGCATTGGTTTTTCTGGATTTTCTTTAGAGCTGAGGGACAACAGCGAAACAAACTGCCAATATTGGAAGCAGGATCTCGGTTTCATGACATTTTTCTAGCAAAATAAGTGCGGATGGCATCTCTGCTCCTTCATCTTATTTTCTGATCTCTTTCAATGTTTTTAAGAAACACAAACTCCTAGTATTTGGTTTTGATTGATGCTATTTCTCGCAGAAATTTAAAAAGATAAATAATGTAATTACTCATTTCTCATAGAATGGTGCTGAAGCATAATCAAAAAACACTAAGAAGAGATTGCATGCATTCAGGGGGAGGAAACCTGGAAAAGCCCAAGGAGATGTGGAACTGTGGATCAAGAGCAATGGCAAGTTAAATTAGTTAGAACGGACAGGTCAGCTTTTAGAGTTTAAACAAACAGAATTTGCAGTGGATAATCTAAATTTTGCCTGTGAAATAAGAAAATAATCAATAGTAGTATTGTTCTTTATCATCAAAAATAGCGTCAGCCTATGGGGAAGATATACTTCTTGATAAATAATATAAATGTGACAAAGACATAAGCAAGCAATTACTTTGGACACATAAGACATTAAAATTAATGGCCTTTTTGCCACTGCTCTTAAGGGCAGAGTCTCATAACTGAATTAGAGTTCACAGAAAGTTTGAAAGTCCAAAATGGCATATTATATGTATTTTACTTTTTGCTAGCCTACTATTCAATGTAGAGATTAGAAAAAGATGTAAAAATCATAAGGCAGAAGGTCTGACAAACCATTCATCTCAAAAACCTGTCAAGTTCATTCTCAGCCACCTAAGATAGGTACTGAAGAGATTCTGGCAGATAAACCCGGTGGCCATAAAAATCTCTAGGGAAACATTGATTTCTCATTATTTCTAAAGAAAGAATGGGTTGCAGAAAACGACTGACAACACAGGTGCACCATCTTCAGTACACCATTTCAGTTTCTTTGTTGTCTCTGAGAAGGAAGGAATCCATTATCCCATTATAAGGGAAATCGCAGACAAGCACAGATTTGGTCAGGAAACAGCTATATAGGAAAAATTTTTGTATTTCAAAACCAGCTACAAAAATCCATTAGGAATTTTCCTGTTGGTGGAAATGTCCAGTACACATTTGGAAAAGAAAAGAACTGCGAACAGGCAGACTTACTCTGAGGCACTATTAATCACTTGTATCTTCATTTAATAGTCAGGATGGGTTTGACTGCAGCTGCAACATACACTTGGAGAAGGGACATATTGTGCAGTATTCAGAGCTATATGGATGGGAAATTGTGACCTTGAGACCTACAGTTCCTTCTGGGTGTTTTCTGTTTGCTGGAAAAGGGACCTCACAGTTACCTGCTTATGGTTTATATTTTGAAGATGGGATGGGGAAGGAAGCTCTGTCATGTCCTGCCCGTTTGCTGTGTTGGAAAGCAGCAGCTTCCTAATGTACTATCTACTGCACTCCTGTCTCTTCTCATTCATCTGGATCCACAATACCATATAGCTTATGCAGGGACTATGAAGGGGCTTCTTTTAAGCACAACTTTTAGCACAAAATATACCCATATTTAGAAAAGAAAACAAATCACTTTTTTATCTGTTTATATTCAGTAGAGAGTATTTGGTCGCTTTTTTGCTTCAGTTCTAAAAAGTTTGGAATTAATCAGCAAACTTGAGAAGAACCAAGCTTAGGATGCTTTGGAGTTAACTCGGTCATCACTATGATAACCAAGCAGTCTCTGCTTGAACAGCTTCCTATTCCTCCTGTTCTGAATATTTTGTCTACTGCCTTTTTCTCAAACAAGTCATCTCATTTCATCAGCCCAATATAAACACAATTCCTCTCCTTCTTGCCAGGTCAGAGGGAAGTGTTTATCATGCTAGAACTCACTAGCACCAGTAATTTTGTCTTGACAACTGAAATTTTGACAGAAGAGAGAAATTGAGGAATCCCATGAATGTCTGGATCCATTAAATGTACACCTGGGCACCCTCATAGCTACTATTACCAATTAATAAAACCCTGGAAGAGTATTGAGGAAACTTGCTATCCAATTCTGTAAATACTCACCCACATGAGAAGGGCCGTGCAGCTGAGTTGCCTCAGTGAATTTACTACCAATGCCCATGTGGATAAAAAGTTCCCTGCTTGCTTAAGCATTTGCAGGATTCCTAATCTTCATCTGTGCTGTTCTTAAGTGTGTGATATGAAGAACAGTTCTGAGACTTTTCATCACTTGTCATATTTTTGTAAATTATTCTACACATTTTAAAGTTTTCATTATTCCAGTAGTTACCATGTTTACACATAGACACACCAGATAGGTCATGGTATTTGACTCTGGACTTCTTTTTTAATTAGTTTTGCTGACCAGGGACCCACTGTTGTTGAAACAGATGTTGCAGCCCAATAATAGCTCTCAGCTGCCAGCAGCAAACTGTGGAACACAGCCCTCACCATGCAGAACAAATGAGTGCAATAAGGGGCCAGGGGGCTCCGGATGACAGCGATACTCCTTCACAACGTGTGTTTACTGGCTCTATCTTAAGGCACATAAAATTTTAAACACACTTCTTTTTCTCATGTAAAATATAAAAGCTGAGCAACTATTTCTCAAAAATGTACAGACTCACACAGAAGATCCAGTGGAGCTGAACCTGAGGACTCAAGTAAAGCCTCCAACGACTTGTGCCCTATTCATACAGGTACAAAAGGGAGCTATAACACTTGCTCTCTGAGGCAAGAATGAATTGACTCCTCTGTAACCACTTGCTGGCTCTTCCTTAGAAGGATCGAGGTTCTAAGCCAGGGTGCTGATCAGCCTAAATCAATATCCTCTCTGTATGATAAATCCTTTACCTCAAGGTTTGAAAGATACATATCTGATTTTTCTACCTGGGTATTACACATTTTCACCTTCATCTATGTCATTAAATATTTGAGATACAGAGTACGTAAAATCAGACTGCAAGATTTCGTGCCCTATATACTTAATTATTACCACTCAGTGTTTCCTAATAACCTTCATAAATCTTTTAGGATATTTCTTTCACCTTAGAAAGAGTTACTCAGTACTATTAGACCTTCTTATGTATAACTTATTTTGTAACATTAATAGAAGTGCTACATAGATCAGGCACAGTATAGGTCTCTGGTTACGTGTCTGTACTTTTTTGTATTTCAACAAGGGCATGAACACCTTTCTTAGCTTGAATAGTATATTAACTTACTAGAAAACACTGTTATTGTAGAAATAATGTGTTTCTGTAAAGATTTTTAACACGTGCAAAAGTAGGAGTATCAGTAGGAATTGCTATTTGAAAACCAGGGAAAGCAGTCTTGAAAAACCACGATGCTTATGCAGTGCTGGTGGAGAGCAAATTAGATAACTGCTTATGTCATAATATGGTGTAAAATTTTAAAAAGCAAGAACTCATAATTCACATGGTTACAAAAACACAGAGCCACAAGGTCTCATGTACAGTTGCTGAAAGGCTCAACTTAGGAAACTGTTCAGTTTTTAGTATTCTAATACCACAAACATACCAACAAGTTACAAAGGATTCAGAAAGTAAACAAATAAACAAACAAGATAAAACAGTTAAGAGAAAGGTAGAAGGACAGTTGAGGAATGTAGGAGTGTTGCACTGACCTAGCATCATTAATGTGGGATTGGCTACGTGATGGAGGCAAACAGAGTATGCAAATGAAATATGCAAGACAAGATGCCATTCTGCAAATTATTCGATTTGGCTAAGCTATATTTTCGATCCAATCAAGGACTTTTCCAGCAACAGCAGTAAGATTTCCAAATTCTTTCTTTTACTTCAGAGTGCATTTCACTTTGAATGCCACAGTGATTCATCACAAAAGACCTCCTGGGATCTTGATGTTATTATTTACAACTATCAGAAGTGTTTAAAGCGGAGGTAGACAAATATTAAGGGGAAGAAGGGCCACTGAACACAGACCAGGCCACTGGAAAAAGGGCTAAATCCATCCTCCCATCATCTCTCCCTGCCTCAGGTCTTGTATTCATGAAACCACACCATGAATGGTCACTTACAAATAGCTCAGGCAGACCAACAGTCTACTCTGGCTCACCCAAAGACCAGCTAATCTCTTGAAAGACAGCATGAGCGGAGAACTAAGACAAGGCAACCGAAAGAACTGGGGACAGGAACATCTTTCCCTGCCAGCGTGTCTCTTGTGCTGAGCAGAGACAGGAACAATCTAATGGGAACTCAACTGAGCGAGGAGTCTGCTGTTTTGTCATGTCCTCTGTAGCGATAACAAGGTGGCAGTAGTATTTGGGTACTTACTAGACGTATGAGATATTCATTTTAATGGCCATTTGTGAGCACAGTAAAAATGAAATGAAAAAGTAAGGATTGAGACAAATACTGGCTCAGGAACCCTTCCCTAACACATGTACAATATATAAATTTATCTAGTAAAGTGAGTACTGCATAGATTAAAAGGTTTGTTCAGTCCTGGTCTGGGTGAAGAATAGTAGACCACAGAAGCCACAGCTTTTCCTCTCCTTCTGACAAACACAGTTTTCCCTGTGCACGGTGTCTGAGAATGCTGTTCTAAAGATCAGTTCCCAGCCTCACTGTTTTGATCATGTTACAGCTCTCTCTCTTTGCCTTGTCTTTGTCTCATCAAACATAAGCTAGCAGGCTTCATTTCACAGCCCACTCTTGTCTCAGAGTCAACACTGAGAGCTTAACTCCTCCCCTAATCCATCTGCATTGAATTTTTGCATTTGTAAGCAACCACATCTGTACGGCTTCTTGTGTTGAGAAGAGTTTACTGTAAACATCCACAGAGTCAGCTGTTTTTCAGACCTCTTCTTAAAAGTCCTTTGTCCTAATGCTCAGGAGACAAAACGGTAAGACTTGCAATGGGCTGAGATGTCTGCTCGTCTGGCTGACATATGCTGCCTCTGTTTGTGCTCCTGTGGCTGTCTGCTCTGGTCTCTCGCTCTGTTCTTCGGCTTGATGCCAAAGTCTTGCCTTGGTGGCAAAGGCAACCAAGGGTGTTCCTGCTTCTCCCCAGACATAAGCAGACATGAGCTCAGGATTAGTCAAATGATTTACTGTATCCAACTGGTAGTAGCTTCCCAAACAGTAGATGCATATAGCTCGCTACAAAACACATCTCTTTCAGGTAGCCCTATTTGTAGTTCCCAAAACATAAGGCATTCCAATGAGAGTACAAGGACATATAAAGACTGTTTTGAGACATTAACACGACACCAATCCCCACTCAAAACCACAGAAAAAAGCACTTTTCTGCCCGTGAAAGAACTTTCTCCATCCTTCTACAAAAAAGAGGAAACTCTTTTGTTTGGGAAGGATGACATATATACATACTCACAAGAGGAAAAAAAAAACCGAGGGGGAAAGGAAGAACGAAAACGAGGAAAGAAGAAGGAGGGAGGAAAAGAAATAAAAAGAGAGATGGAAGTATCTTACATATATCTGCAATTGCAGGAAAGCATCTGGCTCCTGTCTGTAACAGAGAGAATAAGGATCACTTTCCCAGAGAAACATAAATGTTACTCCTAAGGCAGAAAGTATGATTCATATTGCTATCCTAAAAAGAAAGTTTTCATTTGGCATCCCTCCAGCAAAGTAGACAAAATGTATTGCAGACGTGTGTGTAGCAAAAGAGTTTTCTCACGAACTTTTATTTTACTGCTGAACACCAGAGTGTCTGTAGTGCTGCCTCCTTGAGCAGCCCCTCAGGCTCCCACAATGGGCAAGCCCAGTGGAATTGGCATTACATGCCAAGGACAAGAGTTGGACCGTTGTCCAGAGAAGGAATTGTGAGCACGTTTAACACTGTGATCTCAGTCCACTGATAACTGCCTTACTGTTGGGGAAGTCTGACACAGATAGCTGCCTCTGTGGGGGCATGTCTCCAGGTTAAAAAGTGGCAAAGGATATCAAATGGACCATAAAGGAGCAAGATGAGAGTGGAATCAGTGTATAACATGGGGGCAATGCACACTTGGTCATTTTAGCTTTTCTCTTTCTAACATACAGAGCTGTAGCAGGTTTTAAAGGTATGTAATTTGTTTCTGCATATGCATGCTTTTACATTCAATGTATGCTCTTAGTATGTATGCATGAGCAGTTAACTTACAGAATTCATGCATCCTTGTGTGGTTTTCTTATTAAAATTGTTTTAGACATGAACTAAGCTTTCTTACTTTGAGTGTAAGACAGTAACTAACTGAAGGCAATTGTGAAGAATTCTTCTTTATTGGCAAACTCTTCCCTTAATGTCTTCCTTGAGGTTTTTATTTTTCTGAGGGTTGGGTTTTTTTGCCTTCTTCTGGAGCATCTGGAGGAGGTCAGCCCTGGAGCCAGGTTTCAGCCTGGAAAGCAGAACAAGCCTGCTCCAGGAAGGCAGTTCCTCTGTTCCCCAGAGAATTGTTCAGATTTTATGCATTTGTCTACATGCTTCTCTGCTACATCTAGATGTGCAGTCAAGCATTTTTATCATGCTTCCTTGGCATAGTAAGACAGCACTTTTATATTTTTATATTTTGGAATCCATCTTGTTTCACTGGTGCTGTTCCATTCCCAGTTGCTGGCATCCACGAGCACATGTGATACAACCCAGGAGATATTTTCAAGGACACTAGGTTTTCTTCCCCAAACTATATTCTCCCAGTTCTAAAACTTACCTTTTCCCCTCTGATGCTTTCATAATATGGAAGAAAAACAGCTATATATATACAAGCATGCTTTCATTCCAGCATTTTCTCTGCACTGTGTGCCATGGTCAGCCAGCTCAGAAGCCCAGATGTCAAGTTTATCCAGCAGAATCAAGCTCCAGGATTGCTCTAAACTGCAGTGAGAGGGACTGAGGAGGAAATTTCAGCTGTAACTGAAACCCATCAGTTAGGTTAGAGGAACATTTTCTCAAGGAATTTTGGGGAAGGTTATCTTATAGGAAATGAAACGAGTAGTCAAGAAAATTCTTTGAGCTCCCCCCAGGCCCCGCACCCATCAAGGAAATATTTCCCTTATTAATCAACTCACTTTTTTCTTATTGAAGGTGATTCGATCATGTAGGCCTGGGGCAATACAGGGTTATGTGAAAGTTGATATTAGAAAGTGAGGGAAAAGAGAGAATTAAAAGCAAGATGAGGGAAGTAGATAGGACACCAAATGCTTACATGGTGTGCCCAGTGGAAGCCAATGGGTCTTTCGACATGCATCTAGACTACTGCTTTTGTATTTTTGAATGAAATTATATAAGTGATGTTTTGGTTTGGGAGAGGCACACTGAACTCACTGTCTCCATCTCCCCTTTTCATACCAGCAGAACTAATCACAATTAAAACCTTCAACAAGAGAGAGAGTCTTATATTAATTTTTGAAGATATTATTTCTTGAAGAAATGACTTGCAGTTTTCCCTTCTGGAAAGTGTGGTACTTTCATCTATAGATAAGCTTACGTTGTACAGAAATGAAACACAGCAAATGTTCTTCCTTTTTTTCTCAGCAGATCTCCCACAACAGCCTGTCTAGCAGCTCCACAGCAATCATCTTGAGTTTTTGTCATGCCCTTATGTCCATGTGGAGAGCTGTGTTGGGTATCGCCTTGCAGAAGCGCACCATGTAGGGAATAAAGCCGTGAATCAATAATGCTGTCTGGGAAAGGGCTTAGAATAAAATATGACAAGAGGGTTCAAACCTCACCGGAGAGGAGGTTTCAGAGGTGATGCACATGTCTGCCCCAGCTCTCGGCCCCGGGTCTGGCACCGTCTGCTGCCCGGGGCTGCCCTCTGAAGGCTGCAGACAGCCACAAACTGGGGACTTCAAAGCAAACAGAATAAGAGCGCCTGGAGGGGGGCTGTATATGGGGCAGCTGCTCCCTGCTCCCACATTAACAGAAAGTTCCGAAAACGACAGAAATATCAAAAAATGTTTGTCTGACATATATTTAAAAAAAATGATTGTAGGAATTGGGAAAATAAGGAATACTTTACAGCAAATTTTGGCACCGAGCACTGGGTGTTAAATAAGTTAAACTGTCATGCTCTGCTTTTTGTCTGTTTGAGGCTAAGAACAAGTGGGGGCTTCATAAAAGAAATCTCACCTGTATTGTCCAAACACCTTCCTTAGCTATGACAGCATTGCAGAGACCCATGAGATGTCCACCTACAGCAGCTACAGACTATTTTGTCCCTGTCTATCTGAATCCATCTGTAGCAAGATTTCATATAGACTAATGATGTTTACTTATTCTCCTCATTCATATTTTTCTTCATTCTTGTTTCACTTTATTCACATTTGTAAAAATAAAACATTTCAGCAACAGAGAGTTTGCCCATTGTGGGGAGGGAGAAAAAAAGCACATATGTTTCAGTAGCTATCACACAGATTTATTCCTAGCCCATATTGCTGACTAGCTATTCTACACTGTTAGAAACACGATTGAAACCATTGGCTCAATTTTAATGAACTCCATGCGTAATTTAATTTTTTAGTTCTAGGACAAAAAGTCTATCATTTAGTTATTCATAGAGATAATTGAGATAGATCCCAATTTGGGCTATTTCTCAAACAGTTCACTTAAGAGAATCCTTTTTAAAAAGACATTTGTGAAAAATAAGCACAATTACATATACATGACTGATCCTGCTTATTGCTTCTGCTAGGCATCAGGAAATGTGTGTGCATGTGTGTTCACTTTTACAATGATGCTCACAGCTACAGTGAATTGTGTCATGTTGTAGCTGTGAGTGTACTCTGAACCAAATTCCTTTCTCAGCCTGATTTCCTAAGGAAATGAGTCTTATACCAACACGAGATATTCCAGTAACTTCTGAACCCTTTGACCCAGTTCAGCTAAATTTGACAAAGGTGGTAGAGATCTCAAAGACAGCAAACCTCCCACTGGCATGGGAAAACAGGTGGCAGGCTAAAAGGAAATTCCACTAATGTCCACATCCCGGGTAAGCCACAGCATGACCTTGCTCCTTGTTAGACTTCAGAGAATCCATGAGGGAGCCTGAACCCTTGGTTGGGGACCTAGACCTATTAGAAAACCTGACTTGAGTTTTGTGAAATACCTGATTTTGTCTAAAAAGAAACCATCAAATACCTTCTTCACTGATGTGCTCTGTAACAAAGCCATTTCTTCCTCCATTAATTTAGCTGCCAAAACAAGATTTTTACAGTTGTACCTATTTTGTACCTTTTAAACCAACGCTTCTGTTTCTAAGCCATGATACCAAATTGAGAGGCCGGGAAATGAGTCCCCCTGAAGCTTCTAGTGTTTGACAAAACAACCGGATCACAAGCCAGAGATGTCTCTGTTCTGCCTGCTCTGCCTAGTATGAGGATTTAGGTATAAATTCTGTTTTCTGAACTCGATGAAGGATGAGGGGAAAGCTTTAGAAAAGCCTCAAAAGTTTCTGGTTTGTAAAAATGTCCCGTTAGCCCTTGTGGATGCCATTTTACTTCCTCTGTAGTTCCATCATCTCTATTAGCAACACATGTTACACAGAACCAAACTGTTTGAAATCTTGTTTTATCCCTACTTTCAGATGTAGGATCTAGCTACTCATCGGCCTATTTGGTGAGCTAAACCATCTCATTTTCACCCAAACAACACCAGCAGATATGGACAAGAGGCTATGATGCTCTCTGGGGCTGACAGGTCCTTCTCCATGGATCCCAAGGCAGGAGGGACTTGTTCAGAAGAACAGCATTGCAGATGGCACATAGGAAACACAAAATAGCATCCTGAATGTTCTCTGCCCATCATTATTTTCTATGCTGACATGGGAAGCTAACATTTCTAGCCCCCAAAGTATGTCATAAATAACAGAGTTTAATTCAGTTAAAAGGCACAGAGTCTGTATGACAAAATGAAGCAGAAGTTAAAGTTAAGATGCTTTTTCTTGGAGTATGGACCTTGATCTGAATGCCTAATGCAGCAAACTTGAATTTCTCTTAGTTTTCAGGAGGATATTCTTTTTCCCATCCTTCATTACAAAGAATAAGTGTTTGCAAAAGGAAAACATCTAGAGATAGGGAAGTTTTTACTAACAGTGGCCTACAGGTATCACCTTTACCACATGGTAGTAAAGATGAGCTCTGCTGTGTGTGCAGCTTCTCCTCTAGTTAAGGTACATCAATGAGAAAGCAACATTCTCTGACCAAAACTATGCACTTGTCAGCTGGGCATCTTGAATTAAAGGACTTCAAAAATATTTAAGCAGAAGAAGGAAATCTGACAGGAAACTTTTATAATTCAGTATTTAACCTATTTTTGTAATTACTAAGGCTTGAATTACAGTCATTCCAACCGAGATGGAGCCCAGATGCTAGGCACTATGCAAACACCTATTAAGAAAACTGCGACTGCTCAGAGTCGCTTACGTACTGATCATGCAAGTGTTCAGGAATGTGTTTAACATTATCAGTATTAATAGAGCTGCTCAGAGAACTGAAGGTAAAGAGATGAGACCAATGATAGCCAGAGATTTTGAGACTGAAGTGTTTAGGTGTATAATTCCCACCGGTCTCAAGATGTTAACTCAGATCTGGCATTAGACAACTTACTGACATTTACACAGCAAATCTTAAACAGACCCAAAGAAAGTGCAGACATTCATACCATTTGCCCTCCATACCAGTAAAAGTGTTTCCAAAATGCCCCTTTTTAATGCATCCTCAGTAAATTATGTGGTCATTTTTAACTGAACCCCACACTATCTTGATATTTGTGTGCTGTGCTTTTCAGTTTCTCAGGGCACAGTGCAGTAATGCCCCTAGCGTCGTTTGCTCTGCCCTCTGTGCCCTGAGAGCTGCCAGTTACCCAGGGGAACTACCCTGGCTGCAGTAAGGCAGCAGGCACGGGAAGAGGCTCTCCCTTGCCACAACCACCACCTATACCCTAAATAGCAGTATTTTATAGATTACTGTGGATTAACAGAGTGGAGAGATTTCTTTCCCTTCTCCTCTCCCCAATCCCCCTTCTCCCTTCTGGTGAGATGGCAGGCTGAAGTTCCCCTCCCCACCACATTCTCCCCCTGTTTGCTCCATCCCTTCCCTCACTTTTTTAAAAATAGAGTTTTCTTTCAAGTCCTCTACAGTTACAGTGTTTCGGCCATCAAAGTCCCCTCCCAGCCATTTTCATTTACCTTGTGACTTTGACCCTTTGTAAGGTTGAGGATTTTCAGAGTAAACTGATCCCCAAGGTCCCCAAGGATGTTATTCTCATTTATTCACTCAGCCCTTTGAATGGAGCAGCCTGGGGTTGGCAGCGGTTCAGCAGCCTCACATTCAGAGAGCACACAATCCTTTTTCTTTCAAGGGCCTTTCAAAATAAGGCTCGAGGTTTGCCGAGGACCTTGAAGGCTTGTCAGTCATAGAGCAAGTTACATTTCCCTCCTGGTCACCACCGAAAGTGATGAGCAGAGGAGGGTAAGAGCAAGAAGCATGGAGTAACTGCAAAAGAACACCTCCCAGGCCTTCTTCACCAGGGTGGCATGCTCTGGGGTCTTCTATGTCTGCCGTCACCAAATCCATCCAGCCTGGCAATTACCCCAAGCCCTAAGACACGGAACAAAGCACGGTCCCTATGGGAACAGGTGTGCAATGGACACCCCTTTCCTTCAGGTGTATGGTGGGTTGAAAGAGCACCTCTAGTGCCATCTGCATGTCCACCAGCAGGCATTACCTCTGACAGCTGGCCCTTCTTTGCATGAGGGAAAAGGGCCCTACTTTGCATTGTCATTGCAAAATGTTTGGGAATGGTCCCCTGGGACTGATGAGACAGAGACACGTCTGTGAGTGTCCCAGAGGGAGGGAAGGCTGTATGAACAGGCTCATGGTTATGTACCACTGTGCCTGCCAACTGGTGTGTCACAAAAGGCTAAAATTACCTGCCGGTCAATTATCTGATTAAAGAGAGCCTTTCATTCGAGATTTTTTTTAAAAAAAAGGAAAGGAAAAAAAAGGAAAGAAAAAGAAAATCCTGGGTGAAAGCAATACCTTTACTAGGTTACCCAACTTACTAGATGTTGTGTTCTTTGCTTTTTGCTTTTGGCAGTGATGAACAGAAAATTTAAAAAATATCAAGAAACATGGGGAAAATAACCATTTTGCATTAATCAAACATTTTTCTACATTTCTTTCCTCTAACACGACATGGTCTCATTTATCTCCCTTTACACAAAAAGGCTGTGTTTTCTAAAAGAAAGAATGACTGCCCATTTTACATATTTCCATTTTTGTTGAACTGATTAAATAAGCAACCTTCTTCCAGGAAGGCTATTCAGGTTTCATTAGTTTACAGATGCCCTGGAATCCCTTTGAATTACAGCAAGCATAAATTATCATTCTGTCAACTAACATCAGAAATACCTCTTTAAGGCTCCTGGACTCAACAGCAGCTGCTAAGGTTTGGGAATAAATGTACGATGTGCTGGGGCTTCACCAGCTGGTTAACGACCTGCTGCAGCAGCTATAGGGCCCAAGATGAAGCTGAGAGAGATTAACTAATCTGGGCAGTCACTAGTGTGCTGGCTCTGAGTGCCAAGTAGCATGGAGTGTGTGATTGTAAACTTTATTGTCTGACCTATGCTGAATTAGGAGCTGGGTTTTGGGCGGACTTTAGTGTTTTATTGATAATGTTTCCAGTGTTTATCCTTTCCTGTCTGAATAACTGAAAAGGTGATTTCCAAACACAGGCGTCAGCAAAGCTGCATTTCTTAAAAAAAATACCATGTTCCCTACCCATGGGTCAAACAAACATGATTCAAGCTGCAAACTATTCCTGCATCACAACACACAAAACCCAGGCCAAATGTAATTCTTCCTCATTCACATCCATCCACATGGTCCATCCCTCAACTGCTAGTCACCAAGCTACAGATGAAATACTCCACAGAGCGATACTTCTGCAATCCAAAAGCTCTAAAACCCCTCAAAGTTCAATAAAATCTGAAACTTTTCTGGTCTCACCCATCTCCGTTGAGTTTGATTTCCTATCCAGGCAATGCGAAAGTGTAACAGGAAGGGAGAGTGTTCGTACAAGATTGGCATGGCTAACAAAAAAAAATAGGCATGTTATTGTAGTTACAGTACAGGTACAAAGAACTCCCTTTTAACACATCTTAAATCCTTTCACTTTTAGGCAATTGTTTACTCTGCTACCCAACCAAGGACATACAGACCGTATCTCTTAAGTAAAAAAATATTTTTATAATGAAACACTCTTCTGGATTTCTTCACATGCAGGGAAAAAGTATGTCTGATGTTAAACATATTTTCCTATTTGGTTTCTACTTTGGGCAGAGGAAAATAATTGGCAGAAAATATATTACCTTTCTGGTGTTTTTCAAATTGCTATAAAGCAATTCATCCAGGATGGATAAGATCAGGAAATCCTGTCTCCTGTCTCTCCTGCAGTACTGACCAGTACCATCTTGGTGGGCATCTGTGGGATGATGCACCTAATAAAGAAATTTACTTCAGTTTCTGGAGTTTAGCTACACAGATGAAACCTCTAAATATTTAAAATTGTTCAAAGCTCTTTAGCTGAAAATTTCTATTTGAACTGGATATTCCCATCAGCTCTAGAAGTTTCTTTTTTTTTTTTGAATCCTCCTAAGCTATTTATCTTATGTCAAAGAATTTCACAGTCTCCATGAAATAGAAAAGTAAATAAAGTCAAAATGGAGTGTGTCTAAGTCACATTTTGCTGCCTTCTAATGCTGGAAGATGAGACTCAGATTTTAATCTCTTTGGTGCCTGCACTGCTACTGGCAGATATATGCTCTGACCTTCATCCTTAGGGCCCAATGTCATCTTGATGTTCTCTTTAGCCCAGCTGGCTTATACAGCCTGCAAGGAGATATACCCACCAGCATGTGTGTCATGGCCAGTGGCTGTACTGCTATCCTGGCATATGGAGGACCTGGAGTCAAATCTAGTCCCCAGAAGCCAAAATCCTATTTGCCTTAACTATGATATTCTCTCGTGAAACGGTTACTCATCTTCTCTATCTCCACGCTTTCTATGAGAAAGGGAGTGTTTTAGTGGTAATTACCAAAGAAGTTTCCTTGCCATGCAAATTGAGTGGAGAAATGCCCCTAGCTTCCAAAAGCCTCTGCTTGATATTCCCCCCTGTATTTGGCACTGGTAAGGCTGCACCTTGAATACTGTATCCAGTTTTGGGCCCCACACTACAAGACATTGAGGTGCTGGACTGTCCAAAGAAGGGCTATGAAGCTGGTGAAGGGTCTGAAACACAAATCTTAAGAGGAGTGGTTGAGGGAAATGGGGTTGTTTAGTCAAGAGAAAAGGAAGCTAAAAGGAGACCTTATTGCTCTTTACAACTACCTCAAATGAGGTTGTAGTGAGGTGGATGTTGGTCTTTTCTCCCAAGTAACAAATGTTAGGACAGGAGGAAAAGGCCTCAAGTTGCTCCAGGGAAGGTTTAGATTGGATATTAGGAAAAATTTCTTCACTGAATATGGTAGTCAAGCATTGGAACAGGCTGCCCAGGGAAGTTGTTGAGTCACCTTCCCTGGAGGTATTTAAAAGACACGTAGCTGTGGTGCTTAAGGACATAGTTTAGTGGTGGACTTGGCAGTGTTAGATTTACGGTTGGACTTGATGATCTTGAAGGTCTTTTCCAATCTAAATGATTGTATGATTCTATGATTTCCTGCTTGGTAGGCTAAGCTGTTTTCCACTCCAAATGCAGATCTTGGTGAGGTTTATTCTGCCTCTGTGTTAGTCTCTGGGCTGAACCTCAAAGTAGGCGTTGTTAGACTGGCTATTGCCAAAGTTCTTGAACGTTACTGTGAAGGACAACAAATGGAACTTGCCAGAACACTTTTCTGCAGCTGGGTAAGTCTGAAAATTGGTCTACTACTAGCAGCAGTATAAGGTATCATAATATCACCAGCTAGAAAAACCTTGAGAGACTGCAGAGGTTTTTTTCAGAGTTTTTTTTCCTTATGCCACCCAGAATGAGTAGTATATTTGGGGTCAGACATGACTCCAAAGAGTCAGGGTCAGCTGTGCTCATATGGATGCAACTAATGCATCTCATCCCTTCTGACCTAGAAAAGGTTGCACCACCCTTCTAATTTTTACAGCTCACTCTGTGTTAAGATATGACTACCAGAAGGATTCCATTTCATGTTAGTCTGCTTGAAAGCATAAGGCTGTCTTGTTATTGTATAGTCACAAATACGTTTTCAAGTCCCTAAACCAGGGTATGGGAGACATTACCCTGTTGTGGAATGAGAAGAGTGAATTGGAGAGGTTTAGGAACTTGGGCATTTAAGGAGAAGGGTAAGGGATGCTTGCACAGTGGGGAAAAAAGGGCAAAAGAGGGTGAATGTAAGAGGATCACAGCCACACCAGGGAGAGGTGAAAGATGTAGTTCTCTGCTGCTGCTGGGGAAACAAAAGAAACTCAGTGGGGAGTGGGAAAGATCATGTGAGCCCTTGGGAGGGAAACCAGAGAGAGCTCGGGGAGTGAAGGCAGATACATGCAACAAAGATGGGGAGTGGAGAGTTCCATCTGAGTCTGACACTCAGGGCTGTGCTATGGGCAGGTGACAGCTCTAGATTAAATGAAAGGAAAAATAAAAGCAGGGCAGTGGGCAGCACCAGCACATCCTTCCCTTTCTCATCTCTAATACACATAGCTAGAGAGAGGCAGAGTGACGACACTCAGGAGTTTGGAAAGAGCCACTCACTTGCTCATCTAACAAGCAGAAAATGGGACTAAGAGAGCAAAAAGACAGCCTGTCTTTCTCTGGTATTTCTACATTAAGTCTTGCCCCTCCTTTGCCTTATCTTGATTTTTTTCCCAGTCTGCCCCTTTAAAAACTACTCTCAGTCTGAAGTTGAATCAGCTGCAGGGAACTGAGACAGCCAGCCATAGAGATGTTATAAAATCCCCTCAGTGCCAATTTCTTAATGCTAATGAGACTTGCGTATGCTCAGAATAGATATATTGCTACAAGGGAGGCCTTCATGCAGCCCGAATCAGTCCTCATGGCTCCACTGAGATGTAATCTACCAGAAAAAGCAGTGCTTGAACAAACGTTTTTATTGTAGGGCAGGTTTCCCTTGCTCCTGCACAGGAGCCCAAAAAAGCAGCAATCTCCATCGAGACACTCATGGGCAGGCTTGGAAAATTATCAACTACTTGGCAGTATTTAAAGTTGTTGTTTTCTAAAACAAAACTTAGCCTTGCCTGTGATGCAATACGGCCGAGGTGTGACACACAGCATCCAGAGACGTGTCACCGTGCTGTGCCACAGCGTGCCCAGCCACGTCTCGCAACCCACCTGCGGCAGTACAGTGTATGCTAATGGTGAGTGAGGGGTGCACGGGAGGGGGGTCTCGCAGCAGGGCAGGGATTCAGGGGCAGTACTGCAGGTCATTTCACAGCCCAACAAGGCCTCTTGGCTCTTTCAGCTAGGACAGGAACTCCAAAACATCCTGGGATCGAAAGAAGGCAGCGGTGCATGTGAGCGTGTACAACCCAGCTCCCTCATGGCTGTGCAGGTGAATAAAGAGTTGGGTCTGGCCTGAAGTGGCTCCCCAGGATGTTTGCTTTATGAATAAAAATTACTTTAAATTTCTCCACAGGTAGTTACGCCACTTCCCACCACATTTGAGAGCCATGAACTTGCAGCAAACGCAAAATTGAAGCTCACTGAGAGAAAAAAGCTGGCCTGGGAGAGGCAGGCCAGTTTATAAGACTTGGAGAGTATTATGCATGGGAGCATACTGTCAATTTTTTCAAAGATCCCATGAAAAAGAACAAGGCTTTACTTAAAAGCTTCCTCCTTACATTAGAAAGCATTATCAAACAACCCTGTTATTTCCCTCTGGTTATTTTGTTTAGTGATTCCCTGAGATAATCAGATATAGTAAGTCCACTCCAAAGATGGACATCTACTCCAGAGATGGACATCTGTGCTCACAGACTGGCCTCTCTTCTTAGCATTTCTCACTCCTTCACACATGCAGTGAAGCTTTTACAGTTTCGCTCCAAGCACTTTGTTGTATTCCTCATAGATCCCTTGAGTTAAAGACCAAAAGGGTTCATTAGATATCTACTTTACTGCTTACCTAAAGATAGTCTTGAAATTTTTCTACCTTTGCCTACCTCTGACTTGAACTCAGTAACATGTTTATGGCTATAACACATCTCCCAGAAAGAAATCCAGGCTTAATCCAAAGTTGGCAAAATAGCAAACTCTTCTTTCTCTTAATGGCTTGTTTCAGTGGTCAATTCCTACCTTCCCTGAAAATTTCCTCTTGTTTCTACACTGGACTAATTTGTCGACTGCCTCTCCCTATCGAGATGCTCCAGAGCATTCCAAGGCTCAGCCCCATGCACCTGCAGGCAGACATTGCTGCTTGAAGGACTGGAAGGGCCTGAGCAGAGCTCACACACGATGCAAGCAACAAGATGACCCATGCCTCTGCTAGCCATGCCCTCGTTGCCGTGACATTTGCCTGGAAAGCATAGGCCTTTCAAGGCATATAGCTTGTAAAACTGCTTGTAAGTTCATGTGGCGACATACCTCACTGAAACGCAGTGCATTTTCTATAGACTTACAGAATAAATATCTTAGCAATATCACTGTCCAATTGTTCTCCGTCTTACGTGCACATGGATGGATACGAAAACACAGAAGGGCAAGGTTTCTATCTAGAAATATGTATTTTCTTAGGCAAAGTACTGTGAATGCAAATGGATGACAAGCCCTTCTTTGGTCCAAAATAGAAGTAACAAGCTTTAAAATTAAAAACAAGTTGAGAACAATTATCCTGAGTGCAGCAGGAGTTCGGAAGTCCTCAAACATTTGGAAAGGGCACTTTTTCGTAAGATTTTTTTTGAAATGTGGGAAAAATATGGAGCAAAGTAGAATTATGCTACTATAGCCCTCCTCAGTAGCCTTGCAAAGCCATAACCCAGGAAAGCCTCTACCTTCAATGCAATCCTAAAGCCGGCTGTACAGATGGGATTTGTTGTAATGTTAAACAAAACATAACCACATGCCTTTCAAATACATTCCAGGGGCATCTTCAGCTCTTGGTGCCACAGACATATCCGAACAGGGTGGTTTTCAGGGGAAATAGCTGATGGGCTTCAGCTGGGGCACAATGCTGCAGAGCTAATATGCCATACTGCTACAGGCATCTATCATGTATTGATATGGGATTAGAGTTAATGTATTTCTTCTCTCTGTAGAGCAGCCTCAGGGTTATGACCAATGCAGAAGAGATGACAGAGATGACAGTGCTCCGAAACCATTGTGATAAACTTGGCACAAGCAAGTAAGCCCACTGAATTCAGTTATTTTATATTTTATATTTTATATTTTATATTTTATATTTTATATTTTATATTTTATATTTTATATTTTATATTTTATATATGTGTGTAAAATTGAAGTCATGGTAGCCAGTACCAGAGAAAGGACATTGGTCATTCTGTTTTAAGGTATCTTATGTAAAGCAAGGTAAAATAAATAACAATAATCGAATGTTCACACCAAGAACATTTAAATGGCACTTTTGTGGTCTTTATTCAGTAGAAAAGGTCAATGGTAAATTAACATACTGATAAAAATAAGCCATCGTTAGCAGCTCTGCTTTTCTGATTAAATCAGAAAAGAGAAGCTTTAATTCTCTGAGGTTTTTTATTTGGTTTTATTTTTATTTTTTTTTTTTATTTTTGACTTCCCTCAGCTGCCACAATTCATGACATGCTTAGCAGAAAGTGTAACTGAAGATCCAGACACTTCTGTCTGCTGTTCTCACTGTCAGTATGTCACGTTTCATTTAATTTTTATCTGATGCAACCGGTGGAATAGACAAAGGAAATCTCTAGTACAGAAGTTCTCTGTTGGGGAGTATCAAACCACTTTTTTTTTCAGAAGAAACTAACACAAACTGTAGATAAATAAAAGAGAAATATTGTCATGTTAATTTATCCTAACCAAATCCAATTAATTTTCCTTCTAGATGGACATTTTTTCGGATGTAGCAGACTGAGGATTTGTCTACAGAAAAGCTGGACTTCTGACATTATCTTAACCTATTATGACTGAAACTATAGAGAAGGCTTATAACCTAAGGTAGCAGCACAAAACTCAGTTAAAAAAGGCAACTGATTATGAGTTTTTATCATGCAGCAGAGATAAAGTGACTCCACCAGCCATTGAAAAACTTGAGACAACAATAGCAAGCAACAACCTGTCCTGTTTTTCTTCACTGTTTTGGATTGTTTTAACCCAGCTCACAGAAATAAACTCCAGTATGGCTTTACAAAATTTGCATTAGCAGCCCAAGGTAGGACTGATCTTTTGTGGTCTATCATAACCTCTGATGATAGTTTCCAAATTATGATCTCCAAACTTGGCTCCACTGTCAGAGAGGCTGCATGTAAACTTCCCACCTCATTAACAGTTTTCTTCTATGGATTAATACTAGAAATAGGGCTGGCCTCAAGAGCCGACCTGTTTCCCCTTTCCTTGATTATTAAGGAAACTAAGGTCTGAATTTAGAAGTTGTTCCAATGACTGAAACAAAGCCAATGAACAACACCCGAGTGGGAAGTTTGGATATGGATCAAGACTTTGTGGCTCAGACTCTTCACTAAAAAAAGGATTGCTAAATAATTTTGAACAAATTTCCCTTTTCTGTTATCCATTACAGCAATATACATTTTAACAGTCAAAAATAATTTTATATTTACACTTTGATTAAAAAATTATTCCTATAAATGACAAATCAGTGAACATCATCATGAACATTGTTGGTTTAGTTTACAAGGGATGTGCATAATCTCATAGCATTGGATGAATGCATTACTCTCCTGATAAAGAAGAATATATTGTTTTTCAAATCTAGTTGTACTTCTTATTAACAAGGCTTTTTCTGCCTTTGAGAGGGTGGAATCAGTCCTCACAAAGTCCTGTCCTTAAATGTTCCCTATTTTATACTGCAAAGTTGTACAATGAGTCCTTGTTGGGCCATTTCAGTGCAAAGCAGTCAAGATGCTGTTGTGTCGCAGCCCCTATTGCACTGGTGTAAGCAAGGTACCTTGAAATTACTAAGAACTAGAGAGGTGCCATTCAGTATGAGCTCTATTTCACAGTTGTAAACCCTGATCAACGTTCAGCTTCTAGATTCAGTAGAAATAGCTGATTCCAGCCATGACATTAAACCAGATGTGATTATGGCTTGCTAATATGCATGATGTGCCAGGTTTTAGTGCAGTGCTTTAGGGATCTCTTAACAGAAGAGTGAAGACAGAAACCAGGAACATGCTACAAAGAACACGATAAATACGTGAATCTCTCTCGGGCAGGAGGAGAGAAATGGCCCAGTCACCTGTAAATAAACTCCTCAATAAACAAGGCTGGGTCACTCCCCTTTATGTAGAGAGAGAACATGAAAGCAGATGTTTTAGGTTGTTCCACCATTAACAACAGTAGCAGGAAAGAAATGACTAAAATCTTCCCAATTCCATAAGCTGCCTGAGAAATAGAACTGACTATAAGGGATCATCACTGTCAAACACAATCCTAATCAGGTAGGGACAAAGTTGCCTCTTGCCACACACGTGCACGCAAAAAAAAAATGTGTATATGCACACTTGCATGCATAATCACCTCCATCTACCTCATGAAGGAAGAGATCAGTCTCCCAATTGGGGCTGCTAAACAGCGATGGGTGCTCAGGGCTGCTGGGACTTCAGAGGGCCAAGCCTAATGCAGAAATTGCCAGGCTGTGGCAAGGTGTCTCTCCTGATAAGCAGGAGCGAAAGTTCCTCTGACAAGTAGCACCCAGTGCAGAGAGCGCTGGAGATGCAGGGTTTGCCACAAGCTCCCATTAGCATGAAAACTGAGGTGATGTATTGATACAAGTTTCTGACAGAAGGAGCGGTACATACAGTCAAATCAAAGTCTGAATTAAAATCCATCATTCCCCCGTGGTTACAAGTCAGTATAAGGTAGGACAATGCATGAAACAGAAGGTTTGACCCTATGAGGTGTTAAACTCCTTAGGGTGCTTTCAGTCCAGTCCCTCCAGCAGCCTCTGGATACAATCTGCCTTCTCTCCTAAGCTGCAGTGCTGGTCCTTAGGGGGCTGCCAGTCTCGACCTCAGAGCCAACTTGAGCTCTATGCTCATCACTGATTTTCAGTATAACTAAAAATTTTTAGTATAACTAAAAATTGGTCATTCAATTTGGAAAGGAAAATCCTTTGGAATAAAATACATAATACCAGCACACGTGAAATATTGGTAATAAATGACACTTATCTTAGATAACAAGCCAGAGGACTGACAGAAAGCTGTGACACTTAATAGAAGTCTCCTCCTATTCATTAGAGCTGAGAGAATAGCTGAATTTTTGTTTGTCTGAAGTCCTAAGTAAAACACTGCTGAAAAAGGGAGGAGAATGAGAAAGCGCAATATTTTCCTCCAGATGAAATTAATATTAGGGAAGGTTTTGCTAGACTGAAAAACCCCACATATTTCCCTTTCCAATTCAGGCCTTCAGAACAGAAACAGGGCAATTGAAATAAAGGGAAATATTTTGGCATCATTCATAAGTGTGCTATCTTTATACTCAATAGCATAGAAATGAAGGCAGCAGCTTTCAAACTACAGTAAGTTAGGAAAGCTTATAGGTCAGGTTAGAAGCCCTCAGAAATGGGATGCCAAGGGAAAAAGGTGGGAACTCTTGTCTCTAGAGCACTCACTATGGGCTTCTCAGGCTCAATTCCTGCCCTTCCCTAAGGGAACAGGAGCCAACATCTCACACCCACCTCCCTGAGTATATAAGCAGAGGCTGGTGTCCTCCATAGATAAGAGACATTGCCGTAAAAATCACCACCTTTCTAACTGTTGGTACCATGAAGCTGGATACCAAAGGACTTCTTTGACTAAAACTGTTTAGCAAACTCAGATTAATGGTGACAGAGTGACAGAGACACCCTTTTCTGGTAAACAGTTTATTGCTAATAAAAACAGTCCCTGCCTGAGATGGCAGCAGCTCCAAAGGTGTTCTAAGACAGTCTCTTCAGGCAGGTACCATGAAATACAGACATGTTTGTAATCCACACATCTGTTACAAATGGTACTGACTCCAGTGTGTTTAGTGCATCCTAGAAGGTCCAAGGAATTATTTGTTGAGGCAGCTGCTTGAGGCATGCACAGTGCAACTCGCATCACAATAGGTCAGTTCACCCATGCTCTCCTCTGTGTTTTGTCTAACCAGTCCACATGGCACCCACCATGCTCTCCAGGCTCTCTCTCTTCTTCAGTCTCCTCTGCTCCTTGCTTAGTGTTAATGTGACATGAGAGAACTGTTCAAAAAGCCGGTATCAAGAGGGAAATAGGGAAATCTTATTTTGGTGGTTATTTCCAGACATAAGCTATCATCATTTTTGTACGTAATATCTAGGAAGTGAAGCAGCAGTAAAGAGATTTAAATTTTCTTTTTATTTGGTCTCACTGGGAGAGTTATTAAGAGAACAAGCCAGTGGGATTGTTGCTTTTGCTGCGTACAATCAGTCAACTATCACAGAATCACGGAATCACTAGGTTGGAAAAGACCTCCAGGATCATCGAGTCCAACCATTCCTATCAACCCTAAACCATGTCCCTGAGTATCTCATCCACCCATCTTTTAAATACCTCTAGGGTTGGTGACTCAACCCCCTCTCTGGGCAGCCTCTGCCAGCGCCCAGAGACCCCTTCTGTGAAAATTTTTTTCCTGATGTCCAGCCTGAACCTCCCCTGGCACAGCTTGAGACCATTCCCCCTTGTTCTGTCCCATCACTTGGGAGGAGAGCCCAGCTCCCCCCTCTCTACAACCTCCTTTCAGGTAGTTGTAGAGGGTAATAAGGTCTCCCCTCAGCCTCCTCTTTTCCAGTCTAAACAACCCCAGTTCCTTCAGCCGCTCCTCATAAGACTTGTTCTCCAGCCCCCTCACCAGCTTCGTTGCTCTTCTCTGGACACGCTCCAGAGCCTCAACATCCTTCTTGTGGTGAGGGGCCCAGAACTGAACACAGTATTTGAGGTGCAGTCTGCTGTTACTAGACGGTAAATACAGGCAAATAGCTTATTTTATACTGGCAGCAAATGAAACGGTGGGTCCATTTT
The DNA here is from genome assembly GCF_017976375.1 of Cuculus canorus. Classification (NCBI taxonomy): domain Eukaryota; kingdom Metazoa; phylum Chordata; class Aves; order Cuculiformes; family Cuculidae; genus Cuculus; species Cuculus canorus. Next base: position 42,618,840 of record NC_071403.1, on the reverse strand, counting down.
GATTATATGGATGCAAAAAATCTCTACTATGGCACATTTGATTTGTATGTGTAGTGAATGAAAAATAAAGTAACCTCAATATTAAAATTAGCAAGCTATTTTATTTGGACAGGAGCAGTGTGGAAAGGCTTCCCATAATATAGCAAAATATAAAAGGAGTTTTATACAGCAATGTACCTTTTATATGTATATACATGTGCACATAACCACAAACATATATATGTATGCAGATGCATACATATATATATATGTGGCAGCAGAAATATATAAAAATTGATCCAGCATTGAATTTTTACTGAACCCTAACAAACACACTTTAGTACAAATATAATTGGACACTAGACACCTTCAAACACAAAATTTACCTTCTAACATGGATCTCTGTTCTTGCCAATTAAAATGGGAAATCTTCTTTTGAAGAGTATCCATTTACATCCTGAGTTGCTAGGCTACAGAACAGAAGGGTACTGTTATGCACATCTTGTTTTCAGAGGCCACATCTCTGCATTCAAAGACACTAGCACATGTTGGTTTAATTGTTGTCTTTGAGAACAAGACTTTTACCAGAAGTTCTTGACATTCTGGTGCAGCAGTGGGAATTTTGCTGTTAAAAAATAGGAAGAAAAAGAAAGAAAGAAAAAAAGGGCAAGATTTTGTTAATGAACTGTAATATTTTGATTATGATCTCATTTGGTCATTGCAAAATGTAAAGGCAGAAAACTGCAAGTGTCTTTTGCCATATGTTTTTTTCGCATACAGGCTGGCAAAGCGTTCTGCCACAGTGGTCGCGCCCTTTCATCTCCTCAGGGCATTTCTGCAGCAGTTACCACCTACAGAATGATGGCTGACCCAGTGGACTGCAGCCTTCCCGCTAGCTCTTCTGAGGCAGACCAAAAACGCACACCTATCCGCTATCAGCATCTCTAAAGCCAAAATAATCTATAGAGCTTTTCCAGATTTCACCCGTACCCTACTGGAGCTGTATCTACACAGGTGAGGACTAGCAGATTTTGCTCTAACACAGCAGCACTAAGTTAATCTAGAAGCTGTAACAACACAGTAGTAAGTGATTCCCTTTATCTCTGCTACTTGCAATAAGGCAGGCATATAATTTCCAGGCTAGAGCTAGATTAGGTGTTAGCCACCAGGGAGGTAAGTTATTTTGACCCTCTACAATATAATAATAGATTGTGTGTACCAGATCCGTTGGCCCTGGGCAGCATGGCATGTAACAGAGGCACTGGGTCTGTGATGCACGTACCACTGATGGCTGCAGAACATCAGCAAGGGTGATGGTCACAGCATTGTGTCTCAAAATGTGGCATTAACCTCTGTGTTTCCAGCTGCTAAACAGGAGGAGAAATCTGCTAAATACGTAAGAGATTCCTTCGTGCTATATTTTCCCTTATTTACTTGCTATAGAAGTAGTAGGTGGTGAAAAGGACAGGATGAAAAGTGATGTGTGCAGCTGTGAAAGAGAGAGGAAAATACAGCTGGCCATCTCTAATGAGATGCAGTGCAGTTTATGAAGAAAAAAATAAAAAATGTTTGCACCGAGTGCCCTAGTGCAGCACAGGCACAGATTCTTTGCAAACAGGAACTAATTGCTAAAAGCTCTCAAGAGGATTTCTTTTTTCATTCCTTTCAGTTAGCATTGGCAAAGAGTTAGAAATTTCATCAAGAGAAATGATCTCTTATAAGTCCTTCTTTCTCAAATCTTTTTTTCCCTCTTTAGTGATCTGAGGATTGGCATCAATTTAAGCAACTCCTTTCATGCCTGAACATGGATGTCCTTAAATTGGTTTAACAAATTAATCCATTTAGCTGAAGTCCAATCCAGTCCAATCCATTCAAGAATTGCACAAAACAGACCCTCAGTGTTTTACCCAAACCAATGCTCCATTAGCAAGAGGAGTAAGAACAACAACTTCAGTCAACAGGTTCATGTTACTCCTTCTTTTAGTAACCCACCCTGACACCCTCGGCTGACTCCTGGAAGACTTAGGAAGCCTTGTAAATGGCCTTCCAGGGAGAGAGAAATCAGTGTCTCTGAGACTCTACAGGTATGCTGGCTTCATTTATACCTACATGAAAGCTGTTAAAAAAAGAAGCGATTATATATGACCTCTACAAAATCTCTGTAGCTTAGAGTCTAAATCAGCACAGCAGTACCTAAGTCCCAAAAAGAAATTCTCCTTCAGAGCTGCCCTTAAATATCATCCATATTGCAGGCAGTGATCTGCCAGCTGTTTTTTTTCCAAGGGATTTTTGAAGTATTAACAAATACGAATGTCAACCTAGTATTTTGCCACAGGCTAAACCTTTGCTCCTAACCGAAAAAAGGGATGGTAAGTCATCTGGCTCCTCCTACCACATCACACAGTTGACCACTTAAAGGGTTAATGAGTTTTGTATGCCTGTGTTTTAAGGAAGCTAAAGACCAAGAAGCAAATTTACAGTTCTGCTAACATTTTGCCCATTTGGCCAGTGGCACTCTGGGGGCTTCGCTGGGCACTTGAGGCACGCAGGAAAGCCCATTGTCACAGTGCACAGCTCCAGTCTACAACCTGCAAATTACAGGCTGCACTCCCGCTGTAAAACACATATTTTCCCGTCCCCCAAGTTCCTGATGTTATTTTTATATTCATGAAAATGTTAAAGCCAGGGTAAAAAGGACGAGTAGTCCAGATTTGAAGATTTTCCAGTTAGACCAAAAAATGCTGCATGGCATGTGTGTTTAGCATTAGGAGGAAAATAAATGTGCTGTTTTCAAATTTTTGCTTCAGGGTCAGCCAACATCAGTCTACCATGTAACAGCTTTGAGGAGGGAAAAAAAGCTTCACTTAAGGATATATTTGCCAGAGTAAATAGTGCCTCAAACCAGGGAAATCTAAAGCACATGCCTTATTGTCAAGTTTGGTTTAACTTGTTTTACAAATCAAAACAGCAGCTCAGTTTTTAAAACCTATTTTTAAGTCCACTAGTGTTTTATAAAGAAGCTTAAAGACCTACATTAGTGTTTCAGTCCCTGCATTTTAAATCAAGTATGTTGTACCATTTTCTTTTCTGTGAATTAATGTCTTATCTGATTCTTACATGTATCTCTCCCTACATCCTCATCATTTCTCTTAAATCAGAGAGTAGCACTCCTCATTTTAATTGTCCTGATATACCCTGCAGCCTGTGGACAGTCCTTCTGTAACCATTGGAGCTTCTTATGAAGCACATTAGTGCTCCCTGTAGAGTGAGAGCAACTGGTCCCCAGTACAAGTTCAAAGCATATAAAATTTTGTTCTCCTTTGTGTGAATTGGAGGAAGCTTGTGCTCAGAATTTACTTCTCCTTTGGAAACAAAGCACATACCAAAAATGAAACCTCCTGCACTTAGGATATGTGCAGACAATTCTTCTGATTAATGTGGGAGGTTTTGCATTCATACCTGAAGGAAGAATTTGGCTCCTCACTGTTTATGTAAAACTCTGAAGAGTATTCAAGAAGCAAACCCAAGCCTGGAATGTTTTGAAGATATTTCCAAGAAGCTCTAAGAAAGGAAAAAGTCCTTGCCAAACATAGACAAACCTCATCAAATACTACAGCTTCCTTTCAACTTTTATTGTTTTTTTTTCCCTCATAAACCAAGCCTCATCAGGTAATTCTGCTTGCTTGACTGTGACTGAAGTTCCATGATTTTTTTTTATTGCAGAAGTCTGAGCTGTATTGAAGGAGGTGCGTGGGGTGGTCCTTTCTGCCTTCTTCATTTACCCATTACTTACTCCAGTATGACTGGTTATATGTGTGTAACTACTCACTGATATCCATGTGTCTCAAACAGATCCCATAGTTTTCAATAAAGCTGCAGTAGTGCAGTCATTCAGGTGTGAAGCTGGAATGAGATCAGAATTTGGCTTCAGCTGGCATGCTGGCGAGACTTGTAACAGGAGTATTGACTGTAGCATGCAGTTGGATGCAATGAACAAAGGAAATAAAGCATATATGATTCCTGCCCGACATTATCCAGATTGCTCTGAGATGGGCTGAAATCTAACTTTTTAGGAGGGTTGGTGTTTGAAGTGATTCTTCCCTCTTGGACAGCAAGAATGGTTCAGCCTCCAAGCATTCCAGTGAAAATTACTTAAATGGCACTTGTCGAGACCTCCCATGAAGAAATTCGGGAAGCTACATAACTCTTCAGGAGTGCTTAGGATTGAGCAATGCCTCACCAGGCAGGTACAAGGGTTTTAAAAAAAAAGGAGCTAACACAGCCATGACTTTACAGGAGGAAAAAGGGAGAAGGGAGACACAATAAAATACCAGCTTGGAAGGAGTGAATGCCAAGCAGCAGAGAAGACCACAACCTCCTTGGCAGCTCTTGGCTCAGCGCTCCCATGGCTGGCTGGTGTGGTCACCACCACAGGCTTTTCTTGCCCCTGCAGATGTCCAAGCCAAAGGTAGTGTGAGGTCATCTTTCATCGGCTCCTTTTTCCTACACTTCTCCATTTCTTCTATGCCTTCCAGTTTGGATCTTGTATCTCAGTCACACAAGATGCATCCTGACTAGAGTCACCATCCACACCATGCATAGGTGGACACAGATGGTGATTTTTGCCCCATTATTTAGAAGCTGTAAATGATAAATTACATTAATCAGTAGTCAGTTGCCTGCATACAAATGGCCCCAGTCTGATGAGGCAGTTCCTTTTATTTACTGAAGATAGTGACAAAGAGCCACTTCTCCAGCAAATCTCCATGCATCTCGAGGCCTGGTCTGACTGTACACCTGGTACTGATAGCAAGCAGCTTGGTCTTTCAAGGTTTCAGGCCATGAGGATCACAAAGAAGTTGGAACTACTATACTTTCAGGGCAGCCTCAGTTGTGTCTCTCCAAGAAAAACACAAACTGGGTGTGGATCAGATCAGTCACATACATCCCTGCTGTGAGGTTGTAGGTAAACGGTTTATCCAAATTTTCTCATTGACTGCAGTCTTCTTTTGTCATGTTTGTGGAGGAGGTCATGGAGGACTTGGACAAATACCTCACAGCAGTGCCTCGTGGAATAGGATTGCTGGGAAACCATCCTGCTTGGATCACTGTGCAGAAAGCCATTGTTGCCAAGAGTTAACATCTTTAATTTTGTTTCAGGCTCAAATTTAACATGCAGACATTCAGCTCGGAGGAAAACTTTTTACAGCACTGTGACATTTTAATTATAGAAAGAATATAAGCAATAATTTTCTAATATTAGATACATTTCTCACAGTCCTTATTACTGAAAATAATGTCTTAGGGCCTTATCCAAGACACAGTGAATCAGTGGAAAGAGTCCCACTGACCTCATTCTGATTGGATCAGGGCCTTAGTTTCTTAAAATAAAGTTTTACAAGGTGCAGACTAATCCTATTCCACATATTTTTGTCAAGTGGCTGAAAGTTTTTTTTCTCACCATTAAGATCCCTAAGAAGCCAAGACACAGTCACAATAACCTCTTGGCGCCACGTATTTTATAAGGAATTTAAATATAAATTGGGGGAGGGGGACTGAGACCGTTTTACACCTGGGCTTCGAAATGGCCGGCTCAGAGAACAGGTGCCAGGAGCAGCAGAAAGAGCCCATCGCGGCTGGCAGCACTGTGTTCAGTCTACAGTGCCCTGAGAGCAACGGATGGTCAGCCTTTCCCTGGAAAACAAGCAGCAAGCCAAGTGCAAAGCTGCAGGCAGTGTTGGCCGCTCCAGAGTGCTTATGGAATTCCACCAATATTTCATTTATTTAATTTTTCATATGTAGACAGGCTGTAAGGACCTAGAGCTACCAAAACACTGTGTGACAAGCTGTGCCTGCAGTACATCCAGCCACACCAAGCCCAGAAAGCAGTAAAGCACTTCCAAGAACATCTGATTTTCTGATTTTCCAGCCTATCTTCCAGCCCATAAAGTTTCAGATAAGCTTTAGATAAGAAAATGGGGGGAGGGGGAATATCCGACTGAAAATACCAACCCTTTACTCTACCCCCAGCTGCTGCTGCAAACTGTAAAGGAAATGTCTTGAAAGGAGCAGAGAGGTTAGGAGTAAGCAGAATCACATGCAAGCAGCAGTTACCTCTCCTGCAGTTAGAGGAAATCCTCATCCTAGGTGCTGCAGGAGGCGCCAGGCCAGCAGAGACTTTCCCTGCACTAATATCTACAGTATGACAAAAGGCATCATTTTTGTATGAAAACTATAGAGGAAAGAGGAGAGAAAGCAGGGCGCGGGGGGTGGGGGGAGCATGAAAGTGTGAAAATATACATATAGGTGATGCAAATAAGGAGGCAAAGTTCCCAGCAAATCCACTCTTTGGTAGTTATTGCTGCAGTGTTTCTGGTCTTGCTTTTGTTTTCTTTTTTTTTCCTCTGAGTTGCATGTTAAACCTTATAAATTTTAAGGATCCTGTTTCTTGCTGTGTGGAAAGTCTATACCACCCTTCTTGCCAGTCTGGTGAGCCCTTTGCACACCAAAGCAACATAAAAGCTGGGGCAAAAATGGCACTGTACCCCAAACCAGAACTGACTCAATAAATGCCACCTTACAAGGGCCTGATGCAATGCCTTCTGAAATTCATGAGTTTTAATGGGAACTGGATGTAGACTTGAGCTAAAATGCGTGCAGACTGAGTTGCAATTAAAACACATTCACATGCATTCAGTGTTTTAACACATCAGCTTGCAGATATGAATGCCAGGGGTCAGACGAAAGAGGAGGGGCTAGAAAAACACAAAGAAGACAAAATGAATCCATGACAGCACCATCCAATTTCACCATCAGGAATAATGTATTTATTTTATGCCTGAGCCAAGGTTTAAATTGCCAACAGCTTTGTCATCATACCCTTTCACCCCTGGCTCACTTTTGCATACAGCATATCACAAGACACAACAATTCATTTTCTCCCTTCTCGCTTCCTGTCAAACTTCCTGCACATTGCATAGGGATTTCTTGCCCCATAACTGGGGATTAAATAGCCAAATGAGCCAACAGTGCAGCCTAACGCACACTTCCTTTGACATTTCCAGCTTATGTTAACCCAGTCTTGCTCCCCGCCTTGGCCTTCCGAATGCTCATATGTTAAAATTAGTTTTAAGTTTAAAAAGTACTTTTCTCTAAGCTAAAGAAGATCTGAATGGTGGATCCTAAGCTGGAGGATTTTTCAAAAACAGGCAAGTCTAACTAGGCAGCCTTCAGAAAACTGAATGCTCATGAGCTATCTTCTGTAGGATTGTCCAGACCCACCAAAGCTGAGCAGAGGTGGGCAGAGTCCATCATCGCAGCTCGGCCCCACAGGCCCCACTCGGGACCACTGAGGCAGTCCCTGGATCTCATCTTAAGGTCTACCTCTCCACAGCTATTTAGGAAAGGAATCACAAGAAAAATACAAGTGTTAGAAAATATGCTTTAAAAGAAGACATACAAAGAACATATTTTTTGTCATCAAAAAGAAAGTCAAGGATGACTCTTGTAAGCTGATGCACCAGTGTGCCATGCTGAGTATCGACATAAGGATTCATAGGGTTGAAGACAGAACAGATTTTTAGATCTTGTCTAATCTTCTGAATATAAGTTTCGCAAATTTTACCCAGTTACCTCTCAAATTAATCTTGATCATTTAGATCAAATGTTAGTATTTCCAGGCTTATCTGGGTGATCAGATTGTATTGAACCACTCAGCTAACAAATTTAATCAGATTTATTCTTGGCACATATTCAAAAGTTTATTCAAAGGTCATAAATTTGTGATTTCAGTAGAGCGACTGATCATTGAAGTTCCACTGTGTTGTCCCAGTTCTTGACTCAGATGACTTTATCATTCTTAATTTCTTTTTCCATGTATTTGAAAGTATTTCATTTATTCAACAAAGACATGTTGTGCAAAAGAAGTGTCTGCTACTGTACTAACACTGACCATCCAAAAGATTCATGCAACTATAATGTATTTACAGAAAAGTGCACAAGAATGAAATCAAGATTCTTGGAAACACAGCCATGGCAAAAGGTGTCAGATGTCATTGAAATGTCTATAAATAGGTTTTCTCTCTACTTATCTTAGTGGTTTAGCAATCCAGACTGCAGGTAACATTTTATGTTGGTGTAAACTGTATCATTTCCGTTCACTTCACAGGGATGTGACACTGAACCCAAAGATAAATTTTGCATTTTTGTGTTTAGAATTTGCAGACAGGAGAACAGACATCTATTTGTAGTTATACTCTAGTAATACTTAATAACAATGTGCAGAAAAGTTCAGCCATCTGTATTCATCAGCAAGTGGAAACGCCTCATAAACTGAAAACACTACACTAAGGACTCTTTCAGTTTTACCTTCTCTCTTTATTTCCTTTAAGAGTGCTTTGTTTCCACTGCTGTCTTGTTCCCATTCAACCTCAAGAAATATAGCCTGCATGCTTTACCAGTCTGCCCACCCGCAGATACACTTACAGCCAAATATTGATTCCCCTCATTTTTTAAAACAAACATCCTCTTGCAGCTCCCTCCTTGCTGCTCAGAAGACCCTATAGAAGCGTCTGGGGTACTTTGCAGATAACTTGACAACCAGCACAGCAGTGACACGGGGTCTTCGGAAAAGAAATTGCAGAAAGCTGAAGTGCAATTGTCAGCTGGCAGGACAAGACCCTCTAGCAGTCCTGACGGCCACTCTGGGAGCACGATCTCCTGGGGCTGGAGACTCCAAGGCTCTCTTGAGCTCACTCCTGACCAATCACAGGGGGACCAATGGGCAGCAGGAAAGGACGGTTCTTCCCAGGGTCCTTTGATGCCACAGCTTGTAGCAGTTTCTGCCAGGAAGGGTGAACCAGGCAGGGCTGACAGTCACCAGGCTGTGGATAGCCAATCTAGGTCACCAAGGTTAAGGGAAATTAATGAGCTCCCTCCCCGGCTTAAATATAGCTTGGTTTTCTTTTGTTTACTTTCCATGACCCCACAAACTTCTAGTTCTGTGAAAGAAGGATTTTGCACCCTTTTTTCTAGCATGGCAAGTGAGAGCAGCCGCCACTCCACTGGTCACTAACCCATGAAACCTGTTCCCCTGAACCAGCCTGGGTTTTATGCTTCTCAAGGTATTTCAGGTTTGTATGTAGGAATCACTAACTGTATTTGTCATACCAAGATGCCATTTTTCAGTCCATGGGCTGAGTTATTTACAAGCGGCAATTTAATTATCAGCTTTAGAAGTGTTTTAAAATGTAAAGACTTCATACAGAAACAGTTAATATTAAAACTAAACTTTGGGTGGCATTTCAATGATTTGTGAGGCTATGGTCTTAGTCTCTCCAGGTTCAGCTTCAGAGTTACCCAGCTGCATTGCCCAACAAGGGGTACACTTGTAGAGGTAAGAATTACAATCAAATTATACTCAAAGGTCAGTGTTTGAAGATACGCAAGTGCCAAAGCTGCATGAGAACTTGAATTTAAAAAGCTGCAGCATGGGCTTGATCATATGCTGCTTTTGACAAAGTCTTGAGATCCTGAGACTCTGTCCTGGAGAAGAATACCCAAACCCAACTTTGTCTTAAAGTTAATGACTAAAACACAATTTTCTATCAGTGTAACAGAGAGAGTTGGATTCTCTTTGTCCAGGACACCTAAATAATTTTGTTTGTTTGTGTCATTGATATAAGTGTTAAGCTGTTATTTTCTAATTTGCCTCCAGGGTCTCCATAACTACCACTCCAGATGACAGGAGGAACAAGAACAAGAATGATAAGCACCCGACACGCTCGGAAACCCCCAGGATCACATAACAGCCATATTGATATACATATCAGATCTCATAGGGTGCATACTACTCGCCACTGTAAATACAACCATTACTTACCAGCATGCAGCTTTAGAGAAGTAACCAAGTATAGGTAGCAGCTAGCAGTAAATGCTGCCTTGTAAATGAAGCCTGATATACATAAAACCAGATGGTATGCACAGCATTTCTTCCTTGAAAACTAGGCAGAAAACTTTTTCCTCATTTAGTTATTGAAACTCTACTAATAAATGATACTTTATCTGATCTAACTGTAAAGAGAAAAGAGTGATTTAAAAATCTCCTTAAATATGGGAATTGGTGAAGAGAACTATCTACTGTCTTTAACAGATTAGCTGGTGCCTACCTTATTGATATTTAGAAGCATATTTTCAAAAATTGTCTGCTGGTGTTTATGAAATGCATGCCCAAAAAAGAAAACATAATTACAAGTATTCAGAATTTGCAGCAGCAATCAAGTATAAGCCATTCATTTTCACCTACAAATCAACTAGAGATTCAAAAGGCAGACGTATTTAGCAAATAAATAGCACTTCTTGAGTAATGTTTTTTATTACTACTATTGCATAGCACATTTAGAATAGGTTTACAAAATGTAACAGCCTTTAATAAGCTAAAGATTCACTTTCATATGCCTCTTCTAATGCTGAGATTCCATAGGCACAGGTATGGTACTAAAGATAATGAGCATGGGAGACACATTTTCTTGATTTTTCCAGACAAGACCGTCTGTGTGGGAACAAGGTATAGACAGGGAGAAGTATTTCCTTTACTTAGGTTGCTCTGCCACTGATGATATCCAGAAAGAAAAGACATTTATGTTTTCTGAAGCCTGGTCTGAAGTTAAGAATTTTACTGAGGTTTATCTTGTAAGTTGAGGATAAAGTTAGCACACCACTAGTTAGTAGAGGTTGTATCTATACTGACCTCTTTGCTGTCCCCTGTGATAAGAGGGATCACTGTTCAAACTGGCCACCAGCAGATTATGTACCTGCAGGAACCATTCCCAGATCCATCTAACATATAGGTCTTGAGCTTTTTTCCTAAGGAAACTGGCACGCAGCCTGAGACATTATGACCCATGTAGGGCTGCAACAGGGCATTCACACCCAGTCACACAGCAAAGAAGTTTGGACACTAGCAAAAGTTCTTCCACTGAAACATTCGCATGAGTATACAATTGAGTCCTGTGTCTGCTAGTGGGCTCCAAATACAAAAAATACATTAATATACTGGATCCAAGACACCAGAGGAGTAAGGGCTGGAGTCCCTTGTGTGGGAGAGCCAGGGAGATGGGCTTGTTTAGCCCGAACATGGTTGTGGGCCATTTCCTGCTCGCTTCAGCTATCTAATGGGAGGATGCAGAGAAGACAGAGCAGGCTGTCCTCAGATGGGCACAGCAGTAAGGCAGGGGACATAGAGCACTCGTTATAATGTATAAAAGAAATCTGGATAGATTAGGAAAATATTTTTGCCGTGAGAGTGGTCAAAATCTGAAACAGAGGCCCAGAGAGGGTGTGGGATTTCTGATCCTGGAGATATCAAAAATGACTCGACAAACTCGTGCACAACACAATACAAGTTGGCTCTGCTTTGAGCAAGGGGTCTGGACCAGGTCATCTCCAGTGGTCCCTTCCAACTGAATTCAGTGATTCAGTGAGAATGGATCTCAGCTATACCAGCGGAGCTGTGTGTCCTCTATTAATTGTCAGCAATTTTAACTGTTACATGAGAGTCTGGAATTAACTGGATTAATAATATAATCGTCACAGGAAATTAGATTTTCTCCATTAAATTAAACTGTCATGGTAGGAAGGAACATAAGCCAGAATTGATAGTGCTGCACAGTACGCTGTATAAAATCAACTGCTTCTGTTGCTTTCATTTCTGAGCAGTACTTTACCTTCCCAAATACAAAAAAAATAAAAAGAAGTATTTTAAAGCAACTCAAAAGGCAGGTGATCAGTCTTTTTTTCTTTGCTTTTATGTCTCATAGCTCTACCTTGTTTTATGTATTATTTTTGTTTGTATCACGTGAGCCTAAGAACCATTGTCATTACTTAATTCTTCAAGCCACTTTATTTTCTCTTGGTATTTTTCTTCATTCCTGGCCCTACCTTTTCCACACTTTTGCAAATATTAATAGCTGCCTTCAGCTGTAGCTGATCTACAGATAACAGAAGAGCCAGGGGCTAATCCTACTAGCTTCATGTCCAAGGAATAAAGTAGTTTTCTATATGAGTAGCTGGAAATAATGGTCGTCACTGTTCAAGACAAGATCACCAGGTCCTGTCCAAAACCCAAGCCACACTGCAGGAGGGGGTGGGGACTTCAATTTAAACTTGGTCTCAGATTTGGAATCAAAACATAATTTGGAAACCGGGAGACTACTTTCTGGTAAACTGACTGTTTCAGAGAGGCAGAAAAGTATTTGTTACAGTCAATGTTTGGGATCCGGTAGACAGACAGTCATTGCAAAGAAATTGTCTGTTGTCATTTGTCATCCTTGTAGTCCTCAAAACGGGGTTTCCATGTATTCCTTGTTAATACACTGAATTGCCACATCAGTTTTCCCTCCTAATGGAGATAGCTTGACAGACCCATGGGTGTTAGCTAAAACTCTGCATCAGCATGGCTGACAGCACAAGTAACCAACACAGAAAGCACGTCTGACCTCTGAGAGAAACCTGCCCTGTAGCCAAAGTTAAATATAGTAAAAAGTCAGTATTTAATATCTAACGGGTATAAATGGAGTAAATCTGAAGTTCTGTGTGATAAATCTATTCTAAGAGTCTTCTCTATACAATTTTAAACTTCATCACTTCATTGGTTCTTAAAAAATAGATTAAGCTGAGTGTAAAATTGAAAGTACATAGGCATACATCAGGGTAAAAATATTTAGACTCAAAAGGCATCCCTACTTTTCAAGGTATGGAAATCATCACACAATAGAACTAAGAAATGAAAATTCATCTCTGAGAAATGGTTGGGTTATCTCTGATATCACAGTGAAATCACTTAATAGCAAGCTGAGCTACAGACCTAACCTTAATTCTAATTATGACAAGGTTGTTAATAACACCTTACTTAAAGTCAGTTTCATGCAAGGTTCACCCGTATGTGACTTCACATGCATGTATAGGTATACAGAGAATAAATCTGTACAGCTTCTTTTTTGAAAAAAATCTGTGTTGAAACAAACCCAAGATAAATTTTGCATTTCTTAAGGAACTTACTCATTAAATTAAATCAATGAAGTAATCTCAAAATATCAAATGATGCATATGAGGAAAAAGATTCTAAGCACTGAAATTATATGATTTCTGTAAAATTTGGTTGAAGGAATAATTCAAATCAGCTTTCATTGCTGGAGGCCTATGTGATCTGATGGGGAAATAGTTCTAGTCTTTATTTGTATTGGATTAGAGTAGTGAATTACCATCTGGCTTTTGAGTGGTGAAGAACTGCTGCAAAATATGACTTCCCTAAGATGGAGCTCTCAGTGGTGAAATGCCATCCTCACGTACCATATTCAATTTATACAGCACCCGTAAGTGTTGTAACAGTAATACTGACTTTAGAAGTGCAAAATACCAACACAGTTTTCAGGAAACAGCAGTGCTTGGGTGGCATTGCTGACTCAGTCTTGTGATTGAAGGTGATAACAGAGGCTGATGAAGAAGATGCAGTGAGGGCACAAAATTGCCAACACAGCTTCTTGCTCTGTGAGCAGTGTGGGACAGAGAATGAGACTCCCCAAGAAAATAATCTGCTTCTGAACCAAGTTCTTCGCAGGTACAAAACCCAACTTCCTCATCCTACCTGAATGCCTCCAACATTTATCTTACGTTTAGCTTTACAACCAGCACTAACTTCAGGGGCGGCAGAGGACAGTTTTGCCACTGCTACTTTGACCTTTACAGCATGTTCTCCTGTCTGCATGCAGTTCAGCTGTTGTTCCTGTAAATATCATATACCAGAGATAAATACATACAAAAATAATTTGCATTTCTAGCAGAACCACAAAGGAAACTCTTCCATTGGCTTTGTAAGTAGGTATGTTTGGACATACTGCTAGAAATTCTTCTTCCTAAGAACCCAATGACAATTATTTGTGGGTTTAAAGTGGTAAGATAGCTCCACTTAAACAGGCAACTCCCATTTTGTGGCATGTATAGGTACAGGGAATCTTTTTTAAGTGGAACTACTATACCTTCCTATTAGAAAAATTTGAGTTCACCAAAACTGGAGAAAAAAATCAAAATCAACTTTGTCTGTTGCAAAGCAATGGGGTTAATACATGGTACAAAGATATGGCTCCTCACCCAAGGTATCACTGTCAACACTTGCAGCCCCTCAGCTATTGCAATGTGGATTAAGCAGGTTAGCTGGAACTGACAGTGCTGATAGGAATATTTTTGTGGAATTGCAAGGGAGACGGAGTGGAGTTCTAGGGACTGCATCACTTCAGCTGGATGCAGAACCTTCCTAAAATGCACTACAACATGGAGCTGAATGAGTAGTATTTCAATTGGAAAGCTAGAAAAGAATACTCAGAGTGACAAATCTGAATCAAAACTTAACTTCAAGAACAGAAAATTAATCTCAGGAAAACTCAGTAAGCAAAAGCTGCCTGTTTTTATAAAACTCACTCTGTGTGCACACATGCGTGCATGCATGCATGTGTGTGGTTCCTGTGGATACGGCATAGCAGGCCATTGAACCATCCAACTGGTAATTTTGACATTAGTTTTTCAGTTTTCTTCTTGTATGCATACTCTATGGTCAAATCCATTAGTAAGTTATAGTGATAAACACCTGGAATCTATCAAAAACAAAGAGAGTCTTATTCTATAGGTACAACCAGCCTGGTGAACATACCAAGCAAAGACTAACTGCATAATATGGAACTCAAACAGGAATATGTTTTTTATGATGTGCCAGCATAAGGGAGATCAAAGACTAAAGCCAAATAAATAGCAACTGGGTACCAGCAAAGGAAACATATTTAGAGCTTAAAGTAATGAGAAACAAACCTAGTGTACGCCAACACCCTCTGAATTCAAAAGTAACATTTTCCTCTTTTTCATAAAAGGTTCAAGAGCTGGCAAGATTTGCTTTGGTTTTAAATTTACGGCTTTTATGACTGAGAGGGAATTTTCATTTCTCCCATACAACGGAACATTAAGCGAAGGAATCATCCCCATACCCCATCATCCACTTCTTTCTGATGGTTTCAGTGAGTTACACTTTCTGCTGCCCTCTAATTGAATTTTCAGTGGCTGTTTTGTGGAATTTGCCAGCTTACCGTAACCATTTATTGAGCTCAACTCCTTATCTGGAACATCACCTGGCAAACTGAAACAATCTGTCTGGCACCTGGGGACTGGCAGAGCAAATTTTTCCAGGTGGTACAAGCAGACACCCAAAATTACTTGCCAACGCTATTTTGTGAGACAGTTTAATCAAAAGGAAAAAGCCCAAATGACTAATGTTTAGTGTCATGTTCAGTACCTGCAATGTATCTACATAAACAGTTTTAAATGACCACTATGACTAAGAAACACTTGCAGGGTCGGGGCAGTGGCAAAAGGGCTGGAAGGGGGAGCAGGGGGAAGATACAAGAATGGCAGTGAATTGACAGGCTGAGCCTGGGGGCAAGCAGTTACATCTGTGTTTGATTTGTCAGGGATTTACATTAGTGAAACTTTAACTTTGCAGATGATAAGTAAGATTACACTTACAGAACAAGTTTATGCAAATAAAGCTCAGTCTATGGAGCATGTGATTCCAGACAGAGTGGATTTGGCAAGTTTTACTGAGGCTGGCGGCTGAGTTTAATAAGTTCATTTACATAAAGGATTAGGACATCTGAAAAAGTAGCATGGCAGTTTCTGAGATATAAATAATATTAACTGAGAGGTCACGGGCATGCAAAACACTCCATTCATGCAAAAAAAAGATCATGGAAAACGAAGGGGTGGAGACTTGAATTTTACTCTTGGTCACTTCAAGCTAAGTAGTAGGTAGTAGCTGCCCCAATTCTTTCTAAATGTCACTCCTGATTTTAGTTCCAACTACAGAACTCTACTTCATGACAAGTATTCATGTAAGCTGTTCCTTTTTCTCAAATAAGACAAAAACAAAACCCCCAAATCAGTGGTTCATAACAGCTACTGTCAGGAGACAGCCCGTACTCAAAGATCCTCTAGGAAATTACTTACAAACTGTGATTTAAATAAGCAGTGGGGTACAAAATTGAGTATTAACCAAAAGCCTGATCCCTGGTGGCCATAGCAATATCATCTCTTTTCAGCAGCAGAAGTAACACTAAAAAGCATGTTTATGTTTGTTTTGGATTTCCAAACTAACATCCTAGTGAACTGGTAATCATGAAATACAAGTTGTACATGATCAAACATAGAATCATAGACGCATACAACAGTTTGAGTTGGAACGAACCTTAAAGATCATCCAGTTCCAACCCCCCTGCCATGGGCAGGGACATCCCACTGGATCAGGCTGCCCAAGGCCCCATCCAACCTGGCCTTGAACACCTCCAGGGATGGGGCAGCCACAACCTCCCTGGGTAACCTGTGCCAGTGCCTCACCACTCTCATGGTGAAGAAATCTTCCTAATGTTTAGTCTAAATCTTCCCCTCTCCAGTTTACACGCATTCCCCCTCCTCCTATTCCCACAAGCCTTTATGAACAGCCCCTCCCCAGCTTTCCTGTAGGCCCCCTTCAGGTACTGGAAGGTCACTAAAAGATCTCCTCTGAGCCTTCTCTTCTCCAGGCTGAACAAGCCCAACTCTCTCAGCCTGCCCTTGTAGTGAAGGTTCTCCAGCCCTCCGATCACCCTTGTAGCCCTCCTGTGGACCCATTCCAACAGCTCCATATCCTTCTTACATTGAGGATTCCAGAACTGGACACAGTATTCCAGATGAGGTCTCACAGGAGAGAAATAGAGGGACAGAATCACTTCCGCAGACCTTCTGGCCATACTTCTTTTGATGCAGCCCAGGATACGGTTGGCCTTCTGGGCTGTGAGCACACATTGCCGGCTCATGCTGAGCTTCTCATCGACCAGCACCCCCAAGTCCTCCTCTGCAGGGCTGCTCTCAATCACATCATCTCCCATCGTGTACTGAAAACGGGGATTGCCCCGACCCAGGTGCAGGACCTTACACTTGGCCTTGTTGAACCTCATGAGGTTCTCAGAGGCCCACTTCTCCAGTCTATCCACCTTCCTCTGGATGACATCCCATCCTTCCGGTGTGGCAACTACACCACTCAGCTTGGTGTTATCCGCAAATTTGCTGAGGGTGCACTCAATCTCACTGTCAATATCATCAATGAAGGTATTGATCAGCACCCGTCCCAGTATGGACCCCCTGAGGGACACCACTTGTCACATATCTCCATCCGGACTTTGAGCCATTGACCTCTGAACATGACCATCCAACCAGTTTCTTATCCACCGTACCGTCCACCCATCAAATCCATATCTCTCCAATTTAGAGAGAAGGATATTGTGTCTATGACTGTCAAAGGCTTCCAAACAGTTTGGAAGAACTATACTGTACTCTGGGATTAATTTATAGCTTGGTAAACAATTTCAATTCCTTTCCATTATTTTTAGGGGTATAAAATGACAGTTTCTCAGCATAAACCAACAATTCAGCAGAGTGCAGGTAAACCTTTTGGAAAGGACTCTAATGTCCATATGTTTATATTTCAAGCAGTTTCCAATAAAGATTGTTTTAAAATAATTGAAATGTTGCTAAAAATAGCTTAGTTTGTGGTCTTTTTTCATTTTTCCAAGTTTTTTTGGAACTTTGCTTAGTTCTGTCCCATACACACATGCAGAAGATTTGTCCACGTTCATGCTTATTTAGACATAGCACAGTACACATGCTACACTGTGATGTACAGGAGAACAACAATAGTAAACTTATCTGAAGTCATATATCACTCTCTAACCTGCTTGTGCAAAAGCCCATGTTAAGCAACTTGGCTTTAACTCTTATTTGAGATAGAGCAATCTGTTAGAATGGCTACAAAATACACCAATGAAATATAAAGGCACAAAGCAAAATATTCCTACTACCTGCCCTTAAAACAATAAGTTTTGTTCTTGTGTAATCCAATTATATCATTACTATATTCAGATGGAATGGGAATCTAATGGAAATACAGGGCAGGAGCAGCTGGGCTTGTGTAGTCAGTGAGAATGTTGTTGCCGTACATATTTACCTTATCCAAGAAATTCAATATGTAAAACTAAAAGCCAAGACATATAAGCGTGAGTTATGAACATATCAGCAGCCATGTTCAAAAGGGATTAGGTTTTGGAAGGGCCATTTCAGCTGTGTGCTGCTGTTGGCAACTGTTAAGAGCAGAGGAAAACACTCTTCATGTCTTGGTCCATGAGCCAGATATATCACTTCATTCATCCTTGAGGTGGGATGTTGATAACATCTGAAAGCAAACAAAGGTGATGATTTGGAGTGGCTGCTAGTGGGCACTCACAGTTCTCTTTCCACTTATCTTGCCCTGCTTTGGTTGGATCATTTCCCCAACAGACAAGATTATAACTGGTCTTTTTTAGAAAAGTGGCCACGTTCACTAACAATTACAAATTCTGATCACACTCCAAGTACAGATGAGGCTACAGCATCCCAAGAAATACAGCCCAGCTGAATTAATGACTGTTGTACAATCTCGATTCTGTTTGTGAACTTCTCACCTAAGGAAATACATGGCTAAGTAAGTTCTTTTCTTCCAGTGTTTATGGTAGACATATGCCAGCAACCTCCAGCTATTTGGTTCTCTCTGTGGCTAGACTAGCTAGTTCCAGCCCACCACTGGCACAGGTTCAGGGGACAAAGCTTCTAGCCTCTGCTGCATCTCTTAGGCATTCAAGCCATTACCCGTTCCTGAGACAGGTATCTTTGTAAACTCAGAGTTCAATGTCATGCTCCTTGCGAAACATTTCAAAAATTATCTTCATTTTACTGTAAACCTCTACGTGAAATTCCAGTTATAGTCAATCTATTAAATCTATTTTTAGTCCTTAGTGCAGAATATCCAGGTCTAAAAGAATTTTTTAAATAAACTGCATAATAACTATCTAATAGATTACAGATCAAATTGCCCTATTGCAGTTTCAAATCTGACCTAGAGAGGCGTTGCTGCAGAGGGCAGATTATCTCACAACAACACCATGAACCATTCTGGTTAGCGCTGCCCACTGTACAAATTTTCTCTTTTCCGTATCTCATGCAGTTTGTTCCTGAGGACTTTTTGATCCTTGGTGAAGATACAGCATTTTCCTAATACATTTAAAAAAAGTACAGAAAAGCAGCTTATTATTCCCTGTCTCTGACCAAGTTAATTGGATACTAGAATTAGAATCATGTTAAGTAATCTCTGTCAAATCCTATTAGCTCCCTTGTTTTTTTCCAGAGTATCTGCTGAATGATACAAAGCTTGTAGAAGAGTTAATCATCTTATACTTTATGAGTGCAAAGTATTTTGTCTGTCAAGGTAAAAGAGACCCCTCAGGCTTCCCATCATTCCCACCATAGGGAGAGCTCACTGTTCTCCCACATCACTCTCAGCAGTAACCAAGAATAGCAAACTGGAGATACTAAGTTTTGTTGCAACCATAATTTTCACAGTTGTTCATGACCTGGGTTGAGAATTCAAACGCAAAAATATACCAAAATCTAAAGCTATATTTCCCACAGCAGCTATAACTCAGTCTTTGGTATTTGGACATACATTGTGGAGTGTGGACTCAGAAATGCAAAACACTAAAACTAACCCTGGTTATGGTTGGCTGGGGGAATCATAACTCTGAGTTTCCTGACTTTTGTGTTAAGATCTCAACCATAAATATTGTTTTAACATAGCTTTGTGCAGTGGGTTTACACTGGCATTGGGAGGTGCTCATACAGAAACAGTAGAGAATTATTGTGGTATACTTATTAAATGAGTAATGTTTTCAGAATAATTCCTGGGGTGAAATCATGGCCCCAGTGAAGTCAGTGGAGCCAGGGTTTCAACTCAGAAACATCTGATTTATTCAGAGAGGGAAACAGCAAATGTCCTAGTGGTTTTGAACTTTATTGTAAAGGAAAGAATTTCAGATCAACTCCCTCACTCTAAATCGGGGCTTTAAAGGATTAATCAATTTATTCTGAAGGTGTGATCAACCCCCCCCCCCAAAGCAAATAGCTGGGGGAGGAGGTCCCCTCCACAGAAAGGCTTAGAAGTTATTTCGTTTGCTTTGCTTTGCTTTGTTGTTTTCCACATTAAACACTCCAAAGTGTCTGTTTTTTACAGAAACCGATTTGCCATTTCTTACTTACCCTAACACTTCCCTCTTTATCAGTAGATGACAGCAGAGTTAATGATTTTGTAGAACATCAAGAAACTGAAACAGGGCCTCTATTGGAATACTTTCAGCAGAAAAGGTTCAGCCAATCTTGGTATTAATTCCAGTTGTTAATTTCTGCAAGCTTAATTTGAAGGAGAAAGCAACATACTACTATTTTGCCTGGTAGGGTGCTAGACAACATTTCTCCTAGAGGACGGGTTTTTTTCCTTATCATGATTCAGCTTGCATAAAACAGCCTACTTCATTATGTAAATAAAAATAAATAAATCAGAGATATGCTTCTCATAGGAGGAGAAAAATTTTGTACCTTGTAGTCTGTGACCAGACAGAGGAATGCTTCATTTGTGCCAAACTGTCCTGTGTTTTCATCTGGGAAAGACACTGTGCAAACTGATAGCAGATGGTAGAGCCAAAAATAGGTGTTTTACATGTTTGATTGAGAGCCAGCATTTTGTCATTTAGTTGTCTCACGTCATTGCGCTGTGTTATGTTTTGCAATCACATGTGACACACCGAAATCAGCCTTGCTAACAGTATTTTCTGAAACAGGACTCTTACCCTGATGCAGTGGGCAAGAACTTGGTATGTTTACTGTTTACTGTTCTTGGAAAGGCTTCCTCTGTTGGAAGCCACACTCTGAGAAAAACTTCTGCCAGCTTATCCCATTGGGAAGGGCTGATGGTGGCACTTGAAAAAATCTACGCTTAAAGACTCTTGGGGGAAGAAATCTATAGCCCTTGGAAAAGATTGACGCAGGGAGAGGATTTGTGGAGAGAGAGGGTGGTCCCTGCAGAGCAGTCATGAGCTGTGCAAATCCAGTACCACTGGCTTGCCTTGCAAAATGAAAATGTTCCAGCTCCCTGCCAAAAAATGTCATGTGGCAGCACACTGACATCCTATTTTTAGCTGCAAAGGCAGCTATGAGTTCAGTTCTTTCTTAGCTGAAGCAAGGCTCTTAAATTGCTGTGCCATGAGCATGAAATGGTGCATGTTGGTGAAGACTGAAGGCACATTATACAGAGGCTAAATCTCTGCCCTAGTGACCTTATTTTAAGTGACCATATTTTATTTAATACCAATCCTATTTTAATCTCTTGCATATTTTTTATTCATGAACCTCAAATCTACCCATTTCTGTGCTGGTCAGGCAATAGCTTCTCTTCTCCATCATGTTTCTTCATCTGAGCAAGGAAAAGAAGGGAAAAGGAAAGGATAGAAGACGATCTCTCCACATAATGATACACAACAATCTTCTTCCAAGCAACTGTTTCCATCATGCTGCCTTTATGGTTATCTAGACCTTTTAGAAGAATGTCCTTTGCATAGCAAAACAGAAAGAAAACCAATAACAAGAAACAGGACTCCAAAATTTCCAGTTAGAAGCTAACAAGTGAAAGTCGTTAGCTTCATAATACTTTCTAGTTTAGGTTTGCTAAGTTGTCTTGCCTGGGAGACTCTTGCTTTGGTGATACTTTACTAAGGTGTGATCTCTCCTTGTGCTTTTCAAACTTCCTGCAGTCAGTGGATGCTGTTCCCATAATTTCCACATTTACTGTTATTCTCAAATTATATTAGATGTTTTCCTCCGTTTATTGTTGCAAGCTGCATTAAAAATCAAGAATCATGAAGCTGAGACTGTAACTCAAGTCAGGATGAAAAGTCTGACCACAGTGCTTTAAATATCTTCCATCTTCTAGTCAGTAGACTTTTTTCCTCTAAGGTAAAAAGCCAGTGAGAAAACATTGATCAACTACAACAGTGTCAGATGTTGGGACAACACAAGACAAAAGAGCAAATAAATTCTTGTATCCAGTCCATCACACCTGGTAATCAGTGCCACTATCAATTCAGTCTTGCTTCCCTTCTCCTAGCTTCTTAATAAATCTGAAACTATTTAGAAGAGAAACAGACACGTAACCTGGCTGGAACATCTCCTTTGCTGTCACACTTCTAGAAATAAATGTACATGTGTTGTTTTGATTAAGCATTTTCAATTAAATAATTTCATTTCTTTTGACAAAAATATCTCAGGGAATTATGGCAACTCAAAGCAGCTGAGGATTTTCCTCCCAAAACGGTCAGTAGGAGCCCATATGTACAGGTACGCATGTTTAAGAGGATAAAGAAAGTATATTTGGTGGGCTTTCCTTTAAAGAACAAATATAATCGTGGCCATTTTACTTTCAAACGGGTGAAGTTAAACCTGCTGCATTGCTGCTGGAATATAACATTCTCTAGAAATGAAGACTTTCTATGCTTTTATAAGTTATTAAAATAACAGAAACTGTACCCAGCAAGATACGGTAAGTTAAACTTCCTGTCTGAAAGTTGTTGCATGCATATCTTTTGTACATGTTTTGGCTAATTAAAGAAATAGAATCAAATTAACCTTAACATAAATCCTTAAGAATATTACCATTGCAAAAACTGTCAGGAAAAGATCCTTGTTTAAAACACTTCAGTCTTCTGCAGCACAGGTATTTTTAGAAGCATTTTTACATTAAACACAGTTCTATGTTTAAAATTTTTTATGTGGTTTTAATTCTGAGTTTTGTAGGACTTAAGGTAAGGGAATGGGGTTTGTTTAATTTTTTAACTACACTGCTTATTTATTGATTTCTGATAGAACCTGAAACAAAACAAAAATTAGTGAAGTTTTAAAGACTTGTTTAAAATGTTTGTCAGATTTTAGGTTAGCAAATTAAGAACACATGGCAAAAATGTTAAAGTTAACACATAAATTAGCTATGACATATAAACATAAATCCTTCTATATATTTCCAAGTAGATTTAATTATTTTATTTCCAACTGGATTTTCCTTGAGATCTGCATCCAGAGAGTCCATCAGCTGCAGCTGGAGTTTAGAGTGGTACCTTCTGGTGTGATCATTTCTTTCTGCTAGTAAACTCTGCAACACATGCCTTTATTGCAGAAGCAGGGCCAGCTCAGCTCCTCATGCTCTCAGCTCCTAGGCAGTGGTATTCATACGCCTGCCTCTTCTCCAGTTTGCTTCAGTAGCAACAAATGGGAGATTTCAAACAATATCTCAAGGGTCAGCCACAATTTGAAGGCCAAACCACTACTGAAAATGAGCTCAAGCTATGCCACTGTCTTGGTGATGTGGTGGCTGAGCTACAGCTGGTGATACTGTTTAGCTACACTGTGTATGGAAAAAAAATTACTTGGTATTTCTCTGCCCTGTGCAAGATCTGTGGACTCACAAAGCAGAGTCTGAGGAAAAGATGAAGAGCGACATTCAGACTGCTTCCTGCAGTGCACAAAGCAGGACCAAAAGGTTTTAATCCCTCCAAAATGCTAGGGAATTATTCAACCAGCTCCAGAAGTCCTTCAGGACTGGTGCCACCCACGCTCATTAGATGTAGCTCATTCTGGACACAGAATTCCTGGTGGCTGTGCTTAAGCTCCCAACCATGCACAAAAACACTTTTATATGGACCACATACAAAAGTTTAGCTTCTGCATAAGCAACAGCACTGTTAGAATCTGTGCAGGATAAGGCCTCAACTCTGCCTTATCCTGGCTGCTTGGTAGATTGCCTTGGGCACAGCTCATGCACAGTACAAAGGAAAACAGTTATTGCTGCCTTTGTTCAAAATCACAAGAGAAAAAAGTCGATCCATGCCTGGGATTTTAAAATACTGTAGAAACTGCCATTTCAAAGCACCATTAGGCTCCAATCGATGCTCAGCATCAGTGAAGGACATCAGGCCAAGATGAAAGCTAAGGAAAAAGGGATCTCAAAACCAGGGCACTCAGAGAGCAGAGCTAGATCTGTACCTTTTCTCTTGCCTCCAGAAAAGCCTCACAGAGAAAAGGATGCAGGACAGAACCACAGGCAAACTCAAGGATTGCCCCAACTCCCCCATCACGTGTTTAGGTGATATATAGTCACATCCCAACTCCTTGCCCTGGAAGGATGAAAGTGACCCTCAGCAGGTACCTCCAAAGGTCAAAATATGAGCAAATATGAAGCTGTGACGTAGAATTTGCTAATGGTTATCTCCTATTTATTTGAGATATCTCTTCAAAGAAACTCTTGCACTGTCCGGTGTAAAGTTCTAAACTGAAATTCTGGTGGAGGAATTCTAAATCCAGGAGTGAGGCTGGAGATGAAAGTTCACCAGTTGAGTCCTAGGCAGATAGAGAGAAATGAGGTTATTTTACAAGCAACCTATACTTAAGAACATAGAATAGAAAAAACAGTCATCTAACCCATCAGATACAGCAAGTTTTCACTCTGTCATCTCCCTCCACTCTATATGCTTTCCTAACTCATTCTTAATGTATTTTCTTAATGTATTTTCTTAATGTATTTTCATTTGTCTATTTCATAGAGTACACCAAGTGCTGTATATATTTCTCTAAAATATGACAAATGATGAGAATGCAAACGCATTGATTCAGATCAATATCTACTTTTTGACTCAAATACAAAATGAACAAAGGAAGCATCAGGTTCTCCTGATACTCCTTGTCATATTATACCTTCATAACAAAATGGCAAAGTCTGGAAATAGCATATAATCAAATGTTCACAGTATGACAAAAAAATGGTGAAGTAGCAAAACACAGCTATGATGAGGTCTGGTTTGCAGCATTCAAACTGTTGTTAGTGGATCTTGGGAAGAAGAAAAATCTTGCTTTTAACATGTTGGAAAAGCAGCAATCTTAAATCAACTCTGCTAGTTTTGTCTGAGAGTTGTCATGGATTTACTCAGATAACTTCATCCAAGCTCTGTTGATTGGCCAAGGAGATCTTAAAGTTAAAAACCAGATAATCTAGTAAAACAAAATAAAAGGCCTAATTAGTGATGGTAGCTCTGGCCTCATAAGAAATAATGTGATGGATTTGGAACACAGATCAGAGCACTGGTTCCACAGAAGTGTTATTCCAGCCACAAAAGGTCTTAAATACACCTTTTAAAATATATAATATAATGCCAGATGGTTGAGCCACATCTGAGTTTTTCAGGGCATTCAGTATGCAATCAAATTTATGAAATCACTGCAAGAGAGTAAAGTTGCTAAGGACCTGTCATTATAGTTAATGTGAGCATGCATATACTGATTCTTGATCTTGTTCAGAAAAACTCTTAGTGGGTGGCATTTCTGTGGAATAGGTGTTAACTGGAACAGCCCAGTTTCAGGTCATGTTTTTCAGCTGAAAACATAGTTCTTTCTAGTACTTTAATAAACTAAAATTAATATAAAGCAATAGTTTGTCTGACTAATAGCCAAGCTTCTGATTTGTCTTATTATAACCAAAATTAGAACCAGCTCTGAATGAAAATCTGGACAGTTTCTCTCTTGAGCACTACTAGTCCTGGGATGGACGGCCTGTCTGCATCTACACACTCTTTTGACATTCTTGACAATCCTCTATATGCAGGCTCTCAGATTGTATTGTACCCCATACGGCTCCTTAACAAACAAATCCTACAAAAGTAAGTGTAAACACAGAGGCAGCAGAGCCAGATGACAAACAGCTGTCCATCCAAAGGATGTTCAAACCAGCACTAGGGGCCAATGTGGACCGAGATCACAGACTCTTCCCCTCCCCATGGGCTTTGAACAGCCCATGTCTGAACAAGTGCACCCATATGGCATGAAGAGTCTTCACATGGACGGAAGCCCAAGCTCATTCTTGTTTCCCAAGATTATTTATTCCTCAGTCCCAGAAATCCACTGGTTACATGCAACACTGTAGAATGGAAAGAAAATTCATGAAAAGCAAACAGGACTGCCATGGTATGATGGTGACCACGGACCATGTCCTTGCTCACCACATTAGTGCAACAAAGCAGGAAGACACAGGAATTGTCTGGAAAAAAAATCACTTAGAGCATGGGCATTATGAATACCTCGCCAATTGGCTTTAGGTAGTCCCAGTTAAAATTGCCAAAAGAGTTATCCTTATATAAAAGTCATGTAAATAACAGGAAAAACACCTACATTTTTGAATTAACAGTGAAAATGAACAGGTATATTAAGTAACAGGGATACAGGTATGGATATACCATTCACAACAATAGCAGAATTTTCCAAGTCAAGAGTTTAAAAAAAAAATGCAAAGGAATTAACTGTTTTGTCTTTGTGCCTTTATCCTTCCTTGACCATGGTTCAGGAAGGAACTAATGAGAAGCATTATTGGGCAAGGAAATAGTTTGACAGTATGTTACTTATTTATTGCCCCTGCCTCCCTGGTATTCAGCTTGTAAACAATAGCAAGCACAGACTGATCAGCAAGGGCAAAGATCAAATGTTGACTCCACAGCCCAGAGGCTGGGTATATATATATTTCAAAGAGATGTTCAACTGGATCCTCAGCAGGTGTTCTTCACAGTAGCTCCATTAACGGCCCTGCTAATGCCTAATTAACCCTCTCTATATGTCTAATCCTGATGTGAACTTGATTGATTGAAGATTTTTCTGGGTTTATCACATGAAGTCATGACTTGTGGTTCTTTCATACAGCCCTAACATTCTGGTAGTTCATTAGTAGTAAATACAATTGTTATAAAGATGTAGAAGTTATAGCTTAGGGCATGAGAAGCAATTTGGAAGGATCTTCTGTTTATATTTCATTCTGTTTTTAATGAGAGGCTTACACAAACCCTTAATATTAATTTTCCCCATGACTTCCAGATTTAAGTCATGCAAATGTGTCAAACATAGCTAGGACTTTTTTATTTCTTTCCTTAATAGAAAGCTTTATTTTTAAATAGATAGTAATGTACAATGTTTAATTTACAGAGTACAGATTCTGTTTCTCCCTCTAAAAAGCATTTCAACTTTTCCCAGAAAACAAATCACGCATTAAAAAATCATGCTGTTAAGATTTGAAAATATCTTTACATTTTTAGTGAGAAGGAGGAAAAAATGGGATTTCCTCCTGCTCTCGCAAATAAAGCTAAGTTGCTTTATTATTAAAGGCTTGAGTTGACTCTGCTTCCCACTCCTAGTAAGAATTCTTAGGTAACTAGGTGAGTTGCTCTGGACATGTCTAGACTGTTACCCTCAGCAACACCGAGCAGCTTGGCACCTCTGTCAGTGATATCTGTCGAGACCACCCTACAAGATCTGACCAGCTAGATGGTCTCACAGCACACCTCAGATTGGTCCCTCAAAGCACAGAGAATTGGGTAGCTGCTGCCTCACTTATAGCTTCTGATGGAAAAGCTCCTTACCTGCAGTATAGGAAAGTCGTTCCAGCTCTGTTTCTCCCAAGTTCTACAGTTTCCAGGGTTATGTTCCTCCCTGTCTGTCCTCCTCAAGCTGTTAGACTTTTCATTGACTAAGTCATCAAGTAGTCACTGAAGAAGGGACATGCAAAGCCCTAGCTTCAAGATGAGTCACTGGGGCAAACACTTGGGAGAAGTGAGACCTATAATGTTTTGAGCTGACTGATGATCAGCTCTCCTGTGTATCATCATGATTAGGTTTCCTAATTACTGCATTGAAACACAATAGCAGGAATTAAAAGAGATCCCCATCAGAATGTTGTTGGGCATTTGGAGAATTTGTCGAGGTTGAGGGAGATTCAGCTTTACATGTACTCCTATGTCCATGGAGGGCCAGGACAAAAGGGATTCTTCTCCCCTTTGCTGTCATTACCAGTGGCAGATCATACCCTCGGTCAGGAACTCAGGACCAGAGACAGACATACGTTCCACACACAGCAGAGAGGACCAAGTCCTTGAGATGGAAGTCTCTTCAGAAAGACCATGTTTCACAGTGCCTTTCCCCAATAGAGCCTCAACCTTAGCCACTGTGTGGTAAGCCTGCTCTCAGCACACCCCAACATTCCATTTTCCTGGATCCAGCAGGTCTCTGGTTGTCTTCAAAATGTGTAGTTTTACTGCCAAACCCTGCTGTTTTTCCACAGTGTTCTGCAAGCAGGAGAGTAAACTATGTGCAGCACTTCAGCTCCTTCAATCACACTCTCATCATCTCTGTGCCTTGGTCCATGCAGCAATGTGCTACTTTCTCTGCCTCTCTGGAGAAACCGTTCTACAGCGTAGTGATACAAGGATGCAGGTCAGCCTGGGTCTATATAATTTGCAGATATCGCTCAACGGTTTTCTTCCTTGGGGCACTGCAGTGTGTTTTAACGAAGTCTGCAAACTTGCCAGCTGCCCAAGCCTCCCTAATTAGGCACTTGCGATATGACAAGCTTCTTAGCATTACTATTTACTTTCCCTGAGACATAGCAAGGCAAGGATATGTTTCCCTCCCTGTAGCATGAAACCAGTAGCATGATGGATGAAACTTGAGGAAATAGTATACTGGTTGGTTGTTTAAGTCTTAATATAAAACACACTTTTGTCTGGGCTGGACTTGAGTTTTTCAGCAACCTGAATTCCTGTAAGGATATTTTAATTTTCTCCCTTTGAAGAAATAAGGTTTTAAAATCTTTCAGCTCTTCTGTTCTTCTAAGAAAAAAAAAAAGTAATTTTAATTCACATAGCTCCTTTTGATACTAAACTAAGATGTAAAATGGGAGCCCTCTACTCCATTGCTGGTGTTTTACCTCCAACAAAAGGAAAAAAATCCCAAACTGATTCAACTAGCTTATCAGCTGTGTAGACAACCATGCACACAATAACCAAAGGGGAAAGAGGAGAGTGCAGGTACCAAGGTGAGGAGAGAAGCACCTCCAGGGGTGCCACCATCTGCAGTGTTTTCCTGTGAGGGGAGTAGAAATCCCCCAGCTCTTCCAGCACTCCCTCTTCTGCCCCCAGCCAGAGCATGGCCTTATCATAGAATGCTTTGGGTTGGAAGGGACCATAAGGATCATCCGTTTCCAACTCCCCTGCCATGGACAGGGACAACTCCCACCAGAACAGGCTGCTTAAGGCCCCATCCAACCTGTCCGGGTCCCTCTGGATGACATCCTGTCCTCCTGCTGTGACAACCGCACCACTCAACATGGTACATCAGCTTAAATCATAGAATCACCAGGTTGGAAAGGACCCACTGGATCATCGAGTTCAACCATTCCTAACACTCCCTTAAACCACATCCCTAACTTCATCAACCCGTTCCTTAACACCTCCAGGGAAGGTGACTCAACCACCTCCCTGCGCAGCCTGTTCCAGTGCCCGATGAGTCTTTCTGTGAAGAATTTTTTTCTGGTATCCAGCCTGAACCTCCCCTGGTGGAGCTTCAGCCCATTCCCCCTTGTCCTGTCCTCAGTCACTTGGGAGAAGAGGCCAGCTCCCTCCTCTCCACAGCCTCCTTTCAGGTAGTTGTACAGAGTAATAAGGTCTCCCCTCAGCCTCCTCTTCTCCAGGCTAAACAACCCCAGCTCTCTCAGCTGCTCCTCGTGAGACTTGTTCTCCAGCCCCCTCACCAGCTTTGTTGCTCTTCTTAATGTAGAACAAAGTCATGTTTTCCTCAAACTGAGAGAAACAGTGCACTTCCCTGCAGAATCTGTTTTCCTTAAGACCTCTTCAGCAAAATTAAACCAAACAGCATTTGGAGATTTCCTGGGATAGAGCCTATCAGTCTTCAACATCAAGTCCCTGAAATGGCAATAAACACAGATACAGCATCTGAACTACTACTCCCCAGTAAAGTCTCTGGGAGCAATGTAGAGCTGCTCCTTGCTTACCAAGGAAGCTAGAAATACTCTGCTGATCACAGCTCTGCTACAGCCTTTCCAGGACTTCAAGTATCTAGGCATCACCTTTGCTATGCTACTAAGATGTTTTCATGACTAACAGTTTTTCCAATAGTCTTTTAATCTCAACCAAATTAGTAGCCTCAGAAAAAATATTTAAAAAAACAAACCGATGGTCGCATTTCGTAAACCTCAAAAAAGAAAAAATCTTCAGCTGATGAAATGCATAATTTTACATCTGTGGATCAGCATTAAAGTCAGGAGGTGCTGGAAGATGTCTTTTCTTACATTATTCCAATGGGCAAGAAATATATCCCAAGCAAATTTAGAGAGATGGATGGATGGATGGATAGATAGATAGATAGATAGATAGATAGATAGATAGATAGGAATTGCAGGGAACCTAGCACTTTTCAATACACACTAATAAACCACCAGCCAAACCAATTTAGTTATGTAACAATGCTTGATTTCTCTCCTCTGCAGCACTTCATGCCAATCAAGGATTATAACAACAGCAATTTGTTTCAGATTTACTCTGTCAGATCAGCTGCTGATAGCTTCAGACCACCCTAATCTGGGAGAGAAAATGAAGATATCTGTTGACAGAAGAGCTGTTTGTGATTTTCCTGAGGCATTTTATTGTTTATGTAAAACCATTAAGGAAGCTGGGGGTGATATGAGTTCAAATTCCTTTCTGAAAAGATAACCAAAGAGACTTCAGATTTACAATTCTCTCAGTTTTCCTCATGAGATGCTGCAATCTTCTTGACTCAGTTGAAATACAAGTCTAAATACCAACTGGGACCGCAGTGCCTGCTACTACAAAATATTTGGTTTCTTTTCATAGAACACGAAACAGTGGCTTAGCTTTGGGGGCTGTAAATAAATTAATTGCATTTTGAAAACAACCCCAGAATTTACATCATCTTAACTATAAACTCCAAATTAGGTGCAATAGAAGTTACATTATATCTTTATATGCTATTTAGAGGTAAAGCTTTCAAAGATGTTTAAGGAATTTGAATATCCAATTCCTATTAATTTTAATAGCAACCTACGCTCAGTTCCCTCAGGTAGTTTCAAAACCTTCATCTTAACAAACTGTGTTGTAAACCCTAAACTTATTAGATCCTTGGAGACATTCCAACTGAGTATAGGAGATTCGGATCAGGCTCTCATTGCCTTTCCAGGCCAGGGATCTCCTCCTTGGGCATCAATTGTAATGACAATTACAATCTCCTAGTCTGTCATTGCAACTCTTTTTCCCTAGAAACAGAGTGAAAAAGGCAGTGTGATGCACAAACAAACATAGAAAGCTCGCATACAACTCCTGCACCCAGATAAAGCCTGTTAACGTTTGAGGAAGCCGGCAGGTGCTGTAGCTTCTTTGCATGCCTGGAGAAAGGAAACCAGGTGATCTTATCAGGTAACTTCAATGCTTGAAGAGAGACCCAGAGGAAAGTATTACATTTTATACCAAGTTTGGCAAGAGTGTCAAACAGCTTACATCAATGACAAAACTCCCATTGCCTGTGGTGGCACCAGATTTACCCCACCTGAGCGCTGAGGGGAATTGCAAATCCCCCGTCACTGCACACTCTCTCAAGGCTGAGGTTCATCTCCACATCTTCTTACTGTAAACTCTGACCAACCTGGGGAGGGCACGTCCTCAGGTCCAAGCAGTGCTGATACACTGTAGATGTGTTACCTCAGGACCAAGCCTTGGCTGAGCAGCGTGTGTCCATTACCTACAGCACTGTTTGAGGGAACTAGCTAATCCTCCATCTTTCCAGGACCGTGCTCCTTTTCCACAGGACTCACTGAAAGCATAAGATAAAGTGAAGTTTCTTTCATACATGGGAATTAATTTTGCTTTTTCATCATAAGAACAATGCTTTTTGAGGATCCAGATGACATAATGCTGTGTATTGAAAAAATTAGAAAATAACCACAAGTAATTTTAAACTAAACACAAAATTATATTAGTTGCACTTGAATTTAAAGCCAAATTTTGGATTAGGGCTCCATTTACTGGCAATTTGGGGAAAAGGTTTCAGTATAATCCCCAGTTAATGAAACCTTTGCTAGTGAATTTCCTTTGTCAACACTGCATTTAATGTGAGAAGTGCTTATACCTGCTAGGTCATCAAAACCTGCAAAGCTAATAGACTCAACTGGAATGTAAAAAATAGGGAGGATTTTCATAAAACTTTAATAAAAGGTTTTGGCCTAGAATGGTGTAGGATGATTCCTTTAAAAACAATTCTACTATTACTATTCTCCAGTTTCCAAATACTTTTTTACCATGAAAACTGACAGACAGCTATGCTAAAAAAATACATATTGTAAAGTATTTCTTGGAAATACTGCATAAATTAAAAGAAAAAATTTAATTGTAAAACCCTAGAAACCTAGCCAAGCTGAGCCTGAGTTTTAGAGCCTTTTGGTCTTGTGCACTGCCTACAGAGTCAGAGAGACGCCACGACCCAAATAAACTGGTCAGAGAGAAAGGCAATCCTGATCACTGCTAGCAAGAAGCAAGAGAAGAGGCTGATTTAGTTCAGTGAAATGCCATGTCTGCCCTGCTGCAGTTCCAGTTGCCTTCAGTGTCAGGACACACAGTGACTGACAGGAGTGTGACAAACAGGAGATCTAATCCAATTGCCATCCAGCACATCCATCCCACCCTGCTGCAGGGGCTGTCTGGGTTTAGCTAGGTAGGGATAGCCACATGGGAGGCATTTTAGAAAAGCTGCTTTTCATGTAAGAGCTGTAGGGTGCTATTTTCCTGCATATTTTTGTGAGACTTCTGTGTCAAAGGTGAAGTCGCTGATTCTGTTTGCATGTCAGTCAGAAATGCTCAAGGGGTGTCTCTTGCTGGTAGTATTACGGCATAGGAAAAGTGTTCCTCTTTTTCACAAATTCAGAGTAAAAATGCTTTTGAACACCACTACAAGACTCTCTTTCCCACAATTTGGAAAACCGCAGTTTTGTAGTTAGACCCAACACTATTTTGTTTCCCTTTGTCTGATGAAACGCCTCTTGTGCTATAGCATCATTCCCATAACTGTTTATCCACCTGAATTTTAGTACTCCCTTCCTCCTCCAGTACGAAGCCACCTGCCACAATGACTTGGGATACAACAGTAAGAGACCTTTAAAGAATCCTTCCCTCTGCAGGTAGCATGTGCTGAGACAGGACTTCGGAAACTCAACTAATGCTTCCATGAACACAAGCAATGTGTGAACGTGCCTGTGGCTGTGTACTTCCCTATGAAACCTTAGAAGAAGGATTAAAGTGACTTTCGGGTCAAGTTGGATGATTGCACTAAAAAAGTAACACTTTATTTTTCCTTTAAAATTTTAAACTCTTCATTTCAACTGTGTTGACTTTGTGTTCACAAAAACAGGAATGCTCATGGAAACAGTATTAAAATATTTTTAAATACTTGGCAAAAGCAAATTTTGAAGTCCTACAAAAAATATTTGCAGTGGAAATCTCATTCCCATCATCCAGTCAGGAAACACAAATACACCATAGACACTATAGAGCTCTTTGAAGTGTGCCAAGAACTACTCATAAATTAACTACAGACATAGGATTTTGTAAATAAGTTTGATTAATAACTAATCAAATTCTTCTCAATGGCAACTCAGCTGAAAAAAGTGGAAACATTTGTTGGAAAATAAGGTATTACATACTGCCTCTCTAGCTTGACTGCCTAGTTATATGAACAACTGTGTTACTTTCTGCTAAACATAGACCAGCTGATTGGTAAGAAAACTGTTTGCTTTATTTTTCTTCCCTTTTGCTTGCCTTATTGCTACCTGAGTTTCTCACTACAGTGCTGCCCGAGTGGGATCCATGTGTCTGCACAAAGAAGATCCTAGGAAAACTGGGGAACTGCCCTTCAACGAAGTTATGTCCTTGGGTACAATCGTACATCAGCATACAGACCTCATTCTGACTTCTTGCCAAATTCCCTTCTCACATTTATGCTTGAAGTCTCCATTTTGAAAAACACCTATTTGCGTGCTTAAGTTTCTCTGTTTTTGAAATGTGTTTTAATGTGGTGCAGACCTGTGACTAATGTTAAGCATGCTGTAAGCTTGCTTTCCTATAGAAACACTTTCTTGAATATGAGCTTAAGCACCCAGTTACCAGAAAGATAAACACTTTCATAATCTTTTCTGCTTCTGGTTTATTATAGCCATGATCACCACAGTGCTGTATTTTCTAATACTGTACAACAAACCATACCCTGAAAAAAAACATATCATTAATTCGATATCCAACATTAGGTCAGAGAATGTCAAAGGCTGGATGTCTGCAGTTGGAGTGCCATTTAAGCATAACATCACCACTCTTTTCATTCTTCTAGCCATGGGTGGAAGACATGCAAGAAGAACAATGGAGTTCAGTGATGGACGATGGGCATATGAAACTTCATACACACTCCTTGAAATATGGTCTTGTCCAAACCTCACTGCAAACAGTTTGATGTCAATGAATTAGGGGGTTGAATTCTTCTTCAGAAAGATTTTCTGGTTGGTGAGGTGAAGCAAGCATTACACCTGACAGCAGCCAGTGCTACTTAAGTGAGCAAGATTAAGGGCAAATTATTATCTATCTATATTTGAATTGTTCTGAAACCCCGAGGTTTCTAAGT
This sequence comes from Cuculus canorus, assembly GCF_017976375.1. Classification (NCBI taxonomy): domain Eukaryota; kingdom Metazoa; phylum Chordata; class Aves; order Cuculiformes; family Cuculidae; genus Cuculus; species Cuculus canorus. The sequence continues at coordinate 42,584,319 of NC_071403.1, read as the reverse complement.
GCACAGTTTTTGTTCCTTTCTCATGTAAGCAAAGCTTTCTGTGATGCAATACAGTTATTTCAAAGATTCTGTATAGGATGAAAGTTTAGCAATAGTGTAAAACTCTATTATGAGCTATATTCTGGTGAATAAAGGTAAATCAGTTACTGGGCTGAAAATGACGACTTGTCTCAGATTACTTTCCACAAACAGATCGAGTTGGTCCATCAGAAAGACTGCTTTTCAGAAGTAAGAAACGCTCTACTGGCAGGAGAATAATAGATGGTAAGACCTAGAAGTGCTTCTTAAAAATATTACATTATGAGAAAAAGGTCCATGAACACTATTGCACAACCAAGGATAACAAATTTGGCTACAAATGCATTTTGACTTTACCAAAATAGTAGCAAAGAGGAGGAAAAATCCAGAAGTAGAATCATAAAGAAATCCAAGACAAAGACACAGCAAGCAAAACACACTACAAAGTGTGGAATATTGATAGAGAAAATGATGCTTACCTGACTAGGCCGGCGATAAAAGCAATTGTAATAAAAGCAAAAGCAAACATAACATAGAATGAGATAGAAGGGGTTAGAATATGTAATAGAAGTGCTGAAAAAGCCAAATAAATAATACTTTTTCTCTATTTAAAGACCCAGAAATATGCAATATCAATACAAATACAGATACCAATACAAATGCAGTGCATTTGTAACTCAGAACATCTCTTACAGAGAAGCTGTTTATTCTCAGACAGCTTGTACCCCTTTTCTCAAAGGAGACATTTTAAGTGGCCACACGTGAATGGGTACATCTAGAAATAAGGGGTGCAGGTCACAGATAGCAACGTGGGACTCGTGATCCTGGAATAAACTGATGTTTGTGGAAGCCAAAGGGTTAGTGTGGCTGATCCTGCATGGGCCTCATTAGAACCACAGCATCAGCTGTCAGCCTGATTTTCTAGGAAAAGGGGTGAATATGGGGGTGCAGCATAACAGGGTGAATAAAAAAGACAAAGGACAATGTGAAGGGACCAAAGCAGGAGGTACAAAGGAACTGGGGAGTAGGAGGAGGGAGTCTCAAGCTCTCTCATAAGGCAACCATGTTCCACCAGGACAGTAAGCCAAAGTGCGGGCCTCCACCTTCTACTTCTTGCTGAGGACAGGGACCTCACCTGTGGACAGAGGAAATTGGGGCCGGGGAGTCCTCTGCTAGGTACTGTACTGGTTTACAACAATGACACATTGTCTTTCCCATACAGGTCACGATCCCGATACTGTCCTGATATTTCTTTTAAGTATTTACCAGTCAGTCATTTTACTGCATTTGTAGAGCCTACAAATCCATTTGTACCTCCAGCAGGATCCCTGTGCACCCTAACCCTGGAGGGGCTCACAGATTTTCTCCACTCCCCCATGAAGGAGGCTCCTCCAGTCCAGTGCCTTTTTGGCTAAGGGAACAGACCCCTTTGATTGACTTTCTGAACACTGGGATTTATTGTGATTTGCAATGATTCAGCTCTCAGCACTTGAAATGTTTATGACATTTTAAAATATTAAGAAATATAATAGTCACAAGTATAACATAAATAAATTTAAATATAATAAACTTCTCTTGCTTCCAGCCAACGCAAACTATGAAATAAGAAACTTGAGGACTGTCTGCCTGAGGAAAAAGAGACTAAATACACTTATACACACATGGAAGCCAAGGGATTTCTCCATCCTGGGAAATGTTTTGAGGCATAACCCCACATGCCAAGAGAAGTTTCTTGCTGTTGGTTTAAAGCAATATTCCTTAAGGCCCTCTTTCAGAAGCCCATCACGGTTGACTCAGTTGAAGGACAGCACACCCTCATACAGCCCAGTAAACCACTGCTCAAAGCTTGGACAAGGAAGAGCCTTTCCTAAGCCCTGGATTTTAAGCATTGACGACTCATCAGCACTTCCCTTTCTCTTCTGGTATTCCCCATGTTGGAGTCTGTCTTCTCATTTTATGTCCAGTTTGCAAATTCTTCACAGCAGCTATGGTGCCTTGTTTTATGTTGGCATCGCATTTAGTGCCGCGGGATCATGACCCATGACCACACTCCCCAGATGCTATTGTAAGACTGGAAAGTAAAGTCTGCAGGTGTAGAAACACTACTAGCATGTACAGGTGATAAACATAAAGAGCAAAATGAGTATAATGTAGCTACTGCTATTTCAGAGATAAAAGTAACTTAGAAATATTTAAAAGATCTGCTACATCTCTGATAAAAAGACATTATATGTAAAAATACACAACACTGTATCAGTGAACAAGAAAGGGGAACACTAGAGCAAAAACTGGGGAAAATATACTCCTCAGAGGCTAAGATATTAGTGTACAAAAGAATTTTCTAGGAAAGTAATATTGTCTTCAGCTTATAGGATGTTAAGTACTGTATTGGACAAAACCATTTATAGATATATAATAAAGAACAACCTAGCGCTGTCAAAAAACCAGAAGAGATGACGGAGAATCTTCTTCCTCTGCAACTGATAAATGTAAACAGCTATGTTCTTTTTCCTCTTACGTATAATATAATATGAATATAACTTTCTTTTAAATTCTTCAGAAATATTGTCAAAATAGTCTAGAAGAATTTTCAGCACAAACCTTGCTTGTTAATATTTCACATTGACTGAGTGACACAGTGACTAAGCCACTCTCCATGATATTTGGAAAGCCATGGCAGTCAGGAGAAGTCCCTGGTGACTGGAAGAAGGGTAACATTGTACCCATTTTTAAAAAGGGTAGAAAAGATGACCCTGGCAACTACTGACCTGTCAGCCTCACCTCTGTGCCTGGGAAGATCATGGAACACATCCTCTTAGAAGCTATGCTAAAGCACACGGAAGTCAGGGAGGTTATTAATGGCAGCCAGCATGGCTTCACCAGGGGCAAGACCTGTCTGACCAGACCAGTAGCTTTCTATGATAGGGTAACCACAGCAGTGGACATGGGAAAACCAACGGACGTGATCTATCTAGACTTCTGTAAAGCCTTTGACACAGTCCCCCACAACATCCTTCTCTCTAAATTGGAGAGATATGGATTTGATGGGTAGACAGTACAGTGGATAAGAAACTGGTTGGATGGTCATATTCAGAGAGTAGTGGTCAATGGCTTGATGTGCAGATGGAGATCCATGACAAGTGGTATCCCTCAGGGGTCCGTACTGGGACCAGGACTGTTTAATATCTTCATCAATGATGTAGGCAGCAAAATTGAGTGCACTCTCAGCAAGCTTGCAGATGACACGAAGCAGAGTGGTGCCCTTGCCGTCCTTCCAGGATGGGATGTAATCCAGAGGGACCTGGACAGTCTGGAGAAGTGAGCCTCTGAGAACCTCATGAGGTTCAACAAGGCCAAGTGCAAGGTCTTTCACCTGGGTGTGGGCAACCTGCGGTTTCAATACAAGATGAGGGATGATGTGATTGAGTACAGCCCTGTGGAGAAGGACTTCAGGGTGCTGATTGATAAGAAGTTTGACATGAGCTGGCAATGCGTGTTTGCAGCCCAGAAGGCCAACTGCATCCCGGACTGCATCAAAAGAAACATGGCCAGCAGGTCGAGGGAGGTGATTCTGTCCCTCTACTCCTCTCCTGTGAGATCTCCACTGGAGTATTGTGTCCAGTTCTGGAATCCTCAATACGAGAAGGATATGGAGCTGTTAGAATGGATCCAGAGGAGGGCTTCAAGGATGATGTGAGGGCTGGAGCACCTCCCATATGAGGACAGGCTGAGAGAGTTGGAGTTGTTCAGCCTGGAGAAGAGGGGTAGTACCTGAAGGGGGCTTACAAGAAAGCTGGGGAGAGAGTTTTTACAAGGGCATGTAATGATAGGATGAGGAGGAATAGATATAAATTGGAGAGGAGAATATTTAAATTAGACATTAGGAAGAAATAAGGATGATCCAAGAGCTGGAACACCTCTGTTATGAGGACAGGCTGAGAGAGTTGGGCTTGTTCAGCCTGGAGAAGACTCCAAGGAGACCTTATAGTGACCTTCCAGTACCTGAAGGGGCTACAAAAAAGCTGGGGAGGGGCTGTTTACAAAGGCTTGTAGTGATAGGACGAGGGGCAATGGGTATAAACTGGAGAGGGGAAGATTTAGACTAGACATAAGGAAAAATTTCTTCACTATAACAGGTCACCCAGAGAAGCTGTGGCTGCCCCATCCCTGGAGGTGTTCAAGGCCAGGTTGGATGGGGCCTTGGGCAGCCTGACCTAGTGGGACATGTCCCTGCCCATGGCAGGGGGGTTGGAAATAGATGATCTTTAAGGTCCCTTCCAACCCGAACTATTCTATGAGTCTATGACTGATCTGTGTTCAAAGATAACAAGAAATTTCTTTGCCTCTTCTTCTATTTATGGAAAACATTTTACACTTACAAAAACAATATATAAGAAATAATTATTCTTGCTTAGCTGAACACTCCACTGGATTTTTCACCCTTACATCCATGAAATTTGCAAGAATCACTGACATTTACATACATATTTTAAGGCACAGTTTGGCTTCATGAAAAGGGCAAAGAACGCTATCTGTTCACATGACATCATTCACATTTAAATATACTTTGAATTGTAATTTTTATTTTCTATAATCATGATTTTTCCATCACAGAGAATTTAAAAAGAAAAATCTCAATAACTGCACTCACTGTAACAAGAAACAGAAAACTGGAGTTAAACCAAGGATTTTCTCACTTGAATATTCAGATTTCTTACTTATGGATTAAATTTGCATAGTACTCAATTACACCCAAGTTCATATTAAGCTTTTTTCAAAAAGTCTAGTTTTAATGTTTGACAAGAACAATGCCACCATTAGACTAGACAGGGTTAAACTTGTCTGTGAGCACAGGACTAGCAAAGAGGCTAAATCCTTCACCATGCTCTGAAATCCTCTGAAAGGGCCAGATTCTGCATTCAATACCCATGTATCACGGAATTACATTTTATTTGAGTATTTTTAAATTTGCTGTCTTTAAAAAAAACAAACACCAACCCTTTATTACTTTGAAAAATGAAAGCTTTTGTTAGTAAAATATCTTCTTGCAGTGCTCAAGCTCTTGAGTTCAACAACCTGAACTAAAGCTGAAAGCTAAAAATGTTCTTGCAAACACATGAAGAAGTGGTTCGTGTCTCTGCTTGAAAAGAACCCATTTGGTAGAGTGAAACCTTAGCCAAATTTGTTTTCTTCTCCAGCAAAGAGAAATAAAAATTAATCCTTGTATCCCTTTCTCCCAGTGCATAACAATCTGTAAATAAGTTCTCATCACTTTATTTTGCAGAAGTACAAATAATGCTTCATAGATGAGTTTCCCATTTATATTCACAATTGTATAGTGGCCCCACTCTCTTTCATGCAGCTGTTAGAAGACTGAATCAAGTTATTGTCCAGTATTTAACATTTCAGAAAGAGTGTGAAGTATTGCCCAGTTCTTCTAGACCAGGCTACCTGGCAAAACTGGCTTAGAATAAAATAAAAAGAAATACAAACAAATCCTGGAAAATAAGATTGTGTAAGAATTTTAAGGAGAGTTCAGAATAAAATTACTTGCTTTTTGTATTCCAGAAATTTTTTCAATCAAAAACCACGGGAGCTTCTAGTCTAGAAACACATTCAGAACAAAGATGACTTCACATTGCAACAGTAAATATATAAAAATATTGATAAAAATGATAGAACATGTTAATAATCGCTACATAAAATTTCGTGCCTGTGAAGACAAGACCTTCTAAAGAAAATAACTTGCATAAGGTAAAAATACTTCATTTACTTAGCTAAAATAGAAGGTAAAAACTAAGGCATATTGCATTACATCTGCTATGCTTATTAACAGCCAACCTCTCTGTCACTTTGGTCCCATCAGGTAGTACCTGAATTCCTTAAGTAATCCCACCAAATCCAATGGGAAAGCTCACAGAGTAAGGTACAACTCTTGTGATTAACAGTGGCAGAATCTGACCTTAAGGTCATTTTAATAACCATTCTGGTGACTTGCTATTTCCTAAGGACCTGTTTTCATAATACGTTTCATAAAAATAAGCTCTCAAAAGATGCAGTTTCTCCTGCTCCAATATTCAAGACATTTGGAAATCCTGGTGAGAAGAAAATGCCATCTGCTTGTTACAGGTATGGAAATGCCCAGCAAAACACCTGTATGCCAAGGGCCATGTAAATGATAATGTTAAACTGTCCCTGGGGGTCTATCCTGGAGCTGTTCTGTTTTTTTCACCACTGCCAAACCACGTCCATAGGTCTGATGCTGAGGGTTTTTTTTTCGCAAGACACAAAAGTCCTTACCTGGACAGTATCTACTTTAGAGAAAAAGGAAAGATAAAACCTAAAGATAAGGAAGCTTTATTAGATAGTTTTGTTCACCATCATCCCAGGGCAAGATTATTCCCTACAGGACAAGAGGGAATGGCCTGAAGCTCCGCCAGGGGAGGTTCAGGTTGGATATCAGAAAAACATTCTTCACAGAAAGAGTCATTGGGCACTGGCAGAGGCTGCCCAGGGAGGTGGTCGAGTCGCCTTCCCTGGAGGTGTTTAAGGAAAGGGTGGATGAAGTGCTTAGGGACATGGTTTAGGGAGTGTTAGGAATGGTTGGACTCGATGATCCAGTGGGTCCTTTCCAACCTGGTGATTCTGTGATTCTTTAGTACTGTGGTTTAAAGCCTCTATGGCAGAAGGAATATAGTCCAAGACCGAGCAAGCCTTGCAAAACTGCATGGGGAAACACGTTATCCCAGCTGCAAGCCAAAGGGTATTAGTCTATCACTTTTAAGAGCACAAAACTTACTGACATTTTAAGCATTTGATTCACATCAGCCCTCAGCATGGCTGCAGCTGCACCAGGGCCACGAATAACACGTATACCTTCAGGACCAGAACAGGGCTGGGGAGAGTGACCACACAGAAAGCAGAGGAGAATAAGTTGGGTAAAGCTTTTAGAAAAGGACAAAATAAAAGTGTTTAATCTTCAATATCAGGAAGTAAAGAGACTGTAAAACACACACTTAGCTGCAGAGCAAGCTATATGGCTGCATTACCGAGGTACTAATTAGGCTGGCAGCTAGAGAAGTGATGAAGCTGCAACTGTTATGAAGCTTCTCTACAGCAAGCAAATGCTCATAATGTAGAGACTTATTTCCATCTCGGTGCTACCTTACTGGGTGGAAAATATGCTGATAACATTGTTCACTTTTCCAGGGCAAAACCACCTAACTTAGGGACTATTGCAGGGAAAGAACCACATGATCTCAGAGCAATTGCTGCCCTTGCAGCTTCCCACTGTTGATGGATGGCTCCTGCAGCTGGCAGGCTCTGCTGGATTAGGTACTCACAATGGAGGACACTCATAGAAAGTTAAAGATGACACCCAAACATATCCATTCCCCTCCAGTATCTTTATTAATGTGTCTAACCCAAAATACTGAAGTTTTAATTTGCTCCTGGTTGTCAAGATACTTCAATTTCACGATAAATTTATACTCTGAGGTAAAGGTTACACACAGAAGTGTCAGACTGTTCCTGAAGAACCGATTTAAAGTTCTGGCATATCAACAAAAAGTGTCTTCCACAGTGTAGAAATATCTTATTTAAACAGAACTTACCGATAGAATTCCAAAAGTAGAAAATATAAATGTGGCCTATTCTCTCTCTGCATTACCTTCTAGTTGTCTCTGAGCAATAAGAAAACAGCACATGGTTTATGTACTGACCTATCTAGTACAGAAGAAATGGAAGAGGCACAAACCAACCAGTGCGTTGCTGAACAAAATACTTCAGGTCTTGAGTGCAAACTGTAATATGCTACCAAGATTAATATAAGCATGTCAGGTTTATGGTTATTCATTATTAAGCTTCTGGGAAAACTGAACAATATATCCTGATAGTTTTAAATACATATGAGATCTACTGAATCACTGCTGATTATTTAGCCCATATTTCTGTCACTATACTTCAAAATTACCTGAGAGAGAGCATTCTGAATTTGTGAAGCTACAAGAAAAATTGGCAAAAATAATATTTTTACCCTCAAAAAGGACACTTAAATGCTGCTCATATCAGATTCTCATCAAGAGACCAGCCAGAAAATGGAAGGCAAGAGCAGGAGACAGCTAACAATAACTTCGAACTGACCTTAAACGTCCGCTACCAAACGACGCCCTCAGGATCGCATGGATTGTATTTCCCATAATGGGAAATAAAAGCCCATCATGTTCTGCTCAAGTGAATGATTTGCTTTGGTCACAGGACTAAGCAGCTAAATATTTCTAGCAAACATAGGTACTTACAAAGTCCTGTTTTAAAGTCTGCTCTTATATTGGCCTTGGGAGGGCAAGAGTAACCTGGCCCACTCCATTTCAAGTGTAAACAGATCTCTCCTCAGCTGCGGGGAAAGGGTAAATTAATTAGCCAGCTTTTCTTTTGTCTTACAAAGCTGTTTGGGGGGGGGGGGGGGGGGGGGCGGGGAAGGCGCTGGAGAAATAGAACAGTCCTTGCATAAGGGCCTTCAGCAATACACCTGAGTAAGGGAGGAAGCCAACTGAATTCAGAGAAATAGCCGACACACAAATCCTGAGCAGAATTACAGCAGAATTTCAGTAGAATTTATGTTAACTGAGAATGATTTTTTTTCATATCAAAGCAGCACGTCATGGCCTGGCTTGGATCAGGCACTATCCTGGTAAGTACAGAAAACACTGCTGAAGAATTCACCATTTCAGTAGGCAAGACAGAGCAAGAGTGCGGGAAAATGAGTGTATATAATGAATATTGCAATGATAAAAAGGGGATTAGGTAGACCATAGACGGGTGGTTCAGAGGAAGATACAGAGACTCACACTGGCACATGTGATTTCCCAACACACTCTCTTATTGTGCAATTTCGGTGTGATAGGTTCAGTTGGGGGAAACAAGTGTTAGTCCTTCCTATGGACCCTGGTCTAGTGAATGGTGAAGCCCTCTGGGCACGTAACCACCTCTGAAAGCCTGAGCCTGTGCTACCCACAGACCACAGACGTAGCTGCGGAGAAGACTGAGGAACAGGCTGGTAACATCCGCAGTGAAAAAGTAAAACTTTCATAATCTGTTGCCTTCATTTTGCTCTCACCTCATCTAGCCTGTCTTCCTTGTTTCCTGATGAAGATGTATCTGTGATCATTAAAAAGCTGTTGATTATTTTGTTCACTACACATAGTAGCTCTGATTGTAAGGACATATCGAGCATCCCTTAGCTCCAGTTTTCCCAGGATTTGTGCTGCTTTTACAGCCCTGAACCTCTCCTCTTCCTTAGAAGACTGAGAAGGACTGTATGTTCTATACGCAACATTGAGGTTGCTAAAACAATCAATCCACCACAGTTTTCCTCCCTAAAGTACGCAGTTCTTTAACCCTCGCTTTAGGTTGATAATTCAGCAATTCTACTGGAAAACAACCCAACCCAAAACCTATATTAGGTTAGAGGGCCATACTCTGAACTCAGTCAGTGGAACACATCCAGTTTTATTAATATATAGCTGGATGCAAGACGAGAATTTGATTCCAGCATTACCTTAAGTTTAAACAAAACCTCGAGCTGTTAACAATGAGGGCTGAGACATGCAGGTGTGCTGCATGTCCCCCTGCAGCACACCTGATGTCCTTGGCAGTTCCTATCTGGAACCTTAGATTCAGATGTTACCAACAAATGCTCAGAACTTCTGAGTGGATATCTTGTGGGAACTCTTGATAATCACTGATGTGCTAGCCCCCAGAGAAAAGACAAAGATGAATACTAAGAAGCAGAAGATGAATGAGACAAAGATGAGGACAAAGCAGACAGAGATGAAGAAGCAGAAGACGAAGAAGATGAAGACAAAGATGAAGAAGCAGCAGCAGCAGAAGCAGCAGCCTTGGATTTAAAGTTTCTCAATATTTCAGCCTGGAAATCGCACAGGGGTTAAGGAGTCTGCCCAAACTCCCCCTCCATCTGCATCCGCATCCAGCATTCCTCTCTCTGTTTACAGCTGTGTAGAAATTGAATTACCTACATAGTATTATTTTAGCATAAATGGACAGGAAGCCTGCACCAAAACTGATGAGCCAGCGGGTGTTGCCCATCCCTGATTGTACCGTATATGCAGAGCTTTCTAGACTCCAATTTATTGGTTTGTCAGAAACTTCAGTTATTTTCATCAAGTTTAGTTTAACATTAAACATTCCTCCACTTAATTGGAACCATGCGCATACATTTGGGCAGCATCCATATTCCTGCTCAAATAAAAGGGGTACTTTGTTACAAATTCAGCATACTTTGCTGTTAAATTATATTTTGCTAGCAATTACAATTAAATACGAAGTTCACACTTAATAGCAGACCTTGTAATCATGTGGGAGCAGTTCTCCTTCCGTGAACATCATGCGTGGGTGGGACAAGGGAGAGCTCTGCAGCCTCATTTTAATAATGAAATAAACAGTTCTGCTGGTGAGTAATTTGGGGATTTTAAAAGAGGGCAGTGGCAGGATGGAAATTGTTTAAGAAGCTTGTTTAACCCTCTCACCTGCTACTTCTTGCTCTCTCAAGAATTACCCACCACCCAACTGTAGGCAGGCAGGAGCAGCACCAGGAGATTTGGGAAGGGATCAGGAAGAAAGGCAGGGGATTGTGTCATGCCTGGTTTTATTCTTGCTTTTCGTCCTCTTGTAAAAATTGTTCAGGATAGCAAAGCCATATTTGCAGAAAGCTTTTAAAGTTCTATTTTTTCCCACAAATGAATTCTGAATTATAACAGTAATGTTTCTCTAAAAATATTCTGCTTTTCTGGCATTTGCCTTGAAAAACAGGTAATATTCTTGTGCAAATTGAGATTTCATTTCAAATTTCATTTGTAGTTTCATATTTTTACACTTTTTCCTGTTAGCAATAAATGTTCCTGTTATGGAAAGGTATCAAGTGATTTCATTAGAAGATGAAGAGGAGACATTTGCCATGGAAAAGAGGGTTTGATACTTCAGCCAGTACAAAGCAGGCTCTTTCAATTTTAAAAAGGGAATATGAAGTGCTGCAACTATTACATTTTATGGTGGCATTTCTACTACCCTGAAACATGTTTCTACTGACATGTCATAAAACTATAGACTACTAATTACAATGAAAAATACAAAATATAAAGCTTACAGGAAAACTTTCATTCTAAATCCTTTTTTTTCTGAAAACAAAGCTTTAAATATAGATTTGTATGTGAAAAAACTTATTAAAGAATCTAGCAGACTAGGTCTGAGGACACACTGGGATGAGATCTGCTTTACTAAAACAAAGAAAAAATAAGATTAACCTGATGAAAATATTTCTGTCCAGCTTAAGTTAATTTCCTAGTCTTTGCTCTTAAAATATCTTTTGTCTTGCAAATTAACCTAATTTCCATACCACTCATTTAGAAGCAATTAGAGCTTGTCTTCCATGTACAGTTGACACTGCTCAGTTATTATCACTCATCATTCAACTCAAGACATGCCCTGCTTTCCCTCTAAACCAGGTTCAGTATGTTTGAAAGACAGCTCCACACACATTCAACTAAGAAGAAAAGCAGATGACAAGATTGCTGCTGGGCCAGCAGTTAAAAGAAACTGCCCTTGCTGATGACAGCAGCTGCTCACATTCATGGTCACATGTTAGTGGCCAACTGGAGAGGCGCATGTATCATGGTGGCTGTGGGGACACAATTTATGTCCCCTGATGCATAACTTTCACACCAAGACTTGCTGCACATACTGCAGAAATCTGCACCAAACATCTCCTAGCTACAGCATGGAATTTAAAGGAGCATGCATATCCTGTTTCTTTCTACCATAGTTGTTCCTGAATAAAGTACACTTGGAGAAGTCAGCTCTGTGGAGGCGTAATTTTTTCCGTTCCTTAGGATGGGGGAATTAAACAGCTGTGAAAACTACCGAAAGTACCATCCTACAATGTTGTCACCCTATTTCTGTTATCACACCAAGGAATTAAATCAACATCACTGTAATGCCCATCTTACCATTCTCCTGGAGTGAACGGCTGAACTCTTCTGGCTGTCTTTTATTTGGTAAAATTTAGCTCCATCTTTTTCTCATAGCACTGCTTTCCAGTCGTGGTTTCATTTTAAGCTGGGAAAAAAATTTTTTTATACCGGGGATTTTCTAAAAAGGTGACAAACATGAGTGCACAGACAAACTCATCAAACATTGGAATCTGTGATGTTTGACTTCTTTTGAAATTTTAGAAAGCAATGATACTTAAAACATCCTAGAATTGCCCTGCTTTGTTAAAAGCCCTGATGGCTCCCAAAGTACCTCCCTAGCCAGCACCTCATGTCTTAATTCAGTGCTGTGCTCCAGCTTATTCTTCAGAGGTGGCCAGGTTTCCCTGAAAGCAGACAATGGGAGAAAACTGCAGCTGAAGAGAAAAACCCAGAAATTTTCTACTGAGCCCAAAGCACTGTTTCCATTTCAGAGCTTGAATCCAAGTTCCAATCATCCTGCAAAAATGCCTGAAAAGGTACTGCATTGAAAATTACTCTGCTTTGCAGTGACAAATGCCTCCTGCTCTTTAAACAAGTTCCCTTCAACAACACATATTCTCATCTGTACATTTTTAATAGAAGTATAATTTTTATCATATGTTATAATGAATAGCATACAACTAAACAGTGCATACAAGACTGTAATTCCATCTGGGAGTTTGTTGACATTGACAAACCACTTGGGTTTTGCTTTTGTGGTTCATGCCAGTACAACAACTCAACAGGATCACAGTCCTGTTAGGTATAGCTGGTTATAGGGATCATATGAAAATAACTGCATGCTTTACTAAATAAAAATTTAGATTTAAATGTGTAACTGAAAATTCTCATCAGTGGTCTGATAATATTGTGTTAAAAAAAATTATATTATTTTATGGTTATTTTATTTTAAATTCCTCATCTCAAGCAACAAAAATACTTTAGTTGGATTTAATTATACCTATACTGAGGGACCAGAGCATTTCTCTTGTAATTTTGTGGCATCACTACTTTTGTAAGATACGAAAAGCAGAACATTGCAGTGCCCATAAGGGAAAGTGAACAAGACAAGTCTAGTTATTTCATAGTCTAAACTAAGAAAAACAGATAGACAAGCAGATAAACAGTAAAAATTGCATGTTTACTTTTTTCATTAATGTCTGGACACTAACAATAATAGTAGTGGCACTGCTAAGGACTGTTTAAAATATATATCAACATTATCCTTTTTTTTGAGTATAATTAATAGATTGGCCGAACCATGCGTGCATTTCCCCCAAAATGAAGCTTATGTTAAGACACTTTTCCCTCTTGTCTGTGAGTAAAGCTATGAAATCTGTGTGAACAGCAGCTTCATTCTTTTCCACTTTACTTCCAGTTCGTCTAGATGGCTCTGGGTTTTAAAAATTTCAGTCATGCATCCTGTTTCTAGTGTGTTCTCACTATGCTAATTGCCATTAATGACTTCAGCAAAGTCCAGATGTTCTAGGTTGGACAGAATGGAAATGTATTTATCCAATTTCTCCTACTTACAGAAATCACTGGAAATGGCCACTCACTGCCTGACAGAAGACCGGAGGCTCCAAGTCTGATGTCCTGCTAGTTGGGTCTGTCCAGTGTGCTCTGTAGAAAGGTTATTATCTGTAACATCCCCTGTGTTGGATTTCCAGATTTCACTTTTTGCCTCAAGTAAACAAGTAGAAGCACCAGCAGGAAAATCACCAGGACAGGTCATTGCAGCCCATAGGCGCAAGGCACACAGTACAAAGTGCAGCTGCACTTCTTCCCTTTCCCACCTGTGATCTTATCAAGCTGCTGCTCATCTAATGCCCCACACCAGCATCAAGTGCCTGGTCACTGCTCCCAGATGTTCTGTTCTATCACAGGCAGTCTTGTATACCAGGAGAGAACAGAGATACTTGTACAATCTTCAGTCAGAAAAAATAGGGGAAGAAACTCAAGGGCAAGAGCGCCCAAAGAGTTGGTGGAAATTCTCCTGCTGGAGCCTGTGTGCTCGGAATCTGAGTCCAGAGGCTCTGCAGGTGATGAGAAGCTCCCAGGCAGAGCCAATGTTAACAAAGCATCTGGTCTGAAGGCCAAACTACTGTTTAAAGTATTAAGAGATATTGGAGTACATTTGCCCATTTATCCCAATTTCACACAGTTTCAGAGTCCATTGAGAAAAAAATGAAACTTAACTTTCAACACAATGGTTCTTCTACCCTGTGGCTAAGGTTGCCTCTGTAGTCCAAGGTCTTTGCAGACCTGGATTTCACAACAAACTTGGAGTGGTGTATACCGGCAAGAGATTTTTGCTAGCAGTGGTTATACCAGCTACCCAAATGACTTAAGTTATACCTCTCAACAGAGCCTTTTGCTGGTATAAGAACATTTACCAGAAGTGATGATTTAATTACTGGTATGTTTCTTTTTCTCTCTTCCCGTACTGTTAGCTGACAAAGCTGTATATGTAAAATGTCTCAATGCAGACAGACTTATTACTTCTAGGGAAGCTGTGCAATGGCCAGCAAATGATTCCAGCATTGATAGGGGAGTGGAAGGGGCTGAAGAAATACAGCCATGATGTGCAATGAAGCAGCTTTCTCATGGATCCTGGGCAATGTCCAACAGTAACACACAAAAATCTGGTATGGGATTTAGGGCTGCAGGTTGCTTTCAACAGAAGTTCTCTAGAGCCAAGGTGGAAGGAAACAAGGCAACCACCAATGAAGCTAGTTTCTTAGTGATTTAAGACATCTAAATCCTCTCACTCAACATGTGTACTAAATTCTCATTAGTCTTAAAATACCACAATGATCAGAAAATCTTCAGTATGGCACCTTCCCACAAAATGCTGTCTTCGTCATCCAGTTATAACTCTGCACTCAACCAATGCTGATTTTGCCTATGTTAACATTCAGGAGAAAGGGATGGAAAGGGAGAAAGGCTTGTGGGGCCAGATTCTATTCTCACTTGCACATCATTAATAACATTGTCAGCTAAGTAATTAAATCATCCTCATTATAAATGCAACACAAACCACACAACTTGATTCCAGGTGTATTAAGAACACTTTCAATTTTTATAAATATTGTTTAAAGTAGGCAAATTCGATCTGGAGTCATTGAAAGAATAAATCTGGAAGACCACCAGTGAAGTTTTACAAAATCCCTTTTGTAAATGGAATGGCACATTAATGCAAGTTACACTATATACACACATAAGAGAAAATTGGTATATGTCGCTATGATAATGTTTTTTGTTGAGTACTGCAAAAATACTGGAAAGCCACTTAATAACTATGTAATGTTTTATACTACTGTCAGCTACGTGATTTCCTGCTCCAAGGAGAGACATGGCCCTGCAGTTAATTTCACCGGGTTGCACTCAGGGACTGTTCCTGGGCGTGCAAGTTCTCTTAGTAGCTACCCATTTCTGATGGCATAAACAGAAGTACAGAACCCACTCTCTGCTCTGCCAAAATCCAGAGGCATGAGATAGTTTTGGTACTACACATAAATGAGAGGAAAACCCATCAAGAAGGATTGGGTATTTAATTTTGAAGCTTTACTTTTATCCTAGGATGACGGAGCCTGAGCACCTTTGCTGCAGCAGAATCAGGAGTACTCCAAGCTTTATTGACAGCATCGCTAGTGTAATACAGCTGCTAATAATTTGCTTACCTCAGGACTGACAAAAGCTTGTATGCTGAGAGCAAAACTGCAACTTAGAACAGTTTTTAGGTGGTTGTGGTCAGGGTAAAGCGGTCATTTGGTACTGTGTACACACTACTTTTAAGCACTGACCCTGACTTTGATCCTCTTCCATAGCCCTCCCCCACATACAGCTCATGAATTCCTGTAATTTTTAGTTCTTAAGGACCACGGCAGAAAAAAAAAAAAGGAAAACAGAAAACTAAGTCATTCAACTCAGGCTTTATCTGTAACTTATTAAGTCAGGGCTACTTAAATGGGAGACTGACCCAGATCTGGCCTGAGGTAGTTCTGCTCACAGAACCACAAGGACCCATGCACCAAAGATATGTAGAGATCTGGATCAGTTGTCAAAGGTTCCCTTTCCAGTTCTGGAGGAGTAGGTGCTTCATGTCACTCACCATTTTAAATATCTAGTATAACACGAGAATAAGAGACCATCATATTTTGTTTTCCATTAGCAATAAGGAGACATGGGGTAATAACTTTACCTTGTAGATACATTGGTTTGATAGACCAAATCAGTAGAAATCACTGCTACAGAAACTTGCTGATACAGGAAACAGCTAATAAAATGGACATTCATTTGCTAGAATAAAAATATACCTTGTTAGACTATTGCACATTTAAAAATTCCTAAAACCTTTGGATTTTCAAGCACAAATGAGTGTGAATCTCTGACATCACTATTATTAAAGTAAAGAAATAAATGGGTAGAGATGAGTATCTGCAAGTCCATTAGCTCCTTCAGGGAGGGAAACGTGTGTGTACATGTGCACCCATATGAGTGTGAACACATGCAGTGGAAGAATCAGGAAAAGAAAGGAAACAATTTTATTTTCTTAGACTCCCCAGGAGAAAGAAGTTCAGATTATGGTGTATTTTTCCTTAAATAAACAAACCAAAATAACAAAGTAGAATTTTCTCCTCTGTATCAGCACAGATTTCTGAAATTAATATTAGACTACTATACATTTTATAATATGAAGTACTTGTAAATGTTTTCAAGAGTAAAACAAACATTAATCTAATGGAGTATTTTTTTGAAATATAGCTAAAAGAAAATTAACTGCTTGATGCAAATGGTAAATGCTGTCTTGACTTTTTGCATAAAACAAATTAGCTCATGTTTAAAGCTGTAAGGATGTATTTGGACTTCTCACCATCTTCCTGTTTGCCCTAATGTTATCCTACTCCACTACCTTCTAAGCACAGGAACTTTACTTGGAAATGTTTATCTCTCTTTTAAGTTGACCGCAATTCATTGAGATAGTTGCTTTAAGATTGCATTTTTAACTAGGCTGTTTCAAGTCTGTATAGCATACCAAAATTACCTTTCGAGGACCTGCTGAATTTCTTTGTGACTTTTCTCCCAGGATCCAAAACTCATAAAATGCTCTTCTTTTCTTCCCTGAGGTAATTTTCTGCTGATAAGAACTAGTGGGTGTCGAAGGTCTCTTTTCAAAGCATCTTCAAGAACATCCTTCCCCCTTCATTGTTTGTTTTATGAGTTTTCTCAAGGCTACCTAGGTAATTTTCAATAAGGTTTAGCATAAAATTTCACTAAGGACACTTCAACAACTATCAGTGAATGAAATCCACGTTTTCCAGACCATTCTGATGCTGCAAATTGCCTTCAGACCTGGGAGCCACTACAACCAGAAACTGCCAGTCCCTCAGAGACAAAGAACATGAGTGACCACAGAGACTCCCTACAAGAACTAAGGGACGTTGCATGGGTGAAATTTGGGTAGACCTGAGTAAAATTAATTCACGATCTTGTTATAAATCAGCTCATCACCTACATAAGCCTGGGTTAGGACAACAGAATTGGTAGACACTGACAGTGTCCCAACCTCAAACATTGCGGTATTCATATCACAACCGCGAATCTCTAGTTCACACATCATATTACTATCAAAGTACACAATGATCATAGAATCATAGAACTGCTAGGTTGGAAAGGATCTTTGAGATCATCAATCCAACCATACCTGTCCACTAGTAAATCATATCCCTAAGTATTTCATCTACCCATCTTATAAATAACTCCAGGGATGGTGAGTCAACTACCTGCCTGGACAGCCCGCATTCTGTTGTCTGACAACTCTTTTAGAGAAGAAATTTTTCCTGATGTCCAATCTGAATCTGTCCTGGTGCAAGTTGAGGGCATTCCCTCTCATCCTATCACTTGGGAGAAGAGACCAACACCCACCTTGCTACAACCTCCTTTCAGGTAGTTGTATGCAGCGATAAGGCCTCCCCTCAGCCTCCTTCTCTCCAGGCTAAACAACCCCAGTTCCCTCAGCTGCTCCTCATAAGACTTGTTCTCCAGCCCCTTCACCAGCTTCCTTGCCCTTCTCTGGACATGCCCCAGGACCTCAATGTCTTCCTTCTAGTGAGGGGCCCAAAACTGAACACAGTATTTGAGTTATAGCTTCACCAATGCCAAGTGCAGGGGCACAACTACTTTCTTGGTCCTGTTGGTCACACTGTTTCTGATAAAGGCCAAGATGCCATTGGCCTTCTTGGCCCCCTGGGCACACTGCTGGCTCATGTTCAGCTGGCTGTCAACCAACACCTACTGGTCCTTCTCCTCCAGGCAGCTTTCCAGACACTCTTCCTCAAACCTGTAGCACTGCACAGGGCTGTTGTGCCCTAAGTGCAGGATGCAATACTTGGCCTTGTTGAACCTCACACCGCTGGTCTCAGCCCATCAATCCAGCCTGCTCAGATCCCTCTGTAGAGTGTCCCTACCCTCAAGCAGATTGACACTTCCTCCCAGCTTAGTGTCACCCGCAAACTTACTAAGGGTACATTCAATCCCTTCATCCAAATCATTGACAAAGATATTGAACAGAACTGGACCCAGCACTGAGCCCTTTTGGGAGACTCTATCAAATTATCCATAGATAAAACTTCTGTTCCACTTTTACCTGAGATTTTGCATACTGGCCTATCCAGGATTGCAATCCATGATACATACTTATAACATGTGGACTAGAGAGCTTCCAAGCTAAGTAGATGAAACACAAAGCAGGAATAAAAAGCCACACTACCTTCACTCTTTGTAGTCGGTGAGCTGAGGGACAGACTTGCTCTAGGTTTCACAGTCATCACCAGCAAAGCTGGGAAGCATTTGAAGGCCCGAGTTCTAATCATAAAACTCTGCTTGCTCTCCTGGCAGAGAGAGAAACAGGAACATACCAGAGATGCAAAGCAAGCGCCAAATTGCAGAATAGGCCCCTGAAGTATTTTGTTCCCTGGAGAGAGATTAAAGTCTTGCAGTACATATAAACACCTGCCTAATGACGACAGAATTGAATTTACTGCTTCATGCTGCAAAAATGCCTCAGAAATAAGATACTAGACTTACTATTGAGATCATCCAAAACATACCACGTGTTGCAGTTATCACAAACTTCAGGTGATCAGCCTAAAACATCTGTAGCACATGTACTATCTGGTGAACACAAGGCACAGCTCATAGAAACTCTGTCTCAGACCCTCCTGAGATTGTAAATTAGCTGAGACATGATAGATCCGAAAGAACACCTCACCTCATGAACTTCCACCACTACCCCAGCACAGCAGCTCTGGTAGAAGCAGTACAGAATGCCTAGGCTGCACACCCTCTCCTTCAGCTTATCACAATCCTAGGTTAGTGAAAACACATTTCCGAGGCTGGGATAACAACTTTGAACAGAGACTTTAATACAGAACTGCTGCACCTTTCCTTTGGGAATCAACTATCTTCCATAAGCACTTAAGCCACAAAGCATTTCTAAAAGAAGAAAAACAGGCTTCAAAAATGTAAATCAAATGCAACGTTTAAATAAATCTTTCTAATTTCTCTTGATACATCCACATGGTTTAAAACCAAACCCATATCGTAACTAGCATCAGTTGGAACAAGTAGTATCATGTCCACATAAAAAAAGCTTTCTACTTCTACTGGGTTTGACTAAGGGTAATTTCCATTAAACTGCCTATACTAAATCTGAAAGTCTTGTTAAATGTGAGGTATTTTAATCTATATAATTGCTGTAACACAGTTAAAACCCTGGTATAAGTGGTAAAACAGCCTACACTGCAGTCTTAGATATTGTCAGATTTCTCTTATGAAAAAAGGTTTCACAGCTTTTATCAATAGAAGATGGTCCCTCTTGACGGAAGAGAGTTAATCATGCAGGTTGAGGAGGAACCATATTTGCAGATCATAAACTAGGTGAAAAAGATCTACGCTAATTTATTCTCATTACTTCTCCTCCGGACAAAAATCACTATTTTATTATCTGGAGCAACTGGCAAATAGTTGAAAATACAGTCCTTACAAATTGCAAATTTAGCTTTGCTTCTCAGATCTCAAGCCAACAACAGCTATAAGAGAGAGAAAACCAAATAAATCCTTGCCCCCGCTCACCCTTTCACCACCTTCATGATTCTGTTCCTTTCAGAAAAACTTAAGAGTACTGATGAACTTTGCAGTGTGCCAGAGACATCAGAGCGCACAGCCTATCTCAGATCAAAGGGAGAGATGCCTTCTGAAGTGCCAAAAGTTCCCTCACACACCAAAAAAGTGCCAGCTCATCTTTTCTGCGGGATGAAATATCACGGAGAGGGAAGAGCTGGTGTCTAATATGGGCAGGTCTGAGTCATTGAAGACTCAATGGAGTGGATAAAAAACTTCCAGCTCGTTCTGGAAATAGCCCATCCTGGTGTACAAAGGCAATATACTCATGGGGCAAGACTGTATGCACCAAATTGTGCCCTAGACTGGATTCCGTCTCTGAGCTGGCTTGATAAGTACTTTCAAGTGAAAGGCATCACAGCAATGTAATTCCCAAGATGATAAAGGAACAGAAGGTATGTCCACTGCAAAATTAGAGCAACCTTAGAGGGAAAAAGACCCAAGAGCTTTTTAATAAGATTACCTACTAGTATCTAGATAGCTAGCTGTATTAGATTATGTTTACAGTTCTATATTTTCAGTTTACATAGTAAAAAGGCTCATTGCTTCTTTCATTGCTACAACCTACCACCCTGAGTCACCTTCAGTCTCTGCTAGCCTTCAGCTTTGAGTTGGCTGCTAATTGAGCAGATTCCTGAAAAAGCCTACTTTTTTGACTTCTAAAGGATCGGGGTAGCCACCTTCTCTTTGCTTGCTTTCTCTGCAAGTGCTAGCAATTCCTTTTGTACATTTAAATGGTTGTGACCATGAAATCAGAGGTTTTAGGCATCCGTCTGGCTTCTTTTAGTACTTTGGAAGCTGGATTGGGGCAATCCATGGTTTCAATACAAGATGGGGGATGACGTGATTGAGTGCAGCCCTGTGGAGAAGGACCTGGGTGTGCTTGTTGATGAGCAGCTTGACATGAGCCGGCAATGCACGCTCACAGCCCAGAAGGCCAACCATATCCTTGGGCTACATCAAAAGAAGCGCGGCCAGCAGGTCAAGGGAGGTGATTCTGCCTCTCTACTCCACTCTCATGAGAACCCACCTGGAGTACTGTGCCCAGATCTGGAATCCTCAAAATAAGAAGGATATAGAACTGTTGGAAAAGGTCCAGAGAGCCACAAAGATGATCCAAGGGTTGGAGCACCTCCCATATGAGGACAGGCTGACAGAGTTGGGATTGTTCAGCCTGGAGAAAAGAAGGCTCCAGGCAGACCCTATAGCAGCCTTCCAGTACCTCAAGGGAGCCTATTGGAAAGCTGGAGAGGGTTTTCTATGAGGGCATGCAGTGACAGGACAAGGGAGAATGGCTTTAAATTGGAGAGGGTAAGATTTAGACTAGACATTAGGAAGAAATTCTTCAGGATGACGGTGGTGAGGCACTGGAACAGGTTGCTCAGGGAAGTTATGGATGCCCCCTCCCTGGAAGTGTTCATAGGCAGGCTGAATGGGGCCTCGAGCAGCCTGATCTGGTAAGAGGTGTCCCTGTCCATGGCAGCGGGGTTGGAACTCTATAATCTTTAAGGTCCCTTACAACTCAAGCCACTCTATTATTCTATATCTTTTCCTATCAGATATGACCCATAGGGTAAGACTACTGTCCCTTGCCCAGTTTTCTGTCTCCCCCAGTGGCTGTTGCAGAAGTTGCTTAGGATGAATATGTGAAACAAACAGCTATCTGGGGTCCAATTCTCATGCTTCTCCTGCACAGTGTTATTAGATTTCAGATGTCAGAGGAACATTGCTGCTTATTCCCAACAGCATCTGTTTTGCACCTTTTAACCATTAACTCGTCTAATCCATTTTGAACCTCTTTATATGTTTGGATTCCACACTTTCTTACAACAGTAAGTTGTAGAAGTTTATCACATGCTTCAAAGAAAGGCACTTTAAAAAGCCTGTTTTAAATTACATCCTATCAGTTTCAATACATGTTCCCTGATCTGCTATTGTAGGATTTGGTAAACAAGTTTAGCACCCATCTTCTGCGTTGCCTTCTCAGTTTTGTAAATTAGCTCCATCCCTACTTAGCCTTCTTCTCAAACTGAAGTGAGACCATAAGCCCACTATTACTTCCCCTTATGATGTTCTTTTCCACACCTTTTTTTCTTCTTTTTTTAAATTTAAAAAAAAAAAAAAAAACAACCAACAAACCCTTCCTGAGCTACGGAGACTAATTATATGCAGTACTCAAGACGTTGAGTCAAGATTATTTTCAACAGTGGCAGAATGTAATCTTTGATGATGTTCTCAGCACCCTTCCTGATACAGGCAATTTTGGCTGCAGCTGAACTCTGAGGCAACAGTGACATGGCTTGGATTATTCTAAAGTACCACAGTGTTGTTTTGGAGATGCCCAAATTAACTCCAGATAAAAAACTAGATCATACAACAATACCGGTTAAAGCCATGCAGAGATACTTGCTTAAACCCTGGAACATTTATAACTATATCAATGCAGCACGCAGATTCCTCCTGGATTTGGCAGTACCCTGCCCAGTTCAGGTGCCTGAATCACAGAGCATCAGGTAAAACAGGCAGGCCAGCAGTCCCTCCTCTGTATCTGATATGTCTTCAGAACAATACCTCTCTTTTGGTGAGCCTTCTTCCCTCCCTGCAATGTGTTCAGAGCTGTCTATCTGATATGAACAATATCCGAAGTCCATGTGCTATAGAGTTAATAATTAGAAGTAAAAATCAGTGACTAACAAATGCTCCCCAATTTAAAACTTGTTTTCTGTCACTGAGAAAATTTATCAGAACCCCATCTGAAGTCCAAGGCATGGCTGTTATGTGACAGAGGAGAATGAAAAGTATCAACTACTTCCTCTTCACCCAGTGCTGCATGTCTTCTCTCTCCCCATACACACCACTGATGCACCTCAAAAAATATTTATGAGTCCTCATTCAAATACTTCAGCTGATAAATTTAATATCACATTCCCCGGGGGTACGCAAAAAATAAAATATTGCATTGGCCTTTGCACATGTGGAGATTATATTACTTTACAATGACACCCAGCAAGCTGCACATTACAGTTTTTACCACAATCTCCTCAGTAGGAATGTTTCAAATACATTGCATATGTGTGAATACAATATAAGCATACTGAAATGCTTTAAACGTGGTAATACATCAGACACTTGAAGCAGCACAGGGGGGAAAAGGGCCCTTCACCTATCTTGGCTCTTATCTTAAGGCTATATTGTTATTTAAGTGCTTAATTTGACACTGGTGTTCTCTAGTCTCATAGATGGTGCTGCTTACAATGTACAAAGTGGACTTCCAAACAATTGACTACTTAAACATATCTGCCAAACCTCTGCAAATTTTTACCTTGCTCATGAAATATCTCTGTGAAAGAAAGCAGATGAAAGCGCTTGCTCTGCGTGGCACAACTCCGAGAAAAACAGATTAAAGGAGTCACAGCTGTATAACAAAGTCCTTTGGTTTATACAAACACATTTCTACACGCCATAAAAGTCTAAACATCTGACTGACTTGGATTTTACAAGGCTACAATACTGGAAAATACGCGTAGCGATCGACAACATTCAAAGGCATAAAAGAGTTTCAGTTCACATTTGTTTCCTAAGTCGCCAGCTTTCTGGCATTACTGCAGCACCTGCTCCTATAACTCCAGGCCTGTTCCTTTTTATTATTTTTTTTTTTTTTGGCAGTGGCCCTTTAGCTGCAGCACGTGTGCCATCTCCTGCCTCGCCTGGGAAGCGCTGTCGGGCTGAGGCTCCTCAGAGCTGCCCATCGACTGGCAAGCCACCGCTTGTTTTTGGAGTTGTGGATGCTCCATGCCTGGAGGCCAAATAAGGCTTGGAGGAACCCAGTCTAGTGGAAAGTGTCCCTGGCCATGGCAGGGTTGTGGAACTAGATCATCTTTCAGATCCGTTTCAACTCAAAACATTTTATCAGTCTATCTTATTGGATGCAGTGACACATCAGCCAAACCCCAAAACACATCCCTGGTAAAGTGTTTGACAAGCAGAAAGACACTGGTCTTCACGGTCCCTCCAAGTGGTATTATTTCCTCATTCTACACTTTGGGAAATCATAATACAGAAGCTACAGGCACCTATCCATGTAGTCTAGCCAAACGGAGGCTCTTAAAAACTTATGTTTCGGGAAAAAAGCATTAGGCTTTACAGGCCTAAACCAAAAGGTCAATAGCTGTGAACATTCATTCTTCCTACAGAACAAGGCACAGGCAAGTTGGCACACCCAGAAAAATTAAAACACACCATCAGTCTCCCTTTGTGACTATTCTAAGTGACTTGCCAGCTTCCACATAGAAACTCAGTGGCAGAGGTAAACCTACATCACCGTTTTTAACCACAAAACCATAGTCATAGGGTTTGGGCTTTTTTAAGGGGGGGAGGGGTGAGGAGAAGAGGAGGGGGTGTTGGCTCAGTTTTTCTAATACACATGAGCCTTCTTCACAGTAGAGCCCTGGGCCGTTTTCAGAGTCTGCTGGTGTACTTTGCCTTCAAATTACATAAGACAACTGTAGAAACAGCAGCACATGACTGCATGTTCAAAGAATATACACCTGCCAAGAGACTCTAACAGGGCAGTACATGCAACCTTTTTCCTTCCCCAATATTATTTTGAGCTTTATAATCTGCCTTTAAAATTGCACATTCATGTGTATGTGTGCACGCACCTTCACTCTTCCACTGAATTCTTCTGTCCCGTGACAGTAATCCTCCCTATGGACCAGTGCTAGAGGACAATGAGAAACAGTTTGCCACTTGCTTCATGAATGACTATTGGCAAGAAATCAATGGTGAGACAGGGGTCTCCTCAGGCTCAATAATAGATTCTCCTGTGTCTCATTAACTCAGCCACCTGCTATTCCTGCTCTACCCTCATCTGCTATTAAGACTGTTGACCACTGTGCCTTTTCTTTCCTACACATCCAGTCTTCCTCCTGCACTCATCCAGAAGTGCTCCCCTACTTCCCTACTACATCTCAAGTCCATGAATAGAAATGCTTGAACTTCCCAATGAAAATATTTTAACAAGTAAGCTGGAGTTAAAAGGAAAAAGTAACCCCCCTCCCCCGTAAAACAATGTATACACAACAGAAGTCTCAGAAACAGCTATGTTGCTGCAATTAAAGCTAAAAAAAAAATAAATCAAAATACTTGAAACGGTCCCTTTACTAGGAATAATTCAAGGCATGGAAAATTAGCAATAAAACAATAAAGATCTTATGAGAAGGACTAGCTAACATTAAATTCACAACCTTAGTCAGTAACAACATCATGGATTTTATCATGAGATAATGGAGACAGCCATACAAAGCAGACTGCAATTCTATTCTCATTTCTTGTCTGTAGGCCAGTTTGGCTAGAAATCTTTCTTCTTTTCTGAATATATGCAAAAATCACTTATAGCTCACATCCAAGCTGCATTTTTTAGTTGTGTGTTTAACCAATTGCAAGGAGAAGAGATGCTTACACTGCAATTCACATTCATTTGAAGAGGGCATCTAAATAGACTTGAGGGTCAGAGAGAATGATAATTCTGTTCGCAATGTACAAAAAAGGATCAAGACATGCTGGTTTTAAAAGGCAATGTTAATACCAAGTTTAAAACAGACTGTTAGATAGACATGAGGAAAAAGCCAGAAAGGGCTGAGATTTTGATTTAAATATAAAACATGTCCATGGAAGGAACAAAAGGGTGAAAGTCAGTCTCTGCAGAAATGGTAACTGAATTTACATGCTTTTAAATGTACAGTAGCTTGCTAAATTCCATGCACATAAAGGCATTTCTTGTACACATGCTGACAAACATGGGGTTTTGCTGCCCTGAAAAAAGCAAAGCTATATAGTGTTACTTGTCCATTCAAATAAATAGACGAAAAAGAGAATATATACCATAGCTTGTATTGACATGCAAACACTCTTTTATATATGGATATCTGAGGGTGTTTCATTTTTTCATGGAGGGGTTCTACAAAACATGACCTTTATTCCCTCAAACACGTACTCTTTAAAAGTAAAAGTATTTGGGACTTTTCCCCCCTGCTATTTGCCTTCCTAAACCTGTCCCAAGCATCTGTATTATGTTATCCAACACACTGGCTGCTAACAATACAATCAATATAAAAGGTTACTTGGG
Source organism: Cuculus canorus (assembly GCF_017976375.1). Lineage (NCBI taxonomy): Eukaryota > Metazoa > Chordata > Aves > Cuculiformes > Cuculidae > Cuculus > Cuculus canorus. The sequence continues at coordinate 42,557,967 of NC_071403.1, read as the reverse complement.
GGGCATAGCTTTTTTTCTGTCCTCAAAATTCAAAGCTTGTTTTAACAGGGATTTGAATTCTTTCACTGTGGAAAACGTCTTAGAACCATTTTGAAAAAAAGTGAAGCATACTGGAATTACAGTATTTTTCAGTATGAACACATTTGCTTTAATAAACATCTGTCTGCACAGCAGCATAAATTATATTTTTTCAGTTTCATAGCTTGATTGTAAAATTTTAAAGGGCAGGAACTTAGCATGACAGGCACTGAGATAAACCCACATTGTTTTGTTGCTTTTAGAACAGAATATCTGATCATTTACACATTGGTATTTTTGTACAGTATTAACACAAACTCAACCATTGTGCTTCAAACATTAAAACTTACTCTTACCTTACAGACACTAACCTCACTCAAGCTACAGCAAAAAAAGAGCAGATTCCTGACATTTACTGAGCTGGCAGACTATTGAGAAAATAAACTTCATATAAGATAAGCAAAACAAGGGCCAGGTTGATTTTGCACATAAACAAGTTTCCCCTTGTGGATACATTTCTACATAACTCTTTATGCTTTACATTATAATCTTTCAGCAATATGAAATACTAGGTGATCATTAAAAGGATTTTTTAAAATAAATTTGTAAAATATATCAGTTTGTAAACTTCTGAAAAGTGTGGTTACTTTACTCATAGAAAGTAGTACCATTTCACGGAATACTACATTGGTCATACAGATCTCACTGAAAAAAATGTTAAGGCCTCTCCAACTACTTTTGAATTGGAAGATAAAAGCTTCCGTCCTGTCAAACTAGTTTTCATTTCATATAAAGCTATGTGACTCAGACACTTTTGGGATGGAACGGAGGACACAGTGGCTCAAAGTTCATGTATTTGTACAATGGTTTACTTCCATTGAAGATTCTGTCATCATTTATAACAGGCCAGCTATGAAGCTTATGTAAGAAGCTTATGTGGAATTAGGGTTTTTTGTAGGTGGACTTTCATTCAAAAATAACGCTCATGCATAAGAAAGTTTTGAATGCATGTAGGATCATTATACACACCAGCATCCTAACCATGTCACCTGCTGAGCTTGTATGCATGTAGGATCATTATACACACCAGCGTCCTAACCATGTCACCTCCTCAGCTTGTATGCATGTAGGATCATTATACACACCAGCATCCTAACCATGTCACCTGCTCAGCTTGTTAAAAGGAGTCTCAAAATAAACATTTTTTTGCTGACCAATGGTAAAAAACATCTTGTTTATTTACTTGACTGTCTAAAACTGTTGTGAAAAGTAATTTGCCATTTCTTCTGTTTTCCTTCAGGCCATGTAAACTAAGCCACAACTATGCTCATCTAACATCCATTCTCTGGTTCAATGGCCCAACACAAAGTTGGAAGACCTACTGAGGCTTCACATCCCAACCACATCTCCAAAGGAGAAGATAAGGCTGACAAATGGATGCATGCTCAGAATTCCTTTACAACACAAAGGACGAGACCTTTGTGATGTCTCCAAGTAAGGGAACATGTTTTAGGGACCACGTTTGCACCAGCTTCAGTAACATGGACACAAGAAGGGAACTGTCTCACAGCTGGGATATGCAAGTTCTATAGTACAAAAAGGAAAAAAATGGATGGAAGCAATTCTAAATCAGGAACATTGGTCAATATACTGGCATTGACGCTTATTTGTAACAATAAGTGTTAAGGATACCATGTGGTTTAATACTCAATGTTTTTATTTCATGTAGGATTAGTGCTCACACTCCATTAAATATTTTGTATTGGAGAAGACTGGTGGATACTCCTCTCTCAGCAGAGCAGACAGAAAAAACAACGCTCTCCAAAGGAGCGCACAGAAGTGCTTGTGCAGCATGGCTGTACCCTGATCCCCCAGCCTTTGTGCTATTGCAAAACATATCAGCATTATTATAACGGGAGATCCCGATGTGAATGAGCTGTCCTGATAAGAATTTTACCAGAACTAGCACCAAGTAAGCATGGAGCAGAACTGCAACTATCCCAGAGTCTTAGGTACTGAAACAGTAAAACAGGCACCATCATGGGAAAATGCAGAGGGCAGGTACAACAAGCTCTGCTATGGAAGACACAGTAAGGGCCACAACTTCACCAAAGTAGGAGCTATGCAAATACATGGTGGTGGCATCATCCAGATACTCAAGCTTATATTATTTAAAGACAAAAAACACAAGACTCAGAAAAGCAATACTAGCCAGGATGACACACAGGTGGTTCCAAAACAAAATTGAGCTTAACTGTTCAATGTATTTTATTCCGAATATCACATGGGATGGTCTTCCAATCTTGTCTAGAAGTCTACTTAAAACCTTTAGCAATGACTTACAGGCATTTCTTTAAAGGTCATTGTTAGCTTTCTACTTTGCATAGAAACATTAAGAACTCTAGGTCTGGAAAGGACTACCAAACCAATACCAAACTCACAAAAACCTGGAATTATCATCCAGAAAAAAATTCATTGGTTCTTCTGCCAACCAAACCCCATGAAACATGCATCATTGATCAAACTACTCTCCATTATCCCCGCTTCACAAGGAAAACCTGAAACAGACATTATACATGATTAGCAGCAAAGGAAAATTCAGATTCAGTCCTGAAAGTCTTAAGTCCAGATTTTTAATTCCCAGTCTCATGTTTTAAGCTGCCTAACCACATTCTTTTCAAGGGACAGGTAGCAGGTACCTTTAGGGTAATGACTACAGATGGTTATAACTTAAAATTAATCCCAAGCCCATTTATGTGAAATCTTATGTGAAATACCACAGAATACATCAATATCAATAAATCCCCTACATCAAAACAAAAATACCACCTACCACAAGAAAGTGTGAAATAACAGTGTCTTATGTCTACAAAGCAGAGGTCTCACAGAAGCATATGCTAAGTCTTCCAGTACAAACAACTAGCAATCACTTGTATTATCCATCCAACTTGAATAAAATACAAAACCAACTTTCATAGAAGATTAAGGTGAACCAAAAAAGTTTGTGTGGAATTGAGTTCTCAGGAAGCTTTTGAAAATAAATCAAACACGAGGGGCAGTCTCCAGGAATAATAAGCATAGAGTCTTAATCAGCTCTCCAATGCTGACTCTATATAGTGTGTAAGGTCACTTCCAGGAAATGAAACATTACAACAAAAAACTTGACACCGAAGCATTCTGATCAGCAAATTAAGATCTCAACCCAACTCCTAGCAAAAATATTTAGGAAGTGTTGGTTCTGTTCCAATGAAAAAAACCTTGGCATGAAAAAAAGTGTTGTCATTCCCTAGTATTAATATTCATTTCCATGTAAAATGATCAGGCATCTTTTTAAAAAAAAATCATAACCCTGAACTTACACTGAGGTATTGTTGCAAAAGAAATGCCACCTAACAAACTTAATCCTAGACTAGAGCTCTCCTTACTTGAATCCCTTCTCCTAGAAGTTAACTGATCATACTTGACAGCAATAAAGAGGAAATACCTAGCTACTGCTGAAGTAGCAACTCCAATATCACTGATATAAATGAAACAGAAGATATTTTGATAATGAAGGTATTTGTCCTCATACTGAAAATAAACATTAAAACCCATTAAATAAAGCGGCATATTCAGTGAAGCTGAATAGCTGAAGTGTGCTGGACTCTCACTTCGCAATTGTTTACAGGTTTAAAAATATGGAAAACTCCTTAAGGACCTACTTACATTAAAACTAGACTAATAACTTGGCTAAATATATCCATTCAAAATGCAATAACAATTCTACAGATTGTGCGCATCTTCCCCATATATGGCCTACAAAAAAAAACTTGTACAGAATTCCAATGCTCCCATCAAAAAGCTCCAAATCCATGAAAACTGACATCTCGCAGATGATCAGGTTTAGAAGAGACCTCTACAGATGATCTAATCCAATCTCCCAGCTGAAGTAGGTTTACCTACAGCAGGTTGCAAAGAAATATCCAGGCATGTTTTGAGTATTTCCAGAGGAGATTCCACAACCTCTCCAGGCAGCCTGCTCTGGTGCTGCCACCCTCACTGTAGTTTTTTTTTTTTTTTTCCACATCCAGGTGGAGCTTCCAGCGTTTCAATTAGTAACCATTGCCCCTCCTTGTCCTGCTGCTGGACACTGTTGAGAAGAGCCTGGCCCCATTTAGCATGAATCTGAAACTGGTGTTATTCCAGCCTAATCAAATTAATAGGATCTTATTGCAACCTTCTTGTAGGTTGGAAACGCTCACAGGGCATTTTTATTTACCCAGCATATTCTACTTACCAAAGATCTTCCTTTGAAGCACTGTAAATGAATATGTCTTGAAGCAGGCAAATCTCTCCTCACATTGCTATAGATTGTCTATCCTATCAGATTCTCTTCCACTTGTAGGCCATAAAACTCCACGACTATGACCTTCTTCATAAAATTCAGAACCCCTGAACTAAGAGTGTAACAAATGGACAGGAAATCCAGTGATGGTACTGGAATGCAGCATTTTACTTCACATTAGCCTTCTCATAAAGAAATGAAGGGAAGTGCAGAGAGCAACAGCTTTAGATATTAAATACAGAACAAGGTGAACTTCCACATCCTGAAAGTATGGAGGTAAAGTAAAAGCCAGACAACGTTGACAAAACTTTGCAGCAACAGATTGTCACTTTTATTTTTACCCATCCTTTTCAGCAATAAATTTTACTTTCACTTCAAGATCTTTAATTACAGTTCACAAGGACACAATTTATCTTCTACCGATATCCTTTCTATTCACCCCAATGGCAAATTAGGAAATAGGCCCCACTAAACTTACATGTGTTGGTATCAGTTCTTCACATTTGAAGACACCATTAGGTTATTAAGAATGTTGTACCTGCAGAAAAGTTCCCATGTGGAGTTGACCTCAAGCTTAATTTTCACTTGGAAGGGAAATAAGTTTAAAATAACCATAGGTCTATTGTTTACTCATGCTAAAGCAACCACTATTTTATCAAATAGCACTAAAGACTTCAATTAAGTTAACTTCACATAACTATAGACACACAACGTAAATACCTAACCAATTCACTGACCCAAACTCCATTTGTAGTCAGTGAAGTGCATCTGAATTGCGGACCATGTTGTTCTCTGTTCTTCTGGGTCATTTTGCATTAAACAAAATGAAAAGCTGTATTTTAGCCCCGCAAAAAACCCAACTGTCTGGAAAAGCCAAGTTTGCTTGCACAGGATTTAAGTCTACGGATTTAATCTTTTAAAAAAAAAAATCTTTACACTGTCCTGGAAGAGCTTATTTGATTGTGCATTCATTACTCTGCATCTAGAGAGGCAAAGAATTAGGTTTACTACTCCTAGCAGTTAAAAAATGTTCTACAAAAATATGTTAAATTAAGAAACAGGCACTCACAAGCCACTGAACCCTGGTACTGAACTCCAATTTTGGATCACAGTTCCCCTGGTGAATTTAACTCTGATAACAGCCAGTCAAGGAAAACCAAACATGAATCCTGTTAAGACTGCCAACGCTACCATCAGAAAGGGCTCTAGAATGTAGCTGCAAACATTATATAAATAAATAGCATACATTTTATCCATTCTTAGAAGATGCAGCTTAAGACACAATATGAAGTGTGCTTTTGTGTGCTTCAGTATACAGAAGTCAGATCGACAATATCATTAGCCAAAGACAGTTTCAGTGGTGTCCTTCAACTCCATTTAAAAAGGAAAACTTCTACAAACTATTCCTACTCTCAATGTTTAGAAACCTACAGTCATTTAATAAGATCTGCAACCAAGGCTCCTATCTACAGAAGGATGTTTAATTTCAACTATATTCAAAAACATCCAAATGGAAAATAATAAAATCCATACATTTAAGAACTTCATTCTATTTGTAATATTAACTTGCCATTAACCAAATTAACAATTAACTAACAACATGAAGTGTTAAAAGCTAATGTGTTTAACTCCCTTTACTGAGAAATTCATTGACATGTTAGTTCAGCACAAAGATACATTTAAGAAGACTTAGAACAGGCAACTCCATTAGAGTACACCTGACAAGGACACTACAGCAGGAACATCAAAAAATCAAGTCACCCGGATCAAGCTTCTAGAAAGCTGTGACAGGGCAGAAATCAAGATACTTACAGAGCATTAATGAACTGCAAGAAAATTCATCTGAGGTTAGCATCTGAAGAAGATGCCTGCACCCACACTGCTGAAATGACTGGAGATGTCAAAAAGGCTTACAAATTAAAATGAAAAGTCAAGCTCAAGAGCCTGAAAAGTAAAGCAATGCATCCCCATCTCCTCTGTTTACAGGTACCCAGTCCCACATACTCACAGTCATGTCCTCGTTATCAGCGTAATAGAACTCCTTATGACTCCTTAGACTTGCTCCAGAGAAAATGTATGATACAAAACAAGTTGGAGGAGAGAAAAAACAATCTTGAATTGCTGTTCAAGATTACTGTCAAAAAGCAAAAAACTGACAAAAACAAGTTCTGTACATCACCCAACTACTAGGGAAACCAAGACAATGAGCAAGTCAGAGTTCAACACTGCCTTGTTTGAGCAATCAGATTTCAACTACTTTGCTACCTTGATTACTGAGAACTACAGTATACAGTATATAGAATAAGATCTACAGATACGACAGTACTTAAAAACAGTTAATTCTACCCACAATTTGCTTCAGAACTGACCAAGGAGCAGGAAAACCCAACAAAACATGTTGTGTCAAGTAAGTTTCCCAGAATAAACTAAGACAGCATTGAAAAAAGTCCTGCAACATCTCAGAAGATTTGGGTAACGGTTAAGGCTGTTTTCCTCATTTGTTTCAGTAGAGGGAGCCAAATTTTCATCACAGATGCAGCAGTACTTCAGACTTTTCCGTAAGTTACTCAGAATCCTTTAAAATGCACAAGCCTATGCACAGGCAAAACAAGGTACTTATCAAATGTCAGTGTTTCCACACTTGAGAAGCTGTGCTAAAGCTCAAGTTAGTACCCTCTGGGATAGCAACAGGTAACAGAAGCACAGGGACTGCCATTATCTTTCCAGCAAGCTGGCAGTTAACATACTACTATACCACACCAAGATCTGCCAAGTTCCTTCATCTTCTGATGTTATCCTTTGCAACCCACAGAACTATTCCATAGATACCCACCCATTAATCACACACACAGACACAAGTCAGGTTCAAAATTTATTTTCCATTTACTTCTTGCACTTGAAGTACTCTTCAATGACATCTTTGGCCTGCGATTCCTTGCCGTAGTCCTGAAACACACAGTAACCCATGAACAACAAGACCCATTCAAAACTTCACAGCATATTTTCAAAAGGAAAACTGACACTGACTTTCTTCTCAAGGCATTCAGAAACATTCCCAAAATTTCAAGCAATCTGCCAGCTGCTTTCCCTTCATTCTCTAATAAAATGTTCCTTTATAAGAATAGTCTTTTATTTTGTCCAAATCTAGCACCCATTGGTATGAATCCAAATCAGATTTCCATTGCTGACTAAAAAAAGCCAAGTAAAGCATGTGAATCAGTAACAAACGCACAAAAACACACTGAAAAGGCATTAGTCTTAACTGCAATGGTGTAGCCATCTTTTGGGACCTCAAAGACAACAAAGTCTCCAAGGCTCGTACTGTGGCTTTACTTTACCAGTGTAATTTTTAAATATGCTCTGCAAAACATTTTCAAGTTGAGCAGACACATTGAACTGGCATTTTTTTCTTGAACCAAAACTTCACCTCTTCTAGTTAAAAGACCTTTCCATTAATGCTTACTGGCAAGTGGGTGCAGATACTCTAAGGACACAACCATTAACTCACAAAATGAATATTTTAAATAAACATGAAAGGGACTATAAATCAAAGAAGCAGTTTGTATTCATGATTAACAATGTTAAATTGTTAAACACTGTTTAAAAAGATAAAACTTTAAGAGCTCTGCTTAATAGTCCCTTATCTAAAGCAACCTTATCTTTACTGCTTATTTTCAGAAGTCAAGAAATAAGCAATTAGCATCATCTTACTTTGACAACCACACAACTGCAGCCCACTACTTTGCGGGGTTTTCCTTCTCTGTCGATCTTGCAGAGACCTACCCATTCACCCAGTTTCTTATTGTCATCAACCTGTGTAAGAGATTGCATCACATTAGAACTAGCTGTTTTCTAACATAACTGGGTCCAACAAAAAAAGCTGCTGTACTCTCAGAAGTATTGGGTAACGGATGGCTGCTTTCCTCACAATTATCAGTAGAGGGAGCCAAAGTATCATCACTGTACAGCTTTTAAGTATTTTTATTTGAAGCTCTGTTGAGACTCCTCCCATGTTCCACAACCACTTGCTGAGTTATTTAATTATACAGGACAAAAATTTGTTTTAGCTTTATAAAATACGTGATATACATCCTTTTGCCACCTGCATCCAGTTTTTGTACTGTTTCTATGACAACCACAGAGAAATAAATCTCTGCTAAGAATAATTTTCCTTAGGTAAGCCATATACAGAATCAAAGCATACTGTTTCAAAGGTTCAGCACTCTATCTGCTGAAGCGCGCAGCTTATATTGTAAGCAGGACAACTACTCTAAACTTGTGCATAAAGTTCTAACACTCACCTTTATTAAGTTGATCTGATGTTCTGCACAAAGCGCTTCAACTAATTTTACATACGTGGGTTCATCACAATTTGAAGCCAGAACACAAAGATGGGCTTGGCGTCTAAAAACAATGAAAACTGACAAATGTAATCTCAAACACTGCTTAGACTTTAGTAATCAAAATCATGAAAAACAAAATTCAGCGCATGCATTTCTAGACAACCACTTCCTAAGTTTAATTTTTGGTTTTGAGACATTATATGCTTTTGAAATGCCAAATACGCTTTTGACAAGGTCCACTAATTTTGTTTTCATATACGTAACAGACTATTCATACACTGATAGTTTTATTATCAGACTCTACTCCAATTTTGTAAGACTAAAAATCTCAATAAAATTCTCAGCCATTGAAAAAAGATGTAATGACTAGACAAATACTAGCTCTATAAAGAGCTGGCGTCAGTATTAGAAAGCAATCAAGTTACAGGTTGCTTTCTTGTGTTTACCTCAGATTACTACAATTTAATGGTAGAACTATAATTACTAAAAGCTTGAATTTCCATGCCAATTTATTGTAAGTTCTTCAGAACAATCTTTTCTACTTACATTCAAGGAAGCTGCTATGACAGTGCCCCAATTCTAATTAGGATCTTTGTATACTGTGGTACAGTGTTATGAATACCAAAGGGATACCTGACAACAGAGAGCTGTATAGGTCTTCTGTGCTTAACCTGATGTAATTTGACCACTGCAAACAAAGTCAGATTTTTTTCTATAGTCACCTTCATCATGAGTCTCACCAGAATGCTTCAGAAACTACTTTTCCAAGCAAGAACCATCACACACAAATGTATATAAACCCTGTACATACATCATCCACTTAACACACAGTACATTAAGCTGTAGCTCAACTCAAAAGAACTCTTGCAAAGTAATTGTCAATCACCTAAATTGTAATTATCTCCCATTATTCTGTACTCTGTCTCAGAGCTTTTTGCATACAGGTTTGTCAGACTGTAGTTCTCACTCATAAGAGGAGTGAAGGGGTATCCGACAAATCGTTAAGTCATCACCCAAACACTGTAGCATTACGCTAAAACCCTGTCTATTCTTAGAGGCACATGCCTATACACAGACACAAAGAGGCATGCATGTATGCATACAAACATGCACACATACATAACGCTTCACCCTTCCAAGAAACCAACACTAATTATTATGGTAGGCACAAATATGACAAGTTTAATATAGTTTTGATGTTGCACCATAACAATTATTTACAACTGCAACACAACAAATGAAACTAGCAAGTAAAGGCAAGCTATGAATTTCAATTTTTCTAACAACTAAACCAACTCTTCCAGGTTAAGCATGATGTAAATATCAACCTTCCAATTAAAACTGTTAGAAAATTTTGAGAAGAAGAAATTATCACTTCTTAAAACGCAGGATTCTTGAGCTCCAGATGTCTATAGTTACATACTGGAAGAGCCATTTCATTTTCTTCACAAAATCAATCCACATCTAAACTCGATGACACTGGAGTTACAAAAAACCAAGATCTAATACACTACATGCTGTTATTCTTCAGTCACCAAGTTTAACATCTGTGCTTTAAATCACAACTAAAGGTCCCCATACAGAAATTGCAAAAGATAAAACACCTTAGCAGAAAAACATTGCAAAAGCATTCAACTAAACATTAGGATAAAGCTAACACCGTATGTGTACAGCATACCCCACCCACTTTTGCTATCCTCCCCAAACAAAATAGGAAAACACCACTTACTTGTCCAAGGCTTTGGCTGCTTCACGAATACCACGAGCTAGGCCATCATGAATAAGTGCTGTCTTCAGCACTTCTTGCAGGGCGGTGTTAACATCCATTACACCTCCAGCAGTAATGCTGAAAGAAGACAGATATTAGTGCGTTGATCGTTTCAACGTCTTGCAACTATAATCAAAAGCATGCCGTTCACGTGCAAGCATCCAGTCATTACAAGCAGAGCAAAAGGGTAAGCTAAAAGGTTAAGCCAACAGAAACTGGAGAGGAGACACTAACACAAACAGATTAAACCCCCTCGAGTCCACCATGTGCTCTCTCCACAGCTCCTCACAGAGCAGGGGAAGCCATGCACACACCCATCTTGGCCACCCGGCCCCACGCCGAGCACCCACCCCGCCTCTCGGCCGCAGAACCGCGGGGCAGCACTGCCCGCCCCGGCCCCCGCCCGCCGCCCCGGCCCCGCTCACCCTTCCTCGGCCATGGCGCTCTCAGTGGGTGGTGTTCCCGCCCGGCTTCCTGCTGCAAATACAGACAGAGGCGGCCCCGGTGAGTGCCGCCGGCCGCCCCGGCGCCCCAGCCCGGCCCGCTCCCGCCGCGATGGGCCGCCGTCCGCGGGGATTCAGCCCGGCGGGCCCCGCCGCCATGGCCGCTACTCACCGCGAGCCGCCCGGGGAAGAGAGGGCGGGCCTTCCGCCGCGCGCTTTTATAGCGCGCGAGGACCCCGGCGCGCGAGGCGCTCGGGCTGCCCGCGGCGCTGCCTGATCCACAGCGGCGCCCGCCTACGTGGAGCTGGAGGTGGCGTGGGAGGGCGCGGGGACTTCATTCATTCTTTCCTTTCTCCATTCCTCCCTCCGTCTCTCCATCCCTCCTTCTGTCTCGCCATCCCTTCATCCCTTCTTCGGGGTCATAGCAGACCCGGCCCAGCGGCAGGGAGTGTAGCCTCCTAGGGGGAAAGCCAAGTACAGTGGCTGGCTAGGGGTCACCTGGGGCTGAGGGGACACCTGGACAAGAGGAGATGTGAGGGAGGTTTAAACTGGATACTGGGAAGAATTTCTCCACGGGAAGGGTTGTCAACCATAGGAACAGGCTGCCCAGGGAATCATTGAATTGCTAAGTTGGAAAAGCCCTTTTAGATCATCAAGTCCAACCCTACCTGACCACTACTAAACCACATTCCTGAGCCCTGCATCCACCTGTCTTTTAAATATCTCCAGGGATGGTGACTCAACCACCACCCTGGGCAGCCGGTTCCAGTGCCCAGTGACCCTCAATAGAGTCACTACCACTGGAGTTGTTTAAAAGAAGTGTAGGTATGCTTAGGGACATAGTTTAGTGGTGAATATGGCAGTGTTCCCGACAGAGTTTCACGTTTGGACTGGATGATCTTAAAGATCTTTTCCAAACTGAATAATTCTGTGACTCTGTGATCCTCCTTAGGTCTGTAAATGCACCTGTTGCTGCTGGAGTGGTCTGGCTTTGAATGTCACTGTTCCTCAACACCTGGTAGCCTCGAGGAAGACAAGGAATGAACTTACTCAAATGGCCACTGCCCTTCAGCAGGGGTTACAGCACTGAGCTGTACCTCAGAAATCTTGAAAGTGCAACTGCATATTGCCATTCCTGTCAGATGCTCACACAGGTTATGTGGAGGGGGGGCATCCACAAGTGGTTCAGTTGGTCCGTGCTTGTGCAACAGGGCCACCACATCTCAAACATGTTACTTGCTCAAATGCTGTCAGTCTGACCTGGAACTTTGTCCATCCTATCTGCTTTACAGGTTGTCCATTGGGTACTCTACGTGTTGCCATCTTTGTAAAAAATACACAGTGACAAAATATAGCAAAACACATAAAATACATACAAAAAATATAACAAATATTGATAGCTATAGTTTGTGGCTAATGCCATTAAGCATGTGTCACTAACCTTGTCAATCACTGTTTGGGGTCGGACGGGCCTTTTAAAAGAACTCGCAAGGAACCACGCTGGGGGCTCTTTCAGTCTCCTTTCCGTGCTCTCTCTTGCCCATCACTTCGATCAGACCAGTCTGAACCACATGGCCTGGAAGAAGCTGCTGCTGCGACCACGTGTTCCCGAGGAATTGCTATTACCCATCGATGTGGGGATTTCTTTCCTTTTCCCTTCTCTCTCTCTTTGTCTCCCTCCCATTACTTTACGGTGTGCGGGTCAGATTGGATCTGACCGAGTCACCAGTCAAGTGCATAACCTTTATATTACAGAGACCCAGAAGGGGCAGAACCTAACCAGAGCCCTCCAAAACCAGCTATGGTGACAGAAGTGTGGGAGGGACGGACACTCCTCTCCCTGCACTCTGAGCTATGAAGGAAGCCAGTAGGAACAATGCTGCTCATTACTTGTACTGACAGCTCCAAGGTGCATATGGCCACCTCCAGTTCGTGCCATATATTGCTTGAAACTCTGAACTGCAACCCCAGTTGCAATACCCCAGTGGGTTACAACTACTGCAACCCCAAGACAGGTATTCGCATTTAGCGGCTCCTGTGGGACATGTGGATGTGACTTCTCCCTTCCTTACTCCACAAGAACTAGGAACATATAATTTCCTTCATGTTGCTCAGACCCCAGAAAGCACACAAACATGCATAAATTATAATGCTCACCTTATTTACCTCTCACCAGGGAGAAGATTATTCCCTATATGCACCTATCACTTAATCTTCCTATGACCCCTAAAAAGCCCCAAAGACACCTTATCTACAGAGGAAATTTTGCACTGAGCGGAACAATAAACCATTACCTCCCTCAAGGTCATCAAAAGATAACAAGAAGTCCTTAGTCAGCTGTAAGACTGCTATATATGTTCTGTCCAGGAGGTGGAAGTATATGCGTATGAAAGATTTGTATTACTGCAAAAGTGATAATCGCAGGCAAATCATAATCTAATATTCTAAAAGTTGAAGATGCAAAAATAGCTTTACTAGCACAGTTGCAAGAAAACAAAGCTGTGCTAAGATAAAAGTTATGTAGATGTAGACGGGAGGGTTGCACTGACAGTGCCCTCTGTGTTGAAATGATGGTATAAGATAGTAGGCGCACATATTTGTATGTAGTAATTAATGGAAGTGTGTGATCCTGTTTGAAAGTCCACTCCACTGCATAGTGTGTTAATATGAGCTCAGTGTTCCTATGAGCACTCTGCACACTGTTGGCACTACCCTACCTGCTCCACCTTTCTGTCTGCATTCCTATAAGAAGTAGCTAGTTTCTTAACCTCCATATTTTCTGTTGGAGTTATGACGACCATATAGCACCCTGCTGTTTACATACCCAATGGGTGTGACACATTCAAGTCAAGGATTGCAATTCTCTGCTAAGAAGTACTTCCAGTCCACTCAGGGATGGGTGAGTGGGGTAACAAGCTGAGTGCTAGAAAACTGAGGAGCTGCCAAATGCAGTGCAAGAGCCTGTCTAGGCTCTAGAGGGCTGAGGTGGCATCAGTGCAGATACTGGCCTGGTGTTTCACTGATCAGCCAGCCCCAGCAGAGGAACTTGGTCCTCTCAAGATTTGCTTATATTAACCCTTTCCAGCCAGAGCCAGGAAAATTATAAACAGCATAGCATGCTGTCTATAAACTTGGATTTAGGTAGAGGAACGGTAGCCACAGGCTGCTGTCACATGACATTCAAAAATCTGGATTCTCACCCACCTGCTGTTCTGGGCAATCCATTTGAACTCATCGTCTTGCTGCATATATTTAAAAATCCTTTAGTTATAGCTACTACTGTCAGTGCTTTCCATTCAGTTCCTTGACTCCTTCTGACTATCTCTCTTTTCCGGGGTGGCAGCCGCCTTCTTTTTTCCCTGTAACATCAAAATAACAACTGAACCTGGGAGCTTTTTCAGAAGAGTGGTACTGTAGTGAAGATATAGTGGTTCACTCTGTCTCAGCCATCGTCTTCCTTCTCCTTTTTGCCTTCTCTATGTCCTTGTCTCTCTCTGTGGTAATCTCTTCCTTCACCTTGTGCTTTCCCTGGCAGCTATGACTCCTCTGACAGCCTAATTGAAGTGCCAGGTTGTGAACTGTGGAGACTCAGGAACCGAGTAATGAGCAGTTCAGACAGTAGCACAGTACAGTGAGGCAGCCAGATAGGCAGGTGAAACTGTCAGGTATTACTAATTTCCAAGAGAGATCCACGACACTGCTACACTCTGAACAATCAGTTGTGAACAATCCTCGCAAAACTTATTTCCCTCTGACATCTGTTTCTAGAAATACAAAGCACAGGCGTGTGCTACGAATAGATTTTAATGTCACAAGACAGAGTTATGGCATTTTCATTCCAAAACAAACCTGATTTCTCAGCCTGGTTGAACTTTGAGTTGGAAGCCTTCTTGGAAGTAACACCAGTGCACATTTTGTGCTACTCCTCCTAAACAGTTATCTTTTATCTATTCGTTTCCTGGTTGCACAGCCCAGGAAAAGGTTATGTATCATAAAGATTTTTGTAGACCAGCTAATCGACAGAAGTCCTGCTGACCCAGTCACACGGGAGAGGTGTATTTCCAAGCGCCTCCAGATATTGGTTCAGAACAGACAACCACGTACTGTTACTCAGGAATGCAAGGGATGTCTGCAGCAAGTTTCAGGCCTGTGGAGAAAGTATGGCAAGACCATTCTGGGGTCTCATAAAGAGGACAAGCTATGGCATTTCAACATCTATTTGAAAAGAAGATTTTTTTGTCATGATAACTGAACAAAACGGTTTGCTGGTTTTCATCGTCTTCCACAGATTCTGCACTAGACTCTCAAAGGATGTGGTTACCATGTGGTTACATTAGAGCAATTTAAAACTTTCCAAATAGATATGTGCAGCCACTATGACCTCAGCAAGAGAAATAGTAATATGATGCAAATAAGCACTGGGTACGTGATTTCTGGATTGTAACGCAGACGTATTTCTAAAATCTCTACAAATATACTGAACAATAACAAGGGCTATGTACTCCCATGTATGATGAGCATGTCAATGTGTCCTGGATATCCATGAAGGAAGCTGTTCTTAAAGCAATTGTTCTTAATATGCTTTTACCTTATGGACATATGCAATGGATGCAGACTCTATTTGTAGTATTTACCAAGGGCTCGGTGCACCAAGGCTTGAATTCTAGGACCTGAAAGGAAAGATACATTTTTTTAAAGTTGTTGCAGACATGACATAAGAAAAGCTTGCATATTTTTTTTAAATTATTTCTGTTAGGCTTGAAAAACTACTGTGACAGGCTGGTAACAAGTGCCAGTTCAAAGGTTAACAAATGTTTACAGTTGGTTTTATAGTTTCCTTTTTGAAAATATATGGAGAATTATGATATGAATGTTCCATAAACCAGTTTATTCTGACAATAATGAGCAGTGCATAAATAAGCTGTAAGCACCCATAGCCACATTTCTGTATTGGAGCCATAGTTCATGCTGACATAGCTGCTACTTCCCACTCTTCAGCCTTCTACTACACACATTGACATTGTGGAAATCTGACTCCACAGGCTTTATTGGATTACTCATTACTTGCATGTAATTGTTAGTGAGAGGAAGACTGGCTTTTGAAAGCAGTTGGAATCTGAGAGTCGAGACTGAAAAGAGCAAGTAGTTGGGAGTGAAAGCGATTTCATCTCCTGAACATAACTGATTGACTGTCTCTAGCCACAAAAATGAAAGTTTTATTCTATATTATTTTAATCTTTCTCTACAAGTTCATCTTATTCACTCTGTTTGTGTGTCATGCTTTGCATATATCAGCTTTTTCTCATTATCCTTTTGCTGAACTCAGGATGACTTGCAAGTGCTCTTCCTCTTTTCTAGGGAGGTAAGGATGTTTTATGACCAATATCTATAGAAAGGATTTGCACTTCTCTCTTTTTCTAGAGGCAGACAGGAAAAAATCAAGGTAGTTCATATGGATTTTCCAACTTCACAGCCATAATACATGCCACACACGATACATTGTCAAAAGTGCCTTCAGCAAAGGAATGTGTGGCAGCTGTTCTTTTTGGCTGCTAAACAGTTTTTTAAGTTTCCTTATCTTGTCATAAGAAAGTAATTCTGCTTTTTCCTGTCACACGGAGTATGGGATTCTAAAGTTAGGCACATGGCAACATGTGATCTGGAATGTCCTTATTATGACTCTTAATATTATAACTGGTGACTAGATGGACTACTGATGGCCTCGTTAAAATACAGCTTTTAAGAAGTAATTAATATTTTTTCTCTTTGAGAAGTAGGTGGTCTGTCTTATATTACATTTTTAAAAGGTCTCCAGCTCATGCTTGATCTCCTTCCTCACTTTCCTCCCCTCCTGATATCAAACGTGTTGATTATGCCGTCTCTTCCTCACCTCCAGCTTAAATTTACTCCGGGCCAGTTTGCACCTATTAATTCTTATGACAATTTTTTTTTTTTTTTTTTTTTTAGCTCTTCTATTACTGTTTTATGGTTCCTATAACTTGCAAGAGGCTGTGTAGATGATGGTTGGTCTTTCTTGGTCTATTAGTTCTAAGAAGCCATCCTGAATCTCCTGTTAGTATGGAAGACAGAGGCAGACGGCAGATCAGCAGTCCTATAGTAACTGCCAGCTACTCCTGAGGAAACTTAGCAAGGCTAGGCCAAAGTGGTTCAGTTTTCAGGAACTGTAATTAGGTTTGTCAGCCTAAGCAAGGCTCCTTTACCATCCAGATTTCCTGGGAGGTACTTGTTGGGTCCTTTGCTCCCCATGGTCCCTAACAGTAAGAACAGCATAATATTCATAAACTGTCTGAGCTCCTGTTTTAAAAGACTTGGAATTTATACTTGCATTGTAAGGCTTTTCTGTAATGTGTACTATGCTGCTTGTTAGAAATATCTGGAATAGGTTGCCCAGAGAGATGGTTGATGCCCCATCCCTGGAAATATTCAAGGTCAGGTTGGATAGGGCTCTGAGCAGCCTGATCAATTCAAATTGAAGATGTACCTGCTTATTGCAGGGGGATTGGGCTAGATGACCTTACTGGTGCCTTCCAACCCAAACCGGTCTATGACTCTACGATTCTATGATCTTTCCAGTGTCCAGGTGAGGTACAGTTGTATTCATCTTCTTCTGCCACCTCTTCAGTTTTCTTCACCTGTAACCTGTCATAGAATCACAGAATGTCCTGAGTTGGAAGGGACCCACAAGGATCATCAAGTCCAGCTCGTGTTGAAGCCCAGTGCATCAGCTCCATGTCACACTTGTATCCACTCCAGTAAGTAGAATCACAGAATCATAGAATCATAGAATAGTTTGGGTCGGAAGGGACCTTAAAGATCATCCAGTTCCAACCCCCCTGCCATGGGCAGGGACACGTCCCACTAGATCAGGCTGCCCAAGGCCCCATCCAACCTGGCCTTGAACACCTCCAGGGATGGGGCAGCCATCCCTGGGCAACCTGTGCCAGTGTCTCGCCATTCTCATGGTGAAGAAATTCTTCCTTACATCAAGCCTAAATCTGCTCCTCTCCAGTTTATACCCATTGCTCCAGCCTTATCACTACAAGCCTTTGAAAGCAGTAAGTGAGCAGTTCCTCGGGGCCAGATGTGCCTACAACCCGGCAGGCGATTATCCGACTGCCCAAAGTCCGGCTGCTGCCGCCTCCTGGGCGCCTCCCCCGTGTGGCCCGGCCCGGGGGGCGCACCCCGCTCGTGGCGTGGCTCCGGCCAGCGGCCGCGGGACGCGGCAGCCCGTTCCCGCGACCGAGCATGCTCAGTGGCGGCGGCCGGGGCGGCGAGGCACCGCGCCGGCCATTGCGGGACGACGCTCGCTCCCCATGGGCAGCCGCGCGGAGGGCGGCGAGCGGCCCCCAGGTGCGGGGGCCGGGGGCTACGCTGGGGCAGGCGGCGGGTGGGTTCTGCTCCCCGGGGTCGGGTTCTGCTCCCCGGGGATCGGGTTCTGCTCCCCGGGGTCGGGTTCTGCTCCCCGGGGTCGGGTTCTGCTTCCCGGGGGTCGGGATGGTCTGAGCGGCGCAGTGGGGGAAGCGCTGTCCATACGGCGAAGGCTGCGCTCCCGTGTGAGGAAGAAGCAGCAAGACTTGGTTTAATCACCCAGAGCCGAAAGGGTAGAAGTTTTGTGCGAATTTCAATGTACAAGTTGTAATTCCTTCTGTCAGTTTGTAATGCTATTTTTTTTCCTTTCCTCCTTTCCTTTCCTTTCCTTTCCTTTCCTTTCCTTTCCTTTCCTTTCCTTTCCTTTCCTTTCCTTTCCTTTCCTTTCCTTTCCTTTCCTTTCCTTTCCTTTCCTTTCCTTTCCTTTCCTTTCCTCCTTCTTTCCTTTCCTCCTTCTTTCCTTTCCTCCTTCTTTCCTTTCTCAGAAGATGATGTGCCAGAACCACTTGGTGAGGAATCAGGAAGGCTTACCAGAGAACAGCTATTTATCTTGGCTGCGACAGCTTCAGTAAACTTCAGCTCAATGTTATGCTACTCAATTCTGGGACCTTTTTTTCCTACGGAGGTAAATAGCAAATTCAGCCAGCTACTATTTAGGGTGTTTTTTTGCATGTTGACACTTTAAACGTTATCTTGAACATCTGGCACCTTTATAGCTGGCTGCAAGCCCTGAGTTAAGACTTTTCGGTTGTGGGAATTCATAGTGATAGCCTCATGCTGGCTAAAAAAGATTACAGCATATGTAATGGTGACCTGGATCCTGTTCGTGGACTAATTACATTTTCCTTGGGGCTGTGGGGAAGACAGGAAACTAACGATATGAGATAGAAGTATAAACATATGCTTTGAGAAATGAAATAATTTTTTACCCAGTGTTGTGCAGTGGTTTGTTAGTAGAGCTGAATTTATAACTATGGCCATGTCCTCCCAACTTGTCTGTCAGTGCCTTAGTCACTCAATGACTTTTTATTTATAGATACCTTTTTGTTAACTCATCCTATGTTAAACTGCCTTGCCTAGCAACGGGAGGGTGAAAAACTGTCTGCTTATATTGAGTGAATGCAGGTAAATATGAGATGGGAAAAAAAAATTTGGTGCCTTTGCAGCAGGATTTCATTTCTCTCACGACCAAGTTGTTCCCAAATATTAGCAAAGAAATGTTAAGATTATTTTTTCTGGTGAATACTCTGATGTGCACTGCTGGTACCCAAGGAATTGTATTTTTCCAGTTGGATAAGTCAGAAGTTTGCCTGTTGTGTGTTTTGCAAAGGCGTGATTCAGTGATGATAACAGGTATCTGCTCACTGCCCTCTCGTCGTGCAAGGGATCAAAGCTTTATAGTTCACTCTGTTTTACACCAGCTGAAGCCACCTTTATAAAGGCTGGTTGCCTGCTAGCTAGTTCGGCAAACAGTACAGTGTTCTATGCATTGAAGAATGACTGTTGCTTTTCCCTTGATTACAAATAGCTTAAGTAGAAGTGGAACAGTTTAAATTGCTGTTTTGTTACCTTACGAGCCCCTGTTGCCTTTGAGAAAGGAAATTACTTGATAGGCAATTTAAAAAAAATGTGCAATGTATGAATGTTATTCATCTCTCTTTACTCAATTATGATCTTTTTTACAGGCAGAAAAAAAAGGTGCCAGTAATACCATAACTGGCCTGATTTTTGGATGTTTTGCTTTGGTCAATTTCTTGACGTCTTTAATCTTGGGGAATTATGTAAGTATAGTTGAAGCTGTAACTTCTTTCTGTGATGACACAGGTTGATACCTGGAGACAGTTCTCTAAGACTGAGAAAAGCGGTGTCTCTTAGGTTGTACTCCTGCTTGCTTGTGTATGGAGCAACTGGAATCTGTCCAGGCAGTCTGAATCTAATCTAGGTCTTGTCATTACAATTTAAAAATTACTGTTTTGCAGTTATTGAGGGTAGGATAGGGTGGCAGACGTAGTTTCTCAGGTTAACTGTTCTGTTTACTTCTGCTGATCAATTCTCCTTGCTGTTACAATTTTCTATTCTGTTTCTCCGTTTCCCCATTTTGTTTATTGCACTTACTTAAATGTTCTGTTTGCTTTTGGCGATGTTCTTAAGGTATTTTGTTTTGTTTTCTTTTTCTTTAGTTAGCTGCACCCCTTCTTCTTTTCTGGTATGTTGTCTTTTTCTTAACATTTCCTCCTATTATGACTCTGCTGTTTAACACTGTTTCCCCTTCCACCTTATTATACATCAATATGAGATAAATGTCTCCAGTTCTTGCGGCTTCAGTTTTCCCAGATTCGGAATTTTTATCATGCTGGAGAAATTACGAAAAATTCTGTAACAGTTTGCTTATTTATATGATGGAGCACCACTGCCTCTGTATTTTTGGCTAGGGCTCAGGATCATCCCCTAAGTTGGGGCTGCTGCAGTTTCACAGTCTTCTGTTTCTTTGGCTGGGCAGTCTCTTTGCTGACCCCATGGTGAATGATTTTCTCTGGTGGTGAGGTGGCTCATCAAGATGCCAGGAAGGTGCCATTGATAAGTCCAGTCTCGGTGCCTGTGATGTCATTCAACTATGGCACAACCCTCCACGAGTACTTTGCAAGAGAGCAAGAGAGTGAATGCAGAGGGTTGAAGTGAACACCAAGAGGTGGACAGTCAATAATCAGAATTTCTAAGAGTTTCAGTGAAACTCAACAATGTACAGGCTTTAGCAATAATGGCTGAAACTTAGGGACTTTGTCCAGGCCTGAACAAGAACAGTGTCTGAAATACCTGCTGCCCTTAGGGGAAGTTACAGCATGGAATTAGAAACTCAGATGTACTTTGTTATGGGATTGAGTTAGCTTTATGACATGCCTCTCATGGTCCTTTACTCTGGTGATGGAGTCTGAAATGAAGTAAGGTGGGGTCTTTTCCCTTGTAATGAATGGGGAAGCCTGAATCTACTGTGCTTCCTATGCCAAATCTTTGTGCTATTAGATGTTGTGATAAATTTGCTTTAAAATCAGCTTCTCTTGACTCTTCTGAGCCATATACATGGCAGATACTGCTGATTTGGCATGACTGACAATGATGGATAGGGAATGTATTGCTCTCTGTCTGCTTATAATGAGGAATGCTGCTATAACCTACTGCTCTGCAGAAGCTGAGGCGTGAAATAGTTAACTGTACCATTGTCTTACCATTCTGAAAACTGGGTTAAGTCACTTAACCGTTTAGAATATTTTTAGGTTCAGTATTACATGAAGGCACATCGACAGGAGCAGCGTCTCCAGATCTTCTAGTCAGATATGCTATAAAGTGTCCATAATGTTTTGATTTCTTAACAGTAACTTTGAAAGATTTTTGATCTAGACTTGAAATAATAACATGCAAAAATGCTATTTTACAGCTTACACAGATTGGAGCAAAATTCATGTTTGTGGCAGGGATGTTTGTTTCGGGATGTGTGACTATTCTGTTTGGGTGAGTAATTTTTGTTGGTTGGTTTTGTTGCATAGGTCTTCTAATAATTTTCACCCCTATGAAAGACTAGACACAAAACAGAACTGGAAACTGTTGGGCATCTTTCAGATGTTGTTTAGGTCACCTGACTTTTTGCATCTTTACTTTTTGTCTTTCCCTTGTAAAGTAGAACTTCTCCTTTTCAGTAGGTTTCAAAGCCTGTTTAGTACTTTGAAAGCAAAGGAGGAAGGTTATACGCATTTGAATAACTAGCATAGTTGATGAACAGCAAAAAGTCTGTGACAGTGCAGCAATAAGGGAACTATTTATGCATAATGTTTTAATTATACTATTCCTAAAAATACTGAGTGCACATGAGAAGCTTTGACTGGCTGATGAAGAGGCTAAGCCACTCATTTTAGCAAAATAAGTTTTATTAACAGTGACAGAAGCTTTTATTAGGTAGTTGTAACTCATTGCATCAGACTCCTTGCACAGTTGCTTGGAGAAGCTATGAAATACAATAGACTATAGTATTGGAGTTTTTCACAGGCTTTTCATACTCTTTTCACCACCAAACAAAGGGGAAAAGGAGAAAGTTGCCAGAAATAGTTTGGCAGACTTTGAATGACTTCAGTAATGTGATTCAAAAAGACATGGTAACAGGAAGCATTGAGCGTCTTATAACTGTATCCTTTAATGTGTAAGAAATGATGCTTCAAGGCCTTTAGTAGATGACTTGCTGCACCCTGAGGGATGTGTGTACTGTTTGGCTTTTTTTCAGAATGCTGGACAAGGTGCCAAGTGGACCGATGTTCATTGGTTTCTGCTTTTTAGTAAGAGCAATGGATGCAATAGGTTTTGCAGCAGCAATGACAGCATCGTTTTCAATCCTTGCAAAGGCATTTCCCAATAATATAGCTACTGTCCTGGTAAGTACAAAAAACAGTGTTACAGCTGAGTACTCACAATATGATAAGTTGCCAGTAGGCAGTCTAAAACCAGGAGGAGAAAATCTGCTGTCTCATATGCAGGCATATTTGAAATCATCACGTAATGATTGTATCCCTGAATCACAGTCCTGGAACAAGCTCAGACCTTAGCAAAACTCCAATTAGATATAATTTAAGCAGTATGTATTAGCTGTTTTATCTTTTGAAGACCACTAAGTATTGATTGAAGTAATTACCTCTTCAGTTGAAATCAGTCTATTGAATCACTAATACAGCTTTTAGTGATTACTCCTATATGAATGGTAAGAATCCATGTGGATTGGTTGAATAAATTTAATTAGTTCATTTAAATAGTGTTGATTTAAACGACTGAAAGACGCAAAACTGGAAACAGTTTTGGTTTCACTCTTCTAATCTATTGATAAAAATATGTATTAGAAGACAAGAGCTAGAATTTCTTGTAATCTGGAGGACACTATTTCTGATTATCAGTGATTCATTTTGACCTTTATTTACTCATTTTTAAGAATGCTATGGAAAAAAGAGGGTTTTTTATTTAATAAAATGCTGCTTTTTCTTTCTCTTTTTCAATTAATTCTGGTTTCAATTCAAATATGATGTGTAGCTGAAAGCAGTGTGTGGTGATGGTCACCTCAAAACCACAATCAGAAATGCTACACAAGCTGTGGCTTGGTAGCTGCCCTTGTTTAAAATCTAGGGAGAGTGCTGCCAGAAGACAGATCACTTTTAAATATTGGTCTGTTTGCCATATTATGTACTCTAACATCTTATTCTTCATGAGAATAAAAGCTTTTCAAATTAATTCATTTAGACTTACTGTCATTAAACGGGCATGATGGAGAGTTCTTGTTACTGTGACCTCTGCTCGTGGTAGTGGCAGAGGCAGGAGGAAAAGCTGATTAATTGAAGCAAGGTGCATCGTGTGGTAAAATCGTAGAGCCTAAAGGAGTGAATGAGAGATTTTTAGCCTTTCCATAGGTTTTCTTGACAGTGCTAGATATTGAAAACCAGTTTCCTCTCCTTCCCCTTTTGTTAAGTTTTCAGCCAGCATTTCACCCGTTGGGTAACCTAGAGAATGTATGAGGAAGTTAAATAAATGTAGGCATGTCAGCATTGTAAAAGTGTGAAGTTCAGTATCTCTCAAAATGATTCTGTCAAGAGGTATAAACTTCAGAACATAAGCAATATCACTTTTCTTACAATATCAGATTTACTTTATCCTCCCCTTATCTGTAATAATGCAATGCCTCATCTCCCTCACCCTGCAATAGCTTATTAACTTAAAATGATTATATGATGTACAGCCTGATTTGAACTGAAGTCTCACCAATCAGAAATATTTTTTTATGGTTGGTGAGCAACACAAGCAAAAGCATTATTTGGATGCAGCTGTGTTAATTCATGAGCATATGTTGAATTTTACCAAAATGTCTCAAATCCATCTAGAACTAATTTTGAGGACTTGCTAGTCATGCTGTTAGTAGTTATTTCCTTTCCTAGGAAAGGAAAATGGTCGGACCCTAGGCTGATCTAAAGTAAGGAACTTATCTCTTGCTGACCGTGCCTTCTTTGAGACCATTTGACCACTTTGACTTGTATCAGTAAAATTAAAGATATGGATGAATCTCTGTGCTATCTTTCTGGGTCCCAGAAGTTACCAAGACTTTAACTGCGGGCAATTATCACCACTAGCTGTTATTTGCTAGAAGGGGGTGGTCTGAGCACTGATTAGTCAAGTTTTGAGACAGATGTTGACAGTGGTGACTGTGGCGTAGTAACACAAGATTTAAGTGTAACTGTTACATTGTTATTTTGAAAAAAAAATATAGAAGATGCCATATTATTGAATTCTAGCCAAATTAATCTGACTTATGCCCATTGAATTTTCACTGTTATTTCCTGCCCCTAGTTAGTGAATCCAAACAATCTGTTACAGAGAGGAAGCTTTAACTCAGCACATGTGCTTCATCCCACGAGATAGCTACGCATCCAAGTAGGCTTATTTGGGTCGTCCCCCTCAGGCTGGAGTGTAACTGTGAGGTGAGATAGATGATCACTCTAGCCCAAGCTGACTTAGAGATTCTTTCCACCAATAGAGCATTTGCATTGCCTCAGGACTGGGATGTGTTGGGTGACAGCATAGTGGCTTATGCTGCCACACAGATGTTTCCCCCATAGTGAAGCAAAGAAAGTGCTGTCTTGTAGACAGTGGTGAAATTCCTCTTGCCACTTTATGAAGGTCTGTACTAGCCCCTTAGTCATGCAGTAGCTTTTTCTTTTTCAGTTGCTTTTATTGTTACACTAGAGTTTCTCAATGTTTTGGGTTTTGTTTCTTGCTTTCTTTTTCATCCTTTAGGGCAGCCTTGAAATTTTTACAGGACTTGGACTGGTGCTCGGCTCACCTTTGGGTGGCTTTTTGTATCAATCGTTTGGTTATGAGGTCCCTTTCATTACACTGGGATGCTTAGTCTTGGTCTTGGTGCCCGTGAATATGTGCATTTTACCAACGTATGGTAAGCACCCTTCTTCCTGTATCCTTCACACACCTTAATTTCTCATGCATATAAATACGTTTTAGAGAAATATTAGTTTCTGAGGTCTGATACAACTCAGATAGCAAAGCTCCAGCTGAATTAATTTATTATCTTGATCAGGCGTGCAGATGGCCTGGAATAAATCCAACATCTAATGCTTGTCTCTGCAAACACTAGGAGCTCTGTGTGGAAGTGATCTGAGATAAATTTTTGTTTTCTTTTGTCTGTTTAGCTTCAGGGCTTGTAAAGGATTAGTTTTGTCTTCTTTGTATCATCTTGTCATTGAAGAAAAGCTGGAGATCGATTTTGCCTAAAACAAAAGAATTTAACATGTTTGAGGGGAAACAGAGGGGAAGAAGAATTACAGGGAGAACAAAAAGGGTTTATTTGTAATGAATGATGCAGGATCTTATTTACATGAAAGAATGCTAAACATAATAAATGAGGGGTTTAACTAAAGTGGTGGAGGTCATATAAATTTGATTAAACTTTAGATGGTCCTGCTTTGGATAGAAAGTAAGACTTAAAGATAAGTTTTCACACGGGATTGTAACTACAAGGTTACAGTTCTATTTCTAGCTTTTATTAAAAACTAGTAACTTTACATTTTAAATATGTTTTACTCTTAAACATTAAAATCTTGGAGAACAACTTAATATATATGCTTTTAGAAGAAAATTACTGTGATTAATCATGTGCTGCTACTGCTGGGTTTCCCCCCACACCTTCCCAAGCTCTGAAATTGGATGGAGTCGTGATATTACTAGACAGTCTGAAACCACATTAATATATGTCAGCTCTGAGCTGGTGGATGCTAATGAATGAACATTTAGTTCTATGTATGCTTTGAGACCATATTCAACTATTAAAGCACCAACAGCATCGGGAAGGGAGCTTGTCTTAGAAATGACATCTGAAAGAAGTTTCCTGTCTAGAGTATAAACTGAACATGCAGGAGACCCAAATGACTAGTTGCTTAAAAATTCAGAGAGATTTCAACTGGTAAATAGCCATCTTTTTATTTTATTTTATTTTCAAAGCGTGCTTCTCTGATTGCACATGAATGGTTCATGCATGTGTGCATGCTGTTTTCAGACATATCCATGAGATATTCATTATATGAGGGCTAGTGGAGAAGTAACCATATTTTTACATAGTTATGAATACTATATGCATTTGGGTTTTTTAAGCTGGGGATTTGCAATGCCAGAGTCTTAAGTTGTTTACTTCTCTTCTTTTATTCACCTGTCAAATTTTGGGTCTTTTTAAATACAAAAATGGTATATTGCATGATAGTCTACTCTTGACTTTCGTTTGTTAGATAATGAGTAGTAGGCCTAGAAAAAGGGAAATACTAATTTATTTTCTAAACCAGTTTATGCTGCTGAAAATAATGCGATTTCCCCACTTTTTGTCTTGAAACAGATTCAACGCCTAGCAAGGACTCCTTTTGGAAGCTCATTCTTCTGCCTAAAGTCTTAATGCTCTGTCTTACTATATTTTCTCTAAGTGCATGCTTGGGCTTTTTGGATCCCACAATGTCTCTATTTGTCCTAAAGAAGGTAAGTCCTGTTAGCATGCAGGAAATTTTTGAGTTGCTAAAGAGTAAATGACTGGTTATAAATGTGGTTTAAATATCGTAATGAAATTAAGCCTTATCCAACTACACTGCTGTAGTTATCTGTTAATAATATGATTTCCAAATAACTTGATTTCCACAGTACTGAAAAATGATGGTATTGACATCATCTGTTCTTTCTGGATCTTGGTAGCTTTGAGAATGAGGAAGTGTAAGGTCTTTAAAAATGTCCTTTTTCCACTTAATTGACTGTCAGCTGCAGAGTACCTTCTCTGAACAGGGCATAGCAGCTGTTTTTCTTTTAAATGAGCGACTTTTTTCCTCCTTTCTGAAAGCACATTCTGTAAAACTGCAATATAATGGTGTTATATTTTGTGATGTGGACGCTTGGTTTTGCATACAAGATTGAACAGCTCTGCTTTCTTTAACAGCAATGTCAAAATTAAAATGAGAGCAACTATGTAGCCTGCTAACTGACTTCAACACTCATTTATTAAAAAGGCCGTTTTATTTATTTAGTATTTATTTAGTTAGTTGTTTCCCACTTAATTTTATTTATTTGTTTATCTTCCCCATGGTGTTTAAGGTAATGAATTTGAAGTAAACAGTTCAAGATTCTGTTCCTCTGTGAAATTAAGCATTGCTTTTTGAGTGGTTTAGCATTATGCAGGTTGTTGTGCTCCTACCTTTTGTCTGTCTAGTCCAGTACTTAGAGCACTCATCCAGGGTGAAGAAGATTTGATGCTAACCTGTTCCATAAGTGAATATACATCTTCCATCTCCCAGGAGGGATCTGTAATTATTCCACTGTAGAATATTGCATGCTGGTGTGTCTGTTTGCTTTCTGTCTGCTCTGTGCTAACAGATAACTTGCTGTGAAAGCATCGTAGCCTTCTTGGCAGATATTCTAACTACTAAATTAGAGTTATTATCATGTGCTTGCATACAGCAAGGAAATAGTGAATATTTGTGGAGTTCATGCCACAAGAAACATCTTGGAATACCTTCTAACTGGAGTTAAAGCACTTATTTGAGACGAGTATGCTTTTGGTTCATTACACATTTTGTTTCAATACAGAAATGTGACTGCATTAGGGGTGCGTAGACCTCTGGGCATTTGCAAAAAGCCTCTTACTCATTCTTGTAAAAATCCTCCTTTAGTTGAAAAGCCAGGGTTGTTTTACAGCACTGCTTACATTTAAGATGCACTGATTAACAGTGGATGACTAGGGCGCTTATGCTTTTCTAAGTGGAAATAAAACTAAAGACTGGAGAGGTAAAGACTATATCCCTCTGAATGTCAGGATCTGAGGTGTCTATTTCAAATATGCCAGATATTATGTTAGAATCCAGTGTACCAGTGTAGGGACACAGCATAGTGTTTCCTCCTGAGATTATTTAGGAGTACCGTTGTGTACAGAGTACAGAGATGTTTCCTCTCCATGCTTAGAAATGGATGTGGAAGGGAACTGTAAGTCAGCTGACTCCATTAAGTACTTGAAATACATCTATATGGTATCAGTAAAATACTTAAAATCGTGCATTTAAGTATTTTGATCTAAACAGTAATTCTTAGATTGTCCTTTAATGACTGTAGAGTATATGTTCTGATGTTTTATTTTATTCGTCTTCCTTTCCATAGTTCAAACTCTCGGCTGGTTATGTCGGCTTGGTATTCCTTGGTTTGGCTCTCTCATATGCCCTGTCTTCTCCCCTCCTCGGACTCCTAAGTGACAAACTGCCAGTGAGTGTTACCCTACTGTTTGTGCAGGGTTAGTAAAGCACTCTGTGCATTTAGTCAAAACTGGAGGACTCCCCATGTTGAAGAGATGGGCATAGATCTGGTTCTGTAAAAGAATCTGTGTTTCAAGACCTTGTGTTCTGAATACTGCCAACGTGAAGGTCTCTTTTGCTGTGTCCGGGTAATGTCTAAAATAGTAAAGGATGTCAGACAAGTATCCTGTAGCTGAAATGTGTTGAGCTTTTCCAGTGGACTAAGCACAATCTGTTCCCAGCCCATATTGAGTGTATAGTGGGAAAACATGTCCTAATTATCTATGGTTTCAACCACGTGTAACTTTCAACAGCTTTTGAAAAGAGGAGTAAAGTTATTCTGGTTAGCTGTATTGAGTATAATATCCAAATTAGATCAGCACAGTCAGTGGCAGCCACTGCTAACTGATCAAGAAAACCTACACTTAGAATGCTGTGCGTAAAGGACAGTGCCAGTTTTCTGACACTGTGTTTTTTGCAACACAAACTAATAATGGGTTTTCTACATGAGAATTATATGCAATGCTATACGATATTCCTTATAGTAGAGACTTTGCTAATAGAGAAGCACTGTTACTCAGTATCCTGAAGCAATCTCTGTATTAAGCAGCTGCTGCCAGTGGTTGCATTGGTGGCGAGGAAGCATACATTCTGTGTTTCTTGATGGGGTTCAGAACTGGCAGAGAAATTGTGAATTCCCAGTTTGTGTCTAATGATGGTCTCTAAAGGAGCACTACTTTTCAGGAGATGAAGAGTGGTATTAGGACAGACAAAATAGTTGTATTGCAAATTCAAATCTTTAAATTACATACCTCTTCCTTTTCTTTCATAGTACCTCAGGAAGTGGTTGCTGGTATCTGGAGGCCTAATAACAGCACTGTGCTTTTTCATGTTAGGACCTGCTCCTGTACTGCACATTGAAAGGTACAGAACTGCCTCGTCTTGAACTTGCCCCCTTATGCCCTGTTTCTGTGACAGCTATCACGACCATAGTCGTGTATGTCCACAAGTCTACAATTAGCACCTCTGACTATGAAAAAGCATTTTCTTAGCTTCTAACATAAGGCTATGAATGTAAAGCAGTGGAAGCGTTTTAAAATGGAGGTTGTTTATCTTCATAAAATAGATCCTTTTCCTTTACTTTTTGCTATATTTGTTACTATGTTTGTTCATGTTAATGTGTGTGATGGGAAGAATGCTGCTTTTTGTTTTCCTTTCTTCCCAATTCTGTGGCCTGGCTGAACAGGGAGCTTTTGCCGGGACTTGTTGGGGGGGAGGTCCTTCTATGACCAGGTGACCCACCTAGTGGATGAGGGAAAGGCTGTGGATGTCACTTACCTGGACTTTAGTAAAGCCTTTGACACTGTTTCCCACAGGATTCTCTTAGAGAAGCTGGCAGCTCATGGCTTAGACAAGTGTACTCTTTGAGTGAAAAGCTGACTGGGTGGCCAAGCCCAGATAGTTGTGCTGAATGGAGAGAAATCTAGTTGGCAGCAGATCATAAGTGATGTTCCTCAGTGCTCAGTGTTGGGTCCAGTCATGTTTAATATCTTTATCAATGGATCTGGATAAGGAGATTGAGTGCTTCTTCAATAAGTTTGCAGATGACACCAACTTAGGCAGGAGTGTTGATCAGCTCGAGAGTGGAAAGGCTCTGCAGAGGGATCTGGATGGGCTGGATTGATGGGCTGAGGTCAGTTGTATGAGGTTTAACAAGGCAAAGTGCTGGGTCCTGCACTTCAGTCACAGCAATCCCATGCAATGTTACAGGCTTGGAAAGAATAGCTGGAAAGCTGCCTGGTAGAGAAGGAGTTGGGGGTGTTGGTCAGCAGCCATCTGAACATGAACCAGCAGTGTACTCAGGCAGCCAAGCTGCTGGCTTGTGTCAAAAATGGTGTGGCCAGCCAGAGCAGGGAAGTGGTTGTTCCCCTCTACTCATCACTGGTGAGGCTGCACCTCTAATATTGTGTTCAGTTTTGAGCTCCTCGCTACTAGGACACTGAGGTGCTGAAGCACGTCCAGGGGAGGACAACGAAGCTGGTGAGGGGGCTGGAGAACAAGTCTTACAAAGAGCAGCTGAGGGAACTGGGTCTGTTTAGCCTGGAGAAGAGGCTGAGGGGAGACCTTCTTGCTCTCTGCAACTACCTGAAAGGACATTGTAGCAAGGTGGGTATTGGTCTCTTTTCCCAAGTGACTAGTGATAGGAGGAAATGGCCTCAAGTTGTGCCAGGGGATATTTAGACTGAATGCTAGGAAAATTTCTTTACTGAAAGAGTGGTCAAGCATTGTATCAGGCTGCCCAGGGAAGTGGTGGAGTCTCCATCACCAAAGGTGTTCAAAAAGCATGTAGATGTGGCACTTTGGGATATAGATTAGTAGGCATGGTGGTGTTGGGCTGACAGTTGGGCTTAATGATCTTAGAGATCTTTTCCAACATTATTGATTATATGATTCTATAATTTCCAGTAAAGCAGAACAAAATTCTCTTTTGTCTAATTTTCTATTTTCTCTTATTTCATCAGTGTTTGTAACTATGGGTTTTGTTTGCATGGCTGTGCAGCAGTGTTGATTTTTCTTCTCTCTCTCTCTCTAGCTTGCTAAGGAAAATGCCAGATTATAGTTTTGTTTTCAGCTGGCTAAATAAAGACAATGTCTCTTGCACCTGAACACTGCACTAACATATCTCTGAAGTTGATTCACAACAAAACACTGCTACGTTTACAAAGCAGCTGTACAGTCCTTTTGTGATTGGTTATATACTCTCTTAAAGATGATGATTAGCTTGCTAATGTGCAGTATTAGTGAACTCCTTCATCCTAGGCTTCTAATTCTTAAAGAAGATTGTACATCTGAAATTGGTGAGATTATATGTTTGATCTGGTGATAAAAAGAAATCGATAACATCTTCTTCATTCTTTTCTTTAGCCAGCTGTATTTGGGTAAAATATATTAGGCTACAGGATTTTAGCTGCAAATCCTTCACTTGTGCAACAAACCAAGTCTGAAGCTTGGGTGTATGAGTTAAGCTCGTCTGTGTACCTCTTGTCTATGTGCCTCTCTTAAAATGAATTGTGTTTGATAAGGAAATATTTAATTTGAGCACAGGATTTTCAAGTTCTTTTATAAAGTTTTTTTTTTAAATATAGAACTGTATTTTCAACTCTTAGTGTTCAATTAAATTACAACTATTTTGGGGTTCAAGAAACATAATTTTCTGGTCAGTCATGGAAAGCTGATATAACAGCCCTAAATAGGGCACTTACTTGAAGAGAGTCTTCAGCAGCTAACTTCTTTTAAATGGCTTTTTTTTCAGTCAGCTGTGGATGTTTGTGCTAATGCTGGTTTTGATTGGCTTTTCCCTTGGCATGAGTGCTATCCCATTGTTTCCAGAGGTACTGCACTGTGCACAGTAAGTAACTCAGTCCAACACATCTTTTTATGTTACTGGCAATTGGAAACTGCAACTAATTTTCAGAGGTGAATATAAAGTGGGATTTTGGTGGGGCTTTCTCCCCTCTTTTTCGGACAAAGGTAGCAAGTAACTCTTTAATGCTTCCACTACCTTTTTTTGTCTTACTAGTTGTTATACTCCAAATATGATCTTGTAAATGTGTACCTATGAACACACTGAAGTCTGTCAGACTTTACATCTTATAGCATGGGGCAACCTGTGTGTGGTTTCATATACAGAGGATTTATTTCAGCTTCTGAGGACAACTAATAGTGAGAAGTTTTGACCAGATTTTCAGACTGTATTTGCTTTAACAGCTGTATCTACAGGGGACGTACTTGCTCAAAGTACAAGTTCTGTGATGTGGCTTGGCAGTAATGACCTAAAAGAGTCTTGATTTACTCTTTATTAATATGTTCCTCCTGGAACAAGGTCTTTTATTCTTACACGCACTGTTTTACACTTGCCATATGAAACACAGGGAGTGAGCAACGGTGTGATGTTAGGAATCTCACTTAGAAGACATCAGAAATGAGAAGTAGCACTGCAATCTTCCAGAGAGGCAACGAAGGAGGAAGTACAGGGTAAACAGACATGATTCTTGTTAACTATTTATATTGTGTGTAAGTGAAAATGAGGGAAGGAACTTTGCAGGGGAAGGCTATAAACTGAGACACAATAATGTGTTGTACTACTCCAAGTGGTCTGTCTTTCTGCAGTGAGAATGGATTTGAAGAAGGTCTGAGTCTGCTGGGACTGGTGTCTGGACTCTTCAATGCCATGTGGTCTCTTGGGTATGTATACAGTTGCCTTTTTGTAAGCTCTGAGTGTTCGGTTGTTCTACACTATCACCACATGAAAGCCTGCTGAATTACAACTGAAGTTTTGCGTTGCAGTCATTGTGTTGACCTTGATTCAAAAGGTTCTTTCTAAACAGGAGTTTGGTGGACATGTGAAACCAAAGCTTTTTGTACATCAAAGGGACAACTGAACTTGTCTTCCTTGAAATGTATTGCCCTGCTATTAAAAAGCTGCAATGATTAAGTGGGTGTTATCTTGCACTTCTGCGGGATCATTTTCTTTGTCACAAACCAAGATACTTAATCCTTAATAGGGAGTCGTGGACCCTAATTTTCTACAAAGTCTGCCCACATGAAACGAGCTAGAAGATATCTGCTCCTGACTAATTCTGTTCCACCTTTTTTATTTTCCACATTCCTTCCTTTAGTATGGGGCAGCTTAGGGTAGAATCTTGTCTTTCAGAGACAGCCATTATTTAAGTTCTGTGTTTGTGAAGCTTAGGAGTGTGTCTGTGTTTATGACCCATATGTTGTCACAGAAATGATTGAAAGGCACTACTGACTGAGTGACCCTTCAGAGTTGTCATTCAGTGAGAAGTGAGTCTCCCTACTGAGACAGAGTCGCCCTACTGAGAGCCACTTCCAGGACTTTTTTTCATCTGTCCTTGTAGTCCTCTGCGACTGCAAGTGGGTTTCAGTGGTACACATTTGTGCCATCTTTCCCAACCTAACTGAAGTTCTAGCTGTCCTGTTTATTTGACATAGGATTTAGCACAGATATAGGTAGTACAATGTTACAAACCCCTGTTTTTTTAATGCTATTATCACACATGATTTTATTACGTAACTTGGTTCCAGGAATTTTTTCTAGTTTTATGCAATTTTGTCCCTTTCTCTAGTAGGGGATAATATCACATGAGACCTTTCATAAAGAGACAGCAGTTGCATAACCTTTCTTGACATTCTTAAACAGACATGAAAAGTGCCAGGCAGTTACATACAGCTCAACCTTGCAGTGACTGCGTTTGTCATCATGTGGTTCCCCATATGCCTATATCCATCAGTCTTTTGTCTTGAAGTTTGGAAGGTTTACGTTTTGAGGGATGTGAGTTTAAATTTCTTGTGTGGTAGAAGTGGTCTGTGTAGATGCCCTATTCAAACGTGGTCCTTAGTGGAGCCTCTAAGCCATTCCGGATACAGAAAAGAGCTTTCAACTTTCTGATGTGATTGCCATTTCCAGGTAAGGAGGTAACTAGACAGGATTATTGGGGCCAGGGCAAGCAAAGAATTAATCTTCATTGAGGATTATAGGAAGATTAGGTCTGTGGAAGACAATCTCTTTGTTGACAAAGGATAGAGAATTGAAGGAGGAAGGCCACAAACCAAAATAAAAAGGTTCTCTGACAATATGATATGTTACTTTTTTTTCATATGGGATTCCAATACCTCCTTTTGATTTATTGCAGGGCATTTGTAGGTCCCACTCTAGGAGGATATCTAAATGAAAAGCTGGGTTTTGAATGGGCCTCAGCCATCCAAGGAGGATTGGCACTGTTAACTGTAAGTGAATACACATTTTTTGAGTTTTATATCTATTGCAATTGTGAGCTGTTGCATAAGGTTATTATTATTATTACAATTGTAACTCACTGTTTCCTCAAAGGGTCTTGTGGCTGGAATATTCTATATCACTGAGGCAACAAGGAGAAGGTATGCTGAGATACCTATTCTTTATTTTACCTGCAGCCATATAAGAGAAACCTTTGAAAGCTCTGCTTCTATTTTTCTTCACTACTGAATTGATAATGAATACAAACATGAGTAGTAAAAATATTGCTTAAATACTTTGTCTGTATGCTTTCCTGAATCCCTACTGACCTAAACTGAGCAATGCATTTTCTATACAAGCAACAGAACTGAGGTATTAACGAGTAAACCCTGCTGACAGTTCTTTCAGAAGGGTGTCTGTGAGCCGGAATTGGCTAGATGCTCGCATCCAAAGAGTAGTAGTCAATAGCTTAATGTCCAGATAGAGATCAGTGGCAA
This sequence comes from Cuculus canorus, assembly GCF_017976375.1. Lineage (NCBI taxonomy): Eukaryota > Metazoa > Chordata > Aves > Cuculiformes > Cuculidae > Cuculus > Cuculus canorus. The sequence goes on along the minus strand of NC_071403.1, from coordinate 42,523,039 downwards.
GTGGTGTCCCTTAGAGGCCCATATTGGGACCAGTGCTGTTTAATATCCTCATCAGTGACATAGACAGCGGGATCAAGCATGCCCTCAGTAAATTTGCAGATGACTCGAAGCTGAGTGGTGTGTTTGAGACACCTGAGGGACAAGATGCCATCCAGAGAAACCTGGACAAGCTTGTAAAGTGGGCCCATATGAACATTATCAGGTTCAACAAAGACCAGTGCATGGTTCTGCACATGGGTAGGGGCAACCCCTGCTATCAGCACAGGCAGAGGGATGGACCAATTGAGAGCAGCCCTGCCAAGAAGGACTTGGGGTACTAGTGGGTGAAAAGTTCAACGTGAGTCAACATTGTGCTCTCACAGCCCAGAAAGCCAACCATATCCCAGGCTGCATCAAAAGAAACGCAGCCAGCAGGTGAAGGGAGCTGATTGTGCTGCTCTCCTCCGCTCTGGTGAGACCCCACCTGTAGTACTGTGTCCAGTTTTGGAGTCCTCGGCACAGAAAAGACGTGAACTTCTTGGAGCAAGTCCAGAGGAGGGCCACAAAGATGATTAAAGGGCTGGAGCACCTCTCCTGTGAGGAAAAGCTGAAAGAGTTGGGGTTGTTTGGCCTGGAAAAAGAGAATGTTCCAAGAATGTCCCATCCTTTCAGTACTTAGAAGGGGTTTATAAGAAACATGGGAACAGACTTTTTTAGTCAAACCTGTTGTGATGGAGCAAAGGGTGATAGTTTTACACTGAAGGAGGGTAGATGCAGACCATATATGAGGAAAACATTTTTTCTAATGGGGGTGGTGAAACACTGGAACATGTTGCCTGGATAGGTGGTAGATGCCCAGTCCCTGGAAACAGTCAAGGTCAGGTGGGACTTAGCTCTGAGCAACCTGATCTAGTTGGAGATGTCCCTGCTTTTTGCAAGGGGGTTTGACTAGGTGACGTCTAAAGGTCCCATCCAACCCAAACTGTGATTCTGTGAATTTATAGGTGTGAAAGCAATTGTACATGTCCAGTGATTCACATAGCTCTTTCCACATAAAGTGTGGCTTTTTTGCTATAATGTTGGTGTTACATAGATGTATCTACAAAATATTAAACGTGTTTCTTCCCTCTTGCTCTTTTCCTTGTGAAAACAGTTCGAGTTCCAGCCGGCAAAATCCTCCTGGTAATAACGAAGAAACAACTCATCTGATGGGCAGTGACACATAGCCAGACAAACTTTCAATTCTCCATTTTCTATTGTGGTTTAACTTAGTGTTGAGATGAGTGGATTTAATAGTGTTTCATTATTCTGGAGCTGGGATACACGATCCCTTAGTGGACAACCAGTTGTGGTTTAGTTGTAGCTGCAACTGTTTTGCAACACTGAACACTGACTGCCTTTCTTTTGTAAGTCATCATGTGGATTGGCTGAAGTGATGAGTAACCCTCAGATGTCTGCCTATTTAATTGCATTCTGTATACGGTGCACCACTCTATGTGAAGAGGTGTGTTTTCAAATGCCTGGTTTCTATACTTGAGCGTGCTGTATATTATTCTTGGGTAAAGCTACTATTTTACTACCATGATTTTCTATATTTTTTTAAAGAAAGTTCATTATCTTGTAATACTTTAACTGATAACATAAAATGTTGAAACAAAATTTGAAATGAAAAGCATTAAGCACAATATTGTTTTAAATAAAGCAACTTTTTTCCTAATTTTCTTAAGGCAACAAGAGTCTAAAATAATTTGTGTCTACCAGCATTTAATATTATCTTGAAAACACCTGAAGATGGGAGGCAAAGGTAAGTGAAGAGAAGACTTAGTGTCTCCACACTGAACTAACTGATCTTCAGTCCTGGAGGAGACTTGGAATTGTGTGTGCATGTGCGTATACGTATGCACAGACATATGTATGTCTGTAGTATATATGAAGATTCAACGTGTATGTGAGACCTATTTTACCAATATATGCCAGCTGGAATATTTGTGCTGATTGCAACTCAAAAGTGTAGGGCTGCTATTTTCCAACAACAGGAAAGAAAACTTCTCGTGTCCTTCACATGCTCATCAGAAAAAGTCAGTTCCCAATCTGTTTCTCTCATAACTACTGGAATTTGTATAAGAAATACTTCTTTCTCTGCCAGAGCCCGTTTTGGGGTGCTAGTATGAAAAATTGCTCTGGTATCCAGCTGAACTGAGAAGCATCCAGGTAACAAAGGGCAGGCTTCCCCTGGGAACATCCTGGCAATAGCCAATCTCTTTGTGGAATGATTATCTGACTGGTGCTGGTATTACCAATACGAGCATAAATGCCATTGAATTTATGAGCCGTCCTGCAATGTGTGACCTTCACCAGAAATCCGGCAGAAACTAGACAGGCTTAACTAAGCCCTGTAGTTCTCTGGCAACACATCTCCTCTCTTCATTCTTTTATGTACACAATGGAAGCAAAAGAAACTTGAAGAGGAATCCTAGGTTTGGTTTTCAAATTGACTCAGAAGCAATTTCCCCTAACATGATTATCCAGGAATCCTGGAACACACAGTTAATGCAAAGTAGTGTAATCTCCTATGGGAAGCTCAGCCATCCCCTGGCTAATATTGTGCTTATCTCATGTAGTGGCAGGTTTAAATACTCATCTCCTGTTACTAAAACAGTTGTACAATCTGTGAAGCTGCGATAAGTAAGGACTGGGCCAGGTATAGCCAAATTACACTCGGCTGATTGGAAGCAGCCCTGAGCTGGGGTGGCATAGACAGTGCCCATGTGGCAACACCAAGCTCGGAGCCATCTGCCTGTGTCCTGCAGCCCTGCCTGCACTCCGCATCCTTGAGTCTGAGCAGGAATGTGTCTGTGCTGGTCTTTGCTCAGATTTCCCAAACTTTGACTGCTGTGACCTCAACTTACCTTGAACTGCATTACTACAGCAATGCTACACCTGAGTCATTCGCAGATCTGGCAGACAATGTGTTTCTTTGGCTGCAGCACAGTGGTGACTTCCCTGCCAGTGGCGTAAGGCAGAATTGCTCAGTGCTGGTGGCTCTTTCGCCTTTGATCTTGTAATATGTTCCAGGCAAGGTGATTGCATCTCCTGGTGTCGGCTTTCTGCCAATTGGGAATTCCCAGGTTTGTGCAAGACTTCCCCCTTTAAAGCGCCTTGTCCTTGAGTGCCCCTGATCATCCTCTTGGGTGACTTCCAGATACCAGACATGGGGCTTTCTAAAGCTTGTGCCTCTGCTGTGCTTTTGGAGCTGTCTGCTCTGGAGACCTGTGCCCTGGACAGCTATGGTGCAGCTGTCTATGAGCACAACGTGGTCTTGTCAGAGGATGCTGAAGTGCCAGTTTCTCCTGAGGAGGCCTTGATGCTGATGGACAAAAATATGGCATTTTTGGAAGCAGCCATCAAAGAAGCAGCCAGACAGATATTGTGACAAAGTTCGACATATTTGTTTTGGTAAATAGTAGCCATTTATTCGTTTTCTTAATTATGTTTGTTGGGGTTGTATGTTGGTACCAGGGTGCCCATATCATTGTGACTCCTGAAGATGGCATTTATGGCTGGGTTTTCACAAGGGAAACAATATACACTTGTCCTGAGGATATCCCAGACCCACAGGTGGACTGGATTCCATGTGCTGATCTTGAAAGGTATTACCCCTGCTGGGCACAGAGGACCAGTCCAGTGAGGAAACCTGCTGCCTTTAGGAGCCATTGTTGATAGTTTTAAATGACTTGGAATAACTGCTGTGAAATCAAGGCAGAATAGACATCAAGTATTGCCATAAATAGCTTCAGACAACATCATTTTTTCCTGTTATTTTTTCTCACTAATTATTTTTATTTTAGTACGCTCATAAAGATTGGTGTTTGTTAAAAAGAAAAAACAGAACTTAGAGAATATTTTGGTAATGTATTCCTTCAAGTTGTATAAAATGATATCCGGAAGACTTGTCAATGAAATGACAGCTACTACCAAAAGGACGTGCTGCACAACTTCAAATTTATATTTTTGATTCATGATGTGGTAGTTCTTCTGTTATTTTCCTTAATAAATTGTACCATTTTTTGAAGCTGCAGTTTTTGGTGAAAGATAACAAAACACAGCATATAAGGAACAAATCCTAAGCTACTTCAGCACAGCAGCCAAATGGAGAGCTGAAGAATGGCTGAAATATACCCATGTGTTGATTTAACATCAAAGCTGTAGCACGTGCTGGCAGCAGAAAGGAGACTTGAAGGTGCAAAGATTCACTTTCACCAGAAGGAAACCCCTATGTTCCTCACGTAGTGAGGTTCAGCACACTCTGAAGCACAAAACTGCTGCCTTCTGTTGAATAGCAGAAAACAACAGCCTCATGTTAGATACGACAAACCTATCACTCTTAGTGTCAGCATTTTTATGGATTGACTGTTTTTGATATTCTGTTTCTTTTCTTCTTAGGTTTACTGCCTCACCAGTGCTGGGAAGACTGAGCTGTCTGGCAAGGAATAACTCCATCTATGTGGTTGCAAATATGAGAGACAAGAAGCTGTGTAATTCTAGTGACCCAAGCACTATCAGTACAATACCAACATTGTCTTTGACTCAGAAGACTGTTGGCTCGTTATCACAAGGTAAGAGGATTTTTCAGTGTTCATGAAGTGTATGATCCTTCGGTGATTAAAACTGTGAAACAGGCTGCTTCCCGGGCTTAGATGTATTTGCACACAGTTGTTATAGAGCAGGTGACAGAGAGCAGGTGAAAGTCATTGCCTTAAGGTATCTTCATTCCTGCTATTCTGAATTTAATAGCAAGTAATTAAATTAAATTAATTAAAACTCAATAAGCCTTCTACTTTTACTGCTTCTCGTTAGGAGGTAACACATGAGATACTAAAACATCAATGTCTGAAACTCTTGCTAAGTAAACAAATCCCTTCACTGGTATAAAGCAAAACCATAGGTAATGGGTATTGTGCTTGACTCCTTGCAGTGGTATGAATTCTCCTTTTCGAAACTAAAATATAACAAGTTCACAAAATGTGTTCTCCATCATTTTTATTTAAGTGAACGAGTATTATATTCAATATTAGTCTGATTTAAATTGTTTGATTTCTTTACTAATTTTTTTTTTTAATCCATTCCTTCCTCTACATGAATGGTACAATCTTTTTGTGACAGAGAAACGGTTTTATTACCCCAAGGATCTAGGATTTGTGACTTTCAATACATCCTTTGGCTACTTCTGCAGATATCCTCTATCATGACCCAGCTGTGGTCTTGGCAAGCAGATTTCAGATTGACACCATTCTGTTCCTAACTGCTTGGGGTAACATCTTCCACTGTTGTCAGCTGTCCAGTTTCACTCAGCATGGGCCGTGGAAGTGGGTGTCAGCTTTCTTTCAGCAGATACACACAACTCCACTTTAGGTATGACAGGTAATGTGATATTACTCTAATTGATCTTGGTCCCATGGGCAACTTTTGTATTTATGTAGCGCAGTTGACCTGAGCAGAAATTTCTGTCAGCTTTAGGCATGCATACACATGTCAACAGGATTAGGACAAGAAAGCTTGTACGGATAAGAACAAAATCAAAATGTGATACGTGAAGAACTCAGAAATGCTTAAGTTGATTAGGAAACCTTTAGTTATTTGTTAAATTACACTCCTGAGAGTTTATGGAAGTGATTCTTCAGCTTCTATACCCCTAGTGTTTATGTATGTTTTGGTCATGTGAAAGCCCAAACCTTTTTTCTCCACTAGGTGGTAATGTGACTCTGGAAAACGTACTTGTGAGTCCTACAAACATTACTTCCGGGCTGGAGACCTTGTGACAGGTTTTCTTCGCGGGCTCTGTTTTCAATGTATATTTTTCCTGAGTGGATACTGGAAGTCAAGCACAAGTTTTGTGGTCATGTGCTTGCAGAAGTGAAAGAAATTTCCTGGTGTTGCTAAAATGTAGCTCTAAACTTTGCTTTCCAGATAAAAGCAGGTATGGGTCATTTCTTTATTTGTTAGTTGATGACCCTGTGTCATACAATTAATATTTTTTATGGATAAGTTTTACTCTGGGCTTCAAAGAGTAAGGTATTTATGTAAAGAGCTTGCATAAAGATGTGACTTTTAGTAATATCTTTCCCTTACAGAATTTTTCTGACTTGACAGTAATACTGATGTCTAATGCAGCTAAACTCAATAAGGAACGTATAGGTTTAGCTCCTTAAATCATTTGTAATGGCATACAACACAGAACTCCCAAGGCTGTGCCTGTACTTCTTTTTATTTAACAAATTAAGAAAATCACCTGTGATCACCTTCAAAATAGTTTCCTTCTGAGTTGGCATGCAGCTGCATACCATGCTGCCAATGTTCAAAGCAATTCCATAGATTGTTTTCTGAAAGGCCATTGAGGATATCCATCATTTTTGCTTCACCTCTTCTACCAATAGAAAATGGGTTCCTTTGAACATCAACTTGATCTCTGGGAAGAGGTAGAAATGACAGGGAGGCAGGTCTAGTGAAGAGGGTGGGTGCTCAAGTACAGTGATGTTACTTGCTAAAAACTGCTTCATAGGCAAAGTGTTTTGGGCTGGTGCATTGTCTTGATATTAGCTCACTGTTCACTCTTGCACACTCAACATTTTCTGACAGAGGGTAAGAAAGTGTCTGCGTTTGAACACATGTTCACTTATACTGAGTGAAGCAATCGAGTTGAGCTTTGTCTCACTGTGACAGGTTAGAACATGTTTTATAACCATCTTTTTGTCTCTTCCTTCACACTCGGTTCCTGAGCTATAGGGTTAGTCTCGGGGGCTTCTTCTGTTGAACCTTCTAATTGGCACACTTGACTTGTTACTTATAATAGATGAAACATCAGAGTTTGGTCTACTTTCCATTGATTGCAAAAAAAGCTTTTTAGGTTAGGATTGTAGTCTGTGAAGGCCTAAGTTTACCAGTTTGCCTAAGTTTCACAGCAATCTGGTAAACATTAGAATAACATTTGGCACATGTGTAATTAGTGAAGACTACTTACTTGTCCCATACACTTGCTTTCAGATTAAAAGCTTCCAAGTGTTGTGTTTGCAGGCAGTGATATTTTTGCCCCAGATGGTCCAAGAGCATATTATTACAATACAGAAATGGAAAATGATCATCTTTTGGTGACAGAAGTGAGTTCACACCCACAACTGTCTCCTGGCTATACTGCTGCTGTTAACTTGAAGTTGTATGCCGGTAGCATCAAACAGCTTCCATCAAACAGCTTCCATCAAACAACCATAGTTTCAGTGGGGTCATTTACCATGATCTCTTCTCCTCCATGGAGCTCACTGAACCTGAGGGCAATCGTGCCTTTTGCCAGCAGAACCTCTGTTGCCACCTGAGTTATAAGATTACAGAGAAGCAGAAAAAAGACGTTTATGTTCTGAGTGCCTTTGATGGGTTACATGTTGTTGAACAAGAGTATTATTTGCAGGTAAAGGTTTTCTGTTCTTAAGTGGATAGTGGGAAGGCTCCAAAACTCTTTTTTGCAACCCATTTGCATTTGTTTCGTTTTTGGTTGAGGCGTTTAAGAGGAGGCATTTTTTAGGCCCTTCTGAGAATATTTGTTTTCTTCATGATGCATTTGACTTCATTAGGGGCATTGATCCTGCTTTTCTGCCTGTGTTATAAACAATAAAAATGAATACTCTGAGTTGACTCTCTGCTGTAGCGCTTCAAGGAGGTTTCCATATGTATGTACAAAAGGGAAAGAAAATTGTTCTCCCTGTTTTCAGAAGGATGCTTTTGTCACAACAAAGGGCTGGTTTTTTCTCAGTGGTTTTTACCGTTGTGCTGATGTGATTCTCTAACATGCAGTTATCTAATAAAATTAAGAAACTAAATATGGATATAACTTTTGTATTCACATGGTTAGACAGCGTATTCTTTTAAATTTCACTTTTAGTTTGGTTTTTTTTTAATGGGCTATATCTTTATATCTTTTCTCTATATGCTTAAAGTATTCCCACTAGAGTAGGCAAATATGTATGGCTTCAGTTTTTTAGGAAACTCAGCTGGAACTGAAGTAACTTCCCTAGGTCACACTCTATTCCACATCTATGACTAAATGTGTATGCATTATGCATGAATGCACACATAACTTACAAACTCACGTGTGTACACACAGACACAGTGCTGAAATGACTTTTTACAAAGTTTCAAGTGCCATCCACAGATCCTCTTGGCATAAATACATGAATAGATGTATTGGATCATTTCTTCATCATGACAGCTTTTCTTACAATCAAGTCCATCTCTTGACTGTTGAAAGCTTAGCAGTATTTTGCCTTTTAGTATCCTTTTCCTTGCACATATGTACACTGCTCAAGTGCAAGAGTACAGACCTGAATACGTGTGGGCAGCCAGTGGAGACAGCTCAGACCAAGTTTGACATGTTCTCCCTCAGTGGCACGTTTGGCACTGTGTCTTTCCAGAGTCTTGTGCAGTGGGGTGCAGCTGGCCTATGGGGAGTTTGAGGTAGTGGGACACCATTGTAAGTTGTTAGACTTGTAACACAAGATGTCAGAAAGCTACTACAAGACACTGGGGCAACTTGGTATTATCACTATCCTCTATTTTAGTAACTGGCTTGAGTTTAATGAAGCTTTATTTCTGCCTTATTTCCCTGGTTGCATTCATACAGCAAATCCATTTTGCCAGTTCCCTTCTTCCCTGTCCCCTGAAATCCCCTAGAACAAGGTCTTGCTAAAGACAGAAATGTAGTTTTGCTCGGACTTTGTGATAGCTCCAAGTGAGCTATCACATCTCTCAACTAAGTCAACATTAATGAATATATTATTCTGTGTTTGTCATATAATACTACTGCTGTGCTGATATTCCTGTTTATTTTACTTTTCCATAGCTAAAAGTGCTAGCTGATGGATGTCTGATAAGTTGGACTAGAATATCAAAGCCAGTTTTGAGTGTAACACTCTTTGGGAGGGGGCATGGAAAGGACCTACACACACAGAGCAAGTTTCACTGTGATTTCACTGCAGAACCTTTAAGATCTCATCTGCTTGTTTCTGTAACGCTAATTAAATATATTTAATAATAATTCTAATTATGTCAATTAATATTATACCCATAATTATAATGACATTCTATTTCTGAAGTTCCCTTATCTATCAACATAGTCATTGCACACCAATTTGTTTACTTGATTTTTCAGCAAAAATAAATGATTCTGCTAAACAGTTCTGTATGTTTTTATATAATAGCATTGGTTGTCAGACCTCAACACGAGAGACAATAGAAAATAAATTCTTTGACTTTAGTGGTGTAGTATTCAGGCACATAGCAGTTCATTGTGGCCCGATAACAACAGATTTCTAATTCTTCGAAAATTTTTAGTATTAGGAGTCATTTCCACAATACTGTTCTGCCCCACTTCTGAACACTTTTCTAAAACAGAGATTAACAGAACCTTTGAAGGCCAATAGTTGAACTTTTATCATTTTCTATGAAAAAGAAAACAACACTCGAAACACCATTGCTTCAAAACCAGTTATTCAACTCAGCACAGAATGTAAAGTGTTATCATGCCATAACCTCACTTACAGCTGGAGGACTCTACTTGAATCTTTCTGGCCAGAGTTTTACCAAGTGCAATATTTCCTTTCCATAAAACTATTGATACCTGTGTTACCTTTTTCAAGCATTCAGGTGGATCCATATAAAAAAAATTCTCAAAATGAGCAATTTTGCAAGTGCTTACGCGTCTTCCAATTAAATGGTTGCTTGTGCTGGTGTGAGGAAAAGTCTCGAGTGTGCAGGTAGGTGTGTTGGGAAAGGCTGGTGAACAGATTGAATGCACCAGCACGTGTGCGGGAGCAGGCCCTGCAAACTGTACTTTCTAAGCAAGTGGGCTGGATTACTTCACGTGATGCAGCTAAGATTTCTATGTGGGGTTAATTCTGTTGTTTGTTCTGAAATAAAAACATTATTCACATTTAGTCTGACCAATGTAATAAAAAGTAAACTTGCACGATGCAAAATACATTGGGTTTGAACAAAGTGAACATTGTAGAAACAAGATTTTAGTCTATACATGTATTGAATTGTCACCCTCTACAATTCATATAATAGAAGTAATGGAAAACACTCTTACTTGTTTGTGGAGAAAAAGTACTCTATTTCTAAATTTATTTCTGTGCCGCAGGACATTGTGTCCTGTTACCACTAAGTAAGATAGCTATGTGCTGTTGCTAAACATGAGTGGTTTCTGGTTTCCTCATCCCTACCTACATGTCCTGACTGCTTCGCAGTGTTTGCAGGGTTGTAGGTGTGACCCTTCACACAGGCTTCTCCACAGCAATATTAACCTTTGAATAAGGATTAGTTTTCCACGCAGTCTCGCCTAGCACAAGAAAAGGAACATAATCTGAAGACAGACTACCTCTACAGCTAAGCTGAGTTAGCATCGAATTGCATCCTGTTTCACAAATGTGAGTCCTCAGATAATTGCCATCCTCAGGCAATAGCAGAGATGAGAGTGAGTGTAGTACAGGATGGGGAGAGGGGATTGGGAGGATAGAGGTGTGAAAACTAGAGGGAGCTCCAGGATATGCTTCGTCTTACATTGCCCACAGCAATGTGTAGCTTAGACTGCTGTAGATCTGTTAATATTTATTCAGTGGGTTTGGTGGTTTTTTTTTTTCATTTAACTGGAGTTAGTTCCTTGTTCCTGGGTGAGTTCTGAAGCTGCATGCCACTGTATTACAGAAACCCCTTGTCCTAGCAGTGACTTGCACTCTGCGGGGAAGCACCCCCAGCCCTGTACTTGTAACTTTTTCTGCCAGGGTAGTCACCTTTCTGGGCTGAATGTTGTTCTAGCTGTTGCTAAACAATGAAGGCTTTGCTGCTTTCTCCTTCAGACTTACATCAGATTGTGGTTAATGTGACTCAATCTATATTTCCTTTGGTAAGCAAAATGGGGGGGGGGGGGGGGGAATGCTTCCAAGCTACATCAATTATCACTGAAATCTCTATTGCAGACTTTTAAAAGCTTGTATTTAAGGCTCCCGAATGAGCATGCTGTGTCTAGTAATGTATGTAGAAAAGTACTTAGAGGTGAAAGTTACCAGATGGAAAGTAATGTTCCTAATGGTTAAAAAAAACCCCGAAACATCAGTGCTGTTGCAGGGAACTCGCTGGTGCTTGCATTCCCTCACATTTCTGTCTTTTCTGAGGTAACACTACAATGACAGCCTGCTCTAACTAAAGACAGGCAGCCTGTTCTGCTTCCCATTAGTCAGAAAACCTCTTCCAAATGAGAGTAGTGCAACCACTAGAAAATAAAAAAATGGGAAACGTCATAGCAAAACATGCTTTTGAACTGAAACGAAGACTGAAAATGAAGGCCTTTCAATACACAGTGTGTTCGTGGTGACAGGAAAGGTGAGCAGAGGAGCAGGCATGCCACTGCACCCAGTGAACTTAGCCTGCCCTTCGGTTTCAGGCTAGCAGCAGCCAGGCAATGAGGTACTTACCTGCCTGATTTCAAAGGAAAACATTCCCTCCAGATGCATATTTTCTGGTGGAAGGCTGTTTGAAAGTTTATATACAGCTAAACAGAAGTGGCTGGGAGAACCACTGGGATAAAAAAAAGGGACAGTTCTGTTGCTGGCATGGTAAGCTTATGACATCCAACTAGAGTGAGGAGCTACTGTAATGACTTTGGTCTAAAGAAAGTCAGGGAAGCAAACTACACATAGTGACATATAGGACATGTATTGAGGAATATGAAAACACTGGAATAGAGCGGTTTTAAGACTTCCAGTTTTGCCACTCAGACCTCACGGAAGACTAGCTCCAGGGGTGACATATCGACTTTTCACCTCAGTGTCAGAGTTGAGCCAACAAAACTAGCAAAAGTCAATTGTACTTTGTGACAGAGAAAAGTGTAACAACAAAACTTGGACTGTTCTTTCTAGCCATGTGTTTAATGACTCATTTTTATGTTGACAGAGTTACTTGTAGCATTGCCTAGTTTTTTAGTCTCATTGAATTGCGACACCCTTACTATGTATTGTTATGCTTTCCTGTATGTCACGAGCAATACTTGATTCCAAGGTAATGCTTTAACAGCTCCTCCTTCAAAGTTAAACTTTGTCCCTCTCTTCCTTTTTGTGCATGCCCCTTTTGCACTGTTTGTTCATGACTCAAAATATTCTAGGAGCTGCAAGACACCAGCCATGCTCCCTTGCCGGCACCTCCTGCACGCTGCAGTCTTTGCACTCGCAGTCCTTCAGGCCCTTGCTTCTGACACCTTCATTGCAGCCGTCTACGAGCACTCGGTCATCCTGCCAAATGCCACGGACAAGCCTGTTTCTCCTGACGATGCTTTGGTCCTGATGAACAAAAACATGGATGTCTTGGAAAGAGCCATCAAGGAAGCTGCCCAGCAGGTACTAGATGAATTGTATTGTTCATTAGCATTTTCTTCTCCTGCTGACCATCAGGTTGTCTATTAATGGGTAAATTGTTAACGGAATGTGTTGTGTCAGGGCGCTCACATCATTGTGACTCCTGAAGATGGCATTTATGGCTGGAATTTCACAAGAGAAGGCATCTACCCGTACCTGGAGGATATCCCCGATCCAGCAGTGAACTGGATTCCCTGCACCGACCCCACAAGGTAATTCCTTCTGCAGTGATTTATGTGGTTTCAGACTAGCCTTTTATGGACTCATGAGCTGTGCACAGTAAATGCCTGAGAACTGCTGATGCTTTTGACATCAGGGTAAGTTTCAATTCAAACTGCATATGAAGTTAAGTTACGTGATAAAATTTATAGTGTGTCTGTGACTAAATGACTATGGAGGCCTATTTTAAAAAAGGCTTTTTGAATTAGACACTTAAAGGAGAAATCCAAACAATACACAGAATTTGGGTCACTCAATATAGAGGAAAACGTCTTTTTGCATTTGGAAAAGTTTTGATGCCAGAATATGCTCCTTCTCATTCTGATTTCAGATTTTTTTTTTTCCATTGTTTTGAACAGAACTCATTGGAAATACTTCACGCTAGTTTGTATTTGCTCTGTTGGTTTGTTTGCTTTATTTTTTTTTATAAATGCCATACTCAAATAAAAGCACACATAGCATTTCTTTGGATAGGCAAGAACTGGTTTCTGAGCATCTTGAAAGGAGTATCCCACTGCTGTTCATGCCGTGGCTAGAGGATTGTGTGCTCCTGCACATGGGAGGGGATGAATTGCCTTGACCATATCAGCTGCAGTATTCTGCAGCTTGACTGTACTTAGTGTTTCAAGGGCCCAAAGCTACGATCCTCAGGTGCTGCTACACCAGACATTAAGATATTGTCTTGTGTGACACCAAATTAGTCTTTTCCTCTGTCCAGCAATTCCTCTTCTGCCCTTTTCCAGTCCCACTTGCTGCAGGGCATGTTGTGGGTACCAAGGGGTGCTAGCAGACAGCACAGGAGTGGCATGTCCATCCAGAAACTGATAGGAGGGCTCTAGAACCTGTCTCAAGGTGCGGGAAAAAAAACTGAGGGAGTGCTGCAGCCACCCTGTTTCTCAGCACGCTCTGCTGTGACTGCAGGATAGGAGGTTATGCTGTCGGCACTCCAGCAATGTGCTGACCCACAATGTGCTGACTCCAGCAATGTGCTGACTGCTCCACCACGGACAGCACAGTTTTTGTTAGTCTTTTTCTTTTCCTTTCCTCTTAAAATGCATTAGATTTGCTCCAGCACCAGTGCAAGAACGACTCAGCTGCATGGCCAGGAATAACTCCATCTATGTGGTTGCGAACATCGGGGACAAGAAGCTCTGTAACTCTAGTGATCCCGACTGCCCCAGTGACGGTCGCTATCAGTACAACACTGATGTAGTCTTTGACCCAGAAGGGAAACTGGTGGCTCGTTACCACAAGGTAAAATGGCCTTGGAAAGTCAGGAGCTAATTTATCCACTACTTCTAAAATGTCTGAGTTTGGAAAAAGCATTGTCCTGTGGCAGATTTTTGCTTCAGTTTTTTAATTTGAAATCTCTGTTGCTGTGTTGGCTCCAAATTGCTGTCATATTTCTCAAAACAGACTAGAATGAAAAAAATGATTACTCAGGTCCAATTTAGCAGGATATGTTTTTTTGTTGACTTCCTCAGTTCATTAACTCCCTATTACTGGAAATCCTGCTGCATAAACAGCTTTATTTTTCAGTGCCAAGTTTTCACCAGACCTACCGTTTCATGTTCCAGGATTTTAAAATGTTTGTATGCATCTCATCTTAGATGAGCTATCTAATCTAAGGAAAACAGGGCCTTTTCTATATTATTTTTATTTTCTGACGATGTTTCCGCACAATTTTTACATAACAGGATTTATCTGGACAAAACTATGGAGCTAAGTTGGATGTAAAAATAGATGAGTGCATTGAAACATTTGCACCCAAAGAAAGTATCTTCTTTGATTTTTATGTGCCTACCTGCAAGGTTCATCAAAGTTGTTTGGGGATCATGTGCTACATATGTCAATGTGGCTAGACCAAAGTCTGTTGTTTATTCAACGCCTGTCAGGCCCACTATTTCACCTGATTCTTCAGAGATGATGCAAAGATATTTCTTCTTTGAACAAACTGGGCATGACTATGCTAGCCTGGTCCCCCGTGTGCCAGTCTGGCATGGCCAAGGCGCTGAGTTACAAGTTCAGTGAACTTGAATCTCTTTTTCTGGCTCAGTGCACGTGTTTATTGTCTAGGCCACCTAGAGGTTAAAGAACTCTTTTAGTAAATGCGAATATGAAGAAAGAAGGAAAAACTTGGAAAGCTGAGAGTGTTGCAAGCTTGGATTTTTCTGTTGGCTGAGATTATCTGCCTTTACCCCATCACCACAGCCTTTGTTTTCTCGACCCTGCAGTGTTCCAGTACTGTCTCACACTTCCTGATGATGCTATATATTTCCAGTTCCTTTGTGCATCTCTACACCAAGGCCACCAGTCTTGTCTCTTGGCACCAAATCCTCCATGCTCTGCTTCCACTATTATTTCTCTTCTGCGTGTCTTTTGGTTCACCAGAATTATGAACTAGTAGGGGAGAGTGGAGAGATTATTTTTATGGGAGTTGCAGGTGGCTGAGACCAACAGACCTGCAGACAGACAGCTGCTTTCCTAGCTAGATGCCAGGGCAATATGTCTCCCCATATCTACCTTCTTGGCACTATGGTGATCATACAGTTTTAGCCTGACTTCCCACCTGTAAAGGCTTCAAACACAGGCCAAAAAATCTTGTTTAGTCATTCTGAACAGCTTTAGGAAATGACTTTGGGATATTGCAATAAGTGTCTAAACATATGCTCTTTTTTTCATTCCCTTATAGTATAATCTATTTATGTCAGAAACACAGTTTAATCACCCTAAAAAGCCAGAAGCTGTTACCTTTGAGACCCCCTTTGGGAAGTTTGGCATTTTCACTTGCTTCGACATCCTTTTCCGTGAACCTGCTGTGGTCCTGGTGAGTGAGTTGCAGGTGGACACAGTGCTCTTCCCAACAGCTTGGATGAACGTTCTGCCATTTCTGACTGCAGTCGAATTTCACTCTGCCTGGGCAATGGGCATGGGTGTCAACTTTCTAGCTGCCAATACACACTACACCAGCTTGTCTATGACAGGTAATTAATTCTCACTCTGTCCGAAAAACCTTTATAACCATGCATCTTTATTGCCTGTTCTGCAAGGTGATTTGAAAAGGAATATAATATATTTATCTGGAAGATGCAAGGTCTAGTCATCGGTTCTAAACCTAACAAATTCTGTCCCTACTGGTACTATACAAGTCACAGAGAAACTAGTGGTGTTTTATTTTCTTCTCCCTAGCTTCTTAGGATTTTTCCTTTCCTTCTTGTAATGCCTCTAAACAAGTAGTAAGTTACTGCCCCTTCTACCTGAGGAGAAACTTGGAAACTTAGGCTCTTTTTTCCCCACCTCTATATCCATTGTTCAATGCCAAACTGTCAATATACTTGTAAACCACATACGTGGCTCCATTTATGCTAACCAAATTAAAGATTTACTTGTAGCTGTGCTTAACACAGTTGTAGAAATTGCTAAAACCATTTTTAGACCTATAGCAGTAACACTGATAAGGAGTCTGCATTTTTCTTAAGAGACTAACATTGATTTTCTGAAGCTTAGCATGTGGAATAGTATAGTTTGGCTAGACCAGTATCTTTACTGAGCTGTGAAACCACGATATTGTCTTGGGACTTGTCATTTGAAATGCCTGAC
The DNA here is from genome assembly GCF_017976375.1 of Cuculus canorus. Lineage (NCBI taxonomy): Eukaryota > Metazoa > Chordata > Aves > Cuculiformes > Cuculidae > Cuculus > Cuculus canorus. Next base: position 42,506,789 of record NC_071403.1, on the reverse strand, counting down.
AGGCTAATGGTTGCTTATAAAATGGTGTAAGGCCACCATTTTATATGAGTCTTTGACAATGATGGGTATGACAGATCTTTGATTTCCCTCTGTCACTTGGTACTGGTCAGGTGTGAGTTCCTGACGTGGAAAAGAGTACTCAGCCAGTTTAAATGTAGCTGAGCAGCTTCTGTCTCCTGTGTTCACCAGGACGGACCTGTGGTACTTGCTTGTGTTGTGTTTTTTATGGTCTCAACTGGTAGATGTTCATTTTGCATCAATTATCTGAGAATTGTCAAACAAATCTGTTGTGTATAGGAGAAAAGAGAACTGGAGGAGGCCATAAACACAACCATAACATAACATCTTTTGCTTTTGGCTACAGCGAGCAGGCCTCACACAAGGAAATAAATGCTATTCTTTGCCAAAGCATGAGCTGTATGTACTGAGTTGCTAATGGTAACCTTTGAAGAGACTACAATTTCTGTAATATTTACAAAATAAGCTGGCAGTAGGGGCAATTAAAAGGACAATATGAATTTTTTTATTCTTTATGGACTGACTGTTGTGCTCTCCTCAGGGAGTGGTATCTATGCACCAGATGGAGCCAGAACATACTACTACAATATGAAAACTGAGGATGGTCACCTCCTCATTGCTGAACTAGATTCACACCCTTGCCTTTCTCCTGCCTCCCTTCCTGCTGTCAAGTGGAGCTCATATGCTTTGAGCATCAAAAGATTCCCAGTGAATGACCGTGATTTTGAAGGACTCATCTTCCATGATCGGTTCACTTTCACTGAGGTCACTAATCCTGAGGGGAATCTCACCATTTGTCAGAAAGACCTCTGCTGTCACTTGAGCTACAAGATGGCAGGGAAACAAGAAGATGAACTTTATGTGCTGGGTGCTTTTGATGGGCTTCATGTTGTTGAAGGACAATACTACCTGCAGGTAATGATTCCTTGGGGGCGAGGTGTCATTTATTTTAATAAGCTTCTTTACAGGGAGAAATCTTCAGTTCTGTGTGGGGAAAGAGACGACAACTTTCTTTTATGCTGGAGTCCCGGTGTCCTATTTGTTAGCAGTGGGAAGTAGTTATTAAAACATCCAAGCTTGATTACCTTTAGATCCAAGAAATGCAGTAGAGAGGTGTCTAAACCTCTTTTAAGTTCCCAGAGTGAGCTGTTTTTTTAAGCATGCAATATTGGCTAAATTTAGGTCCTGTAGTAAGTATGCTGAATCTACTCTGTAACTGTCATAAAGCAGTTGCTGCTAAAAAAAAATCGGTTGATGATGCTCTGTTAATTTAGTCACAGAGATGTGACTTTTTTTGTCATTACTCAAATGATAGCAATGAAGTTTACTGAAGTGGCAAATGACTTTAAAGGAAAGTGTCCACTTTTCCTCTCTTTTATTCAAAGGTTTAGGAAGACAGTGAGTTACATCCTGTTTGAATGTACTTAGAACCATATAGGAAAACTTTATTTGCTTTCATAATTAAGCTCCTGTGCTAGCAGATTATTCTTTTTTTAGTTATTTACTTCTATCTGTCAACATGGCCTTTGAGTATCAGCTGGTACAGACTTCATGATATGGGAGGAGGTCTTAGCTAGCAATCAGCTCATCTGATAAATTGAGACAAGTTGAATAAATAAAATAAATTCAGTTCTTGATAAGCTCACTTGGAAAATTTATTTGAGTGATTGTGGAAGCTGCCAGATGGTTTCTACCAGTGTTGAATTTTCAGGAGAAGACGGGAATTTCTTTCTTCCTTTTCCCTTCAATATTTTTTTCCCTTCATCAGAACACAGTGAGAGAGAACTTTATTCTTTATTTCTCTGCTTATCTGCATTTCAACAGAAAACTGTATTTGCTGATGAATAATGCTTCTGCTGTTTGCAAATATGCTTATTTTATTCCACCAATATCTGACACAAATGCAAAAACTCCTTCATCACCTGTCAGGAAAACCGGCCAACATACTTTGAATACTCACAGAACTGCTAGCCCTAGTTCATATTTCTTCATGATGTCCATAAACATTTATCAGCTGGATATATAACTCTATGAATAAAATGAAAATATTGCTGTTCCTCTGTGTGCTGCAGCTACTACCACAGAACTGTAACAGAGCGTGCTAACTTAATCACCTTGACATATATTCACCAGTAATTGGATGGTGAATATCAAATTCAGATTTCTCATGGGCTACCAGGCAATCTAATGAATTGTCATTAGCAACATGTACCAATACCAGTAAGAGGACCTGTGTGTATAACTGCACAATGTACACATAAGGAGGGCTTCATTTCATTTGACTAAAATTTCCATTCACAAACACATCTTACTAGGGCATATGGGAAAGAAACCTTCAAACCAGAGAGCTGGCAACTAGAAGTCTTAGTGGAAGTGACAGGATTGGGCTTCAGGGATGAAATAAGGTGCTCTGGCAGCACTTTCATCAGAAACAGGTTATTTCTAACTACTAAAGCAATGCAGGTCTGGAATACCTCCAATCAGATCAAGGGATGAAAAAATAAGCAACAGCTGAAAACAAGTTGCTTAATGATTATGAAATAGATCCTGTGACAGTCACCTGCTCTATACACTACCTTTGATGGCACGAGGCTTGCTAAATATGCTGCTTTCTCCTTGCAGATATGCACATTGCTCAAGTGCAAGAGCACGGATCCTAACACATGTGGGCAGCCAGTGGAGGTGGCTCATACCAAGTTTGAGATGTTCTCCCTCAGTGGCACATTTGGCACCAACTACGTCTTTCCAGAAGTCTTGTACAGCGGGGTGCAACTGGCCCCTGGCGAGTTTGAGGTAATGACACACATTGTAGCTGTGCCATGCCAGGTTCTCTGTGGGATAGTAATAGAATAAGCTGTCTCAAAACAGCCAAAGTGAACTTACTCATAGTGAATAATCAGATCTTTTAAATACCTTTTAATGAAATCATTAGTTTGAGCAGATATATGGTCTGATACGCCTTCTTCCTGTTTGTCATATCTTTCTGAGCTTTTAACGTGTTTGTGTGGTTACTACTCTAATCATGTCCTTCCCTTACCTTTTTCAATCAGGTATTGAATGATGGGCGCTTGATAAGTAAGACAAAGACAACAAAACCAGTTGTCACTGTGACGCTTTTTGGACGGTGGTATGAGAAGGATCATCTAAAACAAGACCCACAACCAGCCTTCCCATTATTTGACCATAATTGAAGTTATACACTGTTAATCATATGTCCAAATGAGATACATCATCCTCTACTAAAACAATCCCTATTATGCTTCTTGTTTCCAGTTGTACAAACTTCTTATCAATGTGCTTTTTTTAGTGATAATGCAGCAATATTATTTTATTACTACCATTTATTGAGAACTACCTATTTCTGTATCATAAGATTACTAATCTTTTATTAGTGCAAAACAGCAGTAGTGTCTCTCTCTCTGTTTTCTGGATTTTTATTTTTCTCACCTTAAGAAAACCTGTATTGTGGACCAGAGGATAAATTCTTATTAAAATAGCATCGCATATTTTGCAATTGCAGATTATTACGAGACCAGCAAATAAAGCAGAAAGATATGATTGCATCTTTATACACCAAAAACTCTCAATAATGCTTCGTCTTTCATACACAACTACTTACGCTAATGTATGCAAGTGTGCTCTTTTACTCCACTTACACATTGTTTTTCTTATTTGCATTGCTTTGCTTTTATTGCCTTTATGCCATTGGTGGACATCATGTGGCATCATGGGGGGCTAAGCAAGGATTTCATTCAAAGGGCTAGGCCTGAAACAAAGCCTGCCACTGCTTCTTGGTCAGAATTCGACGTGAACCGTAATTTCTTGAAGGAGCTGGAGCACAAGTCTTATGAGGAGCAGCTGAGGGAACTGGGGTTGTTTAGTCTAGAGAAAAGGAGGCTGAGGGGAGACCTTATCACTGTTTATAACTACCTGAAAGGAGGTTGTAGTGAGGTGGGTATTGATCTCTTATCCCAAGTGATAGGCGATTGGATGAGAGGAAATTGCCTTAAGTTGTGCTAGGGGAGGTTCAAATTAGACATCAGAAGAATTGTCTTCACTGAAAGGGTTATCAGACACTGGAACAGGCTCCCCAGGGAGATGATTGAGTTACTACCCCTGGAGGTATTTAAGAGATGTGTGGATGAAGTGATCGGGGACATGGTTTAGCAGTGGACAGGTACAGTTGGACTTGATGTTCTCAAAGGTCTTTTCCAACCAAGCGATTCAATGATCCAACGATTCTTCAAAATCTCTCTTGAACTTTTTCTGTTTTCAAATGTAACTAGATACTCATGTGTGATATAACACAGTCTCATGTCTAACATAATTACATGCTTATCAAAAGCCCCAGGCAATATGCTCTGACTCGTGGAAGCTCAATGTCAGTGCTGCCAGAGCCACAGTCTCTTAAAGCCTTGTTTACTGTTGGAGTCAGTTGTAGTCTCATCATAGACTGATCTCAGTCCACCTAGGGATTATCCAGTGTGATCCTCTTCCCATTGGTACAAACTCAGTGCAGACACTGTACTTGTCCTACAGGCACCTGGTGGGTAATATTGCAACTCTCTCCCAAGGAAAAGATCTGGATTTAAGGGAGGCTGTGGCACACAAGAAAGTCTTATCTTGCAAGGCAGAAGGGGTTCAGCAGGAGTATGTGTCTGGTCCAGGAGCTGAGAGGCAGCTCCTTCAAATCTGTTCTCTGCTGCTATCTATGCTGTGGCTAAGGGAATGTGTATGCAAGTAGTATATGATCCGAACCCTGAATCTAGTGAGTATCTTGAACTCAGTGTTTGGTTCAAGGCCCTTGTGGTTCGGTTTAGGTGTATTTGTGTGTTGAATATTTTCTTACATAAACTGTCATAAGCCATCATGGTACCAAATTATTTCTGCTGCAAAGACTGCATAACATTCATCATTGTGAATTGTATTATTGTGTGGAATGAGTCAAGCACACAGAAAGTAATCCTATGCAAGTCTATGCATTATCCATGTACCGACTTGCTTTGTATAAAGGCTGCCCATAACCACTGATAACACTAGATACTTCTTCCGGGGAAGTGCAGCAAAAAAGCATTTCATCACCTGACATTTGAGTCAAACCCAAAGAAGGTAAAAAGCTTGGGCAACCAGATACATGGGATTTTGGGGAAAGTGAAGCTTTACCTTTAAGATTTTTGATGGACTGATCTGTAGAAGTCAAAAAGCAGGCTGCAATAGACAAAATTTAAAAATTGTGGCTTCCGTTCATGATGCTTTCCAATAGAGAGACCTTTGGGGACCTGATACTCAGTCACTGAGCAGTGTGCTGATGCATTTGCTCAGATAAATAGCCTGCCTGGCAGCCCCCTGTGATGTAGAACAGCCCAGAAAGGCCACACAAATCTGGGCCAGTGCTATGCTGAGCTGGTGTGGCACAGGAAGTGCCCGTGTGGCAGCATTGAGCTCAGGGCTGGGCACCTGCCTCCTGCAGCCCTGCCTGCACTCTGCACCCTTGAGTTTGAACATGAAGGTGTCTCTGCTAGTCATTGCTCAGATTTCCCGAACACTGGCTTGTTTTCCAGCTGTGACCTGGGCTTGCCTTGAACTGCATTACTACAGCAATGCCATGCCTGAGTCATTAGTATATCTGGCAAGCAACAAGTTTCTTTGGCTGCAGCACAGTGGTGACTTCTCTGCCAGTGGTGTAAGGTAGAATTGCTCAGTGCTGGTGGCTCTTTTGCCTTTGATGTTGTAAGACTTTCTGGGCAAGGTGATTGCGTCTCCTGGTATCGGGCTTTCTGCCACTCTGGGGAATTCCCAGGTTTGTGCAAGATTTCCTCAATCAAAGCGCCTTGTCCTAGAGTGCCCCCAATCATCCTCTTGGGTGACTTCCAGATACCAGACATGGGGCTTTCTAAAGCTTGTGCCTCTGCTGTGCTTTTGGAGCTGCCTGCTCTGGAGACCTGTGCCCTGGACAGCTATGGTGCAGCTGTCTATGAGCACAATGTGGTCTTTTTTATGACAGTTAGTATAGAATAGAATAGACTTTTTGATTTGGAAGAGTCCTAAAATAATCACCTAGTTCATCTGCCTGACCAATTCAGTGCTGACCAAGTTAGAGTATGTTGTTAAGGGCATTGTCCAAATGCCTCTGAAACAATGACAGGCTTGGGGCATTGACCACTTCTCTACGAAGCCTGTTCCAGGGTCTGACTGGTCTTGTCAGAGGATGCTGAAATGCTGATTTCTCCTGAGGAGGCTTTGATGCTGATGGAGAAAAAAAGACTTCTGGGTGAAATTATATACTGAACAGGAGGATATTATCCGGATGAAGAATATATTCCTTGATTTCTTATGAAGCAGTAAATATGATTAGCCAGGTTATGTTCATTTTCCTCTCACAGACATACTGCAGGCTCAAACAAAGGCATTTTTTAATGAAACACAATAGTACTAATATGCTATTTTCAAAATACTATGCAAAAGTTACTTTCCAGAAGAAAAAAAATTGCTTTGTATAAGCAATTTCAAATGGCTTCTTGTACAAAAATTGTTTTTCACCCCAATAATAGTAAAAATAAAATTATGATTTTAGTTTTTTCTTCACAAAACAAGCAAATATGTTTGCTCTAGGCAGAGAGATCAGCACAATTCAAGTGTTAGTTTGTATTTCAGGATGAGCAGGGGGAGGGGGACGGGGGGGATACTGTTAAAGCACCTGCTGCAACTGTGATAGGCCATTGGGCAAAGACAAGGCACATGACCAGGCCACGTGCCCCATAAGCGTAGATGAATTACGTACACTCTGAAGCATGAGGGCTGTATTTCACACAGACAGTCTGCCTCCAGCAGTGCCTCACTTTTTAATTGATGGCAGCCACGTGCAGTAGGATTATATGGAGTTGTGTGCCCTAACCAGGTGAGTCTGGCTTGCCTCGAGATGGACTGGAAACCTGGAGAGAGATGGACAAAGAGTGTACAAGTGCTCCTTTCATGCTGCTCTCGTAGAGCAGCAAGACTTCTAACATAATCTCTTAGTCTTTTGTTCACATTTTATTTATAGCATTTCAAATTGGGAAAAAGATCGAATTCCTAGCAATGTTTCTTTGACTTCTTGCTGTAAATACATGTCCTCGTTGTTGGCAGAACTACACTGTAACTGCCCAGATTGCTCAATAGAAGATTATTTCCAAAGCAAACTTAGTAGTCATTGGTACTCCTCTTTCTATCCGGTTTATATTCTCATGTCTAATCCAGGAGCTGCAAGACACCAGCCATGCTCCCTTGCCGACACCTCCTGCACGCTGCAGTCTTTGCATTCGCAGTCCTTCAGGCCCTTGCTTCTGACACCTTCATTGCAGCCGTCTACGAGCACTCGGTCATCCTGCCAAATGCCACGGACAAGCCTGTTTCTCCTGACGATGCTTTGGTCCTGATGAACAAAAACATGGATGTCTTGGAAAGAGCCATCAAGGAAGCTGCCCAGCAGGTACTAGATGTATTGTATTGTTCATTAGCATTTTCTTCTCCTGCTGACCATCAGGTTGTCTGTTAATGGGTAAATTGTTAACGGAACGTGTTGTGTCAGGGCGCTCACATCATTGTGACTCCTGAAGATGGCATTTATGGCTGGCGTTTCACAAGAGAAGCCATCTACCCGTACCTGGAGGATATCCCCGATCCAGCAGTGAACTGGATTCCCTGCACCGACCCCACAAGGTAATTCCTTCTGCAGTGATTTATGTGGTTTCAGACTAGCCTTTTATGGAGTCATGAACTGTGCACAGTAAATGCCTGAGAACTTCTACTTTTTAAAATATACTAAAAATCCCAAGTATCATAGAAATGAGACACATCAAAAAGAACTCTTATTTAAGTGGTGATGGTCATATCCCAGGTAAAAAGCATTGACACAGTCTTACTTTTAAAAATTGCAAAATGGAGGAAAATGAGGAAATTTTTGGCAAAATCATTATTTTAAAAAAGATAAAAATTTTCACTTCAGATCAATTGTGGAAATCTTCTGTAAGCATAAGCTACTTTATTATGTCAGATGCATAGATTAGACAAGGTGATTCAGTCCTCAGTGCATGTGGATTTCTAAATCAAATGGTACAACATATTTCTCTAGATCTGAAAGAAGTGCCTTTTAGAAATTCAACTGCTTACACGGTCTGCAGTGTTACAAAGAACTACTCAGAATGGGTGTCAGCAGGGGAGACCAAGAGGACCACATTCATGTCTAAGCTAAGCTTTAGTATTCTTCTCTCCTGAGACTTACGAAGCTGGATATCAGGAGTCCTCAGCTCTGTGAACGCTATAGCCACTTTTTTCTAAAGGCTTATGTGAAGCTGCTCTAAACAGAGTGAAGAGTCTTTTAAAAAAGCTAAAATGGTGTTTTGGAATCAGGTATTAGATCTGCTTGAAAAATTACTTTGAAGCTATTTTAAGCTTATGAGTCTATAATGATTTATTCTCTCCATTGTTTTCTGTCCATAACCTTGTATGTGTGTTAGCTGTGAATTATATCCGCATAGAAAACAACATTGTTGAGGGTACAGGTAAGAAGAACATGGGGAGACCAATTTTTAAAGCAAAAAGAGACCAGCAGTTTAAAATTATGCTGCAAACAGAGGAGAAAATGAGCAGAAACTATGATTTGATCATATCCCTCTTTCTGCACCTGGGGATGTGCAATTGTGCAGTTAGTGGAACAATAATTTTGAATGCATATCTTCCACATCTGAACTTAAACTCGTAACATTTTGGAAGGTTTTTGTTGTCCTGTTTTTTTATGCTTTCACCAAAATTGCATTAGATTTGCTCCAGCACCAGTGCAAGAACGACTCAGCTGCATGGCCAGGAATAACTCCATCTATGTGGTTGCAAACATCGGGGACAAGAAGCTCTGTAACTCTAGTGATCCCGACTGCCCCAGTGACGGTCGCTATCAGTACAACACTGATGTAGTCTTTGACTCAGAGGGGAAACTGGTGGCTCGTTACCACAAGGTAAAGAAGCACTTCAGCATCACCTTGTAATTGATTATCAGTATACACTTCATCTCTCTGGTACCAGTTTCTGCTGGTTTATACAATAATTTTACATAGCTGTAGAGAAACAACCAGTCCAGGATGATCTGATGCAAGGATTCAAAAGGAGATGTTGGAAAGTGCTGGATTGATCAAGTATTATTCCCAGGAACACCTCAACTGCAGAGTGCATGCCTGATACCAGACACCTAATGGCTGCATTTATGACAGCAAATGGGAAAGAGGTAGTGACAGACTTCCGTACTCAGTAAATGTTAGCTGGTCCTTGACACAATTTTAGCCAAGCCAGATAGCGCTTTAGCAGGTGATGTCTTGACAGGGTTTAGCAGTTTATATTGACTGGATGTGGCTCCCAGGAGGCAGCTGGAGTGAGCCATCCTGTTTTTCAGGGGGAGGGGGTCAGCTGGATGGATGCAAACCTGTTGTGCTGGCCAGCTCAAGAATTTCAGCCCCCAGCTTTGCCTTAAAGCCTATCTAAGATACAAAAGTAGTTGTTCAAAATCTTGCCTTTTTTTAGCTTCTAATATGCCATTTTCTTCATTTGCAGTACAACCTATTTAGAGGAGAAACTCAGTTTAATTATCCTAAAGAGCCAGAAGCTGTCACCTTTGAGACCCCCTTTGGGAAGTTAGGCATTATCACTTGCTTTGACATCCTTTTCCATGAACCTGCCGTGGTCTTGGTGAGTGAGTTGCAGGTGGACACTGTGCTCTTCCCAACAGCTTGGATGAATGTCCTGCCGTTCCTGACTGCAGTTGAATTTCACTCTGCCTGGGCAATGGGCATGGGTGTCAATTTGCTTTCAGCAAATACTCATAACATCAATGCGACAATGACAGGTGAGTTCCATTTGGGAAAAGGAAAATTGTCTTCAAAATACTGGATCAAGAGGCAGGCAGAAATATTTTATGAAGAAGGAATTATGTGGAAAATATTTTTTTAATCAAACTAAAGAACTCCTTGATGTGATAGCAAATGTAGTAAACAGCTTCAGGGAAGAAAATGTAGACTGCTCTGGGAAAAGTAAAATTAGAAATCCATGACATTAAATTTTGATCATTTAAAAGTGAAGTATTATTTAAAAAATAGCATAAAGTTTCACTTAAATTTTCAGCCTCTTGTTTAGAAGAAGCATTTTTTTAAAAGAAATTAAATCAACAGTTAAATGGAAAAAATTATTTTATACAGAACATAGTAGCCTAAAAACAAAAGGAGGATCTTTCTTGCATATTGAATAAAACATTTTCAGGTTTCTTTCAATACTGAAAAATTATAAATATTTATGATTTGAATTTCAAATATTTATGAAATTTTGAAATATTTATTGTTTTATCTGAATAGATATTTACTGCCCTTTTTTCTCCATAAACCAAGTCAAATTTATTCCTGTAACTGCATCGATAACTCTCCCCTGAAACCAATGCTGAAGCCAAAGCCACAAAGAAGCTTTTTTGCCTGCCTTAAATAGACTGAGCAGAGTTTAGGCCACAGCCCTGGGCTTGCTTCTATGAAATATAATTACCCTCATTTTTATCTTCTTTGGCAAATATGCCACTGCTAGAGCTCTGATTTATATTTAAATTGACCTAAGTTCTTAAAAAAAGGGATGGTCATCTGCCGGTTACCACTCAAGGCTCAGACAGAAGACCCAGTAAAGCATAATATCTATGAAGTTTATGTATGTATTTACATCATAATGGCTATTTTAGCAGTTCTGTGCTTTAAAATTCTTCCAAAATTCTCCGTAACACGTTGACTGAAAATAGCATCACTCAAGAAGCCTTCCTGTGTAGCACGGGGGGCAGCTGAACCACTAGCCAAGTCATGCTCATGGTGCCAGCTGATGGTGGGTGTCCTTGGCAGGTAGCGGGCTGTTCACACCAGAGGGACCCGCCGCCTACCATTATGACAGCAAGACAGAGGAAGGACGTCTTCTGGTAGCAGAGCTGAGCTCACGTCCTCGTCTTTCCCCCACTTACCCACTCAGTGTCAACTGGAGTTTGTATGCCACAAGCATCAAGAAATTCCCAGGAGAAAAAGACACTTTCACAGGAGCTGTCCGGCGAGATATATTCACATTCATTGAACTTGGGTACAAAGCTGGAAATCACACAGTTTGCCAAGGAGAACTCTGCTGTCATCTGGTCTATCGGATGTCAGCCAAGAGCAAAGATGAGGTTTATGTCCTGGGTGCATTTGATGGGCTTCACGGTTCTGTCATAAAATACCATTGGCAGGTAAGTAGTTTTGTAGGGATGAGTGCAGGTTGCATATGCCTACATCCCAACCACCCCAAAATGCTTTTCCGCTACTGTATGGTGAGGCCTATTTTGCTATCAAATCCAGCTCTCAACTGTTGAAAATATAGCAGTATTTTGCCTTTCTGTGCCCTCCTCCCTGCAGATATGCACACTGCTCAAGTGCAAGAGCACAGACTTGAACACATGCGGACAGCCGGTGGAGGTGGCTCAGACCGAGTTTGAGATGTTCTCCCTCAGCGGCACGTTTGGCACTAACTATGTCTTCCCAGAAGTCTTGTACAGCGGGGTGCAGCTGGCCCCCGGGGAGTTTGAGGTAATGGGATGCTGGAGCTGTTTGATGCAAGGTTTTCAAGGCTGTGGTGCTGGAAACTAATATGACAACTTTCTATAGTTCTGCAGACCATAACTCAAGGGGACATTTAAACAAATTGAATTAATCCTTACTGATGATAACATATAAATGCTAAGGCTTAGAATCTCTTCAGACTTTTGTTTAGCAAATATGCCTTCCCACTTCAGATTTCAAATCACCCAGACATCTGCTGGAAGAGTAGCATGGTAAGCTGTAGGCAATCCAGGAGACTCCTGGGATGCATCGAAGGCAACTTTTTAAGCCAGGTGATAGACATGCCTACCAGGGAAGATGCCATACCTGACCTGGTGATCCCCAGTGTAAGTCATCAAGGGACATCAAGGGACATCAAGGGACATCAAGGGACATCAAGGTTGGAGGCTGCCTGGGATGTAGCAATCACACACTGGTGGCGTTTGCAGTCCTGAGGGATGTGTCAAGTGGAGACTAAAGTCAAGACCCTGAATTTCAGGAAAGCAAGTTTCCAGCTCTTCAAGTAGTTAGTTGATAGGACCCCCCTGGGAAACTGCCCTCAGGGACAAGGGACCACAGCAGAGCTGGCAGATCTTTAAAGATGCTTTCCATAGAGTGTAAGACCTCTCCATCCCCAGGTGCAAGAAGTCTGGCAAGAAAGGCAAGAGACTGGAATGGCTGAGTTGTGACCTGTGGCAAAAACTAAAGGGCAAGAAGGAAATGCACAGGCAGTGGAAGCAGGGTCAGATATCCTGGGAGGAGTGTAGGGGTGCTGCCCTGTTGTGTAGGGATGGGGTCAGGAAGACCAAGGCACAGCTGGAGCTGAACTTGGTGAGGGATGCAAAGAATAACAAGAAGGGCTTCTACAGGTATGTAGATCAGAAAAGAAAGGTCAAAGAGAGTGTGGCTGCCCTGATGAGTGACACTGTCTAGCTGGCAACAACAGACTAGGAGGAGGCTGAACTACTCAACAACTTTTTTGTCTCAGTCCTCACTAGCAACCTCTCTTCCCACACTTCTTGAGGGGATGGGCTGCAAGATGCGGACAGAGAGCAAAGTCTCTCCCGCTGTAAGAGAAGATCAGTTTATGACCACCTGAGGAACCTGGATGTATGTAAGTCCATGGAACCAGATGAGATGCATCTGAGAGTTCTGAGGGAACTCACTGATGTGGTTGCCAAACCACTTTCCAATGATATTTGAAAAGTCATGGCAGTCAGGGGAAGTCCCTGGTGACTGGAAAAAGGGTAACACCACACCCGTTTCAGAAAAGGGTAGAAAGGATGACCCAGGGAGCTATCGACCTGTCAGCCTCATCTTTGTGCTTGGAAAGATCATGGAAGAGATCCTCCTGGACACAATGCTAATGCACATGGAGGACAGGGAGTTGATTCAAGACAGCCAGCTTCACTTCACCAAGGGTAAATCCTGCCTTACCAACCTAGTAACCTTCTATGAGGGAGAAACTACATCAGTGCACAAGGGAAGACCCACGGATGTCATGTATTTGGAATTCTCTAAGGCCTTTGACATGGTCCCCCACATCTTTCTCTCTAAATTGGAGACATATGGATTTGATACATGGACTGTTTGGTGGATAAGAAATTGTTTGGATGGTCACACCCAGAGGACAGATAAATAGCTCAATGTCCAGACAGAGATCAGTGAGGAGTGGTGTCCCTCAGGGGTCTGTTCTGGGACCGGCGTTGTTTAATAACCTCATCATTTACATAGATGATGGGATTGAGTGCACTCTCAGCAAGTTTATGGATGACACCAAGATGAGTGGTGAGGATAACATCCCTGATGGATGGGATGCCATCCAGAGGGAGCTAGACAAGCTGGGGAAGTAGGCTTGTGAAAACCTCATGAGGTTCAACAAGGCAAAGTGCAAGATCCTATATCAGAATCGATACAGGCTGGCAGATGAAGAGATTGAGAGCAGGCCTGTGGAGAAGGACATAGGAGTACTAGTGGATGGGAAGCTGGACATGAGCCAGCAGTCGTATCCTGGGCTGCTTCAAAAGAAGTGTGGGCAGCAGTTCGAGGGAGGTGACTGTGCCCCTCTGCTGTGGTGAGATCACACCTGGAATACCGTGTCCAACTCTGGAGCCCTCAGCACAGGAGGGACATGGACCTGTTGGAGTGGGTCCAAAGGAGGGACACAAAAATGATCAAAGGCCTGGAGCACCTCCCCTGTGAAGAGAGGCTGAGAGAGTTAAGGCAGTTCAACTTTGAGAAGAGAAGATTCCGAGGAGACCTTAATGCGGCCCTACAATACATAACGAGGGCTCATAAGAAAGGTGGATAAAAACTTTTTAGCAGAGCCTGTAGAACAGGATGAGGGTTTTGAATGAAAAGGGGAGAAGTTTAGACTAGATACTAGGAAGAAATTTTTTTTGCTGAAGGTGGTGAAACACTGGAATGGGTTGCCCAGAGAGGTGATTGATGCCCCATCCCTGGAAACATTCAAGATCAGGTTGGATAGGGTTCTGAGCAACCTGATCTAGTTGAAGATGTCCCTACTCGCTGCAGGGGGGTTGGACTATATGACCACCACGGTCCTTTCCAACCCAAGCAATTCTATGATTCTTTAAATAGCAGCTTTCAAGGAGCTACTTCAAACAGGTTTCTGCTGATGGGCATTTTAGGAAACAAAGAAATCATATACTCTGTGAAGATGTCCAAGCAAGAAAAAATACTGAGTATCATGCATAAAACCAGAGATCCTATGCAGTTAAAAAATGTTAAAAAGGATTTTCAAGGGTTTTGTGGGGATTATTTTTTTTGTTTGAAACTTCAGCATATGTTTTTGCCAGAACATGTTGCATTCATAAACCTTATACTGTGTTTATGTAAGAGGCTAGATGAAATCTTAATTCATTTGGAGGAGGTATTTAATAGCTTACAAGAGACAATGAAGACAGTGAAAAAATGTGAAAACTTTTAAGGGAAATAATGTTGATTTTCTTAGAAGGTAGAGAATGGAAAGGAATTGCTTATTGTGTATATTTTGAATGTGACTTTTGTAAAAACATACATATCAAAGAATGTACTGGTATTCTAAAATAGGATCATGGCCTATTTTTTTAAAAAATATATATATTTTCTTAACAATTTTTTTTGTTCTTGAGGCCCTTAAAAAGTTGTCACTTTCACCTTCTTATAAGGCAGAGAAAATGGTTATTTTTATTATTTTTTCCAAAGGTGGAGCTGAAGGAAGTTTTCAAGACCTTTGGGTCCGAGAGAAATGTGTGAAGGCTATGGCAGAGCCAGAGAGAATTCTAGTTTCTTTCATTCTCCTGATTGTCTTTTAAAAGTTCTGCATCAAAATATCAGCCTCTAAGGCCTGTCCTTTCTGTGGCGTGCAATATTGTTACTTTGTTGGTGACATATTAGTATTATTATTCTTTCTCTTTTCAACTAGGTGCTGCGTGATGGACGTTTGAAAAGTAAGCACAGCACATCGAAACCACTCTTAACAGCAACACTTTTTGGAAGGCTTTATGAAAAGGACCTGCCACATCCCCTGCGAAATTCCCTGTAGTGTAACTCTTAGCTGTTACACAGTAATCACAGAGAAGAGAATTTCATACAATGATCCGAATCCTCTTAAGCCATGCCAATTTTCCTGTATCATTCCTGTTCTGTAGTTTTGCACTTCTCAGCAGCTGCAACAGTTGAGATTATTTAGAAGCAAGCAATGTGCTCACTCTGTTATATACCTGTATTAATGATATATTTTTAACAGTGCTTGAGGCAGTGCAATTATCTTTTATTATGAATTCTCTGTCATGTGATAACCTTAATTAAAAGTTAATTTTTTCCCAAAGATACAATGTACATTGACGGCTTACACTACAAAGGAGTCTGATACTGAAATGTGAAGTTTGCCAATTTTCTGCAGAACAAATCTTCCCGGTGGAAGAAGCCTTTCTGTCCCTTTCACTGCTTCCTGGTTTTCAGATTGTGTAAGCACTGTCTATGTTTTTCAGCCTTGCACACCAATCAACAAGGCTTTCCTAATGATCAATGGGTCTTGCCCCCATTCTGACCAAGGGACTGTACAAAGAAGTGAAAACCAGATTTGGAAAGGGTTTATGCGCAGCCTTAGAGAAAGTGATTCTTCACAATCCACACAGACACTGAGTCTGGCTGAGCTCCATATAGCCTCTTCAGTTCTGCAATCTCTGAGCTTGCACTGCTTTGTGCATGGCATACACATGGTGGATCCAATGCATTTCAGGTCATACTTACTATATAAACAATGTACACCAGCACATTCTCCTAGGTATTTGGAAAACTTCTTCAAAACTCTGAAAACATGGGAAACAGTTTTAGCACCTGAAACATATTTGACAAAGTAGTGTGAGAAATGGGCATTATTTAGGACTTCTAGCAAAAGCATGTAAAACTTGACGATCCTGGACATTATGAGTGTATTGTTCTGCAGCAAATGGGCTTCATTCTCACCGCATATACCTTGGAGTGGTCCCTACCTCAATTCTCATTCCATAGCCTTTTGCATCTACTGCCCTTCACATCACTGGCATACATCCTGCAACGTTCTTACCTTTGAGTTGCCCCTATATATGTTACATGAGAAACACAATGCACACCACATGCACACCAATGTATGTCATCTAGAAGCTGTTGAAATTACATATTTCTCTTTTCCCATGTGCTGCTGACTCTCAGCACACAACTTTGGAGGGTCTTGCCAGGAGTCGTTTCATTCAGGAGATAAAACAGCTGAGCTCATACTCAGGGGAGGGACTGTACTGCTTGGGAGCAGTTATTCAAGACAGGCAGAGCCTTGAGGTTGTGCTTACTGGTATCTTGTCCTCACCCTTTTCTCATCTGACTGGTGGTTGTAACCCAGACTAGTCTTTCATAAAGTAAAGTCTTTCATAAAGTAAAGGTGGTTCTGATCAAGAAAGATTATGACAGACCTATGGCCGTATTAATTAATGTAATTGTTGAGTAGGTAATGCATATGAGATTTCAAGAAGTCAGAATTTCAAGACACAGAGGACCATGCTGAAGGTTGGGAGTGGATCCCTGCTGCCCAGGACAGTCTGGTACATTTCAGGACCCCCTTGTCTTGTCCATAGTAGGCGACAGTTTGGGAAGGGCAAATGGTATTGAGCATGCTGGCTATGAAGGTCTGCAGTGTAGGTCTCTTGGTTTGCATTGGGGTCGGTACAGACAGACACATACAGTAGAAAGTCTCTCTGCAGCAGAGCAGATGGGAGCTTGGCCCTGGGGGTTGTCCTCAAGCTGATGCTTCCCTGTCCATTCTCAATGCTGCTCACTCAGCTATCTGCTTCAGGATAGGTCAAGGAAACACTCTGGGAAAGGCAAGAGCTACCCTGACATGTAAACCTCGGTACTGAAAAAGACCCTAAAAAGGTTTTTAACTTGAAAACCTGCCCCAAAAGAAGCATCTCTAATACCTTTCTGTTCCAGTCATGGTCACTGTTTGAGATAGCTCAGGCCTTGGCTATAGCAGGATAGGTGCTGGAAGAAAAGAGAGAGCCCTGCTGGAGAGGGATAGCTGCTGCCTTCTGCTGTTGCAGGAGCTGCAAACTCAGGAAGACAGCACCACAACCCCTCCTTGTGTGTTCTACCACTTACCTCTGTCTCCCGTTTGGCTGCACTTCAGGTGAAATATGCTTTCATAACCTGGCCTAGCATTCCTTATGTAGGAAAAAAAAGAAAAGAATGAAGGAATGGCTGTTATTGGAGTAGCACATGAATGAAATTTAACTTTCGTTCTTGTTGTGGCAGTCGAATTTTTTGATTAAGATCTTTGTTTTCACTGGATGGCTCAATAGCTAATCCACAAAAAAAAAGAAGAGTCTGGGGACATTTTAGAGATTGGCACTCTTGAAACAAATATTTTGCAGATTGCTGGTACTCTAAATCCTATTTCATGTACTCCAAGTGAGTGTGGAATTTATAAAAGTCTTTCTGAAGCTGAAGAGGAATACAGTCAGGAGAGCTGTATTGAACAGAGTTGTAGACATTCAGTATGTTATTACATTTTCACATTTTCCTTATAGGAGAGAATTTGAGTTTCAGAAAGACCGGAAATGTTCTTTCTCTGGGACAGATACACTAGAAGAATCAAATCAGTCTATATGTAATTCACATCAATGACTCCATCTCTAAAGCTGCTCCAGATGGTATCCTAATGAACCCCATCCTTTTCAGAGCTGGAAAAGCCTGCTCTTCAACCATCAATATTTCTTCCTTATACTTTGGTGCTGGCCAAAGCAAACAGGACCCACCTGTCCACAGTGTTTCTGATCACACAGGGAGAAAAACAAGTCCTTAATAGATTTTATTGATGCAGGGCTTCAGAGACAGGTGGAAAAATACTGAATTAAAACAAGTGTGATCCAAACCTTATGGCTGACTTCAGTAAGAGTGGTCACAACTTTAGGAAGACTTTAGCTCTGAGTCAAATCTAATGTACTTTATTGAACACGTTGGATTAATGCAAGCAGACCTTGAGCAAAAGCAGAGTGACAGATTCTTAATAATCTATTGTTTTTAAAGAGAGCAGGAACTACAGCCATAGCTTTGTATGTGTATTTTAGTCATCATAATCTCAAGTTATCCATTAAATAATGTGGAATGGTAAAGTGCAATCAGAAATTGTGCAACTATTAGGTCCAGTAATACAACACTAAATGTTTATGAACAAAACGCGTTATCATAGATGAGTTACTGGCAGTGCAGGACACCGTTCCTAGGTACACCGCATCAGTACAGATATAGTGAGTGATACACAGAATGACTATGACCTGAGTTTGAACTAAAAAATTCAAGTTAACTGAGAACCAGGTTGTAACCCCACCTTATCCAGACTGTTTGCAATGTCACAGTCCACCATCAGGGCAGGAAAGAAAAAAAGAATTAAACTGCACAGGTCAGTAAAGACATATTATCTTTATAGCTTACCATAGCTAATACAGGAATGCTTCTCAGTGGGTTATGATGGACTATAAGATGTCATGGAGTGCAAAAGAAATATAATTCCAGTACACCTTCTAAAAATGAACCTCTTGAAAACTGACACTGTAGGCAAACAGCACCTCCTGCGGTATTACCCAGTGTTGTCTACCTGTGGATTAGCCACAGCTAGTAATGGTTGTGAAAGAGAAGCTTGGCATATCGACAAGTTGTCTTAGTTTCTGATTCACTTGAGGAAATCATTAAGTATTAGCAGAAGCATTTGGAGCATCCATCTGTAAAAATATTTGATGTTTCTTTTAGCTATTCATTATTATAGAGTTGTAAGTGAAATACTCTATTGTCTGTTTGCATATTCTGATGGCAGCAGTGAATTTTCACTACAAATATGTACAATATAAGAAATGCTTTGTAACTACTTGATTTTAACTTTGCCTATCCACCTTCATTTGCTGCTTCTAATATTAGCATTAATTTTAATGTATTCCCAGTCTTGTAGCTGTGGTAGTGCCAGGATGCAAGAGCAGCAAGGAACGTAGGAAGCAGTAATATCTTTTAATGTTGGAAAAAATAGTCAATCTTTTGGAAAGCCCTTTGCAGAAAAAAAAAGGAAAATAAGTATTTGCCTACAATTGATTGCCAGGCGCTTGTACAGAAAAAATTAACGCAGTACCTTAGTGATAGTCTTCAAGATCAAGGGATGTCTTCTGTATCAGAATTTTTTTTGAACATTCGCTTCATCTGTTAAATGAGTATTAGGAGTACAAGACACAACTGAATTTATCAAAATCAAATATGGAGAAACATTAAGGTTAATTTTTACATGATGGTTATTTTTCTATTCTGCAATTTACTTTGCTGTGTTTCCCAGCCATTTAGGATTGCTTTTTATACTCTGAGAAAGAACTATTCAGTTATAGTTTTTGGATTCTTTAAGGAAAAGAACTTTCTTGGTAATACATGTCAAATTTATGAATGATGTTTGAAAAATCAAAAGCTCATTATGCAATATTTATGAAAATCTTATGCAAAATATAATTATAAGTAGTTTTAATGCCTTAGCATCAAATCCATTCTATTGAGCAAAAAGAGTACAGTGAACTCTAGGCCTATGCCATTACTACATTACTTACAGACTCTTTGGGATACAATTCCCCATATTTGTTAGAGACAACTTTCTAAGTTTTCCATATAGCTTTTTATTACTGTGCTGGCTAAGTGCTACTATATGATACCTAAAGCCCTTTTCTTTCTCTTCTACTTTTGGCTTCCTTAAGAGCTAGAAGTCTTTCAGGTCCAATAAAGTCAAATGGGGACAGTGATTTTGGTATACTACATCTGCTGATTATGCACCTGCAGAGACAGAGATGTTCTGAATTTAGTTGTGAATTCAAACAGTTGGGTTCTATGGTTTTTTTAGAGCACTCTGCATGGAGGATCTCACAACACTTGGCCGGATTTGGCTGTGGCTGAAAGTCATCAGCACTGTCCAGGAGAGTTCATACAGGTGGTGATCCATATAGCTCCCACCTGAGCAGAAGTAAGGTGCACTGGCCCTGCAAACTCCCCAGTATCATGGTTTGTGAGTCAGCTGACAAACTGTACAAAAACTGATCAAAAATTTACAAACATTTGGGGGTTTTCCACCCCCTACTTGGCAGTAGCTGTCTTCTCCAGTTTTCTCAGAGATTTTTTATGCTGAGTTGACTGCAATAGTTAACCAAATTGTGAAAACACATAATTCATTAACGGGAACTTCAAAGCAGAATTATGCCTGCTTAAGTAGAAATCAAATATATCCTGACCCTGAGCTATGAAAGGATCGAGCAAGCAGTAAAAACATGACCATTATTGGACAGATGTACTTCCTGGTAGCTAGACTGATTAAGACAGAAATCTTTTGGCAAGTGTGGGTAAAAGGCATGTGTGGTGCCTTTCATAACAGATGGCTGTTAGCTATATCTCAAGAGTATCAGATGGCTGTATATATAAGGACTAGAGCTATAAAACAAACCGAAAAAAGCTTACGTTCGTTCGGTCATCATTACCTAGCAACAGGCTTAAACGTTCAATATGTTGAAGATTTTCTGAACTTATCTTTAATCTTACACTAGGCATTTTAGATTGTTTATTCACGGTAACATTAACCTCTGTTTGCAGGGATTTGTCTAAGTTCAGCATTAAACTAAACAAAAACCAGGCACAAAACCTCTTACAATTTAGGGTTGTGCAACACTTACTGTAACCACTCTTGTGTTTTGCTAAGGGACGCTATAGCACCAATGATTTTCCAGTAAGACTTCTTATACACAGTTGCTCTTTTCTCAACAAGGATGCAACCCATACTATTCTTTGATTTACCAAGGCTCATCATTAGATAATATCTTGATGTCATATGAACATTTGCAATCACAGCACTTCTGTAAAGCTAGAGGTTGTTTTTATCCCATAACATAGATCAGATGAAATACAAAGAAACTGTTGTTTACAGGAGTCACTTATTTAGGCAGCTAACTTGACATGCCAGAATAATTCATATTACAAGAATACTGTATATAGGCAAAACATGTTTGTTACTGGCTTTAGCTGCAAGTCGTAAGTACATGTAAATGGACATAGGGGAGTTAGGCTACTTGTGTTTTTACAAAATCAAAGTTTTGGCATTAAGATGTAGTGCCTTGCTGAACTGAACTTATAACAGTCTTGCAAAAGATGACTGTGCGCTCTGATTTTCACTAAGAAATAGCTGAATAAGTAGTTTGAGAAGAGGAATATTATCTCCTGGTCCCTTTCTGGTACAAGATGTACTTAGGAATGTAAGAAATTATGAACAACAGATTGGTTAAAGAAATCTAATATGTAAAGAGTAGCCTAGTAGCTGCCTTGTAATAGCTTTGTTATAGGTTGTAAATTTGGGGAGAGGATGGTCTTACCCTGAAAAAAGCAGTATATAAACTTCTTTGTTTGTCCCCAAAGCTTGAGCACTTTCCTTCTTGCCAGAAGCAGTCACTACCACAATTGCAATCACGAATAAATAAATAAATAATGGTGCTTCACAAGAAACATGCCTCAGTTTACCTATTCAACTCATGTGTGTTTCTCACACACATAAAATGAGGAACACACATTCAGTGAAATTTTCACAAACCTGCAGCATGAAATGACCCACTCAATATCGTATGGTAACAGATACACATAAAGCATGTTAGAAAGAAAGGAAAGGAGGAAAGGGATCTGTATGTCCATTTAGGACATTAGCCCAAGGAGGCAGTTGAAGCAACAAGGCTTGCAAGGCACAGAAGGAAGATACAGCAATAGCTACAGATAAAGAATGAAGTAGACTTCAGGACGCAAAAAAAAAGAGAGGGAAAACAAAAAGAAAGAGGTATTTGCTCTCTTCACCAATCCTCACCTGCATAAATAAAAAGTTATGCAGGCTGGTAAAGGCACATTTAAACAGCTAAACCTCCTGATGGTGATGTTTGTTCCCTCTTAGTCTCACATGTATTGGGCAGAAGATGGCTAGGAAGCGGGAACTTGATAACAAATCAGAAATCAAATTCAACATTCAGTGATCCAAAAAAGAATATTCAAATGACATACAGCAACTACTGAGAAGATAAATTAAGCTCTTCTGGTGGAAAGTCATGCTACATATGCATATCTTCCTGAGACTAGGCAGCAGAAAGCAGGCACAAAAGTGCATAACCTGTGACACTGGTAGTTTCTGCAAAGGCTGCGTAACTATTCCTGCAGTGTCATGGTACCCATGATGCTTGTGCACAGGAAACAAGTGTGGAAGCAAAGGATGGCACTGGCAGGTAATCCTCCTTAAAAAAGTCTCACAGTACAGCAGCAGTGGCAACTGCAGTCTGTTGAGCTTGTAAGCTGACAATTAGAAACAATCAAACTTGTTCAATATTTCTAGGAAAAAAGCATGTGCCTATTGTAGTCAAATCCAGCGTTTGCTAAAGGCAACAGAGAGCAGTACACGAGAGTGGAGCCTCCAGCATATTGTTTACTGACATATAAGCCATTATTGACAATTTCAGGCCGCAGTGCCTTCCAGTAGGGTAGCCTGACTTCCAGACCAGAATGTGATGTTTCAAGACCTTCATTTCACCAAGGATTGTTCCTCTTGTTAAGCCTAATGTTCCCTGAGCCACCTTGCCAGAGCCATAGTTTCCTACCTCCCAAGCCCACCCCAATCCCAAATGCCCAGGTAGATGCCACAGCCCGAGCCACGTATGTCCCACTCAGGGCTCAAAGAAACATCTGGGGAGCAGGACCTAGAGGGCATAGCTCTCCACCAATGCAGTCCACCAACAGACGCACACAAACTGACTCAGAGTAAGCCAGTTCTCCTCCTTTGGATTACTACTTTCTGAAAGGAGTCCCTTCTCTGGACACAACAGTAATACTAAAACTCTTACTGTTCAAAGACGTGTTAGTCAATGAGCTGTGCTTTAAAAAGCAAAAACTTGCACCGTGGTCGCTGCTGATTTGTAATTTGGTATAGTTCCTCTGGTATGATAAAAGATATATCAATAGGCAATCAGCACCTCTTAAGTCCTTGCTACAAAGCATATAAACAGCAAAGCAGTAAGTGAAAGACAAGAACAATTTTTTAATCAGGACTAAACAATAGCTTTTTAATAAGTGTTGTTGTCAGAAAATAATGAAACCTGTGGTTGTGATTTTTTTTTGTAATTATCCAGTCTGAGATAGGCACGTACAATTTTGAAAGATAACTAAAATTGCTAAAGTTTGGCAACATTACACAAAACTGAAAGGAGGGCAGGAAACATCAGGCTGTCTTAAAAACAGTTGAGTGCTGTTAGCTATATCTGTACATTGACCATAATAAACATTTGCTTTATTTTGTATGCTTTCCATGAGTCTGGCTCTAACTTAATTCAAATGCAGTTGTCTTTGCACATGCTAGTGACTTGTATGAGAACAGATTTATTATCTGTTTATCTTTGCTCAATATTTAATATTCACGTCATCCTATTGATGAGATTTTTCCAACAGGCTGCAAACCAGAGTCAGATAAGTGTGGGGCCGCTCAGCTGTGGGATGAGTCACTATTGTGCTGTATCTACAGGCTGCACCGGCTGATAATGAGAAAATAACTCCTGATCAGGTACTGTCTCCATGTCATGCAGTCTGAAATACGGTGAGCCACTAATACGCTAGCCTGGGATATTATTTTGTTTCAGAGACATATCTTATGTGGTTAGCTCTGAAGATAATAGTTGTTATTCTTCACAGATCATTCTTTCTGTAGTGAACCGCAATAGCACCAACAGCAATGAGATTTTTGTGGTGACTGAGCTGATGATTTAAAAAGCCATTCTTTCCAATAGCTGAAAGAGAAGCATAGTGGGGGGAACGGAACTCTCTTCAGGCATAGCTATGAATTTGCATAAGGCTTTTTACTTTCTGTGAAGTTATTCCAGGACCATGAGGATGCGAAATGACAAAGCTGGGATTGTACCTGCTTACTGCTCACTGCCTCCCTCCTCCACCCTTGCCTTCATGTTGCAGATGGTGTTCGGAGGCTACCGAAGATCCAAAAACCAGCCACAGTCCTAAATTCACTCCTGTGAGATAGGTGCGTACACAGGAGCACCACAGAGACACAGGGAACCTGCCTGGCTGCATGGTGCCTCTGTTCTGCACCCACATTACAGCTCAGGAGAAGCACTTGCCCTGCCAGGTGAGAGGCAAGGGGCTGGTCCTGTCCTCCAGGGATCCTGGATGCTGCTGTCTGCTGGAGCAGCTCTTGCTACTGAGCAAAGGCAATAGACTGTGTTACAGCATATCTTAGCAGGGCTATCACATACTCACCCTCCCTCCCTACTCCATGCAGACATAGATTATTGGGTTTAGATGGATGTGTTTTGCTATAATATAAAAATATTATTTTCTTGTAATCTTTTCTGTGCATGTCAGAGAATTTGTTTATCTTACGGTTTGGATTTATAGTCCTAATCCTAAGCACTGCACTCTGAGAAAGTGCATAAATATCACATTACTCTGTATAAACAGTTATTTTATTTGGCAAGGAAAAGAGAGAGTTCTCACTGAAAAGGAAGAATATAAACCATGGGAAAAGATCTAGATAGAGGTCAGTCATCTCATTTGTTCTTTAAATTCCTCTTGTATAAATTTGGACTAATTTCAGATTGTCTTCAGGGGAATTGTACCAGGTTGGCAGCAGTAGCATACAGGTTAGTAGTTGGCACATCTTCTCATTTATGTCATATAATTAAATATTTATTTGGAACTAATATTTCAATGGAAATTTTTGCATTTCCCCCCATATTTCAAACTTACAAATGGAAACATAAGATAAGAAGATAATTTTATTGTAATGCTGTGCTTTTTTCTTGAGGACTGCATAGATCATGAGTTATATACTTTCAAAATTTCTCTCCGACCACAGTGCCATGTTATAGCCTCTGGTAGTTTTGTGAGGATTCCCCTGATAGAGAGAGAGTTTTTTAAATGAACCACATTAAAAGGAGAAGCTTTTCTTTGTCTAATTCATACTGTACAATTATATTTTCTGCCAGATGTCCAAACTGTACCCATAGAAATTGATGCTCTCCTGCCTTTTAATTTTTTTCATTTGTAACAGTTCTCATTCCAGAGCCACATTCTGTTCCTTCCCATTTCCAGTGTCCCTTTCACAGTCTTGTCTGAGAAGGACAGAACTATTTTTTAACACACTGTTCAAAAGTGTTTTATGTCTGGCAAAAGTGATATTCCCATTCTCTTCTGTGCTGTTTTCCATTTCAATTATTTTACATTTTAAAAACAAGCAAACAAGAAGCATAGATGACCCAAGGTGTGCTAGACAGTGTGACAACATCTTTGTCTTAATTTTCCAAAAATCTGAAAACCAATAATTGCAGAAATATAAATTTTGCAGAAAAGAAAGCCACAGCAACAATTTCTTAGACTTAATTTCTAGTTTCTACTTTGAATTTTGATGTATAACTGCTTTGTTATATTACAGACTCAAAGGACTGTTGAACACTATTTATAAATGTTCTGAGGTCTCCCAAAACCAGAACTTGACATATTTATCTCTGATGTTATAAATAGCAAGATTGAGAATATTTTAATGATCCACATCAGTGGCAAGAAAATGCCTGTTTGATGCATCTGCACCAGCAGCATGAAAACGTGTTACTAAAGTATTGTTTATTGCTTTACATTAGTTGACAATTTGGCCTGCTTAATTACTAACATATTAGTATCTTAAAACTGTCGCTTTATATTCACTTCAGTAAACATACCATTAAATAGCACCCTTCCCACGCTCGCAGCTTCCTCTGCGTCTGTGGTCCATCCCTTTCCAATATGTATGGGTCCTGTGAGTACAAGCTTGTATATTCAGAGATAATGAAGGCCATGTACTACGCTGGTGGGTTGGTGTTTAGTAGAAGAGTGAAAGATGTCTCCAAAAGAGTCTATACAGAGATATCCTGCTGTGCCTACCAGTGGCTCTGGCCTCAGGCAGCCTCCCGCTGCCATGAGTTGCTGGAGGGTCCTGTCCCTGCCATAGGGAGTCAAGGTCATCAGCCAGGTCCATTATACTTTCTCCCCTATCCTTCACAAAGTACACGGTAGGTGTTTTGCAGCCCTCAGCCCTGAAAGTATTTTGGTAGGAGCAGGAAGGCTGGCCAGCCCCACAGATGAGTCTTTTCTTCTTTGTAGGTGAAGTCAAAGTGAGTGCCCAGCCACGTGGATATCGGGTACAAAACTCACTTTAGTGTCACTGAGTCCCTTTCTATGTATTTTTTCTTTTTAAAATACATTTAATTATTTTAAACTTATGTAGGTGTTGCTAGTAGTCAGCTAGAGAGCAAACATGGCCTGCCCCAGGGACCTGCACGCAAATCCCCGCTCTCAGATTTGTCAATTGAACTTTCCCTCTGTCAGCATATTCCAGGGCTCAGTACACAGTACAGGCACAATGCAGACAGTCAAGATATGACTGTCACACAGTCATCTGATAAATATAATATCAGATTAAAACACACCATTTTGAGTTATCACGTGCTGACTCTTCCCCTTCATTTTATTTTATCTCCCTGAGGGCTCCTAAGCCTTCCAAATTCCTCAGCAGGTTTAAAAAGGAGGGGGTTGCCTCCTGGAGAAATGTCACATGCGAAAGGAAAAACGGCAACTTGTTCATGCATTTTATTGCAAGTCAGAAACAGGAGGAAAACACTCCCTGACTGAACTCAGAATCTGGTGATGAAGGGAGACAGAGCAAAAACACAGACTTCACAGCTGGCGGCTTCTTGGCTGCTTGCGTTGGAGCAGAGCTTCTTACGGTAGAGGAAGGCTTCCCAGCCCCAGAGGGTCCTCCAAGGCCTCAGCTGGTAGCTGCCAGTTAGCTACTTCTGAAACAAATGCTTCATGCAGAGCTACGTTTACGGATTGTTCACTTGAGTTTTGACCACTGAGTCACTCAGAGGAGAGGCATGGTAGGAGAGCAGGGTGTGTGCATGCATGGGTGTCTGTTGGCCACCAGACTCCTTCATAACTATGAGTTTTGTACTGAGTAAGACAAGGATTTTCTCCCCTAAATTTTACCTTTCTATACTTCAAGATGGTAATTACTAAGGCCAAAACTCTCACTCCTCAAAGAGAAATTACTGGCTCCAAGGCCCACAGCTGTGAATCTCAAAAGGGTGAATGTCCCTCTTGGAGGTTAACAGTGCCTCTCTCAGATGCTTAAGTCTCTTTGACATTTCCCCAACTCTGAGCAATTGGAACTGACTCCTCTCCTAGAAACAGCCTCTTGAATGGCTCAAGTGCTTTCTCGCTTAGGCTGATGGTTGTTTCTGCACATTTTTTTCAGCTGACAAACTTTCTTCCCATAGTAAGGAGAACACCCCAGCCCCTCTATGAATGCAGCCTCAAGAAAAATGAAAGAATTGAGTTGTTTGCATATTTTTGTGCTCATAGTATTATGAAGCAAATAACCCGCGTCTTGCAGCAGAATTTGCAAGTATTGTCGTAACCTGCCTTGTTACATATGTTCCTGAGGTATCCAGCACAACTGGGCTTTTGCTAATGGTCACTGCATTACAGTCTTTTCTGTTCAGCCATATCAGTGTTTTAAAAGGCTTCGTGGTCCTTTGTGGAGAAAAAACCTGATGTTCCTCATCTGTGGCTGCAGTAGAACCTATAACAGGTGTTTACTTTAAACACCTTTTTGGTAACAATATCCTTCAAATAGCAGTTAACTGATTAGTCTGTTAGATTAAATCTGTTTATTCAGTAGAGTAATCAGAACTAGGCTGGTAAATGCACATCATGTCACTCTGTACACAATACATCTTTTCAAGGAAATCTTACATGCTGCTGTAACCTATCTATACTAGTGTATTTTGCTGTGATTTAGAAGCTTACAGAAGAGACACTACATGGCAGTTTTTGTTCTGTTCCTAGATGATCTTGGGCTGCACACAATGTGACCACGATATTTAATCAAAAAATTAAACTTATTTCAAATGAGCTCAATTTACCTATAAATAAAGCCCATTAAACAAATATGAGCGTCACAACCATGATTCTGTTCTTAAGTGGTTGACAAATTAAACAGTTTGAGCTACTATTCACATTCACAGTTGCTCCTCAGATAAGGAGCCAGGAACAATATTCATTGTACCCAACCTCCAGTAAAGTGTCAGGGGTTTCTGTAGGCTTCTCTGGCTGTGAATTAAGCCTCTGTCCTCTCAAAACTTGTGTTACCCAGAACTGTTATGATGATGAAGGCGCTCAGCTCTCTTTTGAGACAGTCTTTAAAAGGGAGGAGAGACACTCAATCAGCCAACTTCTACACAGCGTGAAGGAAGAAAGGTAGGAAGACAGGTTTTTATAAGTATGCTTCTTATTTCCACTTCATTGAATTTTAAACTCTGTAACTAAATATGGAAGGGAAACGTTCTGGTTTCTTGTTGAAAACTTCAGTGTCCAATTCATTTGAACAGTTTGCCACAAGAGATTTTTTATTTTGTTTCCATTTCATGCAAAGGTACACACTTGATCACAGTTTGCTCAATCTTTTGGATGTACGACCTTCTTTCTGTTTAACAAAAAATCAGAATCCCCTGAAAATAAGATATTTTTATATAAAGTAAAACAGTTTCCAAGGATGATCATATTTCTTAGTCAGTTTCTCTGTAAGAGAAAAATAAAGTAGTTATTAACCCTCTAAATCTGAAAGAAAACTAGAGATAACATCTTAATTCTTTTTGGTTGGCTTCATAAACCATTCTACATATTTCTTTATTTACACATAGAACAAATGAAGGTAAAAATCCATGTGACGCATTTGCAGTCTGAATGGACTTAAACTTTCACGGCTCAGCGTATATGGTTAAATTGGTGCTTAATTATTTCTGCTGTGAAAATTGAAAATTTGGGTTCATAATTATCCAACTGGGTGTGCTTTTCTGTACCTTGGGTGCCTGTTGAAAAAAGGAATGACAGGCAGGAAGAGAAACATGAAGAGATTGACCAAAAGTGAAGGAAAAAAAATATGAAATTGTAGTTAAAGTGAGGTGAAAAAGAGTAGAAATGTTGTTAAACATTAGTAGGCAGAAAAAAATAGTAAGCAACTAGTAATCCCCTCGGATTCCACGTGTACTGTACTCCTGAGAGCACCTCTGGGTGCACCCTGTCTCTGGTGCCTGGAACTACATGAAAATCCCTCTATGCAACACAGGGTGTTAGTGGTAGCTGCCAGAGTTTTGTAAGCTAAAGATTATTTTCTGTACTGAGCTTCCATTTAGCTTCTAACAGCATGTTGTGCTTATAATATCATTTATTTTGATATGGGAAAAATATTTTTTTCTGTTGTGTTCTATCCAGAATAACCAAAGTCAGGAAAGTCCCAAAGCAAATGGGTTATATTAGTACTGGCTGAATTGCCGTGTCAACATTTTTCTGACTTAAACAACCATGTCAACCATAACAATAAAGTTAGTGAACAGCATATGCTAACATTCTTTATTTTTCACAGTAACATTATTTTTTCTGTTAATTAAAGGAAAAGCAGATCTTTCAACAATGAATATTGCTTGCAGACTGCTTAAATACTTCCTTTAAATGCTTTCATAAGAAAGAGAGACTTGTAAAAGCGAAATGCTACTACATTCACAAGAGAAGGACAGCAACATTTGCGTCCTCAGTTGCAGATTAAACCAATGTTCAGAAAATGTTTCCACATTCATGCCTTGGCTAAAACACCTATTAACGTAATAAATACACATAACAATGCTGAACTACTAGCACTGAAGTAAACTAGAGCCCAACAGAAAAGATATTTGCTTATACAGGTTAGTCAGGCTGTTCCATTATATTTTGGCAGCAAAAGAGCAGAAAAGTTTTTTCTCCTCTTGGATCTTTCCTTACATGTCACTTTACAGCTAGAGTCTACAAGAATTTTGAAGTAGGACTTGATCTGGTGAGTCAGCGCCATCTGCCTAAAAACCAAGGGCTCATGTAAACCTTTTGGTTTTGTCAGGCTGCTCAGGAGGTTCAGTTAAGGCTATCAAGACAGGACTGAAGGAGATGTTGAGTGTGGGCTCACAACCAATTTTAGTGAAGAAGGTTAGGACTGTGTAAATAGAAAATTAAGAAAAAGGCTTCCCACTTACCCAATACACAAGACATGGACAAGTGCAGGCCTCTGGGAGCCACTGCTGTTCTGGCGTTTGGACATCCCACTATACAGTTTATTTCAAGGAATGAGATTTCCATTTCAAGGGAAATCTAATAGTAAAAGCATCATTCTGTTGAAAGCATAATTACAAAACAGTTTCATCTTTCATACATAGTGAAATGTGAATTTCCTATACATCAAAATAAATGAAGGTGTTTACAATTGCTCTTTTTTTCCCCTTCCTGCAGCTATCCCCGTGTAGAAGAGAAAAAAACAGTTGTAAATGTATCTCAGCATTTGGAAAAATAGTACCTGTGCTGCATACCTTCGTGGATTTGAGATCTAAGTAAAGATGCAACTGTGTTGTGAATCCATAAATGGCTCTTGCATAAGGAGCAGCTGGTCAAATAGTATCCGTGTTTCCATGTATGTCTTGATGGTCTGCATTATTCTGGCCACAGTGATTGGAAATTTGATGGTTATCATCTCAATATCACATTTCAAGCAGCTCCATACACCTACCAATTTCCTGATACTTTCTATGGCTATAGTAGACTTTCTGCTGGGATTCCTCATCATGCCTTGCAGCATGGTGCGTTCTGTTGAGCACTGCTGGTACTTTGGGGAGCTCTTCTGCAAGATCCACACAAGCATAGACATCATGCTGAGCACAGCTTCCATCTTCCATATTTCCTTCATATCCATCGACCGTTACTATGCTGTGTGTGACCCTCTACGATACAAATCAAAGATAAGTACTTTTGTTATCCTGGTCATGATATTCATCAGTTGGATGGTCCCTGCTGCTTTTGCTTTTGGGATGATCTTTCTAGACCTAAATTTGAGAGGGGCAGAAGAGATTTATAATCATGTCCATTGTGCAGGAGGATGTTCTGTCATTTTTAGTGAAACTTCAGGTGTTGTAGCCTCCACAGTGTCTTTTTACATCCCTGGATTTATTATGCTGTGCATCTATAGGAAAATATACTCTATAGCCAAGAGGCAAGCAAGATCCATTGATGCAATTAGCCAGAAGAAGATCCAATATGAAATGAAGCACCACATTTCATTTTGCAGAGAAAGAAAAGCTGCAAAGACATTAGGCATAATAATGGGAGTGTTCCTCATCTGCTGGAGTCCATTCTTCTTTTTTACAGCAACCAATCCATTTATGAATTATGTGATACCTCCTATTTTCATTGATGTTTTGGTTTGGTTTGGTTATTTAAATTCTACATTTAACCCGATTGTTTATGCATTTTTTTACATGTGGTTTCGCAGGGCATTAAAGATCATTTTATTTGGAAAAGTTTTTCAACAGGACTCTTCTGGGACTCATTTGGTTTTAGAGTAACATGCTTACAATGGTTGGATAAATGGCTTTGAATTTTTGTCTGGAGGCTGGACTACAAGATATAAGAGCTGAAAATGAAGGAAACATCTATTTGTTTGCTCATTTACCAAATCTGATTCAAGCAGATAAGCAACCACTGCACTTTAAGACTTCTCTCATTCCAGACTGGGAATTGCATGTAGTGTTCCATTTATAGCTATTTACATGCAATGCACAGGAGAGCAAGACTTCAGTTTAGAAGAACTAACAGCAGTTTATATCCTTGCTTATAAACACTAAGAAATTCTTCTAGTACAACAGATTAATTTCTTGAACAAGGGGCATTCATATCACAACATTTCAGTTTATTTATTGTCCTCTAGAAAGAGCAGAAAAGCTTTTATTTTTTAATTTCTAAAGGCCTTTAAGTAACAACTCAAACGTTTCAGGTTTTGTCCCTGCCCTTCAGTAGGCATGCAGAGGTCAACACAGGTCTATAACCAACCATATCAGCACACTCCATAGAGGGAGGATGAGACAGGGAAAAGTCCTGCTGCTCCTTCTACTTGTCACTTATGAGTTTATCACTTAAAGGCTTTGCTGCTTACTGCAATCAAAAGCATGTTTAACTAGATCAAAGACAAGAAAAGAAATGAATGAAAAGCAAAAGCTAAAAGAGATATTGAACCTGACAATTACAGAAAATTACTCTTGTCTAATGAATGTTTCAATGTTAAATATTTGCCAATTTACGTTTTACGTAACTTTCTTTTGATCTTGGACATATTGTTATTTTGTCTGATGGCAATGCTGTGTTAGCTGGTGAGAAAAGTATATGAAAATTGTGATTAAACTGAATAGAGGATGAATGGGGCAGGGTGGATGTGGAAGCAGCAGAAGTGGCAGGAAAAGGGCTATAGGAATGACTTGGGGTGATGACGCCTGGATGAGCAGTCTGTCAAAGTTACGTCTGTGAGCAGCTTCTCAGGACGCCCAGATTGGGCCACAAATAACAGGTGAGATAGTAAAAAAACTAGCACATGGTCAACAGCTGAAGAAGACTGTCATTTTTGTGATCTATGACCTGGTTTTTCTAGAGTTAACATAGCGTCAAAGAGAAGGAAGTAATACCTCTGGCCTGATCCTGTGACATTTGTTTGGAGCATGAAGTACTAGTCCTGGGAACGGACAAGAAAGGATTAACACCTGAGAAGAGACTATGGAAAGAAACTCATGACTCTGTACTGAAGTATCAGCTTTTCTCAGCAGTAAATTATGTCCTCCATTCATGTTGCTTGTAGAAGTGCACATTGTATGTGTATCTTTTCATTCTTTCCTGTGCTTTGTAGAGCATTGAAGCACTCTGTGCTCTACCTCATAAAAGTTTGATGATGATACATTTCAGAAGAGCAAAATATCAGGATCTGAGATTGTGTCTTTCACTGTTTTATTGCCATCTTGTAAGTTTGCACTCTCCAAAATGACATAAAAAGGAACAATGAAAAATATACCACATCAACACTTGTGCTGTGGAAGATAACTCTTATTAGTGACAGTATCATAGAATAATAGAATCATAGAATGGCTTGAATTGGAAGGGACCTTGAAGATCATCTAATTCCAACCCTTCTGCCATGGGCAGAGACACTTCCCACTAGACCAGGCTGCTCAAGGCCCCATCCAACCTGGCCTTGAACACTTCCAGGGACGGGGCATCCACAACTGGGCAACCTGTTCCAGCCCCTCATCATCCTCATTGTGAAGAATTTCCTCCTAATGTATAGTCTAATTCTGCCCCTCTCCAGTTTATACCTATTGCCCCCAGTCCTATCCTACAAGCCTTTGTATACAGTCCCTCCCCTGCTTTTTATAGGCCCCCTTCAGGTACTGAAAAGTTGCTATAAGATCTCCTAGGAGCCTTCTCTTTTGCAGGCTGAACAACCCCTACTCTCTCAGTCTGTCCTCATATAGGAGGTGCTCCAGCCCTCTGATCATCTTTGTAGCCCTCCTCTGGACCTGTTCCAACAGCTTCATATCCTTCTTATGTTGAGGATTCCAGAACTAGACACAGTACTCCAGATGAGGTCTCACAAGAGAGGAATAGAGGGGCAGAATCCCCTCCCTTGACCTGCTGGCCACGCTTCTTTTGATGCAGCCCAGGATAAGGTTGGCCTTCTGGGCTGTGAGTGTGCATTGCCAGCTCATGTCAAGCTTCTCATCAATCAGCACCCTGAAGGCCTTCTCCACAGGGCTGCTCTCAATCACATCATCCCCCATCCTGCATTGAAACTGCAGGTTGCCCTGACCCAGGTGTAGGACCTTGCACTTGGCCTTGTTGAACATCATGAGATTCACACAGGCCCACTGCAACTTGTCCAGGTCCCTCTGGATGACATCTCTTGTTTCCAGTGTGACAACTGCACCAATCAGCTTGTTCCCTTACAGTACAGCAGTGCCTCTTACGATTAATTCTCAAAGACAATTTCTAAGGTCCTTTCTGTATTCTCTCTTCAAATGAGTTAAACATTTTCTTTTATAAAGATTTTCATTCCTCTACTGCTTCTCCTTAGCAGTTTTTAGACATCTCATTTCTGAAAGATGAGGAGTTGAACCGTTCCACCATCATGGTTCTCTGTCTCATGCTGAAGGATGACCAATGGTGAGGAGAAAGGGACGGTGCTTTCTGAAGGTAGTGCTTTTTGAAGTGTAGCCTCTATCCACAGATTTCTTTACTTTTTAAATCTATTTTAATTGTGTCTGCACTGATTTCTGCATGGATTTAAGTTTTAGTAGCTTTTAATAACGGATCATTGTTGTGAAGCTTGATGTTCTAAACTGCCTTGGTTATTTAAATCCGTTCTGCAATCCACTAATATGCAATTCTTCTATCCACGATTTCAGAAAAAAAAAAGTAAACATATCTTAAAAGGCAAAATATTTAACCCACATTTTCATACAGTAAAACTTTAATCTGAAGATCAGTCAGTAATAGATTCTGCAGCTGACAGTAGCTCCAGAAATGAAGAAGAAACAGCGGATTACTGGATATTCATACTTCAGTAAAAGCCTGAAATATGCAGTATAAATTTTACGAGTCAGTCATATAGAATTATCTCATCAAATATTTCTTTAATAAAACAAGACTCATTTTATGTGATACTTATGTACCAGTGGTGTTCACTTTCAATGCCTTCATAGTGTTTCAGAAGTTTAAGTCTTTCTAGAACCTCTTAATACATAAGGTATTTTTTTTCTGAAAGTATTTACATACAGTCCACACACTCGATATTTCACCTAATCTTGTATGCATGCGGCTAATCTTTATTTAGGTTCATCATCAATATTCTCCTAAACTGAGTACATCCCAGGCCAATATGGTGACAGTCCTTTGTGCCTGAGACGATATAGAGTCTGCTATTATTTCCAAGCAAATAGAATTTTGAGTGTAATTTTGGCCTGAGGTTGATCTTTTCTCCTGAAAACAACAGAATTGAGTTTTCAGCCTTTATCCTCCATTTGCCTTGTACTTGGGAGGAGTACTGGAGAACAGGAGTACTGCACACACTCAGGTATGTGCTAATCCTTTCTTTGTTTAGACATGAGGCTTCAGATGTTATATAATATTCTTGCTGACAGGTCATTCCGTATTCACCCCACCCACTTACTCAGTGAACTGTAGCCTCTAATTGGGGTTCTTGCTATGCTGAACTCTCTCTGGTGTACGTAAGAGTCACTGCCAGAATCAACATCATTTACATACTTAAAATAAGGCAGGCTGAGTTATCATTACTGCATGCAGCTACTGCAGTCTTTTTACTGTGAATTGCATCTGATACCTCTAGAGCAGGAAACAGAGCAGGGCTGGATGCAATAAGGACTTTAAGCACCTAGAATTTGGATAATACATTGCCCATATTATTGGTCAATACGTGTACTGGGAAACCCCTGGATTAAATATGAGGGCAGTGGGAATCATTCTCAGGGAGAGCAAGAAACCTGAGCAGCAGGTTGCTTGCATCCAGCAGTCCAGTTCTGGAGAGCTGCATCTCTTCAAGACAGCCTAGCCCTGACTTTAGAAGCCTGTGCTGTTTCCTTGGGATTGTCCAGACTCATTTTAATCTGGTTTTGCTCCCACAGTGCTTTCCTGGGGGACAGCTCTCTGGAAGCACTGGTGAAGCAGAGGGCAACTCTTGCACATATTTCACACAACACCGTACTGGGCAGGGTACCATCTGGGATGCCATCACAAATTTCTTTCTCCTTTTGGAGCTGATACACATGAAATACAGAGTATTTGAGAGCAATACAGAGAGCCCACAGTGTGCTGGTGCTGGCAATGACAGGGAAACTCTATTCCAGGTGATGAGGATGTAGCCAGCTGTGCCAGGTCATGTCTGCATGTGGCTCAATGTGGCTTCTTCAGAGAAACTTACATGACATCACATCTGTCATTGTGTTAAAACTAGTCCATGAAGGGTTTTTACTCAAGCCTCACCAATGTTAAGTGCCCCTGACAGCCTTCCAGCAATGAAACCACAAGTCAGATGATGGGCCACAAAAATAAATATAATATCAAATTAGGTGGCAGCTACAGATCTTTGTAAAGTGTCTTCACAATGTTTGCAGTCAACAGTGTTTGTCACTGTACTCAACTCTTCTGCAGAGTATGTTTTAATCCCTCCTGTTAGTTACACAAGCATTTCTCAAAATTCTTCTATGTATTAAATGTCTAGCTGGTGACACATGATGCAATTTGAGATATTTTAAGTAATGATTAACTTAATTAACATATAGCTTAAATCATTTGGAGTCAGCCGAATGCATTACATCTCCGACAAAGACAATATTTCTTCCAGATTGCAAATTTTCAGGGGAAAATTTTGAGCTATCTGTGAGGCTTCAGTGTGTCATGTCCTTGCATGTCTTCATTGTGTGCCCTTGGGTGTTAGGGGGGTATCTACTTACTTAATCTTGCAGCCTGCAGCTAGATTTTCTTCAGTAGTTCTTCTGGCCAAGGGGTCTTGCAGATCTGTCAGATGGTTGAATTTGGTTCCGTCTTTGTGACGTGCCATGTTGTTCCATCTGCTGTTAAACTTGATGCTGGTGCTGAACTTGTTGTTAAACAGATCACTGTTTTGCACAAAGCCTAAATCATCAGAGTCACGGGGATTTTTTTTTGTGGGCCACACATGCTGGTGCATGGGTGTGTCTCTGCTTTTTGCTATAACATATTCACCACATTCAAATTCAACGGGGAGCAGCATTTATGTTCAGGTGTGAGCACTGCAGATCTCTTCATTTCTTCCTCTCCACAAATATCATGGTAAGTTGTTTTGCGTTATTTTTTTTCTGAAACACATTCTCACCCGCTAACCTATTTTTCCAAACTACACAATGAACTGTTTTAGCGTGAACTCTGTTCTGTATCAAATTCAGACCATGTTCTTCTCCTCAGGGCAGCAGCCAGAAGGGTTAGGACTTCTTCTGTCTTTTTCACTATGAATGATTCCAGGAAGAGCTAACATTGCCCTCAGAGGATGCATTTCCAATTCTGAATTCGGGAAGGAGTTCAAGCTCCCACATCCAGGTGGACCTCAGTCCGATAGTACCCCTGTGGTCCTCTTCCTCTCTGGGACATCCCAGTTTAAACATGCAAGACAGCAAGACATGCTTAAGAGCATTCCAGCCAACTCAGCATCCCTTTTGCAATGCTCCTAACTGCAACATTCAGAGCTGTCTCCAAAGACAGCGATCTTTATTCAGACAGTTGCCGTATTTTTATTCTTACACGGTTTGCAATTCAGCAACTCATAGATATTACCTGCAGTGCCTGCTTGCGGTCAGAATAGTTATATTCACTGTTGTGGTCTGGGGTTTTTGATCTCTCCTGCCACAACTTAAGCTGTGAGAAGAGATTTCCTACCCCCTTGTGGAGTCCATGGGCAAAGGCAGCTTTAAAGAAAAAAAGTCAACATCTATTATTAAAACAGGGATTAAAAAAACAAACCCCAAACTTAAATCTTGGGTTGCAAAAACATGAGCTGAGAATTTTTTGAGAAATAGATTGATTTATTGTTGCAAGCTCCATGCTTATTTTTATTCTTTACCCTAATACTGCAGAGTACTTAAATATATATTTCACATGAAGTCACTGATATAACTTTGTTTCCGAAGGCTGGTGTGTTCTGGAGGTGAAGAAAGTGAGCAATAATATAAAACATCCAAATGAAAATTCTCTGGAGACAGTGGAATTGAATTTCCAAAAGAAGTTCTTCAAGATTTAAACAAAAAGTTTGTTTTACAGGCATTAAATTTTCTGTTCAAAATGGAAATATGCCAAAGATGTCAGAGAAGTTCAAGTAAATTAATGCTCAATAATCAGCATCCAATTTTAAGTCATAGATCTTTTTGACAAAAAACCTCCACTTTTTAATCAGTTTTAGTGAAAATTAAGTAAATTATAATAACTGTTCCAAGAAACTTCTGACCAAAGGGCATATACAACTGCAACATATTAAAGTAATTTATTTATTCTTCCATTTAGGTAACTTAATCAAATCATCTTCCTAGTGGATTGATTGCATGTCAGTCTTCAAGACTGCAGCAGTAATAAAGCATCCATGAAGCTTTACAGAGAAAACTGGCATAGAAAATAATGTGCAGTTTCTGAAGAGAGGCATGAGCCTTAGCTATATGAACCAAGGACATTCCAGTTTTCTTGTAAGAAAGGAGGACTGTTTTCAGCTGCATTTTTAGTTACGCATTTCTACTTATGCCAAAATGCAGGATGGAGAAAATCTAAAGCAGCTTAGATTTTACAAAGAGAAAGGATATTTAAGCACAAAAAAAATAATCTGGTAGTGTTCTGGGGTGTGGACACGAGCAAGATGCAAAGGCAGGGGCAGGGTGCCTTCTGAGGCAAGAAAAGAGAGTATAACAGGCGTATGTTCCCTCTGAAAGGGAGCAGCTTTCTCTTGCTCCATGTCTGCAAGCAGAGGCTGTAGCTCCAGCAGATTGCAGGCCAGGCCATCTGGAAGTGGAGCAGCTGGCCTGTGCCACCAGCCCATGTCAGCATTTTCATACGGGGCAGCTAGGAACGTCTGAGCTCCATCCTGCTCTTGGGATCCTGCCCTCAGATACTTCAAATTCAGAGACCACCTGTGATGGAAGATACTTCTGAAGATACAAAGGAATGTTTCAAATAAACCAGGAGAGGCAAGATTTAACCCAAAGAAGGTATTGCATGCTCAAGAACATTTTTTTTTCCCCAGAACTTCCCCCTACAGATATTGTTCTTCGGTGTCTAAGCAATTTTCTTAATATGTTTTTCTTCCCCAGGACTGGTTGCCTTGCAATACATTGCGCTGCCAAATCGTTACTTTATCCAGCCTCTGAGCTTGCAGCTGGTGTAGCATTGCTTTGACTCTTTTCAGATTTTAGGGCCTAGTAATGCAAGATGTGGGATTTGCCCCTGTGCTATGCACACTGGTGGAACCACCCTGCCCCAAATTCACGGAGAAATATGTCTGTGACTGCTTACATCCATAATCTCCAGTGACCCACTCTCCCAACAAGTTTCCGGTCTGCTCCATGGTTAAAACTGTGTTTTCCTCAGTATCACATTATGCCTCAAAGCACAGTCAGCTCCATCAAATCATGCTGGTACCCTGGGGCTCTTTCCTGCAAACTCTACACATCTTCTGACACAGTTGTGTGTAGCACCTTTCCTTTTTACCTGATTTCTTTCTCTTGATTGTAATTATA
The DNA here is from genome assembly GCF_017976375.1 of Cuculus canorus. Classification (NCBI taxonomy): domain Eukaryota; kingdom Metazoa; phylum Chordata; class Aves; order Cuculiformes; family Cuculidae; genus Cuculus; species Cuculus canorus. The sequence continues at coordinate 42,467,380 of NC_071403.1, read as the reverse complement.
TGTCTTTGACCCACCGCGTTATATCACCAAAATGATCTTCTCTATGACAGAAGTAATTTTCTTAGACAGCTAGTCAATTTTGTTCTTGTTCACCTTTAGCATGATTTTCTCAGGGTTAAATACTGACATTAGAGAATATACAGTGCCTATTGCTGCAGCAGTTTCCATGTTTTTCTCATGCTTAACAAATGCTAAGGAGTCCTGGCCTCTCACTTTTCTTTCTCTTTTCCAGGTACAGTGATGGTAGAGATGTAAGTCCACATATTTTCTGTAGCAAGAAAACTATCCAGAAAAATTACAATTTATACTATTATTTTTTGTTTGAAAAAAATTTTTAAGTTGTCATTGCGGGTGATGTACCCTACAGCTTTCCTGTAAAAACTTGGTTAATTAGTCACGCTCTTTAAAAATTAATTAGCAACTCCTGAAATTACTTTCAGAAAACTTTGCAAGTATTTATATGTGTTCTTTCATCTTTACGGTATTTGCATATACAGCCAAACACCAATAGGTATTACCAAAATAGGTAATACCAAAATAGGTAACTCATGGGTGAACTTACACTCAGCAAGACAATACAATACTCTAGGAAATGTTGTGGCCAGATGCTGGGAACTGACGCAGCACACTGATAACCTATACAGGCTGCATTATCCAGATTTTCTGCCATGCCCACAGAAACACAAGCTATGTGGTCACATCAATGAAGAGCCATTGTGTTCAAGCATGAACTCTCAAGTTTAAGCTGCACGAGGTAAATATTTAGATATCATTGTCAGAAAATTAGCACTCTATTTATCCTGAACTATTAGGTGAAATTTCCAAATTAACAGGGGGAAAAGAACGGAGCCAAAACACATTTTTGCAGCTGAAAACACTCCATTGCCTTTACCTACTCACAGGACTTCAGACACAGCCTTACAAGTGCTCATAAGCCAAACTCAGCCTGCTTCTCTAAATGTAATTTTTCATTCTGTAACTGAAAAATATTTTAAATGTGGGTTGATTTAGGGTATAAAGATCTAGGCTCTGAACAACTGCCTCTCTCTTCATGTGCTGTCCTGCATAGCTTATGAAAATAAGTTATCATCAAAATAGAGGTCTGAAGGTGAAGATGGGTACATTCCCTCAAAGGAAGTGAAGGTTAGATTTTTTAAAAATTATTAAGAAGTCAAACATAAATTTAAAAGAAATACAAAATGGATATCTGTCAAAGGTTTTATGGGCAAAGCTTCAAATGTGTCTTTTGAGCAGTTACTGCACAGTGGCCCTTACCCACACTCAGGATGACAAAGTGTTGGTCAGGTGCTGCCATGCAGCTGCTCTGTCATGTCAGTATAAAAGGGGCATGCTCCACTTTGGGAAAGCAGGACATTACAGTGCATATGTCTTTTCCAATATAATTATGGGCAGAAAAGTGATTTTTATTCCTTGTTGTGACAATTTAGCAGGAATCAGTATCTCATTCAGTCAAGTCAGACAGGAAGAAAATGTGTTTCTACAGTGTTTGAAAGTGTTGTTTGATGTCCAGCGAGCAGCCCTGGACCAGAACATCTCCTCTAGTCTTGCAGGCCCACACCTGTGAAGCAAGGAAAAAATTGTGTCATTACATTGGCCACCTCTGCTTCCTTTGGCAGAAATTGAAGGAAGTGATCTGGGTCTGGGATCAGTAGTCTGACTGCACGTCAGTGCTCTGCAAGTACCTCAGACCAGAAGAACACAGGCAATACAGACGTCTGCTTTAACCTGCCCTGTGCTGTCCCGCTTCTTGCACTACCTGGAGTGGCAGGACCTGCCCAGGAGATTCCAGCTATCTCTGCCCACTTTGTGCAACTAAGAGTTTGCCCAGTCTAAAAGGGCAGCTTTGCATGGGCTACGTCCAGATGCTTAAATGTCATCTGATGCTTTTCAAAAGCTGATTTACTGATGGCTCTTATTTCAGTATTAACTCTACACATTTTCTTCTGCCAGTGCTGTGCAGTACATTACCTTACTTCTTCCTCTCCCTTTCCTTCTTAACAGCTTAAAATATATAAAGTTTCTAATTTTTCTTCTGAAATGTGGATTCAGAGGCCAAGTTAGCATATTGCTTGTTTTGGTTAGATTATTCCCACTTGCCATGTGCTTTGCTCACTGCAAAGAGCAGCAAAGGGAATTGGAAGCTCTGGGCAATGGCTGTATCAGTTGCTTCTGCAGCATTCTTTTGCACTCTTGGTATTATCTTTAACTCCTATTACTAATGAATTCTTCTGCAAAGAACTCTTGAACTAGAGTACGTCACATCCAACTTTTTTCTGTGTGTATTTTGACTTTTTCTGTCATATATTTTGCAATTCCTCTGCTGCATCACTGAGTTCACTAAAAACTGCACTTCAAGGTCACACTCAGAAAAAAGTTTGAACAGAAAATATCATGAGAAGGAATGTTCGGAAGATGATGAACTCTTGGGGTTTTCTACTTCATTGTGATATTTTAAAAATCAAATTTGACATAAACGAAAAGAAAATGAGACAATGGAAGGATAACAAGATCAAACTGAAAGAAAAATATTTTCTAATGTTAAAACAGTCCTAAACTAAAACAAATACATGAACTGCTCATTTCAAAGAAGTTTATTAATTCATTTCTAAATTTCCTGAACTAAAATAAACATTTTTCACCTGTTCTGTAATCCACAATCTTCTTAGTTTTAATCCCTTAGGTAACTAATTTGGACAAAGATTCTACAGATGGGGACAACGCCACTGAGTTGTCCTCTTTCCATCTTCACTTCTATTTTTAACATGGTTTAAGCTGCCACAGTTAACTTACAGAGGTGCCGCACACAGAGGTGTGTCCTATATGAGCATTTGAATGGACAGAAGAACCCAGATCAGTGTAACTGAGAGAAAGAAAACATAAAAGCAGAAGTTACATAAAAATGGGGTGCAGCAGGTAGAAAAATTTTGTGTGCCATGCACAAAAACTTTCTATAGTTACAAAGCTGAAGGCCAAATGCTGCTATTTGTGTACAAAAAGTGAAGAAAATATACATACCACACTCTACAGAGACCCCAGTCTGCATGGAGGTGGGGTGCCCTACGCCTAGCAGAATTTTAATCCGGACTAGGCGAGTATTTACTCCACTAAGATTTCTGTCACTCTGCACTAATGATAAAACACTCATACACACTACACTAACTTCTTCAGAGGTGATCGCTGCTTACTACTATGAGGGAGAGCAAAAGGCCGTGCTAGAGGCTGTGTGGCTGTACTACACGTGATGGAAGATTTGAAGTTTAGAACTCAATGTAGGCCATCTTAGTAAACCTATGGTCTTCTCATACCATCACATTCTATTCAGGGATCCCAGACTGACTCTTTGGGAAGCTGTGAGGAAAAATTTCACAGCAAAAGGGCATTGATGATGGCCCTCTTAGAAAATTCGTAATTCTTTGAAATTGCTTCGTTCTATTTTAAGGAACTCTAACTCAGAGCTTTTTTAGAGGAATTTAGATCTAAGAGGTTAAGTGAAGTAGTTTCAATAAAAAGGATATTGGTTACGTGTGTCTTCACTGCAGGAGATCATATCATATCATATCATATCATATCACATAGTACATTTTTCTTTCTTTTTTGTGTGTGCTTTACTGCTGATAACTGGGTCCCACAGTAAATTAAAAAAAAAAAAAAACAAACAAAAACAAAGCTGTTTGAGATTATATCCAGCAATTTTATCTGAAGAAAGAAGGGTAAAGAAAAGGAACTCAAGAATGATTGGTATTTTTCAATTTGTGATAATATTCTTACTTTTGGATCTGATATATGTTAAAAAGGTCTTCTTGTTCCAGAATATTAAGATCTACATTGTCGCTATTTGAGCCCTCCCTTAATTGTAAACTGGTTTCTTTTACCATGACTGAAATAGAAGAGAGGGAGAAAAATGCAAATCTATTCCAACAACTGTGTAGGAAGGGTGAGCTGAGATGGTTTTGTAATGTGTTACTCCCTTCAGGGGTAGTGATTATCACTTCAGAAGCATCACAATAGCCAGGCAGATAGATGGCAATAGGGTAAGCACTTTGACAAGGACATGATTTTGCTTGGAATCCGAACAACAAAGTACTTGGAAGAGAACGATACTTTATTGTATATAAAATGCAGGAAGAATGAAAACTAATGAAAATGTCCAAGCACCAAGGACAAAAAAACTATTATTAACATCAAAAGCTATCTAAAAGCCTCTGACAATCTTAATATAAATGATCACTTACTAAAATGTAGAAACAGGAAAAGGAGAAAGAACTTCTGAAGTTTCACAGCGTGTCTTCAGCAAAGCAGTGCTTCTGAGAACTATGCCCAGTTTATATCTTTTTGCACAGGTATTTTTAATAGCATGGGAATGTCACCTTAAATTGTTACAGTAAAACTAAAAAAAAATAATTTGTTGAAATAAAACTAAAAAAAAAAAATATTATTTTTATAAAAATAATATCTTGCTCTTGTAGATCTTTTTAAATCCCTACAGTAATAGCTGCTACTTGTGTCCTGACATGAAACAGAATGGTATGAAAACTGATGTTGACTTTAGCTTTTTCTCATATTAAAAATTCAGTCTAAAAATTGCCAAAGCTTTATTCTAACTGTTTCTCTTTTAGGCATTAGCAGCATTTGGCACAGAGTGCCTCAAAAATGTCAAGAGGGAGGGGAGTTGAGCAGCAGGCAACTTCTTCACTGTAGAAACTCAAAGTAAGGAAGGCAAAGGATAGTATCCACACTGGAGAGGAGAGGAGAGGAGAGGAGAGGAGAGGACAGGACAGGACAGGACAGGACAGGACAGGACAGGAGGCAGACGATCTATGAGAGTCGTACCATTGGAGTCTTCAGAGGCTGGCATGTGGTTGTGCTGACTGAGCAGGAGACAAAAGTGAAGGATCTGAACCTCAGGAAAACCTTCACTGAGAAATGAGAAGCTTTTTTTAAAACACCATATCCTGTCTAGAATGAAAACCCCAGGACTTCCCTGAGTGATATTTGTCTCTATAACGTCCAGTTTAAACTGGCCAGTTTTAAATTCACAAAATTGTCCACGAGGCCTCCATGATATGAAGGTCACTCATGCCCCAGAATAAGCTGGCATGAGCTGCATCTTCTAGCAGGAACACCCAAAGCAAGAAAATTCATGCCAAATTCTTGTATAAATCTCCAGAGATTCAGTAGCAGTTAAACACATGTGCATTTGAAAAACTTCTTAGAAAATGGCAATTTTTGCCAAATACCTAACAGTCTCTCTATGACCCTAAGGTATATCAGTCACCTATAGGTGCTCTCTTTCCATCTGGCTTACATAATATCTAACGTTTTCCACTCAGGCAGTACAGAGTACTTTGAAAAGGACTTCAGTGCATTACAGTATAGCTCCAATTCTACAAAAAGACATATTTTACTGTTAAGAATTCCTGATTTAAAAGCTTACGAAAATATATTAAAGAGAGATTTGCTGTTATGTTTTGTTGCTGCTGGGAAGGATGGGAAAGGTGGAAGTAATTTCCAGATATCATACCAATCATTTCAAGAACCAAAATACATGTATAAAAGTGTCACATATCTAAGTGTTGTTTTCTTGCTGTTAAAAGCCATAATGTTCACTTACCTGTATTATTAAAGACTACTGGAATAATCCACTACAATCCATTAATATTGTATACTTCTTACAGCTCAAATAAAAAATTAAACAACTTAAAATCTAAACAGCAATTTCACAAGTAAAAAATTGTGGCAGTCTTTAGAGCATATAACAATATTTCTGTTTGCCTTGTTCAATACTTATGTCTTCAACACAACGGACATCCCTATAGCCAGAACACCTTAAAATTAGCAGCTTGCCCTGAGGGATTTTCCTTTATGATTAGACACTATTTGTTTTATAATAATCACTTCACATGTTCTACTTAATAAAAAGAATCATAACTCAATTGGAATTTCATTTCCAGGGAAATTCAAAAGAACCAGTGTACCATTGTACTGCAGTCAGCTTTCAGATCCCTTAAGGAGGTTTGGTTTGCAAAGCCTGTTACTCAGCTCTGGTTTTTCTTCTAAGACAAAACTTCTCTTTCTTGACTGTGTGTCCACACCCCTCTGGTCTTGGTGTGTTTCCTGTGCTGCTTGTGGTATTGGCTGAAAGAAACCCAAAACGTAATAGAAAAAAAATGATGTTGAAAAAATTGAACACACTGATCTGAAGTTGCTTTACTGCAGTAGAGATGTAAAGCAGACAAATCAGTCTCAGTATTTGCTGGAAATATGGAAGCTCTCAGGTAGTTTTTAGAAAAGTATTAGATTAAAAGACGTTTCTCTTTCGATTCACCTTTTTTCAGGTTAGTCATTTGGTGCGTCTGTTGGAAGGTGAATCCTTTCCTAGGCTTGTGGCAGGGCTGAGGGAAGAGTGGGATATGGGCAGGCTGGCATGAGCTCAGCCCAGGGTTCTGGTGCTGAGGAGAGGATGCTCTTCGCCTTGTGCTACAAGGTGGACAGCTCCTGCTAGAGGAACTTACACCCCTTTAGGGTCCAGCTGGACATTTGTCTGAGCTGTGTCTTGGGCACATAGTGCTGGGGAAACTGCTTATCATCATGGTCATTTCCCATTTCAAAGACCCCACACCTCCACAATCTCCAGCACCTCTCTTTTGTCCTTGCCAACCTCCTCCTGGGGCTGACTGTGCTGCTCTTCAGCAGCATCTGGTTCACTTCCATTGATTGGCGTTGTGCCATCTCTGACCCTTTGCTCTGCTCCAACAATTTACCATGAGTGGCCTGCATCTACATTGGGGTGGGATGGTCAGTTCCTATGGCTTATACCTCTGTCTTCCTCTACACTAACGTGATTGCAGAAGGACTAGCCCATTTTTTGCTAGACACATCCTGTGTCGGTAGCTGTCAGCTGCTGTTCAGTGAGTTCTGGGGGTTGTTGAACTTCCCAGTATTCTTCTTCCCTTGACCCACAATATCAGTTTTGTATATAAATATATTTATTGTGACTGATAAGCAAGCTAGGCCACTAAACAACATTAATAGGAGTACTTTGAAAGTGCTCCATGTAGGAGCACCAAAGAGTGAAAGGAAAGCAGCAAAAACTCTTGTGGTAGCTGTACGAGTCTACCTCCTGTGCTGGTTGCCCTTTATTGCTGACACCATGGTAGACAATCTTCTGGATTTCATTATTCTGGTGAATAGAAAATATTGTAGGCTACATCACAGCATTTCTCATGAGCATTCCTCAACATCCACTTAGCTAGTATTTCTTTTCTTATTTTCTGTTCTTCTTAAAACAGATGGCTAGGGCAGGTCCCAGGTTTAAGTAGACATACCATCCTGTGACTCATATTCCAATGTTTGTCACAGCACACATGACTTATTAAAGTCTTGTGTTTGCCATGTGATGCTCACAAGCATTTGAATATTGGCTGCAATCAACTCCAAAAAGGACCTTGTCCATACTATTCCTGGGGAATCCTGAAATAGTTGCTCCCTGTTTTTGAAGAGACTTTCTTCCCAGGCAATTTTCTTATTTTTACACAAGGCAAGTCATGCTGATTTACAAAGTCATTTAAGGTATTTGTCAGTTTTTAAATACAAAAAGGCATAAGGATGCAACTACAGGTAATGTAAAATATCTGCCTAAGCTAGTGGCCAACAGCAGATGACAGGGCAAGGTTATATCAATATTTTTTATGTTATATTTTCTAGCCCATGGGGATATGCCCCTGAGCTAAAGGCTACATATGGGAGATATAATCCTAAATTTCTCACTAGCGTCCACTGTAACCTGTGGAAATCTTCATCTGTTTGATTGTGTGTGAAAGGTGGCTGCTCCATACCTCTGAATACCCTTCTTGCCTTGTTCTGTATCTTTTCTGACTCCTGCTGCATAAAGTGAGTAAAAGAAGTGGGAAGACGGAGGACAGAAACTGCACTGGGTACTACAACTCCAAATATCAATAGGTATTATGATGTTTTATGTTTTGATCTTTAAATTTCTTCTCCCTGACAATCCTAGGATTTCACATACTCTGTTGTTTGCTTGTTTCCAAGGCAATGTGCAAGTCTGATTACAGACAGAACATATGCTTACATCCTTGGGCTGAGCAAAAAATGTTAGCATAGGTTCTCAGTTTTCTTCCCCACTGTTTATGTGCTTTCATATGGAAAATTTTAAAACTGTAGATGCTGATAAGTTGAGATCTCTGTTTAACAGCAAGCTGTATGGTAAATTCTTGTACTATTTATAAGGAAGTTATTTTCTACCTCACTGTTAAAAACATTTTATCAGAAAAAAAACCATTAATTTGTAGCAAGCTGTAGTAACTCTTCTAGTAAAAAAATTAACAAGCAGCTAAATAACAGCTCTCATAATTTTGTCTTCCTCTGTTAATGGCATGGAAAACTATTTTCAGGTTTGAAGGATGCTGAAATTTTTAGTGCTTTCTAAAAAAAAACTCATTCCATCCTGTAGTCAGCTGCATATTTTCTGAGTGACAAACTCTAAAAGAGCAAAGAGCTACAGAAAGCATGTAACTAATAGCAAGAAATCAACAGATGCCCTATAGCCTACTGAAAAGAGTAGTCAATTTTTCACTAAATGTGGTAGGCGTGTGAATCAGTCCCTACATGAGTAAGAACAAAAGAAAGGAATTGCTTATTCTGTATATCCTATATTCTGTAGAAGAGTGCAGTAGAGTGATTGTTGTAGCAGCTGCATATTTAAGTGCAAGAAATAAGCCAAATATTAAAACCCTTTTCTCTCTTTTCTCTCTTTTTTCTCTTTCTCTCCTTTTTCTCTTTTTTCTTTTTTTTTTGTCTTATTTTTTTTGAATGGCAAGAACAGTTTTTTCTACTAGCACAAATGAACTACCTCTTTGGGATGTTCTAATCTGTTCTGCCACCAGTTTGTCTCAACCCCTGTTTGGTTTCATCCATTATCTTAGGACCCCAGTCAGAAAAAACATCAGATTTCAAAATACTAAAAGCTAAAGCACGTATCTGGAGGAAGGAGAAGAGAAAGAGGGCTTACGTGCTATTTTCCGGGATGTCTTAAATAGAGAGTGACCATAAAAAGTCGGTATTTTTAAACTGAGACATTTATGAAGCCTTACGCCTTGAGGAATCTGAGATGCCTACATGGGTCTAACATCCAGCACCAATGAAGCAGCAGCTGAGAACCAAGTGAGACATTTCCGGGCACTTAAAATGGCACTAGATATCCATCTGTGGGGTATTGATCTTAAGCAAGGCATATAGGAGAAGTTTAGGCATTTAGCTACGTAGAAATCTTCAAGTCTTAAACTGAGTCATGTTCTAGGGGCATCTTAATATCTTTCTTTGACATCTTTTGCTGTGAAAGCAACCACAGCCAAAACGATAGCGATAGGGAATTTCCATTGAGTTTCTAGTTGATTTTTTAGATGTTTTCTACCAGTCCTCGACAGATTACAGAGGGTATCTGCCATGAATGTATTCAATTAGCCATTTATTTTTTGAGTCTCACTGCATAATCTGGTTTTATAGTTTTTTTACTTCTGTGGAAGCAGGTAAGCCTGATTTCCTCGATGGATTACCACTGTCTATGCCGCAGTATAAGGACTATGACATAACATGGGTGATTGTTGCTAGATTTCCTTTTTGGCTGAACAGCAGGCTGGAATGATGGAGGGAGGAAAAAGCAGGACCCAGACTACTGATACATATGGTGACAGTAGCAGAGTAAACAGGTGAGAAGAAAAAGCAGCTAAAATTCTGGGAGTAGCCATGATTGCTTTCCTGATTTCCTAACACAGCATTTTTGCAAATATCATTAAGTGATGTTTTCCTCATCTTTGTAACTCCCCCACTGTCTCCTTGCATTGGAGAGGCAAGGTTTGGCTTACATAGCCAAATTCCATCAGGATCATATTGTTGGTTTTTTTCTCTATGGATTAAAAAAGCAAAGGAGATAATTATGAATTGAATAATTAGGAGGAGGAGGACCTGTAAAATTATGAAGACTGATTGCTCTACAATGATTTTTGTTTCAAAATGACAGTCTATTGGATCCTGTCAGAGCTAGCTGATGCCCTCCAAGTCCATAAATTTTATTCTTTTTAGTATATTTCCTTCTGTAGATTTTTATTTCTTTATCTGAACAAAATATTATCATTTACTTTTATGCCCCTTATAAGTCTTCATCATTTTAAAATTATGTGGCTGAAGTTAAAAAGATTGTGTATTTGCAGGTTCTTCTTAAAGGAAGACTGATCTTTGAAATGATAATGTCACCTTATTTCACTAGTGCAGATTAAATTATACTACAGTATTTGAAAAATAAAATGAAAGGCAAAGAGTGATTTGAAAACAGATTGCTACAGATTGCTAGTAAATTTCTTTATTTTATTATTTTTTTTTTTAGTAAACATCATTGTTAGGAAGAGAATTGTCCTCTGTTTATTTAAAATGTATGGCATCATCTTAGTTACTGCTGCTGGAGAGCAAGCATCAACCTAGATAACACACAAATGATCGACACAGGTTTTTTAAACAAATGGGTTTTACAGACCATTCTGCAATATAAGTAACCCACAAGCTTGTTCATGTTTGAAACAGTCTTCCATCATAATTTTGTACAGCATTGAGCATACTAGGAACCTAATCTCACTTCAGGTTCTGGAGAGGATATTTTAATTAAATTAACAAATGGAGATGAAGACGATAGTAGCAGGAATTCTGCCAGCTAGTGGAATACATCAGTAACAACCACCTGGCGAGCTCTGCCAGGCCATTTGTTATTGGTACCAAATACAGGCAGCATTGCTTTTCCTATCTAAATTCAGAAGCATGCAAGTGAAATTCAATAGAAGAGGATGCAATTTGCCCATAAAGTAAATGACACATCAATCATACCTTGGAAAAAGGAAGTGTCAGGAATAAGAGGCCAGGGTTGGGCTGCTTTGCCCTCATCTTATTATGTATGATGCAAGCATGGGAAGCTGCACAGGAATGACTGCCTTGTTCCTGTGTCACAGGTGGCCCCGATGCTTGTGCCACCCACTCTGATGGGCCCACGTGCCTGCTGGTTTGGTGCCAGGGCAGGAGCAGGAGCTGGGAGGCAGAAACAGAGAGTCAGAAAGGTGGGGCAGATTTGGATACTGGGCAGGGAGAAAGGCGTGCCCTTTCAAAATCACACTATGCTGGTTTGGGTTCAACTTCCAGTTCTTTCAAACATCAGATGCCATACTGAGTATGGCTCCTCAAAGAGCATGTGTTTGAAGTGACATCCATTTTAGCTCAGTTCTAGTTACATAACAAGAATATAAATGGTATATGCTCTGGTCTTTGATTAGTGAATATTCAGAGCATCCTCCACGGTACACTGCACTGACTAACAGTGTGGTCTCAATATAGTCTCCTTTCCTCTCCAGTAGCTTTCCTGAATTTGTTTAATCAATTGAAATCCGATTACTCTCCAAAAGCAACAGGAAAGGTCCGTAGTAGGTGAATATGAGATTACAAACTCAAACCCTAAGTAATGCTGGTATGGGAACTCTAGAAATGAGCTGATTAAATTAACAGAATTGTGTAGAAGAACCCTTCTTCAGCATCTCTGACAATAACACTTAGAGACAGCTCATTTACAACTCTGGTCCATGGATTTCACACCATTGAAAACATTCTTATTTGCTAGCAAATTTTCAGCATGTTTTGTGACACAACAAAAAACACCTGTGTAAAGGGTAGCCTGTGTATTTCAGGCCTTTAACTGTTTTGTGTGTTAGGAGCTTATTGGACTATCATTATTAGTTGATTGGGATGTTATTAAGGCAGCCACCGCTCTAGTTACTTTTAAATCTTAGCCATGACCGACCTCTATGACACAGCAGAAATAAACTTGCACTTCCCAACTTCTGCAGCTCTTCCTTAGCCAGAGCTGGACTTTGCGGAGGAGGCAGGATTCCCAGCAATCAGGTGCTGCATGCTCTGTTGTATTTAATGCACACAGGAGTATCCTGCAGATGAAGCAGCCCAACCCCTGGTCTCTGGGGGAATCTGGTCCTATAACTCTCCCTTTGAAGAACAGGGGAGGATGCAGAAGCGATGCAAGCAGCCTCGATGTTCACCTGCCCCTTCCTCTCCGGTAGCTGGGTCAGGAGGAGACCGGCTTTCCCCACGTCTCTGCTCCCATTGCTCCCTGGTGTGGTGGCCACTGGCTGCTGCCCTCATAGCCACACGTGGCCTGCTCTTCCACACACAGAACCCAGTGTCATCAGCCGTGAGAATGATTCTTCCTCTTCCCTTGTTCCTGTTATCACTTGCCCCCTGTCTCAGCTAAATATTGTAAATCTGTTTATTTAAAGGCACTTTTAAATACACCTCTAATTTCACACTCGCTTATTATTTTTTTTTGTTAAGATGAAGGAGGGTAGATTTAGATTAGATATTAGGAAGAAATTTTTCACTGTTGAGGGTGATAAGGCACTGGAACACGTTGTTCAGAGAAGACGTGGATGCCCCACCCCTGGAGGTGTTCAAGGCCTGGCTGGATGAGGCTTTGAACAACGTGATGAAGTGAAAGGTGTCCTTGCCTATGGCAGGAGGGTGGAACTGGATTATCTTTTAGGTCCAACCCAAAGCACTCCGTGATTCTGATTCTTCTATGTCCCTTCCAGTTTAGAGACAAAGTACCCAAAACTGAAGGCAGTGCTTCAGAGCAGGATATTAACATAGTAACATTGTATTTTTTGCTATAACAATGTTTCCTTACTCCCATTTTTCCTTTAAATCCTGATACAACAGCATCTTTTCCTTAAACTACACTATCCTGCCTCTTCCCTGTGGCTCCAGGAACGGCTGGCGAGGACCCAGGCTGGCCCGTTCCCATTTTGAGCACTGAGGTCCTGTCAGCAGGGACCCACCGCCCCACAGCCGCCAGGGGCTGTCAGGAATCATAGAATCAAAGAATCATCAAATCATCACCAGGCTGGAAAAGAGCTCTGAGATCATCAAGTCCAATCATGTCTATCTGCCACTAAACCATATCCTGAAGTACCTAATTTACCCATCTTTTAAACACCTTCAGGGATGGTGACTCCATCACCTCCCTGGGCAGTCTGTTCTATTGTCTCATGACCCTTTCAGTGAAAAGTGTTCCTGCAGCAAACGTGCTATATCAGAATGTTTCTTCCTTAGTAACTTTAATTTATGAAAGGGAGAAAAGGACACTTCCAAGCGTTAATTAACTATATGTAGGCATGCAAGTCGCAGAGGCTATGTTGTCTCTCTTCAGCATGCTTTGTGACACACCAAAAAACACCTGTGTAACCTGTGTCGCTATGCAGGCAGCCTTGAGGCTCAACTGTCCCTTCCTGTCTGAAGACCCTTTCAGTGAAAATTTCTCCCTAATGTCCAATCTGAACCTCTCCTGGTGCAACTGGAGGCTGTTCACTCTTGTCCTGTCACCTGTCACTTGGGAGAAGAGACCAACACCCACGTCTCAACAACTTCCTTTCATGTAGTTGTAGACTGTGATAAGGTCTCCCTTCCTGTTCTCCAAGGCTAAACAACACCAGTTCCCTCAGCTGCTCCTCGTAAGACTTGTTCTCCAGCTCCTTCACCAGCTTCATCAGTCTTCTTAGAGAGGAGGGCTGTAAAGATAATCAGAGAGCTGGAGCACCTTCCATATGAGGGCAGGCTGAGAGAGTTCAGCTTGTTCAGCCTGCAGAAGGCTCCGGGGGGATCTTATACTGACTTTCCAGTACCTGAAGGAGCTACAGGAAAGCTGGGGAAGGAATGTTTACAAAAGCTTGTAGTGATAGGACTGGGGGCAATGGGTATAAACTGGAGAGGGGCAGATTTAGACTTGATATAAGGAAGAATTTCTTCATCATGAGGGTGGTGAGACACTGGTGCAGGTTGCTCAGGGAACCTGTGGATGCTCCATCCCTGGAGGTGTTCAAGGCCAGGTTGGATGGGGCCTTGGGCAGCCTGATCTAGTGGGAGGTGTCTCTGCCCATGGCAGAGGGGTTGGAACTGGATGATCTTTAAGGTCCCTTCCAACCCAAACCATTCTACGATTCTATGATTCTCTGGACACATTCCAGGACCTCAACATCTTTCCTGTAGCGAGGGGCCCAGAACTGAGCACAGGATTCGAGGTGCGGTCTCACCAGTGCCGAGTACAGGGGCAGAATCACCCCCCTGATCCCGCTGGCCGCGCCGTTTCTGATACAAGCCAAGATGCCATTGGCCTTCCCGGGCACCCTGCTGGCTCGTGGGGAAAGGCTAGAAACCGTGGGCAGACGTCAGAGACCGTCAGGATCCGCCCCCCGGGCGCTATCCCGCCTCCCTGCCGTCACCGCGGGGCGGGACCCGCTGCCACGCCCGGGGAGCGGCGCTGCCGGGGCCGGGTAAGGGCGGTGGGACCCCGCGGGGCGCCGGGGCAAGCCGGGGGAGGAGGAAAAGGGTATGCTGGGGCGGGGGGGGGGGGGGGGGGGGGGGTCGTCGGGGTCGGGGCCGCCCCTGGTGCTGCGGTGGGGCACGGGTGTGGATGCCATCGGCTGTGTCACCACCGGCGCTTTCCCCCGCACCCCTTCCCGAGACATCTCCCCCTGGCACCGCGGCTTCGGCGCTCCAAGGAGCCGCTCGGGCTCTGCAGGAGAGGGTTTGCAGCAGCGGGGGCATTGTCAGCTCGTAGGGGTAGAGTGGTCGCCTTCGCCCGGGCTGAGACTCTCGGCTGCTTCTCCAGGTCCGAGAAGAGCAGAACGACATCAACAGGAGCAAAAGAGGTTGTTATAAAAAAATCACCTGTGTACATAGCAAGCCCGGGCCTGGCACGTTCCGGCTCCTGGCTGGGCATTATCGCTGCTTTCCTGGTGGACAAACCCGTCGCAGCATGGGGAATGGGCGCTGCTTGGAACTGTAGGAGGTTTTCATAGAATATTTTGGGTTGGAAGGCACCTTAAATATCACCTAGCTCCAACCCCCCTGCCATGGGCAGAGCCATCCCACTGGATCAGGCTGCCCACGGCCTCATCCAACCTGGCCTTGAACACCTCCAGGGATGGGGCAGCCACAGCTTCCCTGGGCAACCTGTGCCAGTGCCTCACCGCCCTCATGGTGAAGAAATTCTTCCTTATATCAAGTCTAAATCTGTCCCTCTCCAGTTCATACTCATTCCCCCTCATCCTGTGACTGCAAGCCTTTATGATTAGCTCCTCTCCAGCTTCCCTGTAGCCCCTTTCAGGTACTGGAAGGTTACTATAAGGTCTCCTCTGAGCCTTCTCTTCTCAAGGCTGAACAACCCCGACTCTCTCAGCCTGTCCTCGTATGGGACGTGCTCCAGCTCTCTGATCATCTTTGTAGCCCTCCTCTAGGCCCTTTCCAACAGTTCCATATCCTTCTTATGCTGAGGATTCCAGAACTGGACACAATACTCCTGATAAGATGGAAGATCTCGCTCTACTCTGCATGGAATGCAAGGTGCTGCATCTTAATTGAAGCACAGGGATAAAATCCTGGGGCACTTGTTGACAGAAGTGATGTGCTTATGTGTTGTGACCCACTCCACTGGTGAACAAGGTGTGCAAAAGCAGGGAGCCGTGCCAACAGTATGAGTGGAGCACTCCTGACTGGTCATTGTCCAGCCATGTGCTTTGCCAGCAGTGCAAGCCCGGCTGCTTGGAGCTTGGGGTTTTGTACAACTACTGTTAATAGAAAAGAAAGAAAAGAGGAGGAAGACAAAGTTGGAATCTGTCAAAATTAGAAGGGAGTGATGCTAGCTGGTGGCGTTATGAAATGGATTTTTTTTCCCGTCATGAAGACATGTCTTGTAGTCTTATATCAGGATATTACAAGTAACCTTTTTCTTGCTGGCTTACATCAAAGTGAAACTGTTTAGGGGGGAGCGTGAGAGGAAGAGAAGGGACCATGGGCTATGTGTAGCCACTAGCATCCTGGTAGGCCTCAGAGAAACTCAGTGTCCAGCACAGTCAGATTTTGTGCAAGGATAACTTCTCCCTTGGTGTACTTGATCTGAGCATTTGGTTGAAAATGAACAAGCTGCTGTTAGGGAGATTTGTGTGAGAATGTGTAGCACAGTAGATGTCTTGTGGTCCTAGTCCATCTTTGGTTTTCCATGAGGCATTTATCTGCCATCTGCATGAGAAACTTGCTACTTTGGAACAGTCATGTCATGTACCTTTTCATCTGGGCTCTCATTCCCTCCCCTCCCAAGTAGTTCCAGTAGCCAGTGTTCATTTTCCTATTCCTGCTTCATTGTCAGGCGCTCCTAGGAAACATAATTCCCTTACTTAAGGCATTTTCCCGATAACTAATTTGTTCTGCTAGGCTTGTGAAAGCTATACGTTTCCTTCACCTAGTTCTTTATGAATATCAGCGTGGATGACTCGGACAATGATAAGCATATTCTAGTTTTAGTCATATATGCTGAGTGTTGGTGATGCAATAGGCCTGACAGTGTTTCACATTTCTGTAATTTATATTTTCCACACTGGGCTTTAAATTACATCTTTGTAGGACAGAATCTTTTCCAGGGAAAATGACTAAAATGCTGACCAGTGGCACAATCTAATAATTTATTTTTTTCTTTCTAGAAAAATATACTTCTAGCCATTGCACGATGTAAGTTTAGTTTTGGTATATATTAGCATGACTAATGTGGAATGTTTGAGGGAATTGGGTAGAGTGGAATAGAAAATTACCTTTTGACATCTTTTATGTTAGTATTGCTATTTTAGAGCAAAGGAAGTTTTAAATAAATTTGTTTGGTTTTCCCTACCCTGTATGGATCTAAGTTTGATTTCTACCTGAAACTAGATAATGAAAGAAAACCTTGAAACTTTCTTCTTTTAAGAAGGCAGGAAGGAATTAATTTTACTGCTATTTTGTTTGCATGTTTATTATGTTACATAGTTGGGTTTGTACTATGGAAGCCCCCAGCCTGCCTTTGTGGACCAGGAATCCAGCACATTAGGACCTGTGAAAGCACAGTGGAAAATATCATCTCTGTCTCTAAATATTTTAGCCCAAGGGGAAAAAATAGATAAGTCCAGAAAAAAACGTAACCTTCCTCATCCCTCTAGATAAAAAGGTGACAGATTTAATGCTTACCTGTATATTACTAAGTTAGTTGCTATGAGTCTGTTATAAGAATCCCTTAGGTGCTGTAGTAGGGAGCACTTATCTAGCAGCGTACAGTCTGCCCTTTATTCTGAGAGGTTTGGGGTTTTTTTAAGATTCACTTTACCTGCTGCAAAGCTACTGCTAGAGTCGGCAGCAGACACTGTCTGAAGATGCTGATGTGTTTTGGGCTGCCTTAGGCAGGTGCCAGAGTCACTCCATAGGTGCACCTTGTCTCATCTCAGTATCTGGGTGGTAAAACTTATTGCAGTGAAATAGATTAAGCAATGTTATATTGCAGAAACCTTACTAATTGTGGCTGTTACCATGATACGAATGTTCTGTAGCTAACATTGTAACTGGGTGCAGTTATTTTTTTTCCAAAGTATTTCAGCAGTTCCTCAATTTCTGCTTGTGTTTTCAACCTGCTTGAAAGATTTTGCACTTTGTTTTGGCAGTATTTTACTAAGGAAGTCACATTTAGGAGTTGTTTAGGAGGAGCTTTGTTTCTGTGACCTTTATTTAGAAAAAAAAAAATCACATACAGTAAAGCCCCATGACTTGTCTCTGCATAGTTAAAGGCATAAAATCCTAATTCAGATGTAGGATCTAGGTGCTGATGCTAAAAAATTGTTTAAACAGTAAAATTATTGCTTAAGGGGTTCTTATCATAATGTTATATGGGCTTTATAAGAGAAGGAAGACTCGTAGAATATCCAAATATGAAAATACAAAATAGGTTAGATGCTTATTAACTGCAGCTGACTGGAACCTGCAAGATAGTTAGGTGAGTGCTGCTGAGATCTAACAAGTACTGTGTTTTTCATGCTACATTGTTTTGTCCTGATTGAACTTTAAAGAATGCCACTAACAAGTTGCTCGGTTGTGGAGTCCCTGTTTTCTTGCCTCTGTGTCCACCAGTCATCTGACTGAAAATAACCAATAGAAAAGTGAATTTCTTCCATGCTTGACAACCACTTTGCTAGAAACCGAGTTGATAATAAGGTTCATTTTTCGCTTGGGTACAGAGTGACAGTACGATGCGGGAATCAGTTAATGCAGAAATTAAGAAAAATATATATATAGAACTTTTAAATTCTTTAAGCTTCATGTATGTACGAAGAGGTCTTGCTTCAGTGAGTGTTGATGAAATGTTCTTAATGTCATTTCTGCCAGTAGACTTAGTTCTTTGGACTTCATTCAGTAGCTTGACAAGATGAGTTGCCACTAGGTATAGTCACATTCAAGGACAGAGAAGTTGAGCGGAAGATAAAAGGTACAATCAGAAACTTACACCTGACTGAAAATTTTAGAGGAACTGAAGACTACCACAGATGCAGCTCTGTTCCAGTTTGAATGCAAAGTGTACCTCCTTCAGCTGCAGCTGATATTAACTTTCCCATTTTAAACGTTATGCAGTCAGTAATACCAAAATATGTTGTGACAGAGTGGTTAAATGCTGTGGAAGTGAAAAGGGGTGATTTCTATGAAAATATTCAGAGTCTTGATGAATGCTCCTGTCTACTTAGTATGGCAGGAAATGCTTGGTCCGTGCTTCTGTTTTGCTTCCTGGTGGTTGAAACCCTGACCTTGTCTCAAAGCCATCAGCAAAACTCCTTTTGACTTCACAAAGGCTCAGCTATCTGTGTTTTCTGAGGAGTTTCAGCGCTAATAAGCAAAGAGTGTGTTAGTAGAAGTAGGATGTTCGTTTGGTTCAAACACCCATGTTGCTGTGAAAACTAAAATGAGGAAGTTCAGACTTCCCTTTTAAAAAATAATAGTAAACAAATACAAAATTTTCTTTCTCTTTAGGCTGTTCAGTTTGTATTTTCTTGTCTCGAGGTGTTTTTGGTGAAGATAGGGAAGTGATGAGAGCTGATGGCTGACCTCATTCCTCTCTTTTTGTCTGTTCCCCAGACCAGTATCTTACCCTGTCACCAACCTGTATAATCTACATGCTCCAGAATAGAAATGCTGGTGGAAGAATTTGTATCAAGTAAAAGAGCTGTGAATTTACACTGCTATCCTACAAATTTAGTGTAAATTTCAATTGAAATGTGTGTGTTGATACAAAGAACTATATCAACAATTAGCGAGATCTACATGTGGAGACAGAAAACTAAACTATATCTTGTGGGCTTTGAAGTCTATCATCTGAACATCCTCTCGTTATGTGTTGTGTTTGGCTGCCCAACTATGTAGCTAGAAATTTTAAGAGCTCAAAGTCTTATTTAGTGTACAGTCTGTTCATTTGTCGGTATAGAGCAGTTTTACAAGTTTAAAGACAGTTGAAACAATTTTTGAGACAAAAAAAAAGTCAATCATTGCTTTTGTCGAAACTCAGATGAAATATTCTGTGTATATCTCAATTGTAATGCTGTTACAGAGAACAGCGTTACAGGTGGCTGTCTGGTGAATACAATATGAAAGGGGAAAAAAAAACCCATGAAAGACTGTTTTGGTTAGTTCTGTAGCCTTTCTACACAAGGTAGTTTGGTCTGTTGCTGTCTTTTCCTCCAAGCAGCTGCATTTTAGTGTTTAACTTTTAACATTAAATATAATATTTAACTAAAACCTATTTTTAGCCAGTGCCAAAATTGTAGTTAGCGTGTTGCTAATGTGTTTAGAAATAGTCATAATTTTTAAAAGAAACAAGCAATTTCAACGGTTCTGAGAAATCTTTTTTTAAACTAACTTCTTTAGGTAGTTTCTTTGGATTTTATGCCTATGATTGTATTTTCCGCTAAAATGGTAGAATTTCCTTACTTAGTCAATACTCCAAGGCATAGAACTATTATTTATGACGTTTGTATGGGTTTGGTCTTACAATACAAATGCAATGTAATATTGACTAAAGTTTCTAAAAAGATCAAGGATTGTTATGCCAGCCTTGAACCAGGTAATTGGGGTTTAGGCTGGCTGACTGACTTCAGACTTTAGTCTGTGACCCAAAATAACTCGAATCTGCATGTGGTACAGACAAAGGAAGAAACAACATTGCAAAGAGCTAGCAGTTGTGCAGCAAGTACATAGGAGAGTGCAAATACGCTCCCTGTCACCTCATCTACAATCAGTTTTTTCATTACTTGGGGATGCTTCAGGGCCTGAAGACTCCAAGCAGGGTTTGGGACCCTGGTGGAGCAACTGTTTCAGAGTTATGCAGGGCTTGTCTTTATGGCAGCTGCAGCGTGTTCATCCAGCATTAGGTAATATAACCTGCAGGGCAGCAGGGATGAGCCTGATCTCTGTAGTTATATCTTTGGTGAAGTTCTGATGGGATATGTCTGACCTGTACAATGTCTTGACAGCTCCACTAGAGATCATTTCATATCATATGAAACCAGTTTTGTTTTAAAACAACTAGGGTGTTGCTGCACTGTATTAACACAAGTATTTCTGAAAGTGAAAAAAAAATGGCAGCAAAGATTAATTGTTCTTTTCTTAAAAAAAAGTTCTTAAAGACTTGAGTTTGCAGACTGTAGCACAGCTGGTATCATGCATGACAAATCAGTTAGCCCTTTCATTTCCTCCTTTTCTGTTTAAACATTTAAATGTGCCTTCTTTCTCTCTCTGATACTGAATTTTAGCAGTATCTGTTAACCAGAAGCTGACAGGCTAGGAAAAGAGGACATTGCTTGGAAGGCACGTGGTTTGGGTTGAACAGTGGAAGTGCGGTGAACTGGTAAGGTCAAAATATTGAACCCACAAAGGTGGTGTGCAGGACAGTGAAAAGGATAAGGTTAAGACTAAGCATAGTCTGGATGAAATTATGAGATTGTTGGATGGTTATATGCTTAATTAGTCTGCATTCTTATTGCAGAACAGATAAATTGCCAGTTTTGATTTGCATGTGTATCCTAAGCTAAGTCTTCTTAATTTAGATTTAGACACCTCTTTGAACTTACACTGAAATTTGGATGGAAAGCAGGCAAAGATATGTCTAGTAGTTACATGTTGCATGATTGTATGTGTGCGAGTGTGTTTGTGAGTATTTGTGTTGTCAGATGTTGAGCTTTTTAGATAAGATACTATAGGTCTGGGTGGAAAAAAACCACCCCTAAAAATGCATTTGTATACCTAAGTTGCTGAGAAGCACAGCAGCTGAAATAGGATAAAGTGGCAGTTCATAGAATTTGGATGAAACTGAATTACAACTGAGACTGAAGTCGATACAAATGGCTGATGTTTAGAGGGAACGGAGTGTTTCCTTCATTCTGATCTTATGTGATATCTGCTGGTTTGTTGGTTTGGTTTTTTTTCCAGTCATTTATATATGCCAGGTTGTATTGGTGGGATGAGTAACATAGTATGGAAATAACTACATAATTGGTTTGGAACATAATTCATCAGAGGATTTGGCATTAAGAGATAAGGCATACAGCTTTTCTCTGGAATGGCAACAAATAAAAATGCGTACTTCTTATAGTAGGGAAAATGTGTAACAAGTTTGACAAAGAATGTAGTTTCTGTGATGTAGCTGCTGTGATGTAGAGTGATTGCACATCTTAAGCCATGTGTATTACTAAGAATGTCAATAGTTAGGAGTTGTTCCTTTTTTAATTTTCTACAATATCATATTCTTATGAAATACCTTTTAAGAAAGCATTTCCTTAAATTCTCTTTGAAGTACTGTGTTTAGTATAGGATAAACATTAGTATATAGAGTTTTCTTTAATCTTTTCCTCTGTATTCTTCTTTAAGGTGATGAAGATCTTTGTAAACCAATGACCAAGACGTAACTCTATTTTCTGGGGCGGGGGTTAGGTGTCTTTAATAGGTGGCTGCAGTCCAACTTATTCCCAGCGTGGATGATCTTGACAGTGAATCTACTCAGCCATGTCATACAGTGCGGGTTTTGGGGATCCTAATCAACTGGCTCAACGCATAACTTCCAACATCCAGAAGATCACACAATGCTGTAAGTTGCATTTATGCATGTTTTATATAAAATATAAAACTTTAATAATGATGGTGTCCCCTGTTTGAGGTTATTTTCTCTGATTCATTTAGGGAATTCACTCTTGGACTTTGCCTGATCATTTAATAGGCCTGTGGCACCCTACGCAGCAGATCCAGTCCTTCATATGTACGGTTAAGTGTATCTGTGCTGGGGAAGGATAGTATCACTTTGTATTCACCAATAATTAGCAAGATGTCTGCTACTAATAAGCCAATTTTTTTCCTGGCCAGTTATGTGGCACCTTAAGATGGTAGATTGAGCTGTTTGCTGAGCAATGATTGCATCAAATATTTGCTGGAGCTTGCATTGTTTAACAGGGATGAAGCTGTGGCCTTGCAGCTTGCCCTTGGAAGTACATATTAGATATGTAAATAAGATTGTGCAAGTTTTAACATACTTGTGCTTAGATTCATACCACTGAATTTTTTTTAGCCACTTAACCGAGGTGTTCAAGTTAGAGGTAAGTTAGGCTGTTGAGGTTTTCAGTCCTTTTCCTTTTCCCTTCATTTTCCATTATATTTTTTAATGTGTGTGTGTGTATAAAGCAAATACAACTTGATATCACAAATTATGCAAATTATACTGTTCATCAGAGGAAGGCTAGCAGTGAACAGCATCTAGGTTTTGGTATGCATTTTCTTAATGTTGTACAGGACATAGTGTGCATGCAGAAATGGGTGTTTTATTATTAAAACTTCAAATGAATTCTAATTGGCTAAGTACGTCAGGTTTTATCAAAACTTCTATCTTTGTTTTGCAAGACAAATTTTACGAGTTGGTATTTGTAGCACAGATTAGTGGCACAGGTTGGGGTTTTGCCTATTTTTTCAGCTAAATTTTGTATTTTCTTCCAAAAGAAATTTCTTTAAATCTTGATAGGAAGTTTCTGTACATCAGGGTTGTATTTCCTCAACGTGAAATTAACAGACAGGCTCTGTAGGAGCCCTTATGCTTTATTTCCTAAAATCTGCTCAGTAATTTCATTCAGTCTTATCGCTTCTAACTTGGTCTTCCTGAGACACCTGCTAACCTGTGACAGATACTGAGGCTCCAAGATGTAAAAACAAAGTCTTGGTGAAAATGTAAAGTGAAATCCATGGTTGGAAATGGAGCCTGGTGAAGACAGTCACTGAACATAATTAGCCATCTTGTGTTGGACTCAGTGAGTCCATAGTCTCATCCTGCCACTTCCATTTCTCCTCTTGCTTCTGCTGTATTTCCCCTCCACTTGTGACAAACAAGGCATACTAAAAGCAAGCTGCCCAGGCTTCAGTAGAAAGAGACATGCTGCAGAAGTTGCCTGCAGACCTGCCCTCTTTTACTTTTTTGAAATTTAGATGGCTAAAATCTATGCAATAGACAGATGCTTCTACCATTCCAAGACTGAAGTCCAAATCTCTCCTGGCCGCACTGCTGCATGGTTTCAGAAGGAGAAGCTTTGCCTTCAGAAACTCCAGCCAAGCACTTTTGTAGGACTGGTAGGTGCACCTCTCTTGCGCTCTGTAGATCTGACTGAAGGGTGACAACTCTGTTCCTCTTACATTCTCCTCTGGTAGATTTTATGAGGATCTGGATCCTATAGGCATGCTGAATGTGTTTCCTGGACTGAGCTCTTCAAAGGCTTATGTGCACTTTTCTAGCTATTCTGTTCTGATATGTAATACCTGTCCAGCTTTCTGTTGGGAGGTGTGAGCTGTGGGAACTTCCAGGGGAGAAGCCTGCAAGCTTATAGAGTTAGTCAGATGCTGAGCAGGTGTCTCTTAAACTGCAATTGATGATCTTGATTAGAGAGGGAGAGAAGCAGGAATCTTGACCCTAAGTCTATGTTTTCCCTTCTAAGCAGTTGACTTGTTTTTGCACTTCTGTCCAGGAATGCTTAGCATTTGTGTGATGTGTCAGCATGTTTGAAGTCTTCTTGATTAACCTGGAGCTGTGTAGATAGTCGTGGTTTTCAGACTGAGATGAATAGAGTAAGGGAGTTTTGTTTCAGGTTACCAAACCCTTTCAGGAGGCCCTTCAAAACTAATTCATATTTCTGCTAACACGCAAGCAAACTGTGACTACTACTACAGAGACATAGATGAGATGCAGATAAGCTGGAAGAAGCAGGCTCTTCAGGCAAGCGGCTGGCCCTTTAACTTGTGAGAGAAATACAAAAGAACTTCCTGAATCAGACAACACGGTGCCACTGAGATTTCATAATATGCCAGAGTTTCATAGGAAGCAGCATTGGTTGTAACATTTCTTCAAGGTTGAATCATTACACACACACACCTTCCAAGTAATAAATTCAATCTTGTTCTTGAATAACTATATTTAATATGCCATACATATATACAAGATGAAATACATATTTTAAATGATGCATATTTCATAATGCATCCACATACTGCTGCTGTCCTATTAATACTTGTGATCCTTATCTCCCTTCTTTCCTAGTTTGTGTAGCCCACCTACCAATTGACAAGCAAAGCTCATCTCTGCTGGTTTATCCTACCACTTAATTATTGAAGTAGGTTGCAAGATAGTATTCTTTCTGATTTGGGTTCTTCTGTGGTCACGGAGAGGACCTATATTTGTGTCGGGTAACAGCTGGGTTAGCTTAGCACACTTTTAACTTTAATGAACAGATTTTATTGATCTGTTGATTCATTCGTGCAGTTGATTGTTATGTTGACGATGTGTTAAAAGTTGTAAATTGCTTCTGCCTTGTCTGAACTGTTGGTGAACTACTGCAGTACATCCTATTTGTAGTGGGCTGTTTGATTTTTTTTTTTTTTGGAGGAGAGGGTGTTTGTGAGTCATTTTTAGGACCTTGAAGATGAAATCGAGTTAGGAAGCAGCATACACAGCAGACTGTGCTTTGAGCTCTCTTGGGAATTTAAGCCAGGAAGGCACCTCTATGTGTCTGGGATCCCAAACCGCAGAGCATTCTTTTCAGCTGTCGTTTAAACAAGAATCCGTGCTCTGTTTTGCATTTCCAGCATTTCTTCAGTAATAACTGATTATAACACCACTTAGCAACATATAGGGAATAGAGTCTACTTTTCTCAGCCTGAAACTCATGTTTTGCCTATCAGCAGCTTTTCTGAGATTTAAAGGACTGGACTTCTTGGTGCCTTTTGTTGAAACTGTTCCACTGAGCAGCTGGAATTGCAAAGCTCAAAGCTCTTCTTGACATCCAATGTAGGCCTCAGGCAGAAGAGGGAAACTCGGGCTCTCAGATCCACTCCTATAATTTTTAAAGAATCCATGTGACTGTCTTTGAGTTGTGGTATAAAACCTGTGGAGCCTGAATCACATGTGCTTGAATGAACTGCAGTGTTGTGTGTTGAACCTTGGTGAGGTCAGCAATGCCCGCAAGGTGTGTCTTGCTGGTTTGGTTTCGGGTCTGTGTTAACTGTGATGAGAAGTAGCTATGCAAACAGCTAGGGAAAAGTTGGATTTAAATAATAAGACCAGAGAAGTGTATAATGAGCTTTGGCACCACTTAGGCTTAGGCAGCTAGTAAATTTCTGTGTTAGAAGAACAGAACTTTAATCATCAGTTTTAAAGTCTGTCTGGAGTCTGGTCCAAAGTAACTCTAATTCTCATTCCAGGCCTATCTTGTATCTGATAATGAAATCTAGATGACACATATTGTATTGGACTTCTGAAATATAAATTTAAAGGTGGTTGAGGTTTATCACTAACTTTCTGAATATGCAGAACAGGAATATGGAGAACAGAATATAAGGAATGATGCAGGATATAGAGCTCCAACCTGTAAGGACTTTGCCAATGGAGAACCTGTTATCAAGGTGTTTTAATCAGTGTTTACCAAAGGAACAGTAGTTCCAGCACTCAGTTCAATAGGTTGCACTCCGTCTTATGTGGAGGTTTAATGGCAGCTGTTTGAGAGAAATCTCAATGTCTTCCTTCTATATTTCCTTGAAATATTTTCTGTTGGTCACCCATTTACAGCAACTGGATAGACCAGGAATAAGTGTGATGCACAGAAACAAGATGAAGTAGCAAAAAACACATCTTTGTGACAAAACAAAGCCTGCCTGCTTACAAATCGGTATTTCTACTAGGGATGTTCATTTACCATATCAAGAGTCCATCTTGTGATTTTTTTGTTCTTTTTTTTCCTTCTTCCTCCTCTTGAAGAGCATGTAGCAAATAATACAAGAGGAAACCTGATCTTTGAATGAATGGAAAGATGGAACCAGAATAAGTAAAACAAACGATGAGCCCAATTTAAAAGTTTTAAAATGTGTTCATTTTATACTTCTTAAAACTGTGAAGATGAGGGGGAGCAATTCTTTGAAATCTGACAGTTTTCTGCATTTTAATGAATTAATTCTCTGAGTGTAGCAAAAATAGGGAAATTATTTTGTTTAAAAAGATGTTCCCAAGGGGGGAGCAGAATGAAAGTTGCATTCATCTACAGGGACAACTTTGCAGTTGTTAGAGTGCAAAGGATATGATTTGATGAGTAGGGGCCTCCTCTACTCAGCTGGAAAGATTTGACTTGTGTATCTGACAGGAACTGTGCAAGACAAAGTAACCAGCTGTGTTTTTTCCTTCCCCCCACCTACTTCTTCTAAAGTGTCTCCCCTATGTGTGGGTCATTGAGGAGGGAGACTTGATACCGTTGTTTTGCCTTGCTCCTAATGTTTTCTTTGTAGCTCCCAAATATGTCACTCAGTGCAATCCCCAAAGAAAAGCAAGAACACAGGCAAGATACATATCTATCATGTCTCAACTGGCACCTTAAGTTGGCCTTTGGTAGCTGTTGATTTAGAAGCAGCTTAGAATGCTGTCTTTTGCTTGGAAACACAGAACAAAGCCTGGTGTTGATAAAAGTACACCCAGTCTTTAAGTTTTAGAGAATTTCTGATTTGCAAACTGTAATCAAACAGTTACAGAACCTACACTAACTAAAGTGAGACATGTATATTCCTTCCCTTCCTCCAGTTTACTAAGGTTGTGGCAGGATTTTGTGCAGTGGTAGTTGCAAAATTGTTAAGAATGGCATAATCTGCTCTGTCTCGGTGGTAACAAGATCAGTGATAGTGATACTTGTTCATGCACTCTGAAAATCAGGCCAGCGGGAGAATCATATGGTCTGCATACTGCAAGATGGTGAGAGTAAAATGAAATTCAGTAGCCACAATCCACATATGGCTAGAGGGACTCTGTCCGGCTTTGAAAGATTTCTGCTCATGAGAACTCTTGCTTTCTGCTGACTGTCTTTTCTGTTTGTTACAGTAGTACAAACATCAGTTCATATAGTGCACATTCCCAGGAGGTCAGCTTCAGACAGCAGAGATCCCTCTGTCATGAGATATCTCTCTTGTGACAGCGGCTTTCTCCAATGTCTGTTGCACCTCAAGTTTTCTACAAACCAGTATTTTCACTGAATGTTGTTAAAATGGGTGTTGAATTACATCCTTCGTAAGACTTCCCCTTACACTTTATGTAACTGCAGAAAACCATAAGCATAGATTAAACTCTGAAGAAGATTGGTGTTCTGATATATGCTGCCTTGCTGTGGTTTAAGCCCAGTAGGTGGCTAAAACATTCATGAAAAATTGTCTGCCACTGTGTTGTAACACCAACAGACTCACATGGTCATTCTTTAGCTAAAGAAGGATGCAGATGGGCAAGTGAAAAGTAAATGAAATCACTGAGGCATTGAAATCAGAGTCTGTATGAAAAACAAAATTCTATTCTGCCTGTGTTTAAAGTATGTTTTTTTATAGATGTGATTTTAAAGCAAATAGACTTAAAGTAGAGCTTGTTGAGACTTTTAACGGTGATAATGTCAGAAATTTCCGGTTAGTGGCAATTAACCAAAGTTTAACATTGTGGGAACATACTAATTGGAACAAATATTTTATTATTGTTGCTGCAAGATGGTTTCTTGGAATTAGGATGAAGTTTCAGTAAAACATGGAAAAGGCTAGTTGTTTACGGGATTTAAGGATCTGCTATGGTCCTCCTCGTTCCATTTTGTGGGCTTTTTCAAGGCTGAGGAGTGAGCTTGAATCTGCTGTATCGAAATCATAACTTCAATAAAAAAGATAGGAATTAATGTATTTTGGGTCTTTCTAAATGCCTGTCTTAATGCAGTGGGGTGAAGTCATGAAGTCCGCAGTTCCTTTAAAAATAAACTATTTCTGAAAACTTCAAACACGAATTCTTTGCATGCTTTTCCTAAAGGCTTTTCTTTATGTAAAGCAGTATATATATATATAAGGTATTGTAATATGCCTAACAGGTTTATTTATGAATTTAGGGAGTTCTGTTAATATTTTTCCGTGTTTTGTCTTGTTTGTTAACAAGATGTCAGTTCTATGGAAAATGACGTATGGAACAGTGTCTTATGTGGATGACTGCACTAGAAGGTCAGGGATTTATTTATGGTAGCAACAGAATAGTGAACAAATGAGTCTTCCATGTACAAACCAGAGCAGTAGTTGAGTTAGTATGTGCAGAAAAGGCAAAATTTTTCCTTGTCCTACAGTGTTTTGCATTACCTTAGTTAACTAGTCTGGGCAAGGAGGGGACGAAAAAGTTCTGTAAATTAAGCCATCTTATTTTGGAAGCAATTTAAATAAGAATTGTAAGACCACAGTGCAATTTACAAATAGCAAGGTGGCCAGTGAAAATGTGCAGTTTTATCTGCAACTGTTGCTTTTGCTGATGGAACAGGTATGAATGGACTCACCTAGACAATATAACTTCTGCAAAACAAGTTGCATTTGCAGCAGAGAGGGGAAGGGATGTGGTCAGGGTCCTCATGCTCCTTCTTATCTCTTTGGAGCCTTTCTAGGATACTTAATATACCTATTCCACTTCAATTCTATTGGATTTTCCTACTTGCAGGCAGGAAAAGAGGAGAGTGCATAGCAGTCTGATTATCTGGAGAGCCCTCTATCAAATCTCCTGTAGTACTACTGTTCTGGAGGCTGCATTCCAGTGAGGGCTCTGAATAAACCCAGGTCTTTGGTTGATTGTGAGCGACTCCCAAAGTGACAGCTACATGCTTGTGTCAGCCAGTCTGTGATGTGTTGCACATCTTTCCTTCCATGTTAACTCCTCAGTTGGCTTCCTGTGTTCATGATCTGATCTCTTTAAAAACAAGCTCTTATCATCTGAATGGGTTGGGTTTGTGGTGTTTGTGTAGCTAGCATTTACTGCAAAATCATGCATTGTTTTCATAATGTCAAGCTACTGGTATTCTTTAGAGAAACTTTGGGGTTTCAGGGAGTTACCAGGTACATTTTGGAATATTAATACCAAGTGATTATAACTTGATTTAATTGACTTCCCTTTGGCTGAGCTGTAATAATTAATCACATGATCAGTTATTGTGCACTTAAACAATGTGTCTTTAGTGTGCTCTGTGCCCATATTAGAAGAACAGGAGTTACTTGGATCCCACTCTAGTGTCCTTGAAAAACCATTGTAAATGGTAGTATGCTAGTATGAAATAATTATAGCAGCAAAAAAATGAAAAAAAAATTAAGGCAGATCCCAAACTCTTGATATTGTTGCTGATGTTTCTGGTCACCTAGGGGGCATGATTCTATTTAGAAATGCTAGAAGCTTTAATAAAATCCAACAGGAAAGAGTTCAAGACTTGGTATTTCCCTATTCTTCCATGCTTAACAAGTCTTTAGTCCTTAGAGTTCTGAGGACAATCTTCATCCCCATCCTCATTTTATTTTCTCCTTCCCACACATACTTCAGTTACTTTTTCTCTGTGCCAATGTTTTATTCTGTTTTAGGATTATCAGCCTCATACATTGAGTTAAGACAGAATAAAGCAAATTACTTAAAACCAAGTTACTGACATTTTTAGATATTTGATTCCAATTAGGTGACATCTTGGGTGTGCAGGTGCTTTTTAGCTGGGATCTTGTGGATGGTGTCCTCAATTTAATTCTTCTAATGAACTGTCACTCTTGCTTAAAGCGGGGTTACTGAGATGCACAGCACTGTGGCATTGTGATTTATTTAAAATTTTAGTGAGTATTAACTATACTAGTAACTTTAAAGAGGTATTTACACTCAGACAGAAAACTTAAATCTGCTGAATTTAATGCAACTACATTAGGTTACCATGTGTAACAGCTTTTATAAAAGATTGATCCAGGAATGTTTTCTGTCCATCTTTAGTCAAGTACCCTCAGTTGGAGTACAGCAGGAAAACACATTGAATTGAATTTGAATAAATTGAGGAAGTCTGTTGTCCGCAGGCAAAAGCAGTTTGAACTGGTGTCATTTTTACAAAGAATTCTTCTGTTCCAGTAACTTGCTTTGAAGTGACTCTGAAGTTTATTAGATTCCACACAACTTAATCTGTAACTGGATGTGCTATTGGTTGACTCACTTGTTCAGGTGAAAACATAGTTTCTTCATAGCTACTCAACTGGTGGCAGTGCTTTGACAAAGCATTTCTGAATGGTGACTGTGCTGGTATGTATAAGCTGCATATTTGCCATATGAAGCCATAGCTGAGCCTGGGCCTTATGTGGAGCAGACACTGCTTTTGGGGCATACAAAGGAATGCTTTGCTGGTTCTATTCATTTTGCTTGCATTCAGGAGCTCAGAAGATGACTGGAAAATCAATGGCTCTAAATCCACATTGTTAGTTTTATTCCTGTGAGCCTTAGGGAGTGACTAAAATCCTATCTGTCCCTTTTTACGTAAAAGACAGTGGCATGAGGGGGACACCTTTACTGTTACAGTTAGTATTCAGGAGCAGCTGTAGCTGCTGGTTGGAACAGTGCTTTGCTCCACTCTTCTGTGACAGGTCCCAAACTTTGCTGTTCTATCAGGCAGGTTTCATTGTACCCATCCTGCCTTCTTGTCTGGTTCTTGTCCTCTGCAGTACAATGCCTCAGTGCTTGCTGCTCTTGTTTCTGCTGGTGTTTTTTCAAGCACACCCAATAGGTACCATATTTCCTGTGGAAGCATTAGACTTCAGCTTTATTAAATGGGGCCATGCGGTGGGTCTGGCTTGGACTGTAAGCACTGAAGGAAGCTGCTGCTGTGCGGCTATAATGCAGTCTTGCGTGATCCAAGTAAGAAGTGAGGTTCCAGGCTGCAAAGGGGTAATAAGCAGCACTCATTAAACATTTTTCCCTCGGTTTTGTGCTTCTGTGTTGTGGGCTTCTCTGTAGATTGTATGTTGTGGGAACTCTGTAGATTTTTGTTGATTGACCTCACTCTCCAGCTGCAAAGCTGCAACAAGCTTGGTCATGGCCCATGGCCGCTGGAGGATTTAAAGTCTGTTTTTCCAAATGTTAAATGGAATGGAAGTTGCGATAGGAAGACAGCTGATTGTAGATAACCTGGGAAAGCTTCTTTTCTGCAGCTAGAGTTACTGGCAAGCATTTCAAAGTAAGACCATTCTCAGTTTCCCTTGTCTCTTGCTAGGGATGAATTTGGTGCTTGGAAAATTCAGTCCTGCCACAGTAGGTTAATGCCCTGCAGTCCACTTTTCAGTTCTTTCCTCTTAGTTCTTTGCCTTTCAAACAGTAGAATTTTATTCAAGGGATTGGGTTTTTATTCACCTTTTCTTCTTGCAACAGTACTGTGATATTATAGCCTGTACAGGGATTACCAATTCTTAGTTGACAATAACTTTGCTCGTATGTTCTTAAAGGCGAGAAGTTGCTTGCCTTTTGGACTTCATTGTATTTATTTTTTTTTATTTGTATCTTTACTTTAAATCTGAAACTTCCTGTGTGATTTTAAACACTTGCATGTTCAAGGAGCAGAACCACCAGTTACATCAGCATGGATTTAATTGTGGTAATGGAACAGCTTTTTAGAGCTAGCTGAAAAGAAGGAATGATGAGGAGAAAGGAGATGAGACTTTCTTCTTTCCCAGCCAGCTAAAAGCCAGCTGTTAAGCAAGAATAGTGTGTGATCCCAATGTGTGAAATATGCTTTTATCTATAGAAAAAATAGTATGTATTGCACATTTGGCCAGATCATGTTTCTCAAATACTCTTACCTGTTAAAAACTGTAAATATTTTCATTGTAAATCTCACTACTCCTGTAACTCATGTAGAGAAAAGGAGGCCTGTTATATAAGCTAGTATTACTCTTTTTCCTAGGAGCCCCCCCTTTTTTGTTCCCTTTAACTGGAGGGAGAGTTTCCACTGACTAGAAGTGGAACTACTGTTTGGCTTAGTAAAAGTAAACACGGGCTGACTCTTAAATAATTTTCCCTGTAGGAATTCAGGTTAGGTCTTAATTGTTTCTCTGGCTCATCATTAACCATGTCTGACCTGTTCCTGAGCATGTGACCAGTCTGAGAGTAGATGAGTAGCTTTTATCAGCTCATAGTTGTGTATTATGAGATTTAGATCAGGAACGCCACAAAGACAAGTCATAAGTCTTCTTACTAACACAACAGTGCCTCTTTCTAATAAAAGACTCATTTGCAGGTGGAAAAAGCGAGATTATTTTCTTTTGTCGAGACAGCAGTTCTTTTCTCTTGTCGAGAAAATGCATTTTGCTTGCGTTATTATTCACCCTGCTTCCTTCACTGCCCAGTTGCCAAAGAGGACTTACCTGTTGCGGTTGGCTCATTGCCAGCCCACAGCTGACAAGATGCTGCTCCTGCAGGATGAGTCCTGAAGGAGCTGTTCATCTTCATTATATGCAAGCATCCACCCTGATCTTCAATGTAGAAGTGGCTGCAGGAGCTGGGGCACCTCTGACGGAGTCTATTTCCATATCCTGGTGATTTTGGTGAAGAATGACTGTGTGCACACAGTATGTGCTCTTCTGCAGCTCCTGAGCAAAGTCCAGCAGCTAGTTGTATGTACCCAAGGAACCTAAGCTGAAGTGTCAGACTTTGCACCGAAATTGATTCAAATAAATGCACAAGATCCAATCAGGCTCCGTTACAGAATTGGTAATGCCCAGAAGGACAGGAGAGACCTCTGACAGTCATATTAGTCCTGTCTTCCAGAGCATCTTGTGAAGTGGGAATAATTAGGAAGTGGGGAATGAAAAATCATAAAGGGTGAGGTAACTTAGGAACCTGTCAAAACTGCTCTAATCTTTGGTTCTGGAATGTTACCAGAATGTTTACAGTGTGGAGCAAGGGCTTTGAACATGAGCCAGCAGTGTGCCCAGGTGGCCAAGAAGGCCAACGGCATCTTGGCTTGTATCAGAAATGGGGTCACCAGCAGGTCCAGGGAGGTTATTCTCCCTCTGTACTCAGCACTGGTGAGACCGCACCTTGAATACTGTGTTCAGTTCTGGACCCCTCACCACAAGAAGGATGTTGAGGCTCTGGAGCGTGTCCAGAGAAGAGCAACAAAGCTGGTGAGGGGGCTGGAGAACAAGTCTTATGAGGAGCGGCTGAGAGAGCTGGGGTTGTTTAGCCTGGA
Organism: Cuculus canorus; assembly: GCF_017976375.1. Taxonomy (NCBI): domain Eukaryota; kingdom Metazoa; phylum Chordata; class Aves; order Cuculiformes; family Cuculidae; genus Cuculus; species Cuculus canorus. Next base: position 42,433,868 of record NC_071403.1, on the reverse strand, counting down.
GAAGAGGAGGCTGAGGGGAGACCTTATTACTCTCTACAACTACCTGAAAGGAGGTTGTGGAGAGGAGGGAGCTGGCCTCTTCTCCCAAGTGACAGGGGACAGGACTAGAGGGAATGGCCTGAAGCTCCGTCAGGGGAGGTTCAGGTTGGATATCAGAAAAAAATTCTTCACAGTAAGAGTCATTGGGTACTGGAACAGGCTGCCCAGGGAGGTGGTCGAGTCGCCTTCCCTGGAGGTGTTTAAGGAACGGGTGGATGAAGTGCTTAGGGACATGGTTTAGGGAGTGTTAGGAATGGTTGGACTCGATGATCCAATGGGTCCTTTCCAACCTTGTGATTCTGTGATTCTGTGATTGAGTTGGGCCTAAGCCTTTGGCTCTCTGGGACACTTGGGAGTGAGAATGACACTGATGGAGTGAGAGGCACCAAAACAGCTACCAGATGCCTTGATGTGCCAGCCTGAACACCTTACACAGGGGAGAAAAGCTGGTTAAATGAGAGGGGCAGTACTGTTAAAAATACCACTATCAGCAATGAAGCTGGGAACTTAGGGGCCTCTATTTTTTGAAAAGTAATCCCAGATTTCAAGCAGTTTTGCTCTCCCTCTTCTGTGTTGAGATCTCTCCCTGGTTGCTTGCCAAATGGAGCAGTGGAAGGAGCCAGCAGAGGTGTTTCTACAGCCTAACTTTTGGGAGGGGAGGCTAAGGCTACCCCGCTTTTCTCTTGAGGGAGAGAAGTGATATTGACTTTAACCAAGGAAGTTTTGAAGCCTGTTCTAGCTTTCAATTAAATTCTGTAAGTCTCCGTGTATACTATGAGGAAAAAGGACACTTCACCTCCATGATCTGAGTGGTGATATCTTGAAACCTATTTTAAATTTTTAATCAATAAAATGTTTCAAGTTCCTGAATCAGGACAAACACCTGCAGTTTAAATGCCTGGGAAATGCTAAATTACAGGAAGCACGGTAAAAATTATGTCAGTTAAATCCTTGGGCTTTTTCTTTAATTTTTTTTTCCCACCCTGAGGTTTGAAAGCCTGTTAACACTTTGCTCTTTTTGGTGCATAAATGCTGACTTCGTGGTAAAATGTGTTTTAGTTTTGTGCTGGATTCTTGAAGACCTGAACTAGGATGAACTTCCCTCTACCTGGAATTGTATAGCAGGCCATCTACATGATGCTGGCTTTTAGTTTCCCCTTAGTTATCTACTTGTGTTCAATTTTAGAAGAAGGATAAATACCTAACTAGCTTGGAATGCAAATATTTTAAGTACAGGCTTTGTTTCATATAATTTTTCAAGTGCAAGCCTTAATTTTTAAAACTGTTTAATAACGCGTCTGTAGGTGGCAGTGGGACACGCCAGTATTCTCTCTGCCTGCAAAACCGCTGTTAACAAGGTGCTTGCGTTTTGTTTTGGGTGGTTTTTTTTTTTCTTCTCACTTTAGAAACACGTGTAGAACAACTGAGCATCTTAGCTCATGAACGAGAGAAGAGCATTGTGCCTTTGAACAAACGAAACTTTGCGATAACTTATTCAGTTTTATGAATATTAAAGCTTCACACTGCTGAATTCAAAAGAAAATGCCAGAGAATTCCCTTTTTGTTTGTATTAAAACAATGCATTATACCGAACATCAAAAAACCCAGGCTTAATTACAACGAGTAGGTATTTATCAGTATGTGTGACCAGGAGTGGGTGTTGGGGCCCCAGGTGCGGAGGAGCAGGACAGAGCTGATTCCTGGATCCCAGCAGGCTGGAGCCCTTCATCATGCAGAGAAGGGCTGGTGCTTGGCAGTAGGGGGCGACGGGAGACAAAATTAAACCATTTTCACTTAGGTGTGAAGTAAAATGAGAATCCCATGTACTATCATAGCTTTGTATTTCCTACTGACTGTGTGATGCGCCAGTCTGCTTGAGGAAGGCCACAGAAATACAGAGAAGGCAAGTCTACTCCTAGCTGACATCAAGCAAAACTAAATTGTTTTACATATGTGTTCTTTTGTTTTAGACTATATAAAGATGTTAACCTGAGATAAAGCACATCAAGGATATTAATTTTTGCAATGTGATAAGCTGCGTACCCTTGAAGTGTCTGTCCATTTTTGTCCTTGCTTTCTTATGTGACAGGAAAATATGTTAAGCTGAAAATAAGGCTCAGATGATGTGTCATTTCTTGCAGTTCAAAACTAATATATTATAAAATATACTTAAAAATCCCTGGTGGCTGGCTTTTCAATATGATGTGTAAAATAGGATTAAACTAGAATAACAGTTGTGCTGCTTATTTTAAAAATTAGTATTAAAAGGCCTGATTTTTACTTATAGTGAAACTATTAACTGATCTTTAAATTGCCTGTTTCTATCTAGACAGTTGAATACATTTCTATCCTTTATGAGAAAACCTGGGTTTTGTCTTTGACTTGGCAAAAACTATTTGCTAGTTCTTCTGGGTTTTCTTAAAGTGGGGTCGTTTTAGTAGTTTGAAAAACCCTTGAGTATCTGTTTCTGATGACTTTTATGGCTTTAGAATTGTCAAACAAAAATGCATAAAATTCAGTGGGAATTGTCCGTACCCTGTTAAAATTTCTCTTCCTCTTCACAAACAGCTGCCGAAATACAAAGAATACTACATCAGCTTGGAACACCACAAGACACAGCTGACTTGAGGCAACAGCTGTGAGTACTTCACATGAAAATGTTTAATTTTATTGCATTGTAAACAGTCTCCTGGTAGGTGATGAGGTGTTTTTTTGTTAGGCAGAGTGCTTGATCTCACTAAGAAAGGCAAGTATAGAGAAATGCTTGAAATGTAAAGTTTGCAATACCCTTTTTAAAATATATCTTGGGTAGTCTTTGTAAACTAGAGTCAGCTGGTTTGCCCATGTACATTTCCTGCAGTATTGATTAATCTATAAACCTGTGCAGCAAAGGGAAAGCAGCAGGACCAGAAAGCAATATTGCTGTTTTAAAAACAAACAGCCATATCCCTTCACCGTAGTCAACTCTTAAAATCTATTAGTGTAAATTTCATAAGGTATTGGGGATTTTTTTGTGAGATGTGATACTGGGGGAAAGAAGTGAAAATCTTTAGTGATGAAATCTACATTAAGGAATGACATTACAGAATAAATATGTACCAGAAATATTAAAATAGTGGGAGTGAAACAAGGCTCTGAGGCAGATGCTGTGCTCTGTTTCTGTCACCAGAAAGTAGACTTTCATTAATATGCCACCAGCAGAGACAGTCAGTTGCTCTCCACTTCTCTGCAAAGTTTAATGAACTGATATGTTTTTGTCCATTAAACTCTTTTACCACATTAATCTCAGCATCATAAATGCACATGAGCAACATGTTGTGCTAACTCCGTGGGTGACGATGTTGGCAGTCTTCAATGTAGTTAATGCTGCACTGTGGCAGTTGAATAATAGGCGGATGTGTGTACTGGAACAAAGGCATCATGTTCATTATGTGTGAGAGCCAAATTGCTTTATAATAGACCGAGTTCAGGGCCCATAATGTTAATCAGGTACAATCTGCAGTGGATCTCCTGCTCAGAACTGTGAACAGGTGAAGATCAACATACACTGTTCATGCAATAACCAGACAGGATCTAGGCATAAATTCACAACTAAGCAGGACAGAAGCTGTTGTGAAAGATACATTTCAGTCCCTTCCTGGAGGTAATATATATGGAGATAATATATATGATACACTTCCTTGAGTTTTCATCTGTCCCTTTTTCACTTGTCTGAACGTTTGGCCCTTCCTTTCGTGGTCATACGTATTTGAAGACTTATTTGATTATCTTAAATATTGAAGTTGATTAATTGCTAATAGCTTTCCAGATAAAACCTTTTTTTATATGCACTAAGGAGGAGGATGCAAAAGCAGGTAAAGAATTTTAGCTGTTCTTGGGGAAAAATACAAAAATTAGTTACGGAGTGTGTAATAATATCAGAACCAAAGAGACAAAAAAAAGCCAAAAATAGCAATGCTGTTGAAAAAGAGGCACTTTTTTTTTTTAAAGCATTGTTAAAACTATTAGTAAGTAATGAAGTTTTCAGCTAAGTTCATGGCTATTGTATCATGGGAGAATATAGATCCCTTGGTAAGCTTCTCAGTAACTGTCAGGTATTTACTTTTCATGAACTGTGCTGCTGGGTTTATATTCAAGCCACAGTATGTTCTTCAACACATAAAAAATCTTGGGTCTTTTCTACAGTTATTTTGACTCAGAAATGACCAGGTGTTTCCAACTATTGATAGCCTTCAAAGAACTATGAAAAGCATGTCTAGATATTCATAATAACTAGAAACCTATTGCTGCACATTAGGAAAATGGCAGAAACCTCAAAAAAAAAAAGTGAGTAATGAGGTGCTGTCACACTGAGGAACATGCCTTCTTCAGCATTTCTCCCTCCTGAAATCCATGATGTCATGGATTTCATGCCTTTACAGTGAATGACAGACTAAGGATGGCTTTGTGCACTTCAGAGTAGCATTTAGAACTGGTGCTTTTATGAGAATCAGTGAAATTCAAAGTAACCTGATGGTCCCTAATGGAACTTTGCATTTGGTTTTAGGCAACAGAAGCAGCAATATACCAACCAGCTTGCCAAAGAAACTGACAAATACATTAAAGAGTTTGGATCTTTGCCTGCAACAAGTGAACAGGTATAAATGTGAAGAGCATGATTTGTTTGACTGTTGTATTGGCTCACATAGAGTATTTGAGTAACTTCAGTTCTGCATACCTGTTTTTGTGCTCCTCTCTGGGCTTTCAAAGTGCTGTTTATTTAGACAACACCTTTGCACAACAGGGACACTTACAGCATCAGAATACTTTGTCGCAGTGCAGACTTGTTCCAAAGTTGGTAATATCTATCAGGAATGAGATGATTTGACTGAAATGGTTTGAATGAAAGCAGTGTGCCATGCCTGTGATTTCAGGTAGCTAGGCACTTAGTAATCTGTCACAGTGATGCAAAGTATGACTCCACGGTGCTTCCAGGTTCAAGGAATTTTTTGCCAAATCTTGGCACTTGCAGGGCAGGTGGCCAAACCTATTTACCCACTATCTGAATAATTTGATTATGCACGGTAGACCTGTTATATATCACTCAGATAAGTATATATACTATGTCTTGTCCACAGGCTTTTCCTCTCTTAAGAGAAGTGAACATGACCTGTTACTAAAACAATTTGTGCAGTCTTTTAAACTGCTTCTTTACCAGGTGTGTGTAAAATCTCAGCAGGAGGCAACGTGAAGTGGCTGTTGTCATTAGCACACTCCTGTCTGCCATCCTGTTGTTTCTTATCCTAGCAAAATCTGTCACTTAAATAAGGAAACAGCAATAGGATCCCAGAAAACATGGATTCAGGTTATTGTCACTCAAACAACTTGCCCAGTCTGTGGCTGGTTATGAAGGAGCCATTAGAAAGTGTTCCTAAACACTGAACTCAAATGGCAGGCCATGATCCATGTGTGCTCATACTGTCAAGTTGTAAACTTTTAATAGAAGTGTTAAAATTTGATTTTGGTGTATAACCTCTAGTTCACGCAAAGTGTGTTTGCGGGGAGAGGGGTTGATTTCTCTGTTTCTTACCTTGGAGCTGAAAAGATGACAGTGAGATGTTTTACTGTTTAATCTTACCTCTTTTATGATTAGTATCTTCGTTGAAGCTACCTCCCAAGGAATTGCATAAAAAACAGATTGATGAATGCAAATTATAGCCTGTCAGAGATCTGGAAGTGTTAATGTAATATGTACATTTGGGATATATAGTGGAGGCTTTCCTGAGTGCCAGTATTCCTCTTCCCTCCTCTACATCATGGAGGGTAAAGAAAAAAAAAAAGCCTGAAAGGTTTTTTTCCTGAGTGCCAGTATTCCTCTTCCCTCCTCTACATCATGGAGGGTAAAGAAAAAAAAAAAAAGCCTGAAAGGTTAGAAACAGTTATTTTTATACTCGTTCTTAAGCACTTAAAGGAGGATGCGAACCCACTTCTGGATGCAGCTCAATATGTATTTTCAGCATTTATGTAAAATGCATGGGAAGTGCAGTGTTCTTTCCTTTTCTGCACCCTTTCCCCCATTCAGTCACCATATTCAGTTGCATATTTAGCTATCAAAATGTTTTGCACTTAAACAGTAGGTTTTATAATCAACTGATAATAATGAAGGTAGAAGCTTTCTTGTCTCTACTAATTTCTCATCTCCAGCTGTTAAATGAAAATAAATACATTGGTTTCCTCTTTAAATGTCTTAAATTGTTCAGAGTTATGAGATTCTGGAGGTGTGCCCATGAAGCAGTTTTGCAGACAGCCTTCCCTTATATGTATTTAGAAATTAAAAAAAAAAAGTATATGCCTTAGCATTGAAGAGCCTGGAAACGGCAGAGCCTGGAAAAGACAGAGCTAATTTGACTTGGTAAAACTTTTCCTCCTTTAGCGTCAAAGAAAAATACAGAAAGACCGTCTTGTAGGAGAGTTCACCACAGCACTAACGAATTTCCAAAGACTCCAAAGGCAAGCTGCTGAGAAAGAAAAAGACTTCGTAGCCAGAGTAAGAGCCAGCTCAAGAGTATCTGTAAGTATCAGAAAATGTGTCATTACACTCTGTTTACAGTGGTGGTGGTGGTGTTTGTCATCGAACTTGCCTCCACAATGTTACTTACAAAAGCTCATATCTGGCTCCAAATACTGCTGAACGTGTGCTGTATGATTATAAGTATATAGTTATAAGCATTTTTTGCCCACTTTTATGCATAGATGAATTATGCAGTTCATTTTATAGTAGAGGCTGAATTAAGCTGTAATACCCCCCCCACTCCTGACAACTGTTACTTTTTCCTTACCTTTGTCACACAAAGGCATGAACTGCCTCTAGGTTCTTGCTGTAGTCTTATAAAAGCAATTTTTGTTAGATTTGAAATGCTTTTGCTGGACCTTTAGATATCAACTGATTTTTTTTCTTATGGGGGAGACTCACTTGCCAGATTTCTATGTGGTGTTAAAGTAGAGAACTGCTGAGGAGCTTGAGATGTCAAGCTTTTCCTTGTTAGCATATCAGTTTTGCCTTTTCACTCTGTGCCAAATACATGTTGCTGTACTTGTGAATTTTAGCAGGCAGTTACTGAGCTGACTGTTTTTGCTTGTATTTAAGCTTTATGCATGCAAAAAGGAAAATCAAGATGAGAACATGTTAAATCATGTTTCAGTTTGAAGTTGACTTAATGTAAACCTTGTAATATTGACTCATTATAGAAATGCTGACAATGCTTCTTTCAAGGCCATAACGTTTTATTTATATTTTTAAATACACATCATGTAGAGTGGTGCTCCTGAAGATAGCTACAAAGAAGGAACACTTGTCTCTTGGGACAGGTAGGTTGCATTTGTTAAGAAGTCTTTTCCTAGCTCCAAATAATAAATGGCCTGCAAGGAAAACAGCTGCCCATTTATGACTTTATATATTTATTTTCTTTCCTGATCAGTCTTTTTCTGGAGGGAGTTGGGATAGGTTGTTCACTTAAGCTTTCTTTGGTAGGGCAGGTGTAGAAAAGAGGGTTTGGTGAGATAGGTGGAAAGAAGAAGGAGCAGTTCACATCATCTCCCCTCTTTCACCCCCTACATAGTTCAGCTTTAGTCATTTTCTTAAGCTGCCCCTGGGCTTTCTGAGACTCAAACTTAGGAAAGCAGAGTCCAGCCCATGAAAAGAGTAAAACTGTTCAGTTGTGATAAGGATCCAGTGCTTACAGGGATCTCCCATTATTTTCATACTCTCCAAGAACTGCTTCTCAGTCTCAATTCTGTTTTGTTGGCTAGCTTGGTTTTGTCTGCAGTTTATAATTCAGACCAAACTTTGCCCTTTTATTCGTTCTTGGGATTTCTGGTCAGCTAGCTCAATGCTATGTGCAACAATTCTACAGCAGCAGCTTTCTGCGCCAAAGATGTGACTGTTAGACCCTTCCCTGTTAGCTAGACCGACAAGGGTTAAGACATCCATTTACTTAACTGATAATGTCAAGTATGTGATATGTACTTAACTGTCTTTTTTTGTTTTCTTCTGAGTTATGTTTCATTGTGCCTATTCAATTCTGTGTGGGTTTTTTATTTGGTAGTCAACCACAAGCACAAGTGCAAGATGAAGAAATTACAGAAGATGACCTCCGTCTTATTGAGGAGAGGGAATCTTCCATTAGGCAGCTTGAGGTAAGTACAAGTGGTTTTACAGCAGAATATGCTTTTAATGTTTCCAAATTAAAAACATTTCATAGTGGCATGAGTGTTAATTGCAGACATTAATCTTGAGGAGGTAGGATTTGTTTGTGAGTGTGGTTTTTCCTTCAAATGCAGAGAGGTGCTAGAATATGTTATGTCAATTAATGCCATTGTTTTTTGCAAATGATTGTTTCTTTGCAGGCAGATATTATGGACATCAATGAAATTTTTAAAGATCTAGGAATGATGATTCATGAACAAGGTGATGTGATAGGTATGTCCAATTCAAATATTCTCTGATTTTTTTTTTTTAAACTCTATTTCTCTGAAGAGCAACAATGTGAAATTTCCTTTTTCTGGAAGAATTCCTCTAATGAGAATATGAATGCTAAAACAAATCAGCTGTAACCTAATAATGGGTAGACTGGCTGAGCTGAGTGGGAATACATCAAGAAAGTGTGTTTAAAATATGACATAGTTTTCAATGTGTATAAAATGTCTTTAGAAGTGATTTTTGAACTGTTTCTATGTAAAATTGGAGTTCATTTGGGAAGTTTTACTGTATTGACTAGTGATATAAGTATGCAGATTCAGCAAAGATTCCAACTTGGCCCTCCAGACAGACACATTTATTCTTTTAATGAAATATGATTGGATGTTGTCGTTTAACCCTAGCCAACCCCTTAGCACCACACAACTGCTCACTCACTGCCCACTCCGCAGTGGGATAGGGAGGAGAAGAGAGGAAAAAAGGTTAAAATTGTGGGTTGAGATAAAAGCAGTTTAATAGGACAGCAAAGGAAGAGAGAGTGATAGTAATAATGATAATAAAAGAATATACAAAACAAGTGATACACAGTGCAATAGCTTCATCACCCATTGACCAATGTCTGGCCTGTTCCCAAGCAGCAACCCACCACCGACCAACTACATCCCACAATCATATACTAAGCATGATGTCATATGATATGGAATATCCCTTTGGTCAGTTTGGGTCAGCTGCCCTGGCTGTGTTGCCTCCCAGCTTCTTGTGCATCTGCTCTCCAGTAAAGCATGGGAAACTGAAAAATCCTGACTTAGTATAAGCATTTGTTAGCAACAACTAAAAACATTGGTATGTTATCAACATTATTTTAATACTAAATTGAAAACACAGCACTACATTAGCTACTATGGGAAAAAATAACTATCCTAGCTGAAATCAGGACATTGAAAAATAAATTTTCTGAGTCTGCTGCTAAGCTATGCTGTTATTTCCAGGGTTTTTTTCTGTCACCATAGCCCATAATCTGTTCATATTTTCCCAGAGGGGGAAAGAAAAAAAAATCTGTGTCAGTATGATAGAATACCAGACTAGAAGCATGCCTCTGGGTGTGTTTTTTGTCTGTTTCTTCTGATTTCTTAGGCCTTAGGACTGTTAATGTGAGCAGTGCATAGTCAGTAGCTAGTAGGAGGACACAGAACTTAAAAAACAAAAAAACAAACAAAAAAAGAACCACCAAGGTAAAAATACTAGGAGTTTCTAACCTAGTTGGTATCTAGGGTTCAGCCCTGCTTCTAGAGTAGGGCAGCTGTTACTGACCTGAATTCAGGCACTCCTTGCCTGGGCAGTTCAGAAATGAACTCAATCATATATATAGGATTGGTCAAATTTCCACAGGTAAGAACTTTGGGTTCTGATGAAAACACCAGCAGTTGGGGGGCCAGGGAGGAGTGCAGTTGTTACATGTGCTTTCAAGTGTATTTCAGCATTCTAAATCTTTGGCTGGGTTACGACTAGCCAAAATTTGAAATCTTTTTCCTTTTAAAATAAAGACAGCATAGAAGCCAATGTGGAGAATGCAGATGTACATGTGCAGCAAGCAAACCAGCAGCTGTCAAGAGCAGCAAACTATCAGGTAATGTCAACACCGATTGCCAGTTGTGTGTAACTCTTTTCTCTGTAGTCCTCACTCCACTTTCTTATGCAGTTCAGGTTTCGCTATGAATTTCCTCAAGGCTCAGAAACTTAGTTAAAGATTTATGGTATACTACCATGGTATTTCTAGTTCATTATGAAATAAAAGTCGGTGACTTCTGAAAGCTTTGCATTTCCTGTAATATTATCCAGGCTGTTTCAGACACCTGGAGTTATGCCTTTACTTATCATTGGAGGAGTAGGGAAGATAAGCAAGGAAATCTTCTGAAGATGCTGCCAGTTAGCACCATTCTTTGCTGTATAAAATGTTCTCAAAGCTGTATATATCCAGATTCTGATAAAACATATTTCAAACTCTCAAACTTTTTTGAAAAGCCTTTTAAATACCTTTAAATGCCACTTCTTTATAACATTTTTGGACTTACTAGAAAAAAATCTTATTAGTAATAAATCTTCCCTCTTAAATCAGAGTTAGTCCTTAGAGCTTTTTTTTTTTAATCTTCTTATGTGTGTTAGTAGTATCCAGGACAGTAAATCAATGACAAAATGTCTGAAGGATTGGCTGCTGATTTTGCTAGTGGGAGAAGGAAAAGGGTGGATGCATCCTTCAACTGTATTCTAGGTGGCACTAATATGTTGGATAGCTGCTATTTTGCTACTGGCAAAGTTCAGGTAAAAACTAAACAGCAGCAGCCACAATGTCCTGTGGAAGGTGTTAGTTTTGTGGTTGAAATTTAATATGAATTACCTTACCATGCTTTACCTTGAGGAAGAAAGGATGAAAATCTTCTCATCTCAAAGGCAGGCAATCAAGACTTTTGACAAGCTTCTGTTCAGTGGGTTGTGCAGCAGAGACCAAATGCTCTGCAAAGTTGTCCTGTGTTTGAAAAGATTGTGTAGTTTGCTTTGGATTTGAACTTCCCTTTGCTTGAAAACTCATCCTTGTTCCAAGATGCCGAAAAATAATTTCCATTTTCAGTAGACTTATTTCAGTCTTGGTAGCTGTTTTATTTGTGCACCCTGACCCCCTCAAGGAAGTATTAGAGGCCCAGGCATGCTGATGGGAACAAGGCTGCATATGGTTGGTATCTTCACAACTCCTGTTTGTGTTTATATGCAGCATGCACCACTCATGGGTACACTCACATAGCAGAGCTGTTTGGGCAAAGCCAGGCTCTTTTCATTCCCTCTTTACACTGCTGCTTCAGCACTTGTAGAAATGATGATCAAGTGTATAAGGAAAAAAAGATTTCCATGTCTTTAGACCAATAGCTTGCTTAGGTGTTACAGGAAAAATGCTTTTGACAATGCAGTGTTGGCAAGAAGTGGTCTCCAGGATGAAAAAGGAAGAGATTGGAAGTGTAAGGAGAAAATCTGGCCACAGATTAAATAAAAAGGAAGTTACTCTAGCAAATGGCTTGAGTTCTAGCAAGTAAAATGATGAAATTAAGAAACCTTAGCCTGACAATAGGAGAAGAGAACTGACACTGAGATGCTAAAACTAGAAGAACAGAACAGTTAAGGCAAGAAACCTGGTAGGGTGAGTAGTACTGGGCTGAAAACTGGTGGCTGCAGTGAAGAACTGACACAGATGTAGTTTGGAGAGGGGGACACAGGAACAAAAACAAGACAAAAAAACCCAAACACCAAGGCAGAAGAATCTGCTAAACAAAGTAAGATGTGGCTTTGCTTCTGGAGCTGTGGCCTAGAATCCTGAAATTTGAGTATTATTGTCCCTTGGCTATCAGCAAAAGACTGTAAAACCCACTGTTAATTTCCTTTCCTGCTGTGAAGGAACCCTTCAGGTTCCATATCCTTCAGATAAAGGATGACAGTCTGCTGCCAGTTTGGGGTGCTTTGGTATCTCAAGTTACAGACCAGTATGGGAGATATAGAACTTCTGGACATGCTCATAACTTACACATTATTATAGTGATATCTGTAGAACTGGATCTCTAGTCAGGCCTTTTTTTTTTTTTTTTTTTTTTTAAGAGCAAGTTGTACCTAAGTAACTTTACAAAAGCAACTCTAAAATAACTCTGAGTAAAGAAAAGTCTACTTCCAGAAGTCTAAATTTGCAGCCCTTTGTCCCCTTCTGTATATATACATTAATAGTCTTTAAGTATTTTTTCTAGCTATTTCTACCTCCTCTACAGTGTAGATCAATTGTCCACTTTCCTCTGCATGTCGCGGTCTGCTCTCTCATGTTTTCTTTCCCCCAGTGCTCTAATTACATCCATTCATCATGTTACTGCATTTGCTTTCCTTATTATGAAAGTTTATTATGTATGCCAGAAAATACCACTGAAATCATTCTGTTGAATAACATAGCCACAAAAGTAAGTCTTGGATAACCTAGATCTTTTTTTGTTGTTGTTGTTGAACCACTATATATGACTTGGTATTAGTAAGAATTGCACAAGCAGTAGGGCCATAAAAGTATTTCAGTAGTCTTCTGATGCAGTGTTGCAGTTTTCAGACAACTTATTTTTTTTATTCCATTGGCAGCAAAGGTCCCGAAAGAAGATGTGCATCCTCATTATTATACTTGCTGTTGGAGTATTGCTTCTTGGAATCATCCTATGGCAAATTTTAAAATAGGTCTCTGGATAAGGTGTTATAATTGGTATTTAAATTATGAAAGGAAATGGTTTGCTCATTGTGAAGCTGAGTGAAATAATGGTTCTGTACTTCATCACTTCATCACATTTTCCTATCAGACTTTTTGTTCTCAGTAGTACTGTCAATATGGCTGCCTGCCCTCTTGGATGTGCATATTGTCTTACCAGAAAAAAAAAAAAAAACCAAAAAAAAACAACAGTCAAGGTCATACACTGTTCCATTAACTTAAACCTTAAAAGGTTTTTGTGTTTACAGGGCTAGTCAATATCCCGGTAATTTGTTTTGATGGGGTGGGTAATTATCTTTTGGGATATTGGGAAATGTTGCTGCCAAAACAAACTCCTGAGTTGTTGCTTGAGGCAATGAATTCACATCTCAGAATTTATTTTTAAGTTAGAAATACCTTTTTGTCTTTCTCTTCCATTGCACTCACCAGCCCTTTAGATATGGGTGGTTAAAAAATAAAATAGAGGTTGCTGAAGTTGGTGTAATCTCTCTTTTATAACTGAAGCCTTTGAATTAAGCCTTCAGTTTGCCTGAAGTCTTTTAGGTGGTTCATACAAAGTCTGATGCACAAAAAAAGTGACTGTGCCTGTAACTCTTTGTTTAACAAATTCAGAAAATCAACTACAATCACCTTCAAAATAGTTCCCGTGTGAGTTGACACAAAGCTACACAAGATGCTGCCAATGTTCAAGCAGTTCCAGAGATAATTTTCTGAAAGGCTGTTTAGGGTTTCTGTTTTTTCTTTTCACATCTTCTACTGATGAAAATGGGTTCCTTTGAGTACTGATTAAAAAATGCATGCATGAGACATGCATTTTTCACTGTATGACTCAGTCAATAATTGAAAAGTTTGTCACTAGTTTCTTTAGTTTCACAAGAAACTTGATGTTACCTTGCTGTTCACTGTTGCACACCAACATTTTCCAAGCAAGGGTAAGCAAGCATCTGTATTTGAACACGTCTGCTCGCACTTAGTGAAGCGATCAAGCTGAGCCTTGTCTCGCTGTGACAGGCTAGAACATGTTCTGAAACCATCTCTGTCTCTCCCCTCTCACACTTGGTTCCTGAGCCAAGGGGTCAGTCTCAGGGGTTTTTGTGTCAGACCTCGTATACATGGCATTGACTATGGTTATACCTGGAAGCCTCCTGCAAAGATAGGTAAGGGTGGATGATGTAATTATGTGGATTTTTTGTTTCAGTTCTTGAATTAAGAAAATCTTTGGGTTTTGTGTGCATATCCGGTATCTTTGCATCTGAAACATGCATCAGTGAGCTAGCCTGGATGAAATGAAGCTCTAGTCTGTGAATTCTTAGACTTAGTGGGAAGAAGAGAAATTCCCAGCTTCCTAACTGCACTTGAATGTCACTGTTCTGAAACTGCTGTGATTTGGTTTCCATGAACAGTTACAAAGTTGTATGTGAGGTCTTTCTTACAGCTGAAGAAGAGAAGATTGCAAGTTCAGTTCCAAATTCAGAAATGGTATTTGAAATTAAGTTGAATCAGTTGAACTGATTCAAACTCTTTTAGACATTTTATGCTTATAACCTTTAAAATGACCCTTTTCCTTTTGTGCTATTTTGTACTAATCTATTAAAAAAGTAACAATTTTGCCAATTAATCTATTTGCCTTTTTAATTTATCTTGAACTAATCTGAAAAGTGTACAGATGAAAAAGTCACTTAAGCTGTATTTTATAAAGTTCTTGTATACTAGAATTGGTAGAGAATGCACTGTTTACATGGTGAGCTATGAAATATTATTTGGGAGAAATCTAACTGTAAGTATAAATGGACTTCAAAATTGTAACCCTGAAACCAAAATAAATGTCTTTTAAAGATTATGCTTTTCTAGTAGTTCTTTTTTTTCCAGACTCGATCTTTACAAGCACAGCTATCATCTTTGCTTCTATGTAAGTGACTGAACCTTCTTTGAACAGCTCCAGAGAATTTCAGCTCTGGTGGCTAATCAGCTCAGAGAGACCTTGGTTACTGTGCTACATTTCACTTCATTAATGAAAACACTCCTGGATCTTTCATTCCCAGGTGTGTGAGCCTGGCCTCAAGAGGAAAGTGTGCTTCAATTTGTGTGGCTCCTGGCAGTACGTGCTGAGGGTAGACTGTTACTAGGTCTCCTTTGGCATAGCATGAACTATTTGAGGAATGGGAATCCATGGTGCTGGATGGAGGCTTGTGCTGCTATGCTTGGATTCCCAAAGCCAGTCCTGTGAAACTGCATGATCATGTTCTATGTAACATGGAAACAACCTCTGAAAGGGGAATATAATTTTCATGTAAGTTGCAGTATGGATTCCAGTATGTTGAGATCCCCATCCACTGCATTTCTGTGTTCCTTTGTGCTGTGCGTGAGGCTGGTACTCCATTACCCTTACTTGTTAAGTAACCATCAGATATGCTTTGGGCCACTACCAGCCACCACGGTAAGGCTGTCACTGGCTTTTTTTTTTTTTTTGTTTCCAGACTACACTAGTCTAAACTAGGAAAGCAGTCAACATTTCTTGCCAGTGAACTGTCTAAAACTGACTTTGGAAGTTTCCCAACTTTTATGTTTAACAAACTCTTTATGCTATTGCAAACAGGTGTAGAGGAATGGTTTGATCCTACTTACCTAGAAGATACTTTTTTCTACTGCCATACCTCATACCTCTTTTGTAAGTGACTGACTGATTCCACTGACACGCTTGGAAAAGCAGCACTTCAAGCAGCAGGTCTTCAGCTCTGACTCCTAGCAGATCAAAAATGCTCTGTGTTCTCAATCTTGTCATGTTTCACAAACATTGTGGTTTGTCTGTTTTTTGTACCAGGAGTGTTCTCTACTAAAAGGCTTATCAAGCTAAAGAATGTTGCTCATCTGGGATTAAATGCTATATTTTATGATTGCCTATTTACCTTGTAAAGGGGTTAATTATTCTTATTGAGTTCATCCAGCAGTACTGCAAAGCGGCATAGGCAGTACATAAAGTTTTACCCATGAGAGGCAGCTGATGCAACAATTCTGAGTGATAGAGAAAGTCTTGAAGTTGCACAGCATTGTTTTGCAGGTCCACACTGCAACTTGGTACCTCAGTTCTTGCTCTTATGCATCTGATTTGTCCGCATGTCTTTATATCCTACATGCAGTCATGTCTTTCTTTTCAGACGAGCTGCTTTCCAGGTGTGGTTCAGGCACTGTCAGGGAGAAGAGTGCTGCTGAGAGCCATGGTGCACGCATTGCTTGCTTTCATTCATGATCTTCTACTCATAAAAACTGCTCATGGAATGGGTTGCTTCAGACAAAAGATTTCTTCCTTTCTTGAGTCCCAGTGGAGAGGGGACATCCTGGAGCCTTTTAGCTCTGGGAGAGTTGAAGGGCCAGCTGTCAGAAGTCATGGGGATGTTTCCATCTGGGCAACCGGATGGGGGCTGGCTGGTTCCAGCAGGCTCCTAGGCTGCTGCTGCTGCTGACCCAGCTATGAGGCAGAGGATGGTGGGGAAGTGGGCACTGGAGTGTTTACGTATAAGCTTCTGTACCTGCTGAAGAGACCAGCCTGCAAGGCCCTAATTGCTAATTAAGAATCTTGGTCCTATTAATTTTAAAACTTGATTAGGCAGAAACAAAATGTTGCGGGGGGGTGTGAGCATGTGTGTTTAAAGTATCTGTATTGGAGAGCATAAATACGCCTTTTTAAGCTGCTCTTAATGGAGTTCCTCTGTATTTTCCCTCCCCTGCATGCATATACTCTTGAATGCATGAAATGCAATTTCCAAGTATTTAAAGAAAGCTTTGATATCTATTAAGAACTCAGTAAAACATCTGGATGTAACATGTATGAGTCGATGTTTCTAGAACAAAGATTCATCAATATCTGTCAGATTAGCAAGGACAAAAAAATGCAATGAAAGCACTCTTCATTTTACTGAAGGAACCTGGTAAGAATAGTTCTTTTGTAGATATCTTAAGCACACACCAGGGGTGCTTTTCTGTTCTTTCTTGCTTTTTCAAAGAGCTGAAAATCACTGGGGCAGACAGCTTTTTAAAGGCCTCCTCCCTGCCCCTGGACCTCCCCCTTTAGAAATTGTTCCCTATAATCAAACTAACTACACACCGAAGAGCTTTCTGAAGTCACCCACACGCACACTGCAAGCAAAAAGTCAGCAAATATGTTTGATGTCAGAGGTATGGGCTATATTTTGGGCATCAAAACTAGTTTGAAACCATGAAAATAAATTTAATCTTTGGAAGGAAGAGGACAAAAGGTGGGGGGGAGGGAGATAATGACATAATCTGTTAGCAGTTTGGAAGATCAAATACCCTCGAAGTTGATCACTGGTGTGGGATATTTCAAGGGCTGCTTGTGTTGCTGGAAATCACGTTTGGAAGAGATGATTTGTTTTGCTTTTGCTTAGTTCTGGTCGAACTATTTGATGCTTGTAGGAACAAAAAGTGTGAGAGGAAAGATCAGAGATCTGCTTGCTGCTGGGTATCAACAGTTGGTGACTTTCTGTTTCATATGATACCTACAGTGCAAAGTGGTGCTTAAGTGCATAGCATGTGGCTCTCCTTTTCAGTCTGCAATTAAGTCCAAATCTCTCACCCAAAGCTGTTGTGCAGTGAGGAGTAATTATTCTCTGATGAGCTGCCCACCTGCAGAGCCATTCTAGAACCTATTGCAACATAGAGTTGCAAGAATAAATATCTGAAAGCAATCAGCTAAGACATCTTTTTTCTTGTATATGTCTCCAGTGGTGCCCCTAAAGCTGCAGAAATTTCTGTAGCTTAAGCATGCAAATAATAAGGAATGTGTTTAGTTCTTTGTGCGTCCTGAACGCATTCAACTATAAAGGAAGCCAAGTGTTTCCGCAACAATAAGGTACTCTACAAACCCAGAAATAAGTGAGAAAATGTTCATTTTTGAAAGGTATGCAGCATTCCCTCAAGTAAAACATCATGAGAGAACCAAATGGTGTCATCATTTGCTACTTATATAATTGATTCTCTACTCTTCTTGTTGCCTGCTTTATATGTCTAGGCTTGAACACAGCTGCAGTGATTCGTTTTGCTCCTATTCTAAATACCAGAAAGGTACTTGGGGTAAAGGAATGCATCACACTATTCAGTATTTGCAAGAATATTATAAAGAAGAAATATTCACTATAAGAGTCTGCTCTTTAATAATTATACCTCTGTCCACGGACACAGCACTTCTTCACTACTGCTGATAAAATAGATTTTTCCGAATTAAGACAAAAAAATAACCTAGATCAAAAGGCTTGTTAGTACAAGAAAATCAATAAGATTGCAGCTTTGTTTTTGTTAATGTAATATTTTAAAATATGTCTTGCAAAACATCGAAGAGGAAAAAGTAAAAATAAAAAAAATTGGAAGCTGCTAGCAGCATTGGTCACCACCGCCACCCTCACCAGGCTCTTCAAGATTCATCCTGGACTGAGTTATGATCACGGGTTTCCTTTAATGTTTATGCGGTAATTGTTGGGTCTTTGGCAGTGCAGATTGAAGTCTGAAGAGGTAATAAGTGTGGGAAGGAGCAGGCAAACTGCATAACCCAGGCAGTATAAGCGATAATATGCCTTCCCACTTTTACTCAAAATAGGCAAAAGCTGCTGGAGCTATTTCTGTAAACTGCCAAGCTTAGGAGGGAAGACTTGACTATGCTCAGGACCCACAGTGAGTGGCTCAGCGACAGCTTCAGCTGCTTACCAGCGCTGCCCACTGGATGGACCTTTATCTAAAGGAGGTAAGTGGGGACAAGGAGAGGATCTTTTCAGCTCTTGGAAGGAGAACAACTTGCAGAGAGAGTAGATAAATATATCTCTGCCATCTGCGCTGTTTGCTCCCTCCTATCCACCCTTGCATATGCCTGGATGTTCTCTCTGCAGAGGGAACTGGAAACACAAAATTGAGTTCCCAGAGCCCAGCACAAGGGAAGAATTAGACCTTCATATCTCATGCTCTTCAAGAACTTCCCTGTCATGAATTGTCACTGAAATAATGAGAAGCCTCGTTGTCTGTTGGACCCTTCCCTGACAGCTCTTCTTCAACCAGATAAAGAATAAATATAATCTTGGGGACTAGCCACCGTGTTGTCAGGGAGAATTAAGCTGAAGAAGCTTGGAGGATTAGAAATACTTATTAAGAAGTAGATTTAAACTTTGTAAAATGACAAAAACAAGCTGAGGCTTTCTTATCCTGTGTCAGCCTTGGGTTTAATGTCTTCAGCAAATCATTATTTGGAATAATAAGAAGAGAACCTTAAATGGAGAAAGAAACTGGAGCGTTTGTCCTTGGTCTGTGTTGTTTCTGTTAGTTTATAAACTAGTTTGCAAATTCTCAAGCAGGGAATTGCAGGCCTTGAAGCTCTTGAGGGAGAGGGGATGCCTCTGCAGAGATGAACCACTGTCCTTCCACTGCAGTAATGTCCCTGGAAAAGGGCAGTCTGGCACCTGAGTGACCAGACAAAAGCACAGGGCATCATTACTTTCCATGTCTTAAGGAAAAAGTAGGTTTTCCATTTAAAGTACTAAATACTCTGAATACAAACCACTGCAGGGGGAATAGATGCAAGTTTCTCTGATGTCTGAAAGGGAAAGGGCTCTTCTGCATCATACGCTGGGGCAGGGTGTGGTAGGTATTTAAGCTCGCCTGGTTGCAAATAGGAATAGTGTCATGTGGTGGAACACCTGAAGAAACTGAAATTACCATGAGGAACTGTAACTGCATTGGTGGTGAGAACCACTTGAGTGTCTCTTAATGGCTGCTTTGCACACGAGTGTTGGACTGGCTCTTGTTAAAGTCTATGGTGCCATGAGATGAGTGAAAAATGTCTTTTTTATTCCTTTTCTGGAAGCTTTGAGGGAACCCTTACAGTGGTGGCCTCAAAAAACAAGGTCCTTCTCCAGGCCTTGGACTCACCTCCTTCAGCATTTTCCCTATAGTCTCCTTGCCAGCTCACTCAGGTGAAAGACAAATTTTCTCTAAAAGCAACTCAGCACAATTTATCCTGATCTTGTCTTTCCTACTGGCAGCTTTCACCTTGCTCCAGCCTTTGCCTGGTAGCCCAGATGGGCAGAACCAGCTCTGCTTTAAGGTTCTGCCTGCTCCATTGTGCCAATTTTCTTTCTGCAAATAATTCATCTAGGTTGGCTACATGATTGCTATGCAGATAAGTAGTTCTGGGCTAGGAACAAACATTTCGTTCACTCAGTGTCAAAGTCATTCAGTGATGATGCAAATTGACATCATTAATTCAGAAACTTCCATTATCTTTTCAACTAGTCGTAGCCTTGATCTCAGTGTGGTTCTTGCCAGTGAAGAGGAAAATTTAGCTTGTTTCTTCTGACAGACACTGGAGTGAGATTTTTTTTTTTCTTAATCCCTACAGTTCCAATTCTATGATGAAACTGTACTTGAAAACAAGCAAGTGCCCAGTAAGCCAAGCATTTTATTGCAAGCCAACCCTCCTGTCATCTCCTTTGCTTCCCCACCCTAGGTTTACTTTTGAACGTTACCAGGACAATGTAAGCTTGGCCTCAAGTTTCTTTTTTCCCCTAGATGTAAGACATCCATAAACTCTCCAGCTACACTGCAGCTCCTCTGGATTTTTTGTAGAAATTATTTCTCAGTAAAAAAACCCCAAGTATGAGATTTATGATTCATCCATTTGCAAACATGGCTCTGCATAAAACGTCTGAAGGGATATTTTGTAAACCAGGCACATAGACTAGAAAAGCTCTGAAAACCCAGAAATATTACATAAAGACCACAAGATTAAACAAAAGTAAGAAAAATATTTGAGGGAAGAGGATGAGGTAGAGGAGACAGAAAAGGATCTTTCTATAGCTTGTGCTATAGAGGAGGGCAGAAACAAATATAACAACTGTAGGTCTGAGAAACTGGACGTGACTGAGGAGGCTTGCACTGAATAACACTACGCAACATTGTTCCAGGCAAGAAGTGGTGACTGACTGTCACCCAGTACAGATGACTCAAATTTTGGAAATTGCTCTTCTATGAATAGCCGTCTAAAGCTGGCCTTTCATGCAGCCAGAAAACCCATCTTTGCTTCTGTTGTTTTACAGCTTTGGGAGGGGAAAAAGCCCAGTAGCTTTTCTTCATGTCATGTTCCATTTGTACCCTACGGCTTCTGTAGTCTGGTGGAGTCAGTTTTGTTAGAAGCTTAGAGAAGCACTCAGATCTCTGAACTTTTCTTAACTTCTCAGCTATGTTCTTGTTTTCTGGGAAGGGTGTGTGCAGAGCAAAGAAAACCTAAGGAGAACTGGAACAGAGGCAGAATGTGTCATGGAAGCTAGAAAAAGGATTAAGAAGACCACAGTAACACCAAGAAATTCAGATACACAGGCATACTTCAGTTTGGCTATGCACGACTTGTTACAACACAAAATACATACCAGTCTCAAAAACCCAAGACATTGAGCAAGTCAGATATTTTTGTTGAATCATATTCAAAAGTTCAGGAAGGCTTAAAAATATTTGTCTTGACAGCATCCTTAAGTTTGCAAAGGGTCCAAGAGTGTTGGTATTTTAATTACTTTTCATTCATAATTACTTTTGTGCCACCTTATCTCTGCTGTTCTAACAGGCACGTGCTTGTGAAGGAAGTGGACTGTTTCCAATGTTTCTTCATTTGTACTTTTCACTATGATTCCTTTGCACCAAAATCATATCAGCAATACCCCTATGCTATTCTGATGGGTTGTTTCTAGCTAAAACCCTGCCTCAAGCTGAGTTCTCTGCTTGGATGCCATGACTCCAATCCCCAAGGGAACACAAGGATAAGACTGATCAAGACAGATGTTTTTAAAAGTGTGTGCAAAATGTACCAAAGACCTAGTAAAATCTTCTTTATCTAACAAGCTGTTCTTTGACACCAAAGACACCCTGAATATTTCCATCTGGAAAAAAAAAAAAAAAAAAAGCCAACCAAACTGGGAATTTTTTGAGTCTTACAGTTGGGATTGCCTCCAGTAGCCATTCCTAAAGGGAGAAGGGAGGAGTTTCCTCAGCCTGGTCTCCCCTCGTTAGGTTTTGCCATATAGATACACAGAGGGTCTTTTGATGAGGTCCTTAAAATCAGTCCAGAATAATGTAAGGAAGGCAAAAAGTACATTATCAAATGCTTTATCAGGAAATCATTTGTCTGATCTAAATTCCTGAGTGCTAAAAAAAAAAAAAATTAAAAATATGGTGTTTGTAAATCAAAGTGGGAAAGAATATAAATTTAACAAGGTTTAAGCCATCTCCTAACACCAGCGCTTTTTAGGAACTGTTTGTTGTTTTGTTTTTTCTACTTATCCAGGATTGTAAAATTTTCCATGGATTTGCATTACAGACTAGTTCCCACTGTGCTGAGTAGTGCTTAATGACTATTAGTGATTACTGTGATAATGGTACTGATTTACTTTTAATGGGTGCCAAAGTATCCTTGAGTGTTTACTTTGTTAAAGAAATTGTGGCCAAGGAGATAAAGGAGATTTAAGAGGATGGCACAACACTGGGGCTACTCTCGGCTGGTGCAAGATGAGAACAAGTAGGTGACAACTGCTTATCACAACCTTGCTGCTTCCAAGGTAGTGATAGGGAAATGATTTATTACAAAAAAACCCTAAGCCCAAAGCCACCACACACACACACACAAAAAAAAAAAGCCAAAAAACCAACAAAAAAACACCAGCAAACCAAACCAACAAAACCTAACTGTCTGCTTGAAACTCAGCAAAAAAAATCTAGTGGTAGAGTCTGAAGCCTGAGATGCTGTGGCATTCCGATCCAGGCTGCCTTTTCTCTCTAAGAGAGTCAGAGCAACCTAGAAAACCTGCACACCACTCACCTGATTGATGGCATGTTTTCACCAGGCATAAGAACACAGTTTGGTGATATATAGAGGAAAAAAATGTCCAAGATGTGCAGCCTGAGACCTGCAGGTGCTGTCTGGAAAACCTTTAAGGGTGCTTTTAGATCGTAAGTCCACATGAAGGTTTACTAGAAGAATAAACAGGTGACTGTGGATGTCTCCTGAACTAGTGGTGATGTACTTTACAGAGAAATCTCTGACAGGAGGCAGCAGCACATAAACTAGCAATTTGCAAGGAAGTTTGGGTTTAGACTGTGACCTCTTATTCTGCGAGGGATAACAAGGGTATGGTGTTAAAATAACATAGATGTTCCTGGAAAATGCTGAGAATCCAGACTCTGATCTATACTTAGCATGGTGAAATTACAGTACAGCACCAACAAACCAAAGTGCATTACTTGTAGACCATCTATTTAATGGAAAACAGAGAGTTTAACTGTTGCAATGTCAGGCTTGTAGGAACAGAGAGAGATGAATAATGCTAAACCAAAAAGATATTATGATTTAAAGTCCACAAAACACCAGTACTTACTGAAAATGACATGTTACGCAACTAGGTTGGAAAGAAGTGGTTGACAACAACATTGGTATCACATGAGTCTTCTGAGGTTGTGACCATAGATGAATTTGTACTGTGACTTTCTCCACCTTCCACAGAAAGGTGAGGGAGACCACTGAATTATTGCTTCCTCAAGGAGTTTCACTTCAAAAGCAGAACTGTTATGGGCCCAGACATGTGAGTTCCAGAGCATTACGATGCCAGAACAGACAATAGTCTGTGGGTGATATTGGTATTTTGAAAGAGATCTGTAAAACACAGGGGCCACCAGAAAGCAAAAGCTGTTGGTAAGTTTTGCTGATAAGTGCTAGTAGCATGTTAGCAGGGAAAAGATGAGTTGTTGGGAACTGGTGTCTTTAAAGGACTTAACTTCAGACATGAGAAGTCTGCAAAGTGGTGATGGAAGTGCAAATTCCCCAGGCAGACCCACTTTCACTGGTCCTTGAAGAAGGAGATCTTCTCTGTGCCCAGAGTGATTAGCCAACACTGTTGTCTAGGTGGCCTGTCTTATGTTATCATATACCCCTTTCCAAAGGAGAAATGGAAATCCTCACTATTGTAACTGCCTTTCCCAGTTTGGATGTAATTCCCTGTCATTTTCCCTGCTGAGCAATTTCTGTATCTGTGTGACTTTGATGGGGTCATTTTTCTCTTACTGGAGGAAGGAAAAAGGAAAAAAAAAAGGTTCTTTTCCTGCTCTGAGCAAGACTAGTCAATGAAAACACCACTGTCTTCGAATGCTCTATCAGAAAGAAATCATGAACTGTGGAAGAATTTTCTGTTTGCAAACTGCTTCATGGGTCATATCATCACAAAGCATTACCCAAGCCAGCTGTGTGACATCTCTGCATCAGAGGACAGCATTTAAGGCAAAACCCCCAAATCTTTGGAAAAAATGCAGTTTGGGGATGTCTCTGACTTTCTGTCTGCTGGGAGGAAGGTTTAAACAGATTGTTTTGTGCACATGTATTCTTATATCCAGATTGTACAAAAGCCACTGTTCTTACATTTCCACTGTCAATAGGTTGCTTGTACAACTGTTGAAGACTTGCTTGCCCAGCCCCAGAGCCTCTGGCATTGTGAAAGCAGCACTCTTGTTGGTTTACAGCTCATAGACTGGCCAGTTTTAACCCCCAAGCCTGCAGGAATGGGGATTGAAGCTGTTTTCCTATATTTATGGTTTTTCTTCTCATAGAAATGTTTTCTCTTTGGGAGTGGGGAAAGGAAAAGCCCTGCTTTAGCGCTTCTGTAGGAGAGAGAGAGAGAGCGGGGAGGGGGAGCTCCCTGCTGTCTTGTGCACACTCTTCTCTGTTTTCCTCCACCCCAACCATGACGTGACCACGCAACCTCACCTGAAGTAAGTTTAGGAATGAATCTTGATCCCTGTAATTAAAAGTAAACGTTTTCCTAAAATAAAATAAATTTTTAAGGTTGGGGTTTTGGGGTTTTTTTTTGGGGGGGAGAGTGGTTGAGTTGTTCTTTTTTTAAAAAAAAAATACTTGTCAGCTTTTCATATTGAAGAACTGCAATTCCTGGAAGTTCAAAGCAATCTCTGTTACAGGAAGAGTTAGTTTCTTTTTTCCACACCCCAGCAATGTTTTGTCAAAATGGAGTTATGTATTTTGTTAATATCATGACTTGTGACTAATACAAAAGGAATTAAAACCTCAGTTACAGCAAAAGCCAGTAAGTAGGCAGTCTCTTCTGCATGGTCTTTGTTTTCCCCTCACACCCCATGCAGCTTAGCGTGCCTGCAGTCATCTCATGGATTATAAAACAAGCAAGGAACCAAATTTGTATCAGTATCACCAGAAGAAAGTGTTCCAGGACTCCCCACAAATAATCTGTGGATACTGAGCTCAGCTGCTACAGTCACATGTAGAAAGGTTGCTTATATAAGTACAGGTTTGGGGCTTCATTCTCATGGGTATATTAACAAACCTGTCATTGCTCAAAATTGAAATAACATGTATTCATGTTTTGGATTGCTATTGTGAATTCCAAGCAATGATTTGTTTAGTTTTATTTGGAAGACTCCAACTTTGGTGAAGCGAGCCCTGATTTGAAAATCTTTGTTAAAAGTTAAACAGCTGCAAAGCTGTATAGTAGTGCTCACATGGGAGCATCTCACAGCTGCTCTTTTCCTAATATTTAGAGGAAATGTCTGCAATGTGCTGTGGACTGGACTTAAACTTTCTCAAAAAGCCCAGAAATGTCTCAAAAATACTATTGTTTCTTGTGCAACACTTGTGTAACATCTTTGAAAAAATGTCAGTGATTCATAAAAGAATGTATACTGATGACACTGTATCCTCAAGATAGCTGAAAGAATAAGAATATATGCAAGAATATAAATAATTCTATTAGAATAACTCTTAAATGACCAAACTGAATGTGAAAGAACATTTTACCAGATATGGCGTTCTCATATGATCATAAATCATCCGTGTAGATCTCTCTCTACACAGCCAGCTACCAAAAAGGTGACTGGTACCGTTGTAAAGCAATTACAAGACTTCTCATATAAATATGGGGCAGGGCTGAGTAACAAGCCTGGGAAAAAAAGTAGTTTATTGTCAAAACTGTAATGAACTAGGTTAGTGTAAAAGCTTTAAATCTTGAGTCTTACACAATCTTGAGTCTATGCATTTGTAAAGCACTGAGTTAGGGAGTGGTTCAGGCAGTAAACCTAAGAGAAGGAAGGAAGGAAGGAAGGAAGGAAGGAAGGAAGGAAGGAAGGAAGGAAGGAAGGAAGGAAGGAAGGAAGGAAGGAAGGAAGGAAGGAAGGAAGGAAGGAAGGAAGGAAGAGGTAGGGGAAAAAGTGATAACTCCTGAATAGGAAAATGATGGTAAATATCTGGGACTTGCCTGGGACAGCAATCTTTTTACCTGATTTAGCTGTGGGAAGAACAGGACATATGCAGCAGCCTGAACATGCTTCAGATTCTATTACATTGGTCAAAATCTCTTACAACAATAACTTGCCGTTAAGCACCAGAATTTAGCTTTCCCATGAAGATTTTTAATTGAAAAATGATGTCCTGGTATCTCCTGCTGATGCAAAGGCCAGAACAGCCACTGTGACTCCGATGTCCGATCACCATGAAATGTTGCCCAGAGATTTCTGCACCAATTCCCAGCTCTGGGTTGAGCTGGCACATACTTGCATAGAAGACCACGGGTCCTGCCTGGAAGCTGGTGAAAGCCTGAGTACCCACTGCATCTTTTGGGAAGCTGATCAGGTAACATGGTTACCATTTTACTTTTCCATACAGTTGTTCTTGTTTTGAATTTGATCAGCTCCTGCTTTCTGCTTCCAGTCATGCAGTTGGGTGATATATTTATTTACAGGTAATATTTTTTAAAGTAATTTTTATTCATAGGTATTTACAGGCCATGATCAATTCAACTCTTGCCTTTGACTCAGACCTAAGAAATAGAAAGATTTTTTGAGGCCTCCAGTGAATCTTTCAGTAGTTTACTCTATGTTTTCCATTTCTTAACTGGGTATAGACCCTGGCACAGCGAACAGAGCACAGCAATGCTTGCCTCCTTCCCCGGTGACACAGCCAGTTCTCTCACCATTTCACACCTAGGGTTCCTCCTCAGTAGATTATTTAGAGAGATGCTTCAGGCTCTTTCAGCATCACTGCTTCCAGAGTATCACATACCTGTGGCACTATTTTTTTCTACACTTGATGTTACAGTCTTGCATTTTAGTATTCCTTCTTCAACTCTGCTTTGTGTCCCCTGAAGATCCATTACTAATGTCAAGGTGATGTCATTTGTTAACTTTAAGGATTTTAATTTCATTGCTTTTTGTTATAGTCCTTTCACAGTAACAATGCTTGTCATTTTAGGTTTGAAACCGGACAAAAGTATCTATAACCATGACAAGAAACTCAACAAATCAAGGAGAAAAATCCAGACATTTTAATGATGACCACATTGAACACCATCTTTGGGAAATCTTACAGTAAAAGCACGCAAGAGTCTCATTCGTCAACTTGTGCACACTTTATATGCATAGACTTTATTTATAAAAACAACATTTCGACAAAACTTTCTTCTTTACTTAAATACAAGTCATCTTGTGTGGGCATAACTGTTTGGGATGCGTGTTATTTATGCAGGAACAAAATGTATTGCATCAGTTCTAAGTAAAAAACCTCAGTTCAGCAGAGTGCTTGAAAGTTTGAGTGGGGCGGGTTGGGAAGGTGGACAGGAGGTTGTCCACTAAGGAATGTTTTCCTTCTCATAAGCAAGGTTATTCGATTGCATTGGGAATTTAACCCTGATTTCAGAGGAAATAGAATTGGGTTCAATAGTTTGCTGTGTTGAAAAATTCTGGAAATTTCTATCTGATGGAGTAACTGCAAGCTCAATGTCATAAGTTCTTGGTAAGACAGATGCTACCCTTGTTTTCCAAAGGATGCAGTACGTTTGGAACCCGCTTTCTGCTACATTTTTGTGTCATGTGTGTATTTATAGCTTTGACTGGCTATGCAGGCTGTTTGCACAGAGGGCACGGAGATGCTCTCCACTTCTGCAGAACAACACATTCCCCCAAAGGCACCAAGTCCCACTTCCTGCTCTCCTTCTGTTTTATGTTTGTTCTGCTAATTTTGACATTATAAATATGAGAGAGAAATTAAACCCAGAGGTAAGTTATACTCTATAAATCTATCATCTACCCAATTAGGAAAAAAAAAAAAAAGTAGAGATTGTTGATTCAGATTTAGAAAACTGGATGCCTATTGAGCTTTGTGAAAACTGCACAGGAGAAACGGTCTTCAGCTTCTTGCAGAAGTCGTACAGTTGAAAATCTGTATCTGCCAGTTGGATAATAAACTATATCAAGAGAGAACCGGACAGCCGGGGGTAGGGACCAGGAAGTACCTTTCTCTGCTCCAAGAGCAGCTGTGTTGTCTTCCACAGTCAAACAAACACATAGGATGCAGAACAGCAGTTACGGACTTAACTTGCTGCTTCCAAGATCAGCCACCTAACAGAGCTTTCTAATAGGAAGAATGGTGATGGATAGGAGTCGATTCTATCCAAAGGGAGAAGAGAAGGGAAAGGGAAGGGAATCCAGTCTGATGGACATAGTAAAGGGGAGGCTAGACAGACATCTCTGAGGTCTGATCCAGGTAAAAGGTGATCTGCTTACGTGGTCTCAGGGGGTTGATTCTCACCTGAGAAGTCCATTAATCTGATAAAGGCCTTCATTTTGATTTAAGCCAATCTGTTTTAAGAAAAAAAAACCCACAAACTCAACAGGCCTGTTCTCAGTCTGAAAACTATTTAACAATCTGCTTTTTTTCTTTCGTAAGTGAGCTGTTAATATTAAATGATTATTAACCCATTAGTGTCTACTGTCTCTCAGAAATGTAGTATTATGTGGAGATAGCAACCAACAATATTTAATTAACTGATAAAATCTATTACGATATCTCCATTATAACCAGTAAAAATATGAATTGAATAACCTTGGTTTTCCAGATTTCTGCTTGTGTTTGAAATTACAAAGTCACAGCACAGAGAAGCAGTTTGATTCCATTTTGTCACTGGTGTCACTGTGTCCTGCACTCTGCCCCTACTGCAAGTTATGTGGCCATACGAGTAAGAGGATAAGAGGTACTTTTTGCATTAAGAAATAGTAGAAGAGAGAAATTATTTTATAGTGTTTAATCCATCTTATGTTTTATGTAATGACCAAAATATTTGTGGTGAAACTATGAGAAACCAGTTTAGAGGTGTACCATAAACCACCCAAGCCCAGAAGCCTCACACTTCTCGTTTATATTGAAAAATTAATGATGTATGCAACTTTTTTTTTTTTGTCGGCTACAGTTTGTATGCATTTAAAGTTAGGGAGATTTTTCCCAAAATATATATTATTTTCATACTCATTAATTATTTTCTTGTTAATTCAGGCCTAAGTGTTACAAGGGTAACACCTGTACGTAGACTAAGGGTGGTAGGTTTCAGTGCTGTGTAGAATACACAGGTCCAGTGGATGGTGGTGAGTTCTGAGAGATAAAAGATGCACTTTGCCTCCTGGTGCCACCCTGTTGAGGATTCTCTTAGGTGTTGATAGGAGTTGGCAAGCGGAAGGCAAAGAGGTGATGGCTCTCTATTGTTCCTTAATGAGTCAATTAATTAAGAAGATTTAGCCTGATCATGGGTAGTGACCTAACACTTAATATGCCTTGAAGCATTCTTCCTAGAGAGCAGCCCAGCAGAGCTGTCTGTTCTGTCTAGATGCAGGCAATGGGATATCCCAAGGACATAGAAAGGTCTGGTTTCAGCACGTTTCTACTGTTATCCTGTGCTCTGTGGCATGCTTTGAGTTAGACCCCTGCTGGCTGTTCCCTGATGCTTGTTAGGTTACATGCAGAAAATTAATGAATATTGAACATTGATTATACATTACTAGTTAACGTGAAGTCTTTTTATAAACGTTTTATAAACTATTTAGCCAATAGCAAGGCCAGCTGGCTAACAGAGGGCTACAACAAGTCTGTTCCCACCTGTGAAAATGAAATTAAGAACTTTTTATATATCCCTTTTAATTTAATTATTTATTTCCCCTGTTGGAATTAATCATAGAATCATAGAATTATAGAATCATAGAATCACTACGTTGGAAAGGACCCACTTGGGTCATCGAGTCCAACCATTCCTAACACTCCCTAAACCATGCCCCTCAGCACCTCGTCCACCCGTCCCTTAAACACCTCCAGGGAAGGTGACTCAACGCCCTCCCTGGGGAGCCTGTTCCAGCGCCCAGTGACCCTTTCCGTGAAAAATTTTTTCCTGATGTCCAGCCTGAACCTCCCCTGGCGGAGCTTGAGGCCATAAATGCAGCTTTTGACATCAAAGTGATGCAAGAGGGTTAGAGAAGTACCTTGGAGATGCAGCTGGAAGCATGTTACAGTGCAATAATACCTACACAGAATAAAGAGCTCCACTGACAATCTTATTTGTGTTCTGCGCAGATGGGGCACTGACCGCTGGAAGGTTTGTGGATTGAACTTGATGTTGTCTCTAAAATGCTGAGCCAGCAGGATGGGCTCTGAAGGAACATTTCTACCAGCACATGTAGGAAGAGCTGTCTCGATCCAAGGCCAAGATTGCTTCAACAAGGGGAAGGTGGGAATGTTCCATCTGTGCTTTCGGCAGCGTCAAACATTTCCTTGGGCACACACGATGATCTGTCTGCTCTTAAACATTTGTTTAAAGTATTTAACTCTGAGACAAAAAAACTTCATGTTGGGAACAACTGTTCTGTTTTCATCTACACAATTCGGTTGGGAGAACAGACCATCGTGCTTATTTTCATTCATGCTAACTGAAGCTTCAATTAGGAGAACAGCAACACAGACATGTAAATACACCAACAGTAGTGTATTTACGATTCGTATGCACACCTATGTTGTTCTGAGAAGATATCAAAAGCATTGACTAACTCTGAGTGGGGAAGTAGATGGCTCCAATTGTGTCTTCTGAAAACAAAAGCCCTCTGAAAGGAAGATATAGGTCCACGTGGAGATAGAAGCTCTCCAGTATTTCAGTATATGTATTTTTATTTGCTGGTATTTGCTCCTTTACTTCATCTTTTGGTCTTTAAAGTTTTATTTTTCCCCTTGTCCTTTTCCCACCCCATTTCCCAGATACCTGAAAATTATTATTACATTGTGAAGTGGAAAACGCTTACAATTTGAGTGCTGTAAACAGAGTAACTGCATGAAGGCTTTTATAAGTCTTTGTAATTCTCTTCTTATGCATTTTATGTATTGTTTTGCAATTTTCTTTTCTTTTGCTAGGGGTAGGAGAGAAGAAGATACAATTGTTTTTTGCTTTCAGGTTGGCATACAGAGGAGCTACAAATTCTTCATATGAAGAAATAGACATTAATCACTGGAGCTGGAAGCAATGCTTGGGACCAGTGACTACAGAGGTGGAGCATTTCTACCTTTCTGTTCTCGAAACAGCCTGACCTTGGCTCAAGTTAGGGTAGTTTTGGAGCTCTCCTGTGCTACCAATAACCTATGTTTTAAATGTTCTGTTAATCTTAAACTAGTATAAATAAAGACTGACATTCTTTCAGCTATTCTGATGAGTTTGAACTCATGTCGGCTGATGTTTTAAATTGCTTGCCTGAGGACAGAAAAATAAAATTAACATTAGGAAAAAAATTATTTTCCCAATCCTATGCTTGGGGCACTAGCAAAATGATTTAGCTTTTTCTCTTCCACATTGGCAGGCTAGTTTCTGCAAATGTTGCCAAATTCCCAAATACCTTCATTCAAGTTCATAAAAACTTCTTACTTCTCCTGGGAGAGAAAATTGGAGGGCAAGAGTTTTATTAGACCAGTTGGAAAAGCCAAAAGGCTTTACAGCAAAGAGTCTCTCATTTCCCTTGGTTGTGGTTGTTGTCTTTTCCCTTCTTTTACGAGCACCTCTGTGAAAGGAGGCACTTAGCTGCAGTCAGTCGTGCAGTAATGCTGCGAGCTGATTCACAGCCAGTGCCACAAGAGGATAATACATCAGAAGTGGCATTTCTATATGTTTATATCTCCTCACGCGTGGGGAAGGATTCCTTCCCTTTCCTTTGAATTTAACCCAATCTAAATTTTTTTACTTTCCACTGAATGTATCTGTTCTTGCACTGATGTTCCCCGAAGAATAATGCCTTTTAACATATGTACCTTTAAGTGTGAGTACCACTTTAAAATGGTTACTTACATGTCATACACACCTTTACTAAGCTAATACACATGTAATGACAATTCTACCTGTCTGTCCATCTGTCACACATGACATACATAGTTCAAATGCTTCGCGCATAGGTTTTTACAGAAGATTTTTTGTAAAGTAATCTCTATGCGCAGTTCTTCACAGCATTACTCACAGCTGCTTGGTGCCACAGCTGTGTGTAATGCATTTCTGTGCATTTCTTGCAGGACCAGAGAATGTCCCTATGCAGGTGGTTTCAGATGTTTCTATACTAATCAGACAGCAGGTTTCTATTGCAGGAGTGTTATTTAGGTAAGTGATGTGTTTGAGGGAGACAGTCACGTTGCTTTGGATGAAACCTGGAGTCATGGTTTTTAAGATTTATTTCTTACACAGCTTAATTGTCTCACTAGCTGAGGGACAGCCTTCTGGATAGTCACAGGTGGTTGTTTCAGCTCTTTCATGTTCTTTCTTTCCTTACAGTTTTGAGAATTGATGGGTGGGATATCTCCTATAGCAAAGTGCGCTGCTTTTATCAAATAATGTCTATATTTTCAGTAAGTTGTTAACGTTTTATGGATCGTGTGCCCTTTTTTTTCCCTCAAATATTTGTGATATGAACAAGAAGGTGCCATTATTTTTGATCAGTGCTTTAGTATATGAACCATGCTGTGCAACGGTGGGAGGGAGCAACTGGCAAGATCACCTTCAGTAATGGTAGTAAGAGACTTTAAAAAGAAAAACACTTGGTGAATCATTCTGTTTCTGGGTAGGCAACTACCTTCCTTGAAGCAGTGAATTGGGTTCAGCAACGAGAAGGTGCTAATCTGATGTCGCCCTGTGCTCCTACCAGCAGCATTATTTCAAGGCCAAGGCTAAGATTTAGACTGTGTTTTCTTCATGTGTTTGGTCTCTTAATGATGAAAAAAGATCTTGTTGAAGTCACCGAAGTCTCTTAATGCGAGTCTTGTGAAGTATACTACTCTGCCCACAAAAGGCCTCTTTTAACTCTACTAGGAAAGTTTTATTACATTAGTATTGTTCTTAGGATTATAAATAGCAGTAAGTTGAAAAAGGTTGGTTTTGCCACAGTATTTGCACATCAAGTGCACAGCTCTGCAAAAGCATTTGGATGATTTGTTTAAATGGAAAAATATCTGCTGGAGATCGGAAAGCAATAGGGCTGCTATTCCTGCACTACTTCTAGTCTAAACGCAGCCAGCATGACAGGATGAGCAAGGGTGCTGAGTGTGGTTCCTTTGCTAGAAGACAGGGTACCAGCACCCCAATGTTTTGGTAAAGGGTCATAAGGGTTTTGGGAATAAAAGCTTCAGAGCTGCTGAGAAGCAGCAGGCTGACCCTTGAACTGTGTGAGGCGAAGATGATTCAATCCCATGAGAGATTTCAAGAACTCAAGTATTGTTTCCATTCCAGCTCTCAACCTCCAAAAAGTATTTTTTCTCCACAAAAGAAAATAAAGCCTGAGAACTATCTAGGCTTAGCTCCAGAGCCATGGAACAGGGATTCCCTGGCCACAGAGAGCCTGGCACAGGGCACTTGCATGCTGACCTGTGCAGAGGCTGCCCGCCCTCCAGGGCCCCGCAGCTTATCAGTAACACCAGGCTGTTTCCTGTGTGAGATACCGCAGTTTGTCCAAGTCCAGATGATCCGTCTCCCATGATCTGATCCCAGATTTTTGCCGATTTACTGGAATGATATTAGCCAACCCCACATTTTAGTTCATTGGAGCCTGTTTTTCTGTTTTCTGTTTGCTTCAAGAAGAGCAGGGAGTTGAAGTGGGGAGAGGGGGGAAACGGGGGCCAGGTTTTCCGTATGCAGCGGGGTCCAGCTCTTACTGACACCAGCCTCTACTGTGCACATTCACCTCCAACTCTGCTTCCCTCATGGCACCAGCAACGAGGCTGGCTAGGGAACCCTATCTCTGCTTACAGCATACTGTCTGATATGGAATATTCCATCATCCTTCCCTATAGAACAATATCCTGTGTTATGTACTGGATCCTAAAATGTTGTCAGTACCATCCTTACCAAACTGAGACATCATGGAACACTTTAACTTGAGTATTTTCCATTATTTTGTACAAACATTTATACAATGCATATGCTGTAGGAAGGACTGGTTAGATCTCTACAACCACTGTTGCGGTCAAGTGGCAACAATTCTCCTCCTGTATGAACTTGTCATGTCTGCATTATTGTGACTTTATCTCAGGGTGTCCGTTATGTAAGAACATAACATACAATCTCGTAAGAAAATTAAGAAATACCCTAATTTAAAGAAAATATACTTCATTCCTCCTTTTCTTCCCTGCCCCCAGTAAACATAAACGCACACTTTTTTGTGAGTGTCCTGAGAATGTAACACCCAGTTTTGCAAAGGGTGCATTCCCCCACTCAAGTGCTGGGGTCACACCTTTGGCCTTGAGAGATATTGTACATTTGCACTTTCTCCTTAAATTAACGCACATGCACTTGTAGGTGTTAGCAGTTTTTCAGAAGAGAATCTAAACACCTACAGTATCACCATTTTTATTTTGTCAGTCATTTGATTTTGTCCCTTTGAAGTTACTGCTATAAATGAGAGAAAGATCACACCAATTCTATTTCTTTACAAATTATTTTCACTTCACCAGTATCAAATTATTGGTTTTCTCTAATTTCTTATGATGTTTTAGGTAAATGTAATTTTTGGTGCTTCTCATCCTTAAGCATTTTCTTTTGTGGAAATTATTTCGATTATTATTCCTCACATCACAGTAGCTGGTGATGATATAGAAGTCCCAGTGACATTTGTGAAATAATTTAATGCAAAAGCCTAAATAAGAAGCACTGCTAATTTCCCTTATGCACTGTTTTGGTCGGCTTATACAGAATTAATGTTTAATTTCTGTTGAGCGCCAGGTTCGTTCTCTTTCATTTGAGCATGGACAAACCACAACTCGAACAGAATAACTTCATTTTAAAAGTGATTCCCTGTCGTTTGGGGCTTTCAAGGGCCAGCACGACTTCTCGTGGACCATGACTTTTCCAATTGCGGTGCTTTGTTATTTTCTCTTTCCACCCAGGTTTACAGGGGGGCTGGGGAACATTCCTTCAAAAACACTTTCCTGCTCTTCATTTTCCTGCTGAAATGGTGGCGGAGTTGGTGCTCGCGGAGGGGAGGTGGATACAGCCTCTCTTACTGGTGTTACTGGGGACCGCATGGCCAGACCGGCCGGGGGATCGTGGCACCGGGGACACAGGCGGCGTTCCGAGCTCTGCTTTTGGAGCTGTTTCAGTGCAAATCACACTGGAGGGTCCTCGTTTTCCACTTACAGAGCAAAAAATAACTTTCCCGACAGGGCATCTCCCGCTTAGCCATCCGTCCGCGGCACCGCGCTCCCACAGTAAGCGAAGAAGCGGCTGGGAGGGCTGGCGAGCGCTCTTCTGCCGCCGGGTTCTCTCCCACGGGCTTCTTCCAGCGGAGTTAAGAGAAGCCCCTGTGGGAAGGGAGGCGTCCCCAGCGAGCAGCGGGGGAGCCCCATCCACCCTCTCCTCTCCCAAACCGTCCTGTGATTCTGGGAGTCTGTGGTTCTATGATTCTGTGATCCAGGAGTCTATGATTCTGTGATTCGATGATTCTGTGATTCCAGGAGTCTGTGGTACTGTGGTTCTACAATTTTACGATTCCGTGATTCTACAATTCTAGGATTCTACAAGCGTGTGAATATGTGATTCTGCAATTCTGCGATTCCGTGATTCTCCGATTCCCTGATTCCCTGACGCTCTTCCCCGCCAGGAGGACTCTCGCCCCCCACCACGACCCCCGGCAGGTGCTGCTGGCGGGGCGGTCCCGGCCCCGAGGGCGGCGCGGGGGGGGGCGCGGTGCCCCGCCGGGAGCCGCCCGCAGCGGGGGCGGGGTGTCGGGGGGGCAGCCCGCTTCCCCCCTACCCACCCCCCCCCGGCTTTTCCCCGCGCACAGACACATCCCCGCACACACCCTCCAGCCCGGGCAGTCGCGGAGGCGCGGGCGGCCGCCGGTGCGCGGCGGGGAGGATGCGGCGGCTGCGCCCGTGGGCGCTGGTGCTGGGGGGGATGCTGTGCGCGGCCGCGGCCGCGGGGCCGCCGCGGAGCTACCCGCACAGCGCGGTGCTGGACGGCGCGGCCGCCTACCGCCTGCTCTGGGGCCGCCGCGGCAGCGCCCTCGCCCTCCGGCTCGAGGTGCGCACCCGCGGCTACGTGGGCTTCGGGCTCTCGGACAGCGGCGGCATGGCCTCGGCGGACATCGTGGTGGGGGGCGTGGAGAGGGGGCAGCCCTACCTGCAGGTAACCCGCGGCTCTTTCCCCTCGCCCGCTCCTGTCCCGCGTCCCGGGCCCTTTTGTTTCTTGCTGCTTTTCTTTTTTTTTTCTTTTCTACTCTTTCTTTCTTTCTTTCTTTCTTTCTTTCTTTCTTTCTTTCTTTCTTTCTCTCGTTATCTTTCTTGTTTTTCTTTCTCTCTTTCTCTTTCTTTTTTTCCTCTCTTTCTCTTTCTCTCTCCCTTTCTGCTGTTTCTCCCCTTCTCTCTTTCTGCTGTTTCTCTCTTTTCTGCTCTTTCTCTCTTTCTTTTCTGTTGTTTCTTTCTTTGCTCCTGTTTCTTTCTCGGGATGTCCGTCCTTCCCTGCCCCTGTTTCTTTCGCAGCCTCCTCGCCTCTCATCTCCGTACTTCTTTGCTTCTTCCTCCCAGCTTTTCGGTTATCCCTATTATTCCGCGTTCCTCTCCCTTCGGAGGAGCTATTCCTTTTCGGTCAGCTCCCTGCCAGCATTCCCTCTAAACTTCTACATGGGTTTCGTCAAAGGTGTCAGGTTTCCTTCCTCTTTATCCAGAAAATGTAACAGCCCTTTTCTCTGTGCGAGGAGGCTCTCTCCCTGCTGTCCCCCTGAGCCTGGACCCGAGGAGGAGGGACGGGGGATGTCACAGTCTCTCCCGGCGAGGTGCGGCACTGTCCTCCTCCAAGTGCCGTAACTCATCGGTGCAACCAACAAGTGGCGGAGTTTGGCCGTCCTGGTGCTGCCCGAGCCTCCTCTTTGTCGTCCCACCGGCGTGAGGGCGCGATCCCATCAGCTTCTCAACCTGCTGACGTCCTCGTCTGCTGGGGCACTCCAGGTGTTGCTCCTGGCCTTGGTGTTCCTTCTCTGCTCACCTGGAAGTGGTTTGACCCAGATATTGAAAAGGACTTGCAGAGTAACCTCTGGGGCTCCTGGTGTTTGTTCTTGGTCCGGTGAAGCAACCTCAGAGGAACCTATCTGGATGGGCAGAATTGTCTTAGATACGTTTCCGTAGTTGTCTAGTTAACGCCAGGACTACGGCTGGGAACAGGAGTGTGGGACACGGGCTCCACTGGTGCTTCCAGCAAAGCATCCCCTCCAAAAGGCACTGGTGGCTGGTGGGGTAGGAACCACAGGAGAAGAAGGGACCCACACATTCAGTCCTGTCTCAGTGACCTGAGATCCATCCTGGAGGAGTTGTTGTGGGAGTGGGGGAGCAGGGGCAGCTCATCCCCGGGTGTATGGAAGGGGAATCAGACCTGGCATTTCGACTTGTCACCCGAGTTGCCTGAGTAATAGCTTTAAGAGAGGCAATTCAAGAGCCGTGTAACACCCAGTTGTTAGAGCAGGTCTAGGAGAAGTTGTGTCTTTTTAATCGTGTCAGAGCTAGTTGATCTTTGAAGCTGCTGCTTAAATTTTGCAAGATTTTGCTTTAACAATATGGATTTTTACCAACATGTTGTCATAAGAAAACTAAATAATATGCCCCCCCTACTATTTTTATAAAATCAACCTTTTTCCAGACAAGGGGAACTTTTTACATAAATATTTCCTTTCCTCCCCTCTAGTACTTCACTATGTGAGGTTTAAGCTAGTATTTGCTTTATCTAATTTCAGTTGGATGATTTTCAGAATATTTTTTCTTCATATTTCAAAATTAAGATACTTTTAAAAAATAACCTCAGTCTAAATAAATCATTAATACTATCACCCCCACCTCCCTTCTGGTTTCAAGCAATGACCTTTAAGGCTTCCAGAATGTAAGGCTTCCCGGAGCCTTAAGTTTCAGAAGATACACCTATTAGCCATTAACAGAAACACAAAATTTGTGCTTGGTTATCTCATAGATCCTGTTTGGGTAAAGCAAACCCTTTAGAAAGGAATCCAAAGCTAGGGTAAAGACATCTGGTGATGGAGGATCCATGACTTCCCTTGATAGTTTGTGACAATGGTGAGTCTCGCTGTTCCCGATTGACAGTATTATTTTGTCTGGGTTCAGATTCCAGCTATGTATTTTCTCAACTGTATTGAAAAGCCTGCTCCCTCCTTCTCCTCCATAAAGTTACATATATGTTGTAACCGAGTCACTCCTCAGTTTTCTTTTGTTTAAAAAAACCATTGAGCTCTTCAAGCTCCCCACTGCAGGACATTTCCCCCCAGCACTCAAAGCACTTTTTTTTGGTTCTTCTCAGCACCTCTCACAGGTTTTCAGCATCCTTCATAAATGACCCCATAGAAATTCCCTTCTTTTTCCAAAGATTTTATTCACTGGCATCCCATGACAACTGCAACCCAAATAGAAGGGCAAAGAACTGCAGGAAGCGCTTCCTGTTACAGAACACCTGGTACTTTTCCCGAAATGCTAATTTAGCACCTAAACATCTGCTATGCTTGGTGCTGTGAGTTATTTTGTTGCACTTCTGAGTGGTGAGGCACAGAAGAAACACTTCCATCTGTTAGTCTTGCTTGCAACCTGAGGTTTTCTCCATCCCCATTTATTCTTCAGTTCTAGGCAGCAAGGGTTTAAACTGGAATGAGATCTTTTAAAAAGTTGGTCAGTTAAAATATTCCTGTAGTTGCACCAACAAGGAAAGG
Organism: Cuculus canorus; assembly: GCF_017976375.1. NCBI lineage: Eukaryota > Metazoa > Chordata > Aves > Cuculiformes > Cuculidae > Cuculus > Cuculus canorus. Next base: position 42,395,010 of record NC_071403.1, on the reverse strand, counting down.
CCAGAAACAACGGCAATAAAGAAACAGAATTTGTGCAAAGGTGTTTTTTTTTTCTGACCAGTCCACAAGGATTGCCATAAAATGAAAAACTTGTTCTAGAATGCTATTTCAATAATATCTAATTCTTCCCTTTACTGGACACACAAATGCAATTAATATTTTAAAAACAAGTTCTGTGTTAAGTGTATATCACCCTCATTTACATTATTTACTACTAAAAAAGAATTTTTCATAGATAGTACCGTTGAAAGTATGTGGTTTTATGCCTAGCTGTGCTCTATAAAATATGTACACCCTGTAATGAAAGAACGTATTTTTCTTTTTGGTTTTAGAAACATGTTTTTCTTCCATGATCATCAGTCGGAAAATGTGCATCGTGGTCTGAACTCTTAAAAGGGTCATTTTTTGGTTTCTTTGAAAGTTTTGAGGTGCTTGTTAGTGACTTGATTTTCAGAAGATGTTCTGAAACACCTTTAGAGCCTTTCAAGTGGGCATTGAAACTGCTAGTCTCTTAGGAGAATTTAGCCTCTTTTTCCCCCTTAAATTCTCTGCTCCTTTAAAAATAGAAAGTGTTCTCAGAGGGAAGAGTCCTCTTCTGGGAGCAAACATAAATGTAGTTAGAGTACAGCCATCAGTGAAGGTAAAAGTAGATACGCCTTAGTCTGAAAGATTGGTGTATTGAGGTAGAGGAAAACTTCCACATGATTTTCAGAGAACAGAGAAAACATTTTCTCTGGCATTTATTCTTTGTCCCCTCACAGCAAGTAGATGCTATTCCAACTGTCAGCAGGCAGTGTTTTCCTTGAAAAAATCTAGTGATTCAGTGTTCTGGATATCTGAGATTGGTTTTTACTTTCACAGTTTCTAGTTGTATCCTGAGCTTGAGTGTAGTGAGTTATTTGTTTTGGTTTGCTTTTCCATATTTGAGCTGTATTTAAGCTAAAAGGGAATCTGGCATAAATCAAGGCTAAAATGATTTGGAAGTCTGAGGTTTAGTTCTCTCTAAATATATCAAGGTGAAAAGTGTTTCGATGTCATGAGAGAAGAACAAACCTTCATGTTGTACCAGGGTAGCTTTTTGGAGAGCATTGAACAACTGGAGAATTATATGTTTACTATCCTAACATTTGAGAAGTTCTGTATTTAGAATGGGAACCCAGACATATATTGGGAGGATGTAGAGGACATAGCATGAATATATATATACTTAGATGCATAGCTTTACTGTACTGTTATAAGGGACACACCTCTACCAAGGAGAGTGAGAAAAAGAGGGACGTCAGTGAAAAAATGATCCTCACATGTTACTGAGAGCCCTGTGGTGACGGAGCAGCTTCTTATGTGGGGTTTGTGCAAGTGCGTTTGAGAACAGGCAGAAGATACCAGTGGGACCTGGTGCTGGAAAGCTGGGAGCTGCCTTTTTCTGTACAGGGAGGGGATGGACTTGGAAGGAGAGTTCATGCTTAGCATTATATTACCTTGAAGTATTTCTGTGGTCACTTGTTACTCTCCATAAAAATTCTTGGGGCAGCCTTAGCTTCTGCATCTAGTGTCCCTTCCCCCTCCCCGCCTCCCCTTTTTAAAAATGCTTTTCTTTTGTGCTTATGAATTGACACAGCATGCATTTTCATGCTAGACCCATGCCTTTTCCTTGGTCTCCACCCCTGTCTGGAACTGTGCATCCCCACCCACAGCACGTAGCTGCTGAGAGCTCAGTTTTGGGGAGGGTAATCCTCCTCGATGAATGCCTATTTTGTGCAAGTTATACAAGAGGATTGCATTGTTAGAATCTTCTGTTGAACTTGCACAAAAATAGCCCCTACTCAGGGTGAATGGGGACCGTGTGTCACTAAAAAGTACTTTATTATTCATTACAGCGTTGCTTGTTAACTGTCACCCAAACTAAAGAATATGTGTTATCAAATATATCCTGTAGAATTAGCTTAATTGCTCATAGGGAAGTACTTGGAAGAGATTTTAAAGGACAGAAAATAGTAAGCATTTTCTGTACTTAACGATATTCTGCTTTTAAGTGCACTCATGCCAACTACAACAAAAGAAGTGTTTAGAAAACAACTTGAAAGGCACCAAGAGAGAGATGCAAAGCAAGTGCCACAGTGACATATCTCAGTTGGTGCTTTGTTGGAGGTATTTCATGCCTTTGGGTGCTGCAGCAAAATCTCCAGATGACTAATGAGTCCCTCTTGTCTTCGATGTGGGTAGTAAAGAGACACTCCAGTGTACATCTCCACTGGTTGGGTGCTTTGTAGTTCCCTTTCAGACGTACAATGGTTAGGACAAGGAAGCAACAGTTGGTGAACAAAAGATGAGCAGAATTATGTAGCCCTTGTATTTTTCAGCCTTTTGAGGGCTGTTTTGCAAGGGCTTTTTGTGCCTCATGGTTTTTTTTTCCCCTTTTCCTTGGGATTTTGGGAACACCGAGAAAATGAATTTTTCTTACAGCTACCCAAAAATAAGTACCTGGAAATGTAGCCACTGTGATTGACTGCGAAGGTTTAAAATAATGGGGTACTGATTTAATTCTCAATGTAAATACATATCTTACAAGTAGGAGAGGGAAAAGGGGAAATTTTCTAAAGCAAGTATAAGCACTTTGGGAACAGGTATCGCTAATAGATGGAGTTGAAAATCCCTGAAGAGTTTTTAAAACTTCCTTGTAATTGAAGTAATTAAAGTAATTAAAACAAGAAAACTTGTACTGGTTAAATGTGGCTCCTGTGTAAGGAATGTTTCTTGTGATAAAGTACGATTGTGAGATTGGATCATGCAGTATCTCCTACTTGAGGTTTTCTTTCCCTTAAAACACATTGCTACATGTTTTGTCTAGTCTGTGTTAAGACAGCCTTTAATCTAGCTTGATGCCTTCTGATATAACTGGAATATTACCTCTTAAATCAACATTTTTTCTTGAGGTGAAGACTCGGATAGGTCCTTGGGACTCTGTTGCACAGTTAAATTATCCATGCCAATAAGCAATGTCATATTTCAACTTCTAACCACCCGTGCTTCTTACCTCTTTGTTTCTTAAGTAAGAGAGCTCTCCACATTTCAGTGTTTTCAGTTTGTGTGTGGAGAAAATGATAGTTTTATATCTCCCAGGAATGCCACAGAAATGCCTTGGGCAGCATTTAACTAGATATAAGAAATACACCAAAGTGTATTCAGATAACTCACGGTTTGAATGAGGAAAGATGTGTGTCTAAGTAAATAATTGTGTTTCATATGTAAAAAGCACACACCCTCTTTTTGCAAAGAAAATATATGTACATGTACACACACATGTATTACCTGTTTCTGTAATACATGAGGCAAATGTGTGTCTTTGGGTATGTGTATGTCTGCATTTTAAATGCAGACACACCCACAACTATTTGTTACAGAACAAAATTTTATGTCCTTGTTAAAGTTAGTAGTGTACCTGAAGTAAATAACCCACACTTACTCCAGTGTAGTTCAGATGGTTTAATTGAAATTGTACCAGGAACTGTGCAGTTTCTCAGAGCTGCCTGCCTGAGGCTTCCTAGCAAAAACCGAATCACACCATGCTAATCTGTAGTGTAAGTAAAAAAATTAAATAAATCAGTCAATTAATTACAAACAGACTGCTCATAGGGTAGCAACTGAGCTTATTGATACCAGTTACTTTAGAAACTTCTTGCAACTGCTTGATTCCTGTTGCTGCCCTTTCTGTGGGTATTTTTTCATTTGAACCAATCCCAAGACGGGATCAGTCAGCTGGAATGCTCTGAAGGTGTTCTTATACAGAGCAGTGATATTTCAGACTCCTTGTTTTGTGTTAGTTTTCTGTGGGTGGGCTCTGTTTTTCCCTAACATAAGAGCATATTAAGATCTTTGCCTAAAACTCAGGCTGAAATTTATTTGAGATTGCAAAAAAGTTTGGTTTACTTATTTGTAAACTCATGTTCTGTTTGCTTCTTGGCAAATACAATGTAAAACCAGATTCTTTTTGGTGGTAACATCCAGTGTGTGCTGGAACTGTGAGCAGCAGGATTCCATCTAAATAGAATACAACAATAAAAAAGAGAAATGTTAACCACAGTTGGCTTTTTTTTTTTTTTTAAATGCGGAAAGGCATAGTTTGGTGCTTATTTCAAACAAATGTTTTAGTTGATCGTTTTGCACACTGTAGCAATTTATCCATCCTTTATATTCTCATATAGATCATCTCCTTCACAGCTTTCATCTTGGTTACAGCTTCCTGATTCTTTTTGCCAGACTTGTCTTCAGCCTTGGTCTTAGATATAAGACCAAGGGGTTAGTTTGGGGATGTTCAAAACTCCGTGAGTTGGCCACAGACTATGAGTGAGGACTAGTTGCAACACAGCTTGATTTTGCTTCACTTTGCCTTCCTGGCTTGTCCCTTGACTTGCTTATAAGTATTAAATCACTGGTGAAATGGCAGTGATCTCCCAGTTAGAGAAGAACAGCGTGTATAAATCATGTCCGCAGAGCTGCTCGCAAGCTGAGCCTGCAAGGCGATTGGTGGATGGGACCACAGCTTGAGAGTTATTTTATACTGCTTGAAGTTGAAAGGTGCTGTATATTATTTAGGATGGCAAATGGATATAATAAACAAAACAACCCTGTACATTGTAAAGATGTGGGGAGGGAGTCCCATAAACACCTGTTCAAGTCTGCGATGACAGCTGCTGCTGCTTTCAGGGTCAGGCTTCCATCTGCAGCTGTGCTTACATTCTCAAAGGATAAACCAGTCTCTTTTCATATTTTCATAATATTTTCATAATTTTCATAATTAAGAAATTATTCTCTCTGACTGTGTGTAGAGCAGCAATCAGAAACCATATATGCCACAATTATTATTTTTTTTTTTTTTAAGAAAGAGAGACATTAATGGGATCTGAAAAACAGTATGACACGGTCAGCTTCACATCTGGAAAAGGACATAAAATAACTTGTGCTGTCAGGAGGATTTTTCCTTTTCCATATGTTGTTTCAAATTCTGGTTAATGTGAGGGAGCAGATACCTAATTTTTTGACTGGTCGCACAACTTAGTCCGGAGTTTTAAATGCTAGTTTATGCAATATAATCAAAGAGAGAGCAGAAACTTTGAATGAATGTTTCAAATGTGAACAGTTTACATAAGTACATTTTGAAGAATAACATCGCTGTTACACATCATGACTTACAACACTTTTGAAACTTTGTTTATACACTTACTATTTAAATAAACTGTTCTCACTAGAAAAAATATAGTAATTTTACTATTTTTTGTGTAACTGCTTGCACTTCTGTAAAACTGATCTGAAACTTGGCAACTTTATCTTCATTTAATGTATGATATATAGTTTTGTGTGTATAGGAAACTAAAGAATTTGGATGCAAGTGCCAAATCAGTGCATAAATCCGTATTTTCATATTTCTACTGTGAATGTTTCAGAAATTCAATTTTAAGGGCTTGATAATTATTGCAGGTAATTGCTGGGATGCGATGGAATTCATGTGACTTGTGCCACTATAATCTGCCTTGTAAAAGACAGAGGTTTTCTAGCTAACTGTATGGGATCACAAAACCAAATCTGTGTAAAAGAGGTCACTGTGTTAGAGCCTTTTCCTAGCTGGTGGGAAGGATAAGCTATTTTAATATGACATCTCAGACCATCTGTGATAGGTATCAAAGCACCATAATTCTGTTGATGAAGATGTTACTGTCACGTCTCTACAGAATTGAGTGAAACTTGTGAATTTAGGTGAATTCTGTCTTATAGTAGATTGACCCTGGGAGAGTTTTGAACCATATTTAGATATCCTTAGTTCAGCTGAAGCCCAGATGCCTAACATCCCCTCTCTGGCCTCCAGTGGATTCATCCTCTGTGCTGTCCTTTGGCCTTCTAAGTCACTTTTCAAAGGCCTTCAGAGGTACCCAGCTTTCTCCTTTGACTAGACACAAGGACCTAAATGGAGAGTAGGCTGTCCAAATGTGATGGGTTTGACTGCATTTATGTCATAGGAGCATGATTTTCATTTATTCATATTTTGCTACTATGAAAGGAAGCATGAGATGTATAAAAATACATATCTACAGTTAACTTTTTCTTACTTTTCCAGGATGCTGCTGAAAAGGATGTAGCATCGCATTTTGTCAATGTGTCTTCATTTTTGCTAACCTCTTTTTATTCATTACATTGTGTACACAAACACATCTTACAGGCTTTTAAGCTCCAGTTAGTACTTTGAGTAGAGTCTACATAGTTTGACTTAAATCCCTGTCAACAGAAAGAAATCGGTATGTTTCCTTGGCAATGCACCCTTGTTTTGTTTTCAAACTGGTAAACAAACTGTTTCATGTGAGATGTTGAGCAATTAGATTCTGAGCTGTGCAGAAATTTTTTTTGTTGTACTATTTGATTCTATTTTTGTGATGAAATTCTGGATAGTTTTCAACAAAAGAAATAGAAGTAGTAATAAAGGCAGTTCATTACCTCGAAATAGCTCTTGGCAAGTATACTCACACTCGACTCCTGTAGAGTAGTCCCACTGCGCTCAGTGGAGATGTAGGACTTAGGGGATAAATGGACATGACATAGATTGGCATCCCATGTATTCTCAGCAGCCTGATATTCAAGGGCTGTTTCAAGGTGGCATGTATTGGGCAGAAAGAGTTAGCAGAGACAAGGAATTCATTACTTCACAGAAATTTTCACAGGGGAAAGATTATCGTTAGTCAGACAAGCATCTGCCCACAAAATAAAGTGAGTCATGGAGTGAGGTGCTGTTCAGCATCGTCATCAGGGATAGGCAGTGAGCACCTGGGCAGGAAGTGCTGCAAGCCCCCAGTCCAGGTCTCCCAACTCAGCTCTCTTCCCATGGGAAGCAGCGTTGATCCTCTCCTGGGGCCTGGGCTTTGGGACCACCTTTCCCAAAACATTTGCCAGCAGCCACAAAATGAGCCCCTCACAGTGAGCTGTAGCTATGACCTGTCTTTGACTGTGCTCCAGGCAAATAAAATAATTACAATTACAATGGCATTATCAAGGCACATCTGAGCTAATACTTTAATTGCACAACTTCTTTAAGTTATTTTTGCATTCTTCCTGCAGGCTTATGAGAGTCAGGGCTATATCACAAGAGATTTTTTTTTGGTTACAGCTGTGTCCGCTAGACTTGTTAAGAGATGGTGAAGTTCACCAAGAAAACGTTGGACTGTACACAGCTAACTTTGTTTCACATTTCTGAGCTTTTCTTTACATTGGTTTCAGGTAAAGACTTCCAATATGTTTGCGTGAGGAAAAGTTATTACTGGATTTTTGTTCCTCAGTAGTGAAATGTATTGGTGCTTATTCTAATACAAGGGTACATTTCTCCAATCTCATATAAACTTTCAGCAAAGATATCACACCTTGATAAAAGCTGATGTTTATGAGGTTACATTTCTTTTACAGACAAGTCCTTACTATTTCTAAGATGGAAGCAGAGATTCCATAGTGGATTGTTTTCAGAGCAGGGATGGTATTGTGTATAGACACACATTGCCTCTTTCCAAGATCTGATGCAAGGTTAGAATGGAATGTTTTGATCTCATAAAGTGCCCATCTTCAAGTACCATCCCAGAACAGGCTGATTATTTCCACCTGGAAAAGCAAATCCAGAATTTTTTCTCTAAACAAACATAATTCATCTGTTGCCTTTCTTCTGGCACACATTTTCATGTCCCAGTCCCCTCTTTTGCGCTTTTTGATGATTGTTTTTCCACACATGTATTCTTTCACGTACGTATTTGTTTGTAGTCATGAAAAGTGCTGACAGGAAGTGAAGGATTCTTTGCAGTACCTTTGAAAATTTTTGAAATTTATACTTGTTCTGGAATTGAAAACATCCAAACTATTGCGGTAGTTTGGACAAGACAGAAAACCTGAATATTTTCATCCTGATAAAAGTAGTCATCTTTTTACCATTTTCTTCCTTAAAACTGTATAATCACTGAGATAATTTTATACAAATTTTTATCCAAATTAACATACTTCAATAACTATTTGGGCATGTAGTTATTCATACATCTATAAAAGGCTGACCAGCTTGTGAACTCTGACTGATGTGCTTGTGGTCTCTCACATAAGCACAACTTTCTAGGGTGGGGTTAAATTTAAGATTACAGCTCCTAAGTGATCATTTAGTATGTTAGTAAGGTATCAGCTACTTTTAAAATACTTGGACATAAAATTTTACAATTTTTCAGCTTGATTACCTCTACTTTAACAAAGGGGAAAGCTAGTAATCTCTCTAAAAGTGAATGGAGGTCCAAATAGCTAAAGAAGTAATTGCCTTCCAGGAACAGCCAGTGCTGGGTTATTCCGCAAGGTTGCCACACAATTTATGGTATCTGCCTGTAGCCCGTCTGACATAAGAAATAGACCTGCTGGTTAGAAGACCCTCGCCTCATGACAAACTGGGCAGAAATAGTCTAAACCTTAAAGGAGGGCGAGCAAAGGAGGTGCATCTGAGGTGGTGGCAAGACATTTCCAGGTGGCTAGAGTGGAAGGGGAGGGAAGGCTGGGTCCCAGCTGTGGGGCTGCAGGAATTCAGGGTGAGGAGGTTAATGACCCAGCATTGCTACAGCCGCTCCTCCATTGTAGTGTGCCTCTGCTGAACTCCAGACAGGGAGCGTCTTTCTTACAAACAGCCGTGTTCTCTTCTCCCCCTCTCCAAACCCTAACCCCAGCCCGGCACCTTTTGTATGAACTGAGCACTTTTCGTGCTAGTTAAGCTGTGAGGTTTCTGGTTCAAATCAATGTTCATTCAAAAGGTTTGCTTTATGTGGGGGAAAAAAAAAAGAAAGAAAAGGTTTGGAAAAGAGGGAATGACAATATTGTTGATGTGAATTTTTAAGTGAAAATTGTTCTCGCTGTAATTTCCTTTGAACTTCATTACACCTCAGTCATGATAAATTAGGCTTCTATGTTGCTGAGTATAGCTGATAGTTCTGCAGTTATGTATAGGCAACCTGTTGTTAGAATGCTCAAGACATTCTTTTAGATGCTCATCAAGGAGACTTGCTTTCTTGAAGGTTTTTAATTAAGAAAGTGTTCAGTGCCACCTCAGATTTATAATTTGATAAAAAACTATGATGCTTGCGCATTTTACATAAAGGCGTGTTTTAAGGGGCTTTAGTTCTGGACATAAAGTTTCATTTTTATTTTAATATTCATTTTTAATAATAGGATACTTTTTATTTTCAACAGGATTACTTTACAGATGAAAATAGAGTACTAAAAAAGGACCCTCAACAGGATTACCATCTGGAATATGCCATGGAAAACAGCACACATACAATATTGGCTTTTAGCAGAGAACTACACACTTGTGATACAAATGACAAAAGCATAACGGTAAGAGGCCCGGTGTATATGTAGATAGATGAAGTAATTAACAGAGGCCAAATGTATACATAGTTATGAAGCTGATTATTAAAATATCACATTAGTAAGGAGAGAATTAGAGAATCAGAGAAACTCACTTTTCAAAACATCTGTTTGGTCAACTTTACCAAAATATTTCTGCTAGTTTTGTTAAGGTCTTACACTTTAATTTTGTTCTTCTACTTTAATGCAAAATGTTCTTTAATTTCTAACACACTAAGGATCCTGAACACAGGAATGAAACAGATACCTCTGGGCTATCAGATCTCATATCCAGTTACCATCATTCAAGAGACTCCAACTTGAGAAACGCTTCTTTTAGGTTTTACACTAACTTATAACTGATCTTAAAAATAGACTTTTAAAAGTTTGAAGCATATATATTTAAATTATATTTCTGATTTTATTTCTTTATTCGAAATTACCAAGTCGAAAAATTTGATGATAAAACTCTTTCCATGGTGAAATACTTTTAATAGTAAATTCTGCTGTTGCTCTAGGAACTACTATGCTGTCTTGTAAGCATAATTTAAAATTATGTGAAATTTATGACTTCTGTATTGGAAATGACAGATAGGTTAGAGAGATTTGCAGGGCTTTCTATGCTTTGACGTTTTTACTACTCATTTTAGGAGAATAGTAGTTTAGTACTATTTTCATTATGTATGTTTTCAAAATATAGACAATAATAACAGCATGAGGAGCTGAAAAATGCAGGAAGAAAACACACAGCTGTATAAACCACCAGATTTTCAGGCAGTCAATGGACCTATGTTTTTTTCATCCGCTCTAAATTCTCAGTAGAATTTAACATTCTGGGACAGGTCATGATTTATTAGTCTACTTTGTCTCAAGGGTGATTATTGCAATTTGAGAATAGTTTACAGATAATTGACCTGTGCTGTGGCTGTAGATTGATTTTTAAGATGTAAATCTGTTCTGTAATTGGTTATCTATCCTCCCTTGCAAGTGAGGACAGCAGTTCACAGAAGGTATTCACATCTTTACAGTGCTGAGCCTGGAAAATATTTTTTTGGGAAACCTTCTGATTGTCCAAATAAGTAACATCTCTAGAAAAAAATGTTTCATGCATTTGGTTGGTTGTCTCTTTATGAGTCTGTTCTGCTATTTGCAGATATGATTTAAAGTCACGGTATTAATGAAGGAATCTATCAGAGAGATTCAACTTCTGCATATTCTCAATTAATCCTACAGCTGTAAAACATTATTAATTTTAAAGGCAAAATTGTCAGTAGGTGACTGCTCCTCTGATATACATTGTCACTGTTCAAACACAGCAACACCTACAACGTACCTGTTATAGGAAGTGTGTGAACTATGTAAGGAAAATATTGTTCCTATTTCTTATGGACTTTTTTTGTTGTTTTGTTTTGATTTGGTTTGGGTTTTTTTTCCTTCAGGAGAGCACGGTCCGGGTAATATGGGCTTACCACCACAAAGATATGGGAGAGGCAGGTCAAAATTACCATGGGTCTAATCGTGGTACAAAGAGTCTACGTTTACTGAATCCTGAGAAAGAAGAAGTCTCGTCTGCCTCTTTGCCGTACTTTGATTTGACAAACAAAGACGTAAGTTACTCCGGTTTTTGGGTTTGTGTGCAGATAGGGATAAGGTGGCAGCCAAAGTTCTAGGCTTGCGCAACAGGGTGGTGTGACTTCTGTAATATTGTGTTCTTGCCCTTTTAATTAAGACAGGTGCCTGTACCAGACAAGGATACAACTTATTGGTGCCAAATGTTTAAGATTCCAGTTCAGCATGAAAAGCATCATGTGACGAAGGTGAGTGATTCTGAGCAGATTTTGAGGAGCTAAATAATAATTACTTTTCAAATAAATTCTTGGACTTTCCGAATTTATTTCACTTATTATGGAGTGAAAACAAGACCTCTTGTCTGTCTTCTCAAGCATGCTTCAAATGTGTGCATATATGTGGCTGGGATCTGATTCTGGTGTGTCCTGGCACATGCAGTGCTAGAGCTTGCTTGCTTGTTTCCTTTCTTCCTTCTCTTCTCTCTCCCTTAAGAAAATGAGGTTGAAAATTATTTCTGTCTGTAAATATTTCTGGCAAAGACTAAGTGAAATTATCTGAAAGTGTGTTCCATTGTGTTTCTACTTTTATATAGGAAGTTAACGAATTTCTTTTAACAGAGAATAATTTTAGATTAAAAAATAATTAAATGGTAAAATCTGTTCAAACAAAGAGTTAGATTCTTGTTTGATTCCAATCACTACTCTTGTGATGACCGCAGTGGTGTTATGTCATTTTACACCATGTGAGCACAGACTCCATTATATTTGGCTGTGTAAAAGCCAGATTTTATGAAAAAAGAGATGTATATTTTAGTTCATTAATTGAAGTAATGAAAAGGTGTAAACATCTACACAAGGTTCAGTGGGATCCAGTGTGATTTCAAAACGCACATGCATAAACCTGTTTTCCTCTAATGCGTGTTCTAACTTCTCTTTCAGTTTGGAACTGAAAGCTTATGAATGCTTGGGGAAACATGGTTGTCGCATTCCTTCCCAGGAGCAATATACTGGAGACCTCCTAAAATAACAGCTTATTATTATTGTTCTAAACTGCTTAAGATAGCACAGTGAGATAACTCTGGCCCTCAATGTAACCTCTCTTTGAACTCATGAATGCTCTTAAGTATACAATTATATTCCATTTTTTTGGATTATTGTCAGCTATATTTCTCCAGTGCTTTCCATGAGACTGAAATGTTAAATTAACTCAGAGATTTTAACATGTGCTCTCCAGTGTGTCTGAGTAATACCTATAGTTACTCCAAAATATTGTAGATTTCCACACTTTATCAGCATGAAGAATTGCAAGGTCCAAATTTCTGCTTTGAGGTACATGATCTTTAATCACATTTGAAATTTGTGACAGCTACTTTCACAGCTGTGTATGAAAGGCAGAATTTGCTTGTAGTACAGTATATGTGTCAGGATTCCTAGCTTTCTGCTTTCAAGTTAAAAAGCTTCAAAATAGAGGTATCAGAATGATGCTTTCCATGTTAAGCTTGCTGAAAGTTGTAGATGCATGCTGTTCTGCTAAAAATATCTCTGGACTTATTTATTATTTATATTTTATTAATTGATTTTTAAATGTTTTTCCTGGCTGCTCATATGGTTACTCATTTTTTAAAAGAAATTGTGGTTGATTGAAGCTATAACATGATTTTAGCTCATAAATACATTCACTGATTTTTCAGAATAGTTTTATATCTATCATTTATTTTTACAGTAATATGTAAAGACTGTTATAATTTTAGAATTCGCATTATGAAATCAGCAGGTTACGTTTTGAATATAATGTTAAGAATTAAAGTAGAACCCTCAGCAGTTTTCCACCTTCAGAACAGAAAATAAGTTTCATCTTACTACTTAATAAATACACAGAGATAGAAAAATAATTACAGAAAGAGAAAGGAATTATGTAGGAATGTTTCTTCAGCATTTGTTTTCAGGGGCACAACTTATGTTTTCATATGTGTACCTTCTGTAGATGACACATAAAGGGTTGTTCTGGAATTTTATCTAGGCACTCTTGTAAACTGATTCAACATTTCCTAAAGCCTACTGAAACACAAAGGATGGGGCTTATGGCTACTCAGGAGGATATTAGCTATGTAAACAAAGATTGAATTTCACAAAGGAAAGGACAGAGGAATCCTTTGGCCTTATCAAACTGTCAGTGTTAGTTAAATACTTACATAGATGTTGATTCTGTGGCACCATTTTCATACAAACCTACAGGTCTCATCTTTACAGTCAGAAAAGTTGAGAAAATGGGAAAAATTTGTCTCTGATACACTTCAGTCTACTTCAGTAGTGTACATGTGAGCTGTGGCCATTTCTGTTGTATTGTATGATTTTGTGGAGCACTGAAGTGCAGCTAGGCCTTTGTTGGATGGTGTGCGCCATCCACACCTTAGAATTCTATGCTTAGTTGTATGTGTATATCTGCCAGTGACTTGGAGTCTCAAGTGGATGCAACAGCCACAATAAGGTATTTTTTTCATGCTTTTCAGCCGTTCTCTGCCATTCCTTCTTGAAAATTGCTCAGAAAATTTAATAATAATCTATTCTCTAAAACATCACTTTCATCAGGAAAGCACGATGTTTTAAGCGAGGAAACTGTCTGTGAAAAAATTAGACCTATCATTAAAGGCAGAGGCCATGACTTAATCATCTTTGTTTCACAAATGCCAGGTTCTGAATTCACATTTCAAATCAGAAGGAATTTTTTAACTTCCCTTGACCACGCATTATTTTAAAAAAGAGTAGTTAAATGCTGTCAGGCAGAACGTATTCAAAGCACTTACAAAAATATTTTGTAAATGCAATCTAGTGGTGAGACAGCTGGGTAAGTGATAACACTTGGTCTTAGGGTATGTCTACAACAGTGTTTTCATTTGGATGAAAATCACGCTTTTGAAGTGAATCCTCAAGCTATTCTTGCTCACTTGAGCATGGGTACTGCCGTGGGGTAGTCTTCAGTCTCACGAACTGAATTCCTTTGGGTGAAACTCAGCAGGAGGATGTGCACCAGGAGCTCAACAGAAGTCCTCCAGATGGAAATGGCTGGTTGGTCCATGGGACCATACTGTCACATGTACAAATGCAACATTTCTGTATCATGCTGGATAAGTGTGGATGTCAGGACCACATCTGTTTCCTCTTTTGTGCTTTTTATTCCAAACTGAATGAATCCTTGGGCCATGAGAAACTGTTTTGTCTCAATATACTACCTTTGCCTTCCAAGTAGCTCAGGCATGGTCTTCCACCTGATTACTCACGTGATCAAGCTGTTCATTTGAAGTGAATCAAAGGGCTTGTTTGGGTAGCAATTGGAAGGGGTGGGTTTTTCTGTTAGCACAAGGTAAAGAAATGACTAGCATAAGAGATCTCAACATCAGTCAGAGGTAAATTATGTAAGAGCTTCTGTCTTTTCTTTCTCTTTACATAGTATTCATGCTACTTTCCAAGGACATCAGGTCATGAGAAACAATATTTTCATTGACTGTTCTTGATCAAGCTGCACTACATGACATGTAAATTGTACAAGAGATAAGATTGCAATCTTGCATTCTTCTCATAGGTAGTATAAGGAAATAGATAAGCAATTTCTCCTTATGCTACATTTACCAATGGAAAACAGAGCTTCCCTGTGATGATGGGCACCCAGCCATGGTTAGGACTTCTCTATTTAATCTTCCTTTGTTTCATGTCTCTTGCAACTTCTTCCCTAGGGAAGAGTTTGTGTTTTCCTACACACCTTTTGTTCCAATGTCTTCTCTGGTGCCTCCAGGAACTCCTGGAGAGAGAACTCATAACAACATTATGGCTGCTAGGAAATAAAACAAAATAAGGTGATTTCTCAATAGCTGAGCATTCCAGTGACCAGAGTTACCCATATGACCAATTCTAGGCATTGAGCTGGTTTTGTAACTCTGGCAGAGTACAGTACTCCTCAGCTTCAAGCTGCCTACTGGGCTGAATGTTGGCTGCTTGAAACTTTTTTTAACTTCTGCAGGGTTTCCGTCCCGTGTGTTTTTTTGCTAGCAGAACCAATTATTAGGTTAATAAATGAATTTTGAAAATAACAACAGGCAGAAGAGATGAAAGGGATTGCTTGGAGGCAATAGCAGGCAACCATTTTTCTTTAAATCAGCTGCTCTGTAGTGGTCCTGGAGTGGTGGGTGAGTGCACATCACTGCCTGTCTGCAAAATCCTCCTGCAGCTATATGTGCATTGGCCTGTTTTGCTTCTTTGAGCTTCAGGCTGTAGTATGTGCCTCAGGCTTACTACCCTACAGGGATTTTTACTTTTCCCACATATGGAAGTTCGCTGGGAGCTTTCTCAGAAGTAGTTTTTTTGAAAAAAAGCATTCCACTTAATATTCCAGACTTACCAGAGATGGGTACAAGGTTATTTCTTGCTAGGATTTACAGTGCTCTGTAAATATAGTTATTTCAACTGGTCCTGAATATGCCTCTTACTGGCATCTCTAAAGAAAATTCTCTAGTTTCACTGACTCCACCTGACGAAGGACTTTTGTTTCAGTAGGACCTCTTGGAGGGACGGAGAGGCTTTCTAGTAGAGCAGACGCATAGGCGTGTCCATGCACCAGCGTCTGCATGAAAAGGTTTCTGTCTCCTTGTTGAAGCCACACTGAGGGCATCTTCTCAGGTGTAGAGAGCTCTAGCAAGCAGTCACTCTTGTGCTGGGGCTGGGAGTAGGGGCTTGCAGAGTGAGACGTGCTTGCCCAGAGGAGCATGTGCTGAAGAGGGGAGTCTGGGCAGCACCCTCCCTCTTGTAAATCACCTTTTTTAAAAGTCTTTTTCTTATTACTCTTTCATATTTTTTTAAAGAAATCTTATTCAGTGGCAGCACACTGAAGCTTCTGAGATCCTTTAATTCTCATACCATTGAGATGTCTGATTTTCATACTTCTCAACATGAAAGCATGTCTGTGCTGACACACTTCCCTCTATTTTGACAGTTTGTAAGACTATATGTTAGTGATTGTTCTGCCTGTTTGCTGAATTTAGTTTTTGCTTATTGTGAGCTGGTGTCATGCAGATGTTTGCTAGCAGAATGGAAGTGAAAATTTGTTTCGTATTCATGAGAAATACCTCCCTGTATTTTGATAAATACAGCTTTTGCTGTATTTTAAAAACTTGTTTTTACTGTTCTTTCTACTGTGGTTCTACAGCATTTTTATTACTGTCTTCAGCTTAGCTTTCCATACACCATCTCTTCTGTTTGTTTAATTTCATTGTATTGCGTATTGTTGTAACTATCTGCTAAAGATTCATTACTTCGGCTTCACACTATCCGCTGGTCTCCTGTGTGCTCCTCTGCTGTTTTTTTCTGACCCAATTATATGGCCTTTACTCTTTCTAGATTTTCTGTTAATGCTCTATACCTGTGGTCTCCCGCTACTCCTGACAAATCTTTTAAAGCTGTGTGTAAACTTCTGAAAATATACAGTATATACTGGTGAAGGATCGGCATGTGTATTCTACAGGTGCCCCATAATCAAGTTGCATGAAGCTTTTTAGCTTCAGTGTATAACATGTCTATGCTAGTTTCAGCACTCCATAAATTTTCCTTCTTCGTTTTCTTAATTTCTTTGAAATATACTGTGTTTTCCTCAGGGAAGGTAGTTCCCTAGGCTTCAGTAGTAACAATACTGTAGACAAAAACATGTCAGACATCGAATTTCATTTTTAAGAGCAGGAAAAACAGTTTATGTAAAATAAGAAATACGGTTGGGTAGGAGGGTCATTTAGCTCTATCTACACGTCTTTTCTCTAAGAATTACTCATTTTCCTATAGTTCCAGACCTTCTAGGTTTTTTTGAAACTAATATAGTCAGAGAAATACAGCCAGAAAAGCCTCAGTGTGGCGGTACTTCAAATTCTATAAGAGAACACTTTTAATGGGATGCTCAGTTTTAAAGGGCATTTTGTAAGCTTTTTAATGTTTGGATGCCTGTATAAAAAGCAAACAGGTTTACCAATGCAGAAATGGGGAAGAAGCCCCATGCTGGGGGCATCTCTTAAGTGCACCTCATGCATACTAAATTAAACTTAGACAACATATTAAAGACAGTAAATGTCCAAGCACAAAGATGGGCTTCCTCTCATCATACTTGACCTATCTACAGGTCTGAGCCAGCTACTTAAATGACCTTACAGTGGCAAAAATAGCTGTTTGTATCACCATAGAGGAGGTGTCTGAAATACATGAGCTCAAGAATCCCCTGTGTAGTTCAGTCTCTTTCTCCATTGACTGAAGAAAGAACCCAGATAAAGAGCCTATATTAGATATGTAGCCCTTAGGTGGTTGAATCAGGGTATATGCATCTCACCAAAATGGTCAGGGGACAGCAGAAATTCTGATAGGAGCAAAAATTGCAAAATAAACTTTTGTTTTTTAAAAAAATGGATTTTTCTCAGCCATAACCCCATGTATTTTTTTGACTCTGAACTTATGATGTGGCTAGTGAAAACAGACCAAGCATATCACCAGAAAATATATTATTTAGCATTAACAGAGCAGTGTTACATTTGGCATATTTTTATATAAGCACCGAAGCACATTGTTAATCTCCTTAGAAAAGGGAGCCTCTTTTCGATTAAAGAAAGGCCTGTCTTGGAGCACACCAGCAGCTGCTAGCTAATCTTCATTTTCAGTTTCAGAGCAATCTCTGATAAGGAAGTAAAAACTCCAAAAAAACTTGTTGCCAAGGGTAACTCTGCTTTTTGACAGTGGAATGCTTTAGTAATACTAAAGACCCCAGTGTGAAAATACAAAGGGACTCCAGTTTAAGAGACTGATTGATTGAAAGCCAAAAGGGCAGCCTGTAGCCTTCAGTACCTAAATGAGGGCACTGATTTTTAACTTGAGTGATACCAGACAGTAACTGCTTGTTGTTCTCTAGCTTGAACTTCTAGGTTTTGCTAAATGTGATAACTCTAGCAAATTGCATCATGCAGGCTGACACAATCAAATGGTTTGTATTTTCCTGTATGTTTCCCTGCAAAGCAATTTCAGCCTCAATAAATTAGATTGGCAACTAAATGATCGTCCTACGCTGCAGAGTTTGCAAGCTATCTGCCCTTTGATCTGGAGGGCTGTCTTTTCAATGCAAGCCTGAATTGGCTCATTAGGCTTTGCAATGTTAAAGAATCATATAACTGAACTGGCTGAAAATTAAAAGTGTCCCAAGCAACTGTCTCAGGAGAAAACACAAATACTGTCTTCTCTCATAATCTGCTAAATTATTTCATATCTAAAATGATTTCATATCTTATTTCATGTGACCACAAATTTTAATGTCACACCAAAGTTTGTATTTCTTAGTGGAACTTAGTCTTCTTTAGTTTCCCTGGTATATCTTTAAAATAAGAATACTTAAACTGTGCACCTGTTGCTGCATAGTTATTCCATACTTGGTATGCAAACATGGTTCCTCTCATGTCATTTGTATGGAGAAGAAATTTCGTTTCTGAGGTAACTCTGCAGTACTGACCTCTCTCTCTGCAACCCTAACATTAGCTACTAGTTTAGTAGCTCTGGCTACTCAGAGAATAATGTTATGATACTCTCTCCATCTCTGGCTCTCCTTGCAATGCACAGTAGTCTCAGCTATGTCCAGAGATTCATTTACTCCGAGGGGTAAAATATAAAGAAAGAACATTAATAACAGTGGAAAAATTTTCAGACAATAGTCAGAAAATATTACCCCACCACATCCACACATAGCATATATGAAATCAAAATCCACACAGAGGACAACTGAACCACAGGTAGATGGTTAATTTACATCTTGGATCTAACTAAAATACACCACCACTACAACCTGAGCAAACTTAAGTACCTAAGCAAGTTATTATAAACTTAGATGCATTACTTAAATGCATTTATTTTGTAAACCACCTCATTGTTGTTAACACAGTAATTATATCTTTAGAGGGTTAGCAGCAATAATTCCCAAGATTTGTTCTGTTGACTCACAAGTGTCTTGTCAAAATCATGAGCCTTGTGCTTACTTTATGCCATGCTTTCCCTTCAGCAAACTGCCAGAGCAACCAGGTTGGTGACTTCACTATCCAAATGCCTAAGGTCTGTCTTGTATCTGTTTGCTTTTGGTAATCCTTCACAGAAGTCAGCGTTTCCTTGTCAGAAAACAAGTTTCCTAACAGTATACCCCAGTATGTTTAAAAAAGAAATGGGCACACCACAAATTTTTATGCACTCTTGTCTTTGGGCAAAGCTATGCATTCACTCCCAAGCAGGAAGAGAAGAAGTATAACGTTATTAAGCTACGTGATTGAAGGGAACATCTTCCACAGTAGAATTAAAACCTCTTCCATTGCTGTCTCAAAGACATAGATACCGCTGTGTATGAATGTTGATTTCATGAACTAAAGAGACTTAATTGACTTAGTTGACTTCATTGACTTTATACTATTCAAATTCTATGTTCCTCTTGAATAAGTATTAACTCTTTATAACTATGCATTTTGGCTTTAGATCTGAAACATATCTGGTTACATATTAATTTGTTATGATTTGGCTTTCACAAGAAAGTAATGAAGTTGTTAATTAATTGCTGATGAGTTCTGCTTGGTGTGTGTCAACTGTACTGAGAGACTATGGTCATACTGAATACTACAACCACTATGTTGGTGTTTCTGCTGCTTAGGAGTCCATTGCTGCTGCATAAGTGTAGTGCCAAGAAACATAACCCAATGAAATATGTTTTTTCATGACCTGAGCTTTTTATCAGATCATTCCTTGGAATTATACATTGGTTGTGGTTTGAGCTAAATTAGAGTCAGTTTTCTGACTCTTAACTCAGTCTCATCTAACTATCGTCATTTTCTGAAAGATACCTGCATGTTTTTCGGACAGTTTCGCTCTGGAATTTGTAACACAGGACATAGGTGTGCAGAAAGGCCAATACTTATTTCTATAGTAACCAAGGCCATCCTCGAGCTGGTGAAAAAGGGCCACAGGAGGGGTGACCCTAAACTGACCAACAGTAATATTCGTCATACTCAGTATAAAACTGAGACATCACAAGGGTCATACCCGTCTTCTGTGATGGCTGATGTCCAGTTAGGACCTCTCTTCTCTGGTTGCTCCTGATCCCAGATCTGTGCATTCCTGAATCCAGTTCCTGAGTCCAGCTCCCTCCTAGGTACGGACACATTCCTTCATGTCTGCTCTACAGTCTTTGTGGTGACATATAGTCATCAAGGGGTGGGGGCACGTTCTCGTATAATTGTATGTATTTCATTACTTTCTAATTATTTTCATTATTATTATTATTTCATTAAAACTGTAGTTTTTGTTTCCAATCCACAAGTCGTTTTCCTCTCATTTCCCGTTCCCTGGGGGTGGGAGGAAAGGGAACTGCGAGTCCAACTGCACAGTTTTAGCTGCTGAAATTAGCCAGGTCGGGGCTAAACTGTGACAACGTTTTAACTGTTACTAAATGTGTTATGTTAAATCTCCAGGCATATCTCAGAAAGAAACAATGGTTTATGAAAATTTCTTTGAGATATACTTCTTTTGGATTTAGTCTAAATTACTGAATAATTTTAAAGACTGAAACTCTTTTTATGAATGGTGCAGTTTCACATGATAATCAGAAATAAGAACTTAGGAATGGACTTGATAACAGAGAGAACAAGAAGCCCTAAACAAATCTCTAGTTCTCATTCTAAAAAGTTTAGTTTTATTAGTTAAAATATTTAAGGTGTTCCGCCCACTGAGTTATAGAGATTCTAGATGTACAGTGTAATCATTTTCATTTCTTTAACTACAGTATTATGTGGGGATGGAAGGATTTATATAAATTCAGATACATAGCCTTCTCTCCTTCTCTCTTCTAACAGTGCAGCAACAGTAGCATTTGCCTGAATGTATATATACTTTTCCAATAAAAATTCTACAGCTTTAAATGGAGGTATGGTAACTACTTCTTAATGTGCTATACTAATAAAACTTAAATAAGACCCTTCATTGCACAGCACAGTCACTGAGTAAACAAATCCTTTCTTCTTTACATCAAGAACAGGAAATATCTGTGCTTTGAATAAGGTTTTCTGTTCATGTGGTAAGGACTTTTTCTGCACAATGATGTCAGAAGTTTTTTTGCATGTTTTAAAATATACCTCAAACCAGTTAAACCCAAATGCCAACAATACAGTTTAAATAAGTAAATAAAAAAGCCAACGCTGTTATTTTATCTTGGCATTATGTCCTGTATTTGCATCTCACATTGGAAAAAAATCTTCCACACATATTAAGTACCTTAAGTTGTATGGAAACTCTGGTTTTGGTCAGGAAAATTTCCATCCTCCAAGGAAACCTTACCTCACCTTATGAAGTTGAGGGTGGGGATGATTGCTGCTGCTTGATCTCCATCTCTTTTATATTGAAATACAGCAAAATATGTCAATAAGAACACAAGTTATATTTACCTCCAGCTTGAAGATGTGAAAAATGTGTATGAAAATAATTTTGATGAAATTTTTTCCTTTTGAAGGACAATTCATGTTAAGAAGTAATACTCCCTGTTGTACGTAGATGACTATCAGTGGATTAGAAACAGTGCCTTTTCTCTGCCTCCTACAATTCACTCACCAAAATAGACACATTTCTAAGTCAGCAGCACAGTATAAATTCAGAAGCACGTGGGACAGATAGCCATTTAAAAGACTGTTGGTAATGAAGACTGAATTTAGGATCTGAATTGTATGGTGAGGAAGGCAGAATTGGGCACTTAGCTTTTACATGTAACGGATACGGCTGATGTCAGGAAAGATTATGGCAGCTAGTCCATGCTAGACTGCAGCAGGGAGCACTGGAGATATCTCTTTCAGCTCTAGCTGTTCTGTGGCATTAATTTAATGCTTCCTGACAGATGAGATGGACTGGGAGTGCTGCGACTGTGGTCCCTGCCTGACCCTGGGAAGCCTGAACTCCCAGCTGAAAGTCTGTGGCAGATTAGTGTCCCAAACATGATGCTGGCCTAGGCAGGCTTTTCTCCTGACCTTAGATAGCTGTTAGGTTGTTAGGGTTAAAATCTCGGTCTGGCTTGGAGTCATGGACCTAAACATCTACCCCAGCTCAAGGGCATATTTCCAGCTCTTAGGTTTTTGCTCCACACTCCTCTGGGCTGTATGAAAGAAGCAATGTTGGCTGGTTTTTTTTTTTTTTTCCAGAACATTTGTATGAAAATAAAACCTTATTACTAAGTATTGCAAGTATTTGCTTTTTGAAGATGTCTAAAACCTTAAGACAGGTGTTTTAGATAAAGACACTATATCACACACAACTACACTTTTGAAAAGAAAAAAAAAAATCTGGATTATTTCTAATAAGAAGACATTGCATCTACCGTTGAAGAACTTTTCCAAGTTAGATAAATATTTCAATATGTGTTCATGGTACACATTTGTGAAGGAAGTGGAAAGACCAGAGTAATCATTAGAAAGGTAATAGTTCTTCCTGAGGATGAATATAAAAAGTAGAAACCCTATAACTTGGTCTTCTGCTACAAAAATTACCTCAACTCAACCAGTACTCAGTTTCACAACCATTGCTTTTTGGTCTGAGTTAATCAGGGACATGACAAACTCATATAGGTAAAGTAACCAACCGTAGGCTAGAAACTCTCTTAGATACAGCAATACCAGGGCAAAATCTTGTGTCTAATTTCTGCTGTCAGTTTTGACACTAGAGGATGTTTTTTCCCCTGTGTCACTACCAGCTGCATTCATAACATATTGTGTAAGGCTGTGGCCTTATTCAGAGTCATTTGTATGGCAATATACCATCCCATCGTGTTTTTAAAATGTAATATTAAGTTTAAGCTACCTTTTGAGCCAGAAAAAAAATAAATCTTGTAGTTCACTGACATTTCAGTGTAGAAGCACCACTGCAACAAGAAAAAAAACCAAACCTGTTGCCATTTTTTATACAAAAATAAATTCAGCATTTTGTTTTCTGAAGTTCCGTGGGCTATGTTTTGTAACAGGGACACTATAGGAAGAGTATGGTTATACTTTTTGAACATTCATCATTTGCACAAGTGAGCATGAAGAACAAACCACAACCATTAACATCAAAGAAAGCAAAGCAAACAAAAAGGAAGAAAAAGAGGAATAAGCAAGAAAGACTTCCAGGTTTCTGGATATATTTTTCCCTTGTAGGGAATCTAACTTCTTGGACCATTTGAGCTGTTTGCATTTTCTTCCTGTTTAATACATCCTCCATTAGTATCTTTACGCTGCTGATCAGCAGCTTGAGATGAAAGGCTCTATTTTGTTACAAGTTGGGCTTGGTTTTTCTTGAGAAATAAAAACATGCGGTGCATTCCGTTTGTGCAATAGGTAAAAGGATAATAGGAAATACAACAGAGAGGAAGAAAACTTGAAATTGAGTAACCTGGCAATGGTAGATATAAGCATTTTCTTTGTTTATGGGATGTTAGCCTGTTGACTGAAATAGAGCTTCAGTTAAATTAACAGGTGGAAAGCAAACATTTTATCTGTTTTCACTAACTTGGTAATACATTGAAAATGTTTGTTATATTCTTTAAAAGTCAGTATTTTGAGAAGTACTAAGAGACACAGTGTGATTAAAGGAGCTCTGTAAAATCTCTCAACATGCCTAATGAGCACAGGTTATGCTAATCCAACACCATAGCCACAACCAATACTTTTGTTTGCAGAGTCAATGTCTTCATTTTGCACTTGAATGTGGCGCATTTTAAATACCTCCATCTTTGGAAACCCTGATTTGATGAGATGGTGGATTATAGTACATATATTAGTTTTTATATCTGTTAGTGGGATTCAGACACGTTCATATATGTCAGTGTGCTCAGTTAGAAATGTCTTTCTGCAAGCTTTCAAGAAAGGTGGGGAGGATGCAGAAAGTAAGTTATCATGAATAATAAAACAGGAGCTTCTTCCAGTGCGTTTCATGAAAAGCAGGGGAGATTGTGTCTTGTTGCATGCACTTATTTTTTGCAATCCCAAACGCTTTTGGCATTTTGATGTAGGGTAGATATAGGGCTTTTCTTATCTGAGCCTCTGGCAGTTAGGAAATGTCAAGCAGAAAATGCACTTTGCCTGCAGGGGAAGAAGTCATTGAGGTGCCCTGGTGGTGCAGTAAACTCTGCAGGCTTACTCACAACGTGGCGAAGAGAAGAACCCTGAAAGCTGGGTCTTCCTTGCATGTCAGAAACAGTGAAAAAGTGCTAAAGATGAGCCTCAAAGAATGAGGGAAAATGGGGAAAATAGGTAGTTATGTGCATATTCATTTTCAGTTTCCTTTCAGCCTCTTTCTTGACTCCCTTGGCTAACCATAAGTGGGTAGGAATTAGCAAGGAAAGGAGAAGGAACTACATTTCAAAGTCACAGGCTTCCTCATAATTATTGAAAACGAAAGGTGGACTCCAATTTTCACTACAACTTATCTAAATTACTTAGCTATCAGTAGCCGAAAGTGTCATTTGAGAGTTCCCTTACACTACAAGAACAGAGTAAACAAGTATATGTATAAATAAGAATCCAAATAAAAATTAATTATTCACTTAAATCTGCAGTTTGTTATGTACTATGCCTCCTTTTATCACAGTTTTTCTGTATTTCATTCCGTTACCCTAATTTACTGCAGTAAATTACTGTCTTTTCATCAACATTCTGAAAGTTACATTATTTCCCAAGACAAATTAACAAGGCAGTCATGGCAACTTTTCAAGGTTGGTCCACTATTAGTTTGACTGGAGACCTGAAGAAGTAGACCTTAGTTTAGCTTTCAGTTGTGTGGTTTTATAATTAAAGACTATCAACCGCCCCAAAACTTTATGCTTAAAGAAATTCAAATAACCAGAAACTTTGAATGTGTGCATTAAACAGTCCATGTGTTAAAAATTAATGCCTGTAGTTAGGGATTAAGGTGATAAAGGACTGTTAAAACAGGAATAACCTTGTAGCCTGTTCAAATTGTGCTATCATCCATTGAGGCTGGAAGTCCTCTGGAAACCAGGCCACCCTGATCTAAATATTTAATTGTAGATACCTGGTCTAGCAAATAATTTTACACCTTATGTGCATGTTTAAGTGCATTAGTGATTTGCTAAATTTGGCTCCATGTTTGAGGAACTTGGTCATGGTTCACCATTATTTGTAAGGCTGGCCAGAAAAAAAAAGAATTTTGTTTATCTGGAAAAAAATGAAGTTTTGGGGTTGCTGTTCATCTTGGAGCAAACTAAGCTGTACAGATACTCTTTGTGGAAAGATAAGAGGGAGGACAAGAGAGGCAATCTAAACAAATGGTGGAGTAACTAGAGCAGTATCACCTGGGATATAGAATGGCATATTTAAATCCCTGAGCCAGTTAATCACTATAATAGAGAATAAACCAATATTTTTTAATTTTCTTTTCTGCTGAGGTTGTTCTAGTAAGTAATTGCAGTTAGTTATTCATCGGATCAGAGAAAGGGAACCCAACGTATCTAGAGAGTTTGCACCTCTCCCTTCTCTTGTTTCAACCAGAAATGATGCTATGATCCTTAGGAAGCTGACCATTAAAATATCTCCATACATTTCTGGGAAATTAACAATTGTGATTAATGAGATTTTCCTAGGATTTTTGTTAACAGATTTTCACCATTCCTAATAGTTTCTTTTGGATTTTTCTCTCTTTTTTTTTTTTTTAGAAAGGAAGAGAGAAAGGTGGCACCTGTTCAATAAATTTGTAACAAAAATGTGTAAAATGCGTGGCTTCACCACTGCTTTTCATTATTTTTTTTCTGTGTCTGAAGAATATAAATTATCCTACAGTATGTGTTGGAAAGGGTTGCAGAAGAGTTTGTTTTAGTTTCTCTTATCTACTCTGAAGAAAGCTGAACAAACTTACTTTTTGAAGTGCTGTTATTGTTTAGGTAATCGACACTAGAAACTGATGACAGGATGTGAGATTCTAATTTTAGTGATGTCCCATTGTTTTGAGGGGAAGTTGTTTTTGAAGCAGTGATTGTACGCACAGCGGGTACTGGGATCTTGTAACAGCAGGCAGAACTATATATGTTGGGACAAAAAATACTCTCTTTTGTAGTAGCTACGGAGCTAATATGCCTGTAACCATTTGGCTAACTAACCTATACATGATGTGGAGTTTCTGAATTCTGGAGATTTATACTGCTGTTTAATGTATATACTTCCATGATATGAATATGTTTTGGTTCTGCAGTATTCGGATGAATTACAGGTATGTGAAGGAGCAGAGGGGAGAAGAAACATTAAGCTGAAATGGATTTCTGTATCTTTGTCAGTCAGTCTGACATAATGAGAATAAAGTCTTATCTGAAGAGAAAACTGACTCAACTCCTTCAAAAATATATTACTTTCATGGTACAGTAATTCGTGATGTTGCTAAGGCTCAGTAAAATAGTGATTGCTAAGAACAGTACAGAAAATATCTTGTGAAGTATTTCAGTCTTGCCATTAGAACAAAGCTTTGGTGTATCTGTGTGAATTGGCATCCTTCCATTGACTTCTAAGCACAGTGAAGTGGGTGGGTTTGGGTTGTGCGCTTGGATAGACACGCAGTACTCAGCAGCAGCTGAACTCCCTGCGAGCCCAGCTTCTGTGGTTTTTTGCAGATTTATATCAACGAGGGTGGTCTTGATATGCACAGGTTCTGGTTGCTTCTTCCTGCCCTTCCTCCTTTGTAATTGGTTTAGTGGTTTGAACAAAGTGCAGAGAGGTACATTTCTGGTAAAAATATTGTGCTAACAATATTATAATAAGGTAATAAACTCTTCTTGATTACCCTGTTCTGATGCTCTGGTAGCTGGGGTTTGTGTGCTTGCAAAACTCATGGCACAAGTCAGAATGTATGTGTATTTTTTGTCTGTTTAAAATACCTTCTCTTTTCTGATATTAAAAGGCACTGCATGCTGCTCTGTATCTTAAAAGTTGCATTGCCAAAACTTTACTTTTCCCATGAAAACATGAACGTTTATCTTATTCAGTTTGGAGGTAAATATGACAGAATGGGATACAGTATTTGAAAGCAAAAGCAAAGGGAAAACTCCTTTCATTTTAATATTGTTTTCTATATGCTGATATTTTGTGGAATATGATCTTTCTGAAAAACAAAATTAATATTTTCAGAACTATTCATGTTTGCCCCAGGGATGTCATCTCTGACAGAGATAATTTAACATCATCTGTCCAACGAGGGAGTGAACAGTGTTATATGGGAATGAAATAATTTCAGTCTACCCTGAAGTTTGGTGGTCAAATTATGCTGAGGACACCCAGGCACCCCTGAGAGCCCTCCAGCTTTTCACTGCCATAAACAGACTGGAGTACCCAACCTCTGAGGAATCACTTTATGTTAATAAAGCCTTTACAACTGAGCAAATTGTAAAATAATTCTAATTTCTTGGTGGACGTCAAAAAAATTTGAAAGTCCATCTTGAGCTGCTGAGGAATGTGGGCTGTACCTCCAGGCTCACCCTAGACATATGGAATCTATGGGCAGCTCTAGTTTCAAATAGTGCAAAAGAGACGGAAACTGGGATGAAAAGTGCCGAGTAGTTCCAATACTGAGCTGATTTAGTTGAACTAAATTTAGTTCAGCTGGTTTATATCTCCTTCATGTTGGAATGTGGCTGAACAAGATTAGGCAGGGAGCAAAACAAGTGACAGTGCAAGACTGGGGTGGGAGAAGGGAGAACAAGACAGATGGCAACAAAGATATCAAGAGACAGAATTTTCTTCCTGTCCTCTAGTGATACACTTGGGTAGTGATGTTTTTAATGCTTCAAGTTGCAGAGTGCTGAAGTAGCATCTCAACCTAACTACAATCTAACATCATTTTAAAATAAATGCATCATATAATTTTTAGTTTTGTCTGCATACTTTCATTGAAGTAGTTGTATCTAATGTGTTTTTTCTTTTTATTTTTTCTTCCTCTCCTCTCCTCTCCTCTCCTCTCCTCTCCTCTCCTCTCCTCTCCTCTCCTCTCCTCTCCTCTCCTCTCCTCTCCTCTCCTCTCCTCTCCTCTCCTCTCCTCTCCTCTCCTCTCCTCTCCTCTCCTCTCCTCTCCTCTCCTCTCCTCTCCTCTCCTCTCCTTTTCCTTTATTTTCTTTTGACATCATTGACAGATCGTGCCATTGATCCAGAAGGGCCATGAGAATCTAGTGCACCATATCCTTCTCTACCAGTGTAGCAGCAATTTGAATGACAGTGTGCTGGACTACGGACATGAGTGTTACCACCCCAACATGCCAGACTCTTTTCTCACATGTGAGACGGTCATTTTCGCTTGGGCCATTGGAGGAGAGGTAGGATGAATGGCTATCTAGTATAGTTCATCAATGGGGCTTTGAGAGGATGTGTATCATAACAAAACTTCTTCCTCGTATATCACTCAGTCTGTTTTTAAGAGTACACAATCTCAGTCCCTAAATGCCTCATCAGTGAGTCCTCAACTTCTTGTTGGCTTCCTCAACTTCTTGTTACTTCGCAGGTATGAAATACAATGAACATCCTGGGTGACAAGCTGAAAGTAATAAAAATAGTATAAACAAAGTTGATGTCTTAGGGGAAGAAATTTAACTTGGGAACATGGAAGTCCGTCACTATATGATATGGAACACACTGCCTCCAACAATGACCAGCATCTGTTACTGGTGGAGAATGACAGAAAGAAAGCAAGTCTCTGTAGGTGACTACATAAAAGACATGGAGGCAAGATTTTCCAAATGAAGTTAGACATAAATTTAATTCATTTTGTGCCTCACCAGGACCTTGTTACAGTGTTACCCCATATAAGGGTGAAGTTTAGTACACAGCGTTTCAATGTAAGAGGAATCCTATGTCAGTGCAGAACCAGCAAAAGGACCACTTTGCTCATGGCAATGGGACATATCTAGAGAAGACAGTCTCTGATGCCGTGCTGACCCCAGGCTGTGTTTTCAGCCTATTTCATATGTTAATTGAGTCTGCAGTTAATTTTTTCAGCTGACACTAGGCAGCATTACTGCCAGAAGAATCCCGCCCTTTCTTTATCCCTTTGATTCGCTGTGTGCCCGCAGAAATGATATGTGGGCACAGAGAGGGACTGTGGTGATGGTTGATAGTTTCTGAAGCCTTCATTTGCCAGCCAGAGCTCAAACTCATCTTCAAGTACTGCAGTGCAAGGAAGCCAGAGCTGCTACACGGACCCATTAAAAGAAGTTTAATCCATGATGAGCATTATCCCTGATGTATGCTTTGTGCATTTTCGCCATCAGCTATGTTCTGACCTAGTATTCATACTTTCAGCTGTTTAATTTAAGTGAAATAAAAAACCTCATATAAATAAATTATCATTTGAGAAGCACTACGCAGGCTTTTTCAAGGACGAACCCATTGTTAGAGATCTGTAGAGAGGTATCTGTCAGATCTGGGTTACGTTCAGGTTTACTGGCGTGCTCACTTCGCTTACTTCAGTTTACCGTAGCATAGAATGGAGCTGATAATATTTATTACTATGTACTATGGTTAATTCACTAAGTTCTTTCAAGCAGCAGAAAGCTGGGATCTCAAATTGCACATTTCAGAAAGTTAGAATCTCAAAATTCATATTAACAGACTAGATATATACTGTAAAATTATACAGATTCTACTACTTTCTAAAAGTGGATTTGGTAAATGAGTTCACTTAGAAGATACTAGTATTTTAGTTTGAATCAGGAGGGAGCTTCTGAAGTAAATCTCCCAGTTATCCTCATTTACCAAGCTCTATTTATCATCGCTAGCGCTTTGAGAACTTGAATAGCTCCCCTTGGAATGAAGCTAAATTGAATGTTCAGGGGTGAACCCTTCACCTCCCAGCAATAAATGGGGTTTAGTGCATGGGGTCTGACCAGAGGTTGCCCAAAGGAGTGTCGTTTGGGAACAGAGGTCCAGCATAAGCTGTTGCACTATACAGTTTCTTTTTGCACAACATGGCTTGCCAATGCAAATGTAGCCATGAAAATCAATTTTATTGTTCAAATTGTTTTGCTTAGAATGCAGTGATTTGTGCATGAGAAATAATCGAATTACGCACAACCTCGATATTCCCTGGAAATTACTGCTTTTCAAAACCAGGAACATTTAAAATGTAGATTCACTTTCTCATATGGGTTTTATTGTCAGACTAACTGCTTGATTATGCAATGTTTACACATTTAAAATGGAATCATAAGATCACAGGATAATGCAGGTTGGAAGGAACCTCAGGAAATCTCAGTCCACTCTTCTGCTCAAAGTAGGGTCAGTGGTGAGGGCAGACCAGTTTGCTCAGGGCTTTATCCTCTATCAGGCATAGGATCTACTATTTTATATCGACATTATTATTTAGTGCATCTATTGTATAATAGCTATATTAGACTACAGTGCCACGTTCAGAAAGTTTTAAAACAAATTACCTTTGTAAATGTTATCATTGCTATTATTGCATCATTGAAAGAAAACCCCAAAGTATATATATTTATATAAAGAAATTAACTTTTAATCATGGCAAAAGTAACTGTATATGCATGTGTTGATTTCCAGGGCTTCACCTACCCTCCTCATGTTGGCTTATCCATTGGCACAGCAGCTGACCCTCAGTTCGTTCTTATGGAGGTACATTATGACAATCCATCATACACAGAAGGTTTGTACCCTCACACTCTTTAAAACACGCAAGACTGAAAAATGTGTTAAGCACAAGTGTTTCTTATTGCACTGCACAGCAAACAGAGCTGAGGCTTATTTTTCCTTGCTTAATAGTTCCTAGTTCCGAGTATTTTTCTCACTGTACTCAAAAATTTAACTTGAAGTTGGTGGGAGGTTGAGACATACAAGTAACTGTAAACCAGGCGAATACATCTCCTTTTATCACTGCATTCTTCATGTTATCTCTCCTTTTCTTTACTGGGAAATCGAACAGGCTGAGAAAGAGCAGCACAGCGCCCAGACTGTGAAAGAGCAACACAGGGAATGAGCCTTTTATTAATTATTTTAGGATTTTTTTTTAGAACATCTACCTGAACTGTGGACCTTTTCTGAAGGTGATGTATAGACTCAGGTTGGGTAAAACCAGATTATCTTCAAAGATAATATTTTTGTTTATAATGGTGTTTTTTAATATTCTTTCTAAAATTCATTTATATTTAGAAGAAGCAAAAGGAAGAAAGCAGAGATCCCAAGCAAATCTAGGCAACTTTGAGGCTGTCTTTTGGAAAGATAGTTTTATTATCTTGAAACCAAAGTCTACTGAGCTAATGTGCCTGAGAATATTCTGGTAATTTCTATATATATAAACTGAGTAAACCCCAGTGCAGCATAGGATACTGGCCTTTCATTACACCTCCATGTGTTTAATAAAATCCTCTCTGTGAGGTATGATGTTCTGTCTTACTATTCCCCGTCTGTGTTGTTCTACATGAATGATTTCAAAATTGTTTTATTTAATGACAGACTCTTGCCCTTCAGCATGCACATTTGTGTGGAGTACCGTAAACTTCATTTGCATCCTTGATGTTACCTGCTTTTCTATCAAATGTTACCTGAAAGCTTGAGAAGTCTCTTGCAGAAAAACTATTTTCAAATTGATTATGTCTCTAAAAGGTTTTATTTTAGTTGTCTGTGCTGCACGATACCATCGTTTTAATTGATGTCGCAGATAAAGAACTGGAAATAATACTGTTTTGTTTCCTTTTTAAACAACAGGGATGATTTTGCCCTGTTGGGACAATCCTAAGGAACATAGGGTCTCACCAAAGACTTAGGAACAGGTCAGCATAGGCAAAGCAAAGAGTCTGTAAACCAAGTCATGTTTCTTTCCTCCCTAAGATGCCAGGAGTGGGAGGGAGTAGACCCTGGTGCTCCCACTGCTTTGAGTCCTTCTGACACAGCATCCAACCTGCCACTGGGTCACATTCATTTTCTTTTTTGGGGATCTACATTTTCCCAGGCTGGGTCATGCAGTTAAAGGCTGCATTGTTAGCCTCCTGTTGTGATCTGGGGTTAACGCTTTCCTAAGAGACTCAGATTAGTAGTGAGCTTCGGCTCCCAGTTGGACTCAAAAATGTTTGAACTGCTCCTAACTTGGATGGTTTTGAATGCTTCTGTTTATGAAATCCTTGACATTCACTTTTAATTGGACAGGTGGCATCGTTTGAGATTGTTTATCTTATCCTCTTACTTATCGTAAAAATTTCTGGCATTTAGATGTTAGCAACAAGCTTGAAGAGGAAATACCACACAGGAAAAATTCAAGTTGATGAGATTGTGTAAATAGCTTCAGTAAGGGAATGCATATGGATTCCCGAACATGTGAAAATTGGGATGTTGTGGGACAGTATATATCACCTGAACTGCAGAATGTCTCATAATTGATTATCAGTCTTAATGGGCTATGCATAGATCATATCCTTTGTTCCTTGATAATTATATATTCCCTTTTCTTAGATATTTTAGTGACTGCCTCTCCTCTGCCCCTCTGCCTATCCTAAAACAGCCAGCTGATTTCATGTTGATGTAAAACTAGGTTTCAGGCACTGCTATGGCAGTTATGTTTTTTGGAAGACCAATATAGACTACTAGGGAACCTCTTACCTTCTCTGAGATAGTTGGTATGTTTTTTTCATTTTTAATTTTCAAAACTGAGATTTGAAAAGGGGCAGCAAAGAAGAAGGTAAGATATGAGTTAACAGAATATAGTGCTTGTGGAACACAAATTAAACTTTGTTCTTTGCTTATATCTTCCCTAATAAAAATGGTTAATACAAGAGAAGTAATTATAAGCACTTAGATGGTATAGGCAACATAAATTCTGAGTGGATACACAAAAAATGTGTACAGCTAAACATTGAAATGAATGGATTATATTCATATAATTATGACTTTTAAAAACCACAACCTTTTTTTCAATAGGCTTTGGTTCCTTAAACTACTTTTTAAAATCAGGAGAAGTCCTTGAGTTAGTGCAGTAATGAAGTCCTATGTAGTTCTCTTGCATACTTTACTCAAGGTGACAGTATTATTGCCAAGTTTTGGATTTAGCAAGCCTATTTTCATATATTTAGTTGATGCCCTCTTAATTAGAGAGATTGCAAAAGAGATGTATTTGGTCATCTGAGGTACAGTGAAACATGACAAGCAATCCAAATCAAAGAAAAAATATAATTAATGCTAGGTCTCAAGGGGAAGGAATAGATAAATTCGCAAGTAGAAGACAACACATATTTCATTTGAAAATCATACACGGCACATTTTGAGGTCTTATTTCCTTGTATTGTTTGTCTGCCTGTGATCTACCTTCTTTTCTCTGAGGTCCGTGTTGGATAACTTAGCGGAAAGGACACGGGCTACGGGCAGCACATGTTTTTCATTCACCTCTGAACACCACAGATACTCACATACTGTGTTTAACAACCTTCCTGTGAGCTACTGTCATGCATTCATTTCTGCATATGAGTTGACTGATTTCCACATTATTGATGCTGATTCCTCAATTTTCATGTAATAAAATTAGGATGAGCCTCAGAAAATGTAAATAATTTGTATTTTTTTTTTTTTTTTTTAATACTGATTTATAGCCGTGGCTGACGTGGTCCTTTTTTTTTTTTTTTTTTTTTTTTTTTTGCAGGCTTGATAGATAACTCTGGTCTGAGATTAATCTACACTCCAGTTATAAGGAAATACGATGCTGGGGTTATTGAAGCTGGTCTTTGGGTCAGCCTTTTCCACAATATACCACCAGGCATGCCTGAATTTGTGTCAGAGGGTCACTGCACACTGGAATGTCTGGAAGAGGTATGTCTCCTGCCTGACTCTGTTAATTTCATTCTTAGAAATAGTTTTGGACAGCCTCTTTAACTTCTTGGGAGGATTGACATTTACCCTTTAAAGACTCGAACAAAGGCATCTGCTACATGCTGCCTTCCAGAACGTTGAGTCCTTTTGATCTGAATATTTGGGGCGCTCAACACTCAGACTGCTTTGCTGGTGTGAGTAATGGTACTGGATGACAAAGCACTTGCAGTGATTTAATTGTGTGTTCAACATATACACATTCATTGCTTTCCATCACAAAGCTAATTCATAGCCTGGAGTAGCTAGCCCAGAAAAAATGTTGATTTTTTGATGGAGTCTAATTTTGATGGAGTCTAATTATGATCTGTACACATTCAAAAATCTTGTAATTTTGAAGTGAAAGACCGAAAGGTATTCTTAGACCGACCACAGAAGCTGAAGGCCTGAAATGGTTTTGTTGTATAGCCCAAAGTACAAAACTATGCATTCATTAAACACTTGGTTTCATTAGGATAATGTAAATATCTCTACAGATAATTGAAGCAATAGTTTAAAATGTGATTAATGTATCATGAAAGATTGTCGTATATGTTGTCACTTACACATAAAGGTTGAATCAATGTTTGTTATGATGTGGTTTGGAGTGAAGGGCAAATTGGAGATGGAATTTAGATTTGTTCTTGGTGATGTTAAATGTTGCACAGTCATAGAATTTTTCAGCCTAAAAACACTTCAGTAATTTGTAGTCATGAGGTTTGTGATTTTAAGTCTGTGTTTGAAAGGTATTGCGATAACAGATTATTTATAGTTTGGGCTCTGAATGACGATCAAAGTTTGGCATACCAAAAGTTCAGATCCATAGATCTCAGACAGAATGAGAATGATGTCAGATTTGTGTTGATTTGGCAAAGTTAATTTTAAAATGTTTTTGGCCTGGAAAAATATTTCAGATGTAAATGTATAGTATTTCACTACCAATTTAATTGAAGATGGGAAGTAGAGCATGTTATATTTACAGCCTCTTAATTTAAAGCACTTCTCTTGGCACAATATTGATGATAATGTCATTCATAACTGTGTAGATCTTTTTCACAATAAACATTCACATTCAGCAGTATTGGCCAATAGCAGTAAAATAATGTGCGGATTTTATTATATAATACCTTTCAAAGCCTTAATCTATTGCAAATTATCAGTAGTCCAGTTGATTTTCACCAAAACTGTGTTCATTAGGAGTCAGAATATGTTCTTATTGAAAAAAAAAGTCACAGAGAAAAACCAAGCCTTATTTGTATATCAAAACTTAATTTAACAAACAGATCTGTTTTTGCTTCAGGCTACACTTTGCTGTAAACTGAGGGAATGTAAAATAAATTTATTACTGTATTTTTTTGCTTTGTTTGTACACTGCGTTACATCACATTGCATCTGGGCACACTGATGGTGTTGGTTCCTCTGGTCAGGCTCTAGGTGCTGAGAGACCTGCTGGGATTCATGTGTTTGCAGTACTTCTTCATGCTCATCTTGCTGGCAGAGCTATCAGGATGCGCCATTTCCACAACGGCAAGGAGCAGAAGCTGCTTGCTTATGATGACGAGTTTGACTTCAACTTCCAGGAGTTTCAGTATCTGAATGAAGAAAGAGTAATCTTGCCAGTAAGACACCCTTACTTCTTTCCCTGAGAGTGTTTAAGAGATCATATGCCTGACATTTACTCACATTGAGGGTTAATCTTGCTACAGGATTCTTGAATGTTTTGTTCATTTTTCCGCTTACTGAAGAGTGACTAATGCATTAAAGTTGCTTCTAGTGTCAGGAGACACTAGAGCAACTAGCCTGGCCCATCAATCCAAACTCTTCTTTGAATGCATTTGGTGTCCACAACTGTGTGATTTGGTCTTTCTTGTTACACATGTTTGGACAAAGTAGATGATAAAATCAAGTGTGCCTGGTTGTGCCGTCTTTGTGCATCCAGCCAGCTGAAGGATGGAAACACCACCACGTGGCTTTACAGAGTTGCTGCAGCCAAGTAGCACATCCTGAGTATTTGCACAAATCCAGCAGTGCAAACAGGTGTCTACAAATCAGTTAGTCTTCTGTTTTTTTCACATTTTTATTTGTTGTTGAGAATAAAAGCTGTGCTCACGTTCCACATAAGGTTTCACTGAGAAAACGAAACACTTATAATTACATGATTTCTTCTTCCTATCTGCTGCACTTGTGAGAATGAAGTAATTTATATTTTAGAAAAATCCCAATTGCAATTGTATTATAAAGCAGTAGCAGTTCATAGGTATTGCATGAAAAGACTATTTTTCTTTTTTGTTGAGTCACTCATTTAAAAATTATTCACTCAATCTTTGTTAGTTCCAGCTGGCATCTATTGTTGAAATTTTTGCCTGAGGACAGAAAGTTTAGAGCTGCAAAGCCCATGTGCTCCAGATTTGACCAGCAGAACAGCCAGAACTTGGTGTAATTGGTCAAAATATCAAACAACTGGATTTTTTAAATTATTGAAACCACTAAGGGAAGGGAGCTGGAAAGACCTTTGGAATGACTGAACTTCAAGTATGGTCAGGAGCCCCATGCTTTCAACTTCCAGGCTTCTCTTCTCCTCCTTTCCTCTCCTATGTTTCTTCTTCCACATTGGGATACTTTAATATTCACCCTATAAAGGAAAGAAGCTAAAATGCTAACTTTCTAGTTTAATTTCTATAGCAAAACATGGTTGGTCAGGTGCAACATTTACTCTTTGAAGTCCGACTGCTTGTACTCCATGGGGACTTCAAAGACTCAATGGTGTTACGTCATCCAGGAAAGACATGTTGAAGGGTTTAGGATGAAGGTTGGCAGAAGATGACAGGTTTGCAGAGAAAACCTGTAATATTTTTAGGAAAATCCACTCAGATTATAGAGAAAGGCCTCTTAAAATTCAAGAAGAAAAATAAGCAGGTGGCAGAAAGACTAAAAGAGGTATTTGATAGTATCAGCAACTTTAAAAAGACAGCTCAAGTAGAAGCAGGATTTCTTTCTCTGAAGTGAGCCTTTTTTATGCCTTTCATTGTTTTCATCTTATGCAAAAATAGCAGTACAGCTTTACATACATTACTGTGGTGTAATTCAGACCCAAGCTTAATCAAGTAATTATTACTATTAAAAATTTTCATATAAGTTCTTGATATTCTCCTTCTTCCAGCTCTTCCAACGGTGCATCCTTCTCTCTGCTCATGGAGTCCAGGTTATTTGTTTTCTTTGTGCACAAGGACTTTCTTCCAAATTTGGAAGCAAAAGATCTAATCTCACAGAAGGAACACTTTTAGTGACTGTTACTCAGTCTGTAAGCCACAAGAGCCAAAGACCTTGCTGGTGGGAGCCAGCATATTCCTGCTGGGAGCCGTGAAGCTATGCCAGTTGACGCTGCTTCAGAGAGCTCCATCTCCATTTGGCTGACACAAGGCTGATGCACCTTCTTCCAGCAGCCTGGAGAATAGTTAGCACTAGCATTAATCTGGCAACAAGGGAGACTGCAGGAAAGGAGAAATTCTCAACATTTGAAGGGTCATCTTTTTTTTTTTCCAGGGAATAGTAATAAAATAGGTGATAAGATGATGATACAAAAAAAACGAACCAAAGCAAATAAACCTCTATCGTCATTGTGATACGAAGTTGCCTTAAAATAACAGATTTTTGATGTATGACTATGTTCTTTAATATTTTAACTTCCACTTGATTATCATGGTGATTTTGAGACTAGTATTTGATTAGGTACAGGGAACAAAGGTAATACCAAAGTGTAGATCAGTTTGTCAAAACAGTAAAAAGTTAATTGTATGCACTTGAGAGGGTAAGTATACAGCCTTTCCCACACATATCTGTCAATGTAGTTAAGACTTTGCCTGCCACTCCTCTACTCCTAGGCTTGGCAGATAAATAGTTGTTATTGAGATGTGGAAAATCTTCTTTTCCTCATTTGGCAGGTATTTCTGTTGAAGTTTGGCAGGATAAATTAGCCCGGGCAAAGCTATCCAAAGCAGTGCTGGATGAGTTTTGGAGCAAAAATCATGTGTATACATCATCTACATATATAATTTTCCTGAAAATAGCACTATATCTGGGCACCTCCACTGCTATTTAAAAAAACCCAAATCCGCAACAGACCAGAGTCTTAATAAGACTCCATTTAAATCCATGGGGGATCCCTGAGGATCTGGGATAATATGAATGTTAAGTGCCACTGCCCTAGCATACACTAATTATCTAATCCTTTGCTCTTTCAAAAACTAGTATCCATTGCTGTCATCTTTAGTTTTTAAGTGTTTGCTGTCATCTGTGGTTACCTGAAGCTGATGTTGATAAACTTCAGAACTCTGAAATTCCTAAATCTTGTGTTTCAGGGGGATAATTTAATCACAGAATGTCACTACAGTACTGTAGACCGAATTCGCATGACATGGGTAAGAAAAGTTTTAATGGATCAAAATAAGTACAGAGATAATATTGGGAACTAAAATATTTTCCATAAAATGCTATTAAAAAGTGTAAGCTTACTTGTTAATGCCTGGCATGTGTGCATGTAACCATGTATTATCTTTCCTCTCATAGATTCTTAGGTTTTAAAGTCATCAGGACTATTATGATCTTAGTCTGATCTCTTGCATAAGGTTTTCATATGATCGATTTATAAAAATAAGCAAGCCAGCTCATAAAAGATCTTTTAAAATCAGATTTCAGTAGTATAAACAGTGCTTTCTTCATAACATGTAGTGACATGCAAATTCTGAATATTCCAATAAATTATTTTTATGAAATTGTTGTGCATTTTTCCCTGAAGTTGAAATTGCGAGTTCCTACGTATTTATTTTCACTTATGCTATCACCAAAATTGGACAACTTGCTTTTGTACCTGACATAGAATCCAGGCAAAATGTAGGTCTTTTGGGCTCGGAAGAGGAGGCTGGGCGCACTGAGTCTCTGAGCATTACCTTTCTCATGCAGCGGCTTTTCCAGTGACAGGGACCCTCCTGGATAACTTCTGGCCCAGGACGGTGCAGGGGGATGCCACACCATACCCTTGCATTGTTGCAGCTGAGGCACAAGGATTGTCTGTGCCACAGCCCTGAGTGCATGTCCTTGGGGCTGAGGGGGTCCCAGTCAGGTTTGGCACATGGTGGAGTGCCATCTCCCAAATGCGCCTTTTTAGGCTGGCAGAGCCCTGGCACCAGGCTTTGCAAAGTGGCCACTTGGTTTTGGAGGTTAAGCAGATTCAGTTGTTGGGACATGCGCTGAACTTGCAAACTGGTTATGAAACCAGAGAGTGATGCCAGGCATGCTGTGTTTATGGGAGGGATGCAGCAGCTGGCACCCAGTCTTTGCCAAGGGCTGATCCTGCTGCCTTGGGAGGGACTGGATCCAGATGTCCGGGTGGTGAGACCTGAGGCATTTCTGTTTGGCAAGGAGTATCTGTTCCTAACATTGAGAGGGCAAAGGGATATGTCTCCCTGAATCATAGTTTGCATATAGGCACATGCAGTAGGTACATAAAAGCAAAGGAGGGACAACAAAGGCTTTTGAGGTTTTGTCTTATTTTTCTGTGTGATGACCACATTAACTCTTGGCCCCTGGTTTGTGTGTTTTGTTTTCTTCATTCTTATTGCTGTGGTTCTGTGACATTTGTAGAACTGCTGTCACACAAGGTTTAGGAATGGGCAGTTCCTAATCTTGTCTGTATTCACCAAGATTAATTTTAAAGTATTTTTTTGCCTGATGGCTCTCAATGGAAGACTGAAAGTTCATTTCTTCTGCTAGGTAAAAATCTTACTCTAATTATTTTATAGGTAGTGCTCATTTAACTTAATATATAACTTACATAACTCTATTCTTTCTTACTCTTTATCTGCATATATACTTAGAAGGAGAGCCCATATAGATATGTATTCCGTCCTGGTCTCCATTTTAATAGGTAAAGCTAATTTAATTTCTTATTAAACAGACTAGTTATCCTACCAGATTTTTTCTACATCTGCTCCATTTTGAAGCCCTTTTTCTGAAACATGGTAGATATAAGTACCTTGGAGGCAGCTTAAAATAAACCTGAACTTTCCGGATAATACTCTTCAACATAACAGGAATCTTATTTTACTGATAGTCATTCTTTCTGTCTTTTTCGAGATCTTTTAAGCTCAGAAGCTATTGCTTGAGCTTGCAGTGTATTTTGTAATTAATTACATAATAACTTCTTGCTACTTGATAACCTAATGTGTAAGATAATCCTCTTGAATTGGGCCTCCTAATACACATTTAATTAGCATATAAATGCTAATCAGTGTTTTTATCTCTAGGATTCCAATGCTATCTTGCTTAAAAGAAAAATCCTATTTTCAGGGTGGTCTGAGCACCAGGAATGAAATGTGCCTGTCATATCTGCTCTATTACCCGAGAATCAACCTCACCCGATGTGCAAGTATTCCAGATATAATGGAACAGCTCCAGTTCATTGGTGTTAAGGAAATCTATAGACCAGTCAGGCAAGTAAAATGTTTATGAATCTGTGTAGCACATCTATTTCTGTCTGTGGGATTACAGGGTCATTTTTATATGCCCTTTATTTCTTTCTGGTGGTGCAACAAGTTGCAGGGTCACTCATATCACTGCTTTTTGTTTAATACATTATGCTGCTATTTATTTTTCCTGCCAAATTATTTTGCATGTTTTTTAACAAAAAAGTGATTTCTTCTGTAAAGAAAATCATATTTCTCATAACAGTTCTTTTTCACAAAACCATCTTTAAAAAGACTGTGTATCAATGTCATATCAATGTTTCAAATCTACCAGTTTATTAAAACATATTAGTGTTTTGTATATAGAGATATAATTTCAAAAAAAACTTCGTCAGCGTGGGTTTCAAGCACCTCAGGGTAGATTTGTTGTCAATAATACTGTCAGTCATACTGCTGAAGTCAGTTAGTGCAACCAGGTCCTAGAACTGC
Source organism: Cuculus canorus (assembly GCF_017976375.1). NCBI lineage: Eukaryota > Metazoa > Chordata > Aves > Cuculiformes > Cuculidae > Cuculus > Cuculus canorus. Next base: position 42,354,198 of record NC_071403.1, on the reverse strand, counting down.
TGCTCACACGTAGAGATTAACGTTGTTTGGGTGACACTGACAAAAATGCACAAAAGGGGACGACGTTTTGAGTTAGAAAGGAAATGGAGGGATTGAGAGGACATTTAATTCTTCGTAAAAGATAATATAAAGATAAGTGAAAGATGAGTAAAAGACAACTGGTAGATAAACAATATGATGTAGAGAAATGAGACAATGGAGGCTTTGGAAGAACAACAAGTCAGAGGATGATTTACAAGGCAAGTAGTGAGAAAAACATGGAACTTGTGGTAGGAATATAGCCAAGAGGAAGAAAGAGCTTTTTAGGTGAACTGTTGGCTACGGAGGGCTTGCGGTTCTTGACTCCTGCTGTTCAGAGAAGTGGGCCGTTGTACATTTTTGAGATGTAAATCCAAATGATGTAGCTCATTCATCATTTTTTTTTCCTAATGAAAATAACTCACAGGAATCTGAATATTGACCTACTGCTCAGCTCAAAAGCAGCAATGTAATTTTGTTGTTGTAAGATCTGTCTGCTTCAGTGCTCTGCAAATTGAGTGGCATGGGGTGGAGGCTATTACCATTTAGGCAGCTCAGGATCTGTAATAACCACCACGCAATTCAGCTGGTATCTGATCACTGGAGTAAACCACAGGCTGGTGAATTTTAAAAATGTTACAGTTGCTCCAGTAAGTCACAAGAAGTCTTGCTGTCCTTCATCAGAAGAGTCCTCAGCAAGAATGAAATCCTTCCCAATTTGTTGATACATCTGGCTTTTCTGCCCTTTAATGTCAGTGGGATCACCTGCACAATGATATCACTCACTAAATGCAAGAGTGATTTACAGAATCCAACACAAAATGTAGAGTTTAGTAGGAAATGGGAGGAAGGCCACTATAGACAGGATATATGTGTGTGTTGATATATAAAAATCAATAAATAGCATATTTTGGTTTTAAAGTGTTCTCACAGTGCTTAAAATTAAAGCATCTTAATAGCTAAACTAAGCTAATAATAAGATTTTAAAATAAAATGGATAGACTAACAGTGTATCATTACATTTACATTTTAAAAGTTGTCTTTCCTTATATAATTTGTCTTAAAACGATATAAAATTATTCTTGGAAAGTAATTTTATGTACAGGCTTACTGGTCTTTGTTCTGAAATTTATATCCAAGACAAAAAAAGTTTGAAGAAAGTCACAATGCAATCAATGTCTACTTCATTTTCCACACTATTTCTATTTACAATCTCTTTTAATACAGGGAGAACACAGTTTCTAAATTAGTCCTAGCTGGAAGAGTCTTTCGGAGCTTAGAAAGAAAATGTTCTAACAAATGTATGCTCTCATGAGTGTTCATTCATGATAACTGTGCTTAGGGAAAAAATGCCCTTTTGGCCTGGGGAAATAAAGATGTTTTGAATAGAGTAAGTATGCAGACTGTCTGCCGCAATTGGAATAGTAATTAGAAGAAGAGATTATTAATGCCTCTAGTATTTATGATCTAATCCACAATTCTCATTTCATTAAGCTCTGTCAGCCTAAGGATATGTGACCTGATACTCATCTCTCTTGTGTCAGTCTTACACTGGAATTGCTTCACTGGCTCCTCTAAATCCTCTCTTGACTTACACATGAAGGCAAACTGGAAGGAGAAGCAGGGCACTGTGGCTTACTTTAGAACTCTGAGGTAAAAAAGAGTTCTAAAGTGAGCCACAGTGCCTCGATGGCACAGACAGTGGCATAAATCATCAAGAGCTGAGATGAAAGCAATTGGGCCACAGTAGTGTAGAATAGGTGCTTGATTAAAATTATGTCCTCTATGCTTAGATGTTGAATAGAGCAGAACTTTGGCATAGGCAGCACTTTACCCAAAGCCAGTGGCAGACAGCTTACTGCAAGATAACACATCTGTCTAAAGTTCTTTGAAAAGATAACCCATGCTCCAACCAAAGTATCAATTAGGCTACTTAAATAATATTTTAGCTACTTTCATTCTTCCACTAGCTGTATTGGTCTTTCTGTTTTTAAAATGTGACCCATCCAAAATGTTGTTTCCATTCATCCCAGTAGAGTCAAGCAATGAGAATGCATGAATAATGGAAAAGGTTATCGTTGGCTGTTTTTTTTTTTTTTTTTGATTTTCCTTCATTATTGTATTTGAGTTTTCTTTACTAAATGCAAGACAAGGAATATCATTCCTTTCCTTTCAAAATCTTTGGCTGCTGGGAAATGAGATCGGCCCTGTTCGTTCATGGGGAGGATTCTGACATGTGGGCAGATAATCAGATCTTTCATAGCAGTGCAGCAGGTCTCTATCAAACCCTGGCCTGAAGTCCTCCTGCAGCTAGCATCTAGGGATATTCCAAAAGGCAATGTCCACAACACCATATATTCTTATTTGATCTTTTTGATACTGCTGCCAACCAATGCATGTTAAAGCAACTCCTGTGCTAGGCTGAGTTTTGACCTATTATCTAGATGAGTTATGACCAGAGCTTGGCAGAGCCATCTGGAATCAGCTTTCTCATGGCAAACATTTCATTGCAACACCGTCTGCCAAGCCAAGTAGAGGGTGTGGCTTTTGTTTTGGTTTTTATTGAGAAGTTACAGCAGAAGGTCTGTTTTGTATTGTGTGTGTGTTCAGTTTGCAGATCAGAGAAGAGCAATGTAATTCTTTTTCTTAACTTGAAGTCTTTCATTTGAAAAAGCATCTGGCAGCAAGTCCAAAACTGCTGACAAACTTTCATAAATCTGTTTAGATCAGTGAAACTGCATCATTTTTCTGTTGCAGAGAACTTAGCTGAGAATGTGAGATAGGCATAATATACACATTAATAGTACATTTGTTTTTCTGAGTAGATTCTTCAAAAGCTTTTCTCCATTAGTTCTAACTTGATAGTATTTATCTAATTTTTAAAAATGTATTTTTTTTTTTTCTTTAGGACTTGGCCTTTCATTATCAAGAGTCCTAAGCAATATAAAAACCTGTCTTTTATGGATGCAATGAACAAATTCAAATGGTCTAGATCAGAGGGTCTCTCCTATAATGAACTTGTGCTTAAACTACCAGTGAACGTAAGATGTTCAAAAACAGATAATGCAGAATGGTCGGTAAGTGTTGAAAAGATGGCAACAATGCCATGAAACAAGTGTGATTTACTCTGTTTCATTGCATAAGTACCTGGTTCTATGTCTTCAGATTGTTTACACAACTATATTGCATTTATATACAATAACAAATGATGAGAATGTTTTATCAATGCTTTCCCTTAGCTCAAGTTCTATAAGCATTTAAAAGCAGTAGAGAAGATGGAGCTTTGATCAGCACGCAGAACCAGTAATTAGAGTATGGAGTTTTCCAGAGTGTATGGGACTCATCAGGGAGTAATCATATGCATCAAGATTAGGTGATCAAGTTAAAAGATTTTTTCCCTTGGCTGCCTTCATTGCCAGGGACTTATGTTAAGGTCTTGCGATGGATGTTTTAAAATCCTGAAGCTAGGTTTCTACTCTGAGTCCCTCTTATGGGGAAGCTTATTGACTGTATCAGAAAGCCTCAAGAATCTAACTTCTTAACGCAGGCATTTAGACTACTTAAAGATTCACGAGTACTCTTCCAGTATCTCTTGGGTATTTTTGGTCTTGTATTGGACCAAAATAGGTAACTTTGGATTTTGTGTTTCCTCTGTGGACTTTTGGAAGATTTTATCTTCTATAGTTGTCCTTTCTCAGTTCTCTTGATGAAAAAAACCTATAAGATAAAAATAATTGCCCAGTAAGTCAGTATATATTCCAAATGTCTGCTGGTAATTTAACAGTACTGCTGGGAAAAGTCATCGTCTTTAGTGTTGATGTGTGTTTATAAAGAGCTAATAGTGCATGTAGTGTCACCCCTGAAGGAGAGGCTGAAAAATATAAATATTTTCTTGATCTCCTTTACAGAACCCACGTTCAAGATTCCATGTTACTTTTCTGAGCTTTTCTGCTCAGAAGGAGAGATTGTCTCATTATACTGGTTTACCTGCTATTGTGGTTTTAGGCCAGCCTAGCAGAGCTGATATGAGATACCGCTGATGAAATGCTTCCTAGGAAAGGACCTTTGCCTCTTTTTCCTCACCCTGCAAAACAGCCCACGCTGTCTTGTAGCAGGCCACACAATGCTTTCAGGTGGTGGAGAAATTGCCTCTCCTGAAGCGGCCTTCTCTGGTCTTTCCAACATCAATCGGACTGTTCTGCCTGTGGGATGCCAATGAAATACTGTGTGCTATAAGTAATCAAAGAAGTTCTATTTCTTTCTAATATTTGTCCCACTGCAGAACTTCTATGAAAATTACTTATCAACAGTATGTGTGACTGTTCAGCTGTTTTGGTTAAACTTTTTGACCTTTGCAACTGCTGGCCGGTAACAGCTGCATGGCCACTCTTTCACTAATTATTTGTCAGAGGACGAGTTAAGATGTTGGAAAGCACACAAAAAAATTATCAGGAGGGCATAGGCTTCTGGTTTTTTTAAATGGTATGTTTTCTGGAAAATGTTCCTCTTTATCTTACAGGATGAAAGAACAATTCTTAGGACTTCAAAAATGTAGTCAAAGAGTGAGCTCACTGGAACTGGGAGTGCTTAGTTCTATCTTTTAGTAATAGTTTCCAGTTTCAAGTGGCTAGGGCATATTCATCAAAGCTAAGATTAGGAGTCTTTCCTTTCCCTTCCCTTCCCTTATTAGTGATAGTACATTAAATTGGCCATCCTCATAACAATCAAGAACAGATTTAAACTGAATGACCAAACAATCAGTAAGTTAAAAGAATAAGTTAAAGTTAAAGATAAGTTAAAAGATAAGTTAAAAGAAGGAAAAAAAAAAATTGAGGTAGGGAAAGTGAGTTGAAAATACCTTCATCCTTCAGTAGGGATGGCCCCTTGATGAATTTTAGCTTTGTGTTTTGTTTGCTGAGGTGAAGTCACTGTTTATTTTTTTTCTGCAGTGCAGTATAATTGCAACATAGAAATAAACCAAATAAAACACATGTTGTGCAGATGGTGTTCAGACTTCCAAAAAAAAGTGTGTCAAGGAGCTAGCTGTTTGCAGAGCTTCTTTCCTGTGACATGTAGGGAGTACATTAGGGAAACTCCAGCCAAGCAGGGTACCCAAATCTCACTAATCTTATGTCAAAACCATGACAGGCAGGTAGTTAGGTCCAGCTCCATAACAATTGCATTGATTTCAAGGTAAGAATAAAAAATGCTCAACATATAGAAATATGACACCGCTGTAGGTCACCTGGCTTGAGCAGGGACATGGGACCAGATGACCTCCAGAGATCACTTCCAACCTCAACCTTTCTGTGGTTCCATGAAATAATGTGTACACAATAAACTGCCGTGCATGAATGCATTCAAATATCATCCAGCATCTCTATAGTACTGTAACACTGTAAACATCCATTTTATCTGCCAGGGAGATGAAAATAAAACCTAAACCAAACAAACAATCCCACAAAGCAAAGTAAGATCATACAAAGCAATCAACAAAAGCCTAACCTTGCTTTATTGGAAAGGATACCAGTGTATACAGCTGCTCCTGAGTAGAGAACAATGGATACCCACACTGGCCGATCATTTGGTGTATAATACATGAATATATTTACTTAGTTCGATGACTCCACAGTAAAAGCTACAAGCCCAGTGTAAAACTAACAGTAGCTTCTTATGCAAGCTGCCAACTAGAGAACAAAGTAGAAATTTCTAGTCTTATGTGACAAAACTTTAATTTTTTTTTAATTTTAATTGTAGATCCAAGGCATGACAGCTTTACCGCCTGAAATAGAGAGACCATACAAGCCAGAACCAGTGATATGCAGCTCATCTTCCTGTTTACATTGCAGTTTATTCCTGGCCCTGTTGTTTGTTGTACAGGTCACAGCTATACCCATAGAAAATATTTGGCCCTTTGTATAATAATTTTTATTAATTTGTGTTCTTTATGCCATGCAAGTTCTGATGTGTTTGCACTGTTGCTATTGTAGATTTATTTTTGTACATGTTAATAAATTAAATTTGCCAGTTCAAAATGAAATGTGTACTTCCTCTGAAAACTGTGGGATTTTTGGTTTTCAATGTAAAGTATGTATAAAACACAGTAGGTACACTGGCACATTGCATATAGAAATCTTTTCCCTCCCTGTTTTGTTACACTTTCTCTTGGCTCTTTCACATGGTGTTTTCAAGATCAACTATGTAGATGGGTAACATTAATAAACTAGAAGCAAGTTAGTTAACCACATTCAACCTGGTGTGTGCTATGTTATTTTGTCTTGGTTCTTGACATCTGTGGGTTATGAAATTATTATTGTATGGACAAGTCTTGTGAACATGTATTTGGGCATGTTTGACTGGCAGGCTGTAAAGCGCAGGACGGATTCATTCAAGAAGGACATTTTTTGGAAGCAACACATTGCAAACCATCTTAACTCCTGAGAGAAGCATGCGCTGTGGGTGAGAAAGGGATAAAGACACAGGCAGAAGCCCAAATCTCCCCATAGCAATTCCTGTACGGTCCTTTGACTTGGCAGGTATTCTTTTCCCTAGTCCTTGGCAATTCAGTGTGTTTCTTTAGTCTTAAGGTATTTGTACAGTGAGTAAAGCTTTGGCAAGAGGTAGGCACAACTTGCCAGATTAGATCTGGGTAGCAGTAGCAATAAAGATCTATCTCACAGCCAGGCTCTGGCATGCACAGGGAAACATAGTAGGAACCTGCCAAGATTTATTTTTAGCACATGCTGAGCATCACAGTAGGCCAAATAGTTGATTAAGAAGTTACTTTTGTGTCTCGTGTATAATTTAGTATTTTATTATTATTGTTTGGAAATCTGCAACTGTTTTACTCAGATTATGTTGGGCAGGGATGATTCTCAAAGATGCCTAATTTATTGCTCCCCAATGAAATTATACAACACGGTAGAAAAGGACTGAACAGCTAACCCCCACCTAGTTTTCATAGCCACACTGCAGTTACAGTAAACTATAATTTTTCCACAGTGCTGCATAAACTTTACTGGATTGTATCTGTGAAAATAAATTGGTTTGGATGTTGAGAGTGCTTTGCTGACCACTGAAACACCTACACTACAACTAACCTCTCTTGACTGAGTTACATACTGACTTTGTTACATATGTTTTATGTCATTGAGCACTCTTTTGCAGTGTCATGAGCCCAGAGCAGATCGAGAACCTGACTGAGTTGGTTTTCTGATACCTGTCTGTGCAGTTGCACCTCCTATTGAAGGTAGGCTGTTCTGATGCAAAGAAATATCCCATAAAGAAAGCAAGGAGAAGATTTGGGACCCATCTTCACTGTGTGAAGAGAAATGAGAAGGAAAGCATCAGAAAGATGGTAGGGCTCCTTTGTGGGCAGCTAAAATGACAACGTATGTGATAATTGACACAGAAGAGAGGTGCGGAAGCAGCTAATGCCTCAGGTAGAGATGAGAGATTAATCAAGTATAGATTAATTTTCTTGGAGCTATAACAATCTTACTAAAAAATTTATGCAAAAGGAGAGTTTAAGATGGAGGTTCACAGGGCCTACTAAATCCCCCTGATGTTGCAGTCTGTAGTTGGGCTAAGAAAGCTACTCCCACCAAATCCTGGAGAATTTCTTTGCTCTTGTTGGGCAGCTACTTGATTTAAATATACTGGCGCAGTGGTATGTTCTGCTGGTGCTGGATAAGGTAAGAAAAAGGAGCATGTGGAATAGCACATGGATTTTCTTGTGGTCAAAACCTTGAAGTTTCAATAGAGTTGTAAATTTTTCGGTGTTTCCTTCCTGCCAGCAGAATAACTATGCTTTTCTGTTCTGTGTTGCTGACTAGAACTGTTTGCAAAATGAAAAACAAATAATGGTCATAGTGAACTACAGGCAGAAAAATCTTCCAAGCAATTATTTGTACATATCTGTTTGGAATATGAGAAGCCAGGTTATCCTCCAGCTAAAATAGCTCATAGTCCACAGTGCATCGTATTGTAAAAGCAGTCGATGGGAGTCTGGGCTTTTCTTACACTTAAATCCACCCCTAAAGTGGGCATGTTTGAACAGCTTTTTGTCAGGCAACAAGGAGAAAAATTACAGGGAATGAAATAAAAGAATATTTGTGTTGGACAAGGGAGCTCTTTCACATGCAATACTGTCTCGTTTGCTAATAGATGTGGGCTACTGGCATGAGTCCTACGTTAACTTGGTTTGCAACGAAGATAAAGTAGACCTAAGTTTGTTTTCCATTAATTTGGCTATTCTCTGATTTGATGTAGTGTCTTATCTATGAGAATTTTCTTTCCATAGGCACCTGGCCTAAGACCATGTGAACAGATGGGTGTTGTTGCCATCCAGTATGTCACAAGATGATATAAAGCAAATGTGGCTCAGAAAGGATGTCTGTGAGAGATAACTGCTAGTAAATCAGGAAGACCTGCCATATACACTAAAAATTCATTTTTATTTAACCTGAAACTGTTTTATGACATCTAAAGGAATGGAAAGGAAAATTTTACTCCACAGGTAAATAAAAAGAGAGACTGCTGATACAATTCTGGGATATTTCTAACTGAAAGGATCCAAAACGAACGTGAGCACATTCCATTGTTAAAGAAACTTATAATAAGAAAACAAATAAAAGGTGAAAGTCTGAAATTGTCGAAAATTCAAAGCAAGGATAAAGTCAAGAAATGTCATAAGCTAATTCTATGCCACTGAAGGAAAAACAGATGAGGCAAACTACACATGAAGAAGCTGTCAGACAAAAATTTCTGTGATTTTATTTCAATATTGCACTATGCTAAAGAACATGCTTGAATTATACTGTTACCCAAAGCTTATGTACTAGTTGCAGATAAAAGTGTTTACAGTTAATACTGTTTTCAGGCAAACTATGGTAGAGGAGAAGCTATTGATTATATACTGGAAAATCAATGAGTTAGTGTCTATGAACACAAAATGACTAAACAGTACTTCCTTTTAACGATTTTGCCATTCAAAGCTTTTATATGTAAAGAAATGTTTTTAGAGTTTCTACTGAGAAACTAAACATATAAATATTTCAGTGGGATGAGGAGTTGCATTCTGGAATAGCAGCTGAATATCCTACTCTCTTTAAATCAGATTCCTCACACAATGATCCAGCTGCCTGTCACCTGTAGACTTATCAATAGATGTACTATTAATACTATTTAATCCCTTTTGGTTTTGTTATTTATTCATTATGAGGCTTCCATTTAATGAACCCATGACTCTCCTCGAATATCCACATTATCTGAATCAACAACAGTCACATAACCAGGATGCAGGAAGACCACGAAGGAAGCACTGATGTTTATGTAACATTTCAAACCGCGCCTATGGAAGACAGAGTCATTCTCTATATATCCCATCCATGACGCTCTTTATATGACCCTGTGTCAACCCATTTGTGCCTGCATCACAGTGGCATCTAGGTTTGGTGCAAGTGTGGACTGACACAAGAGGTGACAAGCAGAGCCACAGCCAGTGAGAGTGCAATAATACTGGACTTTAGCCCTTTCACTGAGGAGGTCTGTCTTGGTGTGGGAAATAAGGCTGAATGCTGGAACAAAAGCTAAGTAGAAGAAGGGGGTTGAATGTGGGGAGAAATGGACCGGGGTATCCCTCCCCCCCCTCCCCTTGCTTTCCCCCCACTCCTTGCCACTGGCTGAGTACTAGGTCTTTAACAGTAAGGAATGCATAAAGGGCGCATCAGTATCAGTACATGTCTAGAAGTGGGCATAGTTGACTCCTGCCAAGGACAAGAGCCTAATTATTTTCTAATGGAAGATGGATTGCAGCTGATGGGCTGAACTTCCCCTTCCCTCGTCTGCCCCTGGACTTCTTCAAGGTAAGAGGGCATGAGGAGGGAAAGATGTGATAGAACCTTTCGGGATCAGCTGACAGGCTGGATCTCACCCCCTTTCCCACTCCCTGGATTCCACTAGGGTAAGCAGTTGTGTTATCCATGCTAAACATACATCTTAACAACAAGCTAATTAACATGAAGCTAATTATTAGTATCTCTCTGTACTCTAACCCTATCTACACATTATCTTTACTCGCATCTGATTGCTATTGCTGTGCGTAGGTCATTGCTTGTCATGTTCTTGTGTGCATTAGGGTGTTAGGTTCAATGTATTTTCACAAACAGTACCTTCTCCACAGCTATTAATGAATTTTATTAAGTCATCAGCTGTTATTCTTAATAAAGTATACTTGTTTATGTAAGTCTCTGCAGTAACTGCTTAGAGGAATTTAAAGGGGAGTCTCTAATAACGGAGCAGAGCAAGCTGGGTATTATTAATATTTACCTTTGCATCATTGCTCTCGTTAATTATTGCATATGTAGCACACTGGGTAATTATTAATTGCCCTTGCATCATTGCTACATTAATGATTCTGACAAGCTGGGCATCTCATCCTTGTAATACTGTCAGACTGGAGGGCTCTGGCCAGCAGATTGGGTGATACTGTTAGCAAAAGAGTTAAACAGATTGGTAAGCTCTCCTTGAAGTCTCTCATATATTTTCAAATTTACTGCTTGTGATGTTCGTCATGTTGTCCTCTCTCAAAATGTGACACTTGGTAACCAAACTGGCTGGTTAGAAGGAGGGATTGTATGTCCACATCAGCCTAGATGCTGGAAAGGCACAAATTTAATGAATAAAACCTAGCAGAAACACTGGCCTCGTTCTCTTCTTTCCTCCCTTCATGCATAGGTGACTATTTTTAGTCTAATTACTACTTCTGGAATTTTTAAGAATTCCCACTCCTTCTGTTCTTTTTCTCTTATTTCTGATTTTTTATACATCCCTGTCTTGCATGAGAAAGAGAGATAGCAAGCTTATCCCAAGCCTTTTAGCAGAGCGGAAAGCTGGGAGAAGAAAATGCTCTTCTGAGCTGCTTCCTCCATCCTCACAGAGGTTTCCCCAGACCATGGGTGCCCTCAGAAGCATCGTCCCCCAAGACTCCAGTGTCTTGTGAATTTCCTGAGTCTGGCACAACCTGAACAAAAGGGTGAGGTCTGCTATGAAGTTTCCCTTCTTCAACCCCAGCAACATGCTTGTGGTACAGCTGCCCATCCTCAGTTACAAATACCTAAAGCGTGGTGCTTAGTGCACTCATCTAGGATAAAGGTATGACTATAATTTATGTTTGTACATCAAAACTAGCAAAGTAGAATGTTTCCTTAGACAGAATTTTTAGTCTCATGATAATTCTAGTTTTCAGGAAAACTGTAAGATACCGGGATAAGATTATTTAAATGTCTAAAAATGTGACTTAGAGTGTGCTTCCGAAAGCTGGCCATTTCAGGCCATTCATTTAGCATGTCTCAGAAAGATATGCCAAAATTTATACAAGTTCTTCCAAAGCACTGAACAAGAATAACAGCCATTGCTTGAACAATCCCTCATAGGCAGGTGCGGCTTTTTCTGTTACCCATTTGTTTTGCATTGTATACCTAGACTTCAATGTTGAAAAGCATTATCATGGGGAAGAGTTACACTTCACATTTTTTACAGGTACAAATGTATTTGCCAAATTTGTAATTTCCTCCTACTCATCCTGCTCTTCTTCAAAGTAAGATAATGACTGTTATCTACATGAGGTAATGCTCATGGAGAACTATTTTCTTCTGAATAGTGTGTAAGTGCCAACATTAAATGGTGCAAATGATTTTTAAATGCTGTCATTAACATACTTGTTCTAAATACTGATTTGCCCTGGTTTACATAACTGCGAAAGACAGAAGAGAATAGTAGCTCCTGCTCCCATTAGCTGTGCTAAATCGGACTACAAGACAACTTACAAAAACTTTGAAGATTACATGTACTATAGCTGTGAAAATGCACAAAGAATAGGAAGCTTTTCCCAGACAACTGTGGTGAGTGAAACATTGACTCCAGCAATGTTTGTTTGCTCCATGTCCTGCCTTTTCAGTCTTTGCAGCACTGATGGTCACCTGTTGCTTATGAATTCAGTGGTGACTTCTGCACTGGCTGTGCATGGGGGAGTTCAGATTTAAACTCTTTCTATTATGTTTTTAGTGATGAAGAGTAGTTTCACTACCAGTGATGACTAACACTGTGGTGTTGAGGTGAGCTCTGAGAGACAGAAAACTCTTAGTGTAAAATAGAAACGGATTGTATAAATACTTCTGGAGACTCGGAGCATTACTGGCAAAGTAAATTACCTTTAGTGAGGCTGTTGTCTTCTTTTCCATGTATGGTTCTCACGGATTACATTTACAGCACTTTGTAAATGCTTCCAGCTTCTTCCTTTCTAGTGAGCAAGAAACTAGCTGGGAACTAAATGTGTTTCTCATAGTAATTAACCACCAGGCAGCCTCATTACAGGTGGTTTACAACTCCGTTATGAAGTAAGGGGCAAGCAAAAAGAAAAAAATTTAGTTTTATGGGCCAGAGCAACCATTTCCTTAGAACATCGTCATTAATCAAACATGATTTAAATCCCTCTTTGTAGCAATTTTTAAGAAAGTTAACAGTATTTTTTCACTGGAGATTTCTAATCTCTTAAAAGGAAAACTGTTAAAATCCAAGCTGCTGAATCCTTTTCCTGCTCTAACCTAGGGACGAAGGAATAAAAGGTTCTTAGAGCTTGACACAATACTGTGACAAGCCTTGCTTTAGGAGAAACAAAAATACCCTGAGAGTCTCAAATGACTTTCAAGTGTATTTAAGCATAGATTATCAATACCATAGAAAATACATTAAAAATACCTGCTTTATCAAGTCAAATAGCATTTCTGTGCATCTCCTGTTAGTTTTACCAAAAATTTCTGCCCCTGGGACTAAAAGAGGATGTTGTGTAGTATATTTTTCTTTTTCATTAACTGTCTTAAGATTGTATGACTGGCTTGTCATTAGAGGTTGTTTTAAGATATTTAAGGGGATAGGATTTGGAAACTTCTTCATAACTGGTGCAAAACCTTGCAAGACATTTCTGGGGAATACATCAAACTTCTATAAATATCTATGTGTTTTAGACATCAAGTTAGAAGTCTGCAATATGCTGTGAAAGCCATAAAAGCTGCACAAGTGTTGGCCGTTATTTGTGGCATCCGGCAATAAATCTGGCAGAAGCTATTCCCAGATTGTGCCTCTCTGGGGAGACTGTAATTGAAATACTGAACTTGGACACATTTTTAGACTTGACAGGTTGGATTCACCGGTGATGAAAGGTGATACAAATCCATTATAGGCCTGTACGAGTCTACCTGATCCTTCAGCAGCAGAGAATTTGGTCCTTCAAGGCTGGCAAGTTCTAGAAAAGCAGGTCAGAAAGTTGAGAAAGGCACCGCAGGAACAAGACAGCAGGAAAAAAAAATTAAAGAAAGAAAGAAAGACATAAAGAAAGACAGATAGATCGATCGATCCAGCCAAACATACCTCCAGAGGTGTCTTTCACCTACGGCGGAGAGGAATAGAGCTGTAGAGAGAAGAGAACCCTGTATATGAAATCTGTGGGTATTTTTGAAGGGCATAACAGAAAGAAGAGCTGGCTTCATACATAATCCATGGAACAAAGCGTACAAGTCCCAGGTTCAGTAGCCTGCCCATGCCGTCGTCAGAAATATGTGTACAGATAAATTAATACACATTCGAAACCACTCCAAACATAAATCTGAAAATGTGCATGTGGGAGCTGGATTTATCACATAGATAAGAGGACAGCCAGAAACATACAGGGAGTATATCGGTACAGAAGAGGAAAAGTGAAACTGGGACAATTAGGCAAACTAAAATTATGGAAGGCTGGAAAAGCCTATTAGCCAAGCCTTCCTGATTATTAAACCTGTCCAATGGCTTGTTCATCATCTTTGCGAAGTCTTTGAGCTTTATTGTCTGGGAAAGGCAATCTTAGATTTGACAAAAACTGTCTACTTTACAGAACATTCCTGTATTGGCAGGGGATAGTCTGCTAACCAGATAAGAACCTTCCCTTGTAAACAGAAAAATAAAACATGCCTGTTCCAAGAACAACTTTTTTCTGTAGGTATATTTTTGCATGCATCATGTTCATGACCAAAATTATGTTTAAGGACTAATACCTGTTTGCCAAACTTGATACTCAGAAATTTTTCTGTTTGTTTGGTTTTAATGCAAGTTCACAGATGGTGTCTTTATGTATTTGTTTTTAAAAAGTTTTTGTATCACATGGGAACAGGTTAGAAATTTTGGAAAGTGCAACTTAGGCAAAAGTTTTCATGTTGGAAAAATACACTTACTATATTCACTAGTTACCCTCAACTCCAGCACGGACAGTAAAATAGAACCTTCTATACAGTGTCCTCTTCAAAGTTTAAATTTCATTGAAAACTCTGTTTTCATATTCTGCACTAACTGGTAAAGTAGATCTGTTCCCTTTCAATCAGTGCTTGCTGGACTAGGACTTATCTTCATTTATTTGGATTTGGTTCCCAGCTATAACTACTATAATTGCATTTCTCTGGCTTCCCTCCCTTTATTCTGGTTCCATGGCCCTGACTAGAATTATCCTGTTCCTGAGCCACCTCATCAGATGTAACATCCTTCCTGATCTTGCTTTTAGCACTAAAGTTTTCATTTTTATTTTGTCTATTAAGAAGAAAAGCCACTTTACTCTGAGTGGCTTAAAGAAATAGCTTTTTTGCTTGTTCAGCCCTGACAATTACCAGAACAAGGATACTGCTCCTGCCTGCAGAGCAGGGTAACAGGACAGGGGGAATTTTAAAGGGCTGAATTCTGGACTTGGCAGCATGCAGTTGCCACCTCTGCCATTGTCTGCTATGGATCTGCCCCCCGTGCCCACCTGCTAGTCTCTGAACAATGTGCAGCTGAGATACCTGCAGGCAGGAAAAATGGACTTCCCAAACAAATAGTGAGGTGTAAGTCTTGTACAACACAAGCTGTTTACATATTTTTTTCATTTCCGTACCAGCTAGTATTTAGTATATCACATAATTTGCAGAGGCCAGAGGACTCTTTCCTACGTACAGGAGGAGTCCAATGCCTCTTTTTCCCCCTTCCATTTTTTCCTTTGTGATTTTGGATTAAAACTTGAAAAAAAAAGAACTAGACTGAAAAAATAACTGCTTATTGAACAGCACTCTCTGCTGCCTCCTAAGAGATTTGCATGTAGTATATGCTCTAAGCTTTTCAAGCCTGAAATGGACACTCCGTGGGATGGGAAAAAGGCCCTCTTCTGACAAGGAGCTAGAGAGGATGGTGTTAAGCAGTCTTTAATGTCAGTCCTAAACTCTGTCGTTTGCCCTCCCAGGCAAGGGGGAGACCTCAGCAGTAATAAAGGAAAAGAATGCAAGGGGGTTGAGTGTGCACACATGCATTAAAATCCATCTTCAGTCCTCACCTGGAAAATCTCCTATTGATGCAGCGTCTCGTTCAGGTGTAGGATGGGAGGAGCTGACATCAGGCAGTGACAGTGATGGGCTCTGTCAGCGCACTTGAGAAAATACTTTTACAACAGAAAAAAAAACCCAAACAACCCAACCCAAACATCTGCCTTTTCCAAGTAGAAATATTTTTACTAAGGTCTTGTCCAGGGACAGAAGCTGAGGCATTTACGTGTAAATTATTACACCTGTAGTTCACACCAGTATAAAAATATTTGCAGTGTCTGGCCAACTCCCAGAAGGAAAAGGAAATAAATAATACCAAAAAGGAGCCAAAAAGATGCACTGACACCAATTATGCTGGTAAAGCAGTGTTAACTTTTTGAAGTGTTTAGCACACACTTGAGCTAATGCAAAACTGTTATGCAGACAAAACCTCATAACTAAAATGACATCATTTAAACTCCTGGTTTAAGCTTAATAACACAGATAGCAGTGGCTGAGAGTATCAGACAGCCTCAAAACGAAAGGGAATGGAAGAAAAAGTAGAATAAGTAAAAATAGAAATAGGAAATAGAGATTTAAAGTTAAGGCCCTGCCATCTGGTGGTTCCAAGGAAGAATAGCTCCGGTGCTGTAGCAGTCACTGGCAGTCCCGACATCCAACAGTGTAGGGTGAGTTTTTCAGCTCCACCTCTTGAGCAGAGCATCCCTGGGACACCGGATTCCTGCAACCCTGCATGTTTGGGGTTCCAGAAATTGGCAGCCCGACAAAGGTGAGGCTACCACTGCTGCATGTCCCCAGGTCCAGCCAGTAGCAAGCCTGTGTATCCCCAGTAGGAACATATACACGAACATGATGTGTGCACATTCGTCAATACACACATACACTTGGCTGGCCCACAAAGCAACCCCAGCTGTGACACGCACGCACAACCAGCCTAATCCCATTCTTTTCTCTCTCACATCATGATGAAGGTCCACCAGCTGGAAATACGTACACATACACAATGCAAATCCCTCCAGTAGCTGGCCTCTGGACTTACGAGCCCCTAAGACCCACTGCCCTACTCCATTTATTGATGCTGAGATACACATATGCAGACGCAGGCATGCAGAGACACTGCCCGCCTCAAGTCCCAGGTCCTGCCCACCAGTCGGTCTAGTGTGGTGACGGTGGATGAGTGCATACTGACACAAAGCCTCACATGCATCAGGTGCATCAACTCAAACATGTGGCTGTGACCCATAGATTGGCTCCAGCTGCTGGCACTTAGACCCGCTACCTAACACATATGGAGAGGAAAATAGTTAGAAATGGAGATGAATGAGAAGCCAGGATGAGCTGCACTGATTTGGTGCAGTGCATGATCAGATGGGCCTACTTACCAGCAGCTTGCTTACATGTAACAAGACCTTTTTATCCCCTTATCCCCATATTTTCCCACCCTTATTTTGCCTCTATTACTCCATTTCCCTTCCTTTGATTTTTCCCCTAAACATCCTCTAAGTCCCAAAATGTTTCCCCGTGAGTCCCATACCATCAGGCATAACCTCCCTCAGCCCGTGGGGTGCTCTGGAGAGCCTCTCCCCTTAACTCTTGTGGTGTATGTGTACCAACTCCAGTCACTCCCTATGGGGCTGATCACTTCCCTTGTGATGCACTGGGAGTATCCTGGCAGTGATCCATTTCGCTGATGGATTTTTGGGGACCCCCACTGGCACGTTGCCTCTGTGCTTCCCCTGTGTTTTGGGATCCCCCAAAATCCGTATTTTTTATTTTTCCTAGGCTAAATAAGCAGCTGCTGTATTACCTAAAACCTGCCAGAGAGTTCTTAACACTATTCACTGTTTCTCACCATTTATTCTCTACAACTGGTGAGGCAGAGATCTTATACAAACCACAGCACTTGATGAGAAGACACATATGGGCAAGAGTTAATCTATCTCTTCCTGACTTTGGAACCTGGGAGATGTTCTTCGAAACCATTTTTTCTCCCTGAAATTTTGTCTTTTAAAATAACAAGAAAAGAAAATTGGAGGGTTGGCACCAGGTGTTACCCATGGAAATGCCAGCTGTTCTCAGATGTCAACAATTCAGCTGCCAAAGGCCTAGAACTCGCTCCCTTCTAGACAAGGAGAAAGAAACATCTGCGATTTTTGGCCATGATAGTTTGCACCAGCCAAGGAGAAGTCCAGGCAAGTCTAGTCAGACAGCTTGAAGCTCCCTGGTTTGTGCAGATTTCTGCAGTGTGGGGCTGGAGCAGCAGCTAGGATACACCATGTGGCACCCTGCTGCGGGTGCACTTGTGGATTTGTGCTATGCTTACACGGTCTGAGATTGCATTTCCAAAACAAGAGCTTGAGTAAGGCCAGGGAATTCATTGTGGCTGGAGTCTGGCAGCTCCCCCAGGGATTTGCTTGGGAGCAGTGGAGAGAGAAGAAAGGAAAAAGATGCATCACCCAACAACAGGTTTGATGGATATCTGCTGTCAGCAACCCAGTGAAGAAAGACTATCATCAGACTTGCTGGTTTACTTCGTATACATCAGAGTGTACTCTAAGTCCACTCTAATTGCCTGAGCACACTTCTCCTCCCAGCCTTTTTGCCAGCTCCTATTTCTACTCCATGTTTCAAATGAGAGTGCCTCCAGTGAAAAGGAACAGAACATTTTTACCCTGTGAAAAACAATGTATTTTTAACTAACCTCTTGCTTGGAAACCAATGAATCATTTTGGCTTAATTTTTCCACAAATAAAGCAGCCTAAAGCAGACACTAGACGTGGAAAATTTTGTCCAAAAGAAGCGTTCACAAAAATTGTGCACAACTGAGAATAGGACCTGCAAAAGGGACAAGATTGGGAAACCTTGGTAGTACTGATGCTGTTAAGCAGTTTTACAACAATCCGACTGGAAAACTGAATAATTCAACAAGGATCTTTTTTACTCTTTTCCACCTTTTTCCTTCAATGTCCATTTTTACCTCCGTTTTAACTCATCTCCTGTGGAGATGGTGTAGGGGCAGTTCTGCTTAATATCTTTACCAACAATCTCTACAAAGGACTCAAATACACCCTCAGTAATTTGCAGAGGACACCAAGTTAGGTGGGAGTGTTGCTCTGTTTGAGGGCAGGAAGGCTCTACAGAAGGACCTGAATAGATTGGATTGATGGGCTGAGGCCAGTTGTATGGGATTCAACTAGGCCAAGTGTTGGGTTCTGCACTTGAGTCACAAAACCCTCAAGCAGTGCTACAGGCTTCGGGACAAGGGGCTGGAGAGCTGCCTGGCAGAAAAGGACTCGAAGGTGTTGGTTGACAGCCAACCGAATGTGAGCCAGCAGTGTTCCAAGTGGCCAAGGAAGCTAATAGCATCCTGGCCTGTATCAGAAATACTGTGGCCAGCAGGACTAGGGAAGTGATCGTCCCTGTGTACTCCTCACTGGCCAGGCTGCACTTTGAATACTGTGCTCAGTTTTGGACCCCTCACTACAAGAAGGACATTGAGCTTCTGGAGAGTGTCCAGAGAAGGGCAACAAAGCTGGTGAAGGGGCTGGAGTACGTGTCTTATGGGGAGCAGCTGAGAGAACAGAGGTTGCTTACTACAGAGAATAGGAGGCTGAGGGGACACCTTATCACTCTCTACAGCTACGTGAAAGGAGGTACCATGTGTGTTTATTCTTAATTCAGTTGTGAGTTTTATGATCAGTAAAACTTTGCTGGCTTTTCTGCTGCTCCCAAGTAATTTTGGTATAGAACAGGGTAAATGCTGATAGCAGATTATCAGCTTCTTTTTTAAGACAGTAAGTGAAGGAAAAGTTACGTGGGAAATATTGCATATTGTTTCTACTGTATCATCCCTTCCTTGGAAAAGGTTCTTTCTTGCCTAAATAACATAGAAGTAGTGGAAAATAAAGACTTTTTGAGGTGTGCATGATACACCTAAATTCTCCACTGCCTGTTCTGGAAAGACCATCCTCCAGCTTCCCTGCCAGTATGGGGCAAGGGCAGCTGGCTGCCAGCCTTGTTCCACAAACCAGAGGCTGCATCACAAAAACAAAGCCAGCTTGTTATTGCCACCAGAGCTGAGACAGCAGGTCTGAAGGTAAGAGGGACTATTTTGTCCAGTTCTGTAACTTTATTCAGCTTGTTTGGATTGGGATTTTGACTGTTTTCTATTCACCTTCCTTTTCTGATCTCGGGCCCCGGTGGGGAGGTGACTGGACACATAGGCTCCCTCATCTCACTCTGCCTATTTTTGTGCTACGGGCAGCCAGGGAAGAAGTATGAGTGGGCATTACATCAAAGGTATCATCATAGGAACAAACTCCCTGCTCAGGGTGAAAAACAGCATCAACCCCGACTTCCACATGGAACCCAGCTGAGAACTATTCTAATGAAGAAAAACCAAAACCCAACTAATACAGATTTGTGCTACAGCTATCAGTAGTGAAAAGACTCCATTCCCCTTCCTTCCTGAACAGACCTCTGGTAGTCACTGGAGTTCCCAGGCCAGTAGTCATCAAACTAATCCTCCTTTCCCAGAGCTTGTTTAGTAGAGTTTTAATACTCCTGTACTGGGAAAGCATCTAGCCAGCTGAATTGTTTAAAATAAAAAAGTAAAGCAGAAAACGCAAGACAGAGTACTTCAGCATAGAGACACACAGTTAAACAGCAGACTGACCAGGAGGCAGCATGTAATTGTATAGCTTACTGTTTTGACTCTCCAATTCTCAACATTTTCGTTTGGTTAATGTGAGCTTAATATACCTCTGCCCACCCCAGATCTACTGCAGATGAGAAGCATATCTACAGTGGTAGGGAGCTGCCAGGATATCGTCTTCTCTGCAACAGTTGTCCCAGACACGCATATCAATTGCTAGCACTCATCCTTGCTGTACCTGTATCCATGATGCAAGAAATCCTTGAATCTTTAAGCTGAAATCAGAACTGAGAAGCATGGCAAAAGTTACGTTCAAGGGAATTTGTTATGAGCTGGACTTAGGAGCTTACTAAACATTTATAGCACAGCTTTCAGACCATGTAATTCTCAGGCAATTAATCACCATCCCTAGTGATAATGATACCCTTTTGGCTATAACATTTTCTCCTCTTAAAACTCAGATTCTTTCCTTTCTTTGGGCAGGCCAGGAAATGTCATTTTCCATTGGAAACGGTGAATTAATTATGCTCATGTCTGTTAATTCATGCTTTCTTCAATCAGTCTGGAAAAGGTTGTTTCCTAGGAGTTGTAGAGGCTCACAGAGCTTGTTTTGGTGCTTTGTGTTTGTGCACTTCTGACTTACTGACACCACGTCCTTCTCCAGAGGTCTGTGGAGATAGATGCCCTCCAAGTCAATAACACAGTTGAACCCCATGACTAGAGCTTGTCAGGAAAAATAGTTGAGCAATGTACACTGGCTGCTGCTGATCAGCTGTGTTTATCTAGACTGAGTTAATAAATATGACCGAGTCAAGATGGTGAGCCTACTGTCTGTGGCAGCTGGCCAGGAGCTCCTGGGTAAAGAGAGAAGCTCAAGTGACACAGGAAGGCAAAAGGCGAATGTTTGCTGTTGGTACACAACTGCTAAAACAACTTACGCAGATCACAGTGGGCTGAACAATCAGCAAGGCTGATATGATGACCTAGGAGAAGGCTGGCATCCTGGTATGGTGTCTGGAAAAATACAGAGATTTTTTTCCTTCCTGTTTTCTTCAAGCTGCAGTTTGGGAAAAAAACCTACAAAAGCAGTCTGTTTGGGAAAATATTTTCTCTGTACAGGGCCTGTCCTGATACTGAATATTAATCCATAGCAAATGCTGTCTTTTCTCTCTGTCTCTTTTTCCTTTTCCCCCCTCTCTCCATAATACACTCTAATTCTCTCTGTGTGTGCACACACACTTAAGTGGTGGAGGGACCGATAATCTTCATTATCTCCAGGATGCTGATTCTCTCACCGCATATTACAATGCAGTACTGAATGACTGGCTCACTGTAAGCCGGACAGCAGCACCACAGGTAGTGTTGCCAGCTAAGGCTCTTGGCTGGAAGCTAGAGTTTTGCTGAGAAGTGGAGAAAAGAGAGAACTGGATATCTGACAACCTCTGACTAGCAGTCAGTCTGAATCACTAATTCCTTCCTTGAAATTTCTTGGACCTTTCTTGTGTACCTGGATGCAAACTGAGTCAAGATGTTCTGTCTACTTCCAAAATTACCCAGACAGTCTGTGACCTTCCAATTTGTTTAAATCAATTTTAAATTAGAGTTTTAGCCACTCTCTTCTCTTAGTCTGTATGAGTTTCTCCTTTAATCACAAATGTTACAAAATTATTTATTTTAAAACTTGTGAAAATGCACTCCATTTAGCCTCACTGAAATTAATTTATGACCACATCTGTGATAAGATGTAGAAGTTTAGCAAAGGACAATCTTAATAAGAGAAGTATATATATAGTATCTTACACTTTCTCTCAGAAATTTTTTTAAGAGGTAAATTGTGATGTTCAAGATGAATAATTCGAGGAACCAACAATTAACAACAACAACAAAACCAACAATCAAGCAACCAATAAAAATATCTCAAGATTTTGGCTTCCTGAATTTTCACATGACAGTTTCAGGCGATATTCCTGCTGGTTGTCTAATGAAATGAGTGGTCGTTTATTCATTCTATTTCCTTGAGGGAAGTTTTGAAGCACTGGACTTCGACAGACATGGGCTACTTGTCTCAAACTGGTCGCTTAACATCACTGGCAAAGAAAAACAGTAATAATTTTTGAAAAATTTCTCATACCTTCATATATACTCAGAAACAATTCTGATTCAGTCTTAAAAGGAGTACTAGCACATATAACCTTTAAAAAACAGCCTACAACATCTAAATATAATTTCTTACTCACATATATTGCACTATTCATGACTTTATAAATCTCTATCATTCTCTCTGCCTAAATAGCTTGTCTACTCACTCACTTCTTGTTTGGAAATCCCTGCGTATCTCTAATCATCTGTAACAGTTTGATGATGCTTAGTTCTTTAGAGAAGTCTTATGTATTTTGAAATATGTCCTCTCCTGCCATTACATCATATTCATGCACAAGTTTATTAGGTTCATTCCTTACCACAGTTCCTTGCAGTTCATAATTACAGGACATCTTGGCCTGTAACTCCTTGGCTTGCTTATGGAAACATTTAAAATTTCTGATTTCAAAGATTCAGAGAAATCTATTTTAAAACCTTCTTTCCATTCTTCTGGTTGTTAGGCTTCGTAAAATTGTACATCATATACTATAGGCAACAATTCAGTAAGTCCACAGTTGAATTCCCGTTAGCTAATATCACCTGGCCCTGATCTTGTAGTGAAGGGAATAGTAATATCTCCAAAACTTAAAGCAGAGCACAGGCTGCAGAATGAGAATATTTGGAGCCATCCAAAATTGTCTTTGTATATGTTTATCTAGAATGTTACATTAACTGTATCCTTTCAGGAGTTAGTTTTTTGATGAACAAGTTTGGATTTTATGGACCGAAATCCTCTTGTCTTCTATCTCATTGTCCAGCTGATAGACCTTGCAAAATTCCTGGGCAGTCCTGTAAGAAGTGCTGGCAAGAGCTCTACAGCTGTGGTTCTTGTGTGCATCATTCCTATGGCACAGGGCAGGACAGAACGCACCTAAAATGTTAGTCTTTTGAAAGCAAAAACTTTGAGAGTAGCATCCTTTGAACTACTTAGAGAAAAAAAGAAGTGCAGAACAGATGGCAGGGAGATTACTAGAAGGACAATGGTTTCCAATTAATTCCGTGTTTGATACAATCTAAGCATAAGGGGAACCTCTATAGAATGAAGAACTTCATCTGAATTAAGGTGTAGGCCCACAAAAGCAAAGTTGTAGACGAACTTTTAAGCTGGTGAGCATATCAAAGCCAATAGATATGGGAAACAACATGGTTCAGGTTCCATGCCATAGGCACATGAATGATCTCTCCTTAGATGAAGGCTCTGTAAGAGGGTGAAACCCATCAAACATGAAACAGAAAGCACAGTGAGGCACAACACACAATTTTAGAGTATGTTCCATTTATGATCAGGCAACGGCTGCACTATAATGTGAAGGAGGACACACATTTTTATGTGTTATTGGTGATTATTTTATGACAGAGTATAATATCTGCTCCTATGATCCATGGCTGTGTACTTAGCTTCAGCATTTCTACACGATAACAAAGATATAATACCTGGAGAACTGTGCTAACATTTCTTAACATAAAATGCCATGAATAGAGTTCTGCAAGCATTTCTGCTCAACTGCGTGCTTTTCAGCATACCCAGGAATGCTCTGGAAAGGGGAGTGGGAAGTGATATTCCAAAATTTGCTCAAGTTATTTAGGTTGATAAACTTCAAAGAGAAAGTAAAGAAGTGCAGAAGTCTATTAGATTTCCTGTATAGTCAATAGGAAGAGGGTATCCAAAAGTTATCTCACATCCCAGAAATACTGAATGGTCTTCTGAGCTTACTACCTCCCTTTACCACTGGTGGCTAAGGAAGTCAACTCCTGACTCACCTTTATATTGGGTTGGATTAATCCAAGTTTTAATATTGGTATCTTATAGAAGGTCTCATGGTGCTTTTCTTCTCATTAAGGAACAACTCTTGGTCCTTTTTAGGCTGTCAATCCACAGGGGTGTAAGCAATGAGTAGGAGTTTGATTAATTCCTTTTTTGGGCTTTCATCACCATTGGGGGAATAGAAAGCCAGGGTCTGGTCCCTGGTCAAGGCCTCTCATGCCTGCATAAACATCAACAGTCTTCAGTTTTCCCCTAATATTCCCTCTGGGGATTTCTCTCACACATTGTAGTACCTTAATTTACATCTCCCGAGATTCATGACATACCGATGAGAAAGAGTGTTTTGTTCCTGGTCAATTCTAGTTAAAGTTTAGTATCGTGGATTGGAGATGGCAAGTTAGAGCAGCTCATAGCTCTGCCCTAATTTGTGCTATGGGTACCACCAGTGCAGCCAGGAATGAAAATGTCTCACTAGTAGGATTGAGCCAGAGATAGTTATCCGGTGAGCTATAGCAGAACATGAAAAACTGTAAAATTTGTAAGCAGCTGGTTCAGAAGAGGTGAGGGTAGAAAACAAAATCATAAACAATTCTGCTGTTATGTTGTATTGTAACACAAAGAGCCATTTGCAGCTATTCCTGTCCAATAACTGAAGAACAATTATGAGGTTTTTTTTTGGAGGCAGTATATGCAATCTATGCCATATATTTTTAAGGAGTCCGATGCACACTTGAGTTTGAAGTGGGTTGAATAACATTTTTGTAAGACCAAGGGGTATTTTGTTTCAGCTTAGAAAACAGATGTTGCTTGTAGTCACAGAGTGAATATTTTCCCGTTGCCTGATACTACAAAGTGATGGTTCAGTGTTGTGTTGTGGGTGGAGAAGCAGTGCCTCTAATTATAGGAAAAAGGAGTAAACTGGTTAGGGTTAGTAAGGCATTAGATGTGGTGCACTCCTGTGCATCTTAAAATTTTTTAGAGGTCACACTTGATGTTTGGCCCCAGTGTGAAAGTATCTCTGGGGAAACTCCAGGTGGCATCTCAAATATCAGAATTTTCAGTGGAGAAATGAGTGTGGTGCCTGCCAAGATTTCTGGCTTTTCTTCTGTGAAAGACATATGGACATAGCTCTTCTTCCTCTGACGGCTTACCACTGATGAAGGGTTATCTCCTCCCAGCAGCAGAAACCTGTCTAGTTCTCGTTCTATTCATGAGTACCCACTTGAGTCCCTCCTGTCCCAGCTATGGAAAAACACCCGCTCCTTAGCCAAGAACACCCAGCTTTCTTGGACAGGCTAGACAGAGCTGATTCCAAGGCTGGCTGTGAATGTGAGGAATGGACCGTAAAGGGTACAATACTGATGGGACTGGCCTGCAGTCAAGATACTCAGAGCTCTCTAGCAGGCTGCTGAGGGATACACCTATACTCACATCTGGATTATTGTCAAAATACAAAGCCTTATAATTCCTTGTTTATCCTGCAACCTAGTACAAAGTGCACACTAAGTGTCTGATTTCTGAGAAATATAACATTGGATCTGTGATAACGAGCTACAGGCAACATACAAAATGTTTATGTTCCATCATAGGGTCCAAATTTGTGAAATAAATATTTGCTCTGTTGTATGTCTGTGGGATTCTGCCATAGAGAACACTATGTGCTATAATGCGTTTCAGAGCTGCCCATGGCAGGACTTGGACAGACCTTTCACTGCTTGTTTAGCGTGGCATTTTCTTAAGACTCCCTTCCCATTTTCTCCGCCTCTTTGCAAAAACACTTTATAATGTTTTACTGTTAATATATCACGAACTATATAAACTATAAATTGTATATTAAATAGGTATAGTGTATTTCTATTAAAGGTTGGAATTTTATTATGCTGACATGTGTTCATACACATCAGACAGGATCTCAGCCCGGAGTCAAAAAAATGCAAGCAGTATTTAGGAACTGAGGTGATGGAAATAAGAGAGATTGGAGTACAGATAGGAATATATTACCATGTGAACTGATCATGTGCCCATTTAGAAAGTTTTATATTGTTGAGAAAATATATCATTAGTATTGTTTTGTTAGATTTTGGTCAGATATAAAACAACTATTCTTTGTCATTAAAAGGTACCAAAAAAGTACGTATCTCCAGATTACCTCATATGAAATGATCAATATATGTTCACTAATGGCATTTTAGAAGTTAGAGACTAAGTGTTGCCAAAAATTGGTTGTGTTCTTGTTTAAGCGTGGCCATATTTTTTACTTTTATGAAGTCTGAACTGCCGAGTGTGAAAATTTACTAGGGAAAGTTATTAAGAAGCAATTCAGACAATGGGAAATGTATTGTGAAAGACAATAGTTTTAGGAAATGTAGGCTCCAGCATGAATTATTTCTGTAACTCCTCACCTGAAAATGCCATCTTCCTGTTTGGCCTTCGGACAGCTATACCTTCTCTTTCTGCAGTGTATGAAACCCCCCATCTTACCTAAAGTTTTCTACTTACAGTAAACAATTTCTCACACTATTCCTCAGACCGCTTACATAAAACCGGCATTCCATATTATTATTTGTTTAAAATTTGTCATTTAACATTAGTAATGGTAAGTAATAATGGTAAAAATAATCTTTTGTTAAATGAGTTTTTGCTGCTCAATATTTCACGCTTTCAACCTTTTCCTTTTAATATACCACCTTGTTCTTGTATTCAGTGTATGTATCCTCATTTGTAAAATAACGCAATTTTGATTGTTGAGGCTTTGGAACAATATTACTCTACAGTGAAAGGCTAAGATATTGATCTTCATATCATGAGAATTTTAAATAAGGCATCCTTTAGATTTGTCTTATTTCTCATTCTAGGACTTCAACTTAATAGAGAAAGAGGCAGGCTGGAATAGGACAGTTAATAACATCAACGGATCAAAGACATAAAAGAGATATTAAAAAAAAGGAGCATTTAATTCGCTATATGCTAAGTGTTCAGCCCAGAGGAATATACCTTCAAGAAGTAGATACAGAGCTTCATCTTACCTGTTGTTTATTGATCTGATATAGTGCTACATCCCCAAAGGTATCATCTTGGATCAGCTGATAGAAGATCACAGAACGGAGCAATGAAAAGATAGATCTGCTCCTTTACAATGAAGAAATAAACATTTTAGAGGGGCAAAGGAAGAAGTACCATTTCTCAGGCTTGCACATTTCAGTAGGGTAGCACTTGTGTTGAGTTTTGAGGAAAGCCTAAACACTGGTGCAGCTCAAATGCCTCTCACGAGCCACAGCTGGCTTGCTGAGAGCCCTCACTAGGATCCTGACCTTCACAAGTTACAGGTGGTAAGGAACAACTAATGAAGTTTTTAAGCATTTTCTGACGAAGACAAAGCTGCTTCCTCATGTATTTCAGATAGTCAGGTGCTCTCTGCAAAATGATCTGATTCTTCAGTTGTATTGATGCTGCCTTGAGTGTGTTACTTGCTCCCTGCTGAAGGCTGCGGGAGGAGGAAAACCTCATTTATATTCCACTGTAGGCACCAAAAGTCCCTGCTTTGGCTCTGCTTGCAGTGTTCTTTTTTTTTTCTCTCTCTGCTTCTGCATATTTAAATTCTGACCTTTGATGAGTTCAAGTATCTCCTAGATGATGGCTCTTTACCAGAGACAGATGGAATGATGCTTCAGTCTCATTGACAGCGACTATGACCAAGACATATAACTCTCAGAAGTGCTTCTGAAAATTTCTTTTTTCAAATTAGACTTCG
Source organism: Cuculus canorus (assembly GCF_017976375.1). Lineage (NCBI taxonomy): Eukaryota > Metazoa > Chordata > Aves > Cuculiformes > Cuculidae > Cuculus > Cuculus canorus. The sequence goes on along the minus strand of NC_071403.1, from coordinate 42,326,494 downwards.
TGAATAAATTATCCCTTAAATTTCCTTCCATGTCTTACATCTCGCATACATACACATATGAACTTGGAGGTGCTGACTGATGAGAAGCTCAAGATGTGCACTCACAGCCCAGAAGGCAAACTGGCTGCATCAAAAGAAGCATAGCCAGCAGTTCGAGGGAGGTGATTCTCCCCCTCTGCTCCGCTTTCATGAGACCCTGCCTGAAGTACTGTGCCCAGTTCTGGAATCCCCAACATAAGAAGGATATGGAACTGTTGGAATGGGTCCAGAGGAGGGCTACAAGGATGAACAGAGGGCTGGAGCACCTCTGCTATGAGGACAGGCTGAGAGAGTTAGGATTGTTCAGTCTGGAGAAGAGAAGGCTCTGAGGAGACCTTAAAGCGGCCTTCCAGTACCTGAAGAGAGCCTGCAGGAAAGCTGAGGAGGGACTTTTTACAACAGCATGTAGTGATAGGACGAGGGGGAATGGATTTAAATTGGAAAGAGGAGGATTTAGATTAGGCATTAAGAAGAAATTCTTCATGATGAGTTTGTTGAGGCACTGGCACTGGTTGCCCAGGGAAGCTGTGGACGCTCCCTCCTTGTAAGTGTTCAAGGCCAGGTTGGATGGAGACTTGAGCAGCCTGATCTATTGGAAGGTATCCCTGCCCATGGAGGAGGGGGTGGAATTAGACGATCTTTAAGGTCCCTTCTAACTCAAGCCATTTTACAATTCTCTGATTCTCTTATTCTCTGATTCTATGAAATAAGTTGCAAACTCTGTGTGAACCTAGTCTTTGAATTTATTTGTAAGAAATTAATACACTTGAACATTTAATATTCCTTTTATTAGGAAGCATTTCACAATTTGAAATACATTATTTTTGTTAGTTTATTATTTAATAGGTTACCATGTTACTGACAAAGCCACACTAAGACATGAGGAGAATAGGGTATCAATAGTGAAAGAAAAAAATTATGGCTAGTGGTAAGAGTGCTTTGAATTCCAATAGCTTGGCCTTTGCTAGCTCAGATTTCAAACCTTTTCTCCCTTTTAGTATCATCCAAGTGTTATGATGACTTTACTACTTGTGAAAATTCTGGAAAATGCCCATCTTCCTTAGCTGGTAGAAGTACTGAAAACAGACATTTACATACTTTCCAAATGAAAATTAGATCAGAAAAACACGGAAATTCTTATAACTACTACAGAGAAACAGTGAAACCGTAGCAAGACCTGACCTTGACTTGTGTGATCTGTGTATAGCTCAGCTGTATTCATATTTTCCATATTTTCAGTAAAGGTGACATGCTTTGAGTGAAAGCTTCTGCCTTCACCCAGCCCCTCTTCACACCCTGAGAGGAAAGCTCCCGTAAGAGATCAGGGCTGCCATACAAGTAATCCTCCCCCAGGGGAAACAGCTGGGGAAAGATGGGTCTCACCATCAGTGGGTCCCTGTTGCCAGCTGTCTTTATGCAGATGTTGGGAGGAGGCTGATGCCCAGCCACTGATGTTAAACTGATGGAAGAAACACAATGAAGTCTTCTACGGCATGGTCTTAATAGGAGCACAGGCTCCTATTAGATTACACCAACTCTCAGCCTCACACACCTCAGACCCTGTGTAGGTGTCTCCAGCTGAGCCACCCCACATGGGAAAGAGATGGACACATTGGAGAGAGTTTGGTGGAGGTCCCTGAGGTGGCCAGGCTGGACTGAGGTGACTGAGAGATGGGGCTGGTCCAGCCTGGGGAAGAGATTGAGACAGTGGGGGCTGGTAACAGCGGTCCCCCAGCACCCATGGGGAGCTGATCAAGAAGATGTAGCCAGGCTCTGCACAGTGGGAGGCTGAGGGACAATGGTTGTCAGTTGAAATAAGAGGTTCAGGCTGAGTGTAAATTTTTTTCATGCTGAGGACAGCAATGGAGGGGTTTGTTTGGATGTTTTCCACACCTGAGTTCACACAGACCTGAGTAGCCTGGTCTGACCACACAGGTGACTGCATGCCCTAATGAGTATTTAACTTCAAAAATTGTCAGTCTCTCCCTCTACTCATCAGACTGGAAAAAACTCCATAAATTGTGGATGCTATGTCATTGAATATCTTTCTGCAAAAGAAAATACCAAAGTTTACCATTGGAGGGAGATAGTGATGAAGCTTTTGCTTTCAGAAAACCTATAACAGTCCACACAAAGAGGAAATGCAGATAAAACAAATGCTTCTAGGCCAGGTGGTAATCTTCATATTTAAACTGATAGTAAGTTGCTGAATGCCATTGTATTCGTTATTACTGTAAACTCCAGGAACAGGTATTGCTTTGCAGCCAGATGAAATAGCTGGTCCTTGCCTTGGAGAGACTGTGATCTAAGACTGCAGGGTTAAACTTTTAAAAAGCACTTAGACTCATCTGAATTGATGGGAATTACACTCCTAGAAGACTGATGCTCAGGATGGGATCTTCTGTGTTGTTCTCTCTTAATGAACTCCACTGCCTGAAAGGTAAGAATCCTACTTTCCTTTTACAGTATGCAGAGAGGTCTAAATCCTTGTCAGTCAGATCCACAAAAGTCAGTATGGTTATAAATAGACCAGAAGAAATGTTATCTGAAATTCCACTTCTTCCCAGTCTCCAAACTGCAGTCAATCAATGATTTTTTTAATCAGAATTCACTATCCTGAGCTCTCGTCCATCTCCAGCTGCCTGTGCTGTGCTAAAATCACAGAGATTACAGGCATGGTGACCTTTCCACAGCAATGTGGGGGCTAGCAGAAACAGGACCAGAGAAGAGAAAAATGTGAAATTTAATTCCTTTCCTTTTCCTGTAAGAACTAGAAGCAGTATATCTTACCTCCTGGATAACCATTAAACTACATGGGTACTAGAGGTTCTGAGACACCCTATGGCAAAAGCAGTATTTTACAGGGCCGAGCCTGGAAAAGCTGTGAGCCAAGGAATAGGGGTATCTCTCCCAGAAGTGAATCGTCCATGTGATGTAGTCAAGCAGTCAAGAACTATGGCAAGTGAGATACTTGCCTGGCCATGGGAACACTTGACCCAGGAGTCTGTAAAAATCATTCATTTTCTCTCTCTGACCCAATGAACATGTGGTTATTCACTGCAGTTTGTTATTCAAATCATCAAAGAGAATCTCAGAGTACTCTATTGCCTGGAATGGGAGGGTTATGCAAAGGCCTTTCAGAAGAGGGTGGAATTGAGCCTGATCCTCTCACATTGCAGCCCCGAGCTTTTCTTGCAGTTCAGTGGAGAGGAGGATGGAGCTGCATATGATCTGAGGCAAAAAGGTGGAAGCTCTACTTCATTAGTAGAAGTGTTCAAAAACCACTTACCAGATGAGATGGCAGAAAGAAGCCAGTACTAGATTGAGACATGTTTCATTAAGGCTGAGAAATCAGACAAAAAATGAAAGTACTTGCAGAGCCTAAAAGCAGATGTGTAAAGACCAAGAGGGATCACATCTGGAAATTAGGCACTTTCAAAGCTGTTAGGCTGGAGTTATGTGCTTAAATTCACCTGTGAACTCAGCCTAAATGCTCACATAATCAGAAATTGAAGGATAATTTTTTAAGAAGATACCAAGAGTCAACTGAGATATGGTCATGAGCCAGATATGTATGCCTAGTGCATTGCAAATATGAAAGAAAAATAGCTGTTTTGTTTCCCCTTCCACATTGGAGGGTGCAGTGTTTCAGACGCTGTAGTGACCAATGCTTGGGTGTCAGCTGAGGAGGAGATCATTTACTGAACCATGTTCCCAGACTTCAGCCTAGCAAGTACTTATATATGTGTTTAACTTAATCCATGCTAACCACACTGGTTCCTTGAATCAGTTCAAACTTCCAGTTCAAATGTACATAAACCTTTGCAGGTTATAGAGTTGAGTCATAATATGTTTTGGTTTAAATTTGTCCATGACTGACTTTCCATTCAGGGCCTTAATTGTTTGATTCTGTGATGCTGAATTGATTTCAGTCGGTTTGTACTGAAAAAAAAACCAACCTAAATGTGGGAAGGTTTTTCATTCCAGCTCCTCTCTCCCCATCTGAAATTCATGGATCCAGCACAGCCTGGGTGTTTGCTTTTCAAAGACAGATACCGGCAGGCGGGAAGTTAGGGCCTTGTCTTATATTCATGTATCAACACCTGCTTTTATAGCAAGGAAGAACACTAATAAATATATGGTGAGGTTCATTACTCAGCAGGAAGAACTCGCTTAATGCTTGTCTATTAGTGTTCACTTTAAACATGGTCTGCATGGATCTGTGCAGTATCCTAGCACAGCGTTAGCGTGCTGAAACAGAGGGGAACAATGGTGAGTCAAAGTATGAGGGAGACATGAGGGGGAAGGCTGGCAAGATGGTAACACTGCTCTGCATGTTTTTCCAAATGGAAGCAGTGTCTGAGATGACAGGTCACTGATAACAGACATCACTTTGTTTGTTCTATAATGCTAGTAACTGTTACGTTTCTATATATGTGCATGCAGATGTATAGATGTACATACACATACAATGCAAATATAGATACACACATACACATATAAAAAGTTTGGTGAATGGGAATCTAATTAAATGTAAATTTCAGACAAATTATTAGGTTACTTTCTGGATTGAATAAAAGTATATTGGGTTGAATAGACTTTCAGATGGGTTTGACTGCCCGACGATGTCATATGGTGAGTGGAGAGGTAGCAACAGGTTTGAAGTAGGATCCAGGAGGACCTGGCTTATGTCAGGATGCTATTTGTCTGAGCATGGCACACATTGTCTTTGTCCCTTTCAGATTTCAGCCGGGACAATTTTCCGCATGAAGTCTCTGCAGGCAGCATAAATAAGGAAAGACAGGTTACTGCTCCCTCATCCCTCCAGACACTGAGATGCTGGCTGGTCTGGCTCTGAGGAAGTGACAAAAGCACTTCACAACTACCCTTCCCTCCTATTTTACTCAGGTGTTTGATGTATGAACTTTGTGCACAGCAGATCTTTTTCTGCACCACTGATTTCCCTAACATATGGGAAGGAAATTACAAAAGGAGGGCTGGAAAGTGAGGTACTGTAATATCTACAACTTTGCCTCTAAATATGAGTATGCTATCGTATACTGTATGTCCTTTTGATGTAATGGAAAAGACTAAGTACATGCTGGTACATGCAGAGAGTTTAATAATATTTTTTTAATACTTTCTACTATTGAGACTTCACCCTCCCCATTCTCTGACTCTTTTCCTCTTGGTTCCTCGCAGTCAGGAGCCTGCACTACACTGAAATGTGCACTGGTTGCACCATACTCGCTGCACTACGTTCCACAGCACTTTACAGCTGCCACATGAGCCGCACACTGAACTTGGACAAGGTGACTGATATGGCTGAACACAGTTGGGTCTTTATTACCAATCACATTAAAATCTAGAAACCACCAAGTTGTGAGAGTAATTGATATGTCTGATTTTTATGAAAATTCTGAGTAAAAAACACAAAAACACTGTAAAGTTTTCAACCCCTTATGGCAGAGCAGTTCCAACTTTAAATATGCAATGAAAGATCTAGTAAAATCAATGAAGAGGTGAAATGTCATTGTATTATTAACAGATGGTTGTTGGCTACTACAAGTAGTTTCCTTTACTACTAAACATGGCTGAAAGATTTTCTTACATGTATCTGAAAGATAAGAGCTGCTGAAGTGATTGATACACCTTTTAAATTTAGAAATTAGAGACTAATTTGCATTTGATGGGGATAACAGGTTTCTGTTCCAGAAAAAAAATAATTATGTACCTAGAAGACATTTAACCAAGACTGCACTAGGCTAGGTTCATGCCACAGTCATCCAAAACTCTATAACTGTGCTGCTGTAAAATCTAGTCTGAGTATTCTTACAGTTTCTTTAGTAATTTCAAATAAGTAAGGCAATATTTAAAGTTTGTCTTTCTAAATGGGCTTTATTTCCTTGCCTTCAGTTGCACAGACTGAAAGAGTAACACAAATGTACTTGAAAGTAGGTTCCTTGGCCCTCATGCAAGGAAATAAATGATTTTATTTTCCCCAAATTTGGGTAACTTACAGTTGCCTTTGGAATGGCTAAGTCAACAGGACATGCCTGGATTCCCAGTGCTTATGAAATTCAATCTATTTCTTTAGGTGCATAAGTAAGAATTTAGGGCTCAGACATCCGATTTAATTATGTGGTTTAGGAAGTTGACACTTGTCTTACAATCTATGATAAACTGTCCTTTCGTTTAATGCAGTACAAGTCATCCTGAGAACAGAGAAATATTTTTGTCACAAATGGCAAAAGTCCCAATGTCTTGAGTGGAATAAGTCCACTGCAAGCCCAAGATGTTTTGCTTCAAACTGCAGGCACATTGACATGCCTATATAGCATTTTTCCTGAGTTTCTTGTCTCCTCTCTCGCAGCCGGCGTTTGTACAAGTCTACGGATGCATGCCCTTTCCCAGCTGCAGCTGTGCCAACAAACAGCTGAGTCTCCAGCCTCCTCCCCAATCTGCTACTGGAAGTTATCATCTCCTCTGATCTGCTGGCCAAATTTCTCATGTGACTTCCCATAACTTCTGCTGTAACAGTGCTCCATTCTTTAAATTCTTAAAATGGACTAATCATTTTTTTTTTAATCAATGTTGGTTAGGGACCAAAGAGAGGTGATGAGTGCATGGGGACAAGGTGTTGCTGCAGTAACCTCTTCAGCTGGTAGAGCAACAGCCCAAGGAGGCATGTGTCCACAACCTATGTCCAATTATTAATTGGGTTCACTATTGTAAAGAAGCTTTATATTCTTGGAGCAAGCTGTCTGAAACAAAACTGTTCGTGCAACCAAAGGAATTCCTGCAGGCAAAATGAATTATGAGACTGATGAATACCTAAATTCTAGTCCATTTAGATTTCTAAAAATTAAGAAAGCTGTTAAATAAATGGCATCTATTATATAAAATTAAATGAAAGAAATCCAGGATACTGTTTGGGATGGTGAAGCAGGACAGAATAGGGATTGTCGCAGTTCAAGGTAAATTAGAGTCAGTTTTGTTAATTAGACTCAGTTGCTTTAAGTCTTCATTTCTCTGAAAACTAACTGCATATTTTTTGAGACTGCTCTTCCCTAAAGTGATAACACAGAGCATTGGTATGCAAAAAGGCTAATGCTTACGCTTAACCAAGGCCATCCTCAAGCTAGTGGAAAGGGGGCCACACCTGCAAGGAGGGGTGAATAGGGCAGGTGACCCTAAGTTGACCAATAGAGTATTCCATCGCATGTATGTCATACTTGGTATAAAATCAAGAGATCAGAAGGGTCTTGCTCTCTTCTGTGGTGGCTGACATCCAGTGAGGACTTCATTTGTATGGTTGTTCCTGATCCCAGATCTGTGTGTTTCTGAATCCAGCTCGTGAGTCCAGCTTCCTCCTAGCCGTGGACCCATTCCCTCATGTCTGCTCTACAGTATTTGTGGTGATGTATAGTCATCAGGGAGTGGGGTGGGGGTGCGATCTCTTATACTTGTATGGATTTTATTACTTTCTAATTATTTTCGTTATTATCATCATCATTTCATTAAAGCTGTAGCTTTAGTTTCTAACCCATAAGACCTTTTCCTCTCGTTTCCCTCTTTCCTTTCCCTGTGGGTGGATGGGGGAAAGGGAATTTGGAGGCTCAGATACACACTTTTAGCTGCCAGGTTTGGCTGGGAGGGGCTAAACCGTGACAAGAACACAGAAAGAAACGGCTGCTATAGAGTGAGAGATGGCTACTGGACAAATAGATGTGTTTATTTTTTAGCTATTTTTAAATTTTTTGTTGTTTCATTTACACTTAGATGAAGTCAGCATCAGTCATATTTGTCTTGGTTTACAATGACTATTATTTTAACCTAACTGTGTACATTGTTGGAACACACAAAGAGGACTTAGTACAGACAGTTTTACCAGGCTGATGACTAATTTCACTTCTGCTTCCTTTCTGGATGAGTTTTTTGTGACTAGTTTCAATGAAAATTCAGTTTATAACTACAGTAGTCAAGGGAATGTTTTTCATTTCATACACTGTTTCTTCCTTCACTTCCTGTTAGTCTGTGAGACAGACTTCTTGGAACTGTAAACTTGGTGAAATTCATTGTATCAATAAATCCCAGCACAAGCGTGCAACTCATGCTAATCTTGGATTCACAGCAAGGCAAGAAGCAGAAAGTCAACAGGCTAATTTGCACACCACAACTTCATGAGAATAAAATTGATGTAAACAGGGAAAACATCCTTCCACATGAAAAATATTTCCTAGGAAGGAAGGGAGGCTCAAAACACCTGGTTCTGCAGACAGAGAAGGTAGAGATTTGGTCTCTTGTGGGACCAACAGACAGGACAGTGTCTCATCAGTAAAGCTATGTTCTATAATTCTTTTCCACCTAACAGTAGACATCAACTGGGGAGAGTCCCCAACTATACGGGTTGAATAAGGGGTGGAAAAAGAGCTTACTGCCATAGATCACTGTCATACATTATTATGTTATGGGTACATATAATTATATATGAGTTTATTACATTATGGCTACATATTTTTACATGTGTTTTCCACACTTTGCAGCCAGGGATAGTTTGTGTCTACAAACAGGATTCCCCTCTAGGTGATAAATTATGCTAATTAGAAGGCAGCTAAGCCATAGAGACCAAAAAGGCAGCACAGAAACAGAGGAATGCCAAACAGTTTGACAGTTCTATAGCAAAGAATGGTGCAAATAAAACTTGAAATGGGGTGGTCTGTGTTATTACCATGGATTATAAATATTGGTTAACATTACACAGCAAAGCTACAAACCAAAACAACAAGACAGTTTTTGTTTTTTTCCAGACTGGTTGTAAATATGCATAGTACACTTTCCAGTAAGAGGTTATCTTTCAGATAGTTTACACATGGGTTGCCATTCATCAAGGAATTTGGTGTTATTGTGAACAAAGATAAACTGAAAGTCATTATAACAAAGTAATTTGCAGTGTGGGTTTAGTCGGGAAAACAATGACTGACTGCTGAAGCAGTTAGCCGTGATAAATTCAAAGAAATGGATCAAAAGAATATTGGAAGCAATTTCTGAGTCAAAGGCTATAATCTCATTCCTGAAACTGATGTAAAAAACATGATCCACTTGGTTCTCATTCACCAGCTGAAGCAAGACTAGCAGTGCTGTTTCCAAGCAGTCATGAATACGCAGAACCTGGCTTAAGATAGTGGCCATTTTTGCTGAAGTCGTGCAGTTTTCTCAAATCTCGTTGCCACAGAGGGGCAAAGATGTAGCTGAGCCGTGCAACTGAACTCAGCATTAATGTCAGTGAATGGCTGAGCCATTCTACTAGTGGAGAGTTTGGGTGAACACCATTCCCCTCACCTTCTTCACTGCCTTCCTAGTTGTACAAACCTCGGTCATACCCTCTCAGCTCCCAAATGAGCCATCTCAATCTTCTGCACCTCATAGATGTCTCATCTCCTAAATGGACCTGCAGATATCTTCAGCTGATCCCTTATGGTTTTAATCCATGAAGTGCAAACTCTTATGCAGTGTAAAGCAGAGCTTTTAGAGAAAAGGCTTGTGCCACAGCAGCAGCCTGGAGACCAATGGGTATCTAAGGCTACTGTGCCTGGTTTCTAACACTGAGCTGGCTGAAAGTCACTATGAAAAACCAGTGCACAGCCTGCTACAGCAGCATATAAATGCACACCTTGTTGCCTACTGGATGTTTTGAGCTATTTTAGTTTGGAAGAGTTTAGATCTGGTGGTGAAATAAGACAGCTCAATTCCATGACTCTCTATGGTATTATTAAGTTTCCCCTTTCTCAGGAAAATATGGACACTCTAAACAGCCAGCTGAAAACAGCCTTTCCCGCACAGCTAAGTAAACCAATCATTGTCAGGAATGCGGGTCATCTCTGTTTTATGCCAGGCTGTGTGTGCGCTCCCTGCTAAAGCATTTCCTTTAGCAAAACAAATAATTGCCACAACGACAAATACTACAACAATCAGTCAATTGATGGACTGAAATGCTCCTTCGCCATTATGCAATGAATCTCTGCATGAAAAACACAGGGCCCGGGTAACTGATTTTCCTGCATCTCATTTTCTTTCCATGATCCAGACCTGACACGCATTGCTTCTTAAAACTCAGAGAACAGGGAGATAATTGTGGTAACTCAGCATAATCCTATGTTTAATCTGCTATCACTTGCCTTCTTTTGCATGATATGAATCAAACACACCATTGTTTTTTCCTGATAAAAGTATGGTTCTCTCTTTAGAAGGCAGCAGGCTTCTATAAAATAGGAGCGTCTTGAACAGAGCTGGCTGTCTTGGAATAAAACAGAGATTTTAGGCCACTAACCAATGCCACACAGTTCCTATCATTCACTTTGAATTCATGCTTAGAGTGTCACAAAACAGGGATATTTTTGGCTTTCTTAAAAATAACATACATAGTAACAGAACTTTTCCGAAGACAGTGTACAAATGCAAGCAAAAGTTCTTCCCCTTACCCCGACTAAACTAGCAGCAGTGGCTGTGTGGTCATTTGGTCTTCTTCCGTTTAAAAAATACAGTACATTCCTTACTCCTAGCCACCTTGACCACTAGCTGCTGTGTTTCCTATGTCAGAGGAGATGAGATCATTAGTACCACCAGTAATGATGTCTGAGGAGGCTTCTCTTTTTGCCAGCTCATAAGACCAGTCTGGATGAACTATAAAAAGGATCTATGATCCATTTAAACTCCTCACTGTTTAAATTGGCTGTTAGAGATATGAATTCACTCTCGTTCTTTGACTTCTTCATGATCAAATAAAAGATTACTCTAGTGAGCTATCTTGGTTGTGGAAAAACTCATGAAAGCAGAATTTTGCAAAAAATCGTTGAAGAGGAAGGCAAGGCGAGAACTTGGAACAGAGTATAGAGATAGAAAAATGGGAAAAATAAAAAAAAAGGAGATCTGAGGGAAGAGGAAGAATATAGTAGATCTGCAAACATAAGGCCAGTGAAACAGAATTTTGGTCAGATTACATCTTATGATGTGGTCATTGTCTTCAACAGAGGAACGACTGTGTCTAAATATTGCTGAAATAAAAGAGAGCGATAAGGTTATTATGTGATTTAAGTGTTGGAAACTGGTTTTGCAATAAAGGTATGCACTTATAAATAAAGTTTGTTCATATTTTACTGACCCTTACCCATAGGATAATAAAGAAACCAGAGAACACAGACAAAACCACAAGTTTACAGATAGCACCAGAAACACCTAGATCATTCTATTGTACAGTGCAGGAGTTTACTTTCAAATGATGTGGCTGTCTTTGAAAAGCAGCATTCCTGCTTTAGTCAATAGCTGAGAAAGAAAGTAAGAGAAATAGCGACTTCCTTGATAAAGATTATATGCAAGGTTATAATTCCTCAGTGCACTCCGACTATATTGACAAACGCAGATATTAACCTCTGAGGTGCTTGTTTATATCTGAATGAACAATGTACTAGCATCTTTGAAATCACATCTAGCTCCTCAAAAGTCTATTACCTAGTCTGGAAAATGTATGCCCCAATATCAAGTCAGTTTATGAAACCCTCTGTTGTTTTGGTCTCAAGAAACATCAGAATTAGTCGTTCTCAATATGCACCACCTTATTTTCTGAACCACTTTTGCTAGCAGCACACTTTTAAGTTCTGGACAAAGGATATTATATTCTTTCCAGCAGGGACATTTCAATTTGGTCATCTGTTTCTTCATTTAAATGAACCCCAATTCCTTTAACTTGAAAAGTATGTTGAAAAGGCTTTTTTGGCTACATTGAGTGTCACACAGCAGGCTGATTTTTGTATTAAGAAATACAAACCATTTTTTAATTTACTGCCACTACTTCTGGTGTATGCTGTTCTGTGTATTGATTGTAGAGGATCCCTAGAGACTTCAAAACTTGTATTGTCCAGTAAGCTGTGAAAGGAATGTTTAATCACAGGTATGAACTTAATTACTATCACTGATAAATTTATTTTCTAAGGTGTATGTGGTATTATTGTCCATCTGCTTTAATAAAAATTATTTTAACTGTGTTAGCAACGATAAATAAATGGTAATAGTTGTGAATTTATTTAAGAATTTTCTGAATGAAACTCCTTTTGTCCTTATTACACTTCTCTGAAATGTATCGGTAGTGGATTTATACAAACATAATTCTACAGCTGTATCAGTTGCCTAGTGAATTCATCCATCTTTCCAATAATGGGTGGATTTTTAAGTTACTAGTAGACAAAGTATACTTTTGTCTTTAAGGCACAGGACTTAAGTCCATTAAGTAAGGATCAAATTTAGTCTTGAATAAGTACTTTCAAATTTGAGTGGGAATTATGAACATTTATATTATAATCTGGCTTCTTTCTGTTCCTGGCTTTATCTTTTATTTCCTTTGTGACACCAAGACAAGTTACTTTACATATATGTGCCCTGTTTTCCACACTGTAAACTGGGGACTGTGCAGGAAATTATCCCACAAAGAGTTCAGATCCCAACTTAATTGAGGATTGCAGAGGCAATTTTGTTCCTCGGAGAAGAAACAGAGTTTTATTACAAGCTATTACTGTGGTAATTATAACTTACTGTAGCTACTAGATTCCCTTTGCTTCCCCTAGTGTAATGCCAGTGTAAATCATGTCCGTGAAGCTTTCCTTCATTTAAAGCAAGCCTCTTAGGTACATATCAGCTGCTATGTGTCACAGACAAGCTGTCACTCAGGGACTTCTCAGCTTTTAAGAGGTATTGTGAGTCTCCACTACTAGCTTTATTTCTCCTCAGTTTGCACATGTCCATTTAGACAGGTCTGTAGGCTTGATAGCAGTCAAGAGGAACGATGAAAAATTTGGTCCTCTTGACAAGCACTTATGGGAAATGTAAGACTCGTAACTGGGAAACTTGAGGTGGTTCACTGTGTGGGAATGTGAGTAACACAGGATAAAGAACCTCTCTGTTTTCCCTTCCTCCTGGGGCTAAACAACATGTCCCCTCAGTAAAGGATATCAAAGGGATCTGAAGGATATCTTATTAGAGCTCAACTGCCAAGGAAGGCAGGCAGGAGTGACCAGAGAAAGCTGTGGTTTTGGATTCCTCCAAAATAATAAACTCCCAACTTCCTGTGCTGCTCTTTCTTCTGGGGATGTTTTGGTAACCCACCAGACCCAGCTTGGTGGCAGCTTAAAAGGAGGGTGGCCAAGTGAATAGCCCTGGTGATATGCATAATGATTAAAAGGTTAAAGAAACCCCATGTGACCAGCTGGAATTGCAGGAGCATGAGTAGACCTGGCACCAACAGCAGCACATTTACTTCAGATATATACACCACGTATAGGCATTTACCCTATTTACTGCTTTAGTGTGCTTATCCCTAGCTGCTGAAACATCCTTTCATCAACAAAAGTAAAAACATTATTTTGTTGAACTGGGTGAAATGGAACGCAATCCCAGACTAGGAAGTTTTTCTTTGGATTCTTTCCATGGCACCTTTGATGTGTGACCCTTGCCACCCACCACCCTCCCTTCCAGCCGTCCCTCCCTGGAATAGCCTCCAAATGAAATGATGGTCCCGAGAACCAAAGAGGAGGCTGTGGTTTCCATAGATGACTGCCCACTGCAGGCACTGCTTACTTGTGGTGTTTATTTCAGTGCCTCCTAGCTAAGGTGCCTGGAGTTACAAGGGTCAATCATCAGTTTGAACTGGCATATTTTTAAGGTCTCTTCTATTATGAAATATTTATGAGAGGAAACAAGGTTGGACATTCCTGCAGCCAGTCCAATGTAAGAACGCTATGTGCCTTCCTTCCCTGAACATGTAAATGCAGTCAGTTATTTAATGGAAGACTCACATACCTTGTTCCTTTACATTTCAAGTGAGCTGTCAGAGGAATGTAAACATTTATTTGGAGCAAGCCCTCAGGTAAAGGATTACCATATGCCACAGAAGGAAATTCCAGCATACCCACCAAAATTTATGCTGTGGAGAGAGCTATGAATAGAAAGTTTGTACACTGTTATGAATATGGATAAAATACATCACTCATGGCTGGGCTATGGCATGCAAAATTGAAAACCACATATTTTGGATCACACAATATTTTCAAAAATATATTTAAAAGAAAATAAACATGGGATCTTGTGTGTTCGTTTACTGTTTGAAGTACCTTCAGGGAAAAGAGACATCAACAATTTTTCTTCCAGACCACTCACTTCTCTTGATAATACGCTGTTCTATGGGGGAAAGTCAGCAGTCTCATTACCAGGATCTCTTTTTTTTTCTTAGCCAGTGTCCATTTATTGGGAGTCTATGTTGTATTCAGAACTAGCAAATGCAAAATGCGTTTGGAGGACTACATTCAGTCCTAAAGGTCAGTATGCTTCATTCCTGGCCACCTCACAAGATGAACTTTTCATGAGTGTTGCATGACCCTTGCTCACCTCACAAATGAGTGTAAATAACATTTTTTAATTATTATTCTACAGCCAGCCAATCATCACTGGTGTTTCGGGTGGTCAGGATCTGTTTCTTTTGAAGTGAAAGGACTTCTGCTAAATGTTTTAAGTGCTGTTAAAAATTGTATCTGGGAAGATGACAGTCCCATCATGGAAACCTGTGGCCTCTGGACACCTCAACAACTCTGGGCTTTGCTAGCCAATGTTCCAATCTGTGCTCCAGAGCTTGCTATTACGACCCAAGACCAAGTAGAGATTCTGCACCACAAACCCCTAAGTCAGCCCCCTATAGCCGTATTTACAGTAGTGCCACACAAGCTTCTTTAAGTGGGAGATGCTCATGAGGAGTGGTCTGCTCTTCATCTTGGTTTATGCATTTCAGCTGACTCATGAATTTTTTCTCAGGACCCTCCTGTTGTCTTTTCCTCTCTGCTTTCCTTTGCAACATCTCTTTCCATTGTGGTTTCTTTTTGTAGGTATGTGGAGGTAGCAGAACAATTCTATGCTTAAATGAGATCAGGTAAACCAACCTTATTGTTAGAGAGAGAGGAATGTGAGACAGTGAAAGAAAACAGTATTTGGTAGCAGGAACACTTAGAGTGGCATCAGGCTCAAGCTGTCCAGAGTACGTTGATGAAGAGAAAGGGTGGAGTTTTGCAAGTTGGTGAGCCTGTTTGATTATCTTTCACTGTTACCCCAATGCCAAGTTTATTTTAATTGGAAATACACCTGACAGTTGAATAAGAAATTTATTGAAAGAAAAAGTTACTGATTTAAAGTCTTAAGATTCCTCTCACCCAGGGAATGACAGCCCAAATCTTCTTTAGGGTTAGCAGTGGCACTGATGTTCAAGCTGAAAATCAGTCGGCCTCCCAGGATCACACACACTTCTCTCCTGCCTATTCATACTCAGGATGATTTAAGCCACAAGTGTCCTACATCCACCTGTTCCTGTTGTTCTCCAGCACCCTGTCCAGCACAGTGGCACAGCACCCCTTTCATGGGAGGCTCTGAGTGTACAGTGGTACCTAAGTTTATTGCCAGTGAGAGATGAGAAAGGTGCCTTTAGTGATGAAACAACAAGGTACAGCTAAAGAAGTATAACTTTTCTCTCTTTACCTGTTAAGAAAAAAATGGTAGCTTATCTATTTAATTTAGAAACAATTAGCACTTAATAATTAGAGAAACAGTCATTAAGTAAGAGATTTACTGCAATGTAGGTGACTTGCCAGGTGAGTCTGAAGGGAGCAATCAATCTCAGTCTTTTTGCCTTCAGTCCTGTCTTTTAGAAAAGGGGTAGGAATATAAATTCAGAAATTATGGTGATGAAAAGATTATTAAGAGTAAATATTTGGAAGTTATGACCTTTTTATTTTTACATTGATAGAGAGTTTCTTCTGAGCATGAAATGCCTTAGTTGTTACTTCTTAATTTGATCTAGTAGCTGTGCACTCTCTGACCTTACTGTAAAGTAAAAACAAAGTACAGCTCACTTCAGGCTGCTAACACTGAGATTAAAAAATTCTGAAGTTTGGATGCAGATCAGTTCTTAAGGCAGCAAAGAACTTTGGAAAAGACATTGAAAGTACAGTATCATAACAAGATGATGGCTTCAGACTGCTTGGTGCCATGATACTGTAGGTGGCATATAAAGGAATGAAATTCCAATGTGCTTACTTGCAGGCTTCCTCATGAGGTACAGATCATTTGAAACCACTTTGAACTTTTATCATTCATTGAATTTTTACAGGAGACCTTACACAAAATTTCTCAGTCTGGCAAAGAGGCTACCCAGTTTGATCTTAAAGTGCATCAATCATGTCATTGTAGGTGCTAAAAAAGTGCCATCGGCGTCCAGCACCTACATTTGAAAGCTGAGTGAGGGAGCAGGGGAGGGCAGGGAACAAAGAGACTTTCTGTCCTTGCGTCCACTTATGCAAACATTGCAGTGGGCCTCTTACTGTGTGCCTCCATAGGCATAAATCAGATCAAAGAGATCTTTGGAAACACTACCCCGAGGAAGGCTGCAGTGTGCCCATTGTTCCTGGGTGGTGGGCTCCTGGGCAGGGCACTGTCCTTCTAATTATGACCTGCTAGGATCCTCCAAGTGGACCCAGTGTTAAATATCACAGCTCGCATGGAAAACACACTAAGATGTAACTGAACTGACACACTCACCTTGTGGACTAAAAGCTGTAATTTGATAGGAGACTCAGTCTGTTGTGTGGCAACCCACAAATACCCGTGTCCCACTGCAAGCAACCTGCTAGGTAAGAGAGAAAGAGAACAGAGTGCCTTGAAGGGCTCCTGACTAAATGATGACCAGCAGACCAGCATTATTGAACATGAACATGTTGAACATTTGGGCACAGGTTTATCAGTAAACTGTTTCTAAAAGAAAAGTGTGTTATATGGTAATTGACTGACAAGCCTGAATCCCCAGGACTGTGGTTGTTTCACCTACAGGAACAACATTGGGTGCAGTCTGAGCTTGGCACTGTTGATTTTCACAGAAGGTTCAGGTGTCCTTGAGGTTTACTAAGAGTAAGAGTTAACTGTGAATTTGCCTGTGATCATCTGTCTCACAGGCAGGAATGGGGTTTTCACTCATAATTTGACAATGTTTACAATATCACATTTACTGTTTTATGGATTTGTTTTAGTCAAGTCAGTTGACAGTTCTCAACAGCAAATTCCAGGTACAGGTGTAAACCACATGGTGTTGTTTCTTCTTGTTTGCATAAACACAGCTGTTCTTTCAAGCTGAAAAAAGAGAAGCTTAGAAACAGCTTGCAGAATAAACATATGTGCAAAAGCTTATATGTGGGAATGTCGGGTATATCCAAGATCACAGGAAAAGATGCCAGTTCAGAAGTAGTATAGGTTCATATATCAAAATGAGGTTGAATTGCAGAGTAATAGATCAGGAGATTTACTTGCTCTGTTGTTCTCATTGATTGCTTTTAATTTTAATTTGGCTCTGGTTATAAATAATAAAAATGTTGATTAAAGACAGGTTAGTTTAGCATTAGCACATGGTTCAGAGAATAAGCAGTGAGAGAAAGATATATTGCAGTAAGCAATTTTTGAGATAAGACAGTGTTTCTTTTATGGCAATATTGATTCCTGTGGTATTTCTAGCCCAGATTTGTAAATGCATCAAGTTCAGATGGCTTTGTGACAGAGATGTCATAAGCATCCAGACTTTACAGTTTTTCACAATATTTGACATCTTTAAAGTTTTGAGTCACTACTCTGAATGTTAATATCGATTATCACTGAATGTATAAAAGACATTTTTGGACATAAAGTTCTTCCAATACTGAAGTGGAGGCTTGGCATCAATTCATGAATAATGCCATTATAGATGTCATGTGCTTTTGTCAAACAATTAAGTTGTTTCCAAGTAACATGTTTATTGTGCTTACAATGCAATTATCTATAGCACCATTATTGCTGCTTTTCTGGGTCGTAAGTATATTCAAATGTAAAACACTGTGTCATTACTGGTGTCATGCAGTTGTTGTGGGCTTCTTTCCTCACAAGTGAAGGAACATTTTTCTTACTATTCCTAATGATACTGTTACTGATTTCAAGGAAATGAATTTGAAATATATAATTGTATTTGAGTTATATATAATTAGACACATAATTTACATGAACAAAAGTCAGCTAAATGAAAAACAGAGAAGACAATTTAAAAGTGAAAAAAAATCTTTTGTTTGTATATGCTACCATGCCAACGATGCAGATATTGTGTAGTGAAATTCTTCTGCCAGATCTGGCACGTGAGCCTGGTATGCTGTAAACAGAAAGGTCACCTTTCCCTGTTGTTTACTGTCATTGCATTTTAAACATGGAAGTGAAGAACAGATCCTACTTTGACACCACACGAGGTATGGATAGAGAGTGTATTTCTCCACAAGTATTTTGCTCTTCTTTGAACCTGAGTGCCTTCAAAAGGAACTAGACATCTCAGGTACCTTTTCACCCTCCAAGTTACAGTGTTCTTACTGGGGACTGGTCTCAGTGTGCCAGGGAGGGATTTGTTTGCTGACTTACCACCTTAGTTCATCATCATGTGCCTGTCCTCCCTGCCCTGCACACTGTGTGGACAGATGGCAGTACAGTTGCCTATAATATACCAGTTAAAAGCAGTACCACTAATCTCATGAATACGGTTTCAGAAAAGAGCAGAGAGTTCACAGAAAACCTGACAATTTGACTATAGAGGATAAAGCCCTAATTATTACTTAACTCAGCATTTTCTCAGTTTCCGTTTATGAAATAGCTTAGTCAATTGTTTATGTATGTGTTTGTTCTTTGCAGTTTCCAGACTCTTCTGATTTTGGTGACTGAAGTAGGCTGCTCCAAACATGGAAACATTTACTTCCTATAAGGCCCACCATAAATTTCCTGGTAGAGCTCATCTAGAGTTGCTCAAAGTGTTTGTGGAATAGAACTGTTGTCACAGGCTTGGGCAGAAAAGTGTTACAGAGGTTGGAGATGCTCAGTCTACCGCTCATCCTTTGTGCAGTTTCCAGAGACAAATAGGATAAACTATTGTAACGTGGATTGTATTTATATACATTTTTTCTCACTTTGTCTATTTGCACTGGAATGGTAGATTTTTTTTTTTCCCAGTCAAATTTTGTGCTCCTCCTTCCTGTAAAAAAAAATCTTCAGCTCTGTGTCAAACTTCTCCTGGTGAATCCACTTTCGCAGGAGTTGGACTAGAAAGGTTCCAACAAAGAAAATGTGCGCAGCAGGCAGAGGTGAGTAGTGTGAAAAGGTTTTTGGATGCAGCTACAGACTTTCTGCTACAGTTACGAACTCCGTAAGTCTATCGCTCCCAAATTCTTGAATCATCATTGACTGAAGCATTGTGGCACACCAAAATTGTTTGTTACATAGAATAATGTATTAACTTAAGTATTCTGCAGGACTGGAATTTGTTCCTTTTAGTTAAGTTAAATTATAACCTTGCCTATACTTTCTACACATTTGTACAGTATGTTTGCATGTACATTCCTATTGCTTTATAAATAATTATGTTCCGTGTGTGTTAGAAAATTTCCAGGGAAAGCAGCAGGATTATTATTGAAAAAATCTTGGAAAGGATTAAGAATAAATTAATTTGGTCTGATTTACAAATATTTGCTTGTATTTTTATACGCTCTGTAGAGGCGTAGGGGGTATGCTAGGTATGTCTAGTACTGCAAATACAGAGTGCTTTCACTGTATTATTTTTGCCACTTGGTGGTAAAAGGTGACATTAAAATGATTTAGTAAAATTTGGAAACTTGCAGAATCTCAGTTAATGAAATCTCTGTTCATTATTCTTGGCCCCGGCTCAGTTTACTATATGATGTGCCTTGTGTCATGAGACTATGATCTAACTATTGAAGTCACTAGGCATCAATTTCAGTTTGGCTGGATCTCTTGTTTTTTCAGGAAGATGAACTCTGGATTAATAGATGTGCCTGATCTGTTTGCTCTCCTAACCTCTACACCTATAGCAGAAGCTAATGAGCATTTCTTCTGCAACAGACCCCAGTGCTTTTTCATATTTTTGTACTTGCAAATATAATTGCTAATTAACCTTAAGAATGATTGATTTTATTTACAAATCCTGCAATAACCCTTAAAAAAGATCTACCAGCCTTTCCCATTTCCCCTTGAGGTCATGTCATAACTTCAAAGAGAGAAGAAAACAGGATTTTATGCATTTGAAGTCACTAATACCACAGCACTGGATCAGTGCAGAAAGAAGTGTGGATATCTGAAAAATATGGAGAGCATCTCTTTCAATGAATATGTATTAGATCACTGATCCACTGCCTATTAATTTCTACACTTATCAACTGTGTTACCTCTATGCTTTCTATTTCTCTCTCTTTTGAAGTTATTCATCCAATAGGCCTCTGTCGCAAGAAGTGAGCAAGGATGAAAACAGCCACCTGGGTATTAACCATGATGCTCTACTTCGAAAGATGTCAAGATGGTGCTGTTAACCGAAAAACTTGTAGGTCCAGCTGCTTTGTGAAAAAATAGATCCTCCCAAATATTATTCATTCTATAATATTTTCGCAACACCATTTAATTCATTGCTAATGGAAGGAATGTGATATTTTACTAGCCTTTACTTAAAGCAGCATGATTTTTTTTGTGACAACAGCTGGAATATGGTAAGTAACAGCCTTCTATCAGGCCTTTCCACCAGTCAGGCCTGGCTTTGCACGAAAGAGTGTTTTGAAAATACGCTGTGTATGTCATACTTATGTATCTAGCTTTGGTTTTTCTGCTATGTTATACTGCACAGATTCAAGAGGAAGTGGGATATGAAAGCTGACACAAGATCAAATGAAGGTGAGCCAGATCCAATGTCTAAAATAGATCAGTGTTTGTGGTATATATATATATATACACTTCCTTAGAGGCACAACGGACATTTCAATTTTATACAAACTCAAAGATACTTTTGGGCACAGTGCCTGTTCTGGGGAGTGGAGGGAAATGGTATGGTATGGTTCAATACAGTAATACTGACATCCTCTAGGGTTTAAATACACCAGAGTAAGTCTTCTACAGGTTAAATCCTGCTTACTGGATACTTTATGTCAAACGTAACCAGATCTGAGTATTGAAGGTAAATAAATAACATCAATGTGCTTCAGTGAAAATCTGCTCAACTGAGCATAATGTAACAGTAGTTTTACTTTAAACCAGCTCCAAATAATCCTCAGTGGTTACGCTGAGCATATGAAGGGTCTTTCAGGAGACAGCTAAAAGACACTCCAGTACCTAATGAAAACATATAGGAAACAGTAATGTGATATTTTTCCCTGATTCTTGCTCTGGGGAATTTAAAGATGATGTAACAGAGTTGACTCCACCCCTCTTTCCCCCCAAAAAACACTCCCCTCCTGCCCCCAATACCTTTCCCCCTCCCAGGAATTCTCAACATAGGAGATTAGCAATCAGTTCTCCAGAGAGTGAGAAAAATGGGTCCCTCAGAATTTTTTTATATTTTGTTTATGCTTTGCATGACAGGAAGATGGTGGTAACCTGGCAAATTGCTGGGTCAGCTGTCTACCCTATGGTCGGTGGGTAGCACACATACCTGTATTGCATTGAGTTGCACGTGTCATTATGCTTGTGGATGGTGCTAGAATTCTTCTGAGAAAGCAGTAGACTTTTGGATAAAACAGTAAAAACATATGGTGTTTTCAAGCCATTCTCCAAATGTAGAATGTTTTAAAAACTTGAATTTACTCTTCTTGCTCTTCTTGGTATCCCAGGAAATCATGAGCTGTTCCCAGCAATGATGAATATATACCCATTCAGCCGACAGGAATTTAAGACAGGTCCATCTGTGAAAAAAAAACCAAACCCAAATAAAAACATCCATATAAATCTCAGGCAAACCATGTCAGTGATACAAGAAAACACATCAAGGCCTCATAAACATCTTGTGAACACCAGAAAAACCACATCAAGCATGTGTATATAGCAGGAAAGATGCTATGAGAGGAACAGGGAGCCACAGTTCTATGGTGTAGACATCTAGAGCTCAGTAGTGAAACAGAGAAGTTAGGTATGCAAAGTATACCCTTATAAATTCCTTTAAGGCAATGTTTCACAACTCCTTTCACCTACAGGAAGGATGGGGAGGGCTTTTTATCAGAGAGTGTAGTGACAGGATGAAGGGTAACAGGTTTAAGCTGAAAGAGGGGATGTTTAGATTAGATATTAAGAAGATATTTTTTTACTGTGAATGTGGTGAGACACTGGCCCAGGCTGCCCAGAGCAGCCATGGAAGTCCCATCCCTGGAGGTGTTTAAAGCCAGGTTGGAAGAGGCTTTGAGCAACCTGATCTAGGGCAAGGTATTCCTGCCCATGGCAGGGGGGTTGGGACTAGATGATCTTTAGGGTCCCTTCCAACCCAAACCTTCTATAATTCTATGACATTTATTTATCTTAATATTTGCAAAAGGTTTTAGTGCTAATCAGAAGAAAGGTATGGATTTCTGAGCAAAAAGCAACAGAAATGTGATGGATTTTTAAGCACATTTACTACTAGGAGATAATTCAGGGAAGAAATTAAATGGATTATCCACATGCATGCTTGTTATCTGTAAGATAATGTTATCTGTGCTTCAGCTACTGAGGGATATCACAGTAAGTTAACACCATAAAACCTATGACACGCTTCAGAATAGGATCTAAAGCTCTTTACTAGAGAAAAGAGTATTAATGCAACATTAGGTACTGCATTACATTCCTACTTTGGAGAACCATACCTAACAACAATGCTCTCTGTGCTTATAACACAAATACCATGACTCATTCCTGCCCTACTCAATCTAATAGGATGCCAACAGTCCTAATACACACAACCAAACAAGATTTGCCTTGGGATTTATACTATGATATTCAGAGAAAAGCATTATAACAGTTGGTGTTGAAACCCCTGCTTCAAATATTGGCTTCTTGTTTCCTCATGTGCTGTCATCCGTCCATTTCCTTAGTGTGTAGAGAGGGGCGGGAATATTCTTTTCACTCCCTACTTGCATTGCACTTATCACAGGGACAAAACACTCTGGGCAGGTAACCGTTCTTAATATATTTTTATTCTTTCTCATTTTTCTTGTGTTACTTACTGAAACAACTATTATCAAGTAAAAGTATCTGCATCTTGATTTGTTCCTATAAAGAAAAGATTGGAAAATAAATCTTCCATCTGTTCCATTGGCAGAGCCTGTATGTAGATGTTGTGGTAATCCATTACTAATTAGAGAAATGCCAGCTCTGTTTGTTAAAATACTAAAAAGGTCTCTAATGCAGGACTTCTCAGTTTGAGTGGTGGCCTAACAATTCTCTTAGCTTTTCCATTAAATTATTTATTTATATTCTTAAGGGTTGATGGAAAACTCTTGCTACATGCATGTGACTAGATTTGCTATCCTCCTCCACCCATTTAAGAAAAATAGAAGCATTGTAAATGTCATATCTAATATGAACATTACTCTACTTTATGAGAAGTTGACCATTTAAGCAGGGAAATGTAATCATGCAACAGAATGGGCTTGGTGGCTTAAATATGAGCTGAAATGCTGGAATAATGCTATGCCTGAGTTTGCAAGGTAAGGAACCTTGGAAGTTGCTTGCTTCACAAAGTAAGACAGTGTAGGGATGGAATAGGGCTTTTTCTGTGTTCCTCAGAACCAGGACAACATTACTTCCTCATAGTACTGCAGGATCATACAGGCACTTTGTCAGTACTACAGGAAAAACGAGAAGGTGAGAGGGCAACTGAAAAGCAGGTCATCTACTTTGTAGCAGGCAAGTGAAGATGGAAACCAGAGCAAGGGCAGCTGGGAGCATGAAGGGAAGATGTGGGTGAGGGAGAGAATTATTCTTTCTAGCTGGACTTAAAATTCCAGTTTGGTTTTAGCAACCACAGGGATTTACTGCCGTTTCAGTTGGTGGGATGAAGCCCAGTGGGTGTCCTCTGGTGACCCACTTTTGGGTCATGCTCCAATGCTTGTCAGCTTCTGGTCTGACAGATCTCAGCAATAGGAAGTTTATTCTGATGTGGTTCTTGAATGGTTTAGGAGATGTTTTGGAGGGAGTTTTGATGTAGGTCATGGAGCACTGATGTGGTCTGACTGTGTTTTTCCATCTGTTTTTGTTCAGGGAGGGACTTAGTTTGAGTTCCTTTCACCAAGAGGCAAGTTCCTCATTGCACAGATTTTTGCATGATCCCCCTGTATTTTAGGAATGTCTAAAAGCCAGACTTGACAAAGTGTAGGAAGTGTCTGATTCTGAAGAGCAACTGGAAAAAATCTCACCCAGAATTGCATGCCACCACTACCAGCAATGGCCCACCAGTGGCTAGATTTCAGAAGGTGTTGTGTAACCAAACTTTTCCTTGTGTTTTCAGAAATACTTGAGCATTTGCCCTGTTTCAATATGTTTGAAATTTCTATGGGTTACTTTTCAGGTACCACTGAAGCGAGATTCAGAGCATCAAGGCCAGAATACTGCTTCATTAGCTTGGAGAAGCTATAGGTGGTCAGCTGGATGCTGAGAAGCTAGAAGTACCTACCATTTTCTTCTGGAAGAGGTAGACACTCTCTGGAAGCAGACGGGCTTCCTAAATGGGGAATGGGACAAGGCACTGAAAGGAGGCCATGTGGGTCCTCTAAATAACTGCAAGTGCATCTGTCTTTTTTCAGCAATAGAATAAAGAATATGAGCATCTCAACTCAACCTTCCCACACCCTTTTGAAAATCTGATCTTGGTTCACTAAGGGACAATTGAACTTTCTATCTATTTCCTTTATTCTAAGACCCATTGATCTCTGCAGTTGAAACATTTTTAAAGGATTTCTTTTTGACTTTTTGTCCTAGTTTTCCTATTTTTCTAAGCTTCTAAGTTTTTCTATTTGTGTTCCTTAATGAAAAAACACAGTACCTCCTAACTTAGAAAATTTCACATTAGTGTAAAATATACTAATGGTGTATGCTGGAAGGAAACCCATTTGTCAGGGTGACTTTAGAGATGATATCTACAAAATGTTGTGTCCCATAATAACAAACAGGAGGGAAAAATAAAGTTACAAAGTACAAACTATCTTAACTTTTTGGACAGCAGTTGCTGTCCTCATAGTGAGGCTGTGAAACTGGGAAAGGAGGTTGCCAGAGTAGTACATGGTAACAGAAGAAAGGGATGAAGTAACTGTGATAATTATGATATCCCATTTCCTTGGTGGATGACTCAAGAACTCATGACTCGTGCTTTCCATGATGAACCAAACAGTATTTACTGACTTTCTATGTGTGGGTATACACAACAAAGTTAAGGAATTCTTGTGTTGGTTATTTATTTCTACTTTTACCTGTGTATATACTCACATTGCCTGCTATTCCGTAGAGCACATAATTGACCTATGGCTAACTCCAGCTGTGGTAGGTCTCCCTTAGATTGACCGGTAGCATAGTAAAGAGCTGGGGAGGAAAGACAAGAGATTTAATGATGACTTGCAAACCAGTTCAGTAGTTCAAATGGTAATTCAGCCTCTTTC
Source organism: Cuculus canorus (assembly GCF_017976375.1). Classification (NCBI taxonomy): domain Eukaryota; kingdom Metazoa; phylum Chordata; class Aves; order Cuculiformes; family Cuculidae; genus Cuculus; species Cuculus canorus. The sequence goes on along the minus strand of NC_071403.1, from coordinate 42,300,917 downwards.
CTGTACCACATCAGTGATGTTTCAGCGGCAAGGAAAAATAATTGCACCAAGAAGAAATATTAGCAGATAGGAAGGGACTTTCTTTCTTTTCCAGATTCTGGAGATCTTAAAACCATGATAGAGTTTCATTACAGATTACTGTGTCTGGGAATGGAGAGCTGAACAGGGTAACTTTGGTCTATGAACAGCCATTCTTTGGTCTATGCAGACAAGAATCATCTTATGCTGTGGCAGCGTCAACATACAGGTTAGTACAGATGGTGTAAATCTAAGATTAACTTTATTATTTCTCTACCGTGCATTACCATTTCTCTACTAGAGTTTTCTAGGTTCATGAGGCACCCCCTTCTCTCCTCCTTCCCCCCCCAAATAATCCCTAAATACTGAAATAATCCAGGAAAACCTTGAGCATTCTGGTATAATCACACAGAAAGCTTTTGGCCCATTTGTGGTGTCACCAGTCTTGAAGACCTTGTAGACTTGAAACACAAAAGGATAAGATTTGACATGACAGCCTTGAGGTTTTGCAGGTAACTGCTGTTATAAACTACCAAACAACAACAGTAAACAGAAAGCAGTACTCAGATGCCATTCACCTTGCTGCAGAATCAAAACAATATGTATTGGGAAAGAATGTCTCAGTAAGTAGACTTGAACCATATTTCAAGAACAAAATTGAGACCAACTGTACTTCCAAATGATGACTGTATAGAGAGGGTTTTTTCAAAAACAGAAGATACATATGACAAATAATTTTCTCTTTATCACTTTTCTCTTTTAAAAGGTGATGTTTAAAACTTAATCTAAAAGAAAAATCCAAGCATGGATTGGATTACAACTGAGAAAAAAGTGTTCTCAATTTTGTTAACTACTGCCTAGAATGTTCCTTGCCATAACATACAGCGTAATTGCTACTATAAGAAGTAGTACTGAGGTCCTCATTTCACAAACTATTTTCAAGAGAAGTAGATTGAACAAAAAAATTCCCTTCCCAACTCAGATGTTTTCTGCATTAGTCTGTGGGAAAATCCCATCAGATATGAGATATATACAGAGATATCATTTTTGATTTAAGAGGCGCCTGACCACAAAATCTCATTGTGAAGCAGAGGGAGAATGCCTCTGTTTTCTTTGTCTAGTTTTATACTTTTCCTTTATTTATCTGCATTGACCACTGTTGGAGAAAGACACTGGCTATATGGACCTTTCGTTTGACTCATACACATCTCCTTATTTTCTGTCTTTGTTCTAATACAGCAAGTGAAGTAGTAAGGGGCACTATGCAAGATATCGCTGCTTTAGTTTTCACAAACTTAGTGTCTTTTCAAGCATACAGAAAAACTGAACATTTTTAACCCCAGAGAATAAAGAAGTGTGTCACAGCTGTGAAGAACAGGGCCAAAATACTGTTGAAAGGCTGGAAGTAATGGAAAAGTGATACCTCCTTAATAACAGATGTTCACATCTGACCAGAGCACTGGGTCTTCCTTTTTGTAAAGCTGATCAAATGAGAAATTGTCATTAGTTACTCAGTAACCTTCTGAAGCAGGTGGCATTTCTTGTCAACCTCTGAAAATAGAGAGGGCATACGCTCTGGCCCTGTTGTTTGAATTTGGGCTAAAACATGATAAAGTGCCATGTAGAAACAAAGTTTAGCATTCTGTACTGTGATGGCTTCATCTAGACTGTAAGAATTTTTAGCCAATGAAGGTTAGTAGTGAATTTTCCTCCCTAAAGGAACCTCAGCTATTGTTAGTTTCCCTAAGTGCTTAGTAAGGTCACATACACTTGGTGAAAGTACTTTTTTGAGACTACACATTGTCTTGTCATTATTCACATTCTATTTCTGCTCCAGCAGGATGCAGAGGAGTTAGTCATGTGCACTATTCTAAAGCCCACCTGTGGACAAGCAGAACAAATATTGAAACTGTCCTTCCCTGAAAAACTATGGCCATTTTTAGCGGGCTTCTCTTTAGCAGAAGGAGACACAAATGCTAGTTTAAAACCAGTTACAACATTTGTATATGGTGAGCCATCGTACGATCATGAAATGTGTTAATATGCATAAGCCTGAAATGCGTAGAGGTGTGCATTTGCAGTGATTGCAACTTCCCTGCCTACACTGCCTTTCCAAACAGGTTTTTTTTTGACATTTTTTCTCCTTTTTTTTTTTTTTTTTTAAAAAAAAAATGCTACTTCTTCCCTTCCCCCCATATTATTTCATAATTCCTGGGCAACTGGACAAGTAACATTGATAGAATATTGCAGAAAAGGTAGAAAATTGAAAAGAAGCAAGAAGTGAAATGTAGGAAAAATGGGGAAAGAAGTGTTGCGAATTGAGGTGAGGAGAGTAAGTAATACCTGAGAACTTCAGCAAGAATTATTTCCTAGCCACACTGGGAGGTCTCAGAAAGGGCTGAGAGCCTTGCATGTTTGATGGCGATTGTAGGAAAGACATATTTTCACTCCAAAAAAGAGATGTTAAATCCTGTAAGTTGAAACAATGCTGAACTGCACATGCTAGCAGACTACTTAAATCTCACGGCAGAGGAAAAGCCATGAAAAACATCAGGGAATCTGTACCTTTTTAGGGAAAAGCCTTTAGACTTTAATGAGGAACTACAAGAATGATGTAGGGATTTCCATAATTCACAACTAAATCCTGGAAGGATAGTTTGAATATCTGGTAGAGAGGGTATTATTTCCAGTTACATTCTGAAGTCTATAAGCTCAGAAGCAGGGAGGATCTGGCAAATTCTCAGTGAGAGACAATGAAGCAAGAAATTCAACTTCTATGGACATTTCCAAGCAGAGACCGTGTGTGCTCCTCTGCTATGCATTTGATTAGGCTCCTCAAGGCAAAAATACAATAGCTTAAATGAGTTTCTGCTACCTCCATCGGCATTTAATGGGTAAATCAAATTTAGGCTAATAGGAATACAATTAACAAAATCTGAAGTACTACTCCTGCTAGGATTTGATTATGACTGATTATGTTGCACACGTCAAGACCACTGCTAATCTTTGGCATGAGAAACCGATTAAAAGGGATTTTTATTTTTCATCAATTATATTTTTCTTTAAAATCTTCTCACAAACAATCTCTTGGCATCACAAAATGTTTTCTAATTGTTGATGGAGGTTGGGCTGAAGCAAACATTTTGAGTGAAAAGATGCCAGAAGCTTTCGTAAGTATTATGACATTCAGATAATTACATGCAATCTTCTTTTCCAGTCTGTAAGAGGGATAGGTAGCGTTCTGTCAAAACACTCACCCATCTGCTACTTGCACATTTTTGGAAAGATGATCATACTCACACTTGCTCTTACAGTCCCAAAGATGATGAATTAATTTCAAAGGCAAAAAGGTTAAGAGGAAAACTGGCAAATCCTGCTGCTCCATGTTTTCCATGTGGATTGTCAGAAGGTAGACTAGATTTGTTATGAGGCTACCTTGCTTCTCCCTTTTCCTTGCTGACCCTTGGAGCTATCATTTTACATCCCATAGATGGAACCCGGCCCAAGAGATAGGAACAGTTTTGCATGCTACTATGCCACTCACCTTATGTCGATTTAACATCAGTATCCAGAAGCTCTCAGACTTTAGAGATAGGCTTTTGTACTATTGCATAATAGAGCAGAGAGCATCTATGTTCTGAGCCTCATGGCGAGAGCGAGAGTGAATGGGAGCAGTGACATCTTGATGTTGCTGTAGGAACACAGAGATGGTACTCAAGTACAGCTCCAGATGGGTTCTACCTTTTTTTTTTTCCTGTGGATTCTTGCCCCCAAAAAGGAATTGTGCTGAGGTGAAAATTCCAAGTGAAATTTGTTGGGTTTGCTGCTGTCTGTGAGGATTTTAACCACCTTTGTAGGCTTCCTCCCTCCTCTTTGTCTGAGCCACCTGCTGTAAAAAAATTGTCGACAGATCTGTGTCACAGACTTGCTTGGGAGAATCCCGCCACAGCATGTAGCAAGTCCAATGTTTCTTTTATGGCAAATGTTTTTTTCACTGAATTAAATGATCACTACTGAGCTACAGGATTCACCTGAATATGAGTGTGAACATTATCATACATATGCACGTTCATTTCTAATTTCCCTTTTTAGGGACAGCTATTTTACAAGTTTATCCATCTCCGGTATGCAAGAGTTGACTGAATTGAATTTCTTTGAAAAATCTGCTGATTTGAAGCCAGTTTATTCCTGATAAGGAAAAAAAAAAAAAGGCTTCCTAAAAATGTTCTTTAAAAAAAAATTCATTAAAAACATAAACAAGACTTAAAAGTACTCGTATGCTTAAACATTGACTAGATTTTTCTTTACAAAACATCTGATATATTGTATTTGACTTAATATGAGCTTCATTTACCCTTTTTATTTTGTCACTGTTTGACATTGAATTTTTTTCATTTAGGTTTTAAAAAAAAATATTTTTGTTTATATTTCATTCCAAGGGACTGACAAATCAATCACGCATGATATATTGGAAATAATAAATCAGACAATCTGTTTAGTGCCTTCACTGCTAAAATAAACATTGCTAATTAGGTACAGCTCATAACAGCAACTCTTGTGAAGCTGAGTACTACTGCGTCAAAAAGGATGGCTTTGTGATATCACCACTTGGTCAGGGCTTGGGAAATCTGAGTTTGATTCCTGGTTTTGCACATCATCTCATATAAATTAATTCATCCCATTTAAGCTCATCTCTCCAGCATAAATAGAAACCTCCAAAGCTGAGTCATCTTTCTGGATGCCTGTCTAGGATAAGATCCCAGGGGTGGCTATTTCTCTGTACCGACTACAAAACTGCTGAGATGAATCCCTCTTTTTTTCTGACTCAGGCAAGTCCTTTATATTAGGGAAAAGGGAGTCTTTGGACAAAGATCTACTTTTCCTCATGATCTTCCAAAGCTGGCTAAGGTAGTCTGCTCCCTGACAGAAACTATACCAGAGTTTGCAGAGGGCAATGGGTTAGACAGAAACTGTACCAGAGTTAGTGCCAGAGGGCAATAGTGTTGTTATGATGGAATGACCTACCCACCTAAAAAATGAAGATACAAGTCTCTCAAAAAATTTGTCTAGTGAAGACAGAAAACACCATTCCTAATATGTTCTTTGCTCTTCTCCCTTCTATATTCAAAATAATGTGGTTGCTGTGGCCAGAACTATACCTGCCCAGACTTTAGGACTCAGCTTCTTTGTCCATATTTTTCAGATGTCTTGGTTAAACCCTTATATAGTCCAGGCAGTTAGCACGAGCAATTGTAATTGATAGGAAGATCTGCACCTATCATATGGAAGAAGACATGCGACATATGATGTGTACAGCGACAATGAAATTGTACAAAAAAGCCCCCGAACCATATGCTGCTACCTACAGTGCCAATGTTGGGGCTTCCAGCAATAATAAGCACTGGTGTTTTTCGGAGTTCATACCAAGCAGATATTGTGCAGGTGACTTAAGTCCTGTGGAGTTTCAAGAGAAGGAGGCAGGCAACATCTTATGGGACTGGAAGAGATCACAATCTCATTTTATCAGATACAGCTCACCTCTGTAAGGGCCCCAGATCAAAGCTGGGAGGGTTTTGTTTGGTATATCCCAGACCCAAGATTAAGACACAATTGAGGTCAAATGCTGTATGTAAAAAATATTTCTTTATTGTAAAAGGGCAGTAGATGAAGAGCAAGATAGAGGCTAACAGTGACAGGAAAGAGAGGAAGAAAGATAGAAAGTTAAGCAAGGGCTCAGGATAAGGTTGCAAGAATAGTTACCACTTTAAAGGTTGGTGTCTGAGGGGTCCTGTGAAGAATCGGTGGTGGGCAGAGGCATGAACATGGGAATTTTGGGCCCTTTTATATCTTTCCCCAATCCTAGTTGTCATGTAGCACACGTTCTGCACATCTTCACTCACCTGTGCTTGCACGTTGGTACCTGATGTCTACAACAGCTGCCTTGTCAGAGCGCTGTTTCATCGACTTTGTAGTTTCAGTGGCTTCCTGTGCTGTGTAGCAGCTTGGCAACAGCTTCTAGCAAGCTTTGAGACAGATTTTAATTCAGTTCCTCATGGCTTCTTCAGCCCATCCCAGGGGCAAGGGCCAAATATCAGTAGCAAAAAAGTCTGTGCTTCTGGATTATAACCTTCAGGGCCACAGCATGTAAGAACAATTATTCTTCCATCAAGAAAAGCTAAAGATTTAACAGAAACAGAAATAAACTGCAGTGTCTGCACAGGTTCTGGAATGAATATTCAGTGTTCTCATCAGGGAGATGGGAAGGAGAATTTGTTTCTCCTAACTTTAGTCAGGATACATAAAAGGTAGGTATCCTGTCTAATCTAGTTGTATAGGTGCTATTGAGCGGAGAGTGACTGACACCTACAAGGATAATTAATCATGTTCTAAATTAAGAGTCACCAAGAAGCCTTTCATACAGACTAAATATAGACTTGTCTCTCCATTGATGACAGAGGAAACATAAATGACCACTTTAGACTAATAACGTTCCTTGAAGACAGCTGAAGTTAGGTGAGATGCATCTTATTTCCAACACTGTCAACCCACACACAGTCTCCACTTATTCTCCACAGTTACAAAATGAAGTTTCAGGACATTCTTCAAAAATGTCCTCCCTCAAAAATGCTCTTGGTTTCAACATTTCAAGCTGTTGCTGCCCAGGGCTCATCAGTCTGGGAAAAGCGATTCTAGCAGTTCTCATAGATCTGGGCAGAATTCCCACAGAGCATTGTTCTTTCCAGTCATTATTTCATGAGCTGCTCTTGAGTCAGCTTCTACCTTCATATATCACACATAAGCTTATTCATAGTCTTATGATAGACCAGAAGAGTTACCATGAAAGTCGTAAAAGCCATTTGCAACTTACCTAAATACTAAACAGATTACTGATTTGTGGCACCATTACCAATAGAGAGAAATTTTGGATTTAGTGAGAGGTTTGTAATTTGGCATTTCCCTACTTAAGCTTTAAAATCGTACCTAACCTATGGTAGTTATACATGATACCCTAGTACTCAATCAATTGGAACTTAGATTTATCCAAAATGGCAGCTGTCTGGATGTGGTCTGAATAAATTTCACAATGTTATATTAGTACACTGTGAATGTAGGTACAATTGAAGGAAGAGGCATTGTGAGATTCACAGTAGCCAAACTGCTCAAAACTAACTGCTACCGTTGTTACTATTTTTTGCTGTTGTCATTATTCACATCCAAAACTATATCAGGCATTTCTTACTGTAGAACAACTTTCTTGGCAGCTTGAGCAAAGAAGCTGAGAGTTGAATTGCCACAGAACCTGGACTATCTTCCCATAGTTAAGGACATTTCCACAAGAAATGACTGGAGGTATGCTGGTAGTACAAGAAAACTTTGCCACTGCAAGTACTTTTACTGTTCTGGGGATTTATAAAAGCATTTATAATGTCTACAAATTCAGTCCTGTTTCTAAGCACAACATTAATTTTAAATTATGCATATACCCACAAGTATATAATTGCCCACCCAACAGAACTATTGTTACTTAGAAAGATGTAATGTAGTTCAGCAAAAATAAGAACTACCCCAGAGAACAAACATTTTGAAGTTTGAAAGGTGTATATAAATGTATATAAACACACAACTAATACCAGTTGTAGTAATAATACTAACAATGATGATAATAAAATAAGTCTTATGTTGCATCTCTTTGTCTGCCATTAACCAGTTACATGAATAATGAAACACTTCAATGAAACTTTTTGTACCATTTCTGAGCTGGCTGAGACAGAAGATCTCTGGAATACATTCAGGAAATCCAGATTCAGTGAAAGTATTTGCCTATTTCCAAACCAGGGAGGCTTGTAAAACCATCTAAGCTTTTGGATGCTTAACTCTAACTGAACTTCTTTTGCAGTGTGCTTGTTAATGATTGCTATCATGTGAGACTGTCATTGTGAAATTCAGAATTGTGAAACACTCACCTGGTTTTCCTATAAAGTTTAAAATCAGTCCTTGTACATTGAAAAACTTAACGTTCACGTTCTTGTTTACACCTAGCATCCAGGGGAAAATACACCTCTTCACATACGTAGTGCCAACTAGGAGAGTTCCTCATCAAGATGAAAGTGTTCCAGTGAAGACTGTTTTAAGATCTAAACAGAAAGGGTTTTTTTCAGCAGAATGGTAAGGTAGACAGATGGGAGCAGTGGAATAAGAAAACAAGACTTACATGAAACGTCAAATGCTGATTTTTGCTATCCCAATACTTCTTTTCTTTCTAAAGACATCTTCAACCTATTTTCACCTATTTTCACTTACTGACATTTTCAGCATCAGCAGAGCCTGCAGTATTTGCATTAATCAGAACATGGGTGGTCTTTGTCTTGTTCTCATTAACTGGAGATCAGCAAGAATTCAGTGGTGGAGCTTATAATTGAGATGAGTCCTCAGAGAATCTGTCATGCATTAGAGAAGAGAGTATAAACAAAAGAGAGCAAGTTCTCAACTAAAACAAGGAATGGAAAATAATGTTGTTTCCCGAGTCTCACATTGGTGCTGCTTCTAAGCAGCTGGAGTTCCTTGCACTCCCATACTGCTTCCAGAAGCATCCTATGCACTGGGACTTCAGGAACTCCCTGAAAGTCTGATAGGTTCCCATCGATCAGACAATCTGTTGACCTTAAATTTCTTCTTCGTGCTGAGGTCCTCTCTGCTTCCTTCTTCTCTGGCCCCCATGATGAGAGGTAATCTGGGTCCCTCATAAATTTTACACCCCTCAGCATGCTCTGTGTGTCGATGAGTCGACGTGCTTTGGAAAGACAGTCAGATGGGAGATGGGAAAACTGAAATGTGTGAACACGTTAACAGCTGCAGTGAATCTGTTTTCCTAGAGACAATACTAAGCCATTGGAAGCCGGTACCAGTACTAACTGCACGCTGTAGATCCCCGAATTCCTTTCTTGCCTCCTTTGTCTTTCACCAAAATAATTTGTGTTTATTCCACTGGCATTCCAACCATCCTCTGAGATCTTGGAATTGTTTCCATTTACCAAAATAAAGAAGTGTTAAGAAATGGAAGTTAGGACTTAATTACCTTCAGCCAGAGGTTATTTCAGCACTTATAGGACAGAGACTTCACAAAATCTAATACTGTGCCGCCCACAAAGGCTCTCAATATACTTTTCTTTTTATTGAGCTTGCAGGATCTTTCTTCTACATCATATTTTGAAACTAAGAGTTTATATTTGTACCTATTCTGGGTTTCTCAGGACGTTGTCTCTGTGGCTGACAGCTCAGCTTAGCCTCAGTGGTACCTCTTCAGTAGTGGCTCTGGGCTAGGTCCTGTTCCAGATGGGCAGCCTGAAAGTCTCTCTAGGGACCTAAAAATGTTTTGAAGTCATTCACTCCCCTCCCCAAAGAGACTGTGTGGCCTACCACTCCCTTCAGTTTCTGTCTCTACGAGTCCAAAATGCTTATTCTGCATTTTGTACACAGATTTCTCTTCTTATAAGTGATCAGGCAAGATGCAGAGCAAAAAGCTGTGCCTCTAAAGCAGAGGGTTACCGTGGTGGTAGTCTGTCCCTGGTTTCACTTCAAATGCCCTAAAGTCACCCAGAAGGTTTTTGGGGAAAATTATCTTGGTTTCACAACCCACAGAGGGTATGACATTTGTCTTCTTCACAGTCACATTGTGAGGCGAATTGAGTAACTCTTATCCAGTACTTTGGGAGTTACAGTGGAAAGTATTCCTATAAATGTTTCCATGATATTTTTCCTTAATTCAATATTTCACTTCTCATACTAGAAAAATTCCCTTGGCATTAACAGTAGAAAAAGCCTGACTATAACTTCGTCATGGGTAGAAGAATACTGTAAAAAAGACAAGATTTTCTAACCTTTTTTTGTCACTTCCCACTCTTTTAGCTTAAGAAAAAGGTGAGAGTGCTGAATGCCCTGGCAGCTCACCAGAAGGCTTGTGCGTCAGCTGCTATCTCTGATGGCTGCAACCACATAACTCTGACTTCACATGGGTGAGAAGGATGGTTAGTGAGTGTTTCCCCTACTTTCACTTCTTGAGTTTGCAATTTACCTGATGGGGCAGCTGAGTACAAATGCAGATGGATAAACACTAGGTGGAGACAGATGCTCCTGCCATTAGGTGTAAGAAATTTCCTGTGGTGAGCTGACATTTCTTATCAAACAAAGAGCTGAGGCTAATGAGGCGCTGACTGTTCCAAAACAGCAGGAGGATTTAAGCATTAGAGAGGTTTTACTCCCCCCACGTCATCTCAGACCTCAGCAAGCAGCTTTTTAAAGGCTAAGTTTGAGCTCTACCGTCATGTGAATGTTGCATTAGTTCACAGCAGAGATGCAGGGTATATAAGACATTACATAAATCATGCAGTTGCAAAGAGATGAATCCAAGGAAAGGGTAACTTTTATTAATCTCTTTCTACATCTGTGATCAGATGTCTTGGCTAAACCAAAATTGTATTTGTTATTTGTGATCTATCTTTACTTTTTTTGTAATACATCCTGAAGACCCACACCCATGTTTATGAGATAAATATCAGGAAGTTTAGAACTTTATCAATGTGTAATTATTCACCCACCTGAATCTTGCAGAAGTCTCCTGGTAAAATCCCCATGTGTAAGCATGGCATGATAGATGGAGGTATCTTAACAATTCTGGGTTAAAGTTGTCCGTGTCCTCAAGTTGAGCATCCACGAATTCATGAACATTTTTGTTTTGAAATTCAGATCTGATTTTAAATACAGTAGTTTGTCCTTGATAAAAAAATAGAAATTAGTTGCAACTGCAAACTACCAATCAAGCACTTCTAGTCTCAAGGGGATGTCCAGTTTCCAGAAAAGTCTCAAAGGTTGTGCTTGCTTCCTTTTTTATTTAACTCATCTCTGATCTTCATAATTGACAAAAAACTGTGAAAAAGAAAATGGTCTCATCTGGAATCGCACCAGAGCTGGCCCATGGGGGGCAGTGGAGACTGGTATGGGCAAACGGAATGCTGCAGGACATGAGCCTGTGGCTGAGCAAGTGCGAGTGACTCACCACCACATTGGCACCCCTGGCTGCAATCTTTCACCCTGAGGCCACTGCGAATTTGCTGGATCCTATATGAGATATATTGCTAGGCAGGATGCAACAGTGTGATTTTGAAGAACTCTCCTCATCAACGTGGACTTTGCTTGCCCAGAATAAGAAAAAATTGTAAAAAAAAAAAAAAAAAAGTCAATTCTACTAAAATAAAAACAGCTTAGAGTTTTCTCCTGAGGTAAATGAAATCTCATGAAACTTGACAGACACTGATGTACCTCATAATGACAGAAAAGGGCATAGAACAGGGGGGAAGAATTCACAAAGTTGGATCTTTATTTGTAAATTATTTGATTTTCCAGACATGGGTTTTTTTGTTGTTGTTAGTTTTTCTGGGTTTTTTTTTTGTTTTGTTTTTTGGTTTTTTTTTGCTTTGTTTTTTGTTTTTTTTTTTTTGGAGGAAAGCAATGGTATGAGTATGCATTTATATAATCATACCTGAACCACAAGATTTTGGAAACTTGTTTTTACATCACAAACAGTTGTAGATACAATAATCACCAGATAAAAAGGAATGATGCAATGGGGAACAGCTGGTGTTAGAATTGGTCTCGTAATTGAAACAAGCACGTTCCATGGAAAAAAGACCAATGAAGGAAAACACAGCCTGGAAGAAATGCATTAGACAGTTATGTTTGGGTTGAAGTCTGTTCTCTGCCTGATTGAAAGTGTTTAGGATGAAAAACTAAACTGAGGTCATTTCAAACAAAATCAAAGATTCAGACAACTCAGTTTTCTCAGAAATGTGGAGAAGATTTTGTTATCTTTCCACTGCAGAATAAAAACCAGTTTCTGCTATACAATTAGACATGGTGTCTTCTGAACGGCTCTGGTTTTGACTCACTTGCCCCTTACCTCTCTTGCTTCCTGGCTTTACAAGCAGAGAAAGCATGGGGAATCTGTCAAGAAAACATGTTTATTCTTTGGAAGGAACACTCCAGTTCACACGAATGGCTGCAGCTCAGCTCTGAATTTCATTCATGCATTCAGCAAATGGTTTCTCTAGCACTCATGCAGTGAGGTAGGTTGCTCTGACAAAGAAGTGAAATGAGGGAGCTGCACCGAACATAGAACTGAATGTAGAATCAGAGGCTCTGAGGTAAAATTCTTCACTGTTGATTAGTACCAGCAGAAATAAAGTAAAAGGAGTGCTGGCATTCTCAAGAAAACATTATGTTTTCCTTCCTTTGGCTCTTTAGGCATTGAGAAACATGTGATTTCTCCTGAGAAAAAAAATCCAAGAGAAAGTAAAAGGAAATAATTATTTTTGTCTGTGTCATGTAATTGTTATTTTATGTAAGGTGAAGTGAGAGTTGTGGCCTGCACTTCTGATTTCAGAAAGGGCAAGTTACTGTATGGGCAGTCATCTGCTAATCTGATACTTAACCTCGTGGAATATACTGTTTATTATGACCATAGCTTCAAAAGCAGGGCCTTCTCAATTAAATATGGTATCCTATCTTTTTTTCTTAAAAAGATATTAAGCAACTTAAGCAACTTTTTTTTAATCATAATAATCCTCTTCCTCGGAAAACTGCATAAATCCAGCTGCACTGGCTTTTGCTAAAGGTATTAATTAGTTCCAAAAGAAGCAGCTGAAAGTTTTCTGAAGTTTGTCTTGGGTACATATTCAAAAGACATAATGCTTATACAAAAGTTGTCCAAACTATGTGAACCTGTTTGTCATAAAGATACTGAAATATTAAACCTGAGAACCTTTCACTACATCTCGGAATAACTGCCCTTCTTGTAGTGAGAGATGCTTGATTGTTCCAAACACAATGTTGGAGAATATTTGGTCACATTGCAACACTATCTTTGTCTGTAATTCTCTTCCTTGACCATATTCATACAGATAATCATTTGTAGTTGGTCACATTGGTAGTTTGGTCACTGTTTGAGAAACATCATTTCTTCACTTGTATCTATAACTGGAAAAGAGTGCTTAAGCATGAATAATGAATTTGCTTAGAAACTTTCACCAGTTCAGAGACCAAAATGCAAGGAACAGATCCTACTACCCGAGCAAAGAATGCTGAACAGGCAAAATTGGCATTCGTGAAAATCTGAATAATACAAGGAAGAGTACTAGCATTTAGATTACTATTCCCAAATACATATAGAGAAACTGAGTTTGGTGCAACAGATTTTTTTATGAAAAGACTGGATATTTTTTCCCATGTTTTTGCCACCCAGTAATTCAGACCCACTTTAGCTTTTCTCTGAATTTGAGAGAGTGAAGGGGTACTGATGATGATGAAGTTTTAAAGAGTGACTGTTACTATACTATTATAGTTTTCCTAGCTTTCCGATGATATTGTGGAACCCTATTCTCTTACATTTTATTTTGAGCTTTCAATGTAAATTTGTGTTTTGAAAACCAATTATCTCTGCCAGTTTTACCATGTCAGAAAGGGCTTTCCCTGATGTTACCATATCAAATTCTTGCAGAAACACTAGGGAAAAGTGTTGAGCCACAGCTGGTCAGTTTTAATGGCACCAGTATAGAAAGACAAAAGCCAGATGAAAAGTTTCTTTACATCACCATAAAAGCAAAATAAGCCAGTGATCATGGTGAAAATACTCAAATTTCCTTGAATCCTACTGATATTAGAAATCTGGACCATTTAGTGGGCCAGTTGCTGGAACCTTGAGGAAATCTTGCATGATGTTGCTATTGTTTTCGAAACAAGATGGTGTTAGGAAAATACTAAGTCTCAGAAGACCACCTTCTCCAAAGGCCAGGCATACTCTGTTGTCACAGAGGATACAGCACTACCTGCTTAAGGATGATGCCATCATGACATTCAGCATATTGGGAGAAAGACTAAAGAAATCACTGTTTCCCTGTATTCTACTGCTTTTAGGAGTAGCCCTAGGGTATACACAGAGTCCCTTGCCCTAGTGGCTAAACACATAAAGTGCATGTAGGGCAGACAAAAGACAGATACACAGGCTCTGTAAGCAATCAGCACCTAATCATAGAATCATAGAATCATGGAATCCCTAGTTGGAAAAGGTCTTTGAGATCATCGAGTCCAACCGTACCTGTCCACTGCTAAATCATATCCATAAGCACTTAATCTACCTGTCTTTTAAATACCTCCAGGGATGGCGACTCAACCACCTCCCTGGGCAGACTGTTCCAGTGCTTAATAACCCTTTCAGTGAAGAAGTTTTTTCTAATGTCCAATCTGAACCTCCCCTGGCACAGCTTGAGGCCATTCCCTCTCATCCTATCACCTATCACCTGGGAAAAGAGACCAACACCCATCTCTCTACAACCTCCTTTCTGGTAGTTGTAGGCAGTAATAAGGTCTCTCCTCTGCCTCCTACTCTCCAGGCGAAACAACATCAGCTCCCTCAGCCCCACCTCATAAGACTTTTAAGTCTATTCATAAGTAAGTTTGTTTTTTTCTTACAGATCATCCCCTTTTTAATAGATTTGAGTGCAAATAGACACTCAAAATATTTGACAGAGAGGAGGGGGAGCACGATTTGTAAATCAGTGAACCTACTTCCTCTCTCAAGCCGTGCATCATGTCTGTAGGGGACTGATACAGAGCTTCAACAAGTCAGTCCTGCTGTCTAGCCACAAAAGTTTTTTAATATGCAAACACTCCTGAATGCTGGTCTTGAGCACGGCAGATGTCTGCAATCAGCTATCAGCTATTGACTGACTACTGTGTTTGTCTTGTGGGCTGGCCAGTACTTTTTGTTGATGGTCGGTACCTAGGATATGAAGTAATGCCGCTGAGAAGAATATAGACATGGAGATTGGTACTGTCTCACAGGAGGTTACTAATCCTTTTGTAGCACAGTCAGAGTCAGCAGACATGAAATCAGCAAGCTCTGGAAGATTTGGTTATGATTAATCTTTCACGTCGGGTGAGTATCTTCTTGTAGCTCCTTTGCTTCTGTGTAGTTTTGATAAAACTTTCATAGACATGTTACAGTGTTTCCCAACAACCTGATAGGCTATTTCCAGCTCTAGTAGCTTTATGTAAAATACCAGGCATCTTATCCAGTTTCCACTCAAGTTTCTTTTGGAGCCAAGAGGAATTTGTCTGAATGAGAACAAAGAATCTGAGTGCCTTGCTATGCTTATCTGGGGGCTGTCACCACCAGCATGTGTGAGTGACTGTAATGTCACTGATGGCAGAGAGCTAAGTTCAAAACCCCTCTCCTTTTCCAGGTCAACTGCTTTCCCATTAGTCCCTGCTTTCACTAACATACTGAGCTTTGTATTGCAAGGACATTGTGCAATCTATTGCAGAGCAAACACAGGGACCAAACTTACATCAGCAGCACCCAGCTTACATCAGCAGCCCTCATGCAGATGTCCCTTGGTGCTTGTTCAGCATTGCTAATTAGCACCAAGTCAGATTTCTCTGAGTCTTCTGTGTCTTACATGTATTTTAGTAGTTCCTGAAGGTCCCAGCTGGTGTCCAGGCCCTGCTGTGTTACAGCAAGGCACATGGCCCCAGTATTTACACTGCAGAGATTACTCTGATTTGTGGTTACTGGTCATGTTCCCACTCACTGTATTTTTCTCAGCGACTGACAGAGCAGCTTAGTGCCTTTGCTTTGTGTTGGGGTAGCTCAAGTGAGGTAAACCTTTGGCTGGTGGAAACTACTACCACTCCCCAAAAAGTATACATCTGTAATTTTTTATAGGGAATTAAACCCTTGTAACTAAGGTACAGCTATAATTTGATGCAAAGGCTTGTGTTCCATCTTATGAAGAAATTAGAGCTATCTAACGTGCTCCAGTTTCATCTTGTTTCTCTAAGTTACTCACTGTGGCAACTGATGTAATATCACAGGATTTAGCTAACCAAGAGGACATGAATAGCAAATGCAGAAAGCAATGTATTTCCAGGGAATATATCGTATAACTATGAATCCATCTTGTAGTTCAAATAATGGCCTTGCTGATGAAATGGAAGCCTGCCCTAGGCAACGTGTGAGCAGGTAATTATGTTAGAACAAATAGATCAATAATTTGCCCAGCCACTACAGAAAAGTATTAGAGACACAGGAAAGGGACAGCTTTATGTCTTCAGCTGGTTATGTTTGCTTGATTTGTTAGACAACTGTAGTATTGTGATATTTTTTATATGGGTACTATACAATTATACCGCTATTATAGTGGTAGAAAATAGGGTGTGCTCTTCTGCCTCCATCTACCCACTGAAACACTGGCAATCCTGAGTACTTTGTGCAACCATCTGACCACAGAGACCAATCTGAATTTCCCAGAGCACGTGATCTGCCTAGTGGGTGAGGAAAAGGCTGTGGACATTACTTACTTCAACTTTAGTAAAGCCTTTGATGCTTTCTTCCCAGTATTCTCCTGGAGAAGCTGGCAGCTCGTGGCTTAGACAGGTGTACTCTTTGCTAGGTAAAAAACTAGCTAGATGGACAAGCCCAGAGAGTTGTAATGAATAGAGCTAAATCCAGTTGACAGTTGGTGATGTTCCCCAGGGCTCAGTGTTGGGGCCAGTTCTGTTTTATATCTTTATCAATTGTGTGGAAGGTAGAATGGAGTACTCCTTCAGTAAGTTTGCAGATGGTGCCAAACTGGACAGGAGTGTCAATCTGCTTGAAGGAAGGAAGGCTTCCCAGAGCAATCTGGACAGGCTGGATTGATGGGCCAAGGTCAGTTGTATGAGGTTTAAAAATTCCTGTACTTAACTTACCACAACCCCATGCAATGGTGCAGATTTGGGGAAGTGCGGCTGCAAGTCACAGAATCGTAGAATCACTAGGCTGGAAAAGATCTTTGAGATCAAGTCCAACTGTACCTGTCCACTACTAAGTCATATACCTAAGCACTTTATCTACCTGTCTTTTAAATACCTCCAGGGATTGTGACTCAATCACCTCCATAATAAAATTTTTGTTCTGCTAGGATCTATCCACAAGTTAGGAGGAGCTTTGGGGTTAGACTAACTTTTCAAGTCAGGAGAAGTTGCAGTATGTTCTCAGCATGCTGCATCCTTTTCAGCCTTTTGCCTCATTAGCAACCAAATCTGGTAGAGCACACCACCTACAAGACCTTTTAACTTCTTAACGTATCCATTACTGTTCATGCAGATATTTCCCATGCTTAAACTGTGCCAGAAAGATTTTTGAGAAATCTCCATCTGTCGTATGACATGCTGAATGCCACAAAGTAGCTAAATCCTTTATCCAGTCTGACTTGCCAGTGAGATGACTCTGCAGACAGGATGTGAAACCATATGCGCTGGATTTCTCCTGCAGTCACATTTCCATTGAAAGGCAGTTGCTTTTAGAAGAACACAGGTCCATGGGAAAACAGAGTCTGTTTTTCCTTGAATCCTTGTCTTTGCACCGTCTGTGACCTGGTTTTGCACTGGGCAGTCTGGTAGTAGGTGGTTTTTCCCCTTGGGAAAAAGTTTTACAAGATGATATAGAGCAGTTAAAAGTGTTGAGCCATATTTCCCTGGGTAGGAACAATTATTTTTCTTCAGGAGAAAACTGCTTTACAGTACTTGCTTGCCCATCAGCTAATAAAAGATGACTCTGAGCCAGATCAAGGACTCTGGCCTATTACTACTTGTGATTGGTAGTCAAATTATCTCCCAATTATGAAAATAGCCCTGTATCTTAGAAAGGTGGGTAGGGTGTTGTCTTTAGATTTTAACAGTGATCTATCAGATTATTTGCTCTCTGAAAAATCACAGCACCAAGGCAATTCAAACCAGATTTTTGCTTGCCTAAGTACAAGTAGACAAATTTGAAAATGTTGGCCAGGATACTGTCAGGTTCTGCATGTTAAACACTATCTGAGATATAGAAAACACTCAGATCTGCTGCTATCACGCAGATGATTTCCAGAAAACCCAAGTAAAATTAAAGCCTTGCATCACACATTTTGAATGTTTTATTCTTTCCTTCTGCAGCTGGGTGGTTGTCTCACACAAATGCCAAGAAATAAAGTACAGTACGTACTGTACCTGTAGTTTATGCATCTCTTATTTGTGCAGATTTTTTCCAGGAGTAGATAATTTGGGCAGAAAATGGTTGCCAGTTGGGAAAGAAGAGAAGGAAAAACAAAATAATGGCCCTTAGGGTGGGTGGTACAAGTAAGAACATTGCTGGTCTGTGCAAGCAGCAGGAACTGGGTTTCGTGGTGTCACTGACATCTTCTCTGAGCATGGCAATAGAGAAGAACTATTACAGGAGCCACAAGTCCAGCATGCAATTAGGGTTAAGTAAAGGGACTGAGTAATCCTGCAATGGTAGCTGTTATATAACTTCTAAGACCATGCCCAGGAAACACAGATGTAACTTAATACTACAGCAGCAATTCTTAACACTCTGACTGCCAAGGGTCAGTTGCTATTCCCATTAAAAATCTTGTTTTGCAGCTAATTTAGAACCCAGACATTTTAATTCACAGCAGTTGAAAGCTTGGCATACACACTATTTTTTTTCTGCTTCAAAAGCTTAAATTATTTTGATAACAATAAAAATGGAATATAATTATAACTATTGTTATCATTAATTTATACCCTGATAATTCAAAACAGAGAAAGAAGCTTGATGTTTTTAGAGTTGTATTTTCTTAACTTAACACAGGTTTGATTTATATCTATAAACATTCATTAAATCTGTCACTGTACTGGAAGCCTTTTCCTTTTCAGTCAACTGCTCTGCTTAATATACATTTTATTTACATCCCATTAATTTGTATGTAATCTGATACATTAGTTCTGGTTCTCAAGATCTAATAATGGTACATTCGAAAGAAGCACTAAACTATTTTGCTTTGTACAACCGATTGCTTTCTTTCTTGCTCCACAGCTTATTTTCTGTTCAGGTTTTGTTGGCAGCGTAAACCATTAATTTACATCAAGATTTTTCATATTTTGTCATCTACCTAGAGATTTTTGCTATAGTGTTACTCAGTTGTAGAAAACTCTAAGTACATGGAAAGACTTAAATCGAGCCCTGACTGAATTTCTGTTTATAATGTAAATAATCTCATTTCTGTTTATAATTTTCTTCTTATAATCTGCTGAGCTGGGATGGCTAATTTTATTCTCAGCTTGAGCTCTTCTTGATAATTATTAAAAACAATATGAGCTTTGCCAACATGACTACTGAACATGGCAGTATGCAGGGCGAGATAATGTGATGGTGGAGAGTTATCCCAAATTAGATTATGGAGGTTTCATGTTTATATGAGTTGCATAAACAATAACCAGTATCTTCAGGAAAAAAAAAAAAACATTTAAAGGATTATGTATAAGGTCATTTTGCTTTCAAATGTACTTCTGTAATAGTGTTCCATTATATCCCACCATGTCCTTCCCAAATGTTTTATCAATCAGATATTTCTTATTTTAATTATTTATCTGCTGTGCATGCTTACACTTAGTATTCTGCGATTTACAGAAAAGGGAAAAGCAGGCATTTATAACATAAGAAATAGGCTTTGAGTGCTAGGCAGCAAATAGCAAGGAGAGAAGTAAGTTGAAGAAAGTCAGTCAAAACCTGTTGTAATCATTTGGCCCCAGGGGACATTTAATTTGTTTTTTATTCCTATTCCAATGTATTATAACACTATTGGAGTTGACTTCATAGGTCAAATGTCACTAAGAAACTGCATATTTTATTCAGCATTATGGGTTTCAAACCTGCCAGGGAGTCAATATTTTTCAGGGACGCTCCATTTAATATATTTGTTTTCTACATAGCGTAATTCACTCTAAAATCAAGAACTTAACCAGTGGTCCACTCAGTATGCCTCTATCTCTAACAATGTGTATCGATTCAAAATGCTGGCTGCCAAAAGCAACACAAAGCTAAAATCTTATTATTAAATGTTGCGGTTTGCAGTTACTGGACTACCCATGACCAAATTCAAGTTTTGATGGTGTTTTTTTTGCTATTTTGGGACTTCCACTCTAGGACATGAAGTGTTTGCCTGTGTTTTTTAATACAGATTATTAAGAAAAAAAAATTGAAACTCTTCTATCTGTTTCATTACTTTAATCAGGAGCATTCTATTTCTTTTCTCAGTCACAGAAATAGCAATGGTGTTTCTTTAAAATCTACCACAATTTTGACATCATTTAATTTTGCGGCATAACAAAATCTTTTTAGAAAGAACAAGATTCTAAATTCAGCATCATTCTGATTTGCCTTCATCTTTGTTTTCATTAGCTGTTCCATTTCTCAGTTTTAAGTGGCATTAAAAATGTTGGAAAAGGCCAAGGTAGAACCTAGTCCTGAGATTTCCAAATGACTAGATGGAAGAACTAGAAATCTCACCAAAATGCCTGTCAATTGCCCAACCAAGTTTGCAGACTATCTCTTGCCAATGCTTATTCAAACCCAGCTGAAATTCCATCTGAATTCTTTGAAGTCCTCCTGGAAAAGTAATTAGAAAGAGTGACTTTTTAATCACTCATTAGCTCACAAGTAACTACTTGAAACTTTATATTGTCACTTGGCTGAACTGTCAATAGGGCTGTTTCCATTTTCCTTGACCTTAGCGTTTTGACATTTGGAATTCTCAGAACCCAACATCAAGATCTAAATATAACTAAATGCTTTTTTTTCTCCTGGTGAGAGAGTAATGTATTTTTTCCATAATTAACTTCACAATGTTCAGACTTAAAACATTTGGAGTTCAGCATCTATGTGTCTGAGTTATGTGTGATTGTGCAATGACAAAACAACAAGGGAGTATGGAGAAGGACACAGCACAGAAGTGGAGGAAGAGAAGCCAGTATGGAGTTGCCCTGATCCACCCCTTTCACTGATGGTTTCTTTTTGTGATGAGCTGCCCAAAGAAAAGAGAGTATTGTTGTTATGAAGAGCCATACGTTTCAAGGATCCTTTTTTGTTTTTGCTCTGTTTTTCATAGATGTTGTCTGATACTACTCAAATATAAGAGGTGAGGGCAAGAAAAAAGGGTCCAAAGATGAAACATCAGGCAAACATGCCAGCCTTTCTGACAAACAGAAAATTCCTCTGAGGTCAGACGCAACCCCCCTTCATCTATATCAACAGCCCAGGAGAGAGGCAAAGACACATGAGAAGGGCATAGGAAGGACCTATATATTGCAAATGGTTCCTTTTGACATCAGTCAATACCTTCTCAAATGGAACACCACGTAGTAATGAGTCCACAACTGATGAAAGCAGTTATTAGAGGCAGAATCTTAATATGAAGCAGGACTGCTGAAGAGATGTGATGATGGTTTTCAAAATATGAGAATCACAGAATCACAGAATCACAGAATCACAAGGTTGGAAAGGACCCATTGGATCATCGAGTCCAACCATTCCTAACACTCCCTAAACCATGTCCCTAAGCACTTCATCCACCCGTTCCTTAAACACCTCCAGGGAAGGCGACTCGACCACCTCCCTGGGCAGCCTGTTCCAGTACCCAATGACTCTTACTGTGAAGAATTTTTTTCTGATATCCAACCTGAACCTCCCCTGACGGAGCTTCAGGCCATTACCTCTTGTCCTGTCCCCTGTCACCTGGGAGAAGAGCCCAGCTCCCTCCTCTCCACAACCTCCTTTCAGGTAGTCGTAGAGAGTAATAAGGTCTCCCCTCAGCCTCCTCTTCTCCAGGCTAAACAACCCCAGCTCTCTCAGCCGCTCCTCATAAGACTTGTTCTCCAGCCCCCTCACCAGCTTTGTTGCTCTTCTCTGGACACGCTCCAGAGACTCAACATCCTTCTTGTTACAGAAGTTACAGAAAAATCATGTGGGATCTTATATTTAGCCTTTTTCATAATACCAGAAAGATGGTGTGCTGATGAAATTGAAAGGCAGTAGATTTGAAACAAATGGAAGTATTTTCAGAATTCCTGATGCACTCGGGGAACTCACTGTCACTACACATCACTGAGGTCAACAGTTTAAACCCAGGCCAATTAGAAAAAAAGTGAAAACCCTGGTAGCCACTCTCATGTTTAGATCCAAGGACTCCCTGTTCTGCAAAGTGCAGCTTATTCACTTCATATTTGAACAGCAAATTGGTTAAGATGTTCTGCACAGTATAAGTAAGTAAGGTCAAGCTTGTAGAATGGGATCTTCATGTAGGATTAAAAATTCACTTTAAAAGTTATAAAAATAACAACTGGTTATAAACTTTTAAAGTTTATAAACTTTAAAGTTATAAACTTTAAAAGTTTATAAAAATAACAACTGGTGAGGCACTGGCACAGGTTGCCTAGGGAAGCTGTGGATGCCCCATCCCTGCGGATGTTCATGGACAGGTTCGATGGGGCCTTGGGCAACCTGGTCTAGTGGGACATGACCCAGCCCATTGCAGGGGGTTGGAACTAGATGATCTTTAAGGTTCCTTCCAACCCAAACTATTCTATGATTCTATGATTCCATGATTATCTGTGACAATGGCTTTCAGCACTTTACTGTCAAACATTCATTGGAGATTGCTGTTGGAAACTTCATTCTGCTTTCTTAAGGCAACTCTTGTCTTCCCAGGCTGTTGAATTTCAGCAAGAAGTGGAATGCTTCTGCTGGCCCTTGCGTGAGTCTAGATTAACAGCCTGGCTAACTACACAGACATTTACTAAAATCTTAAGAAAAACAAGAACTGAAATCTATGTTTAATGTTCCAGCTGTCTTCAGATTGAAGAATAAAGTAAAAATTTAAATGAGCTCACCCAAAATAAAGAAGTCTGGCAGAAAACCAGCTGGGCAAGAACAGAGCTTAAAATCTGGAGTTACTCTGAGTACTGAATCTGATTCCAGTAAAGCTTCAGTATGATTCCAGCAAAAGTCCAATTTCCCTGCTGTTGTTTTCTCTGGGAGCTACTTTTTAAAACCAGTTGTACTCATGCCACCCCTTCCAGAATATGGTTTGATGTGGATAGTAACAAAGATTTCGACCAACATTTAACCTTTTGAATATCCTGATAATTGGCACAGGCTTTATGAACACAAGAAACAGTTGATGTTGGTTATATCTATCCAAAAATTCATATCAAAGGAAAAGAAAAAATACTAGTGTCTAAAAACTAATCTAAAGAACACCTGGGTGCAAAATGGAGCAACAGGGTTTTGTGTTTCAGTCAGATCTGGGCCTCCAGATCACAACGAGTAGACACTGCCCTAAGATTAGGCATTCCTTGAGATGTTGTTCACTGCTAAATCTTGTCATAGGAGGCTCTTGCTCCATCAAAAGGATCTTTAGTAGTTTGTTGCAAAAGGAGCTGATAGATTCATCTGAAGCACTGAATGCTACCAGAGCCAATGCAGAAGGAGCACAAATGTTGAGTTACCTGGAATGTTTGTCATCAATCTGAAATGATGCACATATATGAAGAAACAGATGCATTCTGTGCAGTTTATCTAGATTTATGTACCAGAATGACTTGACTAGAACAAAGCAAATCTGCAGAGTACTGAAAATATTCGGGTACATCAGAGATACGTAAAAACATCCTGCATGTAAAACCCTAGATTTACCTATGCAGAACAGAAAGTTCCTTGTAAAGTAGGTTGATTCAGCAGAAACTTCTGTCAAGTGGATCCCTGAACAAAGACTGAGCAACAGAATGGTCTCAAGAAAGTCCCATTGACACGATAAAGAACTAATTTTTTATGTCTACAGTACCTGAAACAGCAAGGAAACTCCCCCTCCAATAACTGCAAATCAGTATACTGTTTAATAGAGATTACAGGGTGGTATGAAGTGTTCCAACAAATTGTGGAAATGTTAGCAGATGTAAAAGTGCATCAAATAGAGAAAAAATAGAAGAAGAAAGGAAAATATTTTTAATTTTAAGTTCTCATAGCCAAAGAAGTGGTGTAATAAAACATTTGGTAATAAAAAGCAGTGAAATGTCTGGGAAAAATCATTTGATGTGTTGTAGGTCAAATGACAAAGACAACACAGACTGCAGAAAAAGAAATGTCCAACCTGTGAAAATAGAAGAATGTTGTTAGAGTTCATAGAGAAAGAACAAATAAGGACTGGAATAAATTAGCCACACTGGAAGGCAGCAAATGGCTTTGAAATATGGAATTATTTTGTCTGTCACCAAACCAAAGGTGGCATGGAGTAGGTGCACAGCCAGTGCAACAGTGGGAATGGTCCTTCTGAAAGGACACTCACATGAGCTAACTAGAGAATTCATTTTATTCCAAAATAAATGAGTGTCTAGTGCAACATAAGACTACAAATATGAAGCTCTTTTGATAAATCACTAGTGCATGTTTTTAGATTAGACCATATGCTCGCATGAAAGAAAACATTGCCCAGAACTATTTAAATTGCTACCATTACGTCAGCCCCAAGTTATAAAAATAGCAGAGGACTTTTTACAGATAAAGTCATTCTTAATTCAGCAGAAGGAAATGGATTGCACAAAAACATTGTCGCCATAAAAAAGAGGCCTTTACTGCCCTCCCAAGGCCTTGGGATACTAGCAGGTGCTTAATGAATGCAATCACAGAACAAAATGCAAACAATATATTTGCCAGAAAGCATCCCATTGACATTGCTACCAAATTTGGAGATGGCCTTGGAGCAAGAGCTGGGAAATTGAAAAAAACATAAATAAAAAGGAAACATTATTATTAAAAAGAGAATGTATGAAAATAGGCACCTGGTTAGAACCTGACTGACAAAATTCAGAACTTCGTAAAATGTTCATGAAACATGAGAAAGCCGAGGCTCGTTTTGACACATATACTTCAACATTTCAGAGGAAGAAATGCTGGTTTAAAGAAAGAGGCACTGATGAGACAAAAATGATGATACATTTGATTACAATTTAGAGATGTTTTTTCAACTTTATTTTTGGCACATTTTCCATAAAGAAGTGAAACTCTTACCTTCATTAAAATGGAGATCTACGGAGACTGTATTATTGTCTTTGGGAAATATGGGAAAGACTAGAAAAAGTGTGAGGTTTCTGACCTATACTGATGCAATCATGAGCTATGGATTACATGATTTGAAATGAAAACAGTCCAACAATGGGTCATTTTCCAAAATACTAATTTTCACATCAATTTTATTTTTTTTTTAATATAATTGCCAATGATATTTTAACCATCATTTACATTTTTCCTTCAAATATTTTCATCATTTTTAGAACATTAAATTATTTATTGAAAAGATGATTTTCATCTTGGAAAGTCAATTTTTGGATGGAAAAAAGTATCTTCTTATTTAAAGGTAATTTCAGGAGCTACGTAGACAAATATTTCATACAATGTTGTAGTGTGGGACGATGGACTTGACTAGACTTGTCAAAGCTAATCTTGCATGAGGGGGCAAACACCAAAATCACTGTGGCTTTGCAAAAGTGAGCAGTTTGACTTGAAAAACTTTATCTTTTGAAGCAGATGGATTAGATGGTGGTCTGATGTTCAGATCAGCTGAGCAAACCACACCACAATGAACCACTGAGTTCCCTTTTCTAATAATACTACAGGACTTGCCAAGAGCCAATGAACACATAATAATTGACTTAGTCCCATGTTGCCAGGAGGCACCATGGAAGTATAAAATTGGCACCTGAAAACCCTTTCTTTGAGGAGGAGGAATCAAACGACCACCTTACCTGATGGGTGGGTTGTTGGACCTCTCTTCTCCCCCCAAGAAGGGACACTTCTTGAGATGCTTTTTGGTAAGAGTCTGATTTTGTTGGATGTTCCCAGAGAAGATAGCCACTAACTTGAATTTTAATAGTTAACATCTTAAACCTGTATATATACGATCATTATTAACTTACTGTAATCATCTAGTGCTAATGCAGCAAGTGAATTTATCAATGGCAATTCAAAACTTGTTTTGAATCTGTTTATCTGTCTGCTTAAATAAATTCAGCATTGCAAAATTGTCTCAGTGAGTGTCCTTGGGAGGACTCTAGCAGACACTGTAAAACTTTTGCTGCTCCAGTGACAGTCCATTTGGCTCTCTGGCAGCAAATATTAACCTGTCAGTGAAAAGCTCGTGAGGCTCGTGAGGCAAAAAGGCAAAAGGCAGAGCTGTGAGTGACAGTCCATGATGAGACTCTCACAGGTAACACTAACTCAGATTGGCTTCTAACTCACATATATATCTACACGTGGTACCCTCCTAAAGAAGGAGCAGTGAAAATCACGTAATCCTTTAGACATAAACTGTCGACTAAGTCTGGGACTAAGACTGGATCAAGCTGCACCTAGGGTCCCCACTGAGGAGGAGCTTAGAAACCTAGGTGGACCATCCTGAACCTTGTGATTCAATGGGAGGGCCTCCTTCACCCTCTTTTCAGAGTCATATCTACCAACATGACATACAGGGAAGTAAAATGGGTCATTTAAGGTGTAGAAAACTAGGAACAATTCTAAAACCACTGTTTTCCTTGTAGCATTCAAGGAATTCCAGAAGGCAAATGAAAGGTCCATTCTGTTTCCCAAATAATGCTCTGTTCCCAAAGTTTCAATAAGTCAGATCATCACTCTGTGAATATTTCTTCTCCCATCTTTTGTCTGTATCCTCAAAATGAATCATACACTCTGAGACAGAACTTGATCCATACAAATTTATACATCTGCCACAGAAAACCTCCAATATTAAGTGCAATCTAAAAACACCAGAGCAACAAAGAGTGTTAAAACCACCTTTTAATGTGTAATTCCATACGCTAAATGTCAGGTATTTTATATACATATATATTATATACATAAAATAATATCTTTCTCAGAATCATAGAATCACTAAGTTAGAAAAGAACTTTGAGATCATCAAGTCCAACCATACCTGTCCACTACTGAATCATGTCCCTAAGCACTTCATCTATCTGTTTTCTAGATACCTCCAGGGATGGTGACTCAACCACCTCCCTGGGCAGCCAGTGCTTAATAACTCTTTCGGTGAAGAGTCCGTGGTGTGACTTGAGGCCATTCCCTAAAGTCCTACCACCTATCACCTGGGAGAAGAGACCAACGCCTACCTCGCTACAACCTCCTTTCTGGTAGTTGGAGACAGTGAGAAGGTCTCTCCTCAGCCTTCTCTTCTCCAGGCTAAACAACCCCTGTTCCCTCACCTCCTCATAAGACATGTTCTTCAGCCCCTTCACAGTCTTCCTTGCCCTTCTTTGGACGCACTCCAGGACCTCAAGGTCTTTCTTGTAATGAAGGGCCCAAACACAAGCACATTATTTGAGGTGCGGCCTCAGCAGTGGTAAGAACAGGCACAATCACTTCCCTGATCCTGCTGGCCATGTTTTTTCTAATACAGGTCAAGATGTCATTGACCCTCTTGGCCACTTGGACAGATTGATGACTCATATTCAGTCTTCTGTCAACCAACACCCTGACGTCCTCTTCTGCCATGCAGTTTTCAAGCCACTCTTCCCCAAGCCTGTAGCACTGCATGAGTTATGTCTCAAGTGCAGGATTTGACACCTGGCCTTGTGGAATCTCATACGGTTGGTTGAAGCCCAACAAGCCAGCCAGTTCAGATCCCTTTGTAAAGCTTCCCTACCCTCAAGCAGATCGACAATTTATTTATTATTTATCTAAAGAATAAATGCATTTGCTCTGTCATTTTGGCTTCTCTGCCAAGTTCAGCTGAAGCCTGTCAAGAAAAGACAGGTCATATCTAGTACTTCTACTTGTTTTCCTTGAAGCCAGAAGAGCAAAGAGAGAAATTGTCATTAAGAAAGACTTTTTTATTTATAGACTTGTTTGATTGTTCCAAAAGTGCTACCCAGTGTAGCCATATCTCATCGTCAGAAAAATAAGTGAGAAAGAAAGAAAGTACTTCTACTGCAAGAAAATATTTTTCCCCAGTAGGTGATTTTCTTGGAGGTCAGGTACATGGGACTTCTTGTTTTCTCCCCACAGTATTGTGATTTGTGTCCCGTTGACAGGAAATATTAACTTTCTTAGTAGGAATATCGCTTGCTTTGGAAATTGTAACATAACTAGTGCCCTAAATCAGATTTTGTTTGAACTGAGGTAAATCTAGAATAATCCCAGAAATAAAAGGCTGGAAAAAAAATACAGAGAAAAATGCATTTGATACAGTTTGTAAGTTTGACCTCATCATTTCTAATTATGGGAGTTACGTCATGTGCACTAAGCTGAGTTATAAATCAAGAGCAAATAGTGCCTTTAAAACCATGTATAGGGATTTAGTTTAGTAATCTTGATGGTAGAAAGGCTGTAAAATATTCACCATCTCCATAAACTAAAGGCTTATTTAAAACACAGGTTCTAAAACCACAAATAAGCAATCATGTTTGTATAAAATTGATGATGACGAAAATGCTAGCACTAGATTTATCAGGATTTAATAAAAAAATTGTAGCATAGGAAGCAGATGCACATGTCCAGTTTTCCATGTGTGAAGACAGCAGCAGGCAGTAGGCAATCTACTGTACTTCACAGAAACACAAAGGAAAGATCCCAGGTACTAAAATAAGCGTAAGAGAAACCAGAAACATTGACATTACCAGATGTGGTACTTTCTCTAGCAGAGATGGCATCTCCACCAGAGTAAACAGATCAGTGGTAAAAACAAGGCCTCTCTTTAGATTGCTGCACCTGGTGGTCATGTATTTTCTTTCATACATTATGCTGGTCATTGTGTTCATTCTACATAGTCATTATTTTCATTACATACTGCAGTTTTCTTTTTCCAGGGTGGCCAGGTAAGGTATTATTTGGGACACATTATCACACATTTTAAACAATACATTTAACATATTTTTCATTAGTCATTGGAAGAGATCAGTAAAGAACAGCAATTTAGAAGGCATGTTTCTACTGTGAAAATAAAAGAAGATACTCCTTGCACAGGAAAAGCATGTTCAAAACTTTGCCTTAGCATCCCTACACTGCCTTGAAGCCACCACTCTCAGATGCTTGTACCCTTCCTTGAGCTTCCTTGGAGGCTTCTCTTCTCCCTTTGTCCTTCCTGTAAGCGAGGTAGCTTTTCTTCACAAGTTCCCAGCACCTAACTTATTTTTTGGCACAATTCCTGCTGCTGTTTTCACTTGACAGCTATTGCGCTTTCTGGTTGCAGACATAATGGACGTACCTTAAGTGAATTTAAACTTGTATTGGTTCCTGAAGCACTCGGGGCTTAATCAGTTCCCTATTTGAATCTCACAAGAGGATGCAGCACATGAATGAATCACTTCAAGATGTCCGTTGCGCTGATCCTCAGCCTAGTGCTGGACAAATTCTATGTCTGAAGCTTTCCTGAAAGAGAAAGACACTTCTTTGTGTAAGAGAAGGCCACACAAACCTCTAGGAACATATCACCACAGTCACTAGTTCCTTTGGGATAAGAGAAAACCTTTCCTTTTATTTCTTTCCTTTATTTCTGTACAGTTCCCAAAATCCAGGTGGCTTTATGAAGTTTTTTTCCTTTGTGGGAGACTGTCATCTACAGAGAGTATTCAATATAACGATTTCAGGTTTTCATTAATGCAGCCCTTCCTCTATTCTTCTCCATTCAAAGGGTTTTTTTTTTTTCTATTTAAATGGCAAGGTGAGAGTGTCTGAGATCAGGCTATTTCTTTGTCTTCATTGTGTCTATAAACTCCATTAAATTTTCCTCTGTCCCAACTACGATCACTAGTCAGACAACTGCTGCTAGTGGAGTCTTCTCAGCCAACACAAGCAGCAGTGTGCAAGTCATGTTCAATACGCTTGCCCTCACCTGCTTCTCCTTACACCGGGAAAAGAGTTCAGAATAACTGCTCTGTGATGCATCCCAACAGGAACTGGTTACATATTTCTGCTTCAGCTCACAATCTTAATTTCACCATGTTAAATATATTGTGCTAATGTTCATTTCCTGAGGATATGTTAAGTTGCCCTCCAAAGTTTCAAACTGGTGTTGTATTACATGGTTCAAAATTACATAAAATTCATATTTCCAGATACTTCTCTTTTTATATATGTATGTGTATATACACACACATATATATATAATTTCAGTAGCACAAAGAAAAAGAGTAAAAACCAGACTTCTGGAGAGCTCAGAGCAGTTGTGCCAGAGATTAATCTGGGCCAAATTTCTCCTGGGAAAACTGATGATCAGCAGACAAAGAGTGTGCTCTACAAACAAATTCTTTGATGTTTCACTGTACGGTCTGACTATACTGCCCAGAATGCAGTTCCTGTTTAAAGACTAATATCAAATACTGTTCTATTCTGTGAAAAAGGTGTTTTTTTTCAAAAAGAGACATTGGTGGAAAACATGAGTAATATAAGCATTTTTGTAGCAGTTACACATGCGTAATATGTATACACAAAATATTGTGCAAGTATTCTGAGAGAGATAGATTGCACTTTCTGCTTTAAAATCATCTAACGCTTTTCATGTGCCAGAATTTAAAAAAGTGATGCTTTTTCTTGATCAGTGAGGAAAAGCAGTAAAATGATTCAATGATCTTCTCCTATCTGTTGATCCCATTTATTTTATATACAAGGTAGAAAGAACCTGTTTTTCAGAAACGGTAACAGCTTTGAAATAGAGTTAGCTGCTAGTCTTGCTTACTGGCTCAAAAGAGTTTTCAGTCCATTTGGTGCAACAATAACAGTCAAAGTTAGGGAACCATTTTTCTCCCTCCTAAATATGTTCTAGCACCAGCATGAATTTAACAAGGCAGCTCTCCGGTTTTATTTCTTTCACTCATTCCTTGGGTTTGTTGCCAAGAGCAACACAAAGAATGTACCAGGGTGTCATAATAATCCTCCATTAAATCCCTAGTATTTAAATTTTAATGCTATAATTCAACAGCTGACAAAAGCCCATTGAGCAGATCTAAGGAGAGGAAAAGAGCTGGTCCCATTTTCTCAGGGGGTGATGCTATAGCAACATGGAATGAATTTGGGGTCAGGGAACAAGCTGTCTCCAAGCTTTGTTTGCATTTCCTGGCTAAAAGTAGAATCTGGTGTTATAAATTTTACCAAAATAAGTGGTTATTTGGAGCTACATGAAGATCATTCACTCTGTAAAAACCTTTGCCTTGTAAAAAAAACAGTGGAGACAACAAAACCAGCAGCCAGAAAGGCAACAAACTAACAGACTATTTTAGAAAGTGCCAGCCTAAGAATTATTTCACAGCGCCTCTTCCTTCTCCAGTTTCCCCTACCTTCCAGTACAAACCCTGCACCAGAACTTGAAATGATGCAACACACTAAGTCCATTTTAAAGGAATAACACAAAGAGAGAAAAGTCAATAACGATGGAACAGAGAACTCTTACAATCATCAAAGACCTCAGGAAAGTCTGGTATGTCATTTGTTATGCTTAGCTGTCCCCACACTGAAGGCTTTTATGCTCTGGGGAATGTTGTTTGGTGGAGACGAATACACCTGGAAGACAATTGGCTATTGTGTGAACAGCTGCTCATCAGGTGCAGCACAGCCCCCCCTCCACTGTTCTCCCCAAACTCTCCTCTTTACTCAGGGCTGACTTCGAAGTGTGGCTGTTTTCCAAGTTGGTTTTAGTGGGGATTAGAACTCGAAGTGTCTGCAGGTAACACAGTATATTGGCAGTTTCTGTGTTTTTCACTGTACTGTGAGGTGTATTTTAAAGAAGAAGGCTGATGCATTCTTCTTCTCATTTAAAATAATCAGAGATTCATTTGGTAATAGTAATATAATGAGATACAGAAGATTAGAAATAATGAGAGATTCGATTCTCTCTGTGGAGATACACATTTTGCCTCTGAAGGAAACTATCAATGTTTTATTGTGTTTGAAAATATTGAGCTTCTTTCTTTATTATTCCACTTTGAAGTTCATTGCTGGTCACATGCAGCTAGCCAGCTTCCTGACTGCTCCGCTGCCAGAGCCTGTTGCAAAGACCTCTCAGATCTGGCACTTCTTGTTAAGCACTTGAGATCAGCGAAATGTCAGCACAGGGAGTATGGGTGTTGACAGTCTGATGAAAGGTGGGTGGGGTGTGTTTGGTAGGTGAAGCCGTGCAGTCAGGATGGATGAAGGAAGAACTGCTGTGACAGAAGGGTGGAGAAGGGAGATAGACAGTGTTGAGGCTGTTGGGTGTATAGGAAAAAATGGAATAAATAGGGACTGGTAAAGCAGCAAACTCTCTTGCAGCTGGTTTGTCTGATAACTGCTTGATCCTGCAGGTGGTGGTGGTAAAGTATAAGACAAGGAAGACTTCCTAATTCCCCTGAGCTCAGTAGCAAAGACTTTCTACAAGAAAAACAATGCTAAGCAATATCTTCCTCTGTAATTCCTGGACTTTCCTCTTGCATGCTTCTGGATGGGAAGAAGCCATTCAGGAGACAGTGATCCACACCTCCCTTCAGCGTACCTCTGTGACAAAATAGTATCTCCCTGATTTTGTTTGTCAACAAATGCATTACAACAAATGATTGTTTTTCCAAGCCTGCGTTTCAGACTTATATAGCCAAGCTTGTATTACAGGTGCTACATGTAATGCATGTGACAGTTCCTAGGCTGTCCACATATTGGAAGTGGCCAATCCATTTCTGATCTGCATAGTGTAAGCATCCTTTTTCTACCCAAAATTATACCAATCTTATTAAGCTGCTCATCCACAATCCTTTAAAAACAGGGCACCTTGTGCCTGCATTTTCTTTCCCATGGCTGTGAATTGCTTTCTAGCTCAGTTTTGCTGTAACTAAGATGAACAGATTTTATGAAAATTCCATTCTTTCACCCTATAAAGAGCTGGTTTTCAATAGAAAAGCTGTAAGCATTGGAGCCCCACTCCAAAAGAGTTCAGCTCACTTGACTTCAGGGTCTTTAGAGCAGGAATGATTCCTGTCAGACCGCGAGATCTAAAAGGGAAGCAGTTCATGTGCAAACAGCTTTCCATCATTATCCTAGGAAGAATCCCACTGGGAGAATAAAGAGTAGCCATAGGAGAAAATTTTTGCAGTAATGGCATGTCATTCCCTTGACCCTCTGCTGAAGTGTTCATTTCTGGTACAGCTCAGGCAAGAAATATGACATTTTATTGTCTGAGATTTTCAGGCAAACATTCCTGAATGGTGTGCAGTTCTCATTGGGTGTTAATGGAACCATCCAAGAAGAAAAAAGAAACTCCACTGTCATAACTTTAAAGCCTGGCAACCTATAAACTGTGAAGACCCTTTGTAAGATACTTTTTATTTATTGTCCTTTGTGTCACTGAACTGATTTACACACAGAGCTCATTGGATTTATACATTAGCCTCACTGATTCTGATTTTTTCGAGCAATGAAGAACAGAAGCAGAATTTTGGAAAGTTTCCCAAGGCTTTGAAGCACCTTTTCTGTTCTTGAGCTGTGGATTCTGTGGATAAAATGAGTTTCATAGCTTGATTTAGGGAGCTCCTGATCTTTTGCAGCAATCATCTGTTGCTCTGAAAATACTCTGTTGCGGTATAACTGCTGCTACAACGTGAATGAACTCATGACCTCTTCTGGCAGCAAAGTTTATAGATTGGCATGAGTGGCACTACCTGGGATTTACTCTGAGGCAATTCTTCATTGAACAGCATTTCACTATATAAGTGCAGATAGTGATCTTGTAGTCTTGGTGTGCATCAAGATGCATCGAAGAGTGGGATGCTCAGGCCTCCGGCATGTCAAAAACACACACGGAAAAATGTACCCAAAATGAGACCAATCAACACTTAAAAAAATGCTGCTTGAAGACTTCCTTATTTTACAGCAGTGCTGCTGGTAAAAGGTCTTAGATTCAGCAAAATAAATGGTGTCAGTATAAACCAGATATATATGTGTTATAGAGCGAGATTTGAAGCTAAAACAGAATGGACCAAGATAAATCAACACTGAAAACGTGTCTCACTGCATTTATAATGCTGGGTATGTCTATGGTTTTGCACACTTTACCGAGGATTTGTTATGGCCAGACATGCATCAGCTTCAGCCTAAAGGCACTTAGTTTTGGCAGTACGATATTAGGCTGGTGCTGAGCCATAGCTACAGAGCTGAGCTCTGAAACTGCTGTGGCTGCATCAATAACCTTTACTTACAGTGTGTGTAGGTACAAACACTCTTTCATGCAAAAGATAAGTCTGCTCCTCACTGTCTATGGAAGTCCATTTTCAATCTCCTGTTAGTTTAGTGTAAATCCTGTGTATTATTTTAGTTCTTTTTAAGGTCTGCTTATTTTTGTTTGTCTATCAGTCATCAAGTGATGCTCAAGGCAGATTTGGCTAGGGAAATGAAATGGCCATAGTTGTAAAAATTTTTCAGTGGATTTAAATGAGAAATAAAATGAAATGTTAGAACTAATCAAAGATACATAGGAACATATCTTCCTCAACAGTATTAATAATTTCAGTATAATGAAATGGTGAGCTTGTGCAATTAGGTAAGTCTTAGTAAGAATATACCAAAAATAGAGAAGTAGAAGAAATGAGACAGTTCCTGGCCTAATACTCTGTTGTATAAAAGGCAGATATTAGGAGTCAGGGTTACTGTGACTGCAACACTGCTGAGTTTTGCAGATGACTGTCCAGGTGCTAAAAGGTCTGAAACTGTTGTACTAGAACCCAGATGAAAAATTTCACGCTATTCTTTGAACATTTTCTTTAGCACTTGCATACAGCTTCAGAAGAAAATAATGCATTTCTGAAGCATTTTCCAAACTCCTCTCATGGATCCATGATAGTGACCAGGTCTTCGGCTGTCCCTATGTGTATGTTCAAGAAAGACAAGGAACTACTAGAGAGAGTTCAGCAGAGGACCACAAAGATGATTAAAGGACTGGAGCATCTATCTTAAAGAGAAAAGAAAGAGAGAGCTGGGGAACAGAAGACTAAAAGGGTATATCATCAATGCTTATAAATATCTAAGGGATGGGTGTCAAGAGGGTTGGGACAGATTCTTTTCAATGGTGCCCAGCAACAGGACAAAGGGCAACAGGCACAATCTCTCACATGAGAAGTTTCACCTGAACATGAGGAAAACTTATTTACTGTGAGGGTGACAAAGCACTGGAGCAGGTTACCAGGGAAGTCAGCATGGGTTCATGAAAGGCAGGTTCATATGAGGTCAGTCGTATGAGGTTCAACAAGGCCAAGCACCAGGTCCTGCACTTGAGTCACAACAACCCCATGTAACAGTACAGGCTTGGGGAAGAGTGTAAAGACGCCTGCTGGAAGAGGACCTGGGGGTGCTGGTTTACAGCTGGCTGAATACAAGCCAGCAGTGTTGTCAGGTGGCCAGAAGGCCAGTAGCATCCTGGCTTGTATCAGAAAGATTGTGGCCAGGAGAAGTAGGAAAGTGATTGTGCCCCTGTACTTCGTGCTAGTGAGGCCACACCTTCAATCCTGTGTTCGGCTTTACCCTTCACTACAGGACAGACATTGATTTGCTAGAGCTTGGACAAAGAAGGGCAACAAAGCTGGTAAAAGCCTGGAGCATTTATGAAGGTCAGCTGAGGGAACTGGTGTTGTTTAGTCTGGAAAAGAGAAAACTGAAGGGAGACCTTATCATGCTCTCTACAATTACCTGAAAGAAGGTGGTAGAGAGGTGGGTGTTGACCTCTTCTCCCAAGTTACTAGTGATGAGAGGAATTGACCTCAAGTTGTGCCAGGGGAGGTTCAGACTGGATATTAGGAAATAATTCTTTACTGAAAGAGTGGTCAATCATTCTTAATGATTCTATGATTCCATGATTCTTTGTTGTGGATATCCTTTTCTGGAGATATTCAAAACCTTCCTGGGCATGATCCTGTGCAACTGCTGTAGGTGAATCTGCTTTAGCAGAGAGATTGGGCTAAGTGATCTCCAGAGGTACCTTCCCACCTCTACCATTCTGTGATTCTGTGATTCTGTTAACTCTGGGTCTAACTCTTCAAAAGGTGTTCCCATCAAAATACCTGATTTTCCTTTTTGAAAGGCCCAATCTCTTTAAGACAGCACAAGTCTTAGGCAAAATAATGGATAGTATAAATATAAAGGATCTGATGCCCAGAACGAGATCAGTGTTGGAGTTCACAGTAAAGGGCTCTCAGAATCTGCTTAAGTGCCTTCTTTCAAGTTTTCCATGGTCGACTACATATATTTAACAGAGAAAGGAATCCTCTTGCTTACAAATGCGAACCAGAACCAAATCTGTGATCGCAAATATATCACTGTCTTTTTCCTTCCCTATTTCCTATTTCCATGACAAGCTGACTTACTTCTTTGGGCAGAGAAGTGTGAAAATCTAGCTGTGAAGCAGAAGGAGACCTCCTTCACACTGAAGGTGCTGCTGTAGCATGTGGATGTTCCTAAAGAGAGGCTGTTCTCCTTGTAAATTCGTGTGAGAGAGGCTCTAAGACCTGACACCTCCCTGGTGCCCAAGAAGATAGCTGACCTAGTTAACTAATGGAGATCAGAAAGCATCAATAATAGCTTTATGAATTAGTGAAAGCAGGGAGGGTGGTGAGATTAGAGGCAGGACATTCAAATCCTGGCGCATAGTTAATAAACTTGTGGTGTCACCTTGTTCAGGAAGTCTGAACTATGCTTTAACAAGTGGACCAACTGAAGAAAGTGCATTGTGCTAGTGATTTAAGGTCTTTTAAAAATGCCAAACATGAAAAGGATGGAATTCTGCGGTGATTTACTTTGCAGAACAGAAGATAGACAGGAGACAAATCACAAGTTACTGCAGAGATGAAGGGGGTGTTCAGTTCTCCATGACATTGCTAGGCTGAAAAAAAAAATCTGTGGCTTGAAACACAGCAAGGGAGTCCATATTGTAGATACACTGAATACTCTTACAGTAAGGGTATTGAGGGACTGAGATTATCTGGTAAATTTTGGAAATCTGCACTACAGCACAACGCTCAAAGTATTGCCAGGTGGGACCTAGACATACCTGATCTTCCCTTGAGGAATGGTCTGGACCAGGTGATTTATCTTCCTATCCACCTATCCTCTTGTCGTGACGTGGAGGTTTTTAACCTCAGCACTGAATGAGTGTTTCTATAGCCTGCATTGTTTAATGGCAGGTATACGGCTTAGAATATCTCATGCCTTCCTTCAAACTGCAGAGACTTTCCCTAATAATTTTCTTACTCTTCTGTCTTAACTCAGTTCCTCCTGTTTAAGGCTGGAAACAACTTTCCTGTACTTTTAGCAACTTGGTGGCTACATAAATTTTTGCATTCCAGAAACTAATTTGGAACCTCCTCATAGGCTGTAGATGTGAAACACACAATCCTGATCCACTTCCTAAGACGTTAGAAACCATTTTTCAGGGGATATATGTATGCATTTTTCTCAACTAGAGATGAATGATGACAAAGGAATAGGGTATAAGATATCTCAAAGAGAACAGGAAACATATCACCTCTTTTTCTTTCAGTTTGTTTAGAATTTGTTGATGGCAACTGTGGCCAGTTAAACAGCAGTGTCCTGATGTTACTTATCTGTCAAAGGAAAGGAAAGTTATTTCCCATGATGAAATCAATAGATGTGAGTTGCACCCTGGAAACTGAACCTGAAGTCAAACAAATACTTCTTGAGGGTGAAGAGTATAAAAATTCAATCAAGAACAACTTACATTACATTTCTAGTTTAACAAAGCTGAGATTTTTTTACCCTTTTTTCAGACCCAACACATTTGTTATCTAATAGTAAGTTTCTGTGAGGAAGGTATGAAGATTTTGCAGTACTGAAGATAGGTAATGGTTTGCTATGTGTTGGGATAAGCACATAATAAAGGATGATTTGATTCCCTGTTTGTGCTCTGAGAAGGGCAAACATGGGCTCGAGTCACTCCTAACAATGACTACTTCAGTATGGGTACAGAAAATGCTGGAAATCCTGGACTGGAATATATATATATGCACACACTGGACAGATGGCTAACATATGCGGTCAGAAATGGATTTAGGTGCATCAGACTAGGTGCAGAGATTGACTTCTGTTGAGTATATGTGCGAGTATATGTAGAGAACCAGGGTGTCTGCAGAGTCAGCTCACACCAGTGTTCTGGCCACTGGTT
This sequence comes from Cuculus canorus, assembly GCF_017976375.1. NCBI lineage: Eukaryota > Metazoa > Chordata > Aves > Cuculiformes > Cuculidae > Cuculus > Cuculus canorus. Next base: position 42,262,815 of record NC_071403.1, on the reverse strand, counting down.
CAAGACCTCTCAACACACAGCAAACCATCGAGAGTTACTGGCTGGCAGAAGGACATCCTTTAGATCCTCTGGACAGATGGCCACATCCCATTTTCCCAATTGAATTACATTACAAGTTGGTTAAAACTGGGGACGTGTCAGAAAAAGCAGGCATCTAGCTGCCCTAGACAAAGGTAAAAAAATGATCTGAATTCCTGTTTAGCCGTGTGTGTTTCAGCTTACACAATAGGTAACTGCCACATGATTCAAGGCATAAAAAAAAAGTCCCTACATTCACATACATTGCACATATGTCCAGATAAATCATGTATTCCTTGACTATCTTTGGAGTATCATTTCAGAGATAAAGAAACTTTTCTTAAAAATAACTGCTCAGAATAAACATTCCCACATCAAATGGGTGTGTGTCTTCATAACCATAGACCTTAAACTCGCAAGGAAAAATACAGTATTGTCAGCTGAAAATGACAGTCTGTAACCTTTTTATTTGTAGCAGTAGCTTCCATTCTCCCCATCTTGTGTAGAGGCAGAAGAACTGGGGCCTTGCTCTCCATGTGACTCATCTCTATTTGTAGAGGTACTGCAGGAGCATAATAAAGATCCTACTTTGGTAGTAAAAGTAGTTTTCACTGCTTTATATTGAGAAAGTCAACATGACAGCATGAACAAGCAAGTGAACCTGCCAGAAATCTAGAAGAGTCTATAGCTGTGATATTGCAGTCTTTAAAGCCAAGTGATATATTTTCCTTCAGCGTGGTCAGTCCAAACATCAGATTTTAGAAAGTGTTAAGATTTTAGTTTTTCAGCTCCTGTCCAAGATTTGCGTGTTTATCTTCATATAGAGACAGTAGGACCAATCATCTTCTGAAATGAAATTATGAAAGGAATAGTCATGCCAAGTCAGATTCCAAGGTTTAAGGTTTCTGTTTTTTTTTTTTTATAGATTGTTTTCACACACAAGAAAAGATGAGCCGCACACAGGAGCTGTACTCTGCAGATGCATCTGCTTCCAACTCTGAATCTGAAGGTGGGATATGGACTATGGATATTTTTAGCCACAAAATATGTGAACCACAAAAGTATGCAAACTACACAGATATATTTGCCTGTTCTTTTCAAAAGAATTCTCTTCATTGCAGTAAAAAAATACTGCCCGCAGAAAGTTGGCAGAGCAGTAACCCATGTCCCAGCAGATGCCTATGGAATGTTCCTGACTGCTTTGCATGCTAAAATGTGTGGCTTTATAAATAGTGTTAAAACATTCAACACTAGTTAGAAAAAAAATAAAAGAGATTAAAAAGGTCACAGAAGCACATGTAGTATGGACAATAAAAAATGTGCTAATAAACCACCGTTCCCTAAATGGTTTTCTCATCTGCTTCTTCAAAATGCAGCCAGACTGGGCTCAGGACTATTTGCTAATTAAAGTAACACTTGGGGAGAATGTGGTTGATGTAATATTGTGCTTATTCATTACCAATTTCATATCTAATTATGAGTGTATCAGTAAGGTACTTAGATGAACACGTAAGCCAGATTTCTCTTCAGGACAGCATGTAAACACATGCTGTATTTCAGCTAAGTATCTGTACCTGTTTTTCCCTATTAGCTAATTCTAATTACTAAATAAATTACTAATTACAAAATAAATTACTAAATTACTAAGTAAATTACTAGATTACTAATTACTAAATAAATTACTAATTACAAAATATTGCTTAGCATGCAGTTTAAGTTTTTTGAATGATTCTTTAAAGCATGCTTAGTTCTCCTAGACATGGAGACTTAGGAGAATCCATGTTGTTTGAGTATAACCCGGAATTATCAAATTTAAGTAGGTACTTCAATCAAATAAAATTTTAAGGTATGCCTAAAGTTAATTATGTTCTTATTTATCTTTCTGAAGAGACAATTATTATTATATTAAAATAATTACACACACAGCTACTTTAGGATCTTTCATCTGGTATTCTAAAAATATGTTTTAAAGGTGTGTGAATTAAGCTACTAATTATTCCATTTGAATGAATAACTATTAATCCTCAAGATCAACTCAGGTATAGTCTAACTAAAATCAATCCTTTTTATCTTCCCTGCAAAATCCTTTCCACTCCCATTTTCTATGGCTGCCAAGAGCACTACTCTTCTTGTCATCCAAACACACAACCTTTGATTCTTCTTTTAATTTCTCTCTTCAAACTCTGACTCTAAGTAAACAGTCAGCCATGCATAAATTATTTTGTCTGTCTTTGCTCAGGATACAAATATCTTTTCTTCAAATTCAAGATTTTATATAGATCTGTCCTGATTAAATTTTGGAAACATCTCCTTTAGTCTTGTGTTTAATTTAATAGCTCACTTTCAATAATATTCCTCTTAAAATAATCTTTTCATCACCTTTAGGAAGAGTTTAGTGTTACAGCAATTGTAATAACAATACAAATGGAATCAACATATAGCAGTTCTAAACCCACCTTCATAATTCCTTTTCTTCCTCACACTTTTCCCTTTTACAAAGCAATTATTTGTAAATAAAGATTGTTGAAGGTGCAAAAGAAAGACTGTTTTTTCTTTTTGTTCAGCGAAGTTCTGGTGATATGTGTGCAAGTAAGAATACAAATAATATATGAAACTCCTTGGCAACTGGGTTTCAGTGGTTAGTATCTTTCTTTGGAGCTGACTGTATGCCAAGGGAATCTGTCCTTAATTTGGAAACAGTTTTGTTGACTTCATACTGCTTCTTTGTTTTGAAGGAAAAAAATCCTTTGAACTGACTTGAAAAAATGTGTGGCAAAGAGTCATGAAAGAAATAGAGTTTTTATTGTTGGATTGAACAGGTCAGAAGGTGAAACTGCAACAATTTCAGGCTCTGATTGATAGACTTTGCTCTAGAATATCTATCCTTGCGATTCCCCAAGGCTGCTCAGCTGACAAAGCGTTGTGTGATTAAATATGCTCTCAGTGGCACAGGTAACAAGAAGTTTCAGGGGATGGATGGTATCTCACTGCACTTTTATTTGTAATAATTCATTGAGTTCTTTTTTTTCACTTTTACAACCCCATTTTCAGAAAAAAACCCACAACTCGATTTGGACCTAACCCTTCTTGAAATTAAATGCAGACTAAGTTTCATGATACTTTTCGGGTATACCTGTTCTATCCAGGGATATCAAACCAAAGTCAGCAGGAGATATTGCTGCTTCTGCTATAATGGAAGTAATTCTGCACTGAATATATGAGTCACATTATTAAAGCTTCAGCATCCACTCTTCTGCAGTCCCACACAGAAAAGAAACCTTGACAGAGAAGTGAGGTTTCTGGTATAAAATACGGTTCAAACCTTACAGATGCTTCTGCCAGCAGCAAAGTTTTCATCAGACCTCCCCTCTATCTGACTTATCTGGTGTTTAGCTAACTGCAGTCTCCCAACAGTGCGCTCTTTTACCTGTAAATCATATCTCTGTGTCTTCTGAACTTGGTTGAAACATTTGCTGTGTTCAAATGTAACTGAACTGAAATGTTTGACAGACAGAGATGCACACAACACAGTCTCCAAATCCTTAGTGCTTCAGGCAAGAAATCAGACTAAAACACTATGAAGTAAATAATAGCAATTCATAAAAAATAACCACCCTACCCAGGCCCAAAAATTAAGGCATAAAATGAATAATCTTCTGCAAGAAGATTTTCTTCTGAAAAAGCAAAGAGCTCCAGCAAGTCCTGGATGCCCAGCATGAATTCTAATACTGCTTGCAATTTGATGTGAATACACATACTATCCAACTGTGGTGGCTATCAGTACACAGTTGCACAATAACCCCAAGCAGATAAAATATGTTTTTCAACAAATTACTCAAAACAATCACCAAATAAAGTTAGAGATCATGGTTGTCCTATAAATATTTCACAGAATCATAGAATTGCTTAGCTGGAACTGATCTTTGTGATCAAGTCCAAACATACTTGAGCACCACTAAGCCATATCCCTGAGCACCTCATGTACCTGTCTTTTAAATACCTCCAGTGATGGTGACTCAGCCACCTCCCTGGGCAGCCTCTGCCAGTGCCTGATAACCCTTTCAGTGAAGAAATGTTTCTTGATGTCTAATCTGAACCTCCCCTGGTGCAATTTGAGGCCATTTCCTCTCCTCCTATTGCTTGTTACTTGGGAAAACAGACCAATTCTCACCTCGCTACAACCTCCTTTCAGGTAATTGTAGACAGTGATAAGGCCTCCCCTCAGCTTCCTCTTCTCAACACTAAACAACCCCAGTTCCCTTACCCACTCCTCATAAGACATGTTCTTTAGCTCCTTCACCACCTTCCTTGCCCTTCTTTGGATGCACTCCAGGACCTCAAGGTCCTTCTTGTAATGAAGGGTCCAAACACAAACACATTATTTGAGGTGTGACCTCACCAGTGCTCAGTACAGGGGCACAATCCCTTCCCTGATCCTGCTGGCCATGCTTTTTCTGATAAAAGCCAAGATGCCCTTGGCCTTCTTGGCCAGCTGGGCACACTGCTGACTCGTGTTCAGCTACTGTCAACAAGCACCCCCAGGTCCTTTTCTGCCATGCAGCTTTCTAGCCACTCTTCCCCAAGTCTGTAGCACTGCATGAGTTGTTGTGTCCCAAGTGCAGGACTTGGCCTTGTTGAACCTCATACAGTTGTTTGCAGGCCATTGATCCAGCCCATTCAAATCCCTCTGTAAATACTCCCTGCCCTCAAGCAGATCCTTCCTCCCAGCTTAGTGTCATCCACAAACCTACTAAACTTGCTGCTGTTGATGTCAAATATGAATATAAATCAACATAAACAGAATTGTACAAATATCAGCATCACTGTTTAGGTAGCATTAGCTGTTATTTAACTTCTTAATGGTTGGACTTGATCAATTGTTGGACTCGATGATCCAAGAGGTCTTTTCCAACCCAGTGATTCTATGATTCAACATTGCATCTTAAGAACCAGATGAAGGGACTTCATTTACTATTTAAAAATGTTCAATCACTTTAAATTCTGAGCAATATTTAAAGACTGAAAACTCATTAAGTGCTACAAGCTGCATTTATCCTTGAGCTGCTGCTCTGCCTCCATGCTCATCATTAGACTTGTGTCTGTTGTACAGATATGAGAAAGTGCTGTGCAGTTTCACCATAAAAGTCTTGAAAAATAAGGCTGTAGAGCAGGAAGTTTGTTTCCCTCTGAAAGGTTCTCCTGTTTTTCTGCATTACAGAAATACTGAAGGAAAAAAGGGAAGGCTTACAACACAAGCCTTGTTATAAAAGTTTAACCAGCCAGGTGAAAACTTGTTCTAAAAACCAGTCTCCTCAAAGAGATTTCAGGTTTATTTTGTCCAGGCTGTATGAACAGTAGAAAAATAAATCTTCCTTTCCATAGTTTACCAGGTTGTGAGTGTATTTTCATGCTGTAATTTAGCAACAAAATATTAATAATTTCAAGGTCAAAGTTGAACATGAAGCTTTGGCTTTTTGATGGCTCAGTTTATTGGTGTGTTATGCATTCTCCTTTTACACCATCATTTCCCCGATCAGTGAGCTGGCAGTAATTGCTTACCACAAAAGTAGCTACTATATTTGCATTATGTGTCCATTATGATCTGCTCACTGATTCTTGAAGTTCACTATCCCAAAGTCAGAAGAAGACCAAAGGATGCTAGACCCTCAGTTCATTCCACTTGATACTCTATAAGCATCATTTTGCCATTGCTTTGCTTCTTATTGTCCTGTGCAGATGGCTGGATTGTACGGGGATTGCAGTCCATGTATGTAGCTGCATTAACACGCATTGCAGACCAAGAGAAGAGACTTTGTAGAGCTAATTAATTGGTCCTGAGGACCTGATATCCAAAATTATATAAATCTCATTTTTTTTCAGGCTTCAAACTAAGCCTTGCATGATGCCAGGATCTAAAGACCCAACTTGAGCTGAAGAGTGTTGGCTGTGGTGCCATTGCCCAGTTACAGGAGTAATCAAGTTTATTTGTCATAGAATCATAGCATCATTGAATCATAGAATGGTTTGGTTTGGAATGGACCTTAAAGATCATCTAATTCCAACCCCCCTGCCATGGGCAGGGACACCTCTCACTAGATCTGGCTGCCCAAGGCCCCATCCAACCTGGCATTGAACAATTCCAGAGATGGGGCATCCACAACTTTCCTGGGCAACCCGTGCCAGTGCCTCACCACCCTCATTGTCAAGAATTTCTTCCTTATATCTAGTCTAAATCTGCCCCTTTCCAGTTTATAGCCATTGCCTCTACTCCTATCACAACATACCTCTGTAAAAAAAGTCCCTTTCTTTTATGCCCCCTGCAGGTACTGAAAGGTCGCTATGAGGTCTCCTAGGAGCCTTCTCTTCTTCAAGCTAAATAACCCCAACTTTCTCAGCCTGTCCTGGTATGGAAGATGCTCAAACCCTCTGATCATCCTTGTAGCCCTCCTCTGGACCCATTCCAACAGTTCCATATCCTTCTTATGTTGAGGATTCCAGAGCTAGACACAGTACTCCAAGTGAGGTCTCACAAGAGAGAAACAGAGGGGCAGAATCACCTCCCTCAACCTGCTGGCTGCACTGCTTTTAATACAGCCCAGGATATGGTTGGCCTTCTGGACTGTGAGCATGCATTGCCAGCTCACGTCAGGCTTCTCACCAATCAGTATCCTCAAGTCCTTCTCTGCAGGGTAGCTCTCAGTTGCATCATCTCCCATCCTGTATTGAAACCATGGATTGCCCCAACCCAGGTGTAGGACGTTGCACTTGGCCTTGTTGAACCTCATGAGTTTCACACAAGCCCACTTCTCCAGCTTTTCCAGGTGCCTCTGGACGACATCCTTCTGGTGTGGCAATTGCACCACTCAGCTTGTGTAATCTGCAAAGTTGCTGCGGGTGCACTCGATCTTGGTGTCTACATCATTGATGAAGAAATTAAATACCACTGATCCCAGTATGGACCCCTGAGAGACACCACATGTCACAGCTCTCCATCTGAACATCGAGTCATTGAACACTACTTTCTGAATACAACCATGTAACCAATTTCTTATCCACTGAACAGTCTACCCATCAAATCCATCTCTCCTTTAGAGAGAAGGATGTTGTGTGGGACAGTGTCAAAGGCTTTACAGAAGTCCAGATAGATCACATCCGTTGTTTTCCGGTGTACACTGCTGTGGTTACCCCAACATAGAAAGCCACGGAGCTGGTCAGACAGGACTTGCCCCTGGTGAAGCCATACTGGCTGCCATTAATCACCTCCCTATCCTCCATGTGCTTTAGCATAGCTTCTAGGAGCATCTGTTCCATGACCTTCCCAGGCACAGAGGTGAGGCTGACAGGTTGGTAGTTCTCAGGGTCTTCTTTCCTACCCTTTTCAAAAATGGAGACAATGTTACCCTTCTTCCATTCACCAGGGACTTCTCCTGACTGCCATGACTTTTCAAATATTATGGAGAGTGGCTTGGCAACCACATCAGCCAATTCCCTCAGGACTCTGGGATGCATCTCATCAGGTTCCACAGATTTCAGATTCCTCAGGTGGTCATGAACCTGATTCTTTTCTACAGTGGGACGGGCTTTACCCTCCTGGTCCCCATCTGTTCTCTATTGACCCAGGAGGGATGAGAAGAGAGGTTATCAGTAAAGACAGGCAAAAAGGTTGTTAAGTACCTCAGCCTTCACCTTGTCTGTTGATAGGAGGTCACCATTTTCATCCATCAATGAGAGTACGTTCTCTTTAACCTTCCTTTTCTGATTGATGTACCTGTAGAAGCCGTAGTCCTGGACTAACTCCATGTTGCAAATCAAAGCACAGGAAACAAACAGGACTGTCATATTCACTTCAAAAGTACAGACCTGATTCAGTCAAACTCTAAGGCAGATACATGCATTTTGTGAGAACAAAGACCTGCCAAGACCAGTAACCTCTCCAATAGAAGACAGTAGTTTAGGGGAAGGATGCAAGAAGGAGGAAAGGGTGGTCTTTCCCTTTGCTTCCAAGAGCCAGTTTGGGTGCAACTACATGTGAACATTAATGTGCTATAAAGGATTGTTATGTTAGTCTCAGAACTGACATGACAAAGAGCAACTTCACTCCATAAACAGTGGGTATGTTTATGTGGGTTTGTATAGTCAAGAAGAGAAACAGACACAACCCCATCTGCTGTTGGTTAAATGCAGTTTGCATGAATGGCTGATTTATTTCTTAAAATGACAAGTAATAAGTACTTATCACTCTAAGTACTAGTATTGAAAAGAATAAATATGTTGTGTTCCAATGATAAACATGCCATCATTGTCACCATAACTTGATTCTGAACTTGCATATGATGAAACATTTGTAAAAATGACGCTTACCTCTTCATACATAAAATGGAAGAGAAGGATTCAATAAGCGCAGAAAATGATTGCACTTCCAAAATACATGTTAGTTCCGGGCAGAACTAAGCCTCAGACCCATTTCTCTGCAATACGTTCCTTTCCATTGTTGTATTGGAACACTTTTTAAAAGGAGATCTTCCTCTGACTCCTTCAAGGTCTTATACGTCATGTCCTTCTGGCCTTTTCCACTTTGGCTTTGCCTGAGGAGCAGTCAGCAGCTCATGTGGAAGGACAGCTCTGGTGTACAGAGGGAAAAGAGCTGTAGCCATATAAGAAAATAGCAAATATTCAAAGAAAAATATTACAAAAATGTCACACTGTACTTGGCAAATCAAGTGGAAATGATGGTTTTATGCATCACTAAGCCTTGAGTCAATGCAATCAAACTCCTGTACAAGTGTTATAGTTTTCTTTGTCATTTCTTGTACATTGCATTTCTCCACATAGCATTTATTTTAAGTACAAAACAATCTAAAAATACAGACTTGGTATTTCAGTCAGATCTTAGCATTTCCACTGCAATCAGATCTGCACTGTGCTGGGCATTATATGTATAATAAGGATCTCTGCTGTCAGGGATACAGAGATAAGGTGCATAAAACCTGAGCACTGTTCCCACTCTTTCAGAGTGGGAAATGAAGGCATGGAGGTAACTGTAGAGGACTGTCCAAGCTGATACGGGAAGTCTGAGCCAGAAGTTAAGTCTGCTACAATGAATGCTAAATTTTACATCTTAGGACAGTACAGCAACTTGTTCTTCCACAACATTGTTGTCCATAGAAGACACAGATTCACTGAAATTGTTGATCCTGAGTTAAAATTATGGAAAGGACTCTCTGTGAGGGTTCATAGGTCCCAAGAGTGACGTTCCACATTTTTTCTTGTAACAGTTATTAAACTCAGCCTAATGGCAGCTCTGGTGTTAAGTAAACACATCCAAATGTGCCTGTTTGGGGACCTTTAAGGGTTCCATTTCCACTTTTTTCTCTAACGCCACTGTTTTCAGACTTTTCCACACAATGATGTGGACAATGTGTCTTGCGTGGGATCTCTAGAAGGAAGCAGACCCAGAGGCCCTACCACCTTCAAAGTCATGTAACCCCATTGTGCTAATGGAATAATATTTGGACCAGAATGTACTGGAGTGATGAATGTGGCCTCCAAGAGAGGCATGCCTCATCTTTTCCAAACAACATTCTTGTACAGATTAGAGGATAATCTACCAGGCAGGCCTGGCCAATTAAAACAGTAATTGAAATAGCTCTGAGTGTTTTATTTGGCAGAACCTATCATTCTGTTTCATTTTTTAATGAACAAACAAGCAAGGTCAAGCATAGTAGTTTGATTAATTTAAGAAGTCATTTTTTTTCAGCTAAGATAATTTCCTAGCTTATATTTCAAAAAACAAAAACAGAAAAAAAACAGACAGAAAGAAAAGATTCCTTTTGACCTTTGGGGAGACGCTATAAACATCAGTCAATGAATAAAATCCTGAAATGACAGTGAAACCACAAAAAGCAAAACAGTTCCCCTTTTGACTAGAGGTAGGCAAAGGTATTTCAGATGCAGGGAAGGGAGAAACCTCAGGAAGCCCATGCTCATTAAAGGACTGAGGTTCATTTTCCTGAGTCTCAGAAACATTTAGGAAAACAGCATTAAACAAGAAGCAAACTAAAACTTCCCTTGCAACTTCTATAATCTTCTTGAGGGTCTCACAAAGAGCTAGGACTTTATTTCATTCCTCTCACTTTTGACCAACACTGCACTACAAAGAAAAAAAAAACAATATGAAAACCTAGTCCAAAAGCAAAATTTCAGTTAGGAAAGTAAATGTAAGGCATATTTGAGTCAAACAGCACACATCACTAATTGACAGCTGCTTAGTGACTTAAAGCAAACAGCTTGTTATCTTTGGTACAGCGCCAAGTGGTACCCACATCATCGAAAGCATCTCAGATGATATTTGGGCATAGTTATCTCATAGACTCTTCTTCCTATTCTGTCCAGTTTAGGAAAGCATCTCTATCAATCAGAGTACTTAGGACACATGTTTAATTTTAAGCATGTGCTTTCCTCAAATGGGATGCACTTAAACATGTGCTAGGAATTTAAACATGTGCTAGAGTTATTTATGGAATTACTCTTTCCAGGAATGGCATACATCTGAAGGCAATATGGGAAGTATTGACTGCCAAAATGAAGACTGTGTCTTTTCTGTGGGTGAGTTGCGGATTTCAGTCCTCAAACCAGCTAATTTGGCACCTTGCAGAAGGAATTTAAAGAAGTCAACTGTTTCCTGAAGATAACACATGTGAATAACAAGACATTGTGTTCAGTCAAAGACTGGAATGACATATTCAGTAATTTTGAAAAAGAATATAAACATTGATGCATGTGATTTAGTCTGAAGAGAGGGTGGCTGTGGGAACCACAGTGTTTGTTGGATTCAGCAATTAAATACCTTCAAACATTTTCATCTTTGTTAAGCGTGTGTTAGGTTTTTGAGTACGATGTGAAGGGAGAGGTCAGTCAGGGATGTCAATCCAAAATAGTGGAAATGACATCCCATACCTTACATTATATCGCAGATACACATTAAAGCCTGTCTTCTGGGAACTTACCTTCCAGTGTTGTGAAAAGCCATTCAGACCTTTCCCATTGCTTTTACTTGTGATTACCTGATATCAAGAATTAAAAATATACTGATGTGCAAGTAGCAAAACTAATTTTCCTTCACAGTCACATTGTTATAAAGGAATTTTTGAATTTTTGCAATTTTTGCAAAAAATCACAGTAATACTGAAAATATATTCACACGCCACTTTCTGATTTTGTCAGTGAGCTGGAGTATCTGGTCTAGGCCATGTTCCATGTAACAAAATGAGGCCACACTTCTGGCCAGCTAGTAATCCTCCCTTCCCCTTTCTCGCTAGTCATAGGGTAGACCATGCCCCTACCTGGCTTTTGGGCAACAGCACAGTTGCACCAGCTGTCCAATCCACAGGGACACTGTATTCAATGTGCACAGCTTCTCTCAGTTAAGCATTTTGTTCAAATAAGGTCCAGGATTCTGGTGTGCTCCGGTGTAGAATAATTTGAGGGGATATGCTATCCATATATGGTTTCTTCCTTCTGCTTCTCAAGCCCAAGAAAGAGAGACATCACAGAAGACATTTCATATAATGAAATGCTGCCTAGATCAGAAAACTCTGACTTTACGAATTGCCCTAGATACATGTGTGTAGCCAGCCTCCTCAGTTCTTCTTTCATAAGGAACATACATGCTACCTCCAGCCTTCCTGAAAAATAGTAGCCTGTAGCCTTCAGCACGTGTACAGGGCCTGATAGGAAAAAAATTGACACATTGCTTAACCTTCACTTGGCCTTACAATAAATCTATCTATCTATCTATCTATCTATCTATCTATCTATCTATCTAATTTGTATTCCCTCACTGCAGACAAGACATTCAGATTGCTGAGCCCTGGCATGCACGTTAGTCTCAGCAAAACCAGAAAATGTCTCATTGCAGCATTTGCCAAGCTCCACATTGCAGGATGTATAATGGCAGCTCATCTCCGCTGCTTTGGACGGTGATGTGGTGCTCTGAACCACATGTTGCTTACTGTGAAGTCTACATGAGACTCAGCTGTTTTCAGTTGTTCATCATAACTGAACTGTCTAATTCAATATAACACAAAGCCCAATATCTAAAATGCACTTTGAATTCAAGTTTCAGCATCTCAAGCTGCTGCCGCTAGTTCCAGTAGAATCAGTTCTTGCTGCAGCCTGTCTTTTTCAGTCTGTTGGTCATTTAGATTAAGAACAACATCTGAGATGAAAGATTCTGATACGAGCTAGTACTAAAGTATTTGGAAAATGTAGCAGGTTAGTTATTATGTAGACAACAAAAACATGATGTAAGTCATTGGTAAGTGTTTAGGAAAGTAGGTCTGGTTTCCAGGAAATGTTATATGTTTCTTCCTTGGTGGTTTTGCTTGTAGAAGCTACTATCCCTGCCATTTCTACATCTCTCGTTGAATCTGGAGTTCTTACAGCTGGAACACTTCAAGACTGTGTAGTCATCTGCTCTGAGATTTTCCCTCCGCACCGGTCTCTGTCTGCCCCTCTCCACAGGCTTATTCCAAAGCCTATTGCTATCTTTTCAAAATGACTGAAGGTCAAAAGTTTAAACACTGACAAATTACAGCGTATTACAGAAAAGCGGTAAGTAGGAGTATAAGCAACTGTCTGGCCACCTTTCTTCTGTATTCCACATGTAACAAATGCAGCTGAGTTTATTAATATTCTAATCATTACTCAAAGGCCACAATTCAATGCTCTGACTGAATTAATGATGATTTTTTTGATCTGAGAACCATATTCTATTTATATAAACAGTGAGGATATAACATTGCACAATCATTTTGCTGGTATCTCATTAGGATACTCAGACTCTCTTTCCACTCTTAGGATGGTTCAATACGATTATTTAATTGTGAAAGAAACATTTATCCAAAAGTTCAAGAGATGTATATCCAAGACTGGTGTACTACACCACAGAATGACCTTTACCTGAGGATGGGTATGCTCTGTGTCAGATATAATTTTTACTGAAAATATAATCAGATTTGCTTCCACTTGATAAAAGAAACTTTTGTGGAGACATCAGAACAATGGTTTTCTCATCTAGGTGTGTTTGTTAGCTTATACTTGAAAGAGTTTTATCATATTTAAGATTTTTATAGTAATACAATAAATACATTTTATATTATAATATAGAAATAATTTTTATTCTATTAAACTGAAATTATTGCATACCATAGTATTTGAATCTGGCAGGTGGAAAAGAAACCACATCAATAAATTGTACTGTGAAATAATACATTGTGGTTTTATAATGCCTTTCATCATAGGACCCCAATATGCTTTAAAAAAATTACATTACCTTTCATAGCATGTTTGTGGGTATCTGAAGCCTTTTTAATTCACATAAAATAATGAGACACAGATAGATGAACCAGCCTGGCTAAGGATATACAAATTTTACTACCTATGAATCTGTGAATATCCAGTCTGAGCAAAATCCAGTGTGATGCCTGTTTGACTGCTCCAAACATAATTTTAGATACTATTTCCATTATTTAATGTTCACAAGCAACATGGGAAAATAGACTGATTGAATTTAGATTACATCCAAAAGGAAAAAACAAGTTCTGTGTTTTACCACCATGATCATGTGCTCTTGCAACATTTTAAAACTATGCAGACAATTGAATTCCTAGCAAATCTCTATAGCATATGGCAACATCATTCTATATCAACACTTTTTAAACCAAAACTTTGTGTTAGGTTTCCAGTCTCTGAAGCAAAATCTACATGCATAGATTTTCTGCTGATTCAAAAATTCTTATTGTGATGTATGACAGCTGAGACAGTGTAACAAAATGGACCAAGGAATTCAAATTCTTCAAGCTGTCTGTGTTGTTTATAGCCTACTTCTGTAGAAATGATGTTACTACTATACCCTCATATGGTTTTTGCAGATAATAATCAGACAGCAAATGACCTAAAATATCTTTTGAGCCCACTGTGTACCTTGTTGTCCAATACCTTTCAAGGCTAGAAGTTAACCAACCATGAACTGATGCTGCAATATTTGGTTTGTTGGTAACATTTGAGAAAATATGAATAGCCTTCCCAGCAACTTAAGCTTTTGCTGACGGGACAGTGAGTGAGAGCTGTAAAACTCTGAACATGTTAAATTTATCCAAACACAGAAAGACGTTTCATCAGGTTTGATAAAATTTTCATGAAAGCTAGTAATATATTTTTATAGCAAATGCAGTCAGTGTAGAAACTGAGCAAGTTATGACTGTCCTAGTGACTACTGGATACTACTGAATTAGACAGAAATAATGCCCAGCTTCTTCCAAAGGAGCTAATAATGTGACTTCATTGCTGTGTATATTTGAATTAGCAATGCTTATTTGCAGAAGTGTGACATTTTACTTAGTAGAAGACAGGTTACATACACCCCTGCTGAAATGCCACATACTCTTCTTTAGCAGAAAACACACCAGAGAAATGTGACACTCCTACATGATATAATTGACAATTACAATGCTAGATTATAAGCCTGGCTTCAATTTCACAGCTACATGCAATAATGGAGTTCAGATAGAAGGAAGCCCCATCTTTAAGAAGCCAAAGCATCAGATTAAGGTCTGCAACAAGTTCTGTGGCTTTTCCTGGACTTACTTAATGTTTGCAAAGAGCATGATTCACAGTTACACTGCATCCTCAAGACTGCTGTCTGCACAGGTTGCTTTCACAGAAAGGCTGTCTTCCATATAATTATAGCTTATGGGAGAATTGTCATTCTCGGATTTACTTGCTTTATGTGTGTGGTATTGCCTGTCTTCTTAAGTCATCATGTCCCATCTGGAAGAGACCATCTGTGTTTAGCTAGATGGTGTATTTCACAGGAGCTATTTCTGTCACCCTGTACAAGAAAGATGTCATGGCTCTGGTTCATCTCTCTCTCTCCCAGGAGCAAGCAATAACTTCATTAGTAACTTGCATTTTAAAAACAGGTGCAGAGTGGTAAAGGAAACAAACTGAAGGAAAAATGAAGAGAAGCAGTCCTGTTTTTCTCTAGAGAGTTGGGGCCAGAGGCGAGAAGAGAGCAGAGAAGGCACAGAGGTTGTCTTTGTGTGATAAAAGTTGGAAAGGTCAGTTCATTCCAGTTTTTGTGCCCACTACTGACAAACTGTGGAATAAATGTCTAAAGCTTCCAAAACTTCCTCATTCAAGTAAACAAATACCAGATGAGAGAATCTCTTGTGTTTGGTTTTCAGAAGCTGTCTGCTGTCCCCAAATTATCTTAACTAGCTGGATACTATCTACACTCTTCAACTAGACCCCCAGATTCATGTGTTAATGTCTCACACAGGTATAACATCAGTCAGACAGATACTTTGACCTGAGTGCACTCCTTTCAAGGGTATATGTCACTACAAATATTTTTCAAACAGAGCATTCGTAATTCAATGCATAGGGCTATTTTCCAGTGACTACGAAAGTCCACATTAGGTTCGCATCATTTGATGGTGAACTCTACTTACGTCTATGTGCAACATGGATGAAATTGGGTAAGCCATACATATAACCAGATTGATGGGAAAGTTTACTCCACAGCTCTCCACCATCCTGCTGCCCTATCAAGTGGATTTGGACCCTGGCCAGTGGCTCTCATCTGGGCTGAGAGTCTTGATTTTCTCCATGCATGGAATCTGGGGCTTACAGTAGGGCACAATATGCTTCCCATCCTCATCCTATCATGGACACATGAATAGAGCACTCATTCATTTGGGCACAGACACTGGTCTTGTTTCTAGGAACCACAATTTCTGATATGGTATCAGGAAATGTATGAGGGGTTAGGCCTCTGAAAAGTTATGGCTAAGCAACGCTTGTAAACAGTAATCAGTTCAATGAATGCTGTCCTATAGATAGATAGAGTCCTATAGCAGCTCCACTGCTTATTCCTAAAGAACAAACATATCTCTCATTCACTAATGTTGTTGTAAAAATCATCATGAATTATTGATCAGTCTTAGATCTAGAGGGCAATCATTGGACTCGTTCCTCATTAAGATTGTATTTCCTCTGCATTTTCTCTTAATTTCCTTGAAGATACCTATTGTCCTTGAAGAAATCCCAGAACAACATATACTGTAGAAGTACGAATATATGTCTAAAATTTTATGGGTTTCTGGGTAAGAAATTTCAAAACTGAAATTTAATGGAAGCAGATCTGCAGAAGTAAATTAGACCTTTCAAGCTTTATAAGATATATCTGAGCTGATGAGTCTTCTAAATTTCACTAAATGAATGCTGTGCACAGCAGAGCAAGGTCATGCTGTGTGAACAGCTATATCCCTGCCCCTTTGTGAAAACTCTCTTAAGGGGCTACACTATTCCATCCACCCTGCAGGCTCCTGTGGACCTTGCATAGCTGCAGTAGGCATGACCCTGCCACACATCTTGTGGTGTTGGACTCTGTCCTTAATTTGTCTGAGAAAGGCTGGGAGCAAGGCAAGGAGTGCGCGAGCTGGGACCCATCTTCTATCACTTGACAATATGCATCATACGAATAACACACTCTCCACCCACTAGACTGAAAGTTCTGAGAGTCTTCTGAGAGCTCAAGATATGCCTTCAGACATCCCCATTTCCTGTTACTAAGAGGTATTTACCTGTATGAATACTCTTCATACTACACTATCCCAAATGTCTTCAAAATTTGATTATTTGTTTCAATCTGTGTCTGCTGCCTCTCATTCTGTCACCGTGCACCTCCAGGGAGACTTTCACTCCTCTTTTTCTCCAATCACCCTTTAAGTAGTTGTAGACATCAGTCAAATACTCCTGAACATTTTCACCTTTAGTCTGAGCAAATGCTTCTCCCTCAGCCTCCCTTTCCACATCATGTAGTTCAGTCCCCTGGCCAGTTTGGTGAGCTTACTCTCTCCAGTATGTTCATGTCTGTCTTGTACAGGGGAGCCCAAAACTGGGCTCAGCACTCCAAGTGTAGCCTCACAAGTGCTGTGTAGAGGGAAATAAGCACTTTTCTCCACTTGTTGTTATAACCTTTAACTGCCACCAAAAGGCCAGGTCCTGTGAGGGCCTCACCCTTTCCTTTGACAGGACCTCTTTCTGTACTGTTGTTTCTATGTGAATAGAAACCTCACATCCTATACACACAGAAGCACAGAAGTTCACCCCTGTAAAAGCTGATCGATCAATCTTCCTTCAGTGGCTTGGATTGTCTGAAAAAAGAGTTAGAGAACAGAAGTATAACACGATGATTCATAAATCAACAAAATAAGAGGTATCAACATTTATTCCCATTAAACTAGTTGCCTTTTATAAAAGTATCATAGTTTTGGGAATATTTGTCTGTGAAAAGGTCCAGACTTCTTACCTCAAAAAGAAAGTAGAATTTTGTCTCTGACTTCAACAATGGTAAGTGTGCAGATCCTTTGCCAAACCATACAGCGAACAGGGAAGAGGATGTGTCACAGCCACTGCAGTGTAATGCATTATTGGCATCCCCTAGTGTGATAGTCATAGATAGCCTTCTGGATGGATTAAAATATTGTTTTGTAACTTCACGCCAGAAACAATAAAAAATACTATATACTTTGTTTGTCCTGTATCGTATAATGAATAAGGGTAACAAATAATAACATAGGATTTAAGCCCAACTATAAGCTGCCAGTGTTTTTTGAGCAACTTGAGAGTTTCAGCTGCTTCCCAAACTCTGGAATCTGTGCTAGAGAAAGGAATTTGCAGAGCCAAGAAGAAGAGGCAATGCCACACTGCCTGTCTCTAGTAAGAAGGGCTAGAGGGGGTCTGCAAAATATTTTTTATGTCAGGGAATAATTACTTTGCAGTGAGACAAAAATTATCTCATTTAAATAACATTTTTCCTACAGTACTTTCTCAAAGCCCAAGGGTTGCTCTTCCAAAAAATGAGATTTTTGGCGCTTTTCTCATATTTCTGTCTATCCTACTCATACTATAAACAGTATTCTTACAAAATAATTTCTAGACTACAGTTTCTTCATCAGCCCACTGAAAGAGGAAGGAAAAAAAAATCTATGTTTTATGTAACAGCAGCTGCAGACAGTTACTCTGTTGTGCTGTAGAAGTCTACCATTTGTTAGCCAAACAATCCAATTCTATGGTCAGGATTCTATGGTAGGTCAGACAAGATGTTTGAATAGCCATTTTTGGCATTAAAAGCTATGAAAACAACTATTATTTCAGTATAATAAACAACATTATTAAATACAAAGGCAAAGTGTCTGCATGCTAACCACCCCTTGAAGTTTTTATATTGCATTGGAGTCACTCATCAGACTGAATGTAGTTTATGGTTTGGGGATAACTTCAAGCTTTGTAGAGGCTGGAAGAGACTGTGGATGATAACCAACGCATACTAATAAGAGTCCATGAACAACAAAAGTAAAATTTCAGAAAACTGTGGGAAAAAAAAGTCTTTGTAATTCTGCATCCAACTTCAAAAGCAAATACCAGTTTCTGTTCACTAATGTATTTAATTTGCATCTCACAAGCAATCAAGCTAGTCTTGGAAAATACATAAAGGAAAGACCATTGTATTTGAATATCCACTGGCAGATCATTTCAGAGTGTTAAACACACTTTGCAATGAGAAATTAAAGTTGATTACTTTCATAAATCTTATGACCAACTGAATTGTGATAGGTTATATTGAAAACGTATTGTTTAAACTGAGAGTATTGCTTTTGCCTTTATACCTATACATTTCTGAATGGCTGAAGTATAATCCTTGTCCAGCTAAAACTGGTCAGGGATTTTGGTTGAATTTATGAGTTGTTTTGGCAATAGCTAAAACAATGATTTTATTGATGAATTTACAATTTGCAAATATTTTTGTTTTGCGCAGGTCTCCAGGGGTGTCTTGGATATGTACTGAATGGAGAGAATGTAAATTGCCCCTCCTTCTGGCCAGGGGTGGTGGCTGTCAATTTAGCGGTCCTGTGTTTCTCTGTAACGTCTTGGAGAGAAGTAACTCTCCAGGAAACCTCAAAACTGAAAACAATCACTCCACCTCTTGCCCTGAGCAAATCTCTGGCAGAACTGTGAATCAGAGACACAGATTTATTAGAGAAATGCCCTAAGCTCCGTCGTTCCTCCTTACTCAGTTCTTATTGAAATAAAATAGAAAGAGATCCACTAAGCTCTTTTGGACTTTCTGAAGATGGAAAGAAACAATAGTGCATGAAAGTAGGTGAAGCGATTAAGGGAGTTATGAATGGCTAGTTAGATGAACAGACTGTTTCTCCATAGGTATTTTAAGAATATTTTTGTGTTTTGTGTGGTTTATATGTTTTATAAACAATTTAGAATGCAGTGGAGTTATAGGGAATGAAAGGAAATAAAGAAGTGAGCAGAGTGGAAGTGGAGGATGGGAGAGGATATGAAAGATGAGCCATTTGAAATACAAAGATCTTAAGTACTGGCGTGTCTGGTTATTTGAGTGTCACTAGCAGTCAAATAATGAGCCTTCTTCATGTTTTCCCTTTCTGGACTTGGCTAACTTAGACAAATTTGTAGGCATTAGGGTCTGTCTGGAGTTAGTTCCAAGATCTCTTTTTTTTCCCCTTAACATTTTGCAGCTGAGGCAGCCTTGTGAAAAAGACGCTTTGAAGAGAAACATTACCAAATATGTCTTTTCTCCTGCCCATATCTTCTGTTTCCACAGGAAAGAGGCACAGACACAGGCAGACCAATGGAAATGCAGGAGCGGCCGCAGTCACTGGAAGAGAAAGACAAGCCCTGCCTGCAGCCCTGCTTGCAAAGAGGAAGCTGCTGAAGGCAAATATCTTTGTCAGTATAGGGGATGCTGCCTCTTTGACATTTCTACTAGATTTTCAGGAGTTCTACTCAGCGCCTCCTCCTGTTCCAGCCATCCTTGGCCACTCTGGCCTGACCACCTCAAAAGACTGTTTTGCTCCCCTCAGCTGCTCTTTGTACACTGCAGACAGCAGAGTCTATTTTTGTAAGGGTACTTCACTCACACAAGCAGAATAACTGAGCTCTGTGCCATTAATGCTCCCTGCCAGAACCTCAACTGCAAATACAGCTACATAACCCATCCCTACACTGTGTTTCCAAAGATTTTAGTTAATCATGGCATGAGAACGGAGCAAGAGCTACTTGTTCCTCTCTACTGCTATCACTTTTCAGATACAAAAAGTTGTTACTAATAAGATTGCATGTAAAAGCCCTGAGTTAGGAGTGTCTGCATTGCACTAGGATGTATAAAATAAAAACAGTTCTTACCCAAAATGGTTTACAGTCCTATTCAATACTCCCCACTCCAACAATGTTTTCACTGTCTCCCCCCCCCCCTCGAAAGTCCTAGTCTCTGGAGTCACAGTTACTTAAGAATCCTGATTTATATTTACCAAAACTCGTCTCCCTTTCACCAAAAATGTTACTGTAAGCTTTAACACAAATAAAACCAATCTTTCAAAATAATTGTCTCCTTTATCCCTTCACTTCATTCTTGCTACTCTCCACTCTTTTTTTCTGTACCCTATGATAACCATGCCAGACTGGGGATAGTATGAGCTATTGTTCATACAGAAACACATCAATGATGGTTTCTTGTCTGGTCCCTCTTCTGATTGAATGAGGAGATGCTGACAGGCAAAACCTCCTAAGGCTGAGCTCTGCCTTCCTTTCCTGCTGCAAGGAACTTGTCTGGCTTCCTTGTTTCTAACCAGCTTTCACAAAATATGAGAATTAAACCTTTGTACCAAGTTGGGTTGAAATTAATGACTGCATTCAAAAGATACCAGAGGTTATCAAATAGATAGGCCAGGTGAATAACATGAAAAGCCATTTTCCTTAGGAAAACAGATAAAAATAATTCTAGACTTTTCTCATACATGTGAAGGAAATCTTGAAATTCTGGCTATTCGATTTCAGAATAGGAAAAGGTCTGAATTATTAGGAATAATAATGTTCCCCTAAGTGCTACATCTGCAAATTCCATTTTGAATAGAGATTTTTTTCTGCTTTCTGTACTGTCTTTGGTGCCAGTGTATTGAAATATAATTCAAATCAAGTGAGACTTGTGAAATCTTGATCTCCACAAAGAGCTGGAGTAACATTGCGCTTTGACAGCCCAAGAAGCTGTGTTGTGAGACAGAGTTTGGACTCAGCTGGTAGGAAACTTTTGCTGAAGTTAACAGATGAATCTGCAAATAGAATTGGGACCAATAAAGAGCAAAGAGCTAGAAATAAGGTTATGTCTAGCAAAACCTTGAGCTGGGGGTCAGAGCCAGTAGGTAGTCTCTGTGTAGAGTTTTAGGCAGAAGCAGTATGTGGCCAAGGGGCAGATTTGTGATGTGTCTCATTTGGTGACTGCAGGCTAGCAACGAGATAAACCATAGGTGACCTACTGGTAAGCCATTTGGAGCTTAGGTTATGACCACTATGAGATTAGATGTAAGGCGGTTTGAAACTGGTAGGGGGACATCACATGGTAGTTTGGGTTAGTTTTAGTAAATACATATTGCCCATGACCATGCTAGATGAGATAAGAACTAGAAGGGAGTGGAGGGCTGCAGGTAGGTTTGAAGCTAGTGAAGTAGCTGGGCCAGGCCCTAAACTATGCCAGACTGGGTTTAGGATATAGGCTAGTGGATGGCTTCGGGATAAGACTGAGGATGAGTCTAACACACAGCATGCAGTGAGGGTTTGGTGAATCAGGAGCATTTCACTGCAAGAGTGGATGGGACAAAGAAGTGTTGTGAGTGGGACAGGGAAGTAGCCTGCCTCTGGCATAAGAGAAGGGATCGCTAGGAAGTCTTGCATTAATAATAAGTTTGGAAACAACAGAGCATACCTGATTTTTCTTACATCTAGCTGGCAGGGCTGAAAATGAGGCCTCTGGCTGAACCCAGCTAAACATTGGGCCTCAGGCCAATGGGTGACCCCAGGCTAGCAAAAGGTGAGTGAGATTATAGTGCTACAGTTTTAGGCTAACATGGGGGAGTTCAGGCAAGGCTCTGGCTGGGGCTGGCAGGCAGTGCTGTCAGAGGACAGCTTCGGGACCAGGGAGCTGCAAGGCAGCATGTGGCTTAGCACCAAGGCCACCTCTAGAGGCTACTTGTGCTGCAGATCAGGGAGAGCACAACGGAGCTGAGGTCTTGGGGTCTGGTTGGGACCTGGCACAGCAGGCACCTCACCCCAGGGATAAGACTGCAGTGGCAGGCCACAGCAAATGATCTGAAGTTCAGTCTTGGGTGGTAGTTTTGGTTAAACTGCAGGCACTGGATAGATTAGGATTATATCTATAGGTGACTTCTTTGCTAAAATATGATTAGAGACAGCAGGTGGCTGCGAGCGAGGGGTAGGTTAAGAGTCAGTCAGTGTCTTGGTGATAGTGCTGAGGCCCAAGGCAGCTAGTGGTTTGGATCTAGGATTAAGGCTAAATCCATCAGATTAAAGTGGGAACTGCACCCCCCAGAAGTCCTGTCTTTCTCTCTAGGCTGCTCTCTACTAGTCCTCGATTAAACTCAAGTCACATTTATATCATTACCTGAGACAACTTATCTTCCTGAACTCTAAGTCATTCAAATTTCTTTAGGGAAACAATCATAGCCACACTTAGTTTTGCCTATTTACTTCAATCCTAATCCATCTCCTAAATGCCTGCCTACATCAAGAGCCAATAGAGAGGACTGCCTAGTTTGCAGCCTGAAGTTCATTACCAGCCCAGTATATCATTAAGATTGTCATTGGCAAGTTTTGCCCCGGACAGCATGACCAATATAATTAAAATAAAGGTGGAATTACTAATTCTCCACCTAGCACCTGCAATTTTATTAAAATTACTCTGTAGTATAACAGAAAAAGGCACAGGGACTCACACCAGCCCAGTGAGATTCAGAGGTGCCTCGCAGAGGCTTTCATAGACCTCTCTGAGGAGAGAGATGATGTCTGCACCTCAGGAAATGCTGAGGTTACTGCATTACTTCTCTTGAGCAACACCTCATGAAATGCCACAAGCTTCTGCATACATCTGCGATGTTTTCACTTACAGTAATAAATAAAACTACTGAAACAGTAGAAAATAAAATAGGTAATGAAATGGAAAGGAACATTTATTTTCAACAAAAGCAAAGGCCTTTGCAGTTTCAGGTATGATATTCCCTCTGGCCATTCAGTTGGAACATGTGGCTTTCTACTAACTACAATCAGAAAAAAACTGTTAATCACCTCCAACTAATATTCTTTCCCTTTGAAATAACAGTTAATGCATTATACTCCCTGTTTCCTTCCTGAGGAGACAGATAAAAACTGCCTCCTGTTATGACTGTGCACAGATCCAACCCTTCCTGCAATTCCCCTGTGTCACTCATCCTCCTCTTTCCACAAAGCCCTTGTGCCTACATGGGTAATTACAACCATTCTGAATTTTTGATCTCTTAAATTTTTGGGGTTTTTTGCTTCTTTCCTTCTCCCATTGCTCTCCAGCCTTGTAATACGCTGCAGACTCTAAACAATGGATTAGCTGTTCCCTCCAGTCAAGGCTTCCAGAAATAGTCTTTAGAGCTTTGCCATATGTTTATCTTTCTTAATACTCCAGTGAGCAGCCCCCTCATGACTCACGGGCAAATAAAGGTCTTGAATGGTTTGTTTATTCTTCTGAGCTAGATGGCACTGCCTGGGGCTTGCCATGCAGGCAGCAGAGGAGCTCTGAGGAGGTGCATACTGTTGCACGTATTTAATTACAAACAACATCATATTTACACTGACCCAAACTGCCATGAACCAGAATGAAGGTCAGCAAATCTAACCACTTTCTGGTAGCCCCACTCCAATATTGTTCCTGTAGAGGGTTTTTCCTATGTGCCAATGTGCTCCTACGCATGCACCCATTGCCATGAAGAGCCGCTACTGGGAGAAGCAGAGGAGTAGGGAGGAAGTCACCCTAAATAACTCAGCTTCTGACCTTCTCCTACTAAGATTTCCCCCACTACTGAAACAGTCACTAAAGAACCCTTGTCAGCAGCAGGGTATATTTTGGCTCACAATAGACAAAGTCAACCAATAGTACTGGAGGCGAAGAATTCAGTATTAAATAAATAAACAACTTCACCATGCATGACGAAGACAAAACCATAGAATCATAGAATAGATTCATAGAACAATTTGGGTTGGAAGAGACCTTAAAGATCATCTAGTTCCAACTCCCCTGCCATGGGCAGGGACATGGCCCAATAGATCAGGCTGCCCAAGACCTAATCCAGCCTGGCCTTGAACACCTCTAGGGATGGAGCAGACACAACTTCCCTGGGCAACCTTTTCCAGTGCCTCACCACTCTCATAGTGAAGAAATTCTTCCTTATGTCTGGTCTAAATCTGCCCCTCTCCATTTTATACCCATTGCCCCTCATCCTATCACTACAAGCCCTTGTAAACAGTCCCTCCCCAGCTTTCCTGTAGCCCCTTTCAGGTACTGGAGGGTGGCAATAAGATCTCCTCTGAGCCTTCTCTTTTCCAGGCTGAACAACCCTGACTCTCTCAACCTATCCTCTTACGGGAGGTGCTCCAGCCCTCTGATCATCCTTGTAGCCTCCTCTGGACCTGTTCCAACAGCTCCATATCCCTCTTATGTGGAAGATTCCAGAACTGGATACAATACTCCAGATGAGGTCTCACAAGAGAGGAATGGAGGGGCAGACCCAAATAACCAGTCATAGAATGAAACACCTAATAAAAATAAAAGTGCAAAGAAGACCTGCACTATGGGTTTAAGCAACATTCTTCAGAGTACTGAATATAAGAGTAGCTCTTGTTGCCAGCGCTGGGTGTGCAAGGCCATGCAATCCATTCGAATATAAAACCTTAAATCTCCCCAGGGACTGGAGAAGAAAAATGCAGGTTACTCAGTTACCCATCCTGTCAAGGGAAAGGATCAAAGTGAAAGATGCCAAATGTCAGCCAAGCAAGTACCTAAGCAACTGGTTTTCCTGCACTTTTAAACACTCTATGTTCTGTAAGGGGACCATGCTGGACTGGCAGCTCTGACTGGAAACATTTAGGAGTCCTTGCTTTTCTAGTGAAGGTGCTGGAGGCTTGGCACAGGATGCTGTTTAGAGGACGTTTTTCAGGGCTCACAGATCACTGCTAAGACCTACCCATCTGGCAACACAACAATTGAAAGCATGACATGACATTGATGAAGGCCAGTGGTTAAGATGGAAAAGCAACAGGTATTGGGTGATAATTTGACTATCTCCTCATGAGTTCTGGGAAGGTATGCTGGATGAGATAGATACGGCTGCTGTTTTGCACATGAAGATGTAAAATAAAACAGTTAACAGAAATTACCTAAAATCTATACCTCTGTAGTAAAGTTCCTAAAGTGTTCATGGTCCTCATTTAGAAAGGACTGGACAGGAAAATGTGGAAGTCAGCACAAAGGTGAGTAAGTAGCTTGAGAGCTCAGGGGAAAAAAAAAAAAAAGATAACCAAAGGAAAAAGATTAATCAAAACTACTGCATGCTGAAAAGGAAAAAAAGAAAAGATTGGAACTCATGTACCTGAACATCAGTGACTAATATGGCAGGAGGTTACCCAAGTGTCCCACCTGTTATCTAGCTCTAGTTTCAAAATGACATGGGCCTCCCAGAGATAGAAGCTGTGCCACGCTACAGGTACCACAGGGCACCTAAAATGACACAAGGAACTTTTTCAGGGATATGGATGGATCCCAAACTGCCTGTCTGCTGCTTGAGGGCTTGAAAGAAAGATTCAGTTATTAAAGACATCTGACTGTTTTGGAATACAGTGAAATGATAAAAACTCAGTACCTACAGGATGAGTAAACTTCCATACCTTCTAGCTAAAGTCTCAAACCTTCTCCAAATGCCTACTCACTAAGTTGGGCTACACCTGGAAGATCAGCATATTAAAGATTTGGGGGCCCAGGAAACCAGTGAACTCCAGTAAGCTGCTATAGTGAGCACCTTTCCCTTACAGACAGGGACCTTCTGTTCAAAAGACTGCTGATCACAGCTGTGCAAACAGAATGAGAAGGAAAGCCGTTTTCCAGAGGGAGGATTTATGTCTTTCATAGGTCAAGCTCCATCTGAAATCCAGAGGAGAACCAGAACAGGTAGTGAAGCATGAATGTAACATATACACTTCAAGATTGTACATACTAGATGAGATCTTTGTTAAAGATTAAGAAAGGAATGATGATATCTGGAGTATGCAACATACCTTGGAAACATTGCCAGATTCCAAGTTTTCAACATCAACAGTAGATGAAAGGTGAACTCCTTTTCTTAAGGATAGAAAACAGAGGTAAAAGAAAAAAGATACAATATTGGCAAATATTTTGTTGCTTTCTCTGGGCCACTCTGATCATTACAAGTCAAATATTTTGTAATAGGAAGGAAAGGATAACTTGTACACTGAGGTCTTTTATAAGAAAGGAAGTTCAGTCAAAGTTTTTGATTTCCTAAGCATCAGAGAAACAAATACTTTCAGTGTCAAAAAATAGAAAACGGAACAAGTTTTCCAGGCACAGCTCACCTTTTCTCATAAGGCAGGTAGAAGTACTACAAGATGAGGAAGAGACACAAGTTCGGATGCTGGAGAGCTAGCATAGTTTCATGTTGTACTGAATCACATAAAATTCCACTAATATTCTGAAAGTGCATAAAGTCAGAGGCTTTCAGGCGTGCGTTTCTTTCTTTTTGTTTAAGTATTTATTTTCTATAATATACTACCATCATATACAGAATTCTTTAATTTTGTACTGTCCTGGGAGCACACTAACTGGTGCACTGAAAAGGGAACAGGTCTCTGCCTATGTATTTGTAGAGCACTGCAGAGGCTGTGCTTTACTGCTGCAGCAATGAGTTTGCAAAGAAAGAAAGCATATTTCTTTTCTTGGTTTGGACATGTACAGATAATTTTTTTGTTGCACAAAAGTATATTACAGAGTTCTAAGGCTGCAAAGTCAAGTGCTCTTTGTGAAATTTCTATAATATATATGATATATATAATATACATTGCAATTAATAGATAAAGATTCTACTGTAGTGTGACTCCGGCTTTTTTTCAGCACTCCTACATAGAAGGGTGTAAAATTAATACTTTACGGAAACCATCTTGTATAATATTTGAGAAGTCTATAAAATCTTACCATATCACTGCAAATCAAGGTGGATGAAATGCTTTTGGCTTCATTAGGTCTTGGGACATGGGTATAGATCTTAAGGGTCAGAGACTGTTTGTCACCAGTCACCTCAATATTTTTCATGTGCCTTCTGAGAGTTTCCAGAAGGATCCGCTCCATGATTTTGCGGGGCATAGAAGTGAGACTGACTGGCCTGTAGTTCCTTGGATCTTCCTTATTAATTGTCACACATAGATTTCTGCATCAGTCTCCTAACCTCTCCTCAAAAGGTTGTGATTCTCCAAAACTGTTTTCAAGAAAGAGATCTGCCTTATTTAAAGGCTGCTGCAGTGATCACCACAACATGATACATATATCATGTATATTCATTATATGAATATTTTACTATACAATAATATATTCTATAGTTTTATAACATATTATATGCTATTCATTAAGTACTAAGTATTGATTATATCTAGTATATTGATAACCTAATACTGCTATACAAAGGCAGCAATTAGTGTATTAATTAAGTACATTAATTTTTATTATAAATAGTATATGTGCTTTTATATATATATATACACACCTCACTGTGCATATAGTTGTATATCTATATATACACCTATGTATTTACACACACAGGCACACATATAATATACAGGCTGTAGAAGTGATTAATTTTCCACTGTAAAAAATACTCTTCTTTTAAACTGGAATTTATGCAGTCTTAATTGTAATCACTGATTCGTACCACACTTTTTTTCATTATAGATTAAAATGCAAATTACTAATGTGAATCTTTTCTTTAGATAGAGTGGTACATCCTAAAATAAATCACTAGCAAAATATCTCTAGAGATACATACACTGATCTTCTTAAGTGTTTTAATACTTAGTACAACAACACTGAATGCAGTCATCATGATTATTTTTTTCTAATGTGTATTTGTGAAGTATGTTAGTTGCCATGCGACAAGTGATAGTCTATCATTGTTTTGAATTATTCTTCAGGGCACTAGTCCAAGGTGTGATATGCCTTGGAGTCTGCTCAAGCTTAACCTAACTGCAGCAGCCTCTACCTACTGGACTGCCAGTGAATGCAAAGGGCCATGGGCTGTCCCAGAGGGTGGGTGAAGGGTAGGTGATAGTGAAACAGGAAAGAGAAGGAGACTGGTGAGTGCTGGCACTTTACTTTCATGTTGGATTAGGGGGCTGGACTAGATGACCTTTAAGGGACCTTCCAACACAAACTATTCTGTTCTAGATTCTATGACTCCATGTTAGACTGACAATTATCAAGTGCCAGCGTCTGGGATTGTATTTCAAGGGACAGACTGCACACCTACCCCAGGGCTCCAGAGGTCTGTGCATCACTTACCCCTCTCTGTGGGTCTGCTCCTCAGCCAAAGCCCTCTGTGAGGTCCTGGCATCCCCCTACTTTCTCTGTGACTTTGACCTCACTCAAGACCCTAAGGCATCAATCTCTCTTATTTTTATTCCCACACATTTTTTAGCACAGATAGAGATGTGAAATGTTTACAGTCAACAAGGCTATACTCATGGCATGATGGCAGACTGGATTCCTGCCTGGATTTGGCCTCATATGCCAGCTGAGTAATAAGTGTTCTGCTTGCTGTCTTTCAGGCTGCTTCCTGAAGGCGAGTGGCTGATTAGTATACGAACTCTTAACACTGAGACTTTTTCCCTTTCCCCATGTAATCTGTGTCTACCGTTCTTAGTCTTCCATCTTACAAGCATATAAATATTGAATTATCCATTCCCTTCAATTTTCACCTGACATATTCCTGCTCAGCAATAAAGATTCTTAAGATCTGAAACATTGAATAGACACTTACCTGCATTGTAAACAGCATATTGTTTAAAAGCCATATCCTCAACCAGTGAAGAATTGTATAATGTGGAAAAACCTACTGTCTTTTACTTTGCTCCAAAAAAACCTCTACAGAAGTTGTGAACTAAAGAGATATCTAAGAAAGATATTTAGGAAAGGCAAGGACATGGTTATTTTTTGAGGGAAAAAGGCATTCTAAATATTTTTCAGTGTGTTTCTTAATAAGTACAAGTAGTTGGGGTCTATCATGCAATGTATTAGGTCTCCAGTAAAATTTTTTAAAGGTAGATGTATGGCTGCACAGAATCATGTGTTATGGACAGATTAAATGATCTAAGACAAAATATTCATTTTCCCGGTTCTTTCCTGGTAAAAAATTGTTCTTTGAACAATGTTTGTCCAGTGCTTTTTCTCAGTTCTATTTAAGGGAATCACATTATGCCATTTTTTTCTCAGGAGGTTATGCCAGAGCCAAAAAATTCTCCCTAGATTTAATCAGTAAATTATTCATAATGTTGTTGTATTTTCATGTAACTCATGTTGTTAATTGCACTCGTGCTCAAATTGTATCTTCATGGTGTTTACACTCCCAAAACCTTTATATAATGCATGTATAGATGTTCCTCCAGTTATGTGTTGGTCTTAAAAAAGATCTATACCAGTGGGCTCCTATACTTGCCTAGCATTATCTTGGATTTAATAAACTGATTTCAAAATAGCAATCTACTAATACAGACCCCTGAAAAATCATTTTTTGCTTATTTTATCTTATTTTACTACTTTATTGGTCATCTTCTAATTCCTTCTAATTTGCAGACTTATTTTCCTGCATTTTCTATAAATTGAACATGATATTGCAGGTTCAAAATACATATTTGTTTTTGTTTGGGAACAAGTGTTAATACACCAGTTCCTCTCAGTGAGGTGGAAGTTTCAGGTACTTTGAGCTAAAAACACACAGAATAAAACTTTATCTCACAGATAGGTACCACACTTTTTAAAGTGTTCCAGCACACTGTCATTCATATTTTTAACTTGCACAAAGTCGCTTGCAAAATATAGCAAACTTACTCATACAAATGCCAAAACTGAGATAAGTTCTGCCTCTTAGAAGGAATAGCATTTACTATGATGTACAACTACAATAGCCTTAGAGCTGATATGGTTTGGTTTGCAGTACAAAACAAAAGTCTATTTGTTTAATTAGATGGTGAGAAAGCAATTCTGTGAAAGCACGTTCTTACAGAGCTAAAATGTGACTATAAAAAATATTGCTCTTTTCTTAAATATGTTAGTGCCTCAGCAGTATTTCATTCCCCTGTGAATGTAATGAATGTCCAAAAAAACCCAAATTAATTTCTACCGAAACTTCATTGAGTCAAAAAGCAAGATACTTTTTCTTTTCAGAGTGCTATGAAAAAATTGTTGTCAGACTACAGCATTTAGAAGTGCTGGATGTTACTAATAACTATGGTATGTTAAAAGCATCTCGGTTCCTTTAACCTGTAGATAGTACTTGAAGTAAACTCCATTTGGCTGGCTCTCAAGCACTTGCTGTTGTTCCTTTCTGAACCACTGCTAAACCAAAATTAAGAAAGCTCTTTCTCACATTGCATTCCACGTTTCTCAGCTCAGATTTTCTCTTTCAAGATCCATTGTTATGCCGGAAGGTAAAATGAAGGATAAAAAAAGGAAGCCTTTCAAGATGATGTAGACAGTGTTGCAGAGTAGGTCAGGACAGGAGTCATAGCCAGAGCGCAGAGAAAATTGAGTGACTCTCTTGCAAGGCAGGGAGGAAGAAACAAGGGACCTTTACAGCAGTGGTATCTCAACATAGGTAATGCATATGGGGATCAAATCACAATACAATTTTTGCCATATACTGTCCCTTCTGTGCAAGCGGAGAGAAGATCCTATTGAGAAAAAAGCATGGCCAAAGGAGAGCTAGTGCTGCATAATTCCAGCTTCCCATAATATTTTGCCTTCAACCTACATTGAGTCCACAGTTGGAAAACAAACTTCCCTTTCTCAGTAATACAGTTCTTCATGTATCTTGAAGTTGAGCTAAGGGAAATCATTGCTTACTGCAACTGCCTTGTAAAAGGAATTGATGGAAAGAAGTTTTGCTAAATGGGATCAGATGACTAGCTTATAAATTGAAGATTCCGTCATGAGTTTGTTTATAGGGATGTCACCAAAAACTATGTTGATTTTCCATTCACGGAATTTAAAAAAATGGTTGTGCAAATTTAAGTGAAAAACTCAAGTTTAGAGCTCTTAGCGCTAGCTTGAGTTGAAAAGTAATCAGCACTTCCAGAAGGTAATTCCTCTCAACCTCCCTACAGCCATCTAACAGTTCTAATTTGAACTTTGAAGAGGTATCTATGCCTTTCTATTTGTGTAAAGGGAAGAGGACATGGACTTTTGAATAGTGCAAAAGGCTGGCATCTTGATTGGAGATATGCAACCAGACTTTAGATATACTGTGAATGATGTGTGTGTCATAAATTCCTTACGATTTTGTAAACTCTCTCACCTGTCAACTACTTATTACATTTGTAATTTTGTAAATTTGTAAATTTGACCTGCTCCTCGACAGAATCAAAATGCTTCCATCTGCTGACGGAGACTATCACTATGCTATTGCTCAGGAGAAAAGCCTGATTAGGATGCAGAGATGAAGCAAGTCTCTCATGATGCTTCCAGGAAAGTTTTCTTCACTGGAGCTCTGTGAAGAGAACAGGGAAAAGATAAAACTGGGGGATTAACTAGCCCCTCTTCAGTGTGTTCTCCACTTACAAATGGTGCAACATTAACCTGATTCGTTAGTGTTGGGCCAGACACCATATCAGAAACTCACAATTTACAAATGTTTGGATTTTTTTCCATTTAAGTCTATATACTCTAACAATATTGATATTGAAATGTATCTATTATGTACATGGTAATAATGCTATTTTACACAGGAATGGCTTTCAGGAATTAGTTGTTTTCTACAAAGAACTGAGGAAAATTACCTATTTCCCCAAAAACCTCTAACCCAGTAACCATGAATTCAGAAGTCAGTTATGGCTAGATAACATTCTAGCATTCAAACTACAAGGCTACCAAAAACCCCAGGGATCTTCATATGCCAGATGAGTCGCATGCCTCCACTTATTGTTCAGGAACATAAAGAGCGTGTGTAACGTCTGTGTTCAAGCAGTAAATACAAAAGATGTCCTCCAAGCTTCTGCATTCCGAGCAATGACAATGAGGCCAGAGAGCATATTTGGCCTTCAGAGTTTGTACGTGCATGCTTATGTGTGCAGCCACTCTCTTTTACTTCAAGCAGCAGGTTTACACTATTGTCTTGCATGCTAATCCAGAGCTAAGTGAGCTGAGTGGAACCACAGACCAAGTTATTTACATAGTATCCACAGTCTGCTTGCTGAGGTGTACTGGTTTTAAAATCCTCTGCTGAGGAGGACACTGTGTTCCCTGCTCTCTAAATGTGCTGGAAAGCACGCTGTGTGTGTTGTCTTACCAGGTTTTGGTGATGTGAGTTCCATGCCATACTGCTGCAGGTGGATAAACATGTAAGGCTCTTTTAGTACAGTTCAGGCATGCACTGGTAATCACAGACTTGAAATCCTGGGGCAGGAAGGGATGCAGAGAAGCAAGAGTTACTAGAAAGTTACACTACTGAGATAAAATCTGGTGTAGTTCTATTACCTAAACAGAGATTTACTCTAGAAATCTCACTTGATTCGTGGATGTTATTCATGTTGTCACATACGGTTGATATGAGAAATACTCATAACTGCTTTGATATTCCATGGAAAATGAGATTGCTCCCCACGGTTATAAACAGCTCCTATCTCTAGGTCTTCATGGGATATACAAAGAGGGTAAATGAGAACAGCGCGTAATCTGCTTTAGGATCCAAAAAAAAGAATGGGGAATTTTGCCATTAAGTTCAGTAAGGTGAAGATATCTTATTTGAATAGGAAATCTTTCTAATCACAAGAAATTTTTTTTATTTGCCCTTCCTTTTTCTGTTAGCAAGTTATGGAGCCTATAATCAAAATACATTGTGTTCTGTTACCGAACCTCAGTTGCAACTTCATGCAGTCACCTGTTTTAATATGCGAGGGGACTGACAAAAGCTTTTATTTTGAAAGCTTCCTTTTACAATCAAATTACATATGAAGGTCTGATTCAGCACAGCTCACCCACATGGTTTTGAAAAGGACCAAACTCACAAATAACTGTTGTGGTATTAGGAGCTACAGAATGAATGCCAAGGGTGGTCTTCTTTAATAAGCAAACCTTCTCAGCATCTGCACATAGAGGCCTCCCAGAGTCATGAAAAACTTTAGAAAGGATTGTCTACATAAACATCAGGAAGTAAAATGAGGTCAGAGGAAAAGCTGTGATGAATGTGTGCTTAGCGGGGTTATTATTAACTAGTCCAGACAACATGCTGGTGATACAATGTCAATACCATCTTCAGGTTAGGAATCCTTCCCCAAATGTCTTTGGTCAACACCTGAGCTCAATCCAAACTTTTCTGGAGGTCCAAGAGAATCATTGCATTCTTCTCAGGCTTTTTCCTGTTTGTCTGACTGCCCTTCTGAGTTTTAGTCTGAGTTGAGTCACTTAGTCTTAAAAGTCATAGCAAGAATTACCTTATGTTCCAAAACTCAGAGGCTCCAACAGCAACTTTACTTAGCCTGGACTTTTCTGATCCTAATGGACAGTTTTCCAAAAAGTCAAGCAAACTGGCGTTAAGAGCAAAGCAAGGCACAGATGTAGAGGCTTTGGGTTGCTGCTAGGATAAGGCAAATGCTCCGTGCTGGCATTGAGGCTGCCTGGACACAACACTGATACAAGGAGATTTTTATAGGAATGGGGGAGTAGCTGCAAATGTAAGCTAGGAAAATAGCTCACAGGAGGAAATCTGTGAGTAAGGTCATGTTTAGGGGGAAGAGATCTTAGAGCAACAAGATTTACCCCACTTTAAGATCACGAAGGTTTTAAAACCTTCTGACTTTCAGTGGTGCTTATGGAGCAAAGAAGTTGACAGCTCATTTAACCTGTAGGTGAGAGTCACAAGCTGCTTTCCTTCCTGGTGCTCCACTGTCATTTGTGACTCTAACAGTGCTCTAGATCCAGGTATTTGAAAAAGAAATTGAAATTGCATGAAAGAGTGTCAGTCTTCCCTGACAGGTGCAGGTTTGCTTTTGCTGTATGTTTCTTTTTCTGATAAGCCCTTGCTATGACAATAGTGTGAGGTCAGACACCACACCCAGCTGTCTGACTTAGCCTTGAGGAAGACCTGGAGAACACCTCTTATCTTGTATTCTTTCTTTTTAGCCAGGTTTAGACAGTCTCAGGAGTGAAAACTTCACCAGCTCTTAGACTTGCCCCAGAACAGGGCAATTTGG
Source organism: Cuculus canorus (assembly GCF_017976375.1). Lineage (NCBI taxonomy): Eukaryota > Metazoa > Chordata > Aves > Cuculiformes > Cuculidae > Cuculus > Cuculus canorus. The sequence goes on along the minus strand of NC_071403.1, from coordinate 42,228,363 downwards.
AAGTGACCCCCATTTCTCCTGTAGGCAACATCACAGGGGCCGTTTCAAAGCCTCTGAAGTTATTAGAGCTATCTAATTCATGTCCCACAGGGATTTCGGTGGTTTGTGAGTTTGTACTTCAACTCATTTGCTGTAGAGAGGCCTAAGGAAAATGGGATGTACAAGGACTGCTCAGCACTCCCCTAGGCGTGCTTCTATTCAAAGAAATGTCAGTAACACTCAAGAGACTGCTGAGTGTTTTCAAAAGGCCTTCTCCTTCGATCCCACTTTTGTGACAACGGGATAAGGAATTTTTCTTTCTAAAACCTGAACTTTCCCACACTGTTCCATGAATGGTGAGCAATATTAAGAGGGTTTCTTACCTCAAACTTTTGGGATGTTTTTAAGCTAGTTACTTAGAAAGAAGTTAGTTATATACACTTTTTTCCTCATTATGAGGCAAATAAACCCTAAAAAACACACCTAATGATACCCTGAAAAACCTACAGACAATGAAAAGTCCAGGCTTATATGCAATCCTAAACAAGTGTCACTTCATATATTTTTATTCCTTTAATGAGCTCATTTTTCAGTGACTTTTCTTATCTGATATTGCTGGAGGGCCCTTGGCATTCCTTGCATTTTTTCCCTTTTGCTTTCAGCTGCTCCACAGTCCCCTTCCTACTTCAATCTTTTATTGAGATGCTGAGCTGAATGACAGACTTTAATTAGGTGACATTTGTTGCTAAGGATAGATGCTTATTTAAACTAAAGAGGAGGAGGTTTACTTTAAAATCCAAATGCACTATAAATGACAGATTTATGTGTGGGAGGGGGCAATAGTTTTATCAGAGTTGTCATTAGCACATTTCTTACGTGCTGTATTTGAAAGAAAATTACAACAATATTCATTTTTCTGTTGCCACATAGTTTGAGTCTTGCTAGTCTGCCATGCTATTTAAATCTTTTTCACACTTATGCAGTTAAAGTCGGCAGTACCTGGCAAGCACTTTGATTTAAATCCTCTTGGAGTCAATGTTGTGTTGTTATAAGAAGAACTATGCTTTTAGCATGCTTATTTTGGCACCTTGCACTTCTAATTCTAGTAATGATAATAATGAGTTAAAAAAGTTGCTAGCCTTTCTTTGAAAAAAAAGTGAATGGTTCATTAAAAATGTATGTGGCCTGTTTAGGTCTTGTCTGAATTTCCTTTCTGGTAAAGGAGTAAAATACAGAGGATATATGATATCAAGTACAGGAACATGCAGGTAAGGTTTGGTCACTGCAGTAAGATTAAACCATCATAGCAGGTTTGACATATAAACAGCAGCATCCATGGGGATATTCATGGGTTTCATTTTCAGCCTTGAATGAAAAAAAGGAAAAAAAAAGTGGATAGCATGTCCGGAGGTAAGGGCAAAGGCTGATATAACAAATATTAAAATGAGTATACAAAGTAACCTAGTCAATCAGTATGTAGCTGCACAGTTCAGAGATCTCCTGCAGAGATTAATGTATTACATAAGGAATTCCAGAGAGTTCTGAACTGTCCCGCAGCTTTTCTTTCTGATGTATAACCTTATGCATTTTAGAATAGTGCTTCTGATACAATCATATTTCAATTTCTGAAGGTGAAGGTCCTCTAAATCCTTGAAGACCTTTTCATAAGAACAAGAAGGTAAAAAATATGTTGTTTTGAAATGTGTGAAAATTAAATTAAATTTTCACTAAGATATGAGAGAAATAACTTGCTATCTCACTTAAATAAGCATTATCAGAAAAGGAAATAAACTTTTGTTCTGTTGTAACGGTAGCGATAAGGGAGATCATTACAGTCATCTTGTACTGCTGTTGTTTATCTTTGACCTTGCCTTTTCCCTGGATAGAATGCTTAGTCTGGCCTGGACAAAAGTTGATTGCAACAAGACGTGAGAGAGAATGAAACTTTTCCAGTCTGAGCTATGAGGTCCCTAAAGAGCTATTGGTGTCTTTGAACTAATCCAGAAAAGCATTCTGTGTAAGGTGCACATTTAAGATAGTGATATTTCAGTGACACATTAAAAATTTGTTTCTTATTAATGTAAAAATCACGTGTTCAGTGCAGTTATTCAGTGTACAATATATAAAATCTTAGTTTAGAAACACCCTTGAGCATATTGACGGCAGTCAGATTGTAGTTAATAAGAAAGTCATGTTTTGCTGATCTAGGTAAGAATACCATTTCATATACCTTTATCCACCTGACTTCAGTGTGAATAGACCCATCTATGACGATTACTTATAAGCAGCAGTGTGAAGATCAGACATTTATCCTTTAAAATATCATAAAATTATTTCGTGGAATCATCCCTTATATAGAAAAGTAATTCTAAAACAGCAAACATATTTTGTAATCTCTTTAAGGGTGATTTTTAATGTATTGGGGTTTATTTTCCAAAGTCATGTATCAGTAGACTTATACATTCTCCCTTGGTCAAATTTAGTCTTTACTTGCCTGCTGTGTGATAAGCCTGGTGAACACTGCAGACTGTAGACATTAGGCCTATCATCTTATCCGCTGAGATGATGTCTACTAGCCAAAAACATTTCTAGAAGAACCTATTTCCTGCAAAAGTGCAGGCTTTTCCTGTGCAGGTGGACAGCCATGACCTTCCCAGAGGTTTTTGTCCAAGTATGCCAAACACATCAGCCAACATAAAGTGGGGATGTCGAACAGTTGGGCATGGGCTTCTAGGTCTGTTCCTGCCTCTCCAGTCTGCAGTGCTGCTGGAGGGATGCCCTGCTTTGGCAGCACTTGGTGAGGTGTGGGTGAGAGTGGCTGCTTGCTTTGGCAGCTGGAGCACAGAGCTGGTACTTGGGCCATTGGTGCCCATTACTGCATTATTTCAACAAAACAAGATATTGACCAAGAAAAAAATGGAGTGCCCCTTCCTTTACCCTAAGGTTCACAACAGCCATTTATTATGAGGGTTATTAATCCTGAAATCTAGGAAATGGGAGTGGAGATTTATCCAAGAAGATGAGGGAAATGAACCTGGTTTCCCACATCCTGACCAGTGCCTGAGGGAACCGTTCACTCAGAAAAAGACAGGGCTAAATAGTGCATCTACTCTTACAGTAAATTACCTTACCTGTTTTGTAGTAAATTTGAAGTGTCATTGAGCTCTAGTAAAAAGAGTGTAGGTAGAGCAAAAGGATTTTATCTTCGTTATGTTGAATTCAAGGCAGTTTTAGGAAGAAGACATACGCATAATGTAGTTACCTGAGTCTGCAGATCTCTCTCAGACATTGCACTATGTACTTCTTTTGTTTGAAGAAGTTTACAGAAATTGTTACAGTGTTAACACAAACCCAATGTAAATGAAGTCAAGTAAATGGGAGAAGTTAATAATAAAGAACAAATTATAGGGCTCCCTAAAACAAACAAACAAAAAGACTTATTAGATCAACTAGTTTCTTGCTAAAACAAAAAATAGCTAGTGTTTGCACAGCATCAAAGAAAATGAGCTCTAATTGATAGCAGACACTTGAAATACGTCAATAAAACATTTAAGCATGTTGTGATCCTTTCCTGAGTCAGAGTTCTTGTCCATCATATTTTAGTGCTGTTCCCTTCACTATGCTTTCTAACAGTTACTGGAACAATGCTAAATGTGCTTGCCAAGGGAAGTTGAGTATTCCCCACCCCTGCAGGTGTTCAAGGCCAGGTTGGATGGGGCCTTGGGCAGGCTGATCTAGTGAGATGTCCCTGCCCATGGCAGGGGGGTTTGGAACTAGATGATCTTTAAGGTCCCTTCCAGCGCAAAATATTCTATGATTCTATGATTCTATTATTCTATGACATTTTCCAAGATGGAGAGACAGGTAAAATGAAACTGCTGCCACTCCAGTGGCTTCTTTTACGTTTATCTTCATTTTCCTAACAAAGAAGACTTCAGTGAAAATTTGAAGAAGTATTTTCTTTTGCTGTTTATTTCTTCTTAAACCTTTTAAACTGAAATGTATATGGAGACTTTCAATCTATCTAGTTATCTGCTTGTGTCTATGCATATCTACCTTACCTTATTTTTCTTTTCATATGTAAAATTATATCTCCAAAATCTAGAGGAAAACCAAAGCTATTTTTTTTTATTTAATTTAATGACACAGTAACATGCCTGTCCATTAGTTTTACTCTAATTTGATTTAAAACAAACATAGAAAAATATTTAACTTTGAATAAAAGTCAGAGCTTGACCTCACCCTTCCTCCCACATCCCAACCCATGAGCCCAGAGAGAGCCTAAAATAATAATATAGCAATTCTACAATATGGTCTCAAGGTTAACAGATTCAAGTTCTGCTGGATCAAATACAAATCTGGTCTTAAAAGCCCCTGACTGAAACAGTACTCCTCTGACTGAAATTCAGAGTTGAACATGCAAGTGCCTAAGTAGATCATAGCGTTGTGGTTACAGGCAAAAGGGAAGATTCCAGATGGCTATTGCTACTTTCCTTTTCCTAGGGGGAAATACGGGTATGTGCAAAGTCGTCATTCTGCGCTACCAGTTGTGTTGACTTTATTGACTTAATTTCGATAGTTCCTGATGTACTTTTGGATTAGGAAGGTCACTGCTGAACTCCAGAAGCCACAAAGGCAGTAATTTGGTCAAGTTATTTTCCAGCACCACAATAAATATTAGCATTTATTGCACAGTTGTCTCTTAGCTAGGTATCTGTGCCTGGAATATACCACAAAAAGTATTTACTCTAGGGCTAGCTTTTCCTTCTGTCCCTCACTTTACACTAAACGGTATGAAGGTGACCAGATATGTTTGTGGAGAGCAACTCACAACTGCTACTGATTCTTTCCTGTGTTATTCACCCCTTTTCCGTTAGCATTGGTATAAGGAGATGGCTATTGCACTATTTACTCTTGCAGTGGCTTTTCTTTTTTATTTGTTTTTAAGTGATAACTTCGGGACCAAAACCTTTTGAAGGTCAAGCTATGAGTGGAATTTAAGTGCTGAATCAGACATTAACCATACTTGAAGACAGGAATGAGTATGGATATGCCTGAACAATTTTGCTCCGGTGCCAGAATGGACAGAACTTTCCTAAAGAGAGTGTTTGACAGTTGAATGTAGCTAGATTGCTTCCAGGCCTGTTGCTGACTCCCTTACTGCAACTGCCAATATCTCTCTGCTAAATGCAGTGTAGAAAAGCCGTGTAAATATACAGCTCATCATTCAGTTCTTGCCTTGAACCTAGGCAAAGCCTTGAGATTTATTTATCTGCAACTCTCACATTCCTTTTTCTCTCTTATGATCAGGTCAGGAGAGAACTGCCACCCACTCTGAATAGTAACAAGGGAAGAAGTTGGGATACAGAAATGAACATTGGGGCTTATTTTTTCATGGAGGAAGAGAAGGATAAATTGTAAAAGAAAGTGCTGTGACTGTGACTCTTCTAGTCTTTTCATAAGATAGGATGAAACTAGCGCCCACAGTTCAATTAGTAAAAAATAATCACTGAAGGTGCCAATGGTACTTTGCAGCAAAAAGGCATTAAACACTGGTAATGGTATCATTCTGCTAATGATGCAGCTCTGGTAAAGTTTCTAACGTAAGTTTTTGTTCCTTATCCTGGCAAGAGTATTTACAGTACATGAATTTGTATACCCCTCAGACTTGTATATTTTCTGTGAGGTGGTATGAGTACACAGGGACTAGAACACACACTTAGGAGCTCTTTGAGGATAGTTTTGGTTGGATAGGTTGAAAACGCAGGAAAGCTTCCGGGGTACCACTGCCTTTTGCTCAGGTGGTGTGTTATCTGTGCTGTCATGCATTTTCAAGTTGTCCTGGAAGAGTACGGCCAGCTACAATGCAACGATACTTTTGCAGGATATCCTCTTGCATATTGCCTATTAACACTGTGTAAAATATGGTGGATACATAAATATTTCCCCCTGTAATTTTGATTAAATGCTATGTTATTTGGCCTAAACACCATGTCCTATAATGGTACCTGTCAGAGCAAACACGGGGAATTTCAGAGCAGTGCCGCATACCAAAGCTGTAAGTTCACTTCTAGCTTTCTGTGCAAGTAGCCTGATTTTGAAGGGTGTTTTGGTGGAATAATTAATGTCTCTTCCCAAGTTAGACAAAATGATCCACAAATATGACTGTTCTTCTGAAGCACACATTTTCTACCTGTTTTCTGTGGTCTTAGAGCTCTTCAAGTCTGTTCTCTGGGTGAAATACCTGTCTCCTAATTCAAGGGTTTCCATATTTTTTTGAAAGCAGTTACTGCCTGCATAGTTTTCTGAGTGTTAAAATATTTAAAGTGGACATTTACAGTATTAGAAGGAAGAACTAGAGTTAGAATCCTACAAGTTAACAAGACAATTCATATTACAGAACTGCTACTTCATTCTGTATTCATAGTCCAAGAGTTTGTGTGTTTGCAAGGGCATATGCACGCACCCACGTAATAAAAAAAAGGTTTGAGAAAACTGCATCATATAAAGTAATAACAATATAGGTTATACATAATTAATATAGTACCAATAGCACACTAATAATTCAGGATTTAACATTGGAAAGCAGAAAACATGACTGTTGCATGTTAAAACACCTTGTACCTTTTCATGACCCATCCTAGTTCCTACATTTTCACGCTTCCAGGCTCAAGAGCAAACAGCAAAATTCCCACTGATGTAGGCACATGGGTACACAAGAATGCCTGACACATTTAAGTTTTAGTAAAAAAGTAGTTTCTGTGGAAACTTGTTATAACATTTTACATGTCAGAAGTTTTTCCAGAGTTTGTAGTTTCTTTTCTTGTCATGGCATGTCACGACCTTAACAGGGTGATAAGAAAAGACTACACTGAAATTTCTAAAGTTCCATTGCGCATGGATTCCAGTGTTCTCAAACTAATAGACCACCCTTGGACAAAGTAAACCCTTAGACTGATTTTGGGTAACAAAACTGTAGAAATATGCTCCTGGAAATCTCATCTTAGCTATCAACCAACCCTGGCACATGGATTTCTGTATGTGCATCTTTTCATACATTAAAACTTCCTGCATGTCTAAATTTGTTTCATCACATGCCAGAAGTCTCTTCCAAGTTGAACTACCCTATGATCCTATGAACTTGATGCCTAACTCACACATATGTACAATAAATATCCACAAAACAGACCTTCCTTCTCCCTGAGCAAGGGGACATGTAAAGAATATACCTGATGCGGTACTATACTGACACAAAAAGCAGTGAAAATAAATTTTCATTTTGAAAAAATCACCACAGCACACAACAGGTCCCTTCTGTTAACCTACTGGCTGCTTACTGGTGATGCTGACTAAGGCACTCCCTGCATGGAATGGTGCTTGTCCTCTACCCTGCATAACAACTGCCACGCAATCCACAGGGAACCTGGATGTTTAAAAACTAGGCATTACAATGCTCACTGTGGTAGTCTCCAAATTGTTTCTGTTTTTTTTAGACTTGTCCTTCAGTTTGTTTGTTTTAAATGAACACTGAGATCCTGAACACACACTGTGGCCTGTTTTGTCTTTCCAGAAGCGGCTCTCTTAGGTGCAGGGAAATGCTGTCCTATTGGAAGAGCAAAATAAATAAATGTTACTGAAAAATCTGGCCATTGGATCCCGAAAGCAAAAGATACAACAGAGGAATAGCAGAGGTATAAATTCTTTAGTTAACTAAGGTTTTCAGAGTGTACAATTCCTGTTTCCTCAACCTGTCCTTGAATTCTAAAAATTAATGAATGTTAAAAATATCCAGTAAAATAATCAAGCCATGGAATACAATCCTGATGAAAAAAGGTAGCCGGATCTAGTTCCCACCCTTGTCAAAAACAATAGGAAATCCATTTCAGACACAAAAATAAATGCCTGCAGAAGTCTGATTATAAGCCAGAATGAAATACTGCTTCTTCATAGGCATTTGTTTTCATGGAGTTGCTAGTCAAGCAAGGTCATCTAAGCTGCCATAAAGGAACTAAAATTGCTGAAATACAGAATAAACCATCCAGGATAGGAAAATATTTTTCTCCACACTAATATCTGAAAATGGAGTAGAGTTGCATTATGTTTGCTTGTTTGACAGCCAATTTCTTTTTTTTTTGGCCTGTATTTGTGTGCCAAACCAAAGCTCAACTTTGATAATACAGAATGTCTGTGGTGATATTGAGAGTACTGTCTTCCACAGACAGAATGACAATGATGAATTAAAGGCTGAAATGCTTTCATGTACAAAGGTAAATGTGAGTAAAGCACGAGCTGATCAAGCTTTATGTTCCTTCTGTACTGCTCGAGACATTCTTGAGAGGTTCTGCCATTTCTGGAAGATCTTCTCTTATTCCTATGTTTTTTATTTGCAAGAGAGAGTTACGTATGGACAGTAGGTAAAGGTGTTTTCTACTGATTCTAGACACAAAAGGACAATCTGTCCAATTTTAAAAAGAAAATATGGATGGTAGTAGAAAATCCTCAGGAAAATACTGGAGATATGAATGCATGTCTGTGTCAGCTTCTCAGTGAGACACTGGCCCAGAATCAAACACAAAGCCACAGACTAAATAGAGATTTTGTACCCATAGAATGAAGTGCAGACTTCTTTGACTACCACACTGTTTAGTTTTCAGCTCTTTAATTAGTGCACTATTGTTTTCTCGCACTTGACTTCTCTCATTTTAGTTCGTAATGCTGCAATTTTGTTTTGGAGAAGTGGGAAAGATATCGCCAGAGGGAGAAAGTGATTTTGTAGGACAAAAAAAGCTTTTCTTTCAAAAAACTAAAATATGGTTAGAAAGGCTGGATTCTCTTTAACACTGAGCAAAACATTTGGATCATGATGTATCATGAAGGAAAAAGTCCAGGTGCATCAGATTTTTGAAAAATATACTGAATGGCTGCTTATTCTACTAGACACATAGAACAACTTTGTTAAAAATATTCCAAAATTAAGATTAAGAATGGTTTTCAGGAGATCTACTGCAGTCTGAAAAGCATCCAAAATAGGGATTACTTTGTAATCTACAGGTTTGTACAACTGAATACTTTCTGAAATCAAATTTTACTGCACAGTGAAAGCATGGTCTCTCTTTAGAAAGACCATGCAAAAAGAATTTACATGCCACACTTGACTGATGTTAATTTTCTTACTCCTTGAAGTAAAATTCAACCTATTTTGTGCCCATAGACAGTAATCTTTTTGTGGCACACTTATCTTGTCATCACTTCCTATTCTGTTCATACTGGCATATGAGCTGGCTTTAACAATCCATAAGTTGACTTCAGAAAGTAAAGTGAAACAGTTATTAAGAAAAAAAAATCTATCTTCTCATTTAACCCTACATTAGAAAATTATAGCCTTACTCATACAGAAATTTAAGCAGAAAGTGATGAGAAGGAAGAACAGCAATTGTGTCCCACATAGGACACTGTCATTTCCAAATCTGAGAACAATCTGGTTAGAAATTCATTGTGACACTGAATTGTCAGCAGAAGAGCCACCAAAGCACAAGAAGCCAGGCAGGCAGGGTAGCAGGGAAGAGGCATCCAGACAGCTTGATTTGCTTCTGCAAGAAAGTTTTCCAAATGGGCAAGGTATTTTCTATTTTGACTGGTCACCAGACAACAGAGGAATGTATGTTTCAACTAAGTATTTCTCTGCCCAGCTTTAATCATGACAGAAAGTAGTCTTTAGGGACTGAGGAAGATGTTGATCAGTTTTAAATGCAGGCTGCTGGCCTGAGCTGTCACCTTGAATACACTTTAAAAAAAGAAGTCTGTATTCAGAACACTTAACATGACCCCGTGTCCCTTTTCCACCAACAGTTAAGTACATCTTTTAGACTAGGCACCTGCTTGACATTTAGTTTACTGAGTAGCAATAGACATAAAGCAATCCCCAGATAAGGTTTCCCAGCCAGTTCTGTCACATGTCAGCCATGAATCGAAACACCTTTAGAAAGCTGAAAAGGTAAATCTTCTGAGCAGATACTGTCTATCATCAGTTCTATTAGTCCATTGCAGCAAAAACAAGTGTTAGGGGAGACTGTTAAGTTCCTCAGTTGATCGAAGGTCAAAATTTGAGCTGGACTTGCAGATCCTCAAATGTGACTCCATTCACTGATTATCTGGATAGTTTTGCCACTGAGGATTTACATCAGTAGTATGGCTGTAAATGCAAAACCAAGTGTTTCTTTATACAACAAAACGCGTTGACTCGGCTCCTTCCGTGTTATTACTGTGAATTAGTACAGAACAAGGGTGAGAAGGGGTGATATCCCATCTGTGCACAAAGACTGTCTTCATGGAGGCATTTCTAATTTTTCCTACTGTGGTTCAGATTTGATGAAGTTAGCAGTTTTGCTTGCCTTAAACTAAAAATCTGGCAGTTGCCACCAAGATTTTTTAGACTGGGAATATCTGTTAATGGAGTTGACCTTGAATCATCACTAGAAAGAAGTAGTTTTGACAGCTAAAGTAGGAGTCCTAACCTGGACCATCAAAGCCAGCTCAGGAGAAATTCAACTGGCATGCAACTCCACTGTGTGTTGATTTCAATCTCCCCATACTTTTTTTTTCTCTAAGGTCTACACCATATTTAATCTTGCTCACGATGTTTTTAATCTTGCTGGAGCTGAGGCTCACAGTATTTACTACTGCCTGTACTAATACAAGGAGATATAAGATGTGATTTAAGGATGTAATAGTTGGCAATATCTAGGTTTGCACTGGAAACAGCATTTAATTTTACATGAACTTTGAAAGCTGAATAAACCTAAGCTTGACAAGGGTCTTTCTGTAATGGTCACAGTTAGAGGGATGGTACTTTTACAGAAAAAACAACTTTGTCCCTACAGATGTTCATTCACAGGTAGAATGCCAGATGGCTGCAGGCTGTCCAATTTCACAATTCGTATGAAGGCTGTATTATTTTTATCTAAATATGTGCTTTCCAAACTATGTTGACATCAGTTATTATCTGTTTCAGCCTGGCCTGCTTCACTGATTTAAATAAGTAAGGAAAAGAAAATTCCACTCTGTGCCCACTAAATTAGACAAGGAAAATGGGATTCTCCTATGGGCCACTTCAAAGTATTTTTTTTAAATCCCACCCATGGAGTGATTGTACGAGTTGGTAGCAGTCAGTACCCGCAGAGTTAAGGCCTGCCTCAAGTCATGGTTCAAAATACCTTAATTAATGGATTCAGCATGGGGAAAGGAAAATCAAAAGTCAGGGAGGATTGTGAGGTTTGTATCTTCTAAACATTTTTGTTCTAGACAGTTTGTTCACAATTATAGCATGTCAGGGCCAAATTGTCTGGTTTGTGTCATTCATCCTGCATTAGACAAAGCAAGCATGTGCCAGGCAGAGGGATTCACTGCTAGGGAATTCCCACAAGCTGAGGCAGTCCCTGGCCACTACAGACACTGTGGGGAGAGGACTGCCATCTATTCCTCACGCCCGTATCACCACCTGCTTTTCTGGACACTCTTCCCCTGCAGTAAGAGAAAACAGAGCACAAATAAATATTTTCCTTATGTTTTCCATGCAGAGAGATTCAACAGAAAAAGCAGAGTTAACTTACAGGGAATAAGTGGAATGGGTACTTCTGACAGCCAAAGCAGCCCACATTTTTTGAGGTCTGATTGCATGATGCACATGTCCTGTAAGGCAGTTCCTTGTCATTAAGTTTCTCTCACTTCTGCAGGAAAAGGATGTGAAAAACTACTCTGGATGTGAAAAGCTGCCTAGCCATGCCACCTTACACATCCATTGCTATTCTCTGGTTTTATAAATACAGGGTTACCCTTGCTAGTCGTTCAGAAAGTTACTAACTACAAAGAACATTTTCCTAATCTATCTCTTTGACTACTGTCAACTTTCTCCTTGCAACTTAAACTATATTTTTTCACTCTTACATCAGAGAAAAACTTTAAGCTTCTCACAAGCTGGTTCCTATCTCCCTTGCTACTTCATCTGTACTGACAATTAACTTCTATCTTTTGCAGCCACACTAATCCACATTACTGAATTTGGAAATATGATCTCAAACCCAAAGCTGTTTTATTGGTTTCCTTCAAATTCTTATTGAAATCTCCCTTTTGACAAGGTTTCCAGGATAATCTTGACAAAAGTCTAGTTAGTGGAGAGTTGACACTGCCAAGAACATTGAACGTGACTGTAACTAGTCTTCTGCAGGTATCCAGTTTTGTCATCTTCTTTCAAAAAGAATAAATTTGTGGACAAGTCTTTGCCTTTTGATCTTGCCCACCAGTATGTTGTTTTCGTAGTCTATAACTATGGCTTCTAGGCACAATGCAAACATTACCTCAAAAATGTGTTATTAGTAAAAGTACTAGGCAAGGGGTTTATAATTCACTTTCCCATTACAACTGATTCAGGCATTCAGGAAGTTTCTGTTTTCATCAGTCACATGCTTAAATATTCAGAGCAGTACTAACTAAGCTTATTTTTCAGGACAGTAATAAATAAATGTTGTAATTGAATTAATGAATTAATAAAATCAAATTTTCCTGGTATTGTTCTACTTAGAACATTTACAGGTGCATTCAGAGATTGTATCTTCCTAAATAAAGCCTGAGAAAAAAACTTCTTGTAGAAAAGAGTACAATTTTACTAAGTTCATAGGGAATTATGAGATCATCCTACCAAAGTCTTTAAAGAGGGTATCAAATTCCAATATAGTCAATAAATTTTAAAGCATTTCCAGTAGAATTCTAATGTCTTTAGAACATGATTGATTTTATTCAAATCATACTCTTCGCAGCTTTTACATGAGACACATCAGTACTCCAGACATATAACAACATGACATCCAAGAAGACATCCTATGTGAGTGAAGTGGTGCCTTGCTTCAGTTTGTGCTCACTAGTGAAACAATATGGACCCAGACCTCATTGAAAGAATAAAGTCAATGTTCATTGGAAACTCAGGAAATTAGTGCTGTCTGTTCCTAGTATTCTTTTCCTAATATTCAGCTGTTCACATCTCTGTGAAAAGGAATAAAATTACCCAGCCATTTCCTGCCATGTTAGAAGACAGGCATGCTGAATTACTAGGTTGGCAACAAGTATTTTCCTTATCAGCTCTCATACAATTACAGCTGAACAGGGTGTTAAAAGGAAAGTTATTCTGTTTGGAGGCTGCCTCTCAGCTGATGAAGATTAATTTCTGATACCACATATACTGTGTGATGCACTTTGATCGAAAGGAAAATTGTATGGTCATAAAATCATCAAGGCTGGAAAATTGTGATCTTCATACCACTGAAGTATCATAGTATCATAGTATCATAGTATCATAGTATCATAGTATAGTTAGGGTTGGAAGGGACCTTAAAGATCATGTAGTTCCAACCCCCATGCCATGGGCAGGGACATCCCACTAAATCAGGCTGCCCAAGGCCCCATCCAACCTGGCCTTGAACACCTGCAGGGGTGGGGCATCCACAACCTCCCTGGGCAACCTGTGCCAGTGTCTCTCTACTCTCATTGTGAAGAAATTCTTCCTAATGTCCAGTCTAAATCTGCCCCTCTCCAGTTCATACCCATTCCCCCTGGTCGTATCCCCACAAGCCTTCGTGGAGACAGTAAGGATATTCGTGTCAGATCCTTCTCTCTCTCATCCAGCACAAGGCGATGAACAAAGGAGGAACAAGCTATCACCAAAGTGGTTCACTGGAGTCGAATTCTCACCTGTTGAGGTCGGGTTTTTTCTCCTTCTACCTCGTTCATAACTGTTTGAAAGGAGAAGATGAACAGTACGTTATCCTTCCCTCTGGCAAGCGATTTATCTGCTGTGTAGTTTTGGGAAAGTTACATCATACCTATTACTTATCCTATTATTTATTTGTCAGGGTCACTTTTATCACTGACTTTTAATGGCAAAGTCTGTCTCTCACCATGTGTTTGCAGATAGCCCAGCAATGCAGGCTTCAGTTTGGATCAGGGCCTCTTAAGTATTACCATTGTATAAATAGCCATTCTCAGAGAAACAAAAATCAAACATGAAAACTACGAGGAGATGAAAAGCACACATGGTTTTATGTTGACTCACTTTGCACATTCCTGAACACGTTGTTTTATTTTGCTCTCAAAAGCCAAGTCACATGTGGTGCCCTCCAAAGAGTAAGGGTGCCAGCACAAAGGAATAACCAACAGCAGAACTAAGTGCAAGCATTTAGGGACTGGGCTGCTTTTTCTCTCTTTTTTTTTCCTTCGCTGTGTGCTTCATCACTAAGCAAGTATCTCTCCCTGCCAGCTATAAATAGGCACTACTGCCTTATCACGTTCTCGCTCACTGGGAAAGAATGTGGATCAGCTAGAGAATGAGACACCCAGGAAAGCTGCTGAACAGCAGCAACAAATTTTTTTTCAAACCCTCACTCCTAGAGTCAGAGGCATACATTCTTTGGGAGTGAGTTTCTTGACCTGGTAAATGACACGATGCCTTATATACAAAAATATTAAGAGGAGATTATGTCACTGTAAAAATGTGCTGAAACGAGGCCCTTCCCTTTTTCAAGCCTTTAAAGGATCTTTCCAAACTTACCAGAACTGTGCAGTCATGCTGCTGACAGGCAGCCAAGTTCACATAAGGACACCTTCAAAGCCAGCATACCGATGGACTTCCCACATAAACCATGAGGTGTCTTAGACATCATATCACCAACACGAGGTCTCAGTAACCAAAGCCCAGAAATAATTATCTCCATTCTTGTATTACAAGGTGAATCTTGAAACAACCTGGCCTCCAGGAAATATGGAGGTGATCAGAGAAAAAGAAGCTATTAAGAAAAGGAGCTGAACAGGGATCAACAAGACACAGGCCAAGATCCACATGAGTATTTAGGTTCCTATCCTTCCACCAATTTCATGGTGAGCATAGGTCCCTCAAAGGAGTTACAGTCTTAAACCCTTTTGTAGATTTTGGCCATCTATTTTATTCCCAGTCTTGTTCATCTGATGAATCAACTCACCTCTTTCTGGAGAGCTCACAGTTCATAACTTGTAAAACATGTGCATAACACACATGCATTACAAGTGCATGTTCACACACTTGATGTCATAACAAGAAGGATGACAGCATATCCCTAGGCAAAAGCATTTTGTTCAAATAATTGAACAGTTGTTAGGCTTCTGTGGTAGGAAATATTGTTTCAGCAGGTACTTCCAACAAAGCAAGGCGTCAGGTTTCTATTGGCAGTTCAACTGCAGCCATAAGCAGTAAATGGGCCAGGAATTTTTATTTTTAAGCTAGGGAGAGTAAATTAATTGAAATATGTTCTCTTTGGAGACACCTATGCTTTTATTTCTCTATACGATAAGCGCCTAACTCAAATCGATCCTGCTATATTCAGAGTTCCCAGGTAGAAGTTCTATTTACTTGATCTTTATTGTCTAAGAACTTTGGACTAAAAAAAAATCAAAATAAGAAAAAAAACCCAAACAACCATATATAAATAAAAATGTGGTCCGGATTTCACCTTAAAATGAATAAAGACTAATAAAGAAAAGAAAAATAACTATTATCCTTTTTAGCTTTGCAGTTTGGTTCTGCAGGAGAATTTTTTAAAAAATATTCATCATTCTAAACTTTAGGAATGTCTTACTTAAAGCATATATAGAATCAAAAGACAGAACTATTTTTAGAGTGATATTTCTCAGCTTGTTTTGGCAAGGTAAATGCCAAAGTATTCGAAAGACTTGCATCCCTAGAGATCGCAAACTTTAAGAACACACAGGTCAGTCCCTGTCTTTAGGGGAGTTTGGCAGACATCTACCCACAAGAGAAAATTTTCCAGAAAGCAAACTACTCCAATAATTTATTTGCTCTGAGTGGAGTATCCAGGACAAAGTATTACTCACCATTGCCCAGGGTTCTATAAAACAGGCCTTTAGTATAGTATTTTCTAGATTACTCCATGTTTTTCAGTGCTTCCTGAATCCCTTTCTGTAACAATCCATCCTCTCCAGACATTAAAAAAGAAGTAATGCTGGAGTTGTATTTTCTTCCACTGACACCTCAGAACTCTTTCTGGATGACAACAGTGACTGCACAAGACTACTCATTTCAAATTCAGTACAATTTCAGGGGAAAACATTACTAAATGAAAAGGAATCCCTCAATCACAGGAAACTTTTCCACATACAAACAAGACAGACAACAGCAAGAAACATTCTTCTGCATATACCTGAAGTTGCATCTAGCAATCTCCTACTTCTGGTCGGGCCATGACACAGTGCAGCAGCCTCAGCACTTCATTCCCACTTGTAATCAGAGGTCACCTAGCACCACTGGAAGCCACCTCTATGGTGCCTTTCGTTTAACGTGCTGCTTTGTGGTAGTAAGTTAAAAAAACCAGTCCACTTCAGGGTTCAGAGGGATGAAGTAGCTTAGTATTAGTGTAACAGCTAGCTGAACTTTGTTTTTCAGAAGCAGAATTCTCCTCCTAATTTTACTAATAACTGTGCTAGAATAAGAAAATTTTAAATTTGATTTTTTTAATACCAACAGAGACATTTTCTAAAATATACATAAATTCATACAGGAATCTGGGCTAGCTAAGGTAGAATTACACAAGCAGATTGAACTACATTGAACCTAGAGAGCTGCTCCCAGAATGTATACACATCCTTTATGCTTGAAAGTGCTGGACTTTGATCTCCACTTCAATGTAAACCACAGCTAGGGTCTAATTTCCCTTTCTTCACATTTTTAAATTCTCAAAACCAGCTCAGCATGTTCTTATCCTCCTCTGCACCTGGGGAGAAAAAAGGCCAAAATGACAAGAGGGAACCAGCCAAAAGGAAGAGTGTTGCTCCAGGGTTGCTACCTGACTTTTGCACCAAAAGGGAGAAAAAACCTGATCCACTCCCAGTAGATGTTGTCACTTCGGTTCCCACTGACTTCCATATTTTCAGGATGCTAAGCAGACAATTAATCCTCTTTGACAGCATACATGCTATCTAGTTCTTTTCAGTAAATAAAATTTAATTGATCATGAAAAGAATATATGGAATTAAAATAGCTAAGAACTGAGGAAAATAACCTTTGTTTCACAAAAAATGAAATGAGCAAACAGGACAGGAAGACATAGCTTAACACTGTAAGAATGCTATTGTAACTGACTACTCACATTTAAAAGTTGTAAACACCATAGACTGAAATGAATTGCATATAATTATGAGATGAGTGATAATATGACACTGAGCTATGTAAGTTGTTGATTTTGTATCTGGAAAACAACCCTCTTTATTATAGACAAATCTGCAATGTAACAGCAGTCCTGACTCCACCTTAGTTTTCTGTAAGTGTTCCAGTGTCAGGCTTGGGAGGGCTTTGGGCAATGTACTATACACAGGGTACACTACTGGCAGAAGGATAATCATATTATTCTTGTCTCTGGCAACTAAGAATGTCAGCTACTCAATGTCCATATTGTTGTTCCCTGATACTGCATACATCTTCCTATATAATTGCATTCAGCTAGATGTGTCTTAAAACCGGTTAAGTTCCTTGTCATAGGCTCATCATACCTCTGCTAAAACTTTGCAGTACTGCCAGTTCCTTCAGTTTCTAACCCGGAGTGATTCATAGTCAAATTAAAATAAAACATCATTTTTTCCTGTGCGACACTGTCTCTAAGCTCAGATACTTCCCTCCACTGATTTTCTTCACCAACCAATGGACTTAGGGAGTGCAACGTTATTCTTTCTTCAACTGTGCTGGTCTCTATAAGTCAGTCCTACTTACTTGCATTGTAAGACTGAACTTTCGTCCTCAAACCATTTCAATCATCCTCATTGAACATGTATTATTTAAATTCATTTTACTGGAGAAATTGTACTAGGTGTCAGAGGTAAAATCCCCAGTGATTCTTTAGACTCATCTGCAGGTTAAGTCAGAAACATCACATCTGATAAAGCTTAAGATGGTGTGTGCTTTTCATAGTTATCATATGACTGACTAACACCCTCAACCACTATAGCATACACTACACCCTGATTTCCAACAGGTGAACTCACAGTTTCCAATGGAAAATCTTGCTATTTACTTCTAGGCATGTAACTTCTGCACTTTGACGATTTGAACATAGGACAGGAATCTAAATAACCTCATAGTGTAGAACATGTACAGCTGCTATGATTCTTTTTGTCCTGAGAATGGTTAGCTCTTCCCCTTTTATGGTGAAAAAGGATGACCTAAACAGAAATACAATGCATTCATGTTTGCATGACCTCACCCTAGTCTTACCTCTTTGGAAAGTACCCTACACTTGACATGCATTCCAAGTATACGCTGCTTTGTAAATGTTTTTAATGCCTTCTACACAAGGCCTATTTTAAGCCACTAGTTCTCAAACAAGGGTCACAACCTTACTTTTATGCACAAGCTTGGCAGTATAATTGGAAGTGGGGTCATGACCCCAGAAGTGGGTCTTGACAGATATAAGTTCTGAGATTCAAACTCCCTTCTGACCTCTTTTAACACCCTCAAAATCTCTAGCAGTGTAAAACACATCATGAATGCAACAGGAGAAGATGAAGCTCCACTTACCATCACTTGAGCAACGTTGCTGAACTTTGAAGGTCTCAGCCTGAGTAACAGTCATGTTGCTGGTCTTAATACCTAACTCTCATGTGTTTTCCCAATGTCCGATTAGCAATAAAATCTTCTTTGTGTCCATACATGGTATTTTTCAGTAAGTGTAATGCAAATAGTATAGCAAAGCTCTAGTAATACTACATGAAGACTGCTGACTTTATTCTAGGCTTCTGTACTTAAGCTGTGAAATTATTCTGACATGCTGATAAAGTCTTTGCAGGCTTCCATAGGGGTCACACACACCATCCTTCTCATATGACTTACACTCAGTTTTTCCTGAGACCTGAAATAGTTTGGTTTAATTACAGAACAATTCATGCCCGGATAATGCTCTGGAAAGAAGTCAAAGGCAAAAATAGCTGTTTTCCATAGAAAAGGGACAGAATTAAAACAGATAGAGACTGAGTCCTGTTGTGAAAAACACTATTATTTAGGTCCGTATCCTAGCACACTCATAAAATAAGGATATGCCTTATTATATTACAGTGGGTGACAACTAGTGATGACATGTATGCCAGTTGCCTGGATAGTCACCCTTCTCACTTGTGTATCCAAGTCTCCTTCTCAGAGAAGTCAATGCATGAGATTGCCTTTGTCTCACTTCAGAACATGTTTGGGAGACAAGGGGACATCTATCCACATCCTGGAATACAGAAGCTCTCTGGAGTTCATTGAACAATGAACCTATGTCTATGTTAGTAAGTTAAACAGCACCCAGGAACAGTCCCAAGCACTGGAATGCAATTGTCTCTACAGTTACCTGTCAGGTGGTTCCAAGATATGCTTTCAGTCCCTGCCAACCAGCACCTCCAAACAATTCCTGGACATGGTGTGGGGTCTGAACATTCCTGGGATCGTTCCCAGTGGGGACTTTGCATGGAAGGCCTCTGTTTTGCAGGCTGAAAAAGTGTACTAGAATAGATATAGACTGTTCCTGCCAGTAAGCCTGTTTCAATTACATATGTAGAGTGTTAAAGTTCCATCACCTTCACTAAACATGTTATTGTTGTTAAGGTATTGAGATCCCTACTGTAGAAAGACAGTAAAGAAGCTTTCTGAAATACCCTGATCAAGAAGCAAGGCTGTGAGTACCTTTTAATTGACCTGAAGGAGGCAGAGGTATTCATTTTGTTCTTTTTGGTTTTGTGTTATCTGCTCATAATACCAGTCCTGTTTTCCCCATTGCATGGAGACAGAGCTGGCAGTGGTGTTTGGGGAAGGATATGCCATTCAAAAGAATAAGTTCTTGTTGGTGGTGGATCATCTGTGAAAAAAGGCACCTGCAGTACAGCTTAGCCTTTTCTGTGCCCTGTCAAAGGCAGCAACTATCAATGTCCACTGATTTCAGCCTAGTGATTCAATAATGTATGCCCTAATAAGAAAGTCTCCACCACCTTGACTAAAGGAGTCTTCGCTTTATGTGTTAATACTTCCCTTCATTCTATAATTTATTTTATTCCTTTCCTGAAGTATAGCTGACACAACAGACTTTTTTTCCTCTGTCGTAATGGCACTATCTGCTTTTTCTTTTCTTAGTAGGGACTTTTTTGTTTTTGCAAACTACTGACAGCTTTGTTTTCTTCTGATGTTTCTTTCATTCTCCACTTCTAATTTAGGCCTATGTTTTGTCTTAGTAGTCCCCTTACATTTTAAGTAGTTTTGTCACAGTTCCTAATAATTATCCCAAATTTGCCAAAGAAAATGAACATGCCTTCACTACGGTAGTATTTACCTTCTTTAAATGACTGTACAAATGTCCATGTCCAGGACTTAACAGAAATAAATCGTTCTCTGCTTTGGTACCACCACTTTGAGATCTGTGGCTCTGAGCCCAGGGGCCTCGCTGGCACCCAAACACAACAAGACAGCTGGCAGGACTGTGCATCAGCAGCCAGGCAGGCTTGGTCTGCTGTATTTAATCTGCTCTAGACACCTGGCACTTTTGTCGATATTTTTTCCACTGTGCTTTAGCACATATCTTCAGCTATAGAGCAGCTCTTGAACATTTGGAGTCCATTTATATTTGTGTCTGAATTTACTAAAATGTGAATAAAATTGTCTAACATGCACTATTCCTAGCTTTTCCAGTAAGAATCACCAGAAAACCCCTTCTCTCATGATATATTTTCACTTTAAATTTTATCCCCCTAAGATAAAACAGAAAATCTAGCAATGAATATTCATGCCCACTTGAGGACATGAGTCTGGTGACTATATCTGCACATGTAACCATATGAAGAGCCGAAACAATGGGTGTTAAAGACAACACCAACTTTCAAGAAGGCCTAATTCACTGTGCAGTAGATATAGTGATTGAGTTGTACCTGACAATACCTCTCATTGCTGTGTCCATCTGTTCTGTTTGCTCACCAATGTGCTGTTTTATTAGGACACATGACCGGAGTTTAGGCTATGTAAAGGAGAATACTTTTAAGTTCCTATTGCTTCTGCTTTGTTGCCTTAGTAATTATGTTGTGATTAAGCTTAAAAAACTCTTGCAAGGATCATCTTTTAGAGTCAGACACATGTACCTAGCCAGCACCCTTGATTGCTAAGTGAAAAAATGAAACTTTTCAAAAAAAATCCATCCCCAAACCCAGTGGCTCCCTTGTCTTCTAGAGACCAGATCCACACTCTATTTTGTCAGGCAGCGAAAGCAGCCAACACTTATTCTTGTCCTTGTAGTGCCCTCAGCTGAGGCAACTTAACCATTTTGGGTGTGTTACGCTCAAGATGAACAAAGTACCAGGGGAGTATAAAAGGTCCTATAAAACAAAGGTGCACTTTTTAGTTCAGATAATTTTATTGCTATGATCAGAGCACCGTGGAACAATTATATAAAGGCATTGGAGGGTGCAGTTATTCTTACCTTCTCTCAGCAAAGACTTTCTTACCCCCCCCCCCCCCGCCCCCTTCCTTTTCTCAGTTGGCTAGCATCATTCCAGGGCTGAGGCCTTCCCAGCTGTGTTGGGGCAACTTTTTTGGGGGTTCCCCTGTAAATTCTGTACTGAAATGGTAAGGGTGGGCTTTGCCCTTCCTGAAGCAGTTGCATTTCTGCCTTGGGCCACAGGATGGATTGCTCCAGAGAGAGCCACACTGGCAATCGCTGCATCATGGAGAAGGCAGTGAGCACGAGATTTCATATACCGGCTTCACCCTCAAAGCTTTACTCTATGTCTTGACAGCACCCAGCCCATGCCTAAACCCCATCAGTAGATTCACATATCAGGCCCAGTTTGGGAGTCTTCTGGATCTGGATAAGGAATTACTGTCACACAATAACATAAGAGCTTGCAATGGATCAGACCACAGGATGATATCATCACCGGTAGCATTTTCAAGCAAATTCTGAGAGGACATCCTGAAAATAAAGTAAGTACGCATAATGTTTCCCCATTATACTGTCACAGACTCCAAATTGTTCCATCTCAGTGGCATGTTGAAACAGACAGTATTTCATTGTTTAGAAATTCTCAACAAATTTCCCTGAACTCATGCAGTCTTCCTTTGCACTTAGGTCAGCTTGGACAACTATGACCGTGTTAATAACTTTCTTCACTCCTCCGCACCCTGAACATGGCTTTTACTAGCCTCATTTGATGTCCTGTAGTTTTACTGTTGGAAGAGATATTTAAATGACATCCACTACTGCTTGCTGTTTCTGTGCGACTTGTGAGTTTATAGACCTCTACTACACCAGCTTAAGTCATCTCTTTCCACAGCTGAAAAATCTCAGTTTACTTAATTTTTGGTCATGCAGAAGGCATTCTCTATCTCTAGCTATCCTGTTGCTCTTCTCTGAACTATTTTCAGTTCCGATACACCCTTTTTGAGATGACAGGGTAAGAGTATCATGCAGCATTCAAGGTGGAAGGGCAGGAGCACATGCAGGCCCAGGATGGCTTGCTTCTTCTTAATTACTTACAGTTATAAATCTGAGAGTATAAACTCCACAAGGCTAAACAATATCTTCTCCCATGACTTATTAAAGTTGAATGGCATGCAGTCTTGTTCCTTTGCCATGCTGTTTCACAGAGCTCTGTCTCAGGCTAGTTGGCGAAAACTCACTTTAAGATGAAAAGCTTTTGGAAAGAGAACAGCACATTCTGAGCACATAACGAGTATTCTGAGGCAAGAAATGCTTTCTCTTATTTTTAAAGTTAAGCTCCTTAGGGACTGGGCTCATGTTTTGTAAGTGATGTTGCAATTGCAACAAAGCTGGCTCCTTAATTGCTGTAGGTGGAACAGACTCACCTTCTCACATCTCAGTTCTGCATACTCTTCTCCCTGCCGAGATACTCTGTTCCTCTCACTGACAATTCTGCAGGCTGTGCATCCCCTTTTACTCTGTCCAGGAGATTTGTGTCTGACTGACTGGCTGATGATCACAGACGACTTTTAGTCTCTCCCACTGAGTGTATGGTGGTCTTCTGTTCAAGCAGTGGAGCACATAAAAATCCTCTACAAGCTGTTTGCAGCTGTGTTCTGTATATTTGCAGCTCTGCTTGTCATAATCTCTGCTTTCACTGCTTTCCAGTATTGTACCATTCTAGTTCACAAAAAAAGCAAAGACCACTAAAAAAGAGTTCTGATCATCTTCTTTTATCTCTCTACTGGACTTCTTTCTTTTCCTGCATGAGGATTACAATTCCTGTCCTGTTCTCCAAGGCCATTTAATACTCTGTTCCTCATAATTTTTTCCACTTGCATCACAAATCACAGCTTCAGCCTTTTCCCACTTCAGGTCAATAACTCTCCATTCTCCAAATCGCTTCCTTTAATCCATAGTCCTCATTTCCTTCAGACTTCTTCTGAAGTTTGTCATTTGCACTAAACCCTAGAGAAGAACAATGACATCATGTTATTTTAAAAGTCAAACAACCTCACAAAGGTGTGTAAAGCAGAATCAAATCATCATTCACCCACTTCGGAGAAATAGTTACAAGGGACCATCATATGAAACATGCTGTCACTCCTTGTTTTCTTGCCTCACCCCTTGTTTGCCGTTTCTCCTTAAAGCTGAACAGTTTTGAGAGTTTACTTGCTCCAGCACATCCAGGTATAATCCAAAGAAGAATGAAAGCTGGAGGCTTTTCTCTGGCAGTGGTACTTTCTGTGAACTATTTTGCCTTGTTTTGCTGTTTCGGTGAGGAATGACGAAGGTAACACTGTTATAGTCTGCATTATATTTCTACCTACTCATTTAGTACTTCTGCATCTTCCATGGACAGAGCACATTTTTTCTCCTTTTAACTAGTAAATAAAAAAGAAATAACAGATTGATTTCTCTAATTTGTCATTCCCTAGGAAAACCAGCTTTCATTTTGCAAAATTTTAAGTAGTGTTGGTGGTTAAACTCACAAAGTGACCAAGGAGTGAATTACTTCTCTAAATTGCAGTGTTTGAGATGTAATAATTCAAAACTCTTCCTTGGCTGCACTATCACACCTTTTACAAGGCTGTGAAAAATAATGATGATAAATACAGTGCAACTCTATGGAAAAATAGTAACTGTGGGGTCAAAAAAGACATTGACTGTGACATCATGAGAAAAATAAACTTAAACATTGTGTTCCAGGAATTAAAAAAAACCCCAAGAAGTATTGGCTTGAACTGATTGTGAAAGTTGACTTGTTGGAGTAATTTGCCTTTGCCCATAATACTGTTAAGTACATATATATATGTGTATAGAAATGTTCCCGTGAGAAAAAAATTCAGTTTGCTAATGACAAAGTGGCAGCATCATATTCTGTGCTGGATTAAAATATTTTGCATTAGCCAGATCAAAGTAAAATTTCAATAACAGCTGACAAATTATTTCCTTCAGCTTGGCAGAAGAGAATTAAAAGGGAAACAAAAAAAAAAAAAGGAAGAGAAAAAGCCACAGAGACAATTAAAAGTAGAAGAGGCGCAGAAGGCAGCCAAAACAGACACAGATTTTATCAGATGGGCATGCAGAGAAGCTGGCTGGCATGACTGCACATTAGGAGCTGGAGAACAAAAACTTGTTGCTGTGAATGCTCTGCTTTGCTTTGATGCAGTGACTAGCATCTTACCTATGAAGAGAAAAGACACTGTGTACAAGTGCCACACCATTTTATAAGCACTTGACATAAGGCATTAATCATTTTTCCTCACTAGAAGCAGCTTGCCAAGTATTGTTCTCTGTTCTGGGAGTGAATTCAATGAACACTGCACCTACCTAATAGAGACTGAAAGCTGGCCCTGGGTTTCACTTTGAAGGCATTTTGCTGAAGCTTTCCTGTCATATTGCATTCATTTCTATAGGATTCAAAATCTTTAGCTCCTTAAAGAGCTACATGGGGACACAGATATGTGGGGGTCACTGCATGCAGTTCAGCATCCTGCCTCCAACAGCCTCCATTTACGATCGCTCTGGGAAATGATGGAAACCGCCCAGACAACTGCATGAAGCTCTCGTAGTGGAAATGCCTTCCTGGTTCCTGTGGAGATCAGCGTGTGCCTCGAAGCATGAGATTTGATTACTTTATTCCAGAACATAAAACTTCTAATGCTATTAGAGAGCCTTCAAGCTATTAGGCATTTTCTTGAAATATAGCTACCATGTCTAGCTTAGTGACCCCCTATAGAATGGGCCATGTGCCTGGTATTTTCTTGTACTAATCACCAGTCATTAATATCATCACATGACCCCTGTTCATAACCAAATGCCCATTTGCAAGGAGCCAAGGGCCACCCAGTCTCAGCTACCATCATAAAAGATAAGGCCAGTCTTGGATTTGGGACAACTTGCTTACCAGAAAGGCTTGTTTTTCCCCTTCCTGCAGACAGCTGCACACATGCATAACTGGGAACTCAAAATTTTCTGTAGCCAGGACATTGCGAGAGGAAGTAGGCAACCGCTGGGTCAGCAGCCTGACCTGCATTTTGCCTAGGAGCTTCTTCTCAGTCTTATGGTTTACCTGCTGTTTTGCCCAGGGACTTTGATTGCAAAAGGTCCTGTGAAGTAATCATGGTCTGGAGAATCTCAGGTCTGATCTGTTCTAGGAGGAAAAGACAAAGAATGAAAGGCAAAGCAAGACAGTCTACTGTCTTTTCCACAGATCACTGTAAATAGTTTAGGGAAAAGCTAAAAATTTTTCTAGCCTGATCTTCTGCAGATCATTCAGCTGTGAAAAGTCCTTACCTTCTCTGAGAAGCAACAAAATATTCTTCTTCAGATCCATTGATACCCACAGATTTGCTGGAAGTAAGGGCCCCTGCATCTGACCAGATCTGACCTGGCAGCATCACCAGCAAAAACCTTACTGCCCTAAATGAAACAAGGATTTCACTCCTTGGCCCTGCAAATCTTCAGGTTCTGTGATATCTCTACAGTAAGATCTATAACTCTTCAAAATCTTTGCTCTAGAGTTACCGTTTAGGTACTTTTCTACCATATGATAACAGGCTTTATAGGCACTACAGTCAGTTGGATCATACAAAACAGTGCTGGGCCAACTCACATGGTGGTTCTGCAAGCAGACTCCTTTCCTCCTTGATGTAGGTCTTTAACAGGACAAACAGCATGCAGAAGAATCTGGCATTGCCCTCCTATGGGGATGAAGGGAGATCCATGCAAAGATGTGTGTATATCTAATGTTACCAAAAGATCTGAAAATAAAAATAACTAATTCTGTATTGAATAATTGTGTAGATGGCATGGAAGATCTGAGGTAAAACAAACAATCGCCTCTGCCAAACCATATAGCAATGTTCTCCTTTCTGCTTAGAGATATAGCTGATTAAAGAAAGGATTTAAAACCTCGCACTTATCAGAAGGAATAAGCATATACTTTATTTTTCACGCTGTGCTGGAAGGTGTCAACTTATAAATGTATTTAAAATAATAAAGATATAGCTAAATACATATTTCAGACATAAATATTTCACAGTTTCAGAAAAATTATAAAGAATTGAGCCAAAAATGACCAGCACTGCATGGGTGATACACTAGTATTGGAATGAGAGGAAAAATTCAATATCCTCCATCTCACAAAATGACTGAAATTAGAATGGGGGGGGGGGTTGTTGGCTTACTTAGTATCTATGCCTAGTTCATTCTTCATGTAATCTTAATTTGATTTGAATTTTGTGTTGTAACAAAGGCATGAACTCAAAATTAAATTAATGCAGACTAGCAAGTTTTATCCAATTTTTAGATGAGATCACCTGTTCCTACAAGGTTCCTACCTGAAAGCACTTTTCACCCATGCCTTAGATGATGGAGATCAACTGAGTTACAAGATTCAGTTCTGTACTTTCAAACCCTTTTGTCGTCAAAGTTCAAAAGAATTTGGAACTAGGCTTTTTGTTTTCACACAAGCAATTTAAATTACTGCAGATGTTTGTGAATCTTTGAATGAATCTGCACTATGAAATTTTCTCTGTACCAGGACACTAATCAAATTCTAATCTGTTTCCAGTCTTTGGAAAGACAATTCTTGAACCCTTCAGGCCTCAAGAAATTGTCAGTAGGCTCATGGCAGAAACATATCTTTCAGAACATATTGATCTATTAACATAAAATGTTTCTTTGTATGGACTGAGGAGGTGCACTTTTTCTCTCTGACAAATTTTTTTTCTTGGCATCTTATTTATGCATCTCTAATATTAAAATGGGGCGACGTAACAGATATGAACTACTGAAAAGAGGAGATCTGGCAAAAGCCAAATTAGAAAAAAAGTCTTATGTCTATGTGACAGTCGGTTTTCCATTTAATTAGAGAAAAGAGTAAGGGATAAGTAGAAAATGATAGTACTTTAAAGCAAGAATCTTAAGAACATTCTGTGACTTGTATTCCCTGCTCTACATATAGAATGAGCCAATTGGTTGTTAAAAGCATATTTATTGAGGATTAGCATTCATGCAAAGGATGCATGCTTCCTAAGCCTCTGCAAATCTGTTTTTAATGATCAACTGGCATGCAATTAGCCAAGAATAATGAGCATTAAAAATCTACATGAAGAGTGTATTGGAGACATTTGTTTCAAACTGTCACTGAAATATTTTTTAGCTAATGGCATCAACATTTTTATTCAGAAATATAGAAATAATCAAAGGCTCTTATTTTTATTGCCTCTCACTGAAGAAGGCCTGATTGGAGTAATTAAGTATGTCATTTTAGATTAATTTCTTCTGTTTCTTAGAAGATGAAAATGGGTTCCTCCCCACATTTGCATTCATTAAAACCCATAAGCATTGCCTCTTGTTCATGCCAGCATTCTAATGACTTCTTAAAGTTAACAACATTATGGTTTGAGGAGAAAAGCATTAATTAAAATAACTCTGTTCTCCTAAGTTTTCTTACCGGAGCAGCTCATGAAAAGCTTTGCAGGTGACATTGGTTGGTAGGAAAATGCCATCACTCTGAAGTTGTCACTGCTGCAGGAGAGTTTATGGTTGCACTGCACTAGCAAAATTGAGCTTTAATTTTTTAAAACGGAAGAATAACTTGTCCAGTTGAAATACTACCTCTGCTGCCAGTAGGTGATGCCGAGTTTCAGCCAAGATGTGTAAACTTTGAATTGGTTCAGTTCTGTTACTCCGTCTATGTTGGTTCTGGCCACTCCAGCACTCAGATCCAGCCCTGAGATCACAGCAACTACTTTCCCACAAGAGCAGCGCACTTACATTAGATAATTACAAACTGATCTTTGTGCTGGTTCACTCAAAAAAGCCCAGTGTCCTCAGTGCTTGGGTACGTTTATCATTTGCAAAAGTCCATTGTCTTAACTCTGATTAAAGGTAATCATTTCAGTTTCTACCAGTGTGGGCCTGGGACCAGGACTTACATTTATCAGTTTGCTGACAGCTTTGAATAGGTACTTGACAAGAAAATAATAAAAGAATGACTTGAATGAAATTAACTGTTCCTTATCCTCCTGTATTTCTAAGTTGTAACTCATGTCAATGGACTCTAATTCCTGCAAACGAAACAAAACTAGTCGGGAAACAATCATTGCAGAATTCTCCGGGGCAAGAAATACACTACAGAAGCATGTCAAGAAAGGAATACTAAGTGTTAACTGTTACGGTGGTAGACTGTTCTAATTAGTGGTGAGTTTTTTTTCTTTTTAAGAGGCTGCAGTTCTCTGCCTCCTCAGAGAAAATAAAGCCTTGAATTACTCAACAGGAAACATTAATTTTTGAGAAGAATTTATTACTTCAACCATTCTTTTACACTTATTCTTCCAGAAAACCCAAGGAAAGAGGAGCAGTTTCTTCCATCAAACTTGCAAGGATATGTTCATCTGTTCCTGATGAAGAAATCCTCTTCTGCAGTTCCACAGCATTTATTCTTGTGCTCAAATTGAACTTCCTCATAATGAGAATAAACAAATAAGTAAAGGCAAGTCCTTTTGGTATGTATCTTAATGATCCCTTTTAGAAGTCTTAGTTTAAAAAGCAGAGTGGTCTCCATTACATCAAACAGGTAGGAACTTTGCAATTTGAATTTACTAAAATTCATGTGATAGAAATCATATGCTTCACATTAAACAGATGTAAAACTGAAACATCGAAATTGAGACGAATGCAGCCTGTTGTGTCTCTGTGGCTTAGAGATTTGTGCAAGATAACACAGGAAGTCTGTGATAGATTGTAATTTACATTTCCTAAATTTGTAACTATCATTCTGCTCACTCTCCTGCCTTTTTCCTCTCATCAGTAATGTCACCAGAGTAATGATAATCAAGCATCAAACAAGTATTTAGAGGTGAAGTGGGAAGTAGTTGCTAAGGCTAGAAAGAAAGTCTGTGTTTTAAAAAGAAAACAAGCCCTGTATTCTCCAGCTGGCATCAACAGCTGGAAAATGAGCTTTACTTTCTCTTCAAGGTACAATTAAAAATGCTCTTTATTGTGGACATATACAAAATATGCATAAAGGAAAACTGTCACAAGCTGAGGAATAAAATAACCAAGCAGATGACACCAATGAGTCCTGAATAGCCTGAAAATTGCTTTCTTTAGAAAAAGGACTGAAGAAGTGTGAGGACTGCTACACTGCTACCAGTTCTTTCCTCTTTCTGTGTGCCAAAAGGAGACTCCTCCTTGCTGTGCTCTTGGTCTTGTGACCTACTTCAGAGAGAAACCCTCTTTGCCTGAGTGGCACCATGGTTGGACTTCAGAACATAAATCTTTCTGCATAAAAAAATCTGTGTTAATTTCATAACACAACATTGCTGTGGAGACACATGCTGAGATCGGAAATTGTGCTTATGAAGTAGTCTCGCATTCCTGTGTATCTCTGGCATGCCATAACCCTGCTGAGTCTGCCGCCTCCAGCAAAACAATGTACTTTTATAGAAAAGGCCCCTACCCACAACTGAAGCTGAGGGTCTGTGGTTTTGAAGCAATCATAGACATAGGCCACATCCATTCACAGGGTGAAGGAGAGTAAGTCTTCTTTATTATCTCCTCCAGAGAGAAAAGGCAAAACTATATAGTTTTCTCTGACAAATATAGAGTAAATAGGCAAACCTACTGTAAAACTGCATTTCTTTTCAGTAGCAAAGTGGAACTGTGAGATAAGTCTGGGGAAAGAAATCCTCTGAAACTTATCAGGAAGTGGTTTTTGGTTTTTTGTTGTCACACACAGATGACTTTGCCAGCACAGTGAGAATCCAGAGAACTTAGTGTCCCTGTTTGAGCCGAAAATGGCCATGATAAACAACTGGAGGGTGCTGATAGCATATTGCGCTACATGCATTCTCCACAATATCCTTGCGTTACTCATTTTAAAAGAAGAAAAACATTTCCTGCCTGGATACATAACAGGAGAGGGCAAATGTTCTGGAATGACCTGAGACAAAAGCAAGGTTTTTGTTTTGTTTTCTTTTGTTTTAATGAGACTCAGAGAATAATAATGGTTCAGGATACCAGCAAATAGCCCACTTGGGCTTTTGCCCTGGTTCTCAGAAGGAAGAAAAACAACCTCCCCTGACTTCTGACATATTTTCCCTATATCTGTCTTACGTCTCAACAAGGGAGGCCTACTAACACTGGGAGGGTGGCATTTCTTATGTTAGACTTTTCATAAAAAGACATTCAAGTCTTAAGATTTCTTCCTTTGATTGAGTGATGCAGTTGCCTTTTCTCAAAGTTTTTCTTCATTGCATAGCTGTAGGTGTAGTAGCAATGGTAATAACTATGGTAGCCAGACAGAGAGCTGACCTATTCATCAGGACAGAAACAAACACACACAAAAAAGGAAAATAGCCCCTACATTCAGAAACTTTTATTATAATACTTTTTAAGTATTTACATAGAAACTAATTGGTGCTTGGAAATGCACTATTTATTTGATTGCACTATTTTAAAACATCTTGAATAACATGTTAACTCTTCAAAGTCAGAACGAGAGGAATACAAGATTTGGAGAATCTGCTGGATTTTCCCTTTACAGGCAAAAGGCCTGGCTTTGAGCTTTCACTAGTGTTGCGCTATTTTTGCTCAGCTAGCTTGCAGAGAATTATTAACATGTCAGGTGCAATAAGATCCAGGGTCAATGTTTTGATTGCATTAAAATATAATTTCTTATGTAACAGAAGAATATATACAAAGATATTAAACTCCTATTTCTCAGCCCAATCCTGTGTAGCATATAATCGGTCATAAGAAGTTTCCACTTTCCTCAGCTCTTAGTTCTAAGGAGAAGTAAAAGCAAGAGGCACGTGTTGGATGATTCTGCTTTCATATGACTGAAATACAGGACTAGTTCCAGAAAGATCAAGCAAGCTGTACTAGCATAACGTTAGCATATGTGAGAACACAAGTGATATGTAATACTGCTGTAATTGTTGGCAGTAGGAGTTCTGCCCTCTTGTGTATTTGTTCTTGTAATTTTGACTGTCTGCCTAGTATCTTTTCACATGCTGAATTTCATAGCTATGTTAGCCCCTGTTTATTTCTTTTTGCCTGGTGACACCCACTTTCAGACATTTTCTTTCAGGTTCTCCTGATAAGGTTAGGAAGTCTTGGTAGATCATGAACTTCAAACAGTACTTTAACATTGAAAGTCTACTAATATTTTCTCATTTAGGTCAGAACTGCAATTTCTGCTATAAATCTCTATTTATAAGTCTTCATAAACAAATTTGAACCAACAGTTAACTCTTGTATTTCTTTGTTCAAATCTTCACTTAAATTTTCAGGAGTCTCTTTCCTCCCTGCCTTTTTTATAGAGCACTTTGTTGCAAACACACTGTGCAGTACCAGAAGCTTGAGGTACATACCGTCTTATAAATGGAACTGGTGGCATGCAGTATTGTCTCCTCCTTCAAAATTTTGCATCCTCCCATCTCTAATTCTCAAGTATTGTTCAGATCTGGAGTTCACCTTAAAATCAGTGAGCTGAATTGCCTTACGTCAAGTAGAGCCTTACCCTAGACAGCTAGAGTGGACTAGATGTCAAGGTTTAAATGACAACAGTTAAATTAGATTAATCTGAATTCTAGTGACAGAAATTGGGGTCACATCACTTCTCCATGCAGTCCTTGATTCCTCCTTTTAAAAGTGAAGATTTTGCTAATGCCACATGAAGTTTTAATACATGAACAAATGTCTCAGAAAACTATCTAACAAGCATTAACTGTTACAGTAGTTTGCAATTTAAATCCATTATCAGTCTTCCAAGACAGGAAAAAAACCCTTCCATGCCAACCTTCTTCTCCAGCTACAGGTGGAGAGGTCATGATCCTTGAAAAATAGTGTGAAATATGAGCAACGAGTTCAGTAAAAGAGCCCTACTCTATGCTGCTTTAAAAAGGATGTGGAAAGAATGATACTTACAACATCATCTATCACTTCAAGAGCTTAAAATGTTTTTCCGTAAAGTGTTTTTATCATCTTACCCATGCTGTAAAAACTCTTGTCACATCCCTAAATGTAGGCCAGATTAGGCAGCCAGAAAGTAATTAAAGCACCACTACTTTAAACAGAACTTGCTGGTGCAAGTAAGCACTTTTTGGACGTAGTGGGTGCTGTAGAATCTGATCCTGTATTAATAGACGCAAGTGGTATGCTCTCAGTTTATAACTTTATGCTCAATATAGAATAAATAGTACTAATGAGGAGTGGTTTGAAATACATGGACATGATACAGAAGTGTTTATTCCATGTCAGTTCCCATTAATAAAACTCTGTTTGGTACCAGTAGACATTTTACCCTTCAAGTGATCACTTAAAAGGAAGAGACATTAGGAAGAATTACAGATTATTTGTTATATCTGTTATATGTGTTATTTTTGTTCCAAAAAGGAAATGTGTTTTAATATAGAACTCAACTTAGCATTGCTTGCTAAAGGTCATAGGTCATAGGTAAAAATAAAAATAATCCTTGAAGGTAGCAGGAGTGACAGGGCTGGGGATGAAGCTCAAAGGAGGGTGAGTCACTTTATGCAAACATTGTGTAAAACATAACTGCCCTGCAACCTGCTGGCCCTTAAGCATCATGTTCCCTCTCCCTCTCTTCCTGGCCCAGTGAGTGCTGGACTCCTCTTTGCATAAGGTTTTCTCTTCAACAGAAGCTGTGGAAAACAAGTTTTCCAAAGGCCAGGTGATTAAGAAATTCTTCAAGGACATGTGAAAACAGTCATCCCACAGAGTGGGTAACTCTACTATCAGATTAAGTAACTTCTTGAGGACTGAGTAAGGCAGAATAGATTCCACCCTAAGCACCTATCGAAGAACAAGATTTGCTTAAAATCAGAACAGCATGCTGCACCTCTGATTAAGAATCAGCTGGAATCCAGGCTCCTGAAACTCAGAGATGACGAGATTTGAAAGGCTTTTAATTAGTTTATTTGTTTTTGTAAAGAGTGATCTCTACTCAGAGATCCACAAAAGTAACAGCACAGCACTTTAAGCCTATTCACTTCCATTCACCACAGGAACACATCAATATTTAGTTCTTTTTATAACACACTTTTTATATCATATCTTTTTCTATCTGGGGCCTGGTAACAGAGATACTGTTTCAGGCCATGGAGCACATATTCCGTTTTAGTAGCTTACGTGTATTTAGAAAGGCCAAAAGCAAGCAAGCAACAAGAGGGGCCAGGCTCTCACTGCCAGCCCACCACACTGAACTTCTGCTCAGTTGTGAAGACTGGTATGGATGAAGAGTGACATCTTTCTGCTAAATACACTCAGTATTTTTGAAGCTTTCTGCAGCCTATCATTGGACCCCAGATGTCCTCTCCCGGGGCAGAATGGGCTCACCATAATAGCAACATGAGGTGGACTGATCACTATGTGCAAGATTGCTGCACCTTCTCCCTTGGGGGCACCCTAGGTGCAGCCTTGGATGACAATATCAGACTAAGCTTGCTTCTTATGATACCTGTCAGCCACATGATTGTTCCAAAACCAAATGTATGCTTAGGAATTTCTGTGTCCTTACAAGCTTCAGAAAAATTAAATCCTTTAGGGCTCAACCCAACTGCATTTCAGTCAACCAGAAGATTCTCATCAGCCATAGTCAGGACTGAACTGACAACAATGCTTTCTGCCAAGAGTAGCATTGCCTTTAACAGCTGCTGGGTACCCTTCAAGTTTTCAGTCATGGGAAACAACTGGAAGCTGTAATGCTGTGTGCCATAAGTAACCAAGGAATTTACTTACGAAAAGGAAGCTGAGAATATAAAAAAAAAATGCTTTTCTTTTAGTCTTGAAATATAATAACAAATTAATTATCTCTTGCAATATTTAATTTCACTTTTTCACAGCAAGTATTTTCATGAGGCTTTTCTGTATAGAATCTGTTAGCTTCTACGCTTTGTCTCTCACTAAAAGTCTCTCCCTTCTATTCAAATGAATAACATATATATCCTGTCCTGAGCTATTGTCCCATCTAAAGGTAAGGCACTTCTGTGAGTTGGAAAGTTTCACATCCCACTGGTTTTGTCACAGTATCTGGCTCTTAGGGAGCCAGGTGGTTCCTACTCATTCAGCTTTCTTTGGACAGCTGCATTCATGCTAAAGGACATTATTACAGTGAAAACGATAACATATTAAACAAACTGCAGCTTGGAGCTTAAAAAGTCCTGTGAAGAGACACAATCTAGCACTGTTGCTGTGGTTCATGCTGTCTCAGATGCAGTTTCTGAGAAGATCCAACCCTATATGGATCATGCTTTTCCATAACCTAACCCTATCCTGCATTAAAGAAATAGAAAAAACATCTAGAACCATAGAATCATAGAATGGTTTGGGTTGGAAGGTATCTTAAAGGTCATCCAGCTCCAACGCCCCTGCCATGGACAAGGACACCTCCCACCAGACCAGGCTGCTCAAGGCCCCATCCACCCTGGCCTTGAACACTTTCAGGGATCGAGCATTCACAACTTCCCTGGGCAACCCATGCCAGTGCCTCACCACCCTCACCGTGAAGAATTTATGCCTAATATCTAATCTAAATCTTTCCCCTTCCAATTTAAAGCCATTTCCCCTCATGCTATCACTACATGCCCTTGTAAAAACTCCTTCCTCCAGCTTTCTTGTAGGCCCTCTTCAGGTATTGGAAGGTCACTATAAGGTCTCCCCAGAGCCTTCTCTTCTCCAGGCTGAACAACCCCAACTCTTTCAGCCAGTCCTCATAGCAGAGGTGCTCAAGCCCTCTGATTATCTTTGTTATCCTCCCCTGTATGCATTCCAACAGTTTCATATCTTTTTTATGTTGGAGATTTCAGAACTGGACACAGTACTCCAGGTGGAGTCTCATAAGAGTGGAGAAGAGGCGGAGAATCACCTCTCTTGACCTGCTGGCCATGTTTCTTTTAATGCAGCTCAGGATATGGTTGGCAGACCTGCCTTGAGAATTGAGCTTGAAGAGGAATAAAGGCAACAAATGACTTTCCACAGAAAATTTGGTAACAAATTAATAAAAATTATTAAAATATTAGTATATTTTCAGCTCTCACTGGAATAATTCCTTTAATATGTTAAAGTTGTTGGGCTTTATGCTCATATTTCCCTCTTTAGGCATAGCTTTCTAATTAAACCACAATTTCCAGGGCACATCACAGTCTCCTCACTGCTTCATTACTGGAGCCAAATGTCAAGGAGTGTGCCCTTCCAACAGAAAATTGGAACGCAAAGATTCAACTGTACTGCTGTGCCCAAAACTAATTTGTTTTGACTCCTGGTATTATGCTCTTCCATAGACAGTAATCTAAATAGATAAATACTCAGTTAAGCAGGCAGCTAGAGAGACAGACAGACAGACAAATTAACCTCATGAAGTTCAAGAAGTGCCAAGTCCTGCTTATGGATCAGGGCAATCCTGGCCACAAATACAGGCTCATTGGAGAACGTATTGAGAGTAGCCCTGAAAAGAAGGACTAGGGGGTGTTGGTAGACGGGAAGCTCAACATGAACCACCAATACATGCTTGCAGCCCAGAAATCCAACCATATCCTGCGTTGCATCAAAATAAGTGTGGCCAGCAGATAGAGGGAGATGACTTTGCCCCTCTACTCTGCATTTGTGAGACCTCATCTGAAGTACCGCATTCAGTTCTGGAGTCCTCAGCACAGGAAAGGCGTGAACTTGTCAGAGTGAGTCCAGAGGAGGGTCACAAAGATGATCATAGGGCTGGAGAACCTTCCACATGAGGACAGGTTGAGAGAATTTGGCTTGTTTAGCCTAGAGATGAGAAGGCTCTGGGGAGAACTTATAGCAGCCTTTCAGTACTTAAAGAGAGCCTACAGGAAAGATAAGGAGGGACTTTATGAGTGAGTGTAGTGACAGGATGAGGGGTAATGGTTTTAAACTGAAAGAGGGGAGATTTATATAAGGTATTAGAAAGAATACTGTGAGGGTGGTAAGGCACTGGAACAGGTTGCCCAAGAGAAGTCGTGGATTCTCCATCCCTGGAGGAGTTTAAGCCCAAGTTGAATGAGGCTTTGAGCCAGCTGGTCTAGTGGAACATATCCCTGCCCATGGAAGGGGGGGGAGTCTGGATGATCTTTAAGATCTCTTCCGACCCAAACCATTCTATGATTCTACCATTTTCTGCTAAAGGCAAACATTTTTGTAGGTATTATTGTTTTTGAAAATATAGTTTTCAAACATCTGTAAAAAGATTGATTATCAGAGAATAACTCAAATTATAATGTACAGATTCATAACCCACCCACAGCTCTGTGATTCTGGCCACATCTGGCAGTTCATGTTGAAATTAGAAAACAAACTATAAGCCTGAGATACAGACCCACAGGGTTGAGAGGAAGCTGAATGTGAGTTCATAGTCCTCAAGGTGCATTTGATGTCTTGCTATGGAAACGTTTTCCGGGCTCACAGCCAACAATAAAACAAATGGTGTATCACGTGCCATTTTCCTCAGTCTACTATACTGATAAAAGGGCCTTCTTGTGACCTTTTCACAGGACATATTTGGACACCATACTACATTATTATTTTGTCTGTACAGCTTCCAGATCAGAACCCGCTGGGCAGATTGAGGGACAGAAACAATTGTTTAAGACTAACTTGCACCCATTTAGAAAAAGATTCATTGTAAGTTTCCTCGATGTTTTATGCAGGCAACACTGTAAGTGACATAGAATCAACTATGTGGAAAGAAAAGGGAAATTCACTTCAGAGCTCATATTCCTGACCAGTGGGAATTAGACTTTTTACTCTTGGCTCTTTAATTCTTTTTTTGAAAATGTAATTATTGTCTGGGAAATCTGACTCCACTTAGCCACCGCCAAGTACTGACTCACATCTCTGTACAAGATGTTCTCAGCTCTTGTGTATGTATTTGTATCTATTTGCAGAAGGTATCAGATCAGCTCCTTTCTTCATGCACAGAAAGAAAGGAGAAAGGACCCCCAGCATAACCAAAATGTTGTAGTTTTTTTCCCTCCTGCTTGCACCTTTCCACTCTCAATGCCTTTTGACAGAGTTGCTCTGTGGGGCTCAGGAGCATTTTCTGGGACTTTCGGGTACCATGAAGGCAAATGGCAAGCTTCCAGTCCTTGTTTTTGAAAAGCTGCTAATTAATTAGTCTACTATGAATATATGGTGTCTTGATAACAAGCTAGCTAGAATAGCCTAGTTCCCATTCTTGAATTACCAGATTAGAGCATTCCTCTAGTGATAGCAGCATTCAAACATAATAGCATCCATGGTATTCATGTGTATTGATGCCACATTCCAGAATACTCAGTAGCATCTGAGCATTCCTGAAACTGATTTGCCCCCCCCCTTCTTTTTTTTTTTTTTATTTAGGGGTTGTGTGTGTGAAAGTATATGTGTACACGCTGACAGAGCACAAGCAAAAAAGAGAAAGACTGATAATCAATCACTTAGATCAGCCTTGTGCTCAAATTTGGTTCAATCTGCCATCAGGGCACTTAGCGCACCTGACAGATGCCCTGAGGTGAAGAGAAGGACAGCAAAGAATCATGGCTTGGTGCAAATGTAGCAAGGAAGTAATTGCACCGAGATCCCTAACATCTAACACTGAATAACAGCCTATCAACCTCTCTTAAATGTCAGACTAGCCCATCAGTAATTTATGCAGACTAGGAAAGTCATTCCTGCTGGAGCTTATAATTTGTTTCATGCTACTCCATTGGCAGTTGTTCTTGCAGTATAGCCCTCAAGGAGACCTGAAGTCACATTGTCAGTACTTGCAGTCTTTCATCTGGTGAGCTGCAAAGGAATCTTCTGTAAGCTGGAAATAGCTGGAAATTGCATGCTTTAAGCCTTCTTCTGAGAGCAATTCAGAGTCTCTCTTGTCTTCAGAACTGTATTTCATCTGAGGAGCTTGCTTTAACCAATAAGAGAATCTATTGTACCTGTGTAATTTTCATTCTACAGAAACAATATCTCAGTTACTTTATATACTTTATACATAAATCAGTGATTTATGTATAAATCACTCAATGAATCCATGCTTTGGTCCAGAACATGACTGAAATGCAACATTGTCAAAAATATTCAGGCCAATGGGATGAACAAATGTGCTGCGAAAAAAAGAAAGGAGACTTCCTTCTGCTAAACTCAGTCAAACAAGTCCCATTGTTTAGATGTTTGTGTATCATGGATAGAAACTGGAGCTGGAGACCAATGTTTGTGAATGCATTTTGCTAGCATGTAGAGCATCTGTCCCGCATAGCATGGAAACTGAGGTGACAATCAGATGGCCTAAAGGAGATTGCTTCAGAGTAATGAAGTATGGTAGCAGAGAAAGGGTGGACTGCGATACATTAAGTTACTCATAAGAAGATGTATATGCAACCATCTCCTTACCATTCTTTCTTGACCTATGGTCAACTGTGGCTGGGGAGAAGTACAAGCAATGCATCCATCTGGAAGAAATAGCTGCAGTTTCCTACCTACAAATCAGCATAGCCTGACTTTCTCAGCAAGTATTTGGTTTTGAAATTTGGACTTCTTAAATAATTTAAAGTATGGAACACTAAAAGCTGAGAAGAATGGAAAAATCAGAGGAAAACAAAGACTGATGTCTGTTGAAGAGGAACATGAGCCTCTGGCTGTTACTTCATCTACAGATGCCATTTGGCAGAAGTCTATGATATAATGACTCCACAGCACATGTGACTGCTTTAAAACACCTTCAGATTGCTTTCATGGTGTGTTTCTAATAGTGCAGGGTCTATTTCTTGTTTTGTTCTATCATGATCACCTTCAGCCCTACTTATTTCTTTAGCGAAGACACAGAAAAAGCTCCAAAGTCTTTCCTGCCAAGGAATAAAATCTATTCCCATTATGTAAAGAGTAGATGCATGGACTTTGCTTCCACCAAACAAATAACACTTGCTTAAGCAGTTGTGTCTAAAAGCGGCGTATTCTAGAAGCAAGCAAGAAAAAAATAGTAAAATGTTAAATTCTCCACAGTGAAAAATATCACACATACAAAGCTCCAATGAGGGAGACTTTTGGAATCATTATAAGTGGAAAAGATAGTTTCAAGAAAAAACTTATCAACTGACATAATGATGCCTGCAACAATGTAGCATTATAATAACAGCTACAGTATTATTTGTTGGGGTTTTTTTTTCTATATTTCTGAATATGACTGACATGACCTCGAGGAAGTACTCCAAGATGTCAAAAATAGCTCCATTACCTGCTGGGGTGACTTGCACTTACCATGCAAGTCTTGCGGTATCACTGATCAGTAATTCCACTCTTATCGCATTCGCTGCCCAGCTTTCAGCAGCAACAGCAGTGGCGACATAGCTGGAGCTGCTGCTGTGTGCCTTGGAGATAAAAAAGGAACACCCTATCTGACTCACTGAGTTAATATCTATCAGCTCTGCCAACACTGTGTTCAGTGTCTGGGAAGCTGATATAGTAAATTTCTGCCCATATTGGTAATGGCAATGATTTACTGAAGCAGTTGGAAAGATGTTAGGTTCATGTAACAGAATTAGGATTTCTCTTTCTGGCAAAAGAATTAGGATTTTAAACTACCATAAATTATCCTTGAAATCTTTCTTTTGTGTTGGCCTTCTTTTCCATATTTAGCTGTATTTGTGTTCTTAATCATCTTAATTGCTTTTCTTC
The DNA here is from genome assembly GCF_017976375.1 of Cuculus canorus. Lineage (NCBI taxonomy): Eukaryota > Metazoa > Chordata > Aves > Cuculiformes > Cuculidae > Cuculus > Cuculus canorus. The sequence continues at coordinate 42,188,167 of NC_071403.1, read as the reverse complement.
ATTCCTCTCTTCTCCTCTCCTCTCCTCTCCTCTCCTCTCCTCTCCTCTCCTCTCCTCTCCTCTCCTCTCCTCTCCTCTCCTCTCCTCTCCTCGCCTCTCCTCTCCCCGCCTCTCCTCTCCTCCCCACCCCTCCCCACCCCTCCCTGCTGGGACCCCCCCAGTTTTGGCAGCATGACTCCGTGGAGAGTTTGTACCTTGCAGTTTCCATGAGACATAACTAAACGTAGTTCCCTTCCTGAAAATGCATGTTGGTTTGTCAATGACTGATTTAACACAACAGCAAAATGACCAGTGTGTAGAAATATGGTTTTAGATGTGAGTGAGCCAGAATAGAAAGGATTAATGGTGAAAGTCAAGGGAAAGGAAGTTACAGGGCTCAGACATAGCAAACAAACGTTGCTGTTATTTTGGATGGGCATGCAGGAAGGAAAGAGTCTGAAGGGCAGAGGACATTGTGGACATGGAGTTGAAGTCAAATTAAATGCACCAGGGAGGTGACAGAAGGGCCTTACTCTGCAGCTGCTGTGGAATCACTAGAAACTGAACTTCAAATGTCCCTGGGAAAGCTGGGCTTTCAAAGAGGGACAGATCCAGGAAACTCATCCTTCATTGGTTATTTCAATTGCTTCCCCCCCAGCAGTGTCTCTGAATATCAAGTATGATGTGATATTGAAATATGTGGAGGTCCAGGAATGAGATATTTGTGGAGTCTATCTAGTAAGTCCCACTATCTTTATTATTACTTTTATCTTCGGCACTAGTTCTGAAATGAGTACTATAATTTGCTGGGCCAAAAGAAAATCATTGTGTAGTTTGGGGCAAGTCAGTGCAGGCTGAATATTACGGATCAGGTGAGACTGGAGATCCAAATCTCTTCCTAAGATGCATTTTCTTCGAGCAAAACCACAAAAATATTACATTTGTAAGGGCATGCTAATGGTTTTTTTATAAAAATTAACTGGAGACAACCAAAACAAACTATGCAGCTAGGTTCATTCAAGGTGGCATAAAAGCAACAGACAAAAGCAATGTCTCACAACGACATACCATCTTGGACTCTACTCAGTACATATAATTCTTCAAATATTGAAACAGAACAGTGTTTAGATCCTGTTTGCCCAAAAACACTGGAATGAAAACAAAATATTAAAAGAAAACAGTTGGCTCCCATTTACATGGCTTCTGTTTATTTGGAGTTGGGAGAAAAAATGTTACTAGAAGCAATAATTGGTGAGACTTCTGAAATTATACTGAAAGGGACAAATTGAGGCCCAGGTTAGTTAGATGTAACTATTTCCTACTAGCTGTAAAAGAAAAACGGTACTTTATGATTTTTTGTGCAAAAAGTACCCTGTGGCTTCAGTGAGGAACTGGAAAACCTCCTTACCTTGGCACATCCATGGTATATGGTACTCCACACTTTTTTCTCATGCGTGTTATTTTCATTTTTGGCCATGTAATCAAACCTTGCAAACCTGAAAAAAAAGAAAGCCCTAAAGTTCTGCAAAGAACATGCAGTACAAAATAATATTTGAGGCTGATGTGGTAGAAGAAGAAAATGGATCAGCAATTTGTGAATTATAGGTTTGACACCAAGGGGGGAAGATGCTGTAACACGCTTCACACCCTCAAATATTCACAGTTTCCCTGGTTTTGCATGGGGCCAAGTTCTTGTGCTCCGGTACACATCTACTCATTACAGCTTAACAGCCTCAAATACCAGTGCAGAATGACATTGACCAGTTCCTTTTTAAGTAACTTTACTGGGATATGTGAATGTTTGCAGATTAACTGAAGGCTGATCATTGAACTTCCTCAGTGAAGTAGACACATTTGGTCACATTTTGCTTTCTTTTCCTCCCCCCTTTTTTTTTTTTTTTGGTGGGGGAAGGGATGGGGAAGATAGAAAACATTTTATTTGGCCTGCATTAAAAGTGCATACTTCACACATATTTCTAACCAACCCCCAAAAACAGTCTCTGGCTTTGAACGTGTTGAACAGGAAGCCATTTAGTGTTGGAATGCTTGCTTTGCTGGTCCAAGAAACACACGTTCTTATTACTCCTGGGCTATCTAAAAAGGTTCAGGGTGAAAAAGTTTAATTTATATGTAGAACCTTGTTTCCTGTTTTGTTTCTTCCCCTTGTGTGCCAAGTCTGTTTTTCAAACTCTGTGATAGGAAACACATTTCCCTTTTTCTCCTTTTCGTCTCACTTTATTTATCCAGCTGTATAATTCACTTCAATTTATAGCTCATACTCTTACCTGGTTTAAAGTCCAAAGGCACAGTGAGAGAGAGGGAAAGATGGATGTTGTGTTTTCATAGTTACTGAGGAAAGGGAAGAATCTGGGTGGAGGTGAAGCTGCCTTTATATCAATATCAAGGGAGTGGTGGATGGAAGCTTCTCTTTCAGGATATTCCTCAATATAGGTTCAAGAAGGGTGAGGAAGAGGGCGGTAACAGTGCAGAGTGTCCCCTGATCATTGAATAAACTTATGCATGTTTTAACTCTACTTATTTTCTCCAAATGAGAAAGCCATCTCAGCAATTTTGCTCAGTTTGGGACTACTGGCATATAGAAGCATGAGCAACTTGTAGAAGTAAAATAAAACAAGACAAAACAAGGCAAGTTCATAGATCTTTGTTGTGCCTAATACACATTCATTTACGCATACATTCTTCAAGGGAGTTAGATCCCCAAAAAGGAAGAAAAGCCTTCCTGGACAAGGACTGTGGCACTCTAAATTAAAATTGTGCACATAAATTAAGATTTCTACAATTAAAACCAAATCAGAGAGTGCCTGTAGAGCTGTTGTTTATTATCATTAATTTAGGACCATTGTTTGAGTCTTTGAGTAAATGGGTGATATTGTTTTACTTTGAGGGTAAAGTGATAGCTGATGAAAGCCATTCTGCACCTAACTATATATGTCTATCACAGCTAAAGGGAACTGCAAGGCCTGCTACTTTATTTCACCTAGTACTCAAATTTTTAAGACTACAACAGCATTTTACGTACTTTGACGCTTTTCTTTTTTTGCTATTCCAACATTTTGCTATTGCCCAATATATAAAAATCCAAGTTATTAAGTACAGGGAGCACACAAAAAAGAAGCCTGAGGCTGTGGTTCTTCCCATGTCCTGTCCTGAGGGTGAAATGATGTAAAAATACTGCTCCTCTGCTTTGCACTGCTCTTCCGCTAGAGGTCAAAATGTTTACATTAATAGCCTCAAATTTAATGTTTAGTATAAATGCATTTGATTTATTCTGTATGTGCAGAAGATCCTTTGCTCTGCTCTACCTCTATTGCTCAGAAAGCCCAAGAGGTCAATAAAATAGTTGACGCATCCACCAAATTTCTCTAAATCCATCCCCATTACTTCAGGACTACGTGTCTGGGAGATGCAGGCAGCCAAGCACCCACAGCTCCAGAAGAAATTGCTGCTGAAGTAAGCTCTTACGGACTACCACAACTAACTGCTTCCGCAGGGATAGCTAGAAGGCTAAGAACAGAACTGAAGACATTTGATATAGTGCTTGCCCTCATTTCTGAAAATATTACTGGCCAGATTGCTGGGCACACACCGGCTGGTGCTGAGGCAGGATTGCCAGATGTCTCTGAGGAGCAGAAATTCTTGGAAAAGGCTATTGGATTTCTATCACATATTTCCATAGGCCTGTGAGTGGTTGCTTTCTATAGCATTGGTGGCATATCCCAGATGGTGGTGTGCTGAGGAGGCTCTGCTGTGTGCTGGTCACAGCAGATCTAGAGTTCAAGATCTTTCATCTCCCAAGTCCTTGTCTTTTTCTGAAGAGAAAGTTCAAGAAATGAAAGAAAAATTATTCCTCGTTTCCTGCCAGAGTGGCACAATCTTTGCTAGAGAATCCCTGGAGCAAAGCCTCATGCTGGTTTGAGGAACCATTCTGCATTTTCTCTCTCCAGGTATTTGGGACACAGGAAGGAGCCCTTAGCCTCCAGTGCACAGCATCCTGAGAAAAGATACTGCATTTAACTCTTGGGGTTTGGATGCCAAAATATTCTGCAAGGGACTCACCTGAACTCTAGACAGCAAAATAAAAAGAGCCTTCCTCAATCTGTCAGAATACTTGCAAAACAAAGTTAAATTATGACTCCTTATGACTAAATAATATAAAAAAGGAGGCACTTAGTGCACCATTTCAAAGGCTGGATGCTAACCACTGGTAATAAATGTATTTCACTGGTAATTGTGTGCCAGAATTATGGTAGAGCAAATCACAATTTGGTGCCTGGCTGAGGCACATTAAAATGAGGTACTGGCAGAAGTACAATGAGCTTGTTATTAAAATAATGTGCTTTTCATCCATCATCCCTTTTATTATCTGAACAGATTGTAAATATATTTTTCTCCTGAGGTCTTCCTCATTCTTCTGAGAAACCTTAAAAATATGTCTATTTCTTCCCAGTTCTGGGAACTGTCCATTTTATCTATGCAGCACCATCTACAACCACCATGTCACAGGCTTCTGCCAGTGAACAATCCTACACCAGGAAGGACAGAGTGACTTGCATCCACACTGCTCAGGGCTATACTGTGCAGCATCTCACCTGTTGTCTCTTCTGGAGCCCATAGGAAATCTCTGTGGTTCTAAGACATAATCTTATATTGTGACCTTTCAGTACATTTCAGCCTGCTGCAGAGGTGTCTTTATAGTACGATGTCAAATTAATGCACACCATGCAGTATCAGTCTGTGTGAAGATACCTGAGAGCGTAAGTTTGCTAGAAGCGCAGACAAAAACTGCATAGAGCTCACCAAGCTGAACTGTTGTTTTCTGGGAGTAAATTATCCCCAGAATCATTTGTGGATTTAATCTCAGGGAAGACTAAAATTATTCCAAAGGACAGCTGAGGACTCTGGTATCCATGGAAGAAAACGAATAGAGATCTGGAGCCTAAGAACAGACTGAGCACCTGAGTTACAGCGTGGACATATTCTAACTCACCCCTCGCTGTTCCAACTCATCTTCCTGATTAACCATAAGTGGTTCACACAAATGACAGCTGAGCACATCCCTGTCTGCTGAGATGTTCTGCATGATTTCTGAAATTTTACCAAAGTTTAGGTGATTCAGAAGAACAGAGCGGCTGCTTGTACTCCATCCTCTCTCACCAGCACAAAAATGAAAAGTAATGAAAATTTTTTATAACTTTTTCCATATCCTAAAAAACCCCAAGCTGATTAAAACTTGGTGAGACAAAGACCTCTGACAATTAGATTTTGTTTTATCCCAGAAGAGTCATTCCAGTCTTGGTCACTACTGTACAAGCAAGTCTAGCTGCTCTGGTGAGAGGAATGAAAGCTTGGCAGCAATGCTCTGACAGACCTCCACCTGCCTCAGCCTTATTAGCTTGACACTTCCAAACACTTCAGAGTCCTGAGTCTATACTCAGCAGTTAGTGGTGATAGTCCCATTAATTTCCACATTTGCTTGATATGGTTAAAAATACACATTTCATAAGAAATTCATTGGGGGGTTGTGCAAAATATTATTTTGAGAAATAATTTCCAGAAAGAGGCTTTTGGAGGCCCTTTAAATCAGATTTGTACAAGGTCCATTAAATCCGAAGGCTAGCCTCCCCTGACTGCAATGCAAGTGGAAGTCACTGGAAGTCACTTATTCACCAACTAAGGTGTAAAACCTAAACACTTAGTTAGGAGTAGGTGTTTGTTGATAAAGCCTAGAAAACTAAAATCCTTATTTAATGGTTAAGAGTTTTTCTTGCTGATAGGAGAAAATTTGCTGATAAGGATTTAAAAGAACTGACAAGCACTTTGTAAGGTTCTTGGGCCAAATAGTTCAAGCTAATTAGAGAGCTTGTCATCATCTTCTGTATTTCTCTGTTGGCAGTAACCTAAGAAAAGCTGCCTTTATACCAGTTCTTATGAAAGTCTGCAAAGGAAGCAATTTTCTTGCACGCATAAAGTTAAGTCGCACCTAATCTGTGAATTCCAGCAGCCTACCATCTCCAGCATCTATGTCTCTTATCTAACCAACCCAAACACTAGCAGTCCACTGAAAAACAAAATACAGCTTTCCAAATCCTTCCCAGTGTGCCTTCCTTACTGTTGACCATACAGGACCTGTAGGAAGCGCAGAGGAATGTTCCCGTTCTGCATAGCTTGTCAGTGACTGGAAGTCATCTTCAGCATCACAGATACTGTATAGAAAAAGATACAGATTGTATTTCCATTTCTGAGTTAGATAACTACAGGCACTTAATAAAAACTCCCACATACGCTTGGATGATACTAACAATTTTAATACTTGAAACATTCTAAAGAAGAGAATTTTTATCTTTTTTCTGTCCCCTGACAAAATCCAAATGAATAGAGTGAAGATAAAGGAGTATAGCATGAAGCTTTTATTGCTGTAGACTTAAGATTTTAAAACAATATAACTAACAGATACTTTGTTTCTTCACAGATTTTGATCTTCCAGGTAAACAGAGTTTAAATTGTAAACTGTGGTGTGTAACAGGTGCACTGTCAAAGAATCTCGGTAAGTTCTTACCCTGAGTACCTCTGACTACTTAAATCAATACCATCAATTACGTAAGCATGCAATTATTTACAAAGATGAAGCAGAAACTGAAAGATCAGTGTAATAACCACAAACAACTCAAAGTATCTAAAAAACCTAGTCCATAACTTACCTTGCACATGAGCTACTTGATAGTAAATGTGCTAATGTCTTACTAAGCTGTAGAATCAGCTGGTCTTCCAAAATGCCTAAGGGAGCCCTCGATGAGTCTTCCAGCAGCAGAGCAGGATTAAGTACACACAAGCCATGTCTGACAGATGTTTGTCTAAAACTGGCCTTAGAAATCCCTGCATGAAGGGTGCTCCACAGATTCTTTGCCTCTGTTCCAGTACATAATTAACCCAATTAGATATTTTCAAGTGAAGTCTAATTTCTCAATGAGAAATTAGATGGTTGATGAGAAGCCCAACATGAGCCAGCAATGTGCACTCACAGCCCACAAGGCCAACCGTGTCCTGGGCTGCATCAAAAGAAGTGCACATCCAGGGAGGTGATTCTGTCCCTCTATTCCTCTCTGTGAGACCTCATCTAGAGTATTGTGTTCAGTTCTGGAATCCTCAACATAAGGAGAATATGTTGGAACGAGTCCAGAAGAGGGCTACAAGGATTATCAGAGGGCTGGAGCATCTCCTACATGAGGACAGGCTGAGAGAGTTGGGCTTGTTCCACCTGGAGAAGAGAAGGCTCCAAGGAGACCTTATAGAGACCTTCCAGTACTTGAAGGGGCTACAAAAAAGCTAGGGAAGGGAATGTTTACAAGGGCTTGTACTGATAGGACAAGGGACAAGGGATATAAAATGTAGAGGGGCAGACTTAGACTTGACATTAGGAAGAATTTCTTCACTATGAGAGTAGTCAGACACTGGCACAGGTTGCCAAGGGAAGTTGTGTCTGCCTTGACCCTGAAAGTGTTCAAGGCCAGGCTGGATGGGGCCTTGGGCAGCCTGATCTAGTGGGACGTGTCCCTGCCCATGGCAGGGGGGTTTGAATTAGATGATCTTTAAGATCCCAACCCAAACCATTCTATGATTCTATGGTTCTATGATTCTTTCTTTGCCAAAAATTACATGGATTTCTTCTTGTCCTGTTCCCAAAGAAAAAAGAAGAGTAAAAGTACACTGTCCTCTCTACATCATTTTATATATTGCAGGATTACTTTAACGTGTCCCTTCTAAGTCTTCTCTTTTCTAGACTAAACAAACCCAGTTCGTTTACCCTCTCCTCTACATCATGTTTTATAATCTTGTTATTTTTACTGGTCCCTTCCAAGCTCTCAAGCCAGAATTTGTTTCACTATTGTAACTTGGAGCCAAGCAGAGTAAAAGAATTCCATATCTTACTTTACCATCTTACAAATTGCATTCCTTTTAACATAAACATAAATTTTCATCTTTTCTTCTTCACTGACATTGTAAAAACATCTCATATTTTTATTTATATTTATTTTGTATTGTACTAGACCAACAATGCCCCTTCTTTGAAAAGCACTGAACTTGTGGGTAAGTTTCATGTAGCACTGGTCCTCTGACATCTTCCCTAAGATATTTTATTCCAACATACATTGCATATCAGTGCAACCAAGTTCTTGTTAACAGGTTGATATGCTCATCTGACCCAAAACTGAGGCGTAACCACCCACTTTTTCCATGGCATGACCCCTCAAGCATATTTCTAGCTCCACAATTAGTATAGTGTCAAAATTACATTTGACTTTCTGCATCCAGAAAACACAGTGTTCTGCCAGCTAGGTGGGGAAGGTGCTTGCATGGAAGCAGACACATGCCAAGATTGCAGAGGCAATGTCCTGGAGTTTGGCACAGCGCAATGATCTGGGAGTGCTGAGAAAGCTGAGAAGATTCAGGAACACTGCAGGAGGGTGAGCTGGGATACCTGGCTAAATAGCTCCTTACAGAGCTTCATTATTTCTAACTCATCCATGTAGTGATCTATTATAAATGGTGGCAAGAAGACAGTAACAGAAAGTCAGTGGCCACAGCCCTTAACTAACATTTAGGAAAACAAACCCACACTTATCTCAGTACTACTGACTGTGACCTCTGTTGAAGATGGGGAAATCATTCAGTGCAGCTCAGTGTTAGCTCAGTGATTCTCTGTGGTGGAAAACTAGGGGAATGGGATTGTGTAACTTTTAAAACGTACTTTTTGTCTTCTCTGTCAATGTCGTGGAAAGTGTAAGTTACTTTCAAGGATTCTGGGTCATTATCTTCAGCTTCCTCAAGTCTCAAAGCAGACTTTGTTAATTCTAGTTAAATTATCTTCGTTTTCCAACCTTGCTATATCTGTATGGCTGGTGATGCCTTCACCGGTGTATTTCACCAAAAGTGATGTTATTTTTTTGCCATAAGTATAAAGATATTAGTATATCTACCACAAAATTAGCCTGTAGTTAATATTGTGCCTATGGAAATAAAGCTAATGAAGCTTAATGCATTATGTCTCCATTAGCTCTAATTTACTTTGAAGATTAAAAATGGAAATGTTGAATTTTTATAGGTAGTAGATTCTGAGGAAAAGAAAGTGAGTTTTGCTTTGAACCCAAAGGACCAAGAAGCATTTCCATTAATTTTGCGTGCATTGTCAAAAACTAATCCTAAGGAAGATTAAGAACCATAATATATAATTCCCTCTGCCCCCTCAAACACTTGACGTTGATATTCTTCCACTCCAGTTTATTAAGAATTATCTTTCTACTATATGTGATAATGAGGTCACTTTTTTTAAGAGAAGATTTGAAGTTCTGTGTGAGAGAGCAAGCCTGCATGTGCAGATGTGGGCAATTTCAAGCATATAGTTTCAGGCTGTGCTTCTGTCTGCATTAGGCTGTATTTGACAATTAATTTTACCTCCAGACAATGTTGTCTGACTGTCCTTAATGTCTTTCTGGGATACAACTCAGTCTTTCAAAAAAATGCTAGTTACAAATCCAAGAAACCCGTTCCTTTCTATTAAACCTTCGACTCCTTCCCGTAAGTAGCATTTTAGGAAATGAGCCTTGATAAATATTTTTGTTTTCTCTGAGTTTTGCATATTTATATATATCTGCAGATACGTGTACATCAATGACTTCATTGTTTATCAAGGCAAAAAAAATGAATAAATCTGTGTATTAATGATCTTGTTTATTCCTACTCCTTTTTGACTTGTGATCTTAGTAGGACCTGGGTTTCTTTATTGTTTTATTTATAGATTATGTAAACATTACAGTTTTCATTGTAATTGCACCAGCTTCTACAGAAGTCCCATTAGTTTCAAAATAAACAGTTTTCTCTGTGTTGTCAAAACACTGTTTAAATCTAGGTTGACATTTAAGACTGGTTCACCTTTACTGTCTTTCGTTGACTTCCCTTCATGTTTAATCAGTTTAAAAGCAAAAGGATATTGGTAGTTTTAGCTGTCAGGTCAATGCGCCGTTTCTTGGTTTGAAAATAAGGTATGTTCTCCCTGGCTCATGTATCATCTCCTCTAAAACAATCCCAGTATCAGTAAGATATTAACGCACAAAATGAGGGAGATGTTGAGAAGGCCAAATGCCAGGAAAGTGCCAAGAGGTGCAAATCTTGACATATTATTTGTGGAGGTGTAAGTGTCACTGTACAGGGATAAGATTACTAGCTTCTACTTCTATAAATTATATATATGCCCATGGATCAAAAGAAAAATATTTTTTACATCTATTTACAGGATTAAAATTTTTAAGCCTTAAGGAGACAAAAACCATGGCCTATTCCAACATTTTTAGAGAAGCACTTCAGAAGTTACACTGCAGTCTAGCCATAAATACACTGGTCTGAGAGAAGGATTTCTCTCCTTATTCATGAGTATCTACTACTACCTAGCAAATACAATGAATCCTTCCTTGATCATACAATTCACAATTATTTTCCTTTTGCTAATACATTTATCATCAGACATAACTACATTTGTCTGTATTCCTGTAAGAGGTCCGAGTTTTAATATCTTCAGGTTTCCTCAAAAATGCTGAGGTGAAGATCAGCAAAATAGTTTAATTGAAATCAAAGATCTTTGCCTATTCTTAGAATCAGTACTTCCCAAAGCTCTCCTTGCTTCCTGAAATTTTAGGTTGGTCTTTTTTACAAATATTTTTACTTCTGTGCTTCCAGATCTGGGATAGACGTGGAAATAAATGTCAGCTTTACAAAAGAAAAGCTGAAACTGCAGAAGTGCCAACTGAGATCAGAAATATTGGAAATCTGTCCAGAAAGTCTTATATTCAAATAACTCCCTCTCCAGTTTTGCAGTATCAAGACATTTGACTCATTCAGGTAAGGTGTGGATAAAAGCCTGGGCTCTCTGACATGGCCAAACCAAAAACACAAACTAAAGTGAAGTTGCCAACATTTGGGGATAAAAATATTTAGGCACTGCGTAAGTTTAAATGTTATAGGAAGAATATTGTAAAAGCTCCAATATCCAGCTGCTGTATGAAACACTGATTGTTTGAAAAACCATAATCAGTCACCTTTTTGCTAAATGTATAAATAAAACTTGAAAGTGAAAAAAATCCTCATTAATGCAGTCCCTGTACCTGCTTTGGGAGTAGTGACCGGAATCTAGGAAATACATTATGAAGAAAAGTCCTGTTCAGAGAACCAGGGGGATAAACTGATGCTTAGATAAGAATCTTTTTAGTGACCTTGTTGAATTTTCGATCAGTCTCTCAGATGTCGGATTATGTATACATTGGAATATCAATGCTGTATAAGTGGATGAGTACACTGTATCTTACTATCTGCAAAAGTATAGATCAAAAAATAGAGATTGGAGAGAAAGACAAATGTCACAGTAATTAAGTCAGATGAAACTAATACGTTTTCCAGCTGCAGTTAAGAGATGTTAAGCAAATGGCAGTTACACATTTTCATCTTTCTAACACACAAATGCAAGTATTTTATAGCTGTTGAAAGATAAGCTTTATAAACCACCCTGTCAAAGTATAAGCAATAAGTTTTGACTTTAATTTTCCCAAGGTCCTGCCTTTTCATAGTAACGGCATAAGCGTACTTCGGAGAAACAAAAGAAAATAAGAGTTCAGACTGTTCAGGTATTAGCGATATCTTAGACATCACATTCTAATTATAGATACAGAGTAGAATTCTCATATTAACCTGCTTGATGGAGTCAACAAAAATATCAATACTAAGTTCAGGGAAGTTAACTGGAGCCACCATTTTAAAAAGCTGATTTTTACAACTCAGTCCCTGATTCTTATTATTTGCTAGTTCATACATGAATCTAATACTGCTCCATATGATTATTATTGACCGAAACATCACTTTTGAAGAAATTATTTTCCGTTATTTAAAAGTGTATCAAATTGAACTTTTGAATACTGTATATCTACCTCAAGATTAATGGTTCTGAAATGTTTCAGCCAAAACCTATAGGGATGTTCCAGAGAATATGCAAGAAATTAGGGGCCCAATGCTTTTGTTTTCCTGAGCAAATTCATTTCACAACTCGGTCACGTTTTAGCTGGAAGAGGCTATGACTGCTGAACTCATCATTGTGGCTATGTGCTAGGGACGCTAAGCTATTGCTTACAAACCCCAATCCCATTGGTTTTAGGCACAGGGATGATCAGCTTACAAAACAGCAGAAAGAGGTTATCTTCAGAGAAGACAGTGAAACCCCCAGAACTGAGGGAGTGCAGGGATGTTTTTTGTTGGCTGCTCAGGTGCCTGAAGACCCTACCTCAGAAAAAAAGGCTCTTTCTCACAAATTGCTCTGATGACTACATGTCTCCACCCTACCTGAAGTGAAATTTTAGTCTATTTGTGCAATGAACAAATGCTAAATTGCTTCTTATTTAGTGAGCCTCAGCCAATCTATATCTTAAATGGAGCAGGACTCCTCTTGCATAACAGTATGTGAATGTGTGCTGCAACAAAATGTGTGCTGGACACGACAAGGTAATGAACTTAAGAAAAGTGTCTAGATACTTCCTATTTTGCCCTTAATTTTGCATCTTTTGCATAATGATAAACCATCACATTGTGGGTGTTTCTGGAGTGGATGACATTACTAATTGATTTCCTTTTAAAATGCTCTTTGTGTTAATATGCTTCTACCAATTAGAAAGTCCACAGTTATTCCATAATTACTTTAGTCTGTAGAACAAGAAGTGAAAGTAAACGGAGGAGTAAATTGTCAACGATATATGTCCTTTCTTTGAATGCAATCTGGGTAATATCCTTTCTGTCAGACTGAAAATACGCAAATTGTTACCTCCCCAACATTATAATAAGTCAGTTCAATAAGTCAGTAGGTTTATTCCCAAAGACTCACTGAAATGCGAAGCATGTGATGGACAGCTGAAGATATAGCAAGGCCTGATTGTCATTCTGCCTCTATTCTGAGTGAAAACATATTAATGTCAGCATCAACTCTGCTAAGCAAATTGCATAAGAGTTCCATGAGGCATCTCCCTTCTCACGAAAACCTCTAAGACCTTTGTAAACAGCTCCAGGCACTCCATCAGATGTAAAAAAGACATATTACAACCAGCAGGTCCTATATTACTAAGTTACAGTTCATGAATTGTTACTTCATAGTTGTCAAGCAATTCTGATAGCTCGAATCATTTAGAAAAAAAAGAGTATTCCAGAAAATGCTTCTTTTGCTTTTCCCCCTATCCAGCATATTGTACTGGAATTAGAGTCACACAAATGTCCTACAGATAGCAGTTGTCTTCTGCATGCAATGGGTGTCTGAAGCACCAACATTAGCAAGAAGGTGATCCGGCTGTTAAATTTTACTTTTTGATAGAATTTAGTTTTAAAACCAGCCTTCTGCTTGTTTGTTTCTTCACCTAATTAAAATCTTGCCTGGGAAAATGTGATGACTCACCCACTTCTCCCCTTTGCTACAGTAAGATAAAAGAAGTTGGTAAGTGGCTGCAGAGCAAGTTGAAGTCAAGAAGCCCATTCTCCTGTCCCATTACAAGCAGAATCTAGCAAGTGCTGCCTGTGCAGACCTCTTCTTCAGGTGACTCAATCTCCCACATTGACTATGACTCTGGAAAAAGGGCTTATGCCAAATAACCATCTAGATAATGCTGCAAATTCCAAGCTAATCAGGGAAATTGCCTATTCACTTGAACAACAGTCACAGGCCTGGGAGACTTCAGCCTCCAACTGCAGTCATGCCTTGGCTCATTAGTCCTATGTGCCCCTGAAACTAAACTGTCAAAGGGGTGTTGAGTGCACAAAGCACTGGGCAGCATCTGAATTAAATTCCTCCGTGGTACCAAAAATAGAATACTTTGAGCTCCTTGTCTGTTGTGAAAAAAAAATGCCTCGACAAAAAAAATTCTTTTTCTTGGTATTATTTAATGTGTTTTTCTGTCTAAAAAGCTAAAGATTTTTGGCCTCAAGGGGTGCTACCCTATTACCTTAGAGACTGTTTCTTTTAGAGGCAGTGGAGTGGCAGAGGGCATGCCTTTGCTGCTTACCTTGGCAACCATGAATTGCTAAATGCTGTTCCCATGAATGCAAGCCTTTCACTGCCATTAGTGCTTGCCCACAGGTATAAACATTCCTTCATGAAAAGGTCCAGGGGAATGTACACTACCTCGATAAAAATCGAGACGACAAACAAAAGCATATTATATAACAGAGCAGTTATATAAAATTAGATTTTAAAACAAGACGTGTCTTTAATGACATTGATCCTGGACGCGGTCAAATTTCCTGTTCCATTTATATTCCCTACAGCCATACCAAACAGTGGCAGCGGGGAAGGGAGGAAAGTGAGAAAGCTTGACAGAATATACTTGTTTCTGTAACTGCAAAATGGAAGACCACTGCGTCTGTACTCAGAATAACCATGCTGGACAGCTTCACAGGAATAGTATTACTCCGGCAGTCTCCCTCCCTGACACTGAAGCAGACGGAGGCAGGAGGAAAGCAGAGCTCGCGGGGGCTGTGCAATGACACTAACTCCCCCCACTCACAAAAATTCTTTATGGTCTAGCTGGGCAAACACTACAGGCAACATTCTCAACATGTTTACCTGTATAAAGCCCTTGCACTGCAAAAACAAGAGATTTGTTGTATTATTCCTGTAAATGAGGCTGTTGAGAGTGGAGGAATTAAGTTCTAAACTTAATTCTCCTCTTCCTCCCCGCCCCCTGATCTCCAGTTTGTAAACTGATTTAAAAAGAAATAATATTTTCATTTGATTATCAAGTCAATTCACTTTCTCAGGTCTCATCTGATAGTCCCTACCTCTAATAGAGCCTTGACTCAGCTGGTATTTTATATGGTAGTGAGCTGTATTTTAGAAGGAGAACAATCACTGGAGAAAACAGGTGCACTACAAAACATATGTATAAATGCTTGTCAAAGGGGAGCCAGAAAGTAACTAATGGCTCACATGGACTGAAAAGATCAGACCTCAGCAAAGCACAAAGAGGCTATCATATTTGTCTGCCTATACAGGAGAAACTTAGCGCAATGATATTGGGGTGTTGTCCTACACTAGGCTTGTTGGGCCAGAAGACCCCTCTTGTCTTGAGAAAATCCAACGTGCTTAGCACCTCCTGTCTGAGCGTCCCTGCAAGCAGAGTGGGCTGCCCCATGTGCCACATCCCCTGTGTGCCTTGACACCTGGCAGTCAAATAAGCTCTTGACAGCTGAGCCTGCACTTGGAGCAGGACTGCAACGTTTCAGGGTTGCCACTGAGCCGATGGCCATATAGCTGCACCCAGTTAGCCACGTGTGCATGCAGACGGATCACTGCTTCTGAAACATTGGTGTGCATCCAGAAGATGTTAGTGGAACAGCAGGTCTTTGGATACCATGTCCACACTAAATCCCTACAGAATGAAGAACGACCAAGCTATCAGTGTTCCATACAGTGCCCTGATGAACTGTCTGTCATCTGTTCAAAGAGTTGAATTGAATTAAGAATCAGATTTGCTATATGGTTTAGATTAAAAGTGTATCAACATTCTCTTTTATAATGTAGTAAAAGAAAAAATGTGCCCTACTATGGACTTCTCTTTCTCATCCCTTTTTAGTGGACCACAGAGAATTTTTTCTTTTCTGATATTAGCCAAGCTCACCCCACACATCCCTTATAACCTCCCTCCCCTGCAGGTGCCCTCAGCAGTGTACAGGTAGTGGGGAGGGAGACTGGTGGGCAAGTGAACCTCTCAGTCAGCTGCAGGCCTCTAGATGAAATTTTTACTTCTTCAAAATTCCGATTTTTTTTCAAAAAAATGAATCTTTCCCCTCTTTGTACAAAGGGGAAATGCCCATTGCTGCCAAACAAATGGCAGCAAGGCCAGCAGGCCAAGGGAGGTGATTCTGCCCCTGTACTCCACCCTTGAAATACCCCCTCTGGAGTACTGCATCCAGCTCTGGAGCCCTCAGCACAAGAAAGACATGGACCTGTTGGAGCAGGCCCAGAAGAGAGCTGCAAAAATTATCAGGGGGATTGAAAAACCTCTCCTATGAAGAATGGCTGAGAGAGTTGGAAGTGTTCAACCTGGAGAAAAGAAGGCTCTGGGAAGATCTTATTGCATGCTTTCTGTATTTAAATAAGGCTTATAAGAAAGATGGTGACAGGCTTTTTATCAGGGCCTGTTGTGATAGGACAAGGGGTAATTTTTTTAAACTAAGGGAGGGTAGATTCAGACTGGATGTAAAGATGAAATTTTTTATAATGAGGGTGGTGAAACACTGGCATATGTTGCCCTGAGAGGCGGTCAGTGCCCCATCTCTGGAAACGTTCAAAGTCAGGCGGGACAGGGGCTCAGCAACCTGATCTAGTTGAAGATGTACCTGGTCCCTGCAGAGGGGCAGGACTAGATGACCTTTAAAGGTTCCCTCCCACCCAAATCATTCTATTACATTCAATGTTTGTAACAGGTCCAGAAGGGGGCTACAAAGACATTCAGAGGGCTGGAGCACCTCTGCTATGAGGACAGGCTGAAAGACTTGTGATTGTTCAGTCTGAGAAGAGAAAGCTCTGGGGAGACCTTATAGCAGCCTTCTAGTACCTGAAGCGAGCCTAAAAGAGAGCTGGGGAGCTCCTTTTTACAAGTGCATGTAGTTATAGGATGAGGGGGTATGGCTTTACGTTGGAGGAGGTGTTGTGGTTTGAGCTAAATTAGAGTCAGATTTGTGACTAACTCAGCTGCTGTAACTAACTTCATTCTCTGAAAGCTAACTGCATATTATTGAGACAGTGTTCTTCTAGAAGTGATAACACAGGGCAGTGGTATGCAAAAAGGCCAATGCTTCTACTTAACAAATGCTTGTACTTAACCAAGGCCAAGCTTTTTCCTCAAGCTGGTGGGAAAGGGGCCACGCCTGCAAGGAGGGGCAAATAGGGCAGATGACCCTGAACTGACCAACAGAGTATTCCATCCCATAAATGTCATATTCCGTATAAAATTGAGCGATCACAAGGGTCTCATTCTCTTCTGAGATGACCAACGTCCAGTGAGGACCTCATTTGTCTGGTTGTTCCTGATCCGAGATCTGTGTGTTTCTGAATCCAGTTCCTGAGTCCAGCTCCCTCCTAGCTGTGGACCCATTCCCTCATGTCTGTTCTACTGTATTTGTGGTGACGTATAGTTATCGAGGGGTGGGGGTGCAACCTCATATATTTGTATATATTTTATTACTTTCTAATTATTTTTATTATTATTGTTATTGTTATAATTTCATTAAATCTGTAGTTTTAGTTTCCAACCTGCAAGTCTTTTTCTCTCATTGTTCTCTCCCCTTTCCCTGTGGAGTGGGGTGTGGGGATTTTGGGAGCTCAACTGCACAGTTTTAGCTGCTGAAAATTAGCTGAGTGGTGCATAACCATAATGGGGGGGAAGATTTACATTAGGCATTAGGAAGAAATTCTTCGCAATGAGAATGTTGAGCCAGCAGAACAGGTTGCCCAGTAAAGTTGTGGATGTCCTCATCCCTGGAGGTATTCAAGGCCATGTTGGATGTGGCCTTGAGTAGCCTGGTCTAGTGGGAGGTGTCCCTGCCCATGGCAGGGGGGTTGGAACTAGATGATCTGTAAGGTCTTTTTCAGCCCAAACCATTCTATGATTCTATGTTCCCAGCATCATGTGAGTGCTGTCCCAATATCATTTCTGACTGCAGTGGCACAAGCTTACCTGTTGACCAACTAGTACTATAACTTCAGACTTCTACTGGTGCCAAAAGGGGAAAAGCTTTGTGTTTCTTTCAGCTAATCACACCAGTGATCACACCACCACTGTCTCCTTGTAGTAACGGAGTCTTTACAGATTTACGTCATGTACTTCTGTGAAACCACTGCCTATTCTACTACTTTCTACACACACCTTTGTCAACGTTTCCACTCCTGGTGTGACATCAAGAGAATGATGAACCTCCTGGTCTGCTGTACTATGCAGTGCCCATAGGCTCCACAGCCCCGGGGACTTTCAGGTGTGTGGTGATGGGGTATAAAGACCCTGTTTTCAGAGGTTTCCTCTGAAAAGGAAACCAAAAAAACTTGAAAAGTTGTTGAATTCAAATCTCACGGGACATTACCAGCATTCATCTGTAGGCATACACACAACCAAACCAAAACAGGCCAAGCCCAGCAGAAGAAGATGAGCATTAAAAAGGACAAAACAGTACTTATGTTTCGATCCCCCAAAAAGTTAATTTTCTTCTCAGCAGCACTAAATGTAAAAAGCCAACAAAAAAAAAAGGGAGATATTGCTTGGCATCTTGATTGAAATAACCTCCCTTCACAGGAAGAAATACTGTGGCTTTCCAGGTGTTTGACAAGAGAAAGACAATGGTAGTTACAGGATCTTTCTACAATTCACAATTCTCAGCTGAGAGAAATTGAAAAAAACATTTGATTTAGGAGACATGAAGCAATTCTGAAGCGATGCAGTTGTGAAATCCATTAGTGCAAGCATCTTTCAAGGAATAGTAAAAGACTGGTGACATGTAGATGCAGCTTAGCAACTTTACAAACTCAGAATGTTTACTATGCAAAAGTTATGGTGCAACTCAAAAAAACAAACAAAAAAATTTATTTATGATATTTTTTCCTTGGGTTTTTTTACAGCATTATCAATGTACACAAAAATGAAAAATATTTTGTCTTATAATTCTGTGTTGAAAATCTGTTGCTCAGGTTAGTTTCTAAAGCCTTTGGCACGCCAAGAAGGCAAATACAAACTATGGCATTTCCTTCAGGGAAAAAGAAAAACAAGACAGGAAAAAAAAAATCAGGAGGGCCAGAGTATCTGTAAGCATCCACCATCTGGCTGCTGAGCTGGTAGCAAATGGACTTTAATATTTAGAGGTAATTACTTTTTTTAGTCAAAAAACATCAAAACTCTGTTTTCTTTTAAAAGTTTGTATGGTTCAGACTTGGAGTCCCTTCCTTCCTCTATCCCAAAATCACTCTCACCTTCCTCCCTCACCCAACTCTGCTATGGAAGTGCAGGCCAGTGGCTACTCCTGCTGTTCCTTTCCTGGCATGGAGCAACAATAATCAATATAATGTAAATCTGAGTACATAACGGCATCAGATATTGAACAAAGAAGTCAGGTATTAAACAAACTAGAGGACTGATATGGGAATGAAGACAATATCAAAGGCTACAATTACCACTGAAATGTGAGCTTTTCCACTGCTTCCGAGTCGTGCCATTGCTGATCAACCGAATGACAGCATACAATTGTGTTTCAGAGATACACACAGAAGAAGGTCAGATACTTCACTATTTTAATTTTCCAACATCTGTGTCAGGTCACATTTAGATTTGTTTCTCTGAATTTCTGGCATCTGGGCTCTAAGTCCAACAGTTCCTCCATAACTACAGCCCCCCAAATAAAATGGCATTGCCTTGGATGGCTTGCCTTGCCTTGCCTTCTTTTCCTTTCCACAAAAAAACTATCCTCTTTCTCCGAGACAGGAATTTGGTGTGGTTTTGTCACCAAGTTATGGTGGTTTGGTCACTAAGTTATGACAGTTCACGTTTTGAGAATGGCTTTTCCCAGGTCCATGCTGACCTCAGCCCCCCTGCAGCAGGTTCTGGGTGGTTTTGGAAGGCAGTGCAGCCATTGTGTTGACCCAAGAGCATCTACATGATCACCAGGTCTGGCATCTTTCCCTATGACACACAAAGCTAGCTTCTTGGGTATAATAGTCTGGGTGGGTGAAATCAAATAAACTGGTATAATTTAAGGCGAAGAAAGTAGCAGTGGTTTTGGTTAACTACACTGAATGTGTTAAAGACTGAGAATTGCCAGGAAAAGGACCATGCAAATTAAAGGATTTTTTTTCAGTAGCATGGTGAAATTAAAGAAAAGCTAAAATTAGCATTCTAACAGTAGATTTGCAGGTCCCAGTTCTGCCATTACTGAATAAATATGCTGAAATGTGGGAGGAAAAAAAGACTCTTACTTCTGGCAGGGAGCTGTGAAATGCTGTGATTATCAGGGAGTGGTGGAAAAGCTCCCTGGAATTAGCTAGTGGTCGTGTACAAGGCTGTTTCAAACACGGCAAACAGCTCGTACCTACTGTGAACACACCAAGAGAGCAGCCTTCATTCCCCCCGTCCAGATTTTTGCTGTAGGCTGGATGGTCCTGATCATTTTCTTCCTCTGCTTACAGCAAACACACTCTAATTTACCCATTAACATGACATGTCACCTTCCATCGTTAAATCATGGCCACAGTTTAAAGATATTAGTACAGAAAGCTCACAGTGATCCTTTTATATTCATATATGAAGGTCATCATCAAATATTCCTCATGTGAAAGCAAACCTAGCTAATTGTGTTGCTGTTTCATGTCACAAGTTATTGTACTGCCTGGTCATGGTTAAAAACACATCTTACTCTGAAAGTTTTGGAATAACAAGTATTTTTCAATGGTAAAATACCACAAGAATATGCTACTATTTTTCACTCATCCTGCAGCTTATTTTAACCACTGCAGCTATAGTGAAGTCATTGCTGGGATGGTGGACAACAAATATTTAACAGTACTCAATAATGCTATGCAAAAGTGTAGGGCACAACTGAGGAAGAACACCATATCCAATTGAAGAGGCAGAGGAATGCAGCAGGCAGAATGTAATTACTTGTATGAGAATTTGCCTTGGAAACTGAAGCAACACCTCACTCCTTTGAAAAATGTAAGTTTTAGCATATAATCATCTAAGCTTTTTTTGCTAGGTGAACATTGCATTACTAGAGTGTTGGCAGGAAAGTTAGGGTGGAAAAAAAACCAAATAGAACAGATTGAATCTTTCTTGAATGTCTATTAATTTCAAGCTGATATAAGGAAAAAAATGCCATAACTGCCTAAGGAAAGCAAAATGGAAATAAAAGGGAAAACAGGGTTTGTTTTGGGCTTCACACATTTCTGAAATTCTGGAAGCCATGGTGAGAGGGAGAAAGAACCCAGAATACTTCTGACCCAGGAAATGGTAAACTCCATACAAGTTCCATTTTTTTCATTGGATTTAAGACCTGGGGAGATTTACATTTGGAAACTGTTGAAAACGGTTTGGCAATTCATTATGGCTTTGATGAGAGTGCTCAGATGTTTGAAAAAATAGCCTGTGATCTTTTGAACGTCTTTAAGTCCTGGAAGGAGGGCCTTACTCATTAGTAAAAGCAAAAGTCAGCATCTAGAAAGCAATTCAGCTTCAGCAGCGGGGGGATGTCTGGTGTTTAGAAAACCAAAATCCAGCCTTGAGATTCTGGCCTTCTACCACCAGGCACTGTGAAGGAGTGGCCATAGGGAATTGCATCCACCCAAATAGGGAAGCTCTAAAGACAGGCACAGACTTTAACTCTGTCCTCAATGGCCCACATGTCATACTCTATATTACTGGAAGGTGCCTTTCCCATTTCAAATCAAAGTTTGTAGGAAGACAGCCAAATTACAACACAGAGCAGAGATGTTCAGCTACGCTTTGCAAAAATGACCTCAGAACATTCTACAGTGACCTGGTCAACATTCAGAGTTTTGGGAAGTGGCTGACTACAACTCACCTTCGTCTTTCCAAATCAGGAGAAATGGGCTCCACCCATTCCTGTTTCTCTGGAAAGCTGCCAAACCAGCCAGTAAGAGGCACGTGCCCTCCTGCTTACTTAGACACCCTGTGTAATAGAAGACACATGCTCTGATACAAAGGAAGAGCAAGTGGTGGTTTATACACCATGTGTAGAGGACAAAGACGTGTAGCTCACCACATTAACCTTAATCCCTTGGGTCCTGGAAGCAGCACAGCTAAAAAAGCTAATTAGCTGAAGCACAGTAGCATGCAGACGTAGCAATATTCCCTCTCATCCAGAAGCTAACTTGGGTGAGCAGGATCTACATATGTGCCATAGCTGAAGGAGAGACAGAGGATAGGGATACGTGGCTTCAGTCACTGCTCCCGTAGTGGGTTTGTTACACTGTCTGATTTTCCATAGCTGATGAAAACTTGGTGTTCTGGTATCTATATGGGCCAAAGACAAACATTATACTTTGAAATACAACAGTATACAACTGAAGAAAGAAATAATACAGAAGATGAGGAGATCTCATGGGGAGATGAGTCTCAAATATAAAATTCACTTTCATGACATATCGTATATTAGGTTAGCCTTCCTTCACAATGTTCCACAAAACCAGTCTTAATAGAGACATTTACAAGCACAGAGTATAGATTTGGAAGAAGCAAAGACCTATTTTATTCCAGTAAATTGAGAGAAACTTTCCATGTGCACATGCACATTTGAGCACTCACAAAATCTCCTCAAGTGTAACTTTAAGAGAAGCAGCAGCATTGCTTGGATCAGATCAGCCAGAACTACTTCATTTTGATTGAAGAAAGGAAAAACAACAACAGTAAAACTCAGACCACTGGGTTCAACAATTTTGGCCAAGTCCTAAAAATAGAACTGCTTTCTTATGGAAGGAAATACCAAAATAACCCCCAATCCAAAACAAAACAAAAACAAAAAAAACCTGTCCAAAAGATCTGAACTGTTCTCAAAATTGTCTGAATTTAGTGCCAAGCACACAGGGCAGCCTAATGTTTAAGAGACCGCCTATGCCAGCTCTGAATCCCTCCAGTAACTAGAGACTGCATATCCAAGACTGGGAAGTGACTATGGAAAAAAACCAGCAGCTTTACTGCTTGCAAGGAGAGGGTTTGGCCCTATTCATGAAGCCAACATCTCCAGCCTTCCCTGCTACCCAGACCAGGCATCTTTTGTAGCACTGATCTGCATGAACAGAGGGAGTTCATCCAGAGGTTCCAGCTGCATAGTGTTCGCATGGCCTTGCCCTTGCCATGCCTGCTGGGCACATTGGTTCCCCCCAGCAGAGAATAGGGCATTACTGGTTGAGAACAGATCTGGTTTTGCACAACAAATCACCATTGTAAATTATTTGCCTGAAATTATCACCATGAAGCAAGGCCTTGCTGTTCTTGGTGCTGTATAAACGCAAAAGTATTTCTGTGGGACTGATAAATCATCGGGGACATGCTATCAGTGGCATGAAAAATAATTTAAGAGGAAAGGCAGTTTTCTGTTTCCCTGCCTGCATTGTTCAGAATGAGTAAAACACAAAAAATAATGTTAAGAAAATAAGTAATAAAGCAGCTTACGTTTATCCCCTGTGAGACTCCCTATTATCTTACTAAGAAACAGGCATAAATACAGCTCCTCATGATTTTTCTTTCATGCTTTGTCTGATCTCAAAATGTACAGTATTAAGAGAAGGTATCCCCTTCAGGGACAGAATATAGGAACAAATGCTTTCTGCGCATTATGCTGGCAAGAAATGCAGGTCTTCATTATCCATGCAGGAAGACAATATTCTGGATTTTCACAAGTCACCTGAAAGCTTCATGCTAAAACACCTGAAATGTCACTACTGACATCTGGAAATGAGTTCTCAAGTGTTATAAAACCCAGACCTCCTTCTCTTTTTCTCTAGACTGATGGTCTAACAGATGTTTGTGAAAAACACCTGAAGATGCAACCTGCAAAATCACCAGGAGGGCAACTCCACCATCTCCCTCTACAATCCTTTCCAGCACCTGTTGTTAATGTGAGGCATTTCACTTGTGGTCCAAGGCAGTTTCTGTATTAGTGACATTTACTTTTGCCTTTGGTATAACAAGGTATTAAAGAAAAAGTGCATAACAAAATTCTTAGTAGTACAATGTCAGTTAATCTTCATCAGTTTATTGCTGCTGGACAGGCTCCACTGTAGCTCCATCAGTTTCCACATAAATTCCAGATCCAGTTATAACTGCAGTTTCCTGAAAACCTTCGTTAGGGTGGCAGGATAACCTACCTTCTTCCACTACACATGGCTGCAATTTATATAAGGAGCAACAGAGGCCAGGACATTTAAAGAAGAAAGGTCACTTCTCTTCTCATGTAAAAAGGGTTTTTAAGGAGCCAGGATCTCAGCTGAATATTTGTATGCCAAATATAAGAAATATAATATGAGAGAAACAGAAGTACTATTTTGGGTCACATAAGTATCATATTCTGAATAATCCTTCTATTAGCAAGCAGCCCTTTCCTGCCTCTCCTTTCTTTCCAGTGTTTAAAGACCTCAGGCTTTCACATTTCCATTGCTGCTGTGAGGACGTCAATCTGAACTTTAATTTAGCAAGAAGCACATCACAGAGCACAGAGCAGCAACTCTCATAGTTGTTTCAAAGTGTGTTTTCAAGGAGAAGGTCAATATTTTTTATATTAGAATCATAGAATTGTTTGGTTTGGATTGGAAGGGACCATGAAGGTCATCTAGCCCAACCTCCCAATCTATCTAAATATTAGATTTATCTTCTTTCTAAATGCCTCACCCAAATAAGTAATCAAAGAGAAGTAAAGCCTAGAGCAATCAGTTTGGATTTCATCATGTGATTCTGGCCTGGTGTGTAAGAAAACACTCCATTAACTTAACAAGCAAAATGTGCATTGGAAATATTATTCTAAGCATTTAATGGAGTTGCATAACTCTTGTGTGCTTGTTAGAGATACTAAACACAGTCAAGAGAAACATTTTCTTAAATAAAAAAATACCCTTTTATTATAAAAAACAAAAGTTGCTTGTGTTTCTTACAGACATCTGGTATGGAAGTACTTCAGATAAACATTATCAGGGCTCTTCAGGTAACATGATTAATAAAAATACTAATTAAAAATAGTTTCTTTCCAACAAGATAAAATAAGAATTGAAATTTTTTTTTGCAATGTTTTGCTTTCCAGGTGGCTATCACAAACGCATACACTTCAGTGTACAGAGTGGTTAAATTTGGTTTTCTAAGAGCCTGAATAATTATGGTATTTTCTCCCACCCTGTCTTTTTCAGTTTAACCCTATGTACAAATTTTAAAGTTTCCGTAAAGTCTGGACCAACTACATAATCCCCTTGGAACTGAAGTTATGCCTGCAGTAGGCAAGGCTCTGACTCTGAGGAGTGAGTGCAGGAGCATTTTTAATTACAGCAAGACCCTATGCATTTATGATTACTTACGTGCACTTGACCCCGCCAGTTGTCTAATCCTTCCTTTTAACTTCTCCACGGTCTATTAAACATCCCCATTTACAAGACTCTCTGCTGGAATCAAACCCTTGGCAGTTGCAATGTCTGCCTTTCCCACTCACAATGTTCTGACAGCCCCTAACATATTCCAGTCCAGATGTGATCTCTCTATGGTACGTGTCTAAATTGAGTCGATGTCACTGACAAAGATCAAACTGCTACTTAAAGTGTCTCGAAGCTTGATTTCCTTCCCAGCAGACTCACATCTTGAAGCTGAGTAGACATGAAAGGCTGCATGCAGCTGCAAGCGGTACTAGGTAGGAGAACAGGGCAAGCCTCACATGATCTGAGGAGCAAGTGCTTCTGTGGCAGCGGTACAGGGAGAAGTGAGGGGAAACAGGTGACAGATTCCTGGCCCTAGAGTAAATACATGCCTAGAAAGCATGATGGTGATATTCATCCATGTACAGTGGTGATACTCACCTGCCACCCTGCTCATGCACAGTGATGACACAGACAGCATTAGATAAATAGGTTCTCTTGAACAGAAATGAAATATTTCATGCCATTTCCCTTCTTTTCAGCGTTGCTGGATTCCTTTTGACTTACAGCTCAGAGTTCATCACAAATGCCATCTTGAATACCAACCTCTCTACAAATTCACAACATTCAACAGTACAACATGCAGCATAGGTCTTCTGCATGGAAAAAAGGTTTACTGCTCTCAAGTACATAGAATAATTCATGAATGCTGTCCTGAAGATGACTGCCAGCTAACATTAAAATATAATCAAGAATACAATTCCTACTCTTTTCAACTGATAAGTCACAATGTAAACAAAATCACTGCTTTTGCAGGGAGATTAAGAAACTAAGCAAAGAGCTATAGCATATACAGTTTTATCTGTGTTATCATTATTTACAATCAGACAATTCATTTTCCGTTAAAGTTGTATCCTTTTCTTCAGCAAAAGTATTCTAGCAGGGAGAGAGAGAGGAGAAAACTCTTGATTCCACTTTCAGAAAAAGGCCATTTTGCCATTAATATACTGGAAAAGGGCCAACAACTATCTTCCTGGAGGGCCTACAGAAATAGAACTAGTACAGGGGAAAAAAGATCTTTGAATTAATTCTTGCAATACCAATGTAAAAGAAAATCATGTGCTTGCCAGGCAAGTTCTTTAGGTCTAGTACAGACAGAATGTGTACTTTGAAAAAGAGAATCTATTTCCTAGGTAATAATGTTCTTTGGAAACCATTCCATGCTCCTAGAAATTAAACTGTGAAGTTTATTTTCTGGCTATGTGGTAGGGGAACACAGATCCAGGAAATACACTCGTCATTCTCAGTGGAATAGAAAATGTCTGTCTCGCACAACTCTTTTAACCTTCCATGTTCCTCTCTTTATTTTCCCAGCTATCATTTTTCTACTTAGTCCTACAGCTAATCTGGTCTCACTGAATGCTAATTTCTTTATCTATATTCCATTCCTGAATAAATGCTTGCAAGGAGCTGTTATTCAAAACCCTCTTCCAGTGACTCCAAGCACTGAGGGAAACAAAACCAGAGGCCTGATAAGGTCTCACTGCATGATTGTGAGGGGTAGGGGAAACTAAAGTTTTCTCAGTTTCAACTGCTAAAAAAAGAGCCTTCTTATTGTTCTGGTAATGGAAGGGAGAAATAAATTAAATTAGGGAGTTTCAGAAAGCAATCCAAATGAATTACTTCAGATTTTGTTGTTAGAAAGTAAAATGAAATTAAGAAATTGGTAAGATCCTAACTATCCTGTTGTAAAAATGTGAATATTTTTTCTGAGTTATATCCTAGCAGTGAGAAAACCACTATCTCGTTTGAAGAAATACATATGTAAGTGTGTATATATATAGCAACAACGGATACAATATAACTTCTAATAAATGTCAGCTTCTTCACATAGTACACAATGGACTGAAGAGTTTTGTACTAATTCTCCTCCCTACTGGGATGAAAAATCCTGTGGCATTTAAATTCCACTCTGCAGCTAAACATTTTCAGTACACACCATATGTTTCTTGCCTTGGGTAAAAAATCAATTTGTTAATTTTGTTGTTAATTCGGAGAGAGAGGAGTGCTATTTCACGGCCTCTGTGTAATTATCCATCCCTTAACTATGTCTTGTTTTCTTCCAGATAAACTGTGGGGTTTGGAATATGTAGTAAAGAGGAGAAAATATTCTAGAATTTGCTTTTCTTTTCAAAAGGTATTTAAATTGAGGTATCTGGTAGTACTTGGAAATAACTACTTAGAGAATAATGGTTCTTGCTAAATCCTGTGTTGCACCTCATGCAATACTTTCAGTCACTGTGCTGGATGAAAGTGAGGGTATTGCTGGAGATTCCACTAAAGATATGTAAAGATTTAAAATTCCAAGATACATTACGTAATCAATTCCTGTTGTTTCTGAACTCCAAATTTCAATATCATTGCATATCCTGTCCCTTAAAAAATGACACGGGGTGTAACGATAATTAGCATTTCCCCTTCTCACGCAACAAAAGGTGATGGCATCTTTAAGCACACACATAAATCTTCTGGAATTGTGTGTTATGAAAAACCTGAGGCAAGATGCCCAGTATCTCCAGTATAAGAATATTGTACTTCATAAATAAAATGCAGAATGGGATTAATAGTATCTAAGACACTTAATAGCTCAAAATCTAGGCAGAGATGAATTAGCATACAGATAACTTTGCACTCAGCATGTCTAAGTCTTTGACTAATTTAAGCATTTTAAAAGCATTTCATCTGTATCTCACAATTCCAGGAGCACAGCAAGCCTTTTGCTCCACTGCGATTTGGATGTTTTAAGTGGTAAATCCTGTGTGCCATGTAAGCATCTGCTTCCGTTATAGTTGTTCTGGCTTTTAAGAAACTGCTTTTAAAAGCTTCCTCCAGTTTCTTTTCAATTCTTTCAATAAAATTTGCAGAATATATTTCATTTGCATAAAATTAGCACATATATTTTTTTGTGACATCATCCTGTGACCATTATTTTTGACTGTGCAAAAGAAAAATATTTGTATTTTACAATATTGACCGCAACATAAACTGTCAACACACCAGTCAATGTCTGACCTGACCTCTTTCTGTCAGAAACAGGACTACAGCAATGTACGAATCTAATACTGATTCAGTGTTCAGGAACTTCATTAATTCTTCTTGGGACTCCTGGATAAGACAGAAATAATAATTAATACACTTCACAAAACCTGCTTTGAAAGTTTTGACATAGATTTACTGAGGGTGGAGTTTTCTAACTTGAACTTGCATATATTACCTGAACTTATTTTCTCCCATCTGAAGACTGAAGAACCTGTGAGGTAAGGCCCTCATTGGTATGAATTTTCATAGTTCTTCCTTTTAGGTCTCACTTCTCATAATAAAGTGTTCATGGAAAGCTCTATTCAACCCCCTTCTACATTTTTCAATAAGTGAGCATTCAAGTAGCTGATTATATTGGGAATATGGAAATTACAGACAAGAGTACAAAAGCTTATTACTTGCTATTTAGATAAATGCTACACATATCTATTCCCTTTTACCCAGGCAGGTGGTGGAGGCCCCATTCCCGGAAACATTCAGGGGGAGTTGGATGACGCTGTGAGCAACCTGATGTAGTTAAAGATGTCCCTGCTTCTGTAAAGGCCTCTTCTAACCCACAGCATTCTACGATTCCGTGATCCTATGATTCTGTGATTCTATTATTCTATGATTCTATGATTCTATGATTCTATGATTCTACGATTCTATTCCTTGGAAAAAATATACTGTAAAATCTCCAGGTTCTTTGGCCAGTTCAATTTGCTGTCATTAAACTCCCTAATGATATTTGCCTGCATCTTTTTCTCCTTCCAGCCGTTTTATTCCATTTTTAGGGCCTATACTGCTTTGCTCAGTTAATGCTCTCTGAGAGACTCATCTTTATCCCAGCTGCTGAAATACAAAACAAGGCAAACAAGAAGTCTTTGTTCCACCATATTTTTCTGCTGCTCTTCTCATTTTCTTTTCAAGAGTCTTCTTCCACACCAAGAAGACAGAACTCTTTCCATGGCATTGACCCAAGAAGCCTTTTTTCTTTCAACATTCCTTCTCCCCGTCCCTAAATCTCTTCTTACTTTTGGGACAATATTTTCTTTTAAGCCTCCTGCCTACCTGCTCGGCACTGAGACTCGCATACAAAAGTTGCCTCCTGCTCAACTGTGTGATATCTCCTGCTTCAGCCCAATTCCTCCTCAGCTCCAGTGTTACTTCTTCCCACAAAACTGATCCATTTAGCTGGTTGGACAGGGAAGAAAACTGTCAGATATCTTACCTTCAAGGTGGAGTTTAACACAACAGGAACAGTGGAATCCATTGGTCCTGTCTGAAGTACGAACCTTCAGTACTTACACTTTCATAGGAACTTTCTTGCACTTTGTAAGTGATTTTTATGCATGTTCCCTATTTTCATTTCTGTCTAGGTCTAGGTTTTCATTTCCTAATCATAGGATTAGGAATTAGTTGTAACAAATTAGATAAATCAACGACCAATTCACTACTTCGTGTGTTTCAGTCATTCTCAAAAAACACCAAAGAAAACCCACAAAAATTTGTCAGTGTGTTTTCTGTAGACAGAAGAAAATAATTTGGTCTAGGTTATTTATTGTTTATTGCTTTCCAGGTCTAGCCCTCACTATAAAAAATAAAGATTTTTCTTTTAAATACCCTGCAAAGCAACAGTAGCTGTTTTCACAGACTAAGTATTATACTTCTAAAGAAACACTGAACTAGGAATTGAATTGTTGAGACCTCCCTCAGTTTCATGTATCACGCACAAAATTTAGCAAATTCGAAATACATCATATAAATATAGAGCAGTATTTAAAATGAAGCAAATGCAGGAAGGAGCCCAAACAACTGAGTCTGCAGAAGCAGAGCTTTGAGGAGAATCCTGCTTTAACAGATTGTCTCTATATTTCCTTATTATTGCTTAGACATGAATCACTGCAGATTGTAAGGGCAAAGCAGAACGTTAAGACAAAACATGATCGTATTACACATACAAATCTCAGGTGCCACGTTGACTTTCTCATTTCTGGTTCCACAGGATAATGACACTTTTTGTTAATCCTCAATATATTCATAACTGGCTTCCAAAGTGGGCCTAAGTGGGGCAACTTCTCACAGGGGACCTTGGCAGGAAGAATGCAAGAGTAAAACCTTCAAAAGGGTTTATGCATGTGGGGGTCGTTACATGAGACTTTTTTCTAGGATGGGATACAGATCTAAAGCTGTCTGGTTCTTAATATCCATGCTAAATCATTGGGAACAGTATAAACGATGGTATTTCAATAAAGAAGAGCAAACAGCAATTTTCAGTTATGTTGTTGCTCTATTCTAACATGCAGTACGCTGTGACT
Organism: Cuculus canorus; assembly: GCF_017976375.1. Classification (NCBI taxonomy): domain Eukaryota; kingdom Metazoa; phylum Chordata; class Aves; order Cuculiformes; family Cuculidae; genus Cuculus; species Cuculus canorus. The sequence continues at coordinate 42,157,588 of NC_071403.1, read as the reverse complement.
GAACCATCCAACATCTGGACTGTGAATAGGATTCTGCCAAAGCCATACACGGTGATTGCCAAACTGCTGAGCCCACGTGTGGCTTCACAGCTTGATATCATGAGAGCTCAACTATGACTCAAATTCTGAAAAATCACCAGGTCTATGGTTGCAATATGATTCAGCAGTTTGGAAGACAGCCTTCTTAAGTAAAAAAAGAAAACAGCAGCAAAAAAGGCTGCAATTGACCATATATGGCATACAACTCTGAACAAAGAAGTAAATGTCTCAAACACCTTCACTTTGCAGCAGAGCTCCATAACTTGACTGGCTAATACAAAACATGGGTGGTCACAGTATCAGGGGCTAAATTCTGCTCCCCTAACAGCAATGCAAACTCAGATGAACTCCACTAACTTCAGTGGTACACAGTCTGTTTAAATGTGAATACACCGAAGCTCCTTGACATGCCTCTTACTGGCGCTGTTTGAGGTAAGTTTGAAATCATTAACCAGGTGGAGAGCATGCTCTCTTACCAAAGAAAGCTACCAGTGGCATTCCAGGAATGTAGCTAGAAAGGCGGAGTCTGTCCCTACCACACAAAGATACTTGAGTTGTAAATGAATTAAGACTTGTGAACTGACAAGGAACAAAACCCAGGGTTCTGCACACACACAGAATGAACTGGGAACCTCAGTCTTACACTAATTGCTCTGTGTGCTCCAGGGATGTTTACACATGCATAAAAGGTGACCATAGCTTGCCAAAATGAGATGCCTACTGGCCTGGTACATGGAAGAGTTCAGCTACTAATTCACATTGCAAAACCTATTCCTCAACCTTGGCTCCTTGCCTTCTTGAAGATAAAAATAGTTAAACCATGATTTTTCTCCATTTATTGATCGTTTGGGTGGGCCAGCTCTCCACCAAGCCATGAGAGTGCTCAGCCTTCATGCTGTGCTGCTCAGCCCTGCTTGGTCAGACAGGTCAGACACCGCCCATCCATCTGTACTGCCCTCATTCATCTGTTGATGATGCCTATGCTTCCTTTGCCAAGCAGAGTGGCTTAACGAATGTTCTCTAGTCCTTACAAAATACATGCTCGGTCATTCGGGAAATGAAAAAAGAAGAAGTGGAATAAATGCCGCTCCAGTTCAAGTTGAACAATTTGTTCAGCGCTACAAAATGTTGCTTTAGGAAAGCTTCCTTTTAATATAGTACATGAGACAAATGGAGTCCTTTTTTCTCACTCCCTTCTCTTTACCAGTAATTGAATGAAGTGGAGATTGTGAGGTAAAATCAAGCACATCTGGGTCAATTAGCATGGAAAGTCAATTCTTTAAAACCTGATGGATGCCTCTGGGAATCGCACTCTTCACAGCACGAATCTCAGTGCAGTGCCCCACTCTCAGCAACTCAACTCAATTAAGCCATTACGTGGTTCTTTAAATCTGAGGATCCAGGGGAATTGGTTAATTGTCTGCTTGTCATGGTTCCTCCTCAGGGAGCATGTAAACGTCTTCTGTTTCTCCTATAGATGTGCAGTGCACATAAGAACAATCCATTTTAGCTGACTTATTCAAAGCTTATTTCTCCCGTGGGAAAATTAATCTTCCTCCTCAAGCACTGCCCAGAAGAACAAAGCTCTCCAGTTGAAATAAGCTATGCCATCAATATGGAACAGGTTTTCAATGACTACAGTCAAGTTTATGTTTTCTTTTCCTTGCAAGACTCAAGTATTTTGCCCTGCTTTCACTGAGTCATACCTTTCACAACCAAACTCCTCAGGTCTGCAACAGGGTTTCACCGTTCTCCACAGGTATGAGCAGCTCTGTCGTTGTCTTGGACCTTCCTTAACATGCTGTAAGTCACCCACTGACTTTACAATCAGCGGAGCCTGAGCAACTGTCTAAGCATTTACAAAGCACTTTATGCCATGGACAGAGCTGGGCATCTCCAGAGGATAACTCACTCCATATCTGGATAGATGACTAGGTTGACACATTGAGGGATGCTTATCTGTTCCCCACTGAGAGCCACTCTGGATCCACTGAACCAAGGGGACACTAAAAATATCTTGGACAACCAGCCTGAGGCAGTCATCTCACTTTCAGACTGTAAAATTGATGAGATTAATCCCACTCACATCTCCCCACTGCTGTCAACTGTGACAACCACCCAGGAAAGACAGACTTCTGTCCCTGCCTCACACTATGTCAGTGAGCTTCTCTTCATGTGCACACAAGTGGTCTCTTTCACTCTTCTTTTGTTTCATGTTTCAGACTGATGAATGACCCAGATCTCTAGCTGGCCTTGGTAGAAGACAGTTACTGGGTGCTCAGGACTGTGGAAAATAAATCACCCCATTTAACCCCTAAATAAGGATTTAGAAAAGTAACTTCAGCTTCAGGTTTTTTTTTAAACTTGGCACGGTATTAAAATCCATCCATGGGGGCGAGTTAATTTTTCACCATCAAAGAGGTGTAAAACATCTTCTCCAAGGTCATACAGCAGGATTACTAGGATTAGAATGCCACAAATTTTGTGTGCTATAACCAGAAAATTATTCTGTTTCCTAAATGTAACATAACTGGGACACAGTCTGATAAATGGAGACTGAGCAAGCAACACTAAATCTACTGATGTGTTCTGCAACGTCTGGATGTGTCCCCAACCCTAGCTATGAAAGGAAACGTAATTATGGTGATGGGAAAAAGCAGTCCACCCATCATTTGGGTTACCACACATATATGTAACCTATTCCAAATTTAGAACTGCAGTAATGTCTCTTACACTCTTATCTCCCTTATATCCCTTTTTCCTTAAGTTATAAGCTTGCCATCATTTCCTCTGACAGGAGAAACAATGTATTTTGATGCACGCACACCAGTCAAAGAGCTATCACATCAATCAGGACATGGGGAATGGCTGCTCAACATCCACCAGAAAGCTGCCATTGGGGGTGGACACCTTCACTTGCACACGTAGATCTAACTAAAGTGTTTGCTCAGGCACAATGCTGGGGGTGAAGGACATAAGCTAAGCCTCAAGAAGAAAGTTCAAGGAGAAGAGGAAGATCAAGAAGCTGGAAAAGTTTATAAAGCTTTCTTGTGTTTTAGAACCTACGCCAGTATTAAAAATGAGGCATATGTCTCAGTACTATCTCAGCCATGAATGCAAGGCATAGAGATTCACAAGCCTTATTTAAACAGCCTACTTTAACTCTGAGAAGCAGAACAGCATAGCACACAGACCAGGCTAACTTACACAACTTCTGCAATGGCAGTTTAGACCAGTCAGCTCCTTGCACCTAAAAATGCAAATTTACATTGGTGTCCTTAGCATGTATCGCTCATTAGGTTTACACCATCTGGAGGGTCTGTCTTCAGAAGTTGTGCAATACTTATGTGTAACTTAAAAATTTCATCTGCAGCCCTAGAGCACATGCAAGGGACCTTGACAACAAACTTTCTGGTTCTCCTGTCTGTCTACAATCCAGGAACACAATGCCAGACACTTTTCCTCCAGTGATGGACTGGCATGCAACTATTTTTATACACTTCAGCTTGCCTTGGTTACAGAAAAGAGAGGAAATATTTTATTAACTTCCATCTCATAACTCAGAGTGCAGATAACTAGACTTCCAGTTTCACCAAATTTTTGTGGACAAAAGAGAAGTTGGTCATTGCCAGGTGTTTATAAACGCATTCAGATTTACCTAATGTTGAAAAGGAGTTCTGATTGTAACTTAAAACTGCTAGTATCTTTAGGCTGTCACACCTAGATGTTTATCAATTGTTACAGCAGTATAAGCAGAGGCAGCAGTGAGAATTAGAGAAAGGGATTGTGACCTGCATATTCCCATATGAAGCCACCTTCTTGGAAGTGCCTTCTTGCACTGAGCGACGTATGTCACAGCAAAGTAATCCCTGCCACAGCAGTGATAGCCAGTCCTAGTGCAGTGGTGCCAACTCTGTCAGCATTCAGTGCTTTCAGGCAGTCACAAATTAGAGCTTCACATCAAAGGGACTCTCCTTTCACTTTCCACCCACAGTCAAAGCAACATAATAACTGTGTTTTCTCTGAAAATAACAGATGATCATGTATATGCATTTGGAGCAATCATAAAGTTGTGCTAGATTCAAGGTTGTTCAATTCCCCTTTTAGAAAAAAAAAGAAAAATAACCAGCAAACTGACTCTTCTGCCTTTCTTACTGCCTGGAATTCACCAAGGTGATGCCTGATCAACTATGTCTGGAAAAAGAAAAATAGGGAAGGACTAGTTTAATCACAGCAAATTCAATCCAACCAAGTCAACAGCAGCTTAGAGGCTTTCTGAATGCTTTGGCATCCATATGCAAGGAGTTCCCCCAGTCAACCTTGCGGTAAAAAATGTATCTGCACCCCAAAGTTAATGCAGATACAGGCCAGTAGCAGCTGAATTGATTCCTGATGATAAAGTATAGTAGCCTCTACAGTTAATATACATTATATACATGTCAAGGAAGGAACAGACCATTGCACGGCAACTCCATGTAGCACAGCAAACTCCTGACTGCCCTGCATACTCCATGCTGTAGTCTCCTATCCCATTCTGGAGACTGTGTAAAATGCTGCCACCACGTTTATGCTAGGTCCACTTTGATGCAAAAGGAATACATGGAATGTGATATACATATACACAATAAAGACAGGCCTTCTTCTAAAGAAAGGCCTTCTTCTACAGCTGTCTGTAACACCTTTGAAATGTTGTATATGCACCTTAAAAGGAAGAAAAAAAAAAGAAAAAAGAAAAAAAAAAAGGAATAATTTACAATGAATAAGAATTTCTTTTTCTGACCTTTCTTCAGAAACAGCTCCAGCGCAAAATCTGATATGTTCACCTTGGCATTCCAAATACACGTACACACATGAACATACATACACATACATGTGCACACACTCAAAACCCTCTCTCCCCAGGAGGATGGCCTTCTCTTTTTCAAGTACATACCAGCAGGATTGCATACACTGAAGAAACAGAGGAAGAAAACAGCCATGTTTTTTCACACAGTCGTTTTTATTCTGCTTGCAGCAGTTCTTTCCTTTTACAGCCACAGGCAAGGGTTGAATCCCAGACAAGCCAAAGCCAGTCTATGCGGGATGTAAATGAGACCACACCTTCCAAACGCTGTCCAATCATAAGGGAAGAGCATGGCTATAAATAAAACCACACCTTTGCTGAACCAGCCTCCTCTTCTTACGTGAAACAATTTCCACATACATAAGACCACTCCCTCAGATGGCCTGCCTACTTCCATTCTTGATGAGAGACATGTAAGCAAGGCCAATCCTTTTTACAAACTCTTAAGCAAAACTGGGAGGACTGTAAGGAACTTGTACCCTCCTCTTGTTCAGAGGAAAGCTAGTTCCTTCTTTGGAAAACTCTTTCTTGCTGTGTGTGGGATACCATGAGCCAGCACAAATCTTTCCTCAGTCTTCCTGTCAGGCTCTGAAGACTGCTTTACAACCAAATGGTTTGCTTATAGGACACAGATACACATTTTAAGACATCACTTTTACCTCGCAGTGACAAGCCTTCTCAGCTTGACATTAACTGAGTGCCTTCCTTCCAACTGATCAGAACTAAAAAACCACAACAATGGAAACTGTGAGATCCTCCTGCATTTTCTCTTATATCTTTCTTTCCACATGCACATCCAAAGCTGATTTTGAGACTTCCAGTCAAATGCAAGAGGCTTGTCCCAAAAGGTAAAGAACGAAACTGTAGCCAGGCTTCAGTGTAACTTTTTCCAGATGTCAGAGCTTACTAAAATCATCTCTAAAATCTACTCTGGTTTGGGCCAACAATCAGCATAAGTATCAGTAAAACACTACAGTCGCTAGAGAGTCATTTAACTACTTGGAAGCACTTAAGATGTCTAGGTCAGCAAGCCAAACTTGAAGGCATTGTGAGAGGAGAAACACAGTTCTTATCGACTCTCCTCATAATAAGGAAGTCCAGGAGAAATGAAATAGGTAGACCCCAGCTTCCTACAACAAGATATTTGAGACAAAATGAAAGCGATTGCAATGGCACACGCTTTAGCCAAAAAAGTGGTTTTCAATAAAATTGAAAAAGGGTGTGCTGCATTCCCACAGAAATGGTGGAAACACAATTGTTGTCCAAGTTTAGGAAAACAAAATTGTCCACATTTTTTAAGTGTGTGCTAAAGAAAAACTATCACTTTGAACATCTGATGGAAGACTATTAAAGAAAATCATTATTATTATCGTGGCTCCCACGAGTGATACAAGAGGCCAGGATCTGTCAACATTTTCCTTATAAATGCATCTTTCAGTAGAGTCTAAATTGTCCTGAAATAGCTAGTTGGGACAAAGATCTGGACTGTGAGATCTCTGGAAGAAAAACTGCATCTGGCTGTTTACAAAATCCTGCTCTAAAGGGAATGTGAGAGCAGAAAAAAGAGCATTTTTAGTGGTTAAAGATAGCTTTCTTGTTTGCACCACTTTACAGTGCTAATTGGTGATCAGTAACCAAAAAGGAAGTTTGGGATTGGTGCTGATGAGCATCAAGAAGTCCACATGCACATTCAGACATCTCCAGCATTTTCTTCTGAAACATGCAGCAGCCACCTAACACAGACTACTTCATGATATACCTGGAGCTCACATTTCCAAGGGCATCCTGGACAAAACCCAGCAAGGACCACAGCAGGAAAAGAAAGATTCCCAAACATTCTTGATTTTCAGCAAAGAATAATTTCATGCCTAGGCTTAAAACGAGGCTGTATCTAACGAACTAGTTCGTTAGGCTTAAAGGATAGCACTCAAACCAATGGATAGATGCAGTTTTCCTTTTTGAGCCTGCCCACTAAAAGTAACCAGAACAAAGCTGTACATTTTAATGGAAGGCAGAAAGGAAGTAAAATGAGAAATGCAGACCCAAGTCCAGTTCCACAGATATTTCATTCTACCGACCGAGAGTACTGGTTTCCATCCACGGCTTCTGCCTCATTGCACTGTTTGGTGGCCCAGGCCTCTCTCACATAGATGTAGCACCTCCCAGCTTTCTATTTGCTACTAAAACTTCTTTGCATACTTCAACTTCCATAGATGTAAAAATGAAAGAGTCAATTGTGAAGTCAATTAACATTTCCCTGTACCAAGGTAATTAGGTGTTGGGCAGAAAAGCAATGAGACCTAGTTGAACACTCACCATGGGATACTCTTTCTTTCTCTCCATATGTTTTTCTGCTTTGCAGTTTGTTGATCTTCTCTTCAGTGATTTCCTTCCTTCACATTTCTGCTCCAGTTTATGCCATACACCTCCTCTTCCTCAGTCTTCCTTCTTGATAATACTCAGCCCCTTCTCATTCTCTATGGTCTTTTGCTGCGACAGTCTTAAGGTCCACTCTCTTTTCAACAGCAACACCCCTAAAGCCAAATGACCTTACCTTCGATCTTATGAAATAGCCATCCTGGGTTATTGGTTCTCCCCTATTTTGCCAGAATTTACAAGCTCTTTCATACAAACATGCTCTTCATGCAGCACAACTGGCAAAATCAGGACCTGAGTGTGGTCTCCTCAACACAGAGGCTGTGTTTTACTGTGCATTCCTGCAACACTGCACATCTGGTACCTTTTGCACACAGGTTTACTATTAAAAATATATGACCCCCTCAATTATGTCTTAAATGTACTAGTTCAGTGAATTATAAAAATCCCTTACATTTTAATTAGTTAATTAGCTAGATCCTTTAGGAAGACAGTAACTTAAACTCTTAGGCTTACAATGGAATTATTTTGTGAACAAAATCTCTATAACAGTATCTGAGAGAAACTTTGAAACAAAATATTACAAGAGAGAAACTGCAGTTGGTGAGAGACCAATAAACACACTGTAAATTCTGAGGGTTTGCACAAGAAACACTGAATCGTGAATGACTATGCCAGAAATGGAAAAATAGAGAGTCTCTTGACATCCAAATAGGGTGAGCAGGCACTGCTCCAAAAAGAAATCAGAAGTGGAAAGAGGAAAAAAAAAGTCTTCTTGGAACCAAGTAGTTTAAAAAATTAAAACAGGGATTAAAAAAGATGAATTAAAACATGGGAAGCTGAAGCCTATTCCCATATTTTATTGCACCACTTGAAAGAAAGCTAAATGCAGGCTCTGACCTGATATCAAGCAACATACTCTGTTTTTCTGCCAGTGTTAGATAAGACTCACTGACAAATACGGGGTTTAAAATAGGATGGGATTTAAATGTGTGCACAGAAAGAGAGGTCAAGTCACTTCCTCTACTTTTTTTTTAAATGCAAGGATAGCTTTCCTAACCTGTGCACTTGGGATGTGGTAGATCAGGTAGATAAGGTCGCCACATCAGCTCTTCCCAGTGCCAATCTGCAAAGCAGTGAGTCTGAAAGAGCAACCACCGGTAACATAAGTGTTCAGCACTACTACCCCTTGTTAGAAAAGGCAGGAAAACCCTGAAGGATAACCCACACCAACTCTCAGGCCTACAGGCATCCACAATGCAGCTCACACTTGAGCCCTCTGGAGACATTCCTGGTCTGTCACCCTCTGGGAGATGTTTGAGGGGCTGTGACAGAAATCCAACTACGACTACTTCGAAGAGTTCTTCTGTGTTAGATCTGTTTTGTATGGGCACTCAGATGAAATTCAACGAGCAAGTTGAGGAAGGATATTCTTTCTTCTACTCTGCCCTAGTGAGGCCCCATCTGGAATGCTGCGTCCAGTTCTGGGCTCTCCAGCTCAAGAAATACAAGGAACTACTGGAGAGAGTCCAGCGAAGGGCCACGATAATGATTAGTGGACTGGAACATCTCTCTTATGAGGAAAGGCTGAGAGACCTGTGTCTGTTCAGCCTGGAGAAGAGAAGACTGAGAGGGAATCTTATCAATGTTTATAAATATATAAAGGGCAGGTGTCAAGAGGATAGGGCCAGACTCTTTGTAATGGTGCCCAGCAACAGGACAAGGGGCAATGGGCACAAACTGGAACACAGGAAGTTCTACCTCAACATGAGGAAAAACTTCTTTACTGAGAGGGTGATAGAGCACTGGAACAGGCTGCCCAGAGAGATCGGCAGTCTCCTTCTCTGAAGATATTCAAAACCCACCAAGATGTGCTCCTGTGGAACCTGCTGTAGGTGAACCTGCTTTAGCAGGGGTGTTGAAGATGATCTCCAGAGGCCCCTTCCAACCCCAACCACAATGTGATTCTGATTCTGTGATATGCTTAAACTTGATAAGCATAAAATGGTCATGAAGCAGCTGTGAGAGGAAATAAGGCCCTCATGTGTAAGTAGCATCAGAGAATGGTTTAGTAACCTCCAGTCTTCAAAGGAGCTCTCACTAAACTCAATTCCTCCTCCTTTGTATCTCAGAAACTCCCCCTGAAGCCTCAGCAACTAACAAGTATGACACACAAGTACCATTCCTTTGCAAGTTGCAAAGCTTCAGCCAACACTCGCAACTACAATGCGTGCTCAAGCAGAAGACTCAAGTAAAAGCACAAGAAGAGGCAGAATGATGGTTGAAAGTCTCCAAAGAAGTCATCAGTGACAGATCTACCTATTGGACTCACTGGTCTGTTATCCAGCACTGAGCCTTTAAACTACTCAATGCAAGGCTCTGTGCTGTAGACATTTACAACAATGGAATTTGTTTTAGGAACAACTACTGTGACAGAAAACCGTAAACTGCACTAACAAATTGGCTTTTACACAATAGGCTTTAATAACAGTAGGCTTTAATATTCCTTTAATAACAGGAATCATAAAATATTTTTTAAGTGTTCCATGATGTGAGTGAGAAAATTGATATTCTGCTCCTTGAGGAATACTGGGTTTCCAAACATCACTTCAGCCTTCACTTACTGTGACAGATAAAAAAAAATCCCTCAAAGTGAAAATTTTAAAATTGTTTTTCAGGCCAATTAAGACCAGTTGGTCATTGACATGAAGTGAATTTCAAAATAAATTCCCTCAATGTTAAGAATTACAAATTTTTTCTAAGCTTCGTTTTTCTAAAATTTTGTGCAAGAGTTGCACAAGGTCCATTTCATCAGGATGCCTCTTTGAATCAAAACAAAGCTCAATTGAAGCTTCCCAGTTGCCCTGGAAATTTAAGGATAACATACTACAACTGTTTCTGGTGACTTTTTCTCTCAGTTGAGAAAATGATAGGCTGTATAAACTGTGTAAGACAGATGAATAGATAGTCAAGCAGATACCCCTAACTTTAAACACACACCTAAAAAAAGTCCCGAAGAGCTGAAGGGGATTTTCACAGCCTGTCTGCAGTTCTGACTGGTTCCCTAAGCAGAAAACAAATATCTTACTGCCTTATATACTCTTGAAAAAAAAATCCTGTCATAATTTTTAAGTGTGTTGATCATATTTTATTTTTAGATCTGACAAACCACAGAAACATCTCCAAAAATATTCTAAAGAAACACAGTGACCTTTCCAGCTTGGAAAGCAGAGAAGTTTTAACAACATCATCCAAGCTACTGTACAGGCTGAACAAATCTATAAGACCCCTCAACGGCCTTCCGAAATGCCTCTCACATTCACCAATATACTATCACCTAAAAAATTCTCCCCCGAGCTAGCAAAAGTAGTCTTCACTACGAACTCATACTTGGAAGCAGATCAAGGAGTCAGATGTAGAAGAGGGGAGCATTATTCTGAAGTCAGAAAAGGAAGTTTGTGGGAACCTGAGCTGAAGGTGGTGAGGAGCAACAGCTAGCTTTACCTCTGTGCTAAAGAGGAGGCAATTGAACTAAGACCAAGGCAAAATGAGGGACAGTGGTGAAAAGGCACCGAGACTCAGACTGCTGTGAGAATGGGAAAATAATGGTCAGGAAAAGAAGAAAGCTTCCAAAATGAACAGGAATTTGATACACAAAGGATGCAAAAATAAGTTAATGCTTCACAAGGTGCAAAGGGCAGAGGTGGTCAGGGAAGAAAGTTTTACGCCTTGTGCTCTGGTGCTGACATGTTACAACTGGTCAGGCAGAGCATCATTGTTGTCCTATGGTCAATCTGCCGAAGCTATCTATAGATGAATATTGTATTACGTTTAACAATTATCTCAGCCCCTACACCTACTGACTGATTCAAATCTTCCTTCCGAGCAAGAGCAGTCATTAGGCAAGAGGATCACAAACTTTGGGTCTCTTTTCACCAAAAGTGTCCTGACATTGAAACTGTGGCCCTGTATCACAGAAATTATGAGTGCTGCACTGTCTTAACCTTTGGAGTTTTTTGTCTCCACTTTCCCTGTTATTTCCACCTTAATCCTCTCCAAAACTCGAATACACTGGTTCGCATAGTCTAGGACTATCAAATAAGCTCTAAGTCCTGCAATTGTGTTCTTGTTTGGCTTTCTTTGTAAAAATCTGTGGGATGGAATTTCTTGTTACCTTGTTTTTTTTCATTGTGTGTTATTTTTTTCTTAATAATTAAGTGATGAGAATGTACTGCTCTGTGTTGGTCTGCAGGAGAAGCAGGAAAAATGAAGGAATTTTGAGCAAAAACATAACTTTGGCAGGATTTGCTCCGATGACCTTCAAGAAACAAAAATTAGATACCTCATCCATTTGTCAACTACTTTGGCTTGAGATACATTACGTGTGGTTTTCTTGCTGGAATTATGTCATAACAAAACAACCTTTTTCAAATGTCAAGAGTGCTTTATGAATCAGCTCTGGACATAACATAAAATGAAGTCTCTGCAAGAATTAACTGTGACCTCTAGCACCAGAAATACACATCTATACCTTTTCAACTAAAAGGATGATACAATTACACTACAGTAACTGCTGTCCTTTCATCATAAACCATGATGAAGAGTGGAAACAGAAGGACTAACACATATAAAGTGTTGAATGTCTTTAATCATAAAAAAGGATTACTGTAATTTCCCTCAAACTTCAAAATCCTTTTTTTTTTTTTCTGTTTGTTTTCCTGAAAAGAATGAAGCGATGGAAACAGAAAAGCCATTCTGAAATTACAAACCACATAATGCTGGTTTTGCTCTTGCTTTTGTCCTTGTATACGTATTGATTCTTCAAATGTTACAAAACACACACCACGTACAGGATGGATGACACTGTATTTGACACTGTACTTTGCAAAAGCACTCTAACCAGGGTCTAGGTTTTTACATTGTTAGGTTCCTGTCTTTTTATTCTCTTCTTTTATACGCTCACACTTTGTTGCCAGTTTCCTCAGCAAATGTTCTAGGAAAAATGCTTTGACAAACCAAGACAGAAGTGCTTTAGGAAGAGTGCGACAAAAGTGCAGGTATCTTCAAAAGTTATTTATGTGACGCTGTGACACTGATTCATGTCACTATTCTCCAGATTTTTATTACTGCAAGAGTCCAAGTGAGTGTAATAAACCATGGTACAAGCTTCAGTGTGTTTCTGATTTTAATTCCTTCTATAACTCATGCATCACCGGAAGTAGGGGGAAATTTTGAAGTTTCACTGACGTTAATTTTATCTTTTTCTGTTTGCATTTTTATCTCTGGTTAACCTCTTGAATTTTTAACAACCATCCCTGAGCAAAAACAAGAAACATGATATTTAGGCACAAGTTTGCCAAATGTATAAATGTTCTTGTTATCTTAGTTGCTTATTGTTGAACAAAACTAGCCTTGCATTCCTTGAGACTTTCAATATACTCAACATAGTTCCATGCAAACCTAGATACATTACCTCTCAAAAGCACAAACAAATTCCTCATGTCTTACGTGGAAACTAGATCATTAATTCTTTTTCTGTGTAAGTGTCTGTGTACGTTAGGCACAAGGCTGTGGAACAGCCATTGAATATATCAATATACTATACACAAAGAACGTGGATTTCTCCAAGGTTTCTTTTGATCATAGTTCAACAGTCCAGGAATCACAGATGTACAAAAGGCACCTAAAAATTTAATCCAAAGAACTGTCTTCCTTCTCATTCTACTTTTGCCACCAAAATCAAAAGCAAAACTGGCTTGCCATATTTTTCTCTGCATTCTAAAATAACACATACAGCAAGTAATGCACAGCATTGTTATTTCTCATGACAAGTCACAGAAAAAGAAATGCCATTTTTGCATTTCTCCTTTAATTATTCCTTTTTCCTCACTTACTCTTATCTCATTATAGATCTATGCACTCCAATCTGGAGGATTTTGTAAAATAAAATGAGCCTGGTTCACTCCTTTTGGTTGCTTTCCTGATCATTAAGTTGTTCCTGAAAATTACTTCATTCTTTCTCAAAAATTGTTGACTAGGTTGTCCAATGATGAAACTCCCTAATACATACCCAAAAAGCAAGAAACATTAGTCACTCCACCGTGTTCCTCAATGCAGCCTGATCCTGAGTGCAGCAGGGCAAAGAAAAACAGAGATGTGCATCTGAAGGTGCTCAGAAGAGGAGCACCCAGGCTTGGCTGCAGACAAACCTCCTCCCTTCTTCTGGCAAATGAGTTTGCCTTTCGTAGTACAGACCTGGACACTGTTTCTTGGTGGTAAAACACTGTGAAGGTGGTAGGAAGGAAGATGCCAAGCCCACCTCATCCTTGGCTGGTTCATTTACACCGCTCTTCTCACACATCATTTCCTCCACTTCCTCTTGTGTCCTCCCCGCAGCCCTTCCCACACAAACACATATCGCACCTCTCTCTTCAGCGCTTTTTACCCTTTCGCACTCAGCACCATGACTGGTTGTCTCGGGATACAGGCTCAAATCCGGCACATGGGTGGAAAGGTAACAGGAGGGATGAGCCCCTTTTCCCCCTCTTGGCATGCTGCATTACTCTAAAATCCCAGCCAACTCTTTCCACTATCACACCTACATGCCCATCTCTGCCCACATCCCTCCTTCTCAAAACTGCACCAGGCTCACTGGCAGGGCAGGACGGTGGCTGACAGCCACGCTGCTGCTGCAGAACACAAGCTGCAAGAACAGCTGTGGTCAGACAGGGCCCCACAGCCAGGGCCAAGGTGGGAGGAATGCACTCCCCCTCCTCACACTTGCTGCAGACGACCCGCAGAGAGTCCAGCTACTCATGCATTAAACAGGCAGAGCATCTCACCAACACTAACAGTTCCACAAGAACAACCCTTTTCTATCAAGTCAGTAAAACTTTCCTTGCTGTGTCCTCTGCCTTGTAAAGATGCTTTGCCTCTGCCTAGCATTTTTTCTTCATTAGCAAATAGTTCTAACGTGGGAAAAGCCTTTCGTCAGAACGACAGGGATTTTGCAAGTACTGTACAACTCCCATATGTCATCTTCTCTCCCGAGGCAGGAAAACAATTCAGTCACATTACCCTTGCAGCTGGACAGAAAAGCTGGTTGGAATGAATAAGAAAAACAGCGTGGGTTTGCAATGCAGTGAACCATTCAGCTTCTCCCAGCTGCAGAAACCCTATAGCTCCTTCCTCCAATCAACCCTTTCATTCCTAGCACATCCACTCGTCTTTTGCGCGCATTCTGCTGCCCATAAGGGACTGGCTAGGGTAGGCATGTGGAATAAAACGCTTGCCTCGGTGGCTTCTTGGGCACCACAGTCCTTTCCAAACTTCTACTCCCCCCTGTGGCAGCTTGATGGCAAATAAGAAACACAAAAATATGCTTCCCAAGTCGTGTACTCTACTGTCATTCTTTGCAAGCCATTTATGAAATTAAATAAATAAATAAATAAATAAAAATTAAGATGTGAAGGCCTAGGCAAGGTCTCACTGAATTTAAGATGGTAAAATAAGAAAGCTCTTCCCAAGGAATTTGGAATTCAACCCTCTGTATCTTGTGAGTGACAAAGGGGGAAAGAAAAAGATGTGGCTAGTTCATATATGCTTTTAAAACTCACCTGAAATTTTTGTATTACAAAGTTCCTAACTCACAGAGTGAACAATGTTTAGGACAGTTTTAGGATTTTCAAATACTTTGCAAATCTCAGGTAATGAAAAAAGGCAACTGATTAAGTCTCTTTTTATCCCATCTCATGACTGAATCTTAAATAATCATACAGATCTACCATGCTATTAGGGTTAGACTTTACAAGATCCATCATGGGTAACTTCCTTACAAGAACTGCACCATGAATAACTTCACAGATTCAGTCTTCATAGAGACCCCATTGTCCAAAATGGTCAAAACAAGTACCCAGGTACAGTAAAAACCTAACCTTGATTTCTATTTAAAGCCCTTTAATAAAAGGGTTATAAATGGAGCAATATGCTTAGAAACACTTGCTGTCAGTGTGAGTCCTACCGCTTTGACAACTTCATGCTCATTACTTAAAAGCCACTCATCACCAAGACATTTGTAGCAACATGGTTGTAAACTCTAGTCCCGGGATCGCTACTGTTTAAAACAACTGAGTTTCATTGATTAGTTCCTGCAGGAAATCAAAATATCTTAGAAATTTCCCCACTTCCCTAACAATGCTCATTTCTTGGCATATCTGCTTTTTTCGGCTCCATGAGAAAAACGGTTTGACAGAGAATTTCCCACTGACACCAGGGAGGCTGGCATTGTAAGATGGTTTTCAGACCTGGTCCAGTAGTTGCTAAATTTCACACACATCCGTGGATCAATAAGGAAGCCACCTCAATTGCTGTAGGTTACATCCTAGTTTCCCCATCTACGTCACTTTTACAGATGTATTTATACAGGTCACATACCACACATCACTTGTTGAAAAAAACAGCCAGCCAAGCTGGCAGATGAACTGTGGGGAACCATTTTCCTATACAGGTCAGCTGATGTAGTGTGCTTGTCAAGTCTTCCAGAGGCATCATAGATTTATACAATAATCCAACTCCTTCATTTTCTCAGGAACGCCTGCATAAGTAGAAAAGCCCATGCTACACTATACTACACTACCACTACATCACTGAACCCAGGCTGCATCAAAAAGGGGGAAAATTTTACTGGCAAGAATTCTCTCTTTCTCCACAAAGAAAACTCTCTATTCATCATCTCCGAATGTACAAATATCAATCCTACCCTACTGGACAACATAGACCAATGTATCCTACAGGATTCTCCACAAGCCTCCGCTTCTCCACAGCAGCTACAACATAAATTAAGAGATCCTCTAGTTTATGGTGAACAGACTGCATTTGTTAAGTGAAGTCCCTAATCTGGTCAAGTCTTAATTAAAAATCTATGTCTATTAGCTAGGGGGGAAAAAAACCCACAAAACCTCAACATTTACACTGACAGCTCTTGACAGAAGCAGGTTGACAAGATGAAAATAAAATCCCATGTGTTTTAGAATAAGCAGATCTCGTTCATTCCTGCCCATATAAGACATAACAGAGTCAGAGGAAGTGTTCCCCCAGCTGTTTTCCACATGGTTCCTCTAAGACATGGACCTCAAAGGATTTCTAGTGGATGTTCTGAATCAAGTCCCTGGCCACATTTTCTCTCTAGCCAGTGACACTACTTATGCAATTGTTAACCATTTATAGGGCAATTGTCAGAGGAGTGGTTAGTGACTCACTGCAGTCCTACACCAGTGGACTTTGTAGAACAAGAGGTTGTGAACCTCAGTCAAATTTAAGAAATAAACAACTGAAAGCCTCTTCCCTTCTTACTCACCTTTGTGAGCTGTGGAAGGGCTCTGCATTTCCCTACAAAAACCCAGGACACAGCCAACCACAGCACAGATGTACTGAATGCTCCTCCCTACAGTGCCAGCAAGATCTATGGCAAATTTTTCAGAATAAAATCAGGTAAATGGAACCTGAGGTTCAGTCAGTTAAGGAACTTTGGCTTCCTGCTACTTTCTTTCTCTCACTCAGACAAATAGTTTTATATGTGTTTTGGATACTCATTTAGATTATTCTGCTTCCAGTAATCACTTCGCTGCTTTAAGACCACACACATTCATAAAAACTCCAATTCTTTTCTAAGAATGAAGCCAAGAGCTTAAAGCTGCATTCTCAGTGATTCTAGAAGTAACAAAATATTACACTTCAGAACATAAAGAACACGTTAAATAACAATGATTATGGAAAGCAACAGAACTCATATCTGCTAATGGCAATCACATCTAATAACTTTTCTTTGCTCATGCTGCGAAGTACCTTTAATTCAATGTACTTGAGCTTCTCAAGTCCAAGTATTGTGATGGCCAACGGTGCATTGAGTGAATCTGCCCAACTGACACTAGCAGAGAATCTGACCCAGTATCTCAAGGAACTTGGACTGGGTCCACCAGTTCAGCAGCGAACAGTTCCACAGGCCCTGCCCATCCTTTTAATTCTGCTTCCCCTTGGAGAAGAGCTAATGCCTCTCGTTGGTTAGAGTAGCTGATGTAAACTGTCACAGCTCCAAAGCAGAAGGATTGCATCATGTGCCTCACTCTAACAAAGGAATACAAATGGCACCACGGGGATAACTTGCCTGACAGCTCCTGGGAAATGCAGTTTTGTATTTTGCTTTGATTCTGTTGGTTCATGAGCTCAGGCATCCCTCCGGAAAAGGATGAGTAAAATTTCAGCAAGTGGTTTACTTCAGAGCACTTTCTATGTCTACAGATACATAGAATAAGTTACCAGATGACTTCTAAGAAAGACAAATACCAGGCAACCACATTCACAATGGAATAAATCTCTTTATTTTTATTCTGTGTCTATTTCTGAGCTCGCAGAGTAACCCTTGGGTGGAATCTGCACTTTAAGCAAAATCCTACTAAGTTAACTTTAACTAGACTGCTCAGGATTTTGAGACATATTTATTACAAGTTTTAGGAAATATCCTGGTGGGCATTTTGGGAAAGGAACTAATTGGCGTACTAAACATGAGGCAAGCCAAAAATGTCTGAAGCCAGCTACCGGCCTATCGTGATGATAAACAGTTCAGCGTCCAGATGTCCATATATGGCAAGACTTCCTATAAGACTGACAGTACTGTATGTGCATTGCGTATGGTTGTTGGATCAGATTCACATTCCTCGGGTATGTTTCTCTGGGAGCTTTTGATTTCCGCTTTGAGGGCTGGCTCAGACCTCCAATTGCTCTTATAAAAAAATATCTGTGACTGAAAGTTGAAAATGTGCAAGATTCTTTCTTTAAGTACACAAACACTCCAAGTCTAGCCGCTTTCCTGTAGTCTTGCCAGGTTTTCAGTCTGATACCTGATCAAGTGACTTTTTGGGGGAAAGGAGGGAAAAAAAAGAAGGAAAAACAAGAGAGGAATGTAGCATATCCACACCTGTACATTTTACAAGACATCACCAAAGGAACTATACCAACTGAAGTTGATGTAGACACACACATACCGTATATAGCTGTGTAAACAAGTCTGTGAGGCTGGTGTAGTGAATTCCTAGTTTCAGCAGAAAAAATATACTATCTTAAAAGCATGTGCTGTATAAACACCTGCATGGAAGTCAAAATTAGTGCATTTTAACCATTTTATTCATCAATGCTAAGATGTACTTCTCCAGCCCATGAGATATTGTCATCAGAAAGGATAAGCTGAAGACCGGTTGGTCTCCAAAAGAACTACCTTTGCTTCCAGATTCTCATCACCCCCGTGCGTACATACACATGCACAAATGAGGTACCTGATGAGTCACATTTAACAGCACAGAAACCAAAATGACAAAAAGGCAAACCTAATGGACTCCAGTTCTTACCCACTTTCACAGCCTGGTACAACTTGTAATTCAGTGGGTTAATGCCTGATTCATAGTGGTGTAAGACCAGAATTAGTTTTGAAGTCCAAATGCCTGTTTAAGTCTTTTTTTTTTTTTCAGGGCAGCAAGTGGATGGCGCTTGCTGTACTTGGCCCCACAGTGTGAAGGCTTAGGACAGATTTATCCTTTAATTTTGGATTTCCTGGCTTTCTGGTGGCTTGTTACTTTTAAACATACTTTTTCTGTCAGTGAGATTCTTGGGTTTTGTTTAATAAAATTGTTTCTCTGAAAAGAACTTAGATGGAAAGTTATAAAACATGTCTAGAGCCTCTCTCTCTCTGATGTTCTCCTACCATATTTAGGCATTTAAAAAAGGCATTCTGTTTACCTGGTTACATTTGCATTTTGGTATGCATGTCATACATAGTTTAGTACACATATTATTTACCCAGCACTGAGGCCATTGGAGTCCTTCAAGTAAATACAGATTTTGGGAGGCCTCATGGGTTTGGGAACACATATTATTTATCATAACTACTCCTCTGGGATTTTTTTTTTTCTTTCAGAGCTAATGTAATTTCTTTTAATGGAGAATTTCAAGTAGAAGAAATGACATCCAAATGACTTTACCACTCAAAGTACAGTGCTGGTACAGTTTTACAGTTCCATATATCCTACTGGGACTTTACATGAAAACATTTCTTTTTCCCTCAGGAATCCTGTGCATACACATTGCTGCATCACAGCATGGAAGTA
This sequence comes from Cuculus canorus, assembly GCF_017976375.1. Classification (NCBI taxonomy): domain Eukaryota; kingdom Metazoa; phylum Chordata; class Aves; order Cuculiformes; family Cuculidae; genus Cuculus; species Cuculus canorus. The sequence continues at coordinate 42,138,175 of NC_071403.1, read as the reverse complement.
TGCCTACATATGGAGGGATTGAAAGAAGGGGGAATACAGCTGTGGGGGAAAAACTACATGCAAAAGATGGTATCTTTTAAGATATCCATCAGATTTTGGTTTGCCTAATAAGATGCATTAAGCCAGTCTCTGTCATTAAACACTAACGTGCTTCTACAGGTCAAAAGCCAAAACGCTGGCATTCCTTGCGTTAAAGCAGAGGTCAAACAACATGACATCACTGAATATTCAAATGACACATGGGGAGCTGGGGGAAGAACCATCCTCGTCTTTTTTTAAAACAAAACAAAACAAAAAGAAAACCATAACAGTTATCTTGATGATTTAATAGAAGCCACAATGCTTAGGTCTTGGGTTCGGTCAAATACAAACCACAATGTTAAGGGTTTGGCTGAGTGCAGTGGCATGACAGTCTCTTCCTGTTGTATTCCTGGGGTGGACCATCAGTAAGTTTGGGAAGCAGGGATGCACGAAGAACGCGTTGCTCAGAAGTGACAGCTGCACACAGGCAGTGGGAAAAGAATAGCCACTTTTTCTACACTTCAGACTCCGTCCGTCGGGCCAAATATTTCAGAGTAAATAGGCACTCTCTCTATTCATAGAGAGCATCTATTAGGGACGGAACACATTACAAATATTCACTATGATTCAGTGGCATAGAGTCATCCCGGTGGTGTAATTATACCTTTTTTAGGTAGTACCAAAGCATCAGCAACGCTCGCCACCGGGCACCCCTAGGCGAGAGCCCCTCCCGGCATCCCCCAAACCCACCCAGCCCGGCGGGGAGACGAGGGGCGAGCAGGGAGACCAGAGGAAAAAGGAAATCAGGGATTCTCCCCACTGCCCCTGGCAACCGCACCGGCAATAACGGGGGGGACGGGACGGACACGCGGCCGAGGCGATTCACATTAAGGAAAAAAAAAAACCAACAAACCAACATCAGGATGAAAAATAAATAAAAAAATAATAAAAAAAAAAAAAAAAAAAAAGACGTGCTGGAAGGGGGTGGGTGCGCTGGAGGGGGCGCAGACGGAGGAATGCGGAGGCAGGGGTCAGCTCTGCTCCGGGGCGGGGCGGCGCGGCGCGCAGGAATGCGCGGAATGTCGCTGTTTGTCCGCGGCCCCATTCAGCCCATTGGCGAGCCCGGGCCGCGCCGCCCATATAAAGAGGCGCCCGCGCCGGCACTCGGCAGTCACACATCCACCCTCGCCCAGAGCGGCAGAGCAGCGCAGACACCGACCCAGCGCCACTCAGAAGCATCGCCCCGGCGCAAAGCCTCTCGCCTCAACGACACGATGTCCCCCTCCAGCTTCGCCGTAGCGCTCCTCCTCGCCCTCCTCAGCCCGGTAAGTGCTGCCGCCCGCGGCGCCGCCGCCCCTTCGCCCCGGCCGGCGCGATCCCGGCGGCAGCCCTGACGCTTCCCCCTTTTCTCTCTCTTTTTCCGTCTCCCGCGGCGCTTACAGGAGGCGCAGAGCCAGGAGTGCGGCGGGCAGTGCCAGTGCGGAGCGGGCCCCGGCCCCTCCTGCCCCGCCGGCGTATCCCTGGTGCTCGACGGCTGCGGCTGCTGCCGCGTTTGCGCCAAGCAGCTGGGCGAGCTCTGCTCCGAGCGCGACCCCTGCGACCACCACAAAGGGCTCTTCTGCGACTTCGGCTCCCCCGCCAACCGCAGGATCGGCGTCTGCACCGGTGAGTGGGGCGCGGCTGGGCTGGATGCTGCCGGACTGGAGAGGGGGGAAGCCAGGGCTGGGGCCGGGCACCGCTGCACCCCTCGCTTGCCCCGGGCTGGGACCGGGCACCGCTGCACCCCTCGCTTGCCCCGGGCTGGGACCGGGCACCGCTGCACCCCTCGCTTGCCCCGGGCTGGGACCTGGCACCGCTGCACCCCTCGCTTGCCCCGGGCTGGGACCGGGCACCGCTGCACCCCTCGCTTGCCCCGGGCTGCGACCGGGCACTGCTGCACCCCTCGCCTGTCCCACCTAACCTTCCTCCCCTTGCCCTTCGCAGCTCGGGATGGCGCTCCATGTGTCTTCGGTGGGATGGTGTACCGGAGCGGAGAGACCTTCCAGAGCAGCTGCAAGTACCAGTGCACCTGCCTGGACGGGGCGGTGGGTTGCGTGCCCCTCTGCAGCATGGATGTCCGCCTGCCCAGCCCTGACTGCCCCTACCCGCGCCGGGTGAAGCTCCCTGGAAAGTGCTGCGAGGAGTGGGTCTGCGATGAGGCCAAAGAGCAGACCGCCGTGGGACCTGCTCTTGCTGGTGAGTGGGGGGTCCCTCTGCACACAACAGCCCGAGGGGAAGGGACACTCTTGTGTGGAGGTTGAGGGTAGTGGGACAGCTTGCTGCAGGTCACCACAGCAGCTTGGGTGCAGCAGTAAGAGGGGTCGCTGCACAGATAAGTGCAGGTGCCTGAATTTCTCAGGATAGGGAAGAGAACCTCTAGCAGGGCATGAGGTCAGATGATGGTCTTATTCTGGTTGTCTGTCCCCTGCAGCTTACAGACTGGAAGACACTTATGGCCCAGACCCAACAATGATGCGTGCCAACTGCCTGGTGCAGACCACGGAATGGAGTGCTTGCTCCAAGACCTGTGGCATGGGCATCTCAACCAGGGTCACCAATGATAATGCCTTCTGCAGACTGGAGAAACAGAGCAGACTGTGCATGGTCAGACCTTGTGAAGCAGACCTGGAGGAGAACATCAAGGTAAATAGTCTCATCTTTATGTATGATCTGCTAGGGTGCTTCCATCCACTAGCAAAAACACAGTGTTTCACCAAAACTGTGCGCTTCTGATAGTCAGTTTCAAGTGCTTTACCTTGAAATTTGAGTTTTACCTCAGTGGTGAATAGCTTACAATTAAATGTCCTTAATTTTCTCTTGCACTGTATTATGCAATATGTAAGACACTCCTCCCTAATGAAAATATAGTTGAGATTAGCATGTCTGCATGCTCTTAGCGTGCAAACATAGTACTTTGTGAAAGCCTGCCTTGTAAACATTTTGTATTCACTTATATCCTAACAGAAAGGCAAAAAGTGCATTCGCACCCCCAAAATCTCCAAGCCTGTCAAGTTTGAGCTGTCTGGCTGCACCAGCGTGAAGACCTACAGAGCTAAGTTCTGTGGTGTCTGCACTGATGGGCGCTGCTGCACACCTCACAGAACAACCACCCTCCCTGTGGAGTTCAAGTGCCCTGATGGGGAGATCATGAAAAGGAAAATGATGTTCATCAAGACCTGCGCGTGCCATTACAACTGCCCTGGAGACAATGACATCTTTGAGTCTCTGTACTACAGAAAGATGTATGGAGACATGGCATAAAGCCAGAAGGAGACGATAACTAGATTCTCAACTTGAACTGATTTGCATCTCATTTTGTAAACATGATTCAATAGCACAAGGTATTTAAATCATTTCTTTTTAATTTCAACAAACTGCTCCATGTGACTTAAGACAATTTTTCTACTGACCCCAAATGGTGGTTTGAAGAAGAAGGTAAAACGGACAGTGGGACCACAGCGAGACACAGCTTCAGAACACCACTGTTCATGAGGTGGTGTGAAGGGGTTAAGGGAAATAGGCAGGAAAAGCAGAATCAAGCAAGTGGTACAGCACTTAATGTGGTACAGCATGCTTCATCTAGTAGTGCAATTGAGGAGAAGACCGTTAGCATGTTTGCTGGCACTGGTTTAGTGACAGCAGCAGCTGGAATGCAAACCTTTACCCAGCAAAGTGCTATGTAGAAGGTGTTCTGTTAGTCAGGACAGTAATGTTTCAGCTCTGACACTGATTCATATGGCTTGGTCGACAAGAATCAGAATCATGTCTAATTAGACTGGACAGCTTGTGGCAGTTAATTTACCTGTAACAAGCTACTTTTTATTAATATTGTAAATACTGTATGTATATATATTTGTACAGTTATCTAAATTAATTTAAAGTTTTGTGCCTTTGTTTAATGCTTTGAAATTTCAATGATAGCTGCCTTTTTTTGGAACAAGATAGGTAGGATTCAAAGCTTGTTTGACAATGCATTCAAAGCATGAAATAGGTACTCTAGTGGAAATTGTGCGGATAGGGCCGTATGGTGAGATGAGATAATGAAGATTGCTAGAGCTGAGGTGCCTGTGACCTTACAAAGCACTCATCTGGCAAAATACATTTACTTCCACTTCATTGGACAAGTGGCTTTAAGAAAAATGTGGCTCTTCTGTAGCTCATCAGTTTTTTCCACTTGAGCATTTGTTTCTTTCTTTGACTATGACTCTTTATGGACAGCTTATTTGTTGAGAAGTGTGACCAAAAGTTACATGTTTGCACCTTTTTAGTTGAAAATAAAGTATTTATATTTTTTATATAAATGACTTGGTATTTCGTTTTCATTTAGTCTTCACTCTTACTTCATGTATTCCTAAAAGGGCTTGGCTTTGTACTAGATGAAAAACAAGTAATGCGGGGTGAGATTTTTTTGTCCAGAAGCACATACATTCATAAATAAGCTAATGATTTATGGTTGCTTGTTCTGTTACTTGTGAACCAACCATAGTTTGTTAAGGTTGGGAATTTAGAATGGCAGACAGAGCCAGGCTGGCTTTGCTAGGCTCAAGTATTGCATTAGAAAGTGCAGCAGGTTCCTTGTGCATCATATATGATGGCTTTAAAATGAGCCAGGTGGTCACCATAGTATTCAACTCTTGTTATTGTATGTGATGCAATGTGCTTAATTACATTGAAGTGTTCCACTGGTTAAGATTTGTTTTCTGCTAAGACAAGAATAATGGTTTTGAAGTATCTGCATCGAAGTGGGTCCTGACTCTAGAGTCAAATCCAAGAGTCAAAAATTTGGTAAAATTCTCAGTGAAGAGCAAATGGGTTGTATCACAAAAATCACGTAACACAGGCTTGAAAGGGCCAGTTGAGATCTGATTTCACCTTCATGCAGAGCAGGGCTAACTTAGATGTGGTTCTACTTGGTTTAAGATCTTAGTATGGTATGTTAAACAGAGCACTAAACTCTGACAACAAATATCTGGGTTATCTTCATACTTGATGACTGGGGGCAAATCATTTTACATGACAGTAGTGTCTGCAAAGTGTCCATTGACTCAAACTCTTGCAGGCCTGGAGATGAGAAGTGTAAGAGCTACACTTTCTGGTAATGGTCCAAACATTCTTCTCAGATAAGCCAAAAGCAGTATAAGGACAGTTGTAGATCACTTGCCTCACTCCCCTAAAGCTAGAAGGAAAACTTCAGTTCGGTGCTAACCTTGCATTAATAACAGACTTCTTTTTGTCCTTTTGCTAAGATGAGGGGATTCTCTGAATTTAAAATTAACCTTTGCACTAGAAGCATTAGTTCTTGTTTTCAGAAAAAACACGTACTCTCCAACAAGAATCCTTTTCAGGCAAACAAGTTCAATCTGGAATTTCCTGGTAGTGAAAGAGTGTTAGCTTACAAAAATGTCCATCCTTTCTGAGTACCTTCCAATCCCATTGATTTCAGCTGGCTTTAGTGGCAAATCAGCGCAACACCAGCTTTGACTAATGATGGACAACAGAGCCCTAAACTAATGGGAAGTCAATGGGAGTCTTGCCAATGGCCTCACTGAGCTTTGCACAAAGCCATAGAAGCATTTCCCCTTCCTCTGAGAAAAATACAAGGAATTCTCCTGGAATAAGGAAGTGGCTTTCTGTGTCCCTTATGAAATAGTTTTGTGTAGCCTCTGACTCTTATTTATTTTTTTTATGAATATGATGCAGCCATTCAGTTCACCTTGGAAACAGTTCAAACGCTCATACAACCACAAGGACTGGTAGTCTGACCACTACTGTGGCTCCACCACCAAATAACAAGAGAACTGTCATTTCTAGTTCCAGCAAGGACAGGATGTATGTGGACTGCATTCATAGACCTCACTATAGAAGCTTTCAGACTCAGAACAGTGAGAAGCACAACATAGCTGGCAGGTTTGGATTAGTGCCCTTCAGAGACAGGGTATTTGTGATCCTGCTGAAGTGTGTTCGTTAACAACTATACCCTGCATTCATTTACAAATTGATATCGGACATCATAGTGAATGGCTATTCCTTATAAAATCAGCCTCTTGAGCCTCATGAGATTTACTCAGATTCTGGTCCCAGTCCTACCTTTTGTGGGCTTTATCTCAAGACACCTAAGCTGCATGGTGCTGTGGCCTTCCCAAGCAATGTCCACCAGCTGTATCTGGCACACAGGGCTCCAGGCAGGACTCTTATTTAGGAAGAGTCATTTGTAATTAGACATCCACAAAGGGGCTCCTCCAAAACAAGTTGGGACCACCACCTATCCTCTGCCAGGTAATGCAATGATGCAATTAATTTGCCTGCCATGTGACAAATTATGACATTGCTTCACAGGCCAGGGGAGAAGGACAGAAGAGATCTCCTGTCAGAATATTTGAATGGCAGTTTGCTGTTGCTACTGTGAATTAAAATAAGGAAGCATGCTGCTTATGCAGATCTGTTGAGCAAGTTGTTTCTCCTAAGGATCATAAATCTCAGCTATCTCTGCATTATAATGATATGCACTCTCTTTTTTACAGGAGCACACATTGTCTCCTGGCAGAAGCATGCATTTTACACCATTTCACAGGTGTTAAACCCCTGAAGGTTTTATCTGAAAGTAAAGGAATTTAAATACTTTGTTGTAAGGTCTTCTAGAGGTATAGGTACGCAACATACTGTTTGTAAGACTTTCTTTCAAAAGTATCCTGGGAAAAAGGAACTCTGCTGTGGAATTTATGGCATGCTAAATGATGGTTAAAATGTGGGCCTTTCAACTATAAAGATGCTTCTTGATTTCTTTCTTTATGCCTAAGATGCATAGATGCAAGAATAAGAACTTGAGTTGAAAAGTCTGAAGTCACTTCCATGGGAGAGAACACTGGTTCACATTCCTTCCAAAATAGCTTGTTTTCAAAGTTTGATCTTGGATGTTCATATCCTCAGAAAATTCCGTTGTGCGGGTTTGCTACTATACTTTTAAAATATTTTATTCATATATGAAAGTATACTCATTCAAATGAAAAGCATGTCCAGCAATACTAATAATCTAGTTGGTAATGGACACTGTAAAATCAATACTCATTTAATAAATAATACTCAATTAATCATTGAACAGGAATTCAAGGAGGCTGGAGACCAGAGTATTAAGTAGTTTGTGAAATAAGTCTTAAACCATCGTATTTCTGGTTTTTGTACCATAACACATTTGCATGGATTTGCAACTTAACTTTCTAACACAATACAGATGTGAACAACAGACATGTTTTCATATGAAATAGGCCTTACTTTCCAGATGGAAATTTGTCAGATTCTTCAGAGCTAACAAACAATCAAAAGACACTAATTAAGAAACTCTTCAAGAATGAGACACTTTTAATGATCTGTAACTACACAGGAACAAATAAGCCTTTGAACAGTATTCAGTTGTTTGTCTCGCAATGATGGGGTCTCAGCTTAGAAAAACGACTTTTGGACACTGCTAGAAATAGCATACTCTAACTAGACAATTTTTGGGTTTTTTTTTCATGTAGCATAGCTTTTTCAGACATTGCACGTGAAGAAAGCACTCATACTATTACATGAAAAGGACATTAAATGTAATAAGGAACAGCAATATTCTTACCTAAACATATAATAATTCAACTGTTCTGACTTTGCAACCTACCACCAAAAGCCTAAGTTCCTTAAAAAGAGTGCTTAAATGTGGCTTTAACTGATGTTATACCATGCCTACATATGGAAGTAGTTAGCAAGGAGAAGTTGGGATGAAATACCATTGTAAGGCTTTGCCCCAAACCCAAGAAGAATCCGAGAGAGGAAGCAGCTCAGTTAACTTATTTTTCCTCTCATTTTCCACTTTTTTTCCTCCCTGCAGTTCCTTTGATTCATGCCCATAAATGGACATACCAAAAGCCACCACATTCTCACAGTGTTTTTCAGCCTGCCTGGAACCAGGAAATACCAGGAATTTCTCCAGAGAACCTGTTCCCAAACTATACTAAAGGCTTCGACACGTCTAGCATTTGAACAGAGTTTATAGCAGGTCCCATCTCCACTGCACGACCCAGCGTTGCTCCTGCATGGAAGAATAACTGCTTGCAACCATTGCTGCTAGCCCTGGCCTTTTCAGCTCTTCTCTGAGCTGGTCCAAGCCCACAACCCAGAGCAGCGAATATGGGGTGATTCCAAAAAGTCACCCCAGAAACCTCTGACTGTGCATAGTGGCAGCATTCATCAGCTCCTGCCTGTTATTGGGGCAGTGCCAAATGCAGGAGTATTTACGTTTGCTTAATGGTAAGTAAATCCAACCCTAATAGTAGTATAATAGTGTTTATGCTGTGAGGAACAAAGCGTTTTACAGCCTCGTGAGCAGGTCCAAAAGGTTGCTAACGTGGTACTGCAGTGTAAACACAATCCAGTGGTGCCTCCATTCATTACTCAGCCCCATTAATTGGCCACTGAAAGAAATGCACAATCCAAAGAAATGTTTGTTGTTTTAAATTAGTCCTATTAAAAGCAGGTATTTAACAGCTTTCAGCAGCTACAAAATATGTTTTCCTGCTCTGAGCTAGATGCTAAGAACCAGCTTTTCAGCCAGTTTTCAGGACTTAGGTCAGCCTGGCTAATTGACATGACTGCAGTCACGCTGCTTTAGACCACCTGAAATCCTAGGGCTGTAAGATGTTAGGGGAGCTGTGCCATGAGGGTTCCCAAGAGGACACTGGCTGGCTCCTATGGCATTTGCTGGGCAATAAGCACTTGCAGGACCACAAATTGCGCAAGAAAGTATTCTGTGAGCAGCTGAAAGTATAGCCTACTAGGGAAGAGATAGGCCAGTGTACCTGGTAAATTAATGTTGGAAAAGTATTCAAAATAGATCTGAAATACTGTTGAAGTTTTAGACGGTGTAACATCTGGGAAGGGAATAGTTATAACATTAATGTACTGTGATACAGTAGGGTGTTAATTATGCTTCCTTAATTACGTATTTCTTAAATGAGGCAGTTAAAAAGAAGTCTTTATTCTTAATGAAAGAAGACATTTGACGTCTTATGATGAGAGAGCATCTTGTCCTTAACTTCATTATTTGGCACAACGCCATGCTCTGAAGGAACTTACTTTGCCCTAACTCTCAAGCTTTGGTTACACCACATACACAAGCCATTTGCTGATACAAGAATAGGTCTGGTTATCTACTACCATTGATCCTTCCAGCCACAGCTCAATAGCCAATAAGTAGCCACTTTGGAAAGCACTACATAGGTTGGTATATACCCCAGACAGTGACCCTGAATAGATCCTGACACTGCTAACACCTATGAGAAGCCACCTGGGATCAGCATTGCAAGAGAAGGCAACATTTAGCTTTGCTTGTTGTATTATAGGTTCAGCATTGCTGCTTGTCCTTGTGTTCCATAGGAGTAATAAAGAGCACTGTAAAAGTGCCATTTTATTTTACAGTTACTAGATTAGAAACTCAACAGAATGCTGTTTGAGAAGAACTGGCAATGTTACCTTGACTTAATGGCCAATGTGTCAGACAACACGTGTGTCAACACAACATACATGTAGTGTAAATATATTCCATAAGGTCTAACCTTATATACTCACACACACATCCCCATTGTAGCTCTCTGTATTATACAGTTATTCTCATGAGGATGCAGTTATAATATAAATATGTCATCTTAAACAATATTCCAACTCTACAAATGTAAGTATGCTCATCTTAGCCTCTGGAAAACTATATACAACTGGGATTTTTAGTTCTGGCTTTTCTGACTTCTGCAAGTAGATGACGAAAATGGCAAAGCTTGGAAGTACAGACAGCCTTTGGAGTGCAAGGATTCTCTGGATGTAAACTTGTTCCCTGTATGAAGGATTAGTAGACTTTCTACACACAGAAATCAAGCAAGACCCTTCTATCCTTGAGAGTGCTTTAATTTCATACAGTTGAAAAGCTAATTAGAGACTATTTATGTAATGTTTTCTTTGGCTTCTAAGTGGCATTCTCCACAGATCTTATCACAAAACAATTTAGAAAAAGTAAGTACATTTGCTAGCAACCACACACACATATATATGGTGGCCCTCTCAACAGTAATCGGAATCGAACAAGCAACTGTAATGCTGGCTGATAAGAATTCCTTGTGCTATACAGTGACTGCTGGTAGTGAAAGGCAACAGATTCTTGTTCTGAGTAGTTTACAGTTTTGTCTAAGATATAAAATTATCTATTGTACTTTACTAAACCAGTCTTCGTAACTTTTTTCTTGTGCTCTAAATATCCACACCAGGACAACACATCCACCACCTACATATCCCCCCCAGGGCTCACTGTTGGGGCCAGCTCTTTAATATCTTAATCAATGATCTGGACAAGGGGTTCAAGTGCTCCTTCAGTAAGTTTGCAGATGAAGCCAAATGTGGCAGGAGCGTTGATTATCTTGAGGGAAGGAAGGCTCTGCAGAGAGATCTGGACAGGCTGGATCAGTGGGCCCAGGTCAATTGTATGAGGTTTAACAAAGCAAAGCCCTGGATCTTGCGCTTGGGTCACAACAACCCCATGCAATGCTAAAGGCTTTGGGAAGAGTGGCTGGAAAGCTGACTGGTGGAAAATGACCTGTGGGTGCTGGTCAACAGCCGGCTGAACATAATCCAGCAGCGTGCCCAGGTGGCCAAGAAGGCCAGTGGCATCCTGGCAAAACCAGTGTGATCAGCAGGAGTAGGAAAGTGATTGTGTCCCCCCTGTACATGGCACTGGTGAGGCCACACTTTTAACACTGTGTTCAGTTTTGGGGCCCTGAGTGCAAGAAGGACATTGAGGCACTGGAACATGTCCAGAAAGAGGCAACAAAGCTGGTCAATGGTCCAGAAAGCAAGTCTTATGAGGAGCGGCTGGGGGAACTGGGGTTGTTTAATCTGGAGAAGACGAGGCTGAAGGGAGACCTTATTGCTCTCTACAACTACCTGAAAGGAAATTGTAGCAAGGTTGATGTTGGTCTTATCTCCCATGTAACTAGCAATAGAACGAGAGGAAATGGCCTCAAGTTGTGCCAGGGTAGGTTTAAATTGGATATTAGGAAAAAATTCTTTACTGAAAATGTGGTGAAGCATTGGAACAGGCTGTCCAGGGAGGTGGTGGAGTCACCACCCCTGGCAGTGCTCAAAAAAAACTTGTAGATGTGGCACTTCAGGACATGGTTTAGTAGGCATGGTGGTGTTAGGCTGACAGTTGGACTTGATGACCTTAGAGTCTTTTCCAACCTTAATGATTCTGTGATTCTATGATTCTTATTTGTGGGTTAGCAGGATTGCACAGAAACAGCATGTTCTTCAGACAGAAAATAAAGAATTATACACTGGCACCTGTATTTTGTCTCGCTGCTTCTGCAAGACAAGGAGGAGGAAAAAGTCAGTCTGTCATTTTATTTAATGAATGTGGTTCAATAAGAACTTTGTTTTTAATGAGGCAAATTTGGAGCATGTAATTTCTGCTATATGATGCTGCTAACAGACGGTGTAGGAAGTATGGCAAAATATTCTAATATTTAACCTACCTTGCATTTAATGTACATCTTAGCCAGTGTCAGACTAACACCTCCCGAACCAGCAAGTGCATCCTGTGCTGGGTAGCCCGTGGGCGCTGTGGGGTCCCAGGTGGCATCCGGCTCTGCTGCTGAGGGTTGCCAGGCTTGGAGCCGGGTCCTGGGGGGGGGGCGGCTGAGACAGTGCTCTTCCTCTGCATCGCACTGACACCGTGTGGCTGCTCTGTTGCAGCACCCTCGTGCTCCAAATAGAAACTTTGCCTCCATAGAAATAAAGATAAACAAACTTATTATGCTCTTTTCGGTGGTACATATTAATTTATCACTTGAAACAGTTCCTGCTGTTTTCTTAAGGATGGTGCGAGTTAAGCATAGGCTGTTTGAAATGTAGGGAATCTTATTTTCTCACGAACTATTAAAGTAATAGTTGCACAGGTCTGTCTGAGCATCATGCAGTACTTAGACATATGTTTATGCAATATATACTCTGCAAATCATAGTTACATTAAAGATGCAGAAAATAAAACATCCAAAGGTGCAGTTGGAGAACCAGCTGCAACTCACAGGGTGAGATCTCAATTATTCCTTTTCTCTTCTTCTTTGGACTGCTGCTGTGATTGAATTGGTAGGAGGTAGTAGAAAAGGGGGCTCTTGCAGACTCCCCCTGGGCATCCTCTGACTTTCCAACAGCACTTGTTCTGGAGGCACAAATCATATTAAAACATCACAATGTATCACAGTAATTGTTAACAGGAGATACCTGGAAAAATCATCCAAAATAAAGGTTTATTTATTAAAGACGGTGATAAAGAAAAGTATATTTAAAATGTCTTGCTTGCTTCTTAAAAACTAAGCAACCTTCTGTGGTGTAAGTTTTTAGGATGAGCAGCGCTTGTTATCCTCCTTTGGTGGGTACAGAGTCAAATTTATTAAATTATCTTATGTAATTACACTTCTTTTTCCAGTTGACTAATTATGTTAATAAGTCTTTGAGTTAAATTATTGAAAGGGAAACTAATTTCCCTCTTGACTTCTTCAACATTTATAGACAATGAGTCACATCCATTTTGTTTAGGTTTGGTCCGATGAATAAGACTTAGAGTCTAATGCTCTGAGTATTATGCTCTACTGTAAAAAAACTCTGATACAGCTCATTACTTGAGATCCATTTCTGTGAAATAGGTTTGGATGTACAAGTGGGCAAGAGGGTTGCTATGACTTGTTCCCCAGGATCCTCTCTACTGCAGCTGCTGCCCCAACCAGATTGTAGCGTAAGGTCTGGTACACGCACAGTTACATCTTTCAGACTCAAAAAAAGTGGTAAAAAATGCTGGGCATTTGTTACGCACATACACTTCCTTCACAAATAAACATGTTTTTACAACTTGTTTGAATAACACCTTTATTCACTAGTAGCAGCGCTGAACTGGCTATTCTTAGGCACTTTGAACAAGAGATTCAGCAGATTTACTTTCATTACTCTGCTCCCTAACAGCTTTGTTCTGTTTCTAAAGAAGGGGCTTTAGGAATGTGTTCGTCATCTACAAAGTCCTCAAAATTTGTCTTTTTATTAATAGTGTGAAGTATTTCCTTCTTACATATTTATCCAAGTCCTTTAGGCTAAAACAGCTTTTTTTGTTAATTGCTTTTGCTGTTTTAAGAAGTCCTGTGATTGTTCTCAACTAATATAATACATCCACTCCCTCCAGCTGCTAAAGCACTGTCTCTCTTTTGATGCCCTTTCAGTAATGGAACTCTCGCTGAAATATCTATTGCTCTGTTAATTTTTGTGGACTCTGATGTTAAGGTCCACATGGCTTTGTCTTGTAGGTAGGTTTTTTTTGTGTAATACTTTGGGTTCACAATCAAGTTTTTGATGACAAAAATGTCCATCTTTCATAAGCTTTATTTTGGGACAGATGACACTTTGGCTTGTCATTGAGGATGTTGAAATAATTTCCATACTTTCTGTATTCAAGGACCTACATGCCAAGAAGCCACATGAATGCAACTTTCATCAAGTAATGAATCTGAACAGCTGTCATCATCTGTTTTCCCAGGGCTACAGGTATCTATGCCTTCAGATGTCAAACCTACGGAGTCTGCAAGTCATTCTGGCTCCTGATGAGGACTTAGAGCCAGATAGTAGGTATGTAAAAAAATTGGTGCCTTCTTCCTCTAAGTGTTTCTTGATCTTCCCAAGCTTGTTTGCTATGCCCTTTACACTTACTGAGAAGTATGTGCACTTCAAACAAATGAAATCTCTTCTCTCTTCCGTGTGAACAGCATAACAGTCTGAGTCCTGTCCTCTGGAACTTCAGATCTGCAGCCAAATTTATCAACTTAATCAAAATACAGTTTTTACCACCAAAACCATTAGATGACTTCCCTCTGAGGTCATGACTGTTCTTTTTCATAAAACCACCCCACCTCTCCCTTTTGAATCAGGCTGTTTTGGCTTTGATGTATTTTGATCTTGCAGCATATGGGGGCAAGGGGTCTGAGGTCATGCTTTTTCTTTTCTTTTTCTTTTTCTTTTTTTTTTTTTTTCAGAAAGCTATGGACAATCTAATTTATATCTTGTAAGCTTCAAGATGACATCTATTTCTGTTAGATATCCGAAGAACAGTTATTCCCCCCAGTGATGAAGCAGTTAATAGAGTCACACTGAATTTTTGCTCTGTTGAGGCCAGTAGTGAGAATTAGCAATGCACGTTTTGTGCAATTTGAACTGATTTGTACAAGGAAAGAAAAGGATTAACATTTGCAATTTAATTAGTCCCACTGGTGTGCCTGATACAGTAGATAGACAATCATTTATATGAAAAGAAACAAACTTCCTCTGTCTAGTATAACTTTCTTCCACACAAGCATTTTTGATTCTTTGGACTGCAGTAATTTACTCTTCTCAGTGCTCACGACTCTGAAAATTGTAGCAGAGGCATTAGCTAATTACAAGACTGTGAAATATTTCATAGTAAGGTTAAGAAAGCCTATTCTATCCCAGGTTGTTTGACTGGATTTATACTGTCCCAGATCTTTTCCCAGTTATCTCAGATCAGACCGGAAGAGGGCCAGATATGACCAGCACACAATTGCATTCTCTGTTTGTTGAAAGTTAAACACACAAACTTTTAATCTCCCTGAACAATTTGTTTTGAACAGCAAAATCACGTACATCATTCCTTTTCTCCAGTATGAAGAAGTTAGGTACAGTTTTAAACTGAGTTACTGCACTATATCAAAGAGTATAATTAATATTTTGTAGTGGACTGTGCCATCTTACGCAGCGAGTGGGTACAAGACTTAAAAGTGAATTCATCATTCTCAAGCGGCACACTCCCTGCCACCCAGAAGTTCAAAGCTCTGGTACAGACACAGGACGGCAAAGGTAAGGCCTCCAGCCCAGAGAGGCGTGAAGACATAAACAAATTTTCTTTCAAGCCCCAGACGGACGCTGGTGCTGAACTGCAGATTTGCCAGACTACCATGAATGCAGAGTCTCATACCATCCAGACTGACTCTCAACTATGCATATGTGCCTCAAGGACATGAGCAAAGGATGCTTCTGTTGTCTTCCAGTCAGGGAGAGACTGGTCAGATGACTCAAAAATCTTCCATCCCACTGTATTCATTTTATTTCAGCAGAGAAACTAAAAAAAGAAGGACTAAGCCTGCCATAAAGGGCAACACAAATTTCACACATGTTGTGGCTGACTAGGAATATGATAATTTGCAATAGCATCCTCTAAAATCTGTTGCCAGGCTCCCATAGTTATTGCAGGTTTGTCTGTGGTCCCCATAGCAGCCGTTTCCTGAGGCTCAAGGCCAGTATGGTGACTCATCACAGTTCAGTGAGGGACTTGGACTACTCTCCAAGGAATTCTGAGTCACAGGATGCCAAACCTGCACTGGTTTCCTGTAATACAGAGGTTCCCAAACTGTGGTAGACATACAGCTCATGGTACACAAGCCACCTCAGTGTGGTGCTCCAACACCTTCCAGACATTGCTGCAGGGCCTACAAGGGTAGACAGGAGACATTGCTGCTGCCACTGGCAATGGTGGTACCCAAACAAAAATATTTGGAAACTTCTGCTTTGGTAAATTGCTGGGCTCAGACTAACTCTGTCCTTGAACTCATCAGAAGGTTAAAAGCGGTTTAACAGCACAGCAGTAAAAACTCTGGCTGTGAGCCTGGGATGGTTTCCTGACTTCATTAGTGGTGCTGCTGTAGGTACAGTGTGTGACCCTGCCATAGGAGAAGTCCCACGTGGTGCTGTGACCTCTGAGCACCCATTCCAGAGCAGAACAGTGGGCAACTGGTCCTGGCACAAGTGCTTCCTCAGCAACAGGCTTGAGCTTTGTGACAGACCTTGAAAGAAGGAAGGACAGAAATGAGATCTTTCTTCCCAGCTGAGTGCCCTGACCACAAAGCCATTGATTTATGCTTTCTTTTATGTTCTTTTTTTGCCTGCTAGTCCCCGTGAATCTCATTTTCTTGGAAAAGCGGGTGCCCTCCCAGGCAGCAGAGAGGTAGCTCCTCCCAGCTTGCTGAGCCTGGTTTATAACCTTACATTAAAGTGACAATTTTGTACTGTGAATCTCCTCAGACCAAGGAAGGACAGAAGCCCAGGCCACCCACTTGCCAGATGAGACTCTGGCAGGTGCTGTTACTGGATGGGTGTTGCGCACTGGGCTGTACACAGTGGTTTGTTTAGTGGGTCAAGAAGAGATTTACCAGAACAGGTCTGTCTCAAATACAGGCAGTTAGATATTGCTTCATTTTCTTTTTAAAACACAGTGGATCCTGAAGTAAATACGAACAAGAAATCTGTAATACATTACTCGAGCAAATCATCTCATTTACTAAGAGGGGAAGCAGACAGTGATATAATTCTATACCACCCGAGCACCTCTGAAAGTACAATTCCACGTGCATTTTTTCAGCAGCAAAAGCATCTTCAGATGTCCTGTCCAGCTCCCCTTTCCTACCCCACCAAAAAGCATTATTTTTTCAGGTATGTTAATGTTTGCTTGCCCAAAATCATTTTGTGACCCACCTACTTCCTTAAGTAACCCATCCACCCCATCGCTTATCTCATTCCAGTCCAGTTAGATAGCATATGCCTAAACCAGATGTCCCTTCTTGCCCTTCAAGCCATTTTCCCTTTCTTCCCGATCACAAGAGTTGCAAGGACTAGCTTAGCTCTGCTCACTCGGGAGCAACCTTTAAGACATGTTAAGGTTCCTACCACCCCCTTCCTCAGCTGTCCTTTCCTTACCCTAAGCAAACAACATCATTTAGGAGATGGAGACTGGCCAGCATTTCCCTGTATCAGTAAGCACCAGCCGAAGCCTACAGCATCTCTTGGTGTCTTCCCTGAGAATACCTGATGCCACACGGCACTGCTACAATGCACCCAGATTGATAACATTTAGTCTGCTATGCTAGTCCTGTCTTAACTGAAATTGGCATTGCTTCACTTTCTGAAAACACTAATATCTGTCTCTCTCATCAAAAGAGTACTAGTTCTAAAAAAATTAATGAAGGCCTTGACCATATTTATTCCTACCAACTCCTTCCAACAATGAATGCAGCTTTAACATTCCAGTTGGAGACATTTTTGTTCAACTCAAAGAGCAGGGAGTGAAGCAAACCCCTCTGCACCACCAAAGAAGCGTGGAATAGTGCTCTGTATCTGCATCAATATTTAGCCAGCTAGCAGCATTCAGTACACAAAAGGGTCACGTACAGCTTACCACTTCGATGTTTTTATTGGTCACAAGTAATGTTATAAAGCAGTTACACTGAATAAAGCTGTCACAGTCATACCATAACATGAGGTTGCTACAACACATTTAGATTTCACACAGTGAAACTACTTTAGAAAAAAAAACACCCAAAACCAAACATGCTTGTAACAGAAGATCAAGAAAATTGATTTGGTTAGAAGAAAAAATGGTCCCAGGATCTCAGCTTGCTCAAATTGATATTAATGGAAAAACTTCCACTGACTTCAGCAGGCTTTGAATCCAGCCTCCAACATCCCCTGACCAAGCTGTAAGATAAAATGCCTCTCTGCTCAGTCCAGGCTCTTCATTCTAACATACTTGTGCGTGATGCATTTTCTCCATTTTAAACGTGAAGAACACAAATGTGTAATTTACTATGCCAAACTTCATACATAGAGTCAGTTTTCACATCAGCATTAGAGAGAGTAGAAGACTTACAAATGTGATAGCATGTGTATCAGAAAAAGAGGGAATTCCTACACTCCCGAGTGCCTGTAGCAGCTGGTTTTGTAGACTGAAAGCTTCCAAGAAAGCTCAGTCCAAGCTTCTTCAGAATTTGCATTTAGCAGTGTCTGCATTCAAGATGAGCAACTTGTGTGTGCTGAAATTCAGACAATTATATATATAAGAACAGCTACAAATGCAGCTTAGATCTGGTTGGTTGCTACAAATGGACAACTGAATGGCCTGTGGGCATTTACTGTACCTATGAGACATGCCATTAGAGAAGATCATCTTACCATTCTAACTTAGGCAATCTTAGTGCAAAATTACTGTTTCTTGACAAAAATGGGATTTGAAAACCACAGCTAACAGAATCATGCACAAAACCAAGACATCTTTGCTTCAAGAAAGCAAAATATTTTCATCAAATCTAAGTTTAATTTAAAGGTAACTGTTTCTAGGAGCTCAGAGATCTTCCTTAATTATTCTCTTCTGATTTGAAGGTAACTTGATACATCTCATACTTGTTCATCCTGAGGATGCACATACAACATGCAGATTGCACATCAAATTCTCCTTGGAGACACCAGAGGGCAACAACACAGCAAGGCTTCCCAGCTAACAGAATTCCTTTAGCCAAGCATCCCTACTGTGTCTTTACCTGGGAAGTTTGCTACCAGTCTTACTAACCTCAATATAGCTTCTTGCACCCTAACACTGCATTATTTTATGAGACCCAAAGCTCAGAATGTGATTCATGCTTCAAGGAAGACTGGAGTGAGAGATGCTGTTTATGTTTCTATAGTCACCAAGAAGGTAATAATTGCCCAGAACCTTATTTGCTAATTATCTATATTTTTAAAGTAGAATATGGATCAAAAATTTCTCCCTCTCCAGTGCATATAAATAACAATTTTGTTCGTGTCTCAGACCATGATGATCCAATGCTGTTAGCACTGACTAAAGGACATGGCTCTACCACATTCAAGTGGGAATTCTAGGAGCTGCCATCCTGGGTTACATACATAGTCCATCAGGAGTCCCTGAGATACAAATATGGCACCCACTCTCCTCCTTACTGGCATTTTGGTCAGGAGTTCTCAATGTGTTCCAGCTTTTTTTAAAAAAATGTTTTCATTAATTAAAAACAGTCTATTTACAAATCAGTTGTGAAATGAACATTTCATTAAGAAAATCAGACCGTTTCAAAAGTTGGTAAGTATGTTTTTAACTGTAAAATCTCAGATACTGGCTGTTGTCTGTCTTGATAGAAGCTGAGTCCTGTAAGTAATTCAATATCTCTGATACGAGCTGTATGAAACTTCATTCTCTCTTCAACCCACACAGCGTCAGACTTGCCATCCTATTAGGACAAAGGAACATAAAAAAAGGTAAGTCAGGTTTTTTCTGACATATAATTTAATCAATTAGTAAAAGATATCTTGATGTTTTTTAAAGACAGAAAGCAGTCATTGTTGGAAAACATCTAACAAAATCAGAGAGCAATGCATTATAAGTAGTCATGAGCTCATCTGAATTTAGTATTCACTGTAACTTCCTCAAGTATACAGAACTTACACCTATACCAGCGGGAACTGGTGATAATGAGGAACTGCAGGTGAGTACCAGCATGCATCCACCATCTCTATGATAAAAGAGCTGTGCCTGATTTGCAAGTAACTCATTTAATTCCTCACTGTAGGATAGGTCTGCAACACTTTCCATGTTTTATTCTGGTTTATATGGAGTGCAGCTATGTGCATTCCCATCACAATGTCAGATACGTAAACTAGAAGCAACCAATGCTCTTCAGGAACACCTGTGTCTTCTCCTTTTGGGTATGCATTGGGCCCAGCCCAGACCTTTCTTTTTTACTACTTCTCGTAGTAGTGCTTCACCCTTCTCAGCTACTGACTGTATATTTGCGCTACAGATATCTATGCATGTGTCACACTGATTGCCTCAAAATACTCTGACTCTACCCTGCTAGCTCTAAGTTCTCTCTTTGAACAGGGAATTTCTCTTTTCATATTTGAGCACATATATGGACTGTAGCATAATTCTTTTTACAAAAATACTGCCTTCTCTCTCAAGATGATCACAATAGACTAACATTTTTATGGTTTTTAACTAGTCAGTCATTGATACCCAAGCAAAATATACTCAAGCCTGATTTCAGTTGTTTGCAGGGACTGAATAGACTACTTACTGCACAGCTTTCACTGTTGTCTTCTCTGTGAGGTACAACAAAAGACAAGGCATCTAGAGACCCTTCACACTCCAGAGGAGTTTCAGAAGTATTTTTACAACTAGTCAGCACAATAAAGAAGTGAGTTGGAACTGGAACTTCTGAATTATGAGGGTGTCTGAAACAAAAGATCTTTCTGTAAATCCATCAAATCATACTTGCAAGGAACAAATGATAGCTATCAGATACATTCTGGCATATAGATTTTAGCAATCCACCTATTTAGCCCAAAGGAAGCCTAGGCCTGGAATGATGATTCCAGGCTACTACTTTGCAAATCAAGTTTGGCTTGTAGGTTGATCTAATTAACAAGTTTGATGAGCTATAACAAACTAATTTATTACAAAAATGTGTAAGAATGCAGAGTAGAGGGAGAGTTTAGCCTACTGGCCTGAGCCAGTTTTGCTAATTAGTATATTTTTAGTACTCACAACTTTATAGTGGAACACTGCGAGCTCAGGAAGTGTCAACCATGACACCAGGGATAAGCCCCTGTGTCTCATTCATTCCTAGAGGCAGTGCCGTAAGATTTCAGGCTGTCAGACATCTTTCCACATGCAACAGCTTCTCTTATGCTTCACCTTCAGGTTTCAGGATGGCGAATTTTGAAGGTGCATTTTCTCTTTGTGCTTATTGCTTATTTCTTAGATTTACACTTCTATATCAGCTTAGGGCCATTTGACTCTCCCTCTGATCTGATCTAACTTGCCCATCTTGACAAGATGCTTTCCTTAGTAACAAGGATCATAATTACTTTTTGACCACTAAAGAAGGAAAAGAAACAGAAGATTTGGATGTGAAAGGTGCCTACCTTTTCACCTTTTCTGGGGTATCATAGAGTCCATCAGAGTCATAATCAAACACAGGCCCACTGATTACATTGACACCATTCCTGGCTGCAGCATATTCAGGTAGCAGGGATTGATGGAAGTACTTCCATAACACTGAAACACAGTAATGGAAATGGGAAACATAACCTCCAAGGTAGAAGCTGTTAATGCAACTCTGCTAAGTTCTCAGCAGAGTATAAGCAGAAAGTTATAAGCTAGAAAAATAATAAATTATACAGGTGTTTATAGTTTTCAAAGGCTGCATCTAACTGAGCAGCAGCATGTACTGCAACATCTCCCGGCATTGTGGTTTCACAGTCACCCTAACCACAAACCTGACTGATGCATAGTGATGCCACTCCCCTGTGGTCTTTTGTTTCTTTCCTTGGAAACCAAATGGAGAGAGGCTAGAGGAGAGAAGGTGAGAGAAGACCACACCTGCCTGTGTCTCACCCACTATCAAATTGGCGTGTCCAGCTTGTACATCCACATCTATGAGCCAGGAAGTACCTTTTAAGTCCTTCAGGAAAGCCCACGTCTTTGTATCATTTCTAATAGAGACATAATTTTTTTCTTGTTTCCTTGTTGACTGAGACCATAGATTCCTTCCTGGAAACTCATCTGAGTTTAGGAGACATTCCCAAACCAGAAATTAATTTAACTCACATAATCATATATAGTTCTCTGGGTTCTCTACATAATTATATATTAATTATAAACCCCTGTTTAGATAGGTAGCAAAACACAAACAAAAGGACATTAAATGAAGACACTTATACTCTGCTCTGATGTAAAAAGCCAATTGATTTGGAATCATAAGCTCACGATGGTAGATCTTTATAGCAAGAGTGATAATCTGACTTCAAGGAACTTTTCATTGAGGTAGGAAGCTCACATCCTGGGGAGGTCTTATTTTACACAAATAGCTGAACCAGGGGCCATTTGCATGGTTTGAAAGCAAGCAAAAAAAAAAAAGTCAGTGTTTCTCATATTCAACTGCGCACACAAAATACGCCTACAAATCAAATACCTTGAAAGGCAGGATACATTGGCACAATGTTGCTGGTAAGCAAGGCGTCATAGTGAGGTTTCTTTACATCTGTCATAAAATCTAAAACAAAAAAGCAATTAATTACTTGCAAGTTTGAAGTAACAAACCCATTTCCATGATTTTAAAGCCTGGCATAATAACGTTAAGGTGGAGCTGACCTAACTTCACTTTCCAAAGCTGATGTGGGTCTAAGATCCCATCCAAAATAATCTTAAGAGCAGTGGCAGTAATTGCACTTCTCAGACATACAGAAGGCAAATTTTCATAAGATTTAAAAATATTAGAAGAGACTTCTGAATTGTGGGGAAGGGAATAAAGTTTACTCCACAAGCAACAGAGCAATTTGTTCTGACAGTAGAATCTAACCATAAAAACGGAAGCTCTATTGGAAATTTGCAAAATATACTTGATGTGGATATTTACACAGCCTAATACTAAACATTCTATGCACTAAAGTCAATGTACAATACTTCCAAATCAGGTCAGCAGCAATACACAAACAATTCAACCACTCGTAAACAGTGAAGTATTTTGTAACATGTCTGAGAATCAGGGTTATATTCTTCAGACCAACGCTGAGTTGCTTTACTGAGGACCACATATGACACCTAACAATATATTTCAAATATAAAAGAAATGTACCAAGTCAGGTTTTTTACTCGGTGATACCTCCTTTAATCTTACTTTGGATGGTTCCAACCAACAGCTGTCATACAAAGTGAATTTGCAATTTAGTAACTTGCCAGACTTGAGTCAAGGTCTACAGGTTCTTTTTACAAGATATCACTTCAGAAACCTGACAATTTGCAAAGCTTAGAGGAAGTACTAAATGACTTTTGACAACCCACCAACTGCTGAAGTGCCTAAAAAGTTCTTCTCATATGCTGAAGTGAATTCCAACAATTCAGCAGCTAATCAGAGTATGAAGCACTAGTTATCAGGAACATCTATAAGACTACACCTACTAATTTAAATCATTCCATATTAGACATACTGTACAATAAAGACAATGTACGTACTTGGAGGACAAAGGAACCCATAAGTTAGGCGAGGATGACTGTTGTAAAACAGACATGTCTGGTTGTGATTAAGAGAAACACGAACATCCTTGTGTAAACAGCTGAAGATATCTTCTGTAGCAGAAGTCCATTTCTCCTGTTGAACAAGAAAGTATCATTTGTAAAACGGATAGCCAACTTAGAATAATTCTCTGTGTTGGGGACCACATAACTATTTAGCAGCAACTGCATTTAATTGCATGAAGAGACTTAAATAAGATGTAAACACCGTTTTTCTTTTGTCGCTGAAAAGAAGCCCCCCCCAATCCATTTCACATATCTTGGAAATAAAGCAAACAGAACTGCAGCATTTTAGAGGAGCTGAGAATAAATTGTTCCAAAATAAAAACTAGAAGTGCCCATTAAAGACAACTTGATCTATTGTAAATGTACTACTTCATTCAGGCTAGGAATCAGAGGCAAATGTGTTAGCCCTCTCGCTTCACTAGGCCACTTGTTACAGTAACTGGTTGCTTCATGCCACTAACCACAAATTATCTAGAACCAGGCAAATCTTGCCAGAGTTTAGTTAAATCATCATTTACCTATAGAAATCTGCATTTCCCAGATAATGAAACTGAAAAGCAATCTCTACTGTCCTAATTTAAGTATGATGTGGCTTCTAAGTTTTTTCTGAATGGGAAAGGCCAATCTGAAAAACACTTTCATTCACAAGACCAGTGCTCTACATGAGCACGTGCACTTTAGCATACAGTTCAGAACAGCAAAGACCAGATATATCTCCACTGACCTCTTATTTCCACTAATCAGGCTGATCTTGAAAGAAGGATCAGGTCAGGGCATGAATCGTTCAACAATTCAGAGCTTATTTTTTTCAAAAGGGTCTTGCCACACTACAAGCACTTCTTTAAGACCACAAAACCCATTCTAAGACCAGATTTAAGGACAGCACTGGTTGCTTCTAAACTTTCGTCAGATACTTACATCCTTGTTAACAGTGTAGGCGCTCCACAGAGACATCCTGTAGTCCTTGCTGTATCCATTCACATAATGGTAATGGTAAAGGAGGCAGTAATTATGTCTCTTCTGCAGAACCCTGGGCCGTCCATAAGGTAAATTAAGTTTCTCTGTCTTCTTAACTGCAGAAGAAATAGTGGTTATGTATCAACCAATAGTTGTTAAGCAACTTCCTCTTCTATACATCTAAGGCTGTCCCAATTTCCAATTGCCAAGCAATGACAGAAGTCACAATAACAGAACAAGAAAAATCTTATATCAAAGGTATAGTTTCTGTGCTAAGGCAATACATTAAATTGCAAAGCCAATAAAAAACAAAACACTTGAACGCCCACTGTACAAATTAAATTTATATTTAAAACAAAAAACTTTATGCTATTTAAAACAGGAGATGGATATAAGTTGCAAAGTTAAAGGCTGTTGACATGTCAACAAATACATGTGAGATCTGCTTCTACATAACATTTAGAAGCGACAGCAACCAACTGTAGTGATTCGAAATCTGCTACGGGGACTATTTTAGTAGAAACCATAAAGTCATATGCCATAGTGACATTTAGAGGACTTAAAAACATATATCTTAAAAAGACAAAGTGAAGCACTGTTGGATTTTCAGATGTACGAGGATTCTCTTTATAATAAGTGTGATAGTCACCAAACTTACCTTCTGCCTCTCTCTCATGGACAACATGAAAGTTGTATACAGAGAAAGATCTCCAAATATTTTGTGTATGATATTGCACTGGGAGGTTGGCAGATCCTTGCCGAAAACATTGCCTGTTTATTGCAAAACTACTGTGTGCAGTGGAAGAGTAAAGATTTTCCTTTAAAATTTTATAAGAAAAAAAGCTACGTGGGATCAGCAGAAGATAAGATATTAGAAGTTGGAAAGCAAAGCAGCATTAGCAATTAATTACTTTAGAACCAATACCATTTATCTTAAGGATAAAACAAAGAAGTAACAAAACAATTGTAAGAAATGCATGATCATCTCCTGTAGTCAAATGTCAGCACAAATCTTCAGCTTTTAACCCCTAAGGCAGACTTTGCTTTCATTAAAACACTGAATGTTTCAATTTTTGCTAATTGAAATATTACCAAATTGGGGAAACAAACAAAAATAAGGTTTTCAAGTTCTCTGATGTAACATAAAAACTGAGGAAAATTAGCACATCATGGAAATATTTTCAAGTGATGAAAATATTTTCAAGTGATGAAAATATTGCTTTGCTACTGACAATGCCAGTATTTTCAATCATTAAATGACTAGAATTATAAACAGGTCAAAGTATATCTTCCACTAAATAGGTCACTCCATCCAGTTATGCAAAACTACAATTTCAAGGCCACTGTTTTGAATAGGGAAAGAAATTGAGCAATGAATGCTGCAGATTTTTTCCAGAGTAATTCCACAGCACAAAAAAAAAAAAATTATGACATTTATTTTTATACAAATTAGGAAAAAGGAAAAAATTACATTTTTTTCATAAAACTAAAAATGCAGTTAATATTTTGATGTTCTTACAGGTTACCAAGTTATGAATCAATGAGAGAATATGTAAACAGAGGTAACTAATCTCTAAATAGCCTTAAGGTTACTACAAGTCTTTCATCCGTAATAATGATTTTTATACTTAATTTTTAAAAATCCTTAATTCATATAATTTATAAGGAAATTACTATTAAGACCCGTGCTAAGACAGACCTCTCTGATAATGCAGGCCAAAAACCTGCTGTTTCAAAAAAAAGTAGGTTTAGAGCTTTATTTTCAAGTTCCTATTTCTACAAAATAGAACCAAAATGAGTTACGTTCCTGGCCTTACCATATTTCTTCAAAGTTGGGTTCAGCAAGGCACTCAGACATCTACCTACACATTAGCAGGGTCTGTTTCAGTGAAATGACTTGCTAGAGCAGAGGAAAGCACACCGTATTGTACTAACTTATTTTGTTGTTCTCATGAGTTTTACAACACAGAGAGTTATTTTAAAAGGGTTCTGAAACACATTTGAAAAAAATGCCCCGTTGTTTGTGGAGGAGATTCAAGAAAGCTCTATCCACCTCTTCATGCCAGGACAAGCTCCACAAACCAACAGAAGCCTTAAATTAACCCTGAATAAGCACTGGATCCTGCCTGCAACTGACATTTAAATTCAGTCCTTAATAGTAAGCTACAGTGAGGTGTTGTCAAATACAGAGTTTATTTGCTTAAGAAACAAGGTTTCACAAACACACACTAGCCAAGGTCTCCTTCGGCCTTTTCTCTTCGACAGCCTTATAACTATTTCATCTTTCAAAGTATTAACACCAAGGACTACAGTCCATTTTAACTTATAGCTTTCATTATTTACTTACTGTCTTACCTGCTTCATGCTCAAAATACTTAAGTTTTTTTTGTTTGTTTGGGTTCTTTTTTGAGTCAGAAGCACATCTACAGTCATACAAACTACAGCTCAAACATGGCATGTATACATCCAAAGAATGGAAATAAAGCATAAGTAAAACAAGCTGCAGCTTAAGACCATGTAAAATAACCCTTATGCTTCATTAAAAGTATGCTGCCATCATTATGTTGGTATTTGCAGGGATTCAGGGATTTCTTATCAGATACTTCATACAATGCTTTGCTTCCAATTCTGAAATGCTCATTACTTCAGTGCTAGAAAATTCAAAAGTAGCAGATAACACATGTGTCGTAAAGACATGTGTATAAGGATACACATTTGAGAACAAATGGTTCAGCAGGACTGTATGTGAAAACTCAGAACTATAGCCCTAGAGAGTACTACATACTTGAGATTCACAAATCAAACATTTTAGATCTTTATTCATTCTTATATTTTTACATGATTTTGTATTATTATTTACATCTCTTACCTTCTGTTTCAGTGAGATTTAAACGCTGATGAAAATCCCTTATTGGCAAGCCCTATAATTATAAAGCAAAAGCAGTGAGATCCTATTAAGTGTTTTACAAAGTATATCATGAGCCATTACTACACCTGAAGTAATGAATGTAATACCTGCCTTGCACGTTATCCCTATACAGAACTCACTGACATCTACTGGAGAGGGACTATAGAGAATTTGCAGAAACAAATTGGTTTTGCCACAAGCAAATCTACAGCCTTGAAAACCACAGCCCAAACCCAAAACATTGCCAGAAATTAAGTAAAGCAAGCAAGAACTGCATGCTTTCCCCATCAAAACTTGCTTCTGTGGAGTCTTTCAGGCTTTTCAGAACTGAATATGACTTCCCCCAAGCAAACTGCAAAAACGAATACAAAAATACAGTCTAGTACCCACTAATCCCAGGCAAGATTTTATTTTGAAGCCAACAGTAGACGACTGCAAAACTAGAGGGTAAAGATAAACACTGGAGGATCCAGAGTTTCACACTTTGATTACAAGATAGATGTCTGCCTCTGCAACTTTAACCATTTCAGTACTTACTGCTGTCCTGCAGGAGCAGCCAAGGCTCACTGAAAAGGCTCTTTGTCCCACCACAGAGCACTCAGAAGGATGACTTGTTTCTTTTGGATGGTGGGGAGTGTAAACAGGTTTCCTTAAAAGATGGTTTAGGCGTCCATGAGTTCCATTGTTTGGGGCTGGTTTCAAATCAAGCAAGTCTATGAAACAATTCAAGTGATATTGAGAGGATGAGAAAGACTCACTGCTACTTATATCATGATTACAAGCATGCATGGGTCAATAGAGCTACAGTGTTTACAGTTCATAACGCCCAAAAGGGAAAACAACGTAACCCCTTTAAAATGAAGGGCACACTTTCTTAGCTAGGGCTCCGGATGGTATCACCGTGCATGTAAAGAGGGATGGAACAAGTACAAAATGTGAGAGAGGCTTACATCATTACCTTTGAGGGGAAGTGAACTTGCAGCAACCAAACTTGCAGTGGGGGACAATAGTAATCTCAAACACATGCAGCTAGTGAGGACATGACATTGAAGCTTTGGAGAATGTTTGGGGGCTTTTTTTTGTTTTGTTTTGTTTTTAATTGTCTAGACATTAAGTACACAAGCTTCTTAACTGAAGCAGCACTAAAGGGTAAAGCTATAGAAGAACCTAGACAGAATAGAAGGTTCTGCTTGTCGCTTAGGTCTAAAATAATAGGTTTCAAAATTCCCGAAGTAGTCTAAACACAAAAGCATCTCTATCCAAACACCTAAGTCTCTGCCATTAAAGTAACTCAAACAAACAAAAGCTGCATACCATCAATACTCAAGAGATATTTCGGATACCTTCAAAACATTTAATAGAACAAGCCCTATTTCATGCTTTATCCTTGTTAGCATTCATAGATTTATTGTTCCTCCACTGAACTCATACTGAAACTATGAGATAAGATGTTTTGAAAACACAGCAGGTGATGAGACACTTGTATCCAAAACTTCGTCTAGATCAATCACCTAGAGCACAAGAGTTCAAAGCTGAACTTGCCGCCCTGTGTTGCAGAGTTCAACACTTTCCTTCCTGCACTACGCCACTCAGATACATTAGTGCCATTCCTTCCACATGAAGGTGTTTCATTTTGGAAAGAAGAATAAAACAACTTTCCTGATCTTAGCAGTCCCTGCTCCAATGAAAGCATCACACATAGCAGTGAAAAACTAAAACGGGACCAGTCTTGGAACTCAGGTCTGTACTTCAACAGCTAAATTGTTATGTTCCTGTTCTTTTAAGCGCAGTATCCAGGAACTCTCAACACCTCAGAAAACCTCAACTCTGATAAGTTAAACACTTTAGAAAACAAGTTGTAATTCCCTAATTTAGACAAGACAGTTAATTGTACACCTGGTGCTCATGCTGTAAGTGTTGAGCACTTATAGCACTGGACAAATGGGAGAAAGTATCTTTTCTCTGGCCGCAATTCACAAAAAGGTACAGTCAGACATTCATGAGAAACACCAGAGCCTCAAACAAGTAAAAGAAGATGCCTTTGTCCAGTCCAGAAGCCCCTTAACTCTAGGCAAGGAAAAGGTTGAATAAGTTGCCTCATTTCATTTTCTATCTGAAAGTTAATGTTCTGGCTTTTGCACAGCCCATTCTTTTTCTATATCCTATCCTAATTCTTTCTACACAGGATGGAGGTAATCTGGACCTCAATGACATGAGAAGATAGCGAAGCATACAAGGCTGTGTGAGACACTTCCTCACAATGGCCTGTATCGTATTCCAGTAAAGAATTTAAACATACGTTTAAAATATGGTATACCTGAATATCGCCACTGATCTCAAGCATGTGCAGTGCTCCCATTAAGTGTTTTCTGGATCAAACACACTGGTAATACATTGTGTCTCACAGATGCAGATGTTAGAGCAAGTATAGGCCCTGGCAAGAGAGAAGTAGGCAGGAAATAATGGAGAACAGGTGAAGACCTCAAGAAAGTGGTCAACAGAAAGTGGTAGAACCAATGATAGATTTTTTGAGAAACTGTGAAATATAAAATAAAAAAAGGGATAAAGGAAAAAAAGAGTCACAGTCAACGTGTTTGAAAGGGGGGTGAAGTGCATTGTATGGTGTCAGAAAAAAGTGAAGAGTATCTGTATGTGTAGTAGGCTGTCTACAACTGTCAGATACAGAAGCAGACCATGTGGAAAAGAAATCAAGTTCTAGAGAGACACCATAGAGTGGTGAGAGACAGGAAACCTGACTGTTGCAGAGTCTACTAGCTCTAGAGTAAGACTCCAAAAGCAATGGGACCGTTGACTAACAAGACAGTTGCAGTCCAACAAAAGAGAAAAAGAGACATATTTGAAACACTTGTGGTATGGATGGGGAAACATCTAAATCTAATATTAAAAGATAGAATACAAATTGAGGAGTTGACACATACAGTGATGCATTTGGTAGGAGGTTTATTATATGGATCAAGTAAATAAAAAAAATCTGAATTTAAGACCTATGTACGTCAAGTCACTGAAATTAAAAATACGGCAGAGGAAAACAACAAATAAGAAGAAAACATAAACACAATGAATTGTTTAGGTGCATAAAAAGCAAAGGCAGTGACAGACTC
This sequence comes from Cuculus canorus, assembly GCF_017976375.1. Lineage (NCBI taxonomy): Eukaryota > Metazoa > Chordata > Aves > Cuculiformes > Cuculidae > Cuculus > Cuculus canorus. The sequence goes on along the minus strand of NC_071403.1, from coordinate 42,108,144 downwards.
AGGCTTTCTGGAAATGAGCTGCCTGGCAGCTGCACCAGTACCCATTACTACATTTGTTATTTATAGTTCATCCTGAAAAAGATCACCTGAGTAATTAATATGATAAAGCCACTAGTTACATATGAGAGAGAAATATCATCTCTTGATGGTAGAGAGATTGTGAAGTAGTCAGTTTTTAGTAATGGCAAGTCAAAACATCAGCTCTGGAACACAGTGACTAGCAGAAAGGAGAGATACAAGGTGGCCTGTGACCAGTATCCTAATCAGCCATTTGTAATTTACAAGCTGGATCTTTTTCAGAAAGAAAAAACAAACAAACCAAACCAAAATCAAATAAGCAGATTATCTGTGAAAATCAGCAAAAAATCTTAAGGACAAATTTCTAAGGACACTTAAAAATCTGATATTATTACAATGCCCAGAAGACATTGTACTGAATAAAGACAAACCCTCATCAATTGTACTCACCACACATTAAATTATATACTTCAATGTTTTCAAATGGATCAACTTGAGTATGAAACTTGAATCCTGGTCCAAACCCAATAAAGATAGCCTAGGATTTACAGAGAAAAGTAAAATGGAACTCTGTTCAAAACAAGTTGAATTAGAACATATCTTTATACCCTGAGAGCATTTTCTTCCAAGAACATAAGGTTTACTCTACCAACATAGTATGAACCGAATCAAAAGCATGCTTTTTCTTGAAAAAAGAGTATAAAGAAACCCAATTCTGTATCATTATTGCCTTTTAAAAAGTTGCCTTCGGCCGTTTATGAAGTTCTTTGCTCTTTTCTGCTCATGAAGTTAAATTCATTTTCCATTAAATCTCTTGGAGCATTTTAGAAACATTGAGCCAAAGTAATCACCACACTTCATGCCCTGAAAACAGTTTGGAAGCTTTTAACTTAAGACTACAAAAACATCTGTTGGTAGCAATGTTTTAAATGGTTTAAGCAATGGCAATATCTTAGGCTTCTATCCCTGGTTTGCAGCTGTTCTTCTTGCACCACTTCCTGAGCAGTACTGTCACAAGCTATTGTGTAGCAATACAGTGAGCCTGATCCAGAAACACAGCCAACTCAAAAAGCTTCCTTTTTTCCCTACTGGCTCTTTTCCTTCTGGTTCAGCTCACTGACCTACTTAATGCTGCAGCCACGCAAAACTTACGCTGACATAGAATAGCGTTTGCTGCAGGAATAAGAACAAGGAGGCAAGGGCAGCAAACGCTCTAACTCAACCGTTGCCAAGAAGATCATTTTTAATTAAAAATAAGCTGAATATCAGAATAAGTTTAAGTGAAGCAGATTGTACCAATATGTGCTATCAAGTTTTTGAGTGATGGATGCTTTGCACTCTACAGAATCTTCTGGATAAGATCTCAAAGCTCTTTGCAAACAATGCAATATTCTCAGATTTCATAGCTGTGGTGAAAAATAAGAGTCGAGTTTTCAGCCTTGATTCTTCCTTCGAGATTAAAGCATAACGGCAAATACAGGCTGTCATTCTGCAACTGTTGACACCAAAATTCGTAGGCTAATAATTTAGTCAACAAATCTAATTTGAGCTCCATGAGGGAAGAAGATGCCACCTCCTTTCCATTGAACTAGATACATCCTGAGGAAATTTATGCTGTGATAATGTTCACCACAAAAACATAAATTGTATCTATGTTAAGAATAATGAGGGATGCAATTAACTGACAGTCCCAAGTGCGGCAAAAACTTTGAAAGGCCAACTTAATGAAATATATTTACACAGTCAAATCGTAGCAGACACAGAACACACTAAGCAGGCATTTGGCATCACATGACCGTGCTAGTTGCAACCCATTACTAGGTACCCCATCAAGAAGGGTAAGCCCAGAAGGGTAAATTGATACAAAATTAAGACAGGTTTAACCTAACAGCTTTAAAAAAAAACCAAAAACAAAAACAAAAAAAAAACCAACAAAAAAAACCAAACAAAACCCCCCATGATATCAACACTTCATAATTCTATAAGACATGAAAAATCAGGCTTTTAAGATAAATCTACACTTTACATGGACTACATAGGTCATATAAACATACATGGTTTGGGTTGGAAGGTACCTTAAAGAACATCCAGTTCCAGCCCCACTATCATGGGCAGGTACACCACCACTAATCTAGGTTGCTCAGAGTCCCCTCTAATGTGGCCTGGAACACTTCCTGGTATGGGACATACACAACTTCTGTGGGTAACCTGTTACAGCACCTTGTCACCCTCACAGGAAAGGATTTCTTCCTTATACTTAACCTAAATTGACCCTCCTGCAGTTTAAAGCCATTACCCTTTATCCTGTCACTATGCACTCTTTATAAAAAGTTCCTCTCCAGCTTTTTCATAAGCTTCCCTTCAGGTACTGGAAAGCTGTTATAAGGTCTCCCTGAAGCCTCCTCTTCTCCAAGCTGTAGAAACCCAACCCTCTCATCCTGTCTTTGTAGGACAGGTGCTCCAACCTTCTGATCACTTTGTGGCCTTCCTCTGGACTTAAGAGTACTCTAACAGACCTATGTCCTTCTTACATCCAGAGATGAACACACTACTCCAGGTGGGGTCTCACAAGAGTGGAGCAGAAGGAGAGAATCACCTCATGTGACCTGCTGGTCACATTTCTTTTGACGCAGCCCAGAATACAGTTGGCTTTCTGGGCTGCAAGCACAGATCACTGGCTCAGGTTGAGCTTCTAATCTATCAGCACTTCTAAGTCCTTCTCTTCAGGGCTACTCTCGAACCATTCTCTGCCCAGCCTTCAGTTGTGCTTGGCTTGGTATTGCCCTGATCCATGTGCAGGATCTTCCACTGGGCCTTGGTGAACTTCATGTGGTTCACATGGGCCCATATCTCATGCCACTCTGAATGGCATCCCTTCCCTTCAGTGTGTCAGCCACACCACGCAGCTCAGTGTCATCAGCAAACTTGCTGAAGGTACATTCAATCCTGCTGTTCATGTCACTGCAAGGTGCTAAACAATGCTAGTTTCAATACCACTCCCTAGGAATACCACTCATGACTGGTCTCCACTTGGACATTTAGCCGTTGACCACAACTCTTCGAGTACAACTGTCCAGCCAATTCCTTACACATCAAGTGGTTCATGAGTCAAATCCACATCAATTCAGAGACAAAGATGTTGTGCAGGACAGCATCAAATGCTTTGCACAAGTCCAGACAGATGATGTCAGTTGTTCTTCCCTTACCCATCAACATGATAGATCTATTGTAGAAAGCCACCAAATTTGTCAGGCATGATTTGCCTTTGGTGACAGTATGATGGTTGTCAACAATCATCTCCTTATTCTCCATATGCCTTAGCAGAGCTTCCAGGAGAACCTGCTCCACGATCTTGCCAGGCAGAGGTGAGATTGACCAGTCTGTAGTTCCCTGGATCTTACTTTCTTCTCCCCTTTTAGGGTTATAGTTCCCATTTTCCAGTCAGTGAGAACTTTATCAGCCTGCCACAACTTCTCAAATACGATGGATAGTGGCTTCACAACTTCATGAATGAGTTCCCTCAGGACCCGTGGATGCATCTCATCAGGTCTCATGGACTTAAAAGTTCCATAGATGGTCTTGAACCTAATCCTCTCCTATAGTGGGCAGTTCTTTGATCTCCCAGTCCCTGTCTTTGCCTTCTGAGACTTTGGTCTGTGTGGCTAGAGCACTTGTTGATGAAGACTGCAGCAAAAAAGCAATTAAATACCTTCTCCACATCCCAGACAACCACGTTTCCCATTTCCATCCAGAGAGGGCCCACATTCTCCCTAGTCTTCCTTTTATCACCATATCACCTATAGAAGCTTTTCTTGTTGCCCTTGATGTTCCTGGCCAGATTTAATTCTATCAGGGGTTTAGGTTTCCTAACACAATCCCTGGCTGCTCAATTTATCTGTATTCCTACCAGGCTACCTGCCCTTGCTTCCACTCTCTGTAGGCTTTGGTTTTGGTCCAGGAGCTCCTTGTTTATCCATGCAGGCCCCCTGACATTTTTACATGGCTACCTCTTTGTTGGGATGCATTGCTCCTAAGCAAAGGAAAAGAAAACAAAGACTGGACTAGCCTTACAGATCAGGGCACTGGTGACTGTGGAACAACTTTGCTTGCAAGGGCCTCGATGGCATAGTTGACAGCAAGCCAAGCATGAGCCAGCAGCACACCCTGCCAGCAAAGGTGACCAAGTGTATCCAATGTTGTACAAACAGAAGCTCAAGCAGCAGGCTGAGGGAAGGGATTCTCTCTCTCCTCAGCATTTCTTTAAGTCGCATTGGGATACTGCCTCTCCAACATTTGAATGACATCAACAAACAAGCATTGCACATTCAGTGGGGGGCCCCCAAGGTGGCTGGGGGCTGAACCTCTTGCTCTGCTAAGAGGAATAGGGCTTGTTCAGCATGGAGAAGAGACTGCTTCAGGTGGACCTAACAACAGTCCCCCAGTACCTACAGTAATGTCATCAAGAAGATAGAGCCACTCTTCAGTGCTACACAGCAGGAGGCAAAGACACAACAGACAAATTGAAACAAGAAAGGTCTGGCTGGCTGTAAGTAAGCATGAGAACACTCAGGCAGTGAAATGGATTGGTTAGAAGTTGTGAAGCCTCTGCCCTTGGCAGTTTTGAAGATGCAACTACAGAAAGGGCAGACTAACCTAGTCTGATCACACAGCTGACTCAGTTTTGAGTTGGGGATGAGACTAGAGACCTCCCAAGGTTCTTTCCAATCTGAATTCTCTGAAGATCTACAACTACAGTAACTGATGATTTGCTGAGATGGTTTTTCTTTACCTGCTTTTGATGTTACAACAAAACAACCTGGCACAGCTTTATACCCTTACAAGCACAGTGAAATACCTGGGGTAAGTCCTGTTGCATTTTTGCCCAACTCTCAGGACAACAGAATCTCACCCTGTGTGGATTACCCAGCAGCATGTCACCATAGCAATCCTACAAATGCTTGATTTCTTTAATTGCAGATGACAGTGTCACAGATCTTAAAAAAAAAAAAAAACCAACAAAAAACCCCCCCAAAAAAACCCAAAAATAAAGCAACCAACAAACACAACATTCAGAAATAGGATCTAAAAATAAGAGCTAGCATAAGCTTAAGTCTCACCTGCATACTGGGGAAGCGATTGTCTGAGCCATGGAATCCGCCTGTACAGCTTTTAATCTCAAGTGGTTTCCTATTAAAAATTCATAGTTTATATAACTCACACTTTACAAATTACATCAGTATAAAATACATTCAATGATGCATTGGTTTACTCCTCTACTTAAGGATTCTTAGAGGCTTGTCAAGAGGTAATAATGTCTTCAGCTTTAGAAGAGAATGCCTTTAAAGTCAGAATGATAGTTTTCCCCTGCAAATGCTATCCCTTTGAAATTCTCAGGTATCTATCACTGCCATTTAAAGTAAAAACTCAGATAACATGAAAAAAAGTTTCTTCTCAGGATAAGAGATTTCCACTGCCCTTTGGCTAACAGAACTTCACAGCACTTTATGTGAGTAGATTAAGACTTTTTGGTTGGTTTTTAATAAAAACTGTAATGTAATTTAAAGCACCCAGCTGAGCATTTTGCAGTCCAATGGAAGCAAACCTAACAAATGCCAGATCAATAGACAATATTTCTACGACAGTTCTATTAAACCAAATCTGATTTGCATGACTTGCACACATTTACAGTGTTATACAATAAGACTTACTGAATACATGGACTGAAATACTCTTTCATGATGAAAGCCCTGGAGCACCACAGAGGTGTTCAAAGTTATGTTATGGTATATGTCATTATTCTGCAAGTTCTAAACTCGTTGGTTAGAACACATAAGGTAATTAACAATAGTGGGCTCAGTAAGTTCCATTTATGCCAGTGGATCAGTTGCTGCGTCAACCAAGGAATTATGCACAGGTTTAGCTTTCATGATTCACTTTAGAAATTCCTAAAGCGTGGTAGATGTGCTCAAGTATCTGACAAAGGAAATCTCAACTTCTAACATTTCTGTCACAAGGCTTGCCACTACCTGCACACTCAGCAGGGAGAGTATCTATAGCTGCCAGTTTAGAATTGAGCCTCGTCAGGCCAGCAAAATCTGTGGAGAAAAGCACATGTCGTTTCTTTACAACATCCCTTTGCTATGACAAACAAGAATATCACACTCCAACAGTTATCATGAAGCTCCAAAAGCATCTGGAAGAAAAAAGCTACAAGGTAACAAAAGTATTTGCTATATAATTAAGTGCTGAAAACTACATTACCTAGCAAGCTGCCACTGGGAGTCTAAATAAAAGTGCAATGGTTCAATCCGGTCATTGTAGGAATAATGGAAACGCTTGGGTAGCAGCTGTTTCATATAAGCTTTGAAAGGCTGATTTGGTTTGATGCACTGAAATATTCAAAAATACATATAAAAATGCATATTTCACCAAGCTTTTGCTTACGTCATGTACAGTTCTCAAATATTTAAATTGCAAAGGGTCTGCAATAACATCCACTAACAACAGGACTCCATCAGGCTTGGAGTCATGTGGTCTGGGACATGAATATTGATAACTGCTTAAACAATAAATACTGACTGGGTCTGCATTCAATAACTATCAGAATAATATTTATATTTGATTATGGACATAACTTGCTCTTGATACTTTCACAAGTGGTAGGAGACTATCCAATGCAATAATTCTACAGCTCTAATACAGAAAGCTACAGACATTCAAAGGGGTTTGAGTGGTCTCCCAGGGATAGATTTTTTCCACCAGCTAAGACCTATTAATGATTTAAAACAACCAAACAAAAAAACAATCAAGCAAAAAACCTCCTTCTACTGTAATATTGGAATTTTTTAATTGCAAAGTCATCTATACAAACAGCATAGCTTTCACCAACAGTGGTATCTGCACAAGTGAAAGACAAACAGATTGTAGTGCAGGGATGAACAGAAGCCAGACACAGAGCAGAAAAGCAAATGCCTTAAGCGGGAGGTGACCAAAAACCACAATATCCTTTCTCAAAGCTGTTTATCAAAAAGGTGTGAACAAAAAAAAAAATCTTATGCTTATCCAGAAAACAGAGTTGAGCTTTATACTGACTTGTCCCTCAGCTAGAATGGTCCACATACACACGTTCTCCAGTTTGAAGAGCAACATGATACAGTGCTAGGTAAGAGTTAGTTAAAAGAAATAAACACAAACCCTTAGTTAATGTACAATAACAGATAGCTATATGACACTTCACTCAACTTTGACCTTCCCTTCCCATGTGATTGAACTACTTTTGTCATTAACTGTAGAGCACATGAGAGGTCACCGATTCAAAGTCCAGATGCTATGCAAGTAGCCCAGCAAACAGCTGATGCTATAAAATACCTGTAAATATCAGTAGAAATTAAGCTAGGACAATAGATAAGACAGCACTTACTGTGAGGTTTCTGACAATGCCTTCATAATTAACTGGAAGAATCATATGTAAGAATTAGTCACCTAAGTTAAAAAAAATCAGATGTAGAATGAAAGCATTCCTATCACATAATATAATTCACATAGTTTAAAAAAAAATCTGGACAAGTTATTTTTCCAGAATGGAAACCTTGTGGAACAAAATCACTAAGCTGTCAAGCTACTGCTTTTAAGAAGTTTTAGTTCAGTCTCCTCTCTTTGTGCTTAGTTATTTACAGCTTTAAAGTTTTAAGCTATATTTGCCACAGTTAAAACAACCCGAGAAGTAAGTTTTCACAAAAGAGGCAACAAAATGCTGTGCTAATCGAGCTGGATTTTTCCTGCTTGCTACTAAAATTCTAAGGAAAAAGAAACAAATATAGCTATCAGGACAGCAGTTTTATCTGGCAAGAATCCTTAGAAAGACAGCCAAGTGCAAGCTGGCTAAGATTCAGATGCTTAGACTCAAGTCAAAAGGGACCATTACATCATTTAGTTTGACATTTTGTACAACACAGACCCGTTACATTTCACACAGTTACTCCGTCCTCAGTCTGATATCTGATGCTTGACTAAAGTACATAAATGATTACCTTAGCAAAGGCAGCATTAAGAATTCCTGCATAGATATCTTCAGTGCTACAGAGACACCTATACTACAGCATGAAAACAGTGCACATGTCCAAAGCAGGAGATGCTCTGCTTTTTTCTTCCTGAATTTGTTTCTCCAGGGAGAACAGAGAGCTGCATTTGACTCCCACGTTCTCCAAGGAAACATTTAAAATAGTTTAGAATAGCATTAAGCAATGAAGTAAACAGGACTTAAAGTCACTGGGGTTGAGGCCTACAAGTTTTAAAGGGCATGGAGAACTATAATCTAGATAGGAAAAAACCAACAACTATGAAACATGAAGAATATGCCTGCATTCAACAATAAAATAAATCCCACGGGCACTAAGTGTTCACCTGACTGCATAATGAATCAAAGTTTAAAAATCAATGAATGCTTACAAATTTCAATCAGGCCAATTATCTTGTTCATTTGCAGTTTACTCAAATGCTGTCAGGCCATTAGGCCATTTTTTAATAAAAAGGAAATAATAATACTTATAAAATTATACGTAAAATATAGTAACAATTGAACATTCCTTTAAAATAGAATTATAGCAAATCCATACATAAAGTGGTAAATCAGAAAATGAGGTATGACATAAGGGGGGATTCTTTGGGCTGTCTTGAGTACCAAAGATGTGATTTAAAGGAATGTCATTCACAAGGCAAGAGCGTTAGCAGCTGGTCACTCTAAGTAAGCCCACAAAAAGCAACCTGTAGGATTACATACACTTTCAGACCTGAAAAGTCAAGAGGTCTTTGAAAACACAGGTCCACCATTCAGCATTTCCTCTTTATTATCTAGGTTGTAGTTGACCTTCACTCAGACATAGCAACAGAATGGGGATCTTAAGTCTGTATTCATAAAGTACAAAAGCGTATAACCAAGTAACAAAAATTAGTTTAGCAATTACATACAAGAGAAATACTCATCTGGAACATTATTAGGTCTTAGTCGAGCTGCAGGACCAGGTACTACCATGAAATCTTGAACATCGTCCAGATAACTGTTCAAATACACTGTCTTTCTGCAGCTCCCTGCTTCCATCCCTGCGAAAGGAAATAAAATTTATTTTAAAATGTGAATATTAGAGCAGCCTTGCTGAGGAGAGATGTGACTTAAGTTGTAGAAGTCAGAAATGTAATTTCTCAGGCCTTTTTATCAGCAGCACCAAGACATCTGATCCAGGGAGACCACAGTACTCAGGTACGTAATGTTTTGTTTTCTTCCATAGATACACACAATCAGCCATTTCCTCAGCCAAGAATAACACTCCAATTGAATAAATAGACAATTTTCTTCTCTGAAGGAAAAGAAATCTCGAGTCTAAGAACAGCAGTAATGGTGAGACCAAATATACCTTTAGGTCAATATCCTAATGGTGTTCAGTAAGGCGTCTAGAGAAATACTCAACAAGCACAGCAATTACAGACCAGTTTTTCTCCTCATGTTCCTTAACCGCTTCCAGAAGTCAAAGAAACAGAGTTGCATATCGCATTTGAATTACTACTTTTAATAACTGACAGGTTTACCCTCTATTAATTTTGCAAACCTGTTATCAATATTTGGGTTGGATCATCACTCATGGCAATGAGTTCTGCAAGTCAGTTTTGTGCTGCATGGAAGAGTGCTTATATTTTGCTTAGCAGGAAAAGAAGCAGAAAAAACCCCGTGTCAAATACAGCACTTAATACAGATATACTTCCAGAAATACAGATAAACTTATACAGAAATAAATGAAAGTTCCATATTTATAGCCTTCTAAAAACAGATAAAGGAATTGATAACTTTGAAGAGGAAGGTATGGCTTGTATTTTCCCTTCTTCAGCAACGTGCAAGCTATTACTGTGTAGAGTAGTTAAAAGACAATAAAATTAAACCTATTTTTTACAATTCATATTTTTATTATATTTCCTTTATTGGCTTTTAATGATCATAAGAGGAACTAAGAATAAAATCTGAAAATTATTTAATCCATCCACCATATGTTCTCCACTTCTTTCTCCCTTGTAAAACAGTACAATTTGCACCTACGCCATTTATCTCTCACGCCACCTTGATAACAGAAAAAGTAATTTCTAGATATTAGCTGCTTGCCAGAAACATGCAACTATAAACTCAGAATATTAGTTTAGAAGAACAGATCTTAAATTCTGATATATTTTATAAAATTGTATTTACCATGATCTGATATAAAAATAACATTCAGGCATTTGTGCAAGTTCATTTGCTTGAGACCATCCATCAACATCCCTACTATGTTATCCACTCTCTGTAATGCCATAATGACCTGCAGGACAAAAAAGGAATGTGAAGTGTTATCACTTCAGTTAAAAATATGATTTCTTTCTAAGAAGAGCAAAGAGATCTAAAATCTAACAGTCTATGCTAATAAAGAATAAGGAGCTCTTCTCATAGAGCACCCCAAGGCTAGATGCAGTCCAGACAACTAAAGGACAGAGGGGACCTAACACTGTGCAGTGACACCCGAACTCATGTCAGGGAGCATATATAGCACACATTAACAGCAGGAACTCTGAGGCGAGTACAGGAGACTCGCAGCTTCCTCAACACCCCATGAAACCTGCTTTTTGCCTGTTCAGACTTCTCTGTTGTAAACGTTTTAGATATATAGTCTTTTACTTCTACTGAGAAGGGACTCAACAAGTACACTTATACTGCTGAATAAAATTGGAAGGCTTCAGACTGTCTGGCACCTGTATTACTCAGGGCTACCTCCATCTACATAAGACTGGCTATACCTAGACCATACAACTCTTGCCCCCAAGTTTTTCTGGGCCTCATATTGTACTAAGATACAGCTACACATTTTTATGCAATTATTTCATTTCAAGACTTTTAAAACAACAACAAAAAACAAAACCAAAAAACCCACCCCAGATTATGGCCAGTGAGTATGGGTTTAAAGTATGAAATTGAGGATGTTTATTGCATTATCAGGAGCACAGCTGAGGACAACAGGGAATGCATAAAGTGCAAATGCTGATGGAAGGATACCAGAGGGTTGAAGACAATTGAGGAAGCCAAGCCTGCAACACTCATCCTCAGAATTCCAGCTGAGAGATACCCTGGAGCAAATTGTCCTTGAAACTGGGACCGGACATTAGTCTCTGAGTAAACTAGCGTAAAGGAAAAGAACAAACTGCCAGTCTAGCACTGTTCATGATCAAGGGTCTGGCATTCAGGCTCACTTGCACAGATACAGCCACTGCTTTGGAATACTTGAAGTAAAACAAAACAAAAGTATTTTTTAAAACCAAGTCATTCCATTACCTCACTGAACAACTTGTATAAGCTGCCTTGCTTTGTAGGAACAAAAATGAGATGCTTCTGGGGAGACTATGTACAAAACCCCAGGGTCTTTCTCTTCAGAGCATTCCTGATATAAAGAACTTCAGATCCACTTATTAACCAAAGAAAAGGAGAACTAATTTAAACACGTTCCCTATACCGCAGTTTCTATCAGTCCTCTGATACTTCACTGGGCACATACACTCATCTTGCAGTTCCTTACAAGGACAGCCACTGCACACACCTCAAGAACAATTGGCAAGAGCTTTTTACTATAGTTACCACTGAAGTTAAATACTCAGCTAAAATGCCAAAATTTCCTGATCATTCAAGATGGAAGAATTTTACAAGGTCTCTTAATATCCAAAACCTTCCCTTTGCATTTTTCATTTTGATTTAGTAAAATGTAAACTATTTAGTACTTCTGAAAACAGCAGCAGCCCCAAAAGAGTTAATTTATACAATAGGTACACCACAAAATGTGATGGGATCAACACTCTATTTTTCACCCTCTTTTCAAGAAGGCATAAAATTTAACTGCAGAGAGATAAGACCAATATTCCTCTAGCATTTGCACAGAGACTAGGGGAAAATGAATGACAATCACAACATGAACACTTAACCACCAAAACTTAAACAATTGCTATAAAAATATCTGCTCTTGCTAAACTGAAAGCATATAAACTTTGTCTCTCTCCCTCACCTGCTAAAATAAGCAAAGTATTAGTAGGAGCAGATAAAACATACAAACATGCTTTGGCAGTTTAGAAGTTATTGGAAAAAAAAGATAATAAAAAATAGAGTTAAACAGGCTATTCATTACATGCTTTGTATCAATGTTTGTTACAGATGGTCTGTCTATTCACAAATTCTGTTAGGCATACAGAACATGGTCTTGGTTAATCCAGCATAAGTCAAGCAGTTTATTATATAGTCAAAGCAAAACTTCAAATTAAGAAAAGAAACTACAGAACTACTTACTCCGCTGCTTACTGGTCCAAACTGATGGCCTGAGGAATCTGGTTCTTCTAAATACAGAGTGTAAAAGTGTGGTCTACATCAAACAGTACCAAAAAATTTAATATTTTTCATACACATTGAGACAATTTGAAGAGATTATATTTCAACAACAGATATCAAATATCGATAACAATGCTATCATTCAGAGGAAGGGCACATTAAATAGAACTGGAAAAATGCAACTTAATTTAACAAGGTTTTGGTCATAAAACCAGGCATGCATTAAATGTTTTAACATTGTTATAATAATGCATAAGATACTGTTTAAAACCAAGGTCAAATTTACCAAGTAATTCCTTGCAATGATATTCTTATAGGTACTTGCACTTGTATACCTACCTTTCACCTTCAGGTAACTGCAGCCAGCGAAGAACAGTTACCACCCTTTCTTCAAATGGGATTGAGCTGTATCAGAACAAGACAAGATCTTTACTCATTCATTACAAAAATCAATGTACTTTAGCAGAGAGAATTTAATTCAATTGGATACCATCAATGGCTATTTAGTAGGATACAAGTTCATCCAAGCTAATTGACTGTGATTCTACAGAAGCTAGTGGCCTGATCTAAAGCTCCTTTGAATATTGTCCCCATTGACCGCAATGTGATTAGAATAAAGCTGCCAGTATTGCTTGTATTTATTACACAAAATAAAATTGGCTTCAAGGTGCAAAATCATATGCAGGTTTTCATTCCTGTATTATGTTTTGAAGATGTTTTGGTTTGGGGGTGTTTGTTTGTTTTTTAAAATGCTTAAACAGTTTGAACACAAGTTCTCACACTACCTCACAAAACAGATACTCTGTATCAATTACTGAAGTAGGTCAACAAGGTTGACCTGCAACAACATAAGGCACCCACAAAGTTATTGATTCAGCCACCTAACCTAAGTTCAAGTAGCAATGTACAAGTTCCTACAGAAAAAAAGCGTAGATACCAAGTCAAGAATTGAAGTGTCCATGCTATAATGAAAAGTGTAGAAAGAGAAAGTTATTCAGGAAAGGTAGAAATGAAAAGCCTTAGTATCTTGGGCAAGATTTGAAATTATTAAATAAATGGTGATAAACAGATTTAGGTAGAATTTTCCTTAAGCAGAAAGTATCTAATTGCAGTGAAGAGCAATCACTGACTCAACTACGACTGCCTTCATGTGAATTACTTTCAAGATTTGCAATGAAAATAAGTTTACTTTGGAACAATTTACTACAGTAAACAGTGAAACTTAATTTTTCATGGACAATAACACGTCAAGGCCTGACCCATTCACTGTACAAGAGGTTTGGATCGCGTATGTTTATAAAAGGCTTTTGAATGCCTCTAAACAGAAACAGAAAAGCAGTAAAGCGGCTCTTAAAGCTGTTTTTTCCACATCTTTCCTGTAAAATGTTTTCTGAGTAGTAACAATATGATTAGGCAAAGAATCTACATCACATGAAATCAAAATTAATCGGATCCTATCTTTTTATCATGTTGTGTACAATTATTTAGGAAAGCAGGGAAAAAAATAAAATCATGCTTTCTCTGGCATCTGTCTGACTGCAACAGTTAAAGTAAAAATACCCATCCAAGACACAGGAGTTTACATACCTACTGTAGTTTTCATACAGGTTTGGAAAAGTTCCATTAACTGCTACATCTGATCCAGGCCAAAAGAACGTACCCGCTTTTAGACCTTGGTACATAGCTGTTAGCCAAATCTGCAGAAGAACAAATCATCATTAGTGCGGGTCACTGAATTAGCAAAGTAATTGTAGATCCTGTACTGCCCCCTCCAGCTATGCACCTTTCAGAACGGCTGAAAAAAACCAAACAAAATCTAAGTGGAACACACCAGATAGTCAATCTTCCATGTCATCATTATCTGCAGTCCAGAGATAACTTGCAGTCTGATTCCTTACAGCAAAACTCTCTCATCCTCCTCTTGCTACACCAGGGCGAGCCAGAACAGAAGTAAGAACCATGAGCTCCCATAGATGGAGAAGTAATGCAACCACAGAACCATGGCTGAATACCAGAAGGGGGAAATTTTTCAAGTACAATGAAGCAAGAAGGGGTGGAAGTGTTTTGAGGACCTACACCCCACATACTTCAAAATACGGGGGCAAGACCGCTAAATTCTTTTGATACTACTGCTGATCTCATGATTCGCAGATTTCTGTCTGCCTTCTGCATGTTTTCCTGCCTGGTTTGTACACCACTCCCTTCTCAGCAGGCTACAAAGTCTACATTCACACTTTTCTGAAAGCAAACAAACAAACAAACAAACAAAGAACTAGCCCTCTCCACATTACTAAATAGTTGCATGTGTTCCCTTGCTGTTCTTCAGGCTAGCACTCACCCAAACTTTCCTATGCAACTTCATTTTAATAGCAGTCTCAGCACGTTTGCCATGGCTGTATGGTTGAACTGAGACATTTTCTTTTACAACTGCATCTTTAGATGTAGCAGTAATTTGGGTAGAGCATAAACCTTTTTTTACTGCTTATTTCTAAAACTAGTTGGCCTCTCAGTTTTCCCAGAGAAGTTAATTGCAAGCCCACTTCATATTAAAGACAGAAAAACTGTTATCTCCATTAGTTATTTTAAGCCAGTTTTTCTCCTTAGGGAAAATTCCACTTAGGTTCAACAAAATCTGTAGCACTTGCATTCATCATTTTGCTGCTCTAGTATGGCAATTCCTAACCATGCTGAGTAATACTTCTTGGCTGACTTAGAAGTACGCTCTGTACTCTTTCAACATCACTATGCATACAAGAGATATTAAGTAACATAACAACAGGCTGATGTACATTCTCAACAGTGTATTAATACTTACAGGCTGTCCTTGGTACCACTGTGGATTAAACTTCTCTTCACTTTTAAGGGTAAAGTATGCATTTCTTTTGGGGTCGTACATCTTGTTATCAATTATACCATGAGATTCAGGATACAGCCCCTGTAATTGAAAGTATACCTTACAGCATTGCTATAAAGAAAAACAACCATCCAGCTACAGAAACAGATGTCTGTTAGGCAGATATGTCTAATAAATAATCTGAGTGCAACTTCTACTCCACCAGTACCTCAACACCCAAATTTAACAGCATCACCTACCATTACTACCAAGTCCTGCCTTCCAACTGTTAACTGCTTCTCAGTGAAATTAAAAAAAAACAAACAAAAAAAAACCCCAAAAACCAAAACAAGCAAAAACAGGCAAGCAACTTGTTCTGGGATCAAACTGAAAAACACCATCTCAGTTCATGTGTTTGATTTATCTTACTACCAACGACAAAGCTATTACCTATCCTGGATCTCTATCATGTGATTAAAACCTGGGTTTTTCAAAAGGAGAACCGCACCTCAATAGGTGAAAGCTCCAGTTTGGGATAACCATTACATATACAGTGAAAGAAGTGCTCAGGAGAGGCACGAACTGTTAGGAAGTTCTAACAGACTCTGTGCTCTGCCTTCAAGCACACGAGCTCCTTTTTACATTAAAGGACAAAACGGCAACACCATTAGGACTCTGATAAACTGTCTGCAACTTTTCACAGGAATGTGGAGCTAAGACAAAGCTCAATACTATATTTAGGGGCACTTGCATGTTGCTGTAGGGCATGATTAATGCCTCTTAGCTGCATATTTGTAAGGACTACACAAATATCTAATTCCTGAGCCTGAGCTTCTCATTTACTAGAAGTCCTCACAAAATAGGAATAAGAAAGAAGGTATAGATGTTCAAGTAATTGATTGAATTTTAGTTCTGACATGATGAAACCAATAATGATTTGCCAGATTCCAACCCTGCATTCAGTGTTGAAAATCTGCATTTTTCTTTTTCTTCTTACACACAGAGGGTGATAAATTCACAAGATCAGCTTGGTGACATTCTTACTCAGGTTTGAGTACAGTTTGGGTACAGTAACCTTCCACCTATATGGGAATCTTGGAGCTAGTGTTGGAAGGATTAATCTGATTAGAACTGATCACTCAAATGTACAGTTTTATAATGGCTGTTAATCTGAATTTGAGACCAATAAATTCATTTTCAAATTCTGGATGAAAGCCCCATTAATTTAACAATCTATCAAAGAAATACTATTCCCTTGGAGACAAATTGACAACTAACAGTGTCTTCAGAAGCGGAAACATAATATACAGGAATTCTTACTGTGACAATGGAGTAATGATTGGGAAAGGTTTTTGAAGGATACACTGGTCTCATATTGGAAGTGTATGTTCCACATCTCTCTAGAGAGAAAAAAAGAAAATCAGAAAAAAAACACAGAAATAAACACCCTCACAAGTTTCTCTCATGGAGATATGTATCTTCTGAGCAAAAAAAAAAAAAGAAAAAAGAAAAAAAAGAAAAAAAGAAAAAAGATATTTCCAGAAAGTTTTCACTCTTCAAAATTTTCGCATTAATACTCCATTTTTCTTCCCATATTCATTTACAAACTGACTAAATAGCCACTAATGCAAGTTTTTTGTATTCCTAATGACTGACTTCAATGGCCACATGAGAAAAAAAAATGCAGTCCTTATGAAAACCATGCATAGATAAGAACAAATAATCCAAGAAATCACATCCTCCAAAGTTGCCATGGTATGCATCAGTACAGTCTGCAGTCTGAGGTGAAGTAGCTACTTCACCCTGGGTGCTCCCAGAGATCAACTGGCTACTGACACAGCAGCGCCCTGGCTCTGTCATCTCTCAAATCACTATTTTGCCATCTCCTTTTCCTTTGTGGTTTTACTTCTAAATAAAAATAAGCTCTTATTCTAGGATGAATCTTGAAGTTTTCTTTATCTTGATATAAAAATCATATAGTTTAAGGAGAGTAGTGCATGGTATTTGCTAGTATGAAGGGTCATTAGCCAAGCAAAAGTGATTAAGCATACTTTAAGTTAGGTGCCCAGATTTCCACAGGCAAATGTATAGCCCTCATTTATAGGAAGGGGGAAAAAAAAAAGTAGCCTTCATTAATGACTTCAAAAAATATTATATGATAATCAAAACCCCTTCAACTCATACTAAAGAGCCAAAAGTAATGACCTTATAGAACAGCCACCACCAGGCTTGTCTTTACCAGCTCTCCAGGTCATTATACATAATGGAAAAAAAAAAAGAAATGAAAGGTTTGATGAAGTGCTGCATCAAAGCACATTGACCTCAATGGATTGGTGTATTGGATTAGGTATCAGTTGAAATAATCAGTTTGAGCTAATTAAGATAAAAAGAAGCCAAGCTGGAAAAACAAATCCTCTCAAGTTACAGACATCCTATACCACATTTGCAATCTGTATTAACAAATCATCACTTGCTTTCTTTTCACTACTGCAACGCATTTGACACATTTCAATCATTTCCAAATCGGTCGTTGAGGCTGTTTTCCAAAATTGTAATTTGTTTGATGGGGGTGGGTGAGGCAGTTGGTGGTTGTTTTTAAAGTAAGAGTAAAACATGTTTTAAAAAACAACATTGTTTTTTCAAAAATCCTAGGGTGTTCTGCTGGGATTTTCCGTAACGGTCATCTATCTTTTCTGGCTCGTTGCCTTAGTTAAAGGCAACACAAAAGAACCAAGGTTGTTTGGCTGGAAAAGACTTTTTAGATAGACTCCAATCATACGTGTCCACTACCAAAACATATCCCTGAGCACTTCACCTACTCATCTTCTAGATACCTCCAGGGATGGTGACTCGACCACTTCCCTGTGCAGCTTATTCCAGTGCCTGTTAGCTGTTTTGGTGAAGAAGTTTTTCCTGATTCCTAATCTGAACCTCCTCCCCTGGTGCAAGCTGAGACCATTTAGTGTCATGTGATATACACCCAGGTGACACCAATTTTAATTTGCAACACTACTTTAATCTTACTGAAGAAAGCCTAGCTTATCTGAGATTTTCATCCACTGTTCTACTATAAGGAAAAAAAAGCCTAGAAAGGTTTTGTAACAAGAGAAAGCTGAAGATCTTGCAGTATATTATACTGTAAAAGTCTATGAGGTTACAAGAACACACTCCAGAGTAATATAGAACTGTAGTTGTAATGCAGAAGTATTTTTTTCCCCTAGAGTGTTCCTTACCTTTTTTGTATCTAAAAAGTTGTACTTGTACTATCAAGACTGAAGAAACTTTACCTATGTAAGTGGCTGTTGCACAGCCTGGAAGATCTACAGATGCTTTGTGGCACTGCTATCTTGTATCTCAGCCAGAGCTATAATCATCTATAACAGCCAGTCTCTCTTTATAATGCCCAAGACGCCTTCCTCAGTTGAAATTTAACTGCATCTAATGAAATTGTTTCAAATGCCTTGTTTTAGTCTAACACGGAACAAAATGGAAAAAGCCAGAACCTCACATACATCTGTGAATCATAATCCTCTGGAACAGATCAAGTAGTCAACCACCAATACAAAAAAGCAAGTATTTACTGATTTATTTTTAGTCAAACTGAAAGCAGTCACCCCAGGTAGTAATTTATGAATGACAAGAAGATTGTCATTCAGACAAGAAATGCCACCAGTTCTTTACAGACCACAGCCAAAATAGAGACAGGAAAAGTAACTGAAGTTACTTAGACACTACAAAGTTAGAGTAAAACACTATAAAAGCCAGGGGAAAAATATGTACTTATGAGGCTCTCATTTCTTCTGAAAATGCTTGTTAAATGAGGGGTTTCTCAGATTCAGCACATTTCTACCAGCCTTTCTGTATCATCTGTTTCTAATCTCTTCCTTCTCCATCTCATTTTTCAAATATAATGAAATGCTTTCTATCTTGCTTTCCATTTTCCAAAGCCATTCCATCTAAATATGAGACAAGACACAAGACAGAGCAGAAGTGGGTCTACTTCTACTTTGAAAAATAAATTACGCTCACAGCAAAATGTATCCACCTTCTAAACATAGCCAGGGCTGCCTAAAACTTTTCAGTGAAACCTTAAATCCAAAGGGCTCTTTCCCCAAGGAAAAGTTTCCTTTTCTTCTTCTCAAGTTCTCTGCATTCTTCTTCCATGGAAGAAGGGCCAGGATTTTAAAGAGTAAGTATAGCAGCATCAATGGATTTTAACAAGAGTAAGACACCATGATATGGCTTAGGAAAAGAAACTACTCACGTAATTTGCTAATAACAGGGAGAAGTCCACCCCAAGTCTGCAAATATTCTGCTCTGAAGCCGTCCAATGAAAACAGTAACACTGGAGACTTGGTAAATCTGAATAAACAGAAATTGAAATATTAAAAGGACAGACTGAGAAATAATTTCCTATCAGTTATTTCAAGAAAGTTCCCCCCAAATCATGGGGATGTACATTACTGCTCTATAAACCAGGACGAAGTTAAGTCTAAGTAGGACAGTTTGCAGGCTGGTACAGTGGAGAGCAGACCATCCGTCTGGTCCCTCTGCCCATAAGCAGGCATGGCAACTCTGCCCGAAGAGGCTGAGGATTGCAGCAGGACATGCACAGGGAACTACGACAATGCCCAATTTCAAACACACCCATAAAATAAAGAACAAGTCAAGATGCTCATGTAATCTGCCTGGTGGGTTTGGTACTCCTTATCTTGAAATCAGTCTCATTGGAGCCCCTTCAGCCCCTTCCCCCCACCCCGAGGTAAGGGCAGGGAAAGAGAAAAAGCAGTGTGAAGTCATGGCTTTCCTTTGTACACTTTGCTCCTGAACAACTTGGAATCTAGTTGGAAAAAAAGCAATTTATTTATTTTTTTTTTTTTTACACACACGGTGCACAAAACTAAGAAAGTAACATACAGGATATGTTAAATCAGCAGCTGTAACACATTTTTCCTTTCATCTTATCAAGATTATCTAACCAACAGGAACTTTGTTACTGTACCAGAAGTACAGTAGCTCCAAACTGAAAAATGTCACCCTATGACTAGAACACTAACAGTATTTCTGCCAGGAACCTGACAGAAATTCAGAAACTTATTTCACTGGAACAAGGAAAAATAAGTCCTCCCCTTCAAGTCTCCGCAGGACCTACGTTTTCCAGCCTTGACTTGTTCCCAACTTCAGCCCTGTTCAAACAATTTCTCTCCAACTGTAAGTACTTGAAACATTACATCACATATGGGCATAGTCAATAACTTCTTCCTTGATTAAAAATTACCCTGTTTGACCTACAGATATGAGGACACGTAAGACTGCAAAAAGTCATTGCAGTGCAGCAACAACCACTGAAAATACAGGTTCACATAAAAGAGTTTAATAACTTCTACATGCCAATTTCAAGCTCATTTTTCTTTGTTTTTGTTCACAAATTGTAAAATGTTTTTTTCTTTAGAACGTCACTGTACTTCAGTTTCCTCAAATAAAATGGTGAGGATAGAAGAGAAATATTTATAAAGCATTTCCAATTTCTTTAGTGAGGTACCTCACTAAAAAAAAAAAAAAAACAGTCATTCACAAGCAAAATTCTTTATAAGCTTTATTTCAGGCAAGCAAACACGACTATATGAAACTGAAGACAGGCAATTAAAATATGTCTACCCTATGTGAATTTTCATCATAAGGTCAGGCAACAGCTCGGCCAAAAGGATTTGATTAGTCAGAACCATTACAAAGGCTACTCTACAACCTCGAGAGAATAAAACGTTAAGAAATACTTGTAAGGCGTGCATTACTAGCCTGTTTTTTATTTATATGGCATATTTAATACCATCTTGAAAATCTTAATAGGGGCAGTTAGTTGGGAAGAAGACATGAATGAACTTCAGACCAAGACTAAAGTCGTTTGGCAGAACAGAGCAGGGAAATTGCATGTACTACCTTTGTCCATATTACAAGTATTTTTTGCATCACAGATTTTGATCTCTACAACATTTGCAAATGCTTTCTCCACCACTCCTCCCCGGCAAAAAATTGATTCCCTCCAACGCAGAGGCCTAAAAATCTTCACTGCAATAAAATAAGAACTTTGAGCCAAAGACTGTTCAAGTATTACTTACCAACAAATATAACTTAAAAAAAAAACAAAAACAAAACCAAACAAATGAAATTTAAAACAGCACCTTAGGAAAGGACTTTACGCAACTGTTTCTGGTTTGGCATTTACAAGTAAACCAACTGTTAAGTACATGTTTTGGTTGTCTGCAAATCCAGCTACTGACCCCCTTGCACACGTAAAATTAAACTTGGCAAAACAGACCATTACCACAGCTAGGGAGAATGGTCATTTTGCTTCTTGACTATACTTCACATGCTGAAACTCATACAGGTAGTCATCTGCCCTGTGCTCAAGGAAGCAGAGCATGACAGATCATGATAAACTGTATTCTCTCTGGAACACCTCCAGTAAAATCCCCAAACTGACCTGTTCGCAGCTCCGAGATATATAAGCTGTTTCTACAACATTCTCCCGCCAGTAGCCAATGTTTCACTTGCTTCTTTAAAAGTGTGCTACCATGAGCAAGGCAGCTTGGGAGGCTCAAATTTTGGCCCTGCCAGTGATCCATGCTGGCTGCATCCAAACAGTACAAGGGTGTTTCACAGCTCTTGGATAAATATGTATGCCACAGTCACATCCTGACTCCAAACTGAAGGAAATGCAGTGGTAATTATCCCTCTCCTATAAACTCGTTTGCATGGAAACACAATGCAGGCAACACAGACTTACTGTGGTCTAGCAGGTTCACCAGTATGGATGATTAAGAGCCCAGAACTGCAGACCACACCGCAAAGCTGACCTTCCTCACCACAGGCAAGTTAGATCATAATTAGATTAAAAAAAAAATAAAGAAAGAAAAGGAAAGAAGAAAGTCCACTTGAAAAGTTAAACATACTACACAGACTTCTATCTCCTCCTCACGCACTCCAGCCTATATATACACACATAAATCACAGGAACTAAAGCTCTCTTTTGTGCTAAATGCACATAAAGCCGCAACAGGAAGCACAACAGCAGTCTTCAAATACACAGGAGAGAGCTGCGAAAAGGAAAGGAATCAGCTGCTCTTCCAGCTGAATAATGACAGAACAACTAGTAATAGGCTTAAATAACAGTAAACAGTACTAAGACACCAGGAAAACCATCTAGCTAAGCTCTAGGATAAAACTGCTTACATCAGTTTCACTTCTTAGAGTATTGTTTCACTCCTAGAACAGTGGGAAGGACTGCATCACTCCTGAAATCTTATAGTCTGTTAACTTTATAAAGTAATAAATCCTATTAAATAACATAGAAATTAGTCTTAGAAAGACTTAGGCATGTATTTGAGCATTTGATCAGTGTCATTGAAATCAGTGAGATTTCTCAGATTAAGCAGCTCTAACCAAAACAGAATAAACGCAGCAATTCAAACCCACAGAACATGCTGTATTAATAAGCATGTAATCAGAATTGATAACCTGAGGCCTCAAAACATGCACTGAGCTAGAATCACCTGCACTCCTGCCTAGCCCACCACAGGAAGTGAACTGCTTACAGAATTGTTAGTTTTGGGAGAGGCTTGCGTGCTAATACCCTGAGATGAGCCTTCAGTCAACACTGTTTGATTCAACTTTGACCACACATCACCCTTTCCTGGGTTGGGTTTTATTGCAACACTTCTGGGTTTGCCAGGATTAAAACAATTTTAGTAAAGAAACTACACATCCCTTTCATGTGCTAAACAGAACTAAACAAAAACCCCTAACACCAAGTCGAGACCAACAGGAGATACCCTACAGTATTTATGTCGTTAACTTTCACCGTGGATCTGCATGATGCTCTTGCTTGTTAACCCACCATCTGGGTGCAACACTCCCTAGTATTGCATTAGGGAAATAAGTATCCTACTATTAGTTCCCATCACAGTCCTGCATGGCTCCTGACCTCAGAACAGGGAGTTAATGACAAAAGCTTCCAGAACCACCAGGCCCTTCTCCATATGGAGTTAACAGGGACCTGGACTTCAAGCCAGACAGAACCTCCAATTTCTGTACTGAAGAAGGTTCTGAAGTGTTGTTTGTTATTGCTCTGAATAAGAATGAAAAGTGCTTGTTTGGTATAAACTACTCTAAAAGGAAATTTATTTTATTTTAGAATATTATAACTCTAGTTAATAAGATATTTAACTTGTGCTACATTTAACATAAATCAAAAAAAAGGTAATGACATACGAATAAAATGAAACGTTTCCTTTCATAAAAATATCCCCAACACACCACTTCAAAATGATCAAAAAAAAAACAGTTCTGATTTTTGATGCTCTTCAGACAAGCACATAATTGAATTCAGTTCACTTAAACTTTTGCAGTGGAACACTTTTCAGTCAAGACTGTTTAAGGCACTTCTATCAACTTACCCATGCAATCAAAATTTTCAGTCAACTTTAAAGTTAATTTGAAGATCTCACAACCAAAAGAATACAAGACACACAGGCTTTTTTTCCTGGCTGGGTGCACTGGTGTACTATTTGAGCCCAACTGCTGATGCCATGAAGTAGATGAGTCATTTCTCACACTGTGTATACATAACTTGCAGGAGCGGGCCCAGTGTGGAGCTGAGCCAGAGAATACAAGGATACCATGGCATTTTACACCTTCTAAAGCAAGTACTTCAGACAGTTTGCAAATAATGCTGTCCCACTGCTGGTGAAACTGGGAGAGTGATCTGCATTTTACAGGTCTGGAGCTGTAACAAGCAAGGAAGTGGAAAGATCTTTAGAAGTGACCAGGGAGACAGTGAGTCTTGGGAGTCTGAGATTGCTGAGTGCATCCCAAAATATTTGGGATGGTGTATTGGAGCACATGGAGGACAACAATGAGGCTGGCACAAGGCAGAGCTGCTCAGAGTACACACATCTGTAAGAAACAGCAGAGTTCAGGAATAGGCATATCTTCCAAGTAAAGCAAATGCTGGGATACATAAGTGCTGCTGGGAGAAAGCAACTTGATCTGTTAGTAAGCACTACCAAATGCTAGTTGAACAGGTGTCCTTCTCTGTCTGGCAGCTGCTCTTACCGTGGTTAAGAAAGATAAGCAGCTCCCAGGAAGGCACAGTAGGGAAAATATAAAAAATGAAACACAAGCAAAGAGCAGAGTTATTGCAAACATACAATATCCTCACCCTTTTGGACACTGAGGCTCAGTAATCTCCTCACACTCTTCTTCAACCCAGCTTGCCTCTCCTTAAAATAAATGAGTGCAATTTATTTTTTAAGACAGTATATTATTATTATTAAAATGCAAGGTTTTTTTCATCTTATTGGACACTTTTTAGATTATATTATGTCTATGCTCCTTTCCCACAAATATGGCTGCACATAAGAGACTGCAGGAATTTGTTCAGGATATTTACCTTTACAAACAGCATAATAATTGACACAGCAATCTTTATTTTCCATACAATCATCTGAACAGGAACAATGATATTCTGGTCTCCTCTTCTCTCCACACCTGAATTTATTGCAGATCCATATATGGGCTAAAAAACAGACAAGAGAAGGACAGCACAATCATTTATACCAGCGTAAATGTAGAACTGCTAAACTAAAGCATTAAGTTCTGTCTCAAGTGCATACTCAGTAAAAACAGTCCTGAAGTATCTCACGCATGCATGACATTGCAAGATTTGGCACTTTGGAAAACAGAAATACTGATGTCTAAATAATCCAAGTGTGTAGCAATCTGAATGCAATTATGCAGCATATGGTTTTAAGTATCACAGAAGAGGTCAACAGAAAGAATGCTTTTTACAGACCTCCTTTATTACAGAATAATTTATGTGGGCTTAATCCAGTAAATGCATACTACAAAGAAGCTCCCAAACAACTCCTCCAGAAAAAAACAAACTTGAGTCTGAATTTTGAATGCCTAGAAAACACTGAGTAACAGTAACTTATTCTGACTTACACTGAAGTCACAATGGATTTTACCAGCCACCATCAAGCACCCCAGTTTCTTTCAGCGCCTCTTACGCATGGTCTTAACTCTACCACTATTTGAGACTATATACATAAACTCACAGAAAGACCCAACTTCAGCTTCATTCCTAGTCTTAGAGATTCTTTCCTGAATTGTAAGGATTTTTCTGAACAAAATATTCCAATACATCCATCATTTGAAGATGCTCATTTTGTTATCAGTTTTAAACCGAAGTAGATCCTTTGCAGTCAAAGAGGATTAACATGAACAAATTTACCAAGTGAGTGAATACTTAAGTGAACATCTCAAAGACATGGAAGACTAATCTATTTGTTGGAACAGAGAACAATCAGCACGTGATCTTTGTGTATGACCAGCAATGAGAAATCCCTAAAAAAGATCAAGATGTTAATCTCACCTTCAGGAACACTGAACCTTAGTAACTCCATCAATGTCAGTAGATATTTACTTCTGTGAGAGACAGAATAACCTATTCTGGATCTAGTCACATGATATTATTTGGAATTAGAATTTTATTCTCCATTAATGTTAAGGATAAGTAATTTTAAAAAAAAAAAAACACCAAGCAATTTAGCAATTCAGTGCTAAAAAAGACTCTCCGGTTTGTTTTCAAAGAATGCTTTATTTCATTACATCAATCTCTCTGTTTAAAGTGGAGAGTAAATCGCATGCAATTATTCTATAAGCAAAAAGCTTTACATGGTTTAGAAGACCTTTCAATAATGATCAGTCGAAGCAGGGATCTGAGCTCAGTTTAATCATTTGGTTTTAGTCAGCATTGGAATTTTTAGTTTCAGGGTAAGACTATATTGATAAATTTTACAAACACACAAAGAACACTGAAAAGAAAAAATAGCTAACTGAAAAGACTGCTGGATATGAAACCCTAAGGCAAAACTAAATTAGAAAAATCTGTTATGTTCTGTCCTTAGTGTTACCATCCACACTAACATCATCTGCAAAATTTGTCCATGGTACTTTTCACACCATGGCTTATCTGACCTTGCATTCTGGCAAATCATGGGAACTGCTTCTCACTTCACAATCATTCTATAGCAGCACAATCTGTTTTGTCATCCTGACCCTTGCTTAATACTAGAGTTGGAGAGAACAGGGCAGAGGGCCTGAGTAGCTGGATAGGGAGAGATGGCAGCTTTGACAGAGCTGCTCTGTCCTTCCTCTTTTTTTCATGTGGGTGATCACAAAAATATACAACATGCAGAGATCACTCCTATTCCTGGCTT
Source organism: Cuculus canorus (assembly GCF_017976375.1). NCBI lineage: Eukaryota > Metazoa > Chordata > Aves > Cuculiformes > Cuculidae > Cuculus > Cuculus canorus. The sequence goes on along the minus strand of NC_071403.1, from coordinate 42,081,632 downwards.
GCTTGAGAATGTGGGAGTTGTCAGTCATGCTAGGGATAATGCAGGTCACTGTTCTCTGACTCCCAGACAGAGAACAAAAGGCTGGCTGAGACTTCAAGTTGCAGTTGTTCCTCCTCTTTCCAAGGGGGAGGGCTGCAGCAAAGCCGCACAGCCTTTCTCCTCACAGAAGCTATGAAAAAAACCCCACAGTCTTACTGGTTAAGTCAGCTCCTATGTCAACCAGCTATGTGAAATACAAGCTTTGCTCGTGTGCAGCAAGACTTGCACCAGAGCCCTGTTGGTTCCACGGGAGTCCCTAGTGCCACCATCACCACTGCAACTCTACCTGTGGTTGCAAGAGAGGGAGCACAAAGATGGAGAGGCCACTAGCATCAGAACCATCTGCTGTTCAGCAACCTCTCTCGTACACTCATAGCCTATCAGGGGTTACAGCCACGTGACTACAACAGTACTCACAAGTACGGAGTCGTCCCATGTCACAGAATAGGAAGGGTTGCCTCACAGCTTTCTTCCATCCTTACCTGGTTGTATACATGTTTCCTGGTAATCTAAGCAGCAGTTTCCAAGCTTGACACAATCTCTATCACAACGGCAGCTTCCAAAGGTCCTTTCAAAGCAACGACCTTTGCAGGTTTTCACTGTAATATTGCATAGTGTTAGATGTCAGTGGCTGAGCCCAAATCAGTCAATAAGCAAAAGAAATCAAAAAGGTCAGTGTGTGGAATGGCACAGCTGGTCATTCCAGAGCTTACAGAATGGCTGCAAAACCAGTGACAGTCAAAGGAAAAGGGAAGTCTTGATGCAACTAAATGTTTATTCTCCCCAATTGAACAAAAATATTCTTTCATGATATTGAACAAAGGATTCTGTTCTATTTTAGCAAGAACATAGTTTTTCATTATTGGCAGAAGCAAGTGAAATAAGACTACAAATCTAGTTGCGACTGTCCCTGCCTTTCTGTATCACCAGAATAGACGAGCACCAACATTCAGAATATTGGAAGGTATCTATGCAAGGAAATCTGAACCTAGGTTTTCAATAAAGGCACACTGAAGAGTGAAGTGCTTTTGCAGAGAACACTGACCTTCATTTTCACATCTGACAGTGTTCCACTTTCTATAAATAAGATTAATTAGAGTCTAGACTGCATTGGCTATGCTTGCAACACTCCCATGCTCACAACTCGTTTGTATAATTGCCTTCTCACAAATCAGAGGAACTGAAGAAGTCCAGTTCTGCATCCTGCTGTATAACGGTTAAAGAACTATGTCAAGACACAAAAAGGGCTGTTTCACAGAATCACAGAATTGTTTAGGTAGAAAAGTCCTCTAAGATCAACCAACTCCAACCACAAACCTAACACTGTCCACCATGTCCTTAAGCACCACATCTACAATCTTTTAAATACCTCCAGGGATAGCAGCTCAACCACTTCACCGGGCAGCCTATTCCAGTGCTTGACAACCCTTTCTGTGAAGGAATATTTCCTAATATCTAGCCTAAACTTCTCATGGCACAACCTGAGGCCATTTCATACTAACTTGATTGTACTGCTCACTGGCTTAATTTTTATTCAGTTTTAACGTAAAAAACCCCAACATAATATTCTTACACTAGACCAGGGTTGCCTGGGAAAAAAACCAAACACAGCAATCTGAAGCATTAACAACACTTAATCAATTGTTCAGTCTGTTTCATCCTATGCAATCACCAGAGGGCTGTGAGGTAAATCCTTCCTCATGTGTCTCCTCTTCAAGAATCTTGATATGTGTGACATTAGGAAAGTTAATATAATAATATAATAATGACCCACTATTGTGAAGCTGTAATAAAATTAGAAAAAAAAATTGATGATCTGAATTTTAGCTAAAAAACATTGTAGGAATTGTAGGTCTGTTTGTTAAACAGATCAACTTTGAAGTTATTCTAGATAGTTGTTACCAAAGTGAGGTTTTATTACTTAAAATATCTTTCATCATCTTCTACCTGAAGAAACTTCACCATTGAAATAACCCACATATTTTTCAGGACAGAAAACAGCCAGAGGAATTTCACAAGGAATGTTTTCAGACTACAATTCTAACCAGGAAAAAAATAACTTTTATTCCCGCCCCATAATTGACTGGAAAAGATGAAAAACAAATGTTCCAGGACAACATGAAATAGAACTTGTTGGTTTGGGGTTTTTTTTTATAGTGAACTGAGAAAAGCCAGCCACGCAACATCACCACAGTGACAGTTGGGATACATGGAAGCTGCCAGACCAGACACCAAGTACCAGGATCAGTCTACCTCTCAAGTGAGTACACACAAGTGTTGAGAACACCTGAGGTATATTTCCCAGTATTTTCATTCCCCTCTAACTGAAAATGCTTCAAGTAATGTATCCAATCCTTTTCCTGCAACAAGAAAGGGTGGCATTCTAATAATATCAAAATTAATTTACAGAAAGGAAAGAAAAAGTAATTGCTTAGAAATATTACTAAATAAAATGCATATTAGTTACCATCTTTTGAACAGCTAGGCTTCAGGCCAAATATACATCCTAGGATCGTTGTTAACATGCAGACACAGAGTACCTGTGGGACAGGAAAGAAAAAGTAATCTTAAATGACCACTGAATGGTTCTGAAAGCCCTCATTTTCTCTACCATGCTATAGAACTATACTGAAATAGATAAACACGTGGATTAGAAAGCTGATTTAACTGCTTTCACAAGCAGTTTTCACTCTCAGAAGTAGTTATGTTGTTTGCAATTGATTAGTTGTTCATGAACACAAGTATTCTCAAGATTGGGCCTGTGTGTTTCACTTCTTACAAAGTTATTTAAAGCAGACATGATTATATATTTCTCTCCCACTAATAAAATACAGAGATGTTTATGGTTACGCATACATCAATTTTGTAGAAAGCTTTCTTTGCTCCACTTCTTTCCTCCAAGGTTTCCCTAAGGAGGCGAAGCAAAGTTTCACCATTGACCACAAACAGAAGACATGGCCCTTAAGTAATACCTATAATTTTCTTAGGCTGGAAAACCTTTTCCCACTTCCTAGTATCCAGTTCATACTAGATGTTGGTCCATACCATGGTAAGCAACTGTGGGATGTTACATTGGACTGACCACAGTGTCTTACACTGACCAGAAACTACAGCCATGTTTATTTTGGATTCTGAGTGCATTAAAGATGTCAAACAAACACCATATTGCCCTTGGCCAGCATTTTAGGGCAAGAGCTAGTGACTACTCAAATAGAGAAAGATTCCTTTTAACATCATTAAGTAATGACTTTGGTCCACAAAACCTTCAGGAAAAATGTATGTATTATCAATGCACATACAGTAATTAGAGCCCAGGAAAGCCAACAATGCACTTATGACAGCTACACTATCTTATTAAGTTCTACACTTGAATATAGTGCCTCCTTTTTCAGGACTTTTGGCAAATGAATAGCACAGACCTTCTTACTCAGAAGTATTTGTGGAAGTACGGAGAAAACGTATGTGTCCCCTTTCTTGCCATTGCTTCCTGAGGAAAAATTGCTTTCAAGTAACACTTCAATAACTTTACATACATGCCTACACGAAGTCTGCCCTTTCTTTCCTCCTCCCACATCAGCAAAAGCTGCTAGGTTAGTCTTTGGAGTATGATGTCTGAATTGCTGTGTGATGCAACAAAAATTCATCCCATTTTAAAATGCACGTAATTATTGCTCAGTGTTACGTTTTGAAAGACTGAGGCCACTTGACTAAATAAACTATTTCTGTTAGTTTGAAGAAAAAAACAGTTCACAATGCAGTTTAGTTCTCTAAGCAGTTAATAAAGGCAAAAGGAAACAATTTCTGGAATGTGTAGCATTGAAATTCAGTTATGCTGCATTTGTGACATACAAGTTATCACAAAACATGTATACATAAAAAATAATACATATGAAATCCGATAAAATATAAAACTGTGCCCGTAACTCAATGAGATTAAATTAGACTTTGATTGTCTTTAAAATAGTTCCCTTCTGAGTTGACACACAGCTGCATATGGCACTGCTAATGTTCAAAGCAATTCTACAGATAAATTTTCTGAAATGCTGTTGAGGATCTCTGTTGGTTTTACTTTTACATCTTCAACCAACAGAAAATGAGTTCCTTTGAGCACCAACTTGATCTTTGAGAAGAGGGAGCCACGTCTGGCCAGCAGGGTGGGTACTCAAGCACAGTGATGTTATTAGCTAAAAACTGCTTCACAGACAGCATTGTGGGCTGGCACACACTGACATTTTCTGACCAGGGGTAAGAAAATGTCTATATTTGAACACACATCCCTGTCTCACTGTGACAGGTTAAAACATGTTCTATAACCATCTCTTGTCTCTCCTCTCCTACTCTTGGTTCTCAAGCAATGGGTTTAGTTTTTTTTGGTTCAACCACATACAGAATTAATGAAAACAGGTAAAGGGACCTGATGAAACTTTGGCCCAGAATTCTGAAACAAGCAAGTCTGGAATCTTATCTATTCAACACAATATCTAGCAGAAAAATAAAGTAGTTTGAGTTCAAATCTGTCTTTGAATTGACAGGAAAAGAATGAAAATAATAAAAGAATGAGGAAAAAAAAAATCTAGCATTATCAATACACCCAAATACACTGCAACAGATGGAAAAGTCTAAGTCTCCATTAACCAAGCTGTTGAGAACAACTACAGCTATAGAGCACTGTACTTGCCTTTTTTTTGTTTAAACAGCATACTAATATGTGCAGTACCAACATCAGTTTCTGTTAAGTCAGTATCAAGAGTAAAGTAAACTATTCTGGACCTTTGAAATCTTCCATATGAAATATCACCTAGATGACAGCATGTACACAGCTAAGTAGGTAAGCACATCAAACGCAAGATGTCAAAGCCCAGAAAGATCAGTGGAAAGAACAAAATGTGTTATCATACTTTTAACGTATATATTATTTGGAAATTAAAAATTGACTCATCGGTATGTAAAAAGCCAGCTTGTGAACATTTTATTTCAGGCTGAGAATATAATGCTTTTCTACTCCCACCATGCCCTGCTACTGAGATTAAAGAGTAGGATGTCCTCTGAAATGTAACCACAAACAGGCTTTAAAACAAAACCCATACCTACTCTATCTGTAAGAGCGTTATTCCCATATCTTCAAATATCTATGTGATCTATGGGACTTCTGTCACCTAAAGCATCCTTGCAACACAAACACATTGCAATGCCACTAAATGGACTATTAATAATCCCTCACAGAGCTTTAATGCAGGTAATGCATGCTTCCAATCCAGGAATTTAATTATGACACCAAATTAATAAAAATAAAATGTAAATAAAACACTCTTCAAAGTGGTAGCATTACAATACTTCCCAAATAAAATTGGTCAATCCTCACTAAGATTCTCACAAATAATTCCTGAGATTTTGGCATCAGATGTTACAGTCACAGGTTTTTATTGTATTCCAGATTTTGTTTTACACTTCCATGAACATAATTAATTCCAACAAGCATAAACATGAAGGGATTATGTTCATCAAGGCATATGAATGCTCTTTTGGGTAGGAAATACTACAAAATGGTATGGTACTTGATGCAATAGTGCAACTTGTGTTTCCTGCAAGCAATATTCTAGAAACAAAGTCACAAGCCACAGTGTACTACAAGTGCTCCGTCTTTATACTACAAATCAGTTATGCTCTCAAATTTCTTATGTACGCACACAAGAGAAAACATGGGCTGGGTCCTTACATGGCATACTATGTCCATGTATAATAAATTAAGATCTGTGAACGTCTATTGACTCATTACATTCAAGTCTTCACGTTCTTAACATTAGTTCCACTAGCTTAAATTTTAGTCTCCGAAATATTTTCCTGCACAAAAGTTCCCCCTGCCCCTTTTTTGTTTCCTTTCTTTCTTCATTGCTTAATAAACAAGATTCAGAAAAATGGTAAGCTTAGAGGCAAAGCACTTGACAATGTTCTGGGACAGTCAACTCTAATCTATTGGACTATACCATGTAATTGCAGATTAGTGTTAGGCTTTGAATCAAAGCTTTAACTTGAGCCTGAATGACTTCAGTCATGTGGATATTATCCACACAAATGGCATGAATGTTCAGCCAGAACAACATGGAGCAACTAATACTAGCCAACAGCAGCGGTAGTCCTGACTAGGCACAGCGAGGTGTTACATTAGTAGTTGACCTATTGTCAGTGGAAAGGCTCTAAGACTATCAGCTCTGCAGGTGACACAGCTTATTCAAGCTAACTTTAAAGGTTCCCAAGTACAGAAAGTCATCTCACTGCTGCAGCCTAAATGAGAACTAATTCACTGTGCTTCTTGCTATACGGGACTCTGCTGCAGCTAGTAGGTTACTAATACTACCTGAGCTATTTTACATATAAGTAGCTCAGATTTGGGATACTGCAGCCTGCTGTGTAAAGATTACATATTTTTTTTGTAATCTGTATAAAGACAAGTAGCAGCACATGTAGTTCTAAGTTTACTATCTAGAACCTTGTTAGAACCCTTCAGTGTCCTGCTGCAAACAACAGACTCGGATCCTTAGCTGTTATCACACTGTCAACCTAATCCCTGCCTTCAAGGTTTAGTCTGTCTTTTTAAGCAAAAACGAGAAAAATCTTACCTATTCTCTCTCTCCCATATTCTTCCTCTCAAAAGAGAAAGGAAGAATTGAGAAAAAGATGCAATTAAGAAAGAATACGGGAATCCAACGTTTAGTAGTGAAGTAGGAAGGCAATTAAAATCAAAGAACCTGACCTTGTCATACACAAAAGTAGCATATGAGCTTTTTATGGTCTGCAACTTGAGATTGCTAGGACAAAATGTCAGGATTGGTTTTAATATAATATTTCAGAAAAGGTTTTAAACTTAACAGTAACAACTGCAGAGAAGAAAGTGTCCTTTTTGTTTTAAAAATAATTTTTAGAAAGTTTGTTTTGGAATCAAGAAACATTGTCATCTAGGGATGAATCTCTGTCCCAGCAATGCTTCCTTTACGTGGGAGGAAGCAATAAAAGCTTTGCTCTGTAAACATTATAGTGGTCAGGAATAGGTGGTTGAGTGTCTGGAAAACTGCAACCCCCAAAACATTTCAAAAGCCTTTTATTTTGAGCAGGGCAGATAGAAATACAATAACATTTTTAGAGAGCAGAATCATATCTGTCGCTCATCTCTAGAATTGCAGCTGAAGATAATTTCTCAGCGATCATTTTGGGGAGCTGGTGGAAGGGCCACAGAGCCAGAAAGCACCCAGAGATCCCAAAGACACTTGTAAGCCATACAGCTCTTAGTGACAAGGAAATTTCTTACTAGACTTAGCTACTGTTATCTTTCCTTTGCTACTGTATTTTACTCTTCCTTTAAACAGTCAATGCTACTGCCCGTTTTTCTCCACTCTTCCCTAGCTCCGTTCATCTCCCCTACTCCCTCTTGGCTCTTCTATTCTGCATCTTCTTTGGAAAAAGAATCTATTGATATTTCTTTCCAGGAATAACCATTAAGTTCCTTTTTTTGTGCTGATCTTCCTCACTCTTTGCCTACCATGTACTCAGTTGTTTTCTACCTTCATTTCTTCGCCTCTGGGTTCCTTGGCCACAAAATTTGTTAATGAACGTGCCTTAAACCTTGGAATGACAATTAACAAACAGCGATGTAAAGTAGTGGTTTTCCATTCTAATTCCATGACTGACTCCCACAGTTGTGTCCTGTCTCTCCATGAAGAGAGAATGCCTAGACTGGGCCTGCAATGCCAGTATTCAAAAAACCCATGGAATTTTCCAAAACCACATCTACAGATCTAAATAAGTGACCTCTGAAAAAGTTATCAGCACTGAAACAAACACACCACCTTTTTGCAGCGTTCATCGTCTTTCCACATCTGTAAACAGCTTCATGTTCTTTAAAGACTTGCTTCTGTTGATCAACATTCTATATCTATAGCCCAGGAGAAGAAGAGCCACCGAGGCTCTCAGGTCCTGGCTGTCCTGAAACACTGGAGGTGACTGAATTCACCCAAAGTCAGTGGGTGAAAAAATCTAGAGCTTACATCCAGAACCCTTTAAAAGCCAAAAAATAGTTTACTTTAAAAATGTACAGCTATTATTGTTTTCCTCCTCAAAACAGCATGCAGAAGGTCTACTTTTGCTGTTTCTGTTGAATGTTCAAGACTGTTATTACATACTACTACAATCTAAGGTCATTCAAAGGACAAGAATGTTTTCAAGGTAGCTCAAGCCACTAAGATATTATAAAAAGCTTTCACAGATCTTACCAAAGAGTCCTAACTTGATTCAGCAGGGAATTATCAGCAGAAGACATTATCATACCATAGCTCTCTAAATATCTTCCAAAACTATTCAAACATCTGGTTTTTAACAAGAGCCAGAAAGACAGAACAGAGTTAGTATCTATCAGCTAGGTTCTAAAAATATTTTTCTTATTTGTTGCTTGCCCAACTCTAAAGGTACATATTGTCCTGAAAAGTATTAGACCCAAGGTGTTACCAAAGCACACACGTATTACCTAGGCTGTTTTCTTCCCCACATGGGAGTTTCTAGAGAGAAACTAAAGTGCAACCATACACGAGCCAAAAAGACTATGAAATATAACTTCTGGTTAAATTTCAAGAACAGATAGCAGCTGACTACTATTTTATCAGCAGATTGGTTTTTGTAAAAACCTAAGGACAAACAGGACTGAAAACTTATCTTTATGGGGAAAACCAGTAAATATTGTACCTTCAAACAATTCCTTTATTCAGCACAGCAGACTATAGACATGAACAAATACCACCGACATGTCATCTGCTTTAGTGGCAGCTACACGTGAATGCATAATGCCATAGAAAGACAAGAAAATGTTACTATTTTGTCAACTCAAAACTGTTGTCCATAAAAGCTGCGCCTGACCCAGAATAGAAGCAAAACTGGAGAGGAAACCTGCTTTGAGCCATCTTCATGCTCTTACTGTGCTGAGGGACATAATTTAGTGGCAGATAGGAATGGTTGGACTCTATGATCCAAGAGATCTTTTCCAACCTGGTGATTCTATGATTCCCATTCCAAAAAAATTCCTTGTCAAGAATAAGGTTAAAATCATTCCAATTTATAGTACTATCCTGAGAGCTGTAACAAGAACAGTGTAAAAAGGGGGATGTCTCTACTGGGTACTGATAATACCACCAAATGTACCAAGTAAACTTACATTCTCCTCCATTTTTCCATGGCAGGTGCTGTTCCTACTACCACCATGACAGCAACATTAGGCTGAGCTTGAAGACATGATGACCTTAAAGACCAAGTGAAGAAATCAAGTGGAATACTCAGAATGTAAAGGGTGTCAAGAACTGCAGAACCAAAAAGCAACATGGGAAGAAGGCGGGACAAATAACATTTCAAAGCTATTTGCTATGGGTCTTTACTAAGCACACTGATATGAATCACAGACACCTTTATTCCTGAATCCTTTGGCCATTTTCCCAAAACAAAGGCCAGGGCTCACAGAGAAGCCATTATTTACCTCTGCACCCTTTGCAAAAACAAAAAGCAAAAGGCAGAGTAACAACTTTTGATGGTTCATAAAATGGAAGCATATTCCATACAGAAGAGGACTCAAGAAATGACCCATGTGATCATACCAGAAATAAACAGCACAACAGAAGATAAATGGCTGGATTTGATTACTGACTTCTGTGCAAACAGCTATATACTCTTTTACAACGAGCAAACAAACAAACAAACCTTTAACACAAATTTGTAACCAAATACAACTGCACATTAGGTTGATTTGCCTATACGCCATTACACAGCAGAACTGTGGCTTTTCAGTGCAGAAAGGTTTTTTATGTTCTTTTTGATACATCTCCTGCCCTATTTTGAAAATAATATTCCAATATTGATGAGTATACAATAGCTTCTCTGAAATTCACCTATACTACTGTTTCATTCAAATGGGACACTACTGTGATGCAGCACATTGTTCTGTCTGACAGAATTTGGCATTATTTAAAATAAGTATTTGGCACTGCCCATAGCATATGGTCAAAAGTGATGTTTGCCAATATATTAGTGTTTAATACTAAGATGAGAATTTTTTCAAATCTTTCATGTTCTCAAAGCCTTTAATTTGCTCCACTCTTCTTTTCAGCTGAAAGAAACAAGAACATATCTTCCATGGCAAGTCAACCTGGAACAATTCACTCCTTGTGTAATTCTATTGATATTAGGGAAAGAATGCCAAGAAAAAAATTGCAAAGCAGTAGTTGGACAGAAGCCTGGCATAATTTTTATATCTTTGGCCTTGAATGAAATCTAACAGTTTTTCATACAGTAATTAAGTTGCTCTGAACTCAAGTTAATAATTATTTCTACAGAAAGTCTATCCATTTGAACTATGAATGCGTTCCTTATTACTTTAGTACCACAGAGCCTTGCAAAACGCCATGGGGATGGTGTTCAGACTAACAGCTCCAGAAGTTTGGCTGCCTGGGCTTGAGGACAGTTCTTCAATACCATTTCAACTGTTGAGAGCAACTTTTGGGAAGCCCCAGTCAGCCTTGAAGGCAGCTCTTCAACAAAAAGCTCAAAGAAGCCTCACCTTCGTTTAGCCAGCTCTGGCCTCGGACCTCTTCCTGACCTGTGTTACAGCCACACTGCAGCCATGTCTATCCTGGCCAAGCATTCTATTGACCCTGATCTAACTCAGACTTGACTTCCTTCCTTGACCTTGGACCTTCCTAGGCACAATATGGATGTTCTCAGGCAGGCAATCAGCCAGCACTGTTGACGGAAGCACGCAAGTCACGCAGCTGTCTGTTCCAAGCTTTGCACCACAGTTAGAATTCAGGAAACCAGAAGCACTCTCACACTGCACTCCAAGGTGTGACTGAAACCTCCCAGGTTCTCCAGCTCAGCTACAGAAGAGTATCTTACAGCATGTCGAGCTGCACACTGTTGAGCTTACACTGACAGCAACATCTAAACTACCCAGCTTAAAGCGAGATGAAATATGCTAAGTACAGTCACAATCACACCTTTGACTGTGGCACAGCTGCACCCAACATCACACCCAAATTTACAATGAGTTCTGAGAACAATTTTAAACACAGGCAGTTCCTATTCTCCATTGGTGAAGACTATTATAAGGGCTTGGTGGCAGTTAGTTTGTTTGTGTAGTTTGTTAGGTTTTTTTGTTTGGTTTTTTTTTTTTATATATAGACAAAGACTGAATTCCTGCAAGGATTTTTTTGGATATTTTTTTATTTCAGCTTCCGCCATTTAGGATAAGATACGCTGACCAGGTCTGTGAAGTAAAGTGTGAGTAAAGCAAGATAACAAGTTAACCCTGAAAACCCTCCAGACTTAGAACAGCTAAATATATCTTAGCTTTATTGTATGAGAGTAAGATAATGATTTTTCCTTCAATACTGAGCATAAAGGCACTCACTTGAAGAATAAAGAAATTGTGAGTTTACAGCTCCCTATGTACAGCGAGAATTATTTGCAAAGCCTTCCTTGAAAAATGCAACTGAAGAGCAACATGAAAAATGCAAATGATCTTCACATTTGCCAAAACCTGAATTTTCTTTTGATAGATTAAATTAAGCAATATTTATTGTATGAGTTTATAGTTACAATTGTACTGCAATCAGTTGCATTTAAGCAGTATCAACAGCAAATGCAGTAAGAAAACCTCTATCCAACACCAATTTCCACTGTATCTTCAGAAGGCAAAAGAAATCACCACTGGAGCTGGAGAGTTGTAATGCTGACGAAAGACAGGCATGACACTTACTGTAAAAGAATTTGTTTCCAAACACTGGCATGAAGTTTCCTACAAAATATTAAAATATTTGGGACAGGCCAAGAACTGATTTCATATTTCTGAACAAAAAGCACTTAAGACTACAGTCATCCTGTCACTGTCATTTCTGACTTATTTCACCAGAGGACGTTTGATGCCAAAAAAATTAAATTGCCTAGGAGTCAATCTCTTTAATATTATTGTTAAGCTGTGTGGAGTTCCTTGGAATACAAAAGCCCCATCTGAGCTCAAACCAGCACTCACTGGAGCAAGTACTTTCAGTAGGCACTACTTTACTGAGAAATAAAATAAGGCAAGATACATAAAGCAAAACCATACAGAAAAAGCTGAAGTGGAATAACTTGCTAATAGACAAAAAAGATTAGAGGAACAACTGAACATGGTGCCCTGGCCTCCCAAACTCAGACAAAGTACAGTGGCTTCGAATCCAGTGTTGAAGAACTGACTGATAACCATAAAAATATCCACACCAAAGTCTGCTGAAGTCAATATCCACATTCCAAATCACAAGGGCTGAACACTTTGTTATCATCTTTCATCTTCTCACACGAGTAACGTTAATTCCCTATCCTATACAATGAACACAAAAGGAAAATGCCAGTTTGGTACTAGTTTTCTGCACAGCCCTTTGTCTAAGAACGGGTAATGGTGATTCTTGTGGAATCAAGACCACATTGCCAAGGGACAGCTCCAATGGCGCAAGACAGAAGAGAAGTTCAGCCAATGATCACACCTCTCAGAAGCAGCTTTTGAAGGATCTAAGCCAACACGCTGCTTCTCCACGAGTTCAATCCATTCCTTGCCTGCTCTCTCACTAGAGGATCCCCATCTCCTCTTCTCCAACAGCAGATGAAAAACAGAACATAGCAATGCATTTAAAAAAAAAAAAGTGCTAACCTAGGCATCCTCAGACATATTTAGGAAGAAACAAACCTCCACTTATCTCCAGAACCCTGACATAGCAAACATCTTTCTCTGTATGAGCAGCAAGTGAGCAGCTATGTGTTATTTTGGACTCAAATATCTTCATAGCCAAGAGATCTCTCCTGTAGTTAGGGTATCTCCTGACTGCAGCAGCAGCAGATTTTAATTGACTAGACACTCTCCCTTGGGCCAAGATAGACACATTCATGATAAATGGATGTTTACAACCTACATCTTGCACACTAAACTTTATATAAAGACCAACAGGCAACTGGAAATGGACTTACAGAATCATAAGTCTAGAAAGGGCCTCAAGAAATTTAGTCCAATCTCCTGTCCAAAGTTGGGTCAAAACTGAATTCAGACTTGGCTGCTCGGGGCTTTCTTGAAAACTTAACTTCCAAGGACAGAGACAGCGCAATCTCTTTGTGCAGCCTATTCCTACACTTAACCATCCTGAGAGTGATTTCCTCCCTATATCCATTAAGAATCTCTCGTTTCAGTTTATGGCTGATGTCTCATTCTCCCACTGTGCACAACATACAGAGCCAGGTTACATCTTCTTGACTATGTGCTTGGAGGTATGGGAAGGCTGCTATTAGGTGTTCTTCACCCAGTCCCCAGACTTAACAAGCCCAGGTCCCTCAGCTTTTCCTCACAGACAAGAGCTCCAGCCCCAGACCACCTTGGTGGCATTCTGCTGAACTTCTTCTAGAAGAATTGATCCTTCCTGTACTGGAGAGCACCAGCCTAGGCACAGTATTCCAGGTGGGATCTAGCAAGTACTGATTATAGGGAAAGAAAGTCTTCTCATGGTTGCTTTACCAGTTCCCTGAATACAGCCCTACACACTTAGCTTTCACTGCTGGATAAAAAGACAACCAAGATTAGAGCAGAGGCTTCCAATATGCCATCTTGGTATGCTTATCATATTAAGCCTCACTGGCCTCAGTTCACAGATGATTTCAACTTGTCCCACTCACTGCCTTAGTCTGATTCTTAGGCTGATAAATATTTCAAGAAGAAGTAACCAAATGTACAGGAGTACAACCCCATATCCTGGATTGCCTCTCGCTGCATCTGCAGCCAGCCATAAAATAGGGCAGGTTTCTGGGAACAGATGCCACAAGTTTACACCATCTAAACTTGTTAAGTAAAATTCTCTTAATTCACAGGTATTATACCAGTTGTAGCTACTCTCTCAATGAATCACAGAGGGCAATTTAATAAAAGGATATTTCAGAAGACTGTTCAGTGTTTGGCACATGCATAAAAAACCAGTCATAAAAACCAGACTTGACTGCCTTAATGAAAAAAGTACAAAGAAAAACAATCCCAGACTTAGAAAATATTTTTAAGTGTAATCCCATTTTTAAACATCTTAAATTTTGTTATCTTTATGCACTCTGAAATGCTTGAGTTGCACTTCAGAGGAGACCAGCACACTTTAATGTCTCAGTTTGGACCTTACCTGGAATTTTTTGTTAGTTTATTTCTGATCAGGAATCCTGAAGTTGCAAAAACAGTAAGAATTTTTCTAACAAAAGTATCAGTTTAAATTAGTTTTCCAGTTCTGAAAAAGAAAGCCCCAGACTGCTAAAAACAAACATTACCTATTTCGTTACTTTTATCCTCAATGTTTCGGTTGTTATAAATGCATGGAAAAAATTATTTTAATGGAATGAGTGAATCAGACCAAAATGAAATGCCTGAGAGCCACTGGCAAGCTGGAATGGAAAACCTCAAACCTAAGCAAGAACTACGGGGCTCTTGGGCAGCTGCATGCTGCTCAGTCACACATGGGCAGCAGGTGAGCCTGCAGAAACTACAGGCAGCTGGTCGTACCTTTGTACCTCAAAGCCTAAGCTCAGAAAACTGGCAAGACACTAACTGAAAAGGTGTGCACAGAAGTTAACATAAATGGATAAAAGGATCACCACCTATCATGAGAACGCAAAGACACATGGGTAGTCTGCATGGTACAACTTTTTGTACATAGAAACTCTACACTTCCTCTGTAAGTCTGGCTCATAGACAGGCGCTGGGAATACAGACATTGTGTTCAATGGCTGGTACACAGATAAGGAGAGGGAAAAAGTCCTTTCCAGAAGAAAAAAAAAAAAAAAGGAAAAAATTCAAGTATTCTCCAATCACCAGAAGGGCACCCATCAGTTTTCAGAAAAAAAAAAATAAAATAAAAACCAACATAAAACACCTCAAACCAGATTTTACCTGCTCAAACGAAGGAAGAACAATGCATGCAACCAAGGCAAATGCTACCAAAGGGAGACTACCCATGTCTAGTCACTTTTGTAGTTTTATGTTTGTCCATCCCTAAACACCAAGTAGGTTAAACCTACCCGCTTTTCTTACATCAGGATACAAATGCATTACAAATGCATTGGCTTGCGAGAAAGACCAAGCTTGCATTTCTAACTCCAGTTTTCCACTTTTGGACATGATATTTAGGTTTAACACATTCTTGTTTGACTCAATCCAATATCACTTGTAGTATTTCAAAAGTTTTTCAAGTTCTCTCTGAATATTCTAAATAATCTCAGTGTCTACAATAGCTGAAAACAATACTGCATGGTGCCTCATAGCCTAGTTTGGGTTGGAAGGGACTTTCAAGATCATCTAGTTCCAACCCTCTTGCACTGGGCAGCGAGACCTTCCAGTAGGATCAGGTTGCTCAAAGCCCCAACCACCCCGGCCTTGAACACTTCCAGGAATGGAGCATCCACAACCTTCTCTGGGCAATCTGTTCCAGTGCCTCACCACCCTCACGGTAAAAAGCTTTCCCTCAATATCTAATCCAAATCTACCTACTTTCAGCTTAAAATTCTCACCTTCACCCTATCACTCACTGCACTCCCTGATAAAGAGTATTTGGAAGTTTAAAATTCTTGGTGTATAGATGATGTATATTTCACTCTCAGGCTTTAGTCAGCACAGGATGAATGTTTTGTGAACTCTCAAGGAACAGCTATGGTTTGGAAAACAAAGACTTAATTCAGAAGAGTAAGTACTTGAAAACTTTTTAACTTGGTGCTCAACCCCAATCTTCAAGTGGTTACATCTCTCTAATAATTATCATATTAGAGTCTACAAAGCTCAGAGCAACAATGTAATGTTTTGAATATTATTTTCTGCTATTACTACCTATTTTTAAGCCTGAAAAAAGCTGAGCTGTTTTCACCATGCAGTTACAATGGGTTTTATGGCACAACTTAACCGCCCCATAAGACAATGAAGCAATGAAACAAGCAACAAACTGCTACCTTTATTTAAGAGGATTTTAAATCAGACTAGTTCTCCAAAAGACCTGTAAATGGAAACTACCATAAACACTTACAGGAATTTTACTATTTTCCTTACAATGTTCTGACACACTGGGAAATCCAGCTTGCTACCCATTATGACAGAAATTATGACCAACACGTAGTTGCTATGATATGGTGGATGGTTCATTTGAAACAGTAACTAGACTACAAAGCTATAGGTAACTTTGGAAGGGCATCTTGATCTCAACACACTAATGCACTGAAAGAAGATTGCTTATGGAAATGCACATATAGATACTTAATAAAGTCCACTGTAGTTCCACTGAAGCTTTCTTCCAGGAATACCTCAGTTCTTTAACTCCAATAGTGATTTCAGCCTCATGATGATCACTCCAGGCAGTCTGGAAGGTCTTATTTTCACATCTCCACAGTGAGGATAATTATAATACAGCAGCTTGGCTAAAACTAGAAAGTGACCTACCTGCTAACAATGGCTTTGGCCACTGGGGCCTCTGAACACTCAGAGACAAACTTTCAGTCCACAGTATGTCTAATTCAGTGAAAAATTAAGTTCTTATACTTCCTCTGTCACAGAGGTATAAAATAGTTTGGGTTGGAAGGGACCTTAAAGATCATCCAGTTCCAACCCCCCCCGCCATGGACAGGGACATCCCACTGGATCAGGCTGCCCAAAGCCCCATCCAATCTGGTCTTGAACACCTCCAGGAATGGGGCAACCACAGCTTCCCTGGGCAACATGTGCCAGTGCCTCACCACCCTCACCATGAGGAGATTCTTCCTAATGTCTAGTTTAAATCTTCACCTCTCCAGTTTATATCCATTTCCTCTAGTCTTGTAGCTACAAGCCTTTCTAAACAGTCCCTCCCCAGCTTTCCTGCAGGTCCCCTTTCATGTATTGGAAGGTTGCTATAAGATCTCCTCAGAACCTTCTCTTCTCCAGGCTGAACAACCCCAATTCTCAGCTTGTCCTCGTATGGAAGGTGTTCCAGCCCTCTGATCATCTTTGTTCTCTTCCTCTGGACCCGTTCCAACAGCTCTTGTCCTTTCAGCTCTTGAACTGAAAAGAGCTCTGTAAGCTTTTCCAGCCACGATTTTGTGTTTTAACCTGTTTTTCATCTTGCCCGGTGTGCCTCCTACACCAAACAGCTAAAAAAACGCAACAACCACTCACGCTATCGGAGAGCCGAGGCTGTTCAACCCAGAGCTGTGCCAAGAGGGTGAAATAAACCAACTGGAAAGCTACCAGCTCGGCTCCCGGGCAGGTTGCCGTCTGTAAGCAATAAGATACGCCGGGATCGATCCCGCAGCGAGGAAGGAGGCAGCCGTCCCGCAGCACCGCCAGCCCTGGGAATCCACAGGAGCCGAGGGCGCTTCCCCCCTCCCGACACCGCTCCAGACCGGCAGGACAGATCTACCACCACCATCCCGGGAGGCTGAAAGCCCCGCTACAGGCTCTGTTCCCGAGGCTCCCGGCAGAGGCGTGTCCGTCCCCGGCCCCGCGGGGCGCAGCACCTGCTCCCTGCCGCCCCACCACCCGCCAGCCCGCGGTCCTTACTAAGGAGAGCACTTTGTAGGTGTTCGGGTCCTTGTTCTTGCCGGCGGGAGCTTTCTCCGGCTCCTCGGCCACCTCCAGGGCCGCCAGCATGGGCACCGCCGCGGCCGGCAGGGCACCATCCGCCGCCCCAACCCCATCGAGCTGCTCCTCGGAGGGCTTCCTCGCCACTTGCCGCCCGTTCCCCTGCATGCTCCCCACGCCTTTGCCCTCCGCTCGCCGCGGCCAAGGCCATTTATAGCCCTGTAACCCCGCCCATCCCCGCCCCGCCCGGGAGCGCGGCCGCAGGCAGCTCCCATTTGCTCCCCCCTATCCCCGCGTAGGATGGAGCGGCTGCTACTCCGCTTCCCTCCCTCTCCACGAAGGATGGAGCGGCTGCCGCCTCTCTTCCTTGTCTCTCCACGGAGGACAGAACGGTTACCGCCCCTCTTCCCTCTCTCTTTCCACGGAGGATGGAGCGGCTGCCGCCCCTTTCCTTGTCTCCCCGCGGAGGATGGAGAGGCTGCTACTCCGCTTCCCTCCCTCTCCACGGAGGATGGAACGGCTGTCCCCCCTCTTCCTTGTCTCCCCGCGGAGGATGGAGCGGCTGCCGCCCCGCTCCTCTCCCCCGCCGCGTCCCGCCCCCTTCCCGCAGGTGAGGCTGACGGAGCTGCGGCGTCAGAGCCCGCCGTGACATCACGCTGCTCCGAAATAGCCGCCGGGGGAGGGCGCCGGGCTGTGTTTACGAGGGAGAGCGGAGAAAGTTTCCGCCGCCCGAGCCCCGCGGCGGAGAGCGGGGGCGGCACAGGTGTGCGCGCTGCCCGCGTTTGCGCCCCGAGCCCCGCTCGCCGCCCGTTCATCGCCGCTCGCCTCCGCGCGGTGGAGGTGCTTCTCCCTTCCCGGAGATGCTTTCCCCTCTCACCCACGGGCCCTACCGCCCCCAAAGCGGGGCATCGGGACAGCCGGCAGCTCAGCGGCCACCTTCGTGGCCTTTTCAGAGGACGTTTCTTCTTGTTTGCGGTGATTTCGGGTTAAGTGCCTCCAGACGAGGCTGTGCCCAGAGGGTGCGGTGGTGTTAGGGCAAAATTTGTATATGAGTACCGTTCTGCATCCTGTGTTTGGACAGACACTGCGTTTCCCCACAGTACTAGAATCATAGAATCGTTTGGTTGGAAAAGACCTTCAAGATTATCATGGAGTCCAACGATACCTGTACCCTACTAAACCATATCCCTGAACACCTCATCTATGTGTCCTTTAAATACCTCTACGGAAGGGGACTCAACGACCTCCTTGGTGGCTGAATAGTGCCAAACAACCCTTTCAGTGAAGAAATTTTCCCTAACGTGTAATCCGAACCTCCTCTGGTGCAATTTGAGGCCATTTCCTCTCCTCCTAGTGCTTGTTTCTTGGCGAAACAGACCAACACCTCTCTACAACCTCTTTTTAGGCAGTTGTAGGCAGTGATAAGGTCTCTCCTCAGCCTCCTTTTCTCTAGGCTGAACAATCCCAGTTCCCCAGCTGCTCCTCATAAAAGTTGTTCTCCAGTCCCTTCAGCTTCCTTGCCCTTCTCTGGACACACCCCAGCACCTCAATATCCTTCTTGTAGTGAGGGGCTCTAAACCAAATACATTATTTGAGGTGCGGCCTCACCAGTGCCGAGTACAGGGGCACAATCAGTTCCCCAGTCATGCTGGCTATGTTGTTTCTGATACAAGCCAAGATGCCATTGGCCTTCTTGGCCACTTGGACACACTACTTGCTCATATTCAGATGGCTGTCAATGAACACCCCCAGCTCCTTCTCTGCCACACAGCTTTCCAGTCTATGTTCCCTAAGCCTGTAGCATATCATGGGGTTGTTGTGTCCCATGCGTAGGACCTGGCACTTGGCCATGCTGAAATTTCATGCCATTGGTTGCAGCCCATCAATCCAGCCTGTCCAGATCTCACTGTAAATTCAGCTTTGCTGTTTGGGAGGGGAGAGGTGTGGCATTAGCATTTTTACCAACCCTCTCTGGCCATAGGGACAGCTGGTTCGTTCCTCATGTGGAGGTATGGCAGTTGATGCAAGGATTGTGAGCCTGTCACGTGCCTACTGGCTCTTCCTCTCTCTAAGAGATGTGGGAATGCTTAGTAGCATCAAGACTCACAAAGTCTGCTTAAGCTTAAAATTGTTAAAGGGTCTCATTTTCCATTATTTCTTAAGTTTTTGTAATAGGTATAGTAATGTATATTGACGTCATACCTAGTCTTTCAGTTCTAATGTGATGATGGTTTTGATTTCCTAAGGCTTGATTTCTTAGGGTAGACTTATTTTAGCTGACTGTGCTCAGGAAAGTGTGATACTTGCATAGTTTCTGACAAAACTGATATTTTCTGAAAAATACCGGTAGTGAAATGAAAATTTCCTTTGGAAGAGATTTTGATCCCTGTTAAAATGCTATTACTCTGTTTTCTATTTCAGCTAAGTTGCACAATCAAGCTGTCGCTATAGCTGACACTGATCTGAAGTGCTGCAGCAGCTCACAGCATATTAGAGTTTATTGTAGAGCTGCCTGCATGTGCCTGTTATCATCTAATGAGTTCCATAGGTGCAGTCATGAGATGTTTCGCACTTCATCACAAAGAAAAGTAAAAGGCAACAGAAACTGTGAGAACTAAGCTCTTGAGTCTGCAGTAAAAGTCTCCTTTATTCCATTAATGTGGCATTTCAAACAACCATCCGACTGAGCAGCCAACTTACTGTACACTCAAGGACTTCGACATTTGAACTATTAAAAAAAGTGAACCGAAAACTGATAGTCTGATAATTTTAAAACACTCATGAAAACTGACATACTCAAATTGTTGAGGTTTTTCTCAATGAATGTGGTTTTAATAACTAGCACAAAAAGAGGCAGTAACAACCTCTAACCTCCTTTTTCCCCTAAAAATGAAAAGACACTGCAATCTAATAATTTTCATGCGTTTCTATGTAGAAAGATGTTTTCTGATTAATTTTAAAAATAAGTCAAATAAAAATCTCCTTTCCCATCCTTGTGTAAGTCATCCACTCAACTGTTTGAACAGTATGTGCTACCTACTGATGATTCAATGGAAATTATGTATAACTACATCACAGACAAAAATGTATCCTTTTTTTTCCATAGATAGAGTGGATACTCTGCAGCTGGAGCTAATGTCTGAGTTGTTCACTCTGTAAATATTCAGTAATGGTAACTTCCTTCTGTACAAATATTCATGAAACACCCTCAATTTTCTCATTTCTTTCCCTGTCAATACAAACAGCCAAGGCCCTTGAGGCTAAGTGTGGAGAGTAATTAACCAGCATGGAAAATAATCTACCAGTGTGAAATACACTCATTCCAGCTGACTGACAGGGTGTCAAGGTACTCTAGACAAGAGGAGAAGGGAAAACTAGAAAGGACTAAGTTTCGACATTGAAGAAATAGACTGAAAAGTCTTTTCTCTTGAATACTAGGAAAAGAATTGAAATATTTCCAGTGTTAAACCTTCAGAAATCTACAGCTGCTTGATCTCTTTGGGAGGAGATAGTTAAATTAACAAATTTGCGACAAAAGACATTATTGTGCAATGAATTAATTTCAGGAATTTATGAGGTTGCAAATCCAAATTCCAAAGGACTGGCCATTTCAACAGAGATCAAGGAAAATTTTGAGGAAGCCAGAGCTGCTGCCAGTGCAGCTGCCGCCTCCAGCTGTGGCTGACACTGGCTTTGTGTTTCCAAGCTTTATATGTAAAAGGAGTCATCAGAGAGGATCGGTTTTAGTTTGTCATTCAGCCTTTAGCAGCTGCAGGGAAAACGAACATAAATGATATAGTAGGAGAGAACAGTAAATATAGTGTTTCACCTGCTGCATCTCGAAGTTTGTAACACTTCTCGCCGTCATATTTTTACCTTGATAAAATTTCCACCAAATGCCTGCATCTTAGAAAGACCAGAGCAAATACCAGGCACCCGCAAAAGACCTAAGTTTGTGAGGTGGCTATGGCACAAATAGAACTATGGGCTTGCAGCTGAGGGTGTAAATTGCACCTTGTTACATGACTGGAATATCCACTCTCTCCAGACAGAGTGTGGAGACCCTTGCTGCTCTCCCAGCAGAGTGGCAGCCTGAGCTTGCAGGGAGAGGAATACCATCCTGCAGGGTTGCCTGTCATAATCAGCTGCACGCAGGCTGGGTCTTGACCCTTAAATTGTAGCATAAACCTCCCAGCGGTTGGTGGTTGTGGCAACTATTTTGTGTTGATTGTCTCTAATCCTCAGGAAAATTTCTGTAACCATAAAAAAAGGACTAAAAGCCTGAAGCTGCTTGTTGAAGAACATTGCTGCTCAGTGTAATGCTGGACACTCTACCTTATGGGAGCTAATGAAGCTCTGCTTCTTGGCTCCTGCTGTGTTGTTGCATGACTACTGTAAAAATCAATGAAAAATGAGCAGTTATCTTAGTTTCTGAGGTATCCTCATGGCACATTTTATTTAGCACTCGAAGTATGTCTAAAACTTTACAAAAATGGAGGAAATTTTTAGTAAAAGGGACAAACTGAACTGGAGGTATATCTGAAACTGTTCTATTATGTCTGGCAGTAATGCTTAAGATGAAATCTGAAATCACGTGGCATTTATGGGCACATCAAACCATATGAACTGAACTGTGTTTTTCAGGTTTATATTTGTAAAACCAGTATCAAGAGAGAGCACGTAGCTGAGCAGAGATCCAAGACACAAGGGCAAGGTTAAGTTTCAGGACACACAATGCAAGACTCGGGTTCTGAATGTCCCATCACGTTTTCTCTTTGTCAGGAATAAATTACTTAGTCCTTTTTAACTACTTGTTTCAGAATCTGTTAAGTTTACCCTCCAACATGTCCCTTTTCTGTCATTTACACAAAGAAAATCTTTTTACAAAGAATTACCCATTTGGGGCTGTTTTGCTGCTCTTCAAGAAAAATATGATCTTGGAAAAATAAATGAATCACCTAATATAACCTGTATCAGTGAAAAATGAAAAGTGAAAAATCCTGTCTGCTTTTCATCTTAGCTTGTCATATATTATTGCAATTTAATGACTCTTAATCTACAGTTGTTAGATCGCCGGCAACAATACAAGAAAACTATAGAAAGCCTATATTATGGCAAGAGAAAATACTTTCTTGACAGTGGCTGCTTGTTTCTCTAAGCTGTATAAAAATATCTTTATTTGATTTCAGGAAAAATGCCTTCACGCCTCTAAACTATAAAATCCTGACATGATGGCAATGTATTGGCAGTATTTGTTAGGAAGCACATTATGGAATCATAGGATGCTTTGGGTTGGAAGGGACATTTACAGGTCATCTAGTCCAATATCCGCAGCGAAAACTTCAACTAGACCCGGTTGCCTATCCAACCTGGCCTTGAATGTTTCCAGGGATGGGGCCTCCACTACTTCCCTGGGCAACCTCTTCTGGTGTTTCACTACCCTCACTATAAAAATATTTTCCTAATATCCAGTCTAAATCTACCCTCCCTTGGTTTGAAACCATTACTCCTTGTTCTGTCACAAAAGGCCCTGCTAAAAAGTCTGTCCCCATCTTTCCTATAGGCCACCTTTAAGTACTGGAAGGCTGCTATAAGGTTTCCCACCTTTTCCTTTTCAAGGCTGAACAACCCCAATTTCCTCAGCCTGTCGTCATAGGAGAGATGCTCCAGCCCTCTGTTCATCTTCATGGCCCTCCTCTGGAATCGATGTAACAGATCCATCTCCTTGTGCTTAGGGCTCCAGAGCTGGACACGGTACTCCAGGTGAGGTCTCACCAGAGCTGAGTAGAGTGGCAGAATCACCTCCCCCAGCTTGCTGGCCATGAGTTTTTTTGGTGCAGCCACGGATATGATTGGCCTTCTAGGCTACAAGAGCACACTGTAAAATGTTTAAATACTTTAGTGCTACCCAAGCAGACATTCATTATGCTGTTATCAGTGTAATCTCTCTTAGCAAACACAGTTATAATACCTTATCTACCAATCATGTCTAAGTGGTCTACACAAGCAAGCCTGTTACCAGGAAGGATACTTTCATACCTACAGCGGAAAAATGTAGGATGTTCACCAACATGAAGGAAAAAAAAACAAAACCCATTGTAATAGCATAACTAGTCCAGTGGTTTCTTGAAGACCTGAAAGGTTAATTCATTGCTACTTCTAGTGAGATTAAAACCAATGTTTATCAGTCTGAGAGGAGTCCTCAACAACTGTAACGTCTACTGCAGCTAGCTGACGATTTAAAAGAGATAAAGCATTCTTTCACAAGTTAAATGTTGTGGTACAGTTTAAACTAGATAAAAACAGAAGACATAGTTGTGTTCTCATCTGTGTTGCACTCTGCATGATATAGACAGTCTACAACCAACTCCTATTTCTATTTCTGCCTGAAAATTAATTTCTTATAAAATATCTGTAACAAATTTGTGATCCAGAAGGCTTATAAACAGGATGTTGTGAAAGTGCATCAACTAACTCTCCTCCAGATCTGTTAGATATATTCCTAAGGGCCAGCCTCATCATCCTAAATCACACTGAGAAATCCTCTTACATCTCATTGTTTTTGACCACTCGTAGTGAGCAAGATTCCGTACAAACAGAGATCAGGGGAAAAAAAGGCTTTCAAAATAGATGGTCAAATGAGGACAGAGAATTGAATAAATCCCTAAGGAATTTAGGAATACTCTAGACAGATTTATATTCCTGAATCATATAAACAGTTTTGAAATCCAGCATTATTACATGTCTAGGAGTACAACAGCTGCTGTATTAAATCAAATTAAAGAGTCGTCAAAGATTTCCAGCTCAGAAGTTTTTTGAGCCAGAGGGATGGTCTCCTGCTAAATACTTCTCAAGATAATTTTTCATCATATCTAACCACTTTTTGAAGACATGCACACACATACAAAATCTACCCCATTCTGCAGTAGGAAGATTTGCAGTTTAATTCTTAGTGCCTGAAGAAATAAGCTTTTGTATTTTAGTATGTATTGTCCTAAGGTAAAATATGTAGGTCAATGTAATTTGATAAGGTCCTATGCCCTGTATAGTAGCACTAACAACCAGATGCTGCACATTCCTTTTTTAACAGCTTCGAGCATTGGTGTTCACTACGTTTTTACTGAAAGCAAGTGCATGGAATACCAAGTTTGTATTTCACTGCAGGAACAACATCTATGTGGTATGAACATGTTAAAATGTCAACAAAACAATATTCTGGAAAATATCTTTACTTTTGAGAAGTACACAGAATGATGCTTTAAGACTGGCTGCACTAAATTCTCATGAAAAAGTGGCTATGATTTTCACAATGCAAGTTGTTTCTTTCAGTGTTTCAACAGACCACAAATGATCTAGGATCTTGTTGCACTTTTAAGGAAACATCTAGTATTGTGAAATATGATATTATGCAATAAAATCCGCACAAAATTAAAATGCTATGTGCAGGGATAAATGAAAGAACTACCATTTGTTGTTCCCTTCATAAAAATACTAACAAAGGCATAAGACAGGAGTTTAAACATTATTGACATTAACATTAACATTATTAACAGAAATGTTATACTTGACAAGTATAATGTTAAGACCAACTGGAAAGTCAAGAGAGAAAACTCAAGAGATCTCCAGAAGGAAAGGGGAAGACCACCTGACAGGAAAGAGCTGGGAAGCTTTGTCTTTGTTTTTCAGTGCTGCAGATGCTGTTTCTCACTCATCTGAAGTTCAGTGCTGTATATAGAAGCATAGTAAGTTAAGGTGATGATCAGATTCAATAGAACAAGTCACTTAATGAAATAATTTTGGGATTTGGATCAAATCTCCCCTCCATAAAAAGACATCTATAAAGCCTCCAAGTAATTTGAATAGATGCGGCATTTCTGTTATTTGGAGTAATGACAACAAAAAATACTCCACAATTCTGGAGTCTTGCCCATCACAGCCTTCACTAGACATCTGTTTTTGCAATCCTCATAGGTCTGTGCCCAAACGCTTTTGAAAACATAAACACTTTTGAAGAATATAACATTTGTATATGAATTTTAACCAACCATGAATTTTAGAGCTCGCTAGTAAACTCTAAGTAAGATTACTAGAATCGTGTTTTCTCAGGGAGGTTATAGCTCTTTACCAATAGAAACAACTATCTAACACTGGACTCTTACACGTTGTTACTGTCACAAATAAATGCCTGTCCTTGCATTGTAGGTATGCTTCTTTAGACTGTCACCATTCAAAAACTAATGTGTTCAACCAAACCCAACTGTGTATTTTAAGGGAGGTTGAGTTCACTCAACCTGGATGTTAGTGGTATCTAAAAGTCATTTTACTCTCAACCCAGAAAGAAACAGGATGTATTTTTTGTGAATGTTTATTTTTTTCTGGGAAAGTTTTTCTTTTTCACTGAAAGTTCCAAGAGCTCTATGGACCAGATATCTTGACCGCATAGTTTATAAGTTAGTGGCAAACCAGTTTATGTCAGACTAGCTGTTTAAGCTTCTGAAGAATTGTTTGTCTTTGGAAGGCATCTTCCTGTAACACTTTCAAGACGTTAACTCACCACAGGCTTGACCATTTAGTAACCCACTCATCTTCCGAATTGCAGCACGATTTGCAGACAAAGCATCCGAAGAGTAGTGATAGCTGACATTTTGATGATAGCAAAGCATTTGTGCTACAGTGCTTCTTTGTTAGTTACCCCTCTAGACTTGTTTAGTGTCAGTAATCAAGACAACTTGATAAATAGCGGTGCCCTGTGACAGATGGTTAGAACTGTTAATCAAACAGCTAGAGAAGATTTTCTTATATTTTGAATCTCAAGTCATGCTATTGATCTAGCCCATTTAGAAAAAAAGGTCCAGAGTTTATTTTGAATTGCTTTTCATGGAGAAGAGAGGGAGGGCAAGCAGTTCCTTTATATGAAGTAATAATGTGCTTTAATTGACAATCAGAAGTCATTGCCCATAGTCTAGCTTAGCAATTGACCATGCCCCATGGGCTTTCAGAGCATGTACAAAAAATTATAAAACAAAGAATACTTCGAGCATAGCTCCATGTTCTTCATGGCATTCTTATAGAGCAATGGGAGTATCTAAGAGGATTCTGTGAATGCAGACTTGCTTTTCCACAGAAGCAACACAGACTATTTCCCCATGCAGACAACCTTCATTTTCTTTACCTCACAGAGACGTTTCTACTGGCTTTTTTCACAGCCTTCTTTAATAGCACAATGTACAGTATGTGAGCCCCAACCTGGTTTCTTTCCATGACTTGCGTCTCTCTAACGTGAAGAAATCCAACTCAACAACTCTGAGATCAGTCAGGAAGACTGACTTGATAAGGAGGCTTACATGTATAAGAACGACACCAGGGCCTCCTGCATTTCTTCTCCATCTTCTGACTGACTGCTCTCAGTGGATGTAAATGGGAACATCCTGCAAGATAGCTTCTCTGCAATGAAGGGTTCTGAGAAGATTCAATAGCTACCATATTCTCCATTATGTGTCTGGGCTCTTTTTAGACAGACTGCCTCACCGCAGTCTCTGTGTACATTCCAACTAAAGTTCGCGTATCTTTTTTTCTTATGAGGAGTTGGAATAGGATTTTGGCAAAGACAGCAAGGACAACAGCATGAGTTTTTGATGTGCTGAAGAGGAGAGTCATGGGGGAAATGCTGTGCTGGAAAAAGTATCCTGCCCTTGGGGAATTTTTAGGACTTCAGAAACTCACATTCTGCACCAGGTCAGAGCCATCTTTCAGATGAGGATAGCAGTCAGACAGGAAGGCAACAAAACAAGTAGCAGGTTGGTTGTTAAGACACTCAGCCAAGTTGTACAAAATCCAACATCGAGCTTATGCCTGCAAGCTACTCCAGCTATGGATTTTGTCACCTCAGCCGGCCACGGAACAATATGACTGTCAGCCAGGAGTCAATGAGTTCAGGTTGTTTGTCAGCTCAGGAGAAGCCTGAAAA